>NC_062214.1:68073256-69300339 GCF_902686445.1 Sciurus carolinensis
CATAAGTGAGAACATAGAGTATTTATCTCTGTGTACCTAGCTTGTTTCATCTAACATAATATTCTCCGATGCCATCCATTTTGCTGCAAATGACAAAATTTATTTCTTTTTAAAGGTCAAATAGTAGTCTGTGTATGTATCCACATTATCCTTATCCATTCATCCATTGGTGGGTTCCTCGGTTGAGTCCATGATCTCTATGACACCTTTTTATTGTGCACAGTGCTGCAATGAACATGGTAGTGCAGAAATACTGACCTCAAATTTTTTGAGTAAATGTCCAGAAGTGAAATTTCTGGATCATAAGGAAGTTCTGTTTTTAATTTTTTTGAGGAACTTCCATACTGTTCTCCAAAAATGGATGTACCAGTTTACATTCCCACCAAGCGCACAAGGGTTCCCTTCTCTTCACATTTTTATTAAAGAGAGGCCTTGAGGTTGGCTTTGATCTGTTTTGTTTTGGCCAACAGTGTTGAGAGAAGAGAACAAAGGAGCGGTGATTGTCCCAGCAATGCGGTGCCCTATGGGACCTCTTGTCCCCACCCCTATTCTGCCTGCCTCAACTGAAATTGCCTCACACCTCTGTGCCTGGGTTGCTTTGAAACTGAAATTTTTTTCTTTATTCAGCAGGCTGGACTTCCATCTTGCATATTCTAACATTTAGTTTTTACATTTTTGGAAACAAGTTGTGGTTAAAATTGATGGCATCTTAGAATCTACAACATATAATAGTTGACCCATCCTGAATTCTCATGCCATGTATGTGTCCTGACATTGCTCCTGGGTTTAAGTTCAAATTTCTTGTTGACCCATGGACTCTGCTCATCTCTCCTTGGCATGTCGGCCACTTCCCCAGGCAAAACACTCTCCTTTGCCTCAGTGCACAGCCTGAATGTGGCCTGGGTTCAGCCTGGGTCCCCACCCCATTAAAACTCCTCTTTACTGGTTGAATCCTGGGCATCCCACAGATCTTAGCTGAGACATCCCTGTCCTCTGGGAAGTTTTCTCTGGTCACCTCCCGACTAACTGGGGAGTTTCTTTATTCCCAGTCTCATCTGCTCTTCTTCCCACAGAACTGTGAGCTTCATGAAAGTGGGAATTTGTGTGTCTCATTTGTCCAGCACCTGGTGCTTAGCATTCTACCTCCTTTCTAACTGCTCTGCCTTATATAATTGGTAGGTTTCCTTGACCCAACCTCTGTCAAAAACCGTATGGCATGTCCTTTCAAAATGTCCTCTACCTTATTTGGAAATTGGAAAATTTGAGGTGCACAGCCAAACCTTGCATATGATAGAGACAGAGAAAGTTTTTTTTTTTTTAAGAGAAAGTTTTAATTGGGTGCAAAACTTTCCCCTGACTTGAAGCATTCAGACATCTGCCCATCTTCAAGGGCTGGTTTGGTGCTTCCTGGAGGCCAGGAGTCTTGGAAGATCCCACCAAAGGATCTGCTCCCCAAGGGCTAACCCCTGCCCTCTGAATTTGGTGGCTTCCTTTTTATTCTGCCAGTTGGCCTTGAGAGGGCTCTGAGATAGTCCAGGCCAGTCCTCTTGGAAAGAGATGACTGAATGAAGCATCGCTTTCAAGGAAGAATGGAGATGGCTCCTTTACCTCCCCCTATCCCCCGTACTGGATCCTGGCCCTCCTAAAGAGGAAGGTAAGTGACATTCTGAGTGCCTCTGCATATAAAGAAATGGCAATCTTGTCTGTGAACTCCAGGGCTTTAACGAGTTAAATCACTTTCCCAAAAATGGGGTGTCTCTTGACTGACACTCAGAAGATGTTAGGCCTTAAGAGAGGGTTGAAGACCAATGTAATTCCTCCATCTTTGTTTCTATTTGAAATGAGAGACTCTGAATTACACTTTGGTGTTTCTAGAAACATTCAGTGGATGTTGTTGACTGTTTTTTGTTGAGCGCTGACCTACTGTAGACATGAAGTGGAGTTAAGGACAATGATATCTAGGCACTGCTCAGGAAGGGTAAGGATGAAGGCCACAGCCTTGGAGAGAGGATCAATGACCAGCATGTTCCCATGCCTGGGTTCCAGTAGATGCTCTTGCAAAGCTAAGGACCTGAGGTACACATCTGAGTACCACCCAGTCAGGCTGACCAGGTGCTGTAAGAGATATGGAGGGCGAGGCTGATGCTGAGAGGACAGGAGAGCTAAAGCCAATTCAGGGAAAGGATCATGTGTCTCCTGCTCATCAGACAGCTGACTGCAAAGGAGCTGTAGACTTTCCAACATGAAGCCCTGGACTGTGTCTGCCTAAATGAAAGATTATCCAGGAAAATGTGGATTCTGCATCCAAGATGGGAGGGAGATGGGCAGCACTTGGAAACAGTTTTAAAGAGCTCTCAGAACAGCTTCCTTCTGCCATGAAGTGATTCTGATATGATAAGAGTTGGTCCCTTGGTCACTCTGCATGCCACCTGTGGTTATGTTGTTTCTGGGATAACTGTGCTGTCCTGTCACTGGCTCCTATGGACCACTGGCTCAGATGGTTCACCTCGGTGGAATGCTGGAAAGCCTGCCGAGCTCACTCCCAACCTAAAGCCCACAGTGGGAAGTGACCGTGCCCTGTGTGGGTTGGTCATTTTGGGGTTTTCCCTCTTTCCTTTTCTAGACTTCAAACAAGGCAGATTTGTATCTGAGTTTCCTCCTCAGGAAGGAGTGGGGAAGGGAGCTAATATTTTCTGAGCTCTCACTGTGAGCCAGGTACTTTAGATGTCTCATCCTTTGAAATTTATCCCATGGGCTTACATCATTCTCCTGGTACAAGAACCAAGGGAGAGATGGTCTAGGCTGTTTGTGTAGTCAGGCTGTCATTGAGGGAACTGACCTTGGTACATCCTCACCTCATCCCTACCAAGGAGTAAACCCTGGTTCTCCTCATAGCAGCCTGGGCAACACCCACAGGACATCCCTTGAAGGGACAGAAGTCATCTTAACAAAATATTCTGAGTTTCCAAACTGCTTCTGTTGACCACCAGGATCCTGATCTCTACTGCTGTGGAGAAATTAGCGCCTTGATAGGGCAGAGGTCTCAGTGAGGGTAGTCATACCCAGGGGGCACTCTGCCAGAAACCAAGAAGCTCCAGAGTGTAGGCAAAGATGGCCATTAGAGGATGAGGGTAACCCAGCTGCTGTAACAAATATCCTCCACGCTTCAGTTGCTGTGTTAGTCAGATTTCTGTCACTATAACAAATAAGTAATAATTGACTTAAAAGGAGAAAAGGCTTATTTTGGTTCATAGCTCTGGAGCTTTCAGTCCATGGTGGTTGGCCCTGTTGCTTTGAGGCCTGTGGTGGCACATCATGGAGCATGAAGTGGAACACAGCTGCACTCATGGACAGAATGCAAAAGAGAGCTGGGGTCCCACTATCCCCTTCAATGGCATACCCCCAAATGATCAGGAGATTTCCTACTAGGTTCACCTCTTAAAGTTTTCACCACCTCCCAATTGCACCAAGTCCCCCAATCCATGTACCTTTTGGGGACATGCAACACCCAAATCATAGTATTAACCTAGCACCACAGACCTTTATATATCATTCTTGTAATACTGTCCAAGGCAGGTTTTTTTGATCAACAGGAAGTTATCTTCTATGTATTATGACAGGGGCATCGGTCTTTCCATCATGTGTCTTTGCTGTTCCCCAGGATTTTTGGTATGCTCTTTGTCCTGCTAGTAAATGGAAAAACTATGGGCCAGTCATATCTTTTTCTTAAGGATCCCAATCAAAATGACACTCAGTATCTCTACTTACATTCCACTAACAAGAGTTAATTGCATGACCTTGTCTATCCAGATGTGACGGAGGTGGGAGAGGGGATAGAATTGTCTCCTGGTGGGCCTGTCTCCTAGGGGCCTTCTCACACTTAGGCAGGAAGTGCACATTTTTGATGTGCATATCAGAGGCAAGCAGATGACTTGGAGAGAAGGCACCCTTAGAGCCACTTGCTGGAGGACAAAGAGAAGACCCCAGTTGTGGGGAGATGTGTCAACTGTACCAGCCCAGGCTGGGCCCATTGTTCATGAGACACATGTGGGTGGATTGTCCCCGCATTCCAGCATTCTGGACTGCTGCCTACATTCTAGGGAGCCAACTTCGACTAGTGATTGTTGGTAGGGAATGATGGGGAAAAAGAGAGACAGAGTATTCAAGGAATGATAGTTACAGCAGAATAAAATGTGGGAGTCCTTCCAGGCCAGTGATCAGAGTGTCCTCAGCAGTAGCTGCACAGACCCTTCCCTGGAGAGAGTTGGGCCTATGGGTAATTGAGCCCTTCATCCGGGGGATGGGAACAGTTCCCATAGAGGGGTTATCATAGTTCCTGTATGATCTTCCCTGATCAGTGGTTTAGGAATGATCATTCACAGATCCATCAAGGAGAGGAAGTCACACGTTACAGGTGAAGATGGTTTTGGATTTGAATTATGGTACTAACCAGAATGACAAAAACTGGAAATCCAGACAAGTGATTTGAATTTTAATCCTTTGGCATTTTCAGAAGTGAGTAAAGCAGATGACTAATATTTTACTTTCCATAGCCTGGAATTAATCTTTCTGATGTCTGTTTGGCTCCTTGGATATTCAAAAGACATCATCTTGGACCAGTTATAAAACTAAAACTCCATAACCCAAGTAGGAGGTGATGGAGGCATAAGACTTGATGGGGGCAGGCAAGACTTGATTCTGGAAACAAAAGAAAACTGGTTTAAGGAAAGGAATACTTGCCTAGTGCTATGGGTAAGTCTTAGTTTTTGTCCTTGGGAGAAAAATTAAAGTTTAAGTACATAGGATGTTAGTCAACATGAATAAAGGGTATTTTTCCTCTTCTTGATACCCCCCCACGCATGAACCCTCAGCCAAAAATGATATAATATGTAAAGCCAAAAATCTGAGTGGGAGAAAAACTTAATAATGATAATTAAGTGGGTAAACATGTGCTCTGCCAAAAGTTTAGCAATGTTGTAATCAACT
Organism: Sciurus carolinensis; assembly: GCF_902686445.1. Classification (NCBI taxonomy): domain Eukaryota; kingdom Metazoa; phylum Chordata; class Mammalia; order Rodentia; family Sciuridae; genus Sciurus; species Sciurus carolinensis. The sequence continues at coordinate 68,078,243 of NC_062214.1, forward strand.
GAGTAAGAATTTCTCAGAGATATTCAAGATGAAGCCACTTCGTTCATAAGGAAAAGAGAGAACTTTCCACTGGAAGCCTGCAAGCCAAAGATGGGAATGTGCTGCTCTGGTTTTATTTAGAAACCCTCAGGATGGGCTGACTGGGTGACAGAAAGGGAGAAATGGAAACTGCCTGGTGGGGCGAATGCTTCCATGTGGCCGTTCAAAGAGATCCTTGCAGGAAGCCATGGACAGGGAGACATCACAGCCCAGAATATCAAGAGCAGGAAGGGCAAATCCAGGAAAAGACAGTTGTATCACCTCTTAGTGCTGACATCCGGTGAAGGAAGCCGCCCTATTACTGACAAAGGCTTCCGCCTTCCTCAGCAGGAATGTCTGGTGGGAATATCTATCAGCGATTCCTGCTGAGGAGGGGGGAAGATGGAAGTCTTAACTAACTCTGTGAGCAGCATTCCAAGGACAGATGTCATGCCAGTGGCAAGGGAGGAGAGAGAGAGAGAGAGAGAGAGAGAGAGAGAGAGAGAGAGAGAGAGAGAGACTATTAACAAAATGAGGGTGTGCCCTGGGGCAGAGAGGGTCTCAGGGCCCTCTAAAATATATATGCCCTCAAGATAAACCAAGCAACCCCTAAACCAGGGGGAAGGGAGAGGCTTGACTCCAAGCCCTTCTTAGCTGATACTCTAGGGGGGTCCTACTCAGGGCCCTAAGGCCCTAGGGCCCTAATCAGCCATTGCTGTGGGCCTCAAGTGCTACCCTGCGAAGTTGAGGCCACTACTCAGCAGTTCCTGCTCTGCGCTTGGACTCAGAGTATTAAGACTGGATTATTTACATCTGAGCCCTAGCAAGTCTGACTTCCCAGCCCCTGTCATCATCCAGCTTGCTGTGGGCACAATGTCTAAAACCACCACAGTTCAAAACTAAGGTCAGTCATCTTTCACAATGTTCACTGCCTCCCTGCCCTTCTGACCCCTTCCCAGTGGACACCGCTGAAGGGGATTGAGCTGATGCTCCTCCCTGGTCTCTGAAGAGGGAAGGGTCCCACTGAAGGAGTCTACAGTCAGAGTAATTTGGGGGCAGTAGGAAGATGTACTCTGTGTACCCCAGTGACATCAGTGTCACAGAAACTGTTGCAGTGTGGCCCTCCAGGAGACTCATGGTGTATCTCCAAGCCAGAGAGGTCAGACAAAGATTCACCTGTCTCATGCCCTATATTCCAAGATAACTGGGAACATCAAGAAAGGTGCTGTCATTAGTGTGCCTGCCCCAGTAGTGGAATGGGCCAGAGATTCCAGAATTTCCCAGGAGAGATGGACCCTCAATATGCAGACAGCAACTTGTGATTCAAAAGTGCACCATGCAGAGAAGGAATATGCTCTGTTCAGACTTTCTCCTCTCCTACCTCTCCCCTACTCTGACTGTGATCAGGGGAAAGACATTGAGCATAATTGGCCCAATCTGGAGCATCTACTGCACCCTTTCTAGATGGGTGACCTTTAGCATATCACTCTGCCAAGCACGTGCGTGCACTCAAACACACACACACACACACACACACACACACACACACACACCTCTGTACATATATACACACCAGGATGGGACCTAGAGGGGACAGTCCCTGATTTGAGTACTGCCAGTTTGTCCACACTCATACCTTTCTGTCCAGTCATGCCAGTAGGTGTATCATAAATTCCTGAAAACCTTTGGGAGAAATGGCCCTGGGCTGGTTGAATGGATGCCTCTGTAATAACCAGCGAGTGTGGTGGATTTTTAGGGCAAATTCAGGAGCTGCTAAGGTGTCCTTCTTTTGTGATTAGAATAGTTCTATCAGCCCCCAGAGATGATGGACCAGTGGCACTGAAGCTCTTGGAAAATGAACCTGTAGCCACTCTTAATGCACATGTTCCAAATGGAGATCATTTTTAGAGATTTCAAGCTAGCATCTACAACTTGACTTTAGATTCTTTCAAGTGCATTGTAAATTGTGTGCAAGGAGGACTTTTTTGATGGAGAGGTTTTTATTGGATTCTCAAATCTCCCCAGTTTTAAGGACAATTAAATAAAGAGGTTAATGTATTCTAGGGAAGAAGAATTTTTGATCAACTGTGCAAATAAACACAAAGATATTCTTCACCAGTTGTAGAGACAGGCTGTGGGAAGCCAATTGTAGTGATCTGATTAACATTATTGTTACTTTCTTTGTAATTCCTGGACTAAAATCCTCCCTTGTTACCACTTTTTCTAGCCAAGTAGTGCTTTCTTCCAAATGCCTGGAGGTGCCTCTCAAATTTGGCACCAGTCAGAACCATGACGTGAGACACACAAACCTCTCCAGGCCCCCAAAGGGTCATGAAAGAGTGGGCTGCCACTTTGTCCCTGCTTCTTCTTCCACATAGTGTTGCAGATTCTTACAGATTTTTAGACTTTATTTTGTTCTTGATCACGTTTCTAAGGAGAGTTTGAAGTTTCTGTTTTTGTCAAGATGCAGGGTGTGAGTACTTTGTACGTTTTATGAATGTCATTTCACCAGAATGTTTAAGCAGGGCCCAACATACTCAGTAATCAGTTAATAAAATCATCTCACTCACTTGAGTGTGTCCAGAGGTTGCCCAGGGAAATGATTCCAGCTGCCTCATCTTTGAAAACACGTGGTGAGTGTCCTGCCCTCTGTCTTTCAAAACAGCTAACCGCCCCTCAACTAATTTTGTTGGTTAAATGGTTGAAATAGTTCCCCTGAGATTTGATGGCCCTAGGGCAACTACCCTAAGCTTTGCCTGTTTGCTGATGACAAGAGGTAGGATCATTTTGGTTTGTTGTGGTGCTTGGTGCTGTTCTTTTAGAGTGTCCTTGATGTGAGTTCGTTTTACTGTGGTTTATCTTTCTCATCACTGGAGAATCTTAAAAATGACCTAATGCATTTACAGTTTTGATTATTCTCTGGTTTGTTAAGGTTTTATACTGTAGTAAAGCCTCTTGAGTTGAAGAGGCCAGAAGGAGAGGGCCTGCAGGAAGCTTCCTATGGGCACCTGCAGGGACATGCTCGCCTATGTTGGCTGGACCTGAGTTTGAGGACACAGGTTTCTCTTCATGGAGGCCTGAGCTTCTCTAGCTCCTCGGAGGGTGGTTGTGTTTGTTCTTGGCCAGGAAGGTCCTCTTTATCTTTTTTCTCTTTTGAATATTTTTCCCAGATATTTAAATGGTCATGGTCCCTAGCAAAACTATTGTTGAGACCCTTCATTGAAAAATGTACCAAGTGCAGGTTCATATTCAGGTCTCTTTTTACCAACTCCTCTCTGACTTGCAGCTCAGGGCCCTAACAGCCACCTCCTCAGAGAACAGGAATCCCAGCTAGTCCTTGTCAATCTTGCCTTCGTGTTTTACCTGAATACTGGGTGTTGCCCAGTGGAGTACAGGACACTGCAGAGTCTTGGGCACAGATGCCTCTGGCTCCCAGCCCAGAGCCCTGCTGGAGCCAGACCCAGAGTCTGGGAGCATGAAGAATGGAGGTCCCAGGGCTTCATTCACGAAGATGGCAAGAGTCAGGAACAGAGCTTGGCACCAAGGCCTAGGACCAGGAACATAGCTTCTGAGAAGATGGAAGCCCTCCAGTGGATCTGGGGTGAACCCAGAGAGCTGAATTTCCTCCTGGTGACTGTGGATAATGGGAAAAAAAGACATCTTTGGAAAAGTCAGCAGCCAAATGAACGATGTAATGTTTCTTACTATTTATCCAATCTTGTGGATAAAAGTCGGTTGAGTGTCTAACTGGTTCACACTCAGTCATCATCACTGTGACCAATGTTCTCATGAAAAAGTAAGGAAAAATGCCCACAACAGCCACATGAGGTGCCCAGGGTCCTCTGGCCACTCAGTGACAAAGCCAGGCCTTCAGTCCAGCCCCTCTCAATCTTGCCTACTGCTCCTTTGCCTGCACAGTCAAATCTGTTCCATTTGTGCATTGTCCTGACTGGTTATGATCACCTATTTGTCTTCAAAGCATAGCAAGTCCAAGGCCATGTACCTGAATTATATTGCTCTAGGGCATTTGGAATATTCTTGTTTTAATCTTTTTCCCCTGCTATAACAGAACACAACAGACTGGGTAATTTATAAAGAAAATAAATTAACACAGTCCTAGAAACTGGAAAGTCCAAGATCAAGGAGCCAGTATGTGGCGAGGGCTTTCTAGCTGCATCATCGAATGGTGGAAGGTGAGAGGGTACTGTGTGGTCAAAGAGCATGAGGACAGACACAAGAGAGAGCCAAGGAAGCCAAGCCAGACTCGTTGTTATAACAACCTACTCCAATGATAACTAACCCACTTCCATGATAGTGGGTCATCAGATACTCATCAGAAGAGGCACCCTTATGACTTATGTCCCTCTTAAAGGTACCACCTCCCTATACTGTCACAGTGGCAATGAAATTTCAGCATGGCTTTTGCCTGGGACATCTAAACCATAACAGCTCTTTAGGGATCTTGGACTTTGGGGATGTTTCTAACTTTAAAAGCAAGAAATCAGAAGGAAGAATTCAATAGGGCTCTCTGACTTTTGGTATCACTATGGGTCATCTCTTCCCTCAACTTCCATTTCTTAAGAGTTACAGAGCGAGTCACATCCTCAACTAGCCCCTAAGTATTTGCTAAGATTCAGAGACAGTAGGGACCCAGGCATTGGGCTCAGGCCAGTGAGCCTAGGCTGGTCTGTCCTCCACCCTTGCACACATCCCTGAGTATTTCTGACACCCCACAATCTTGGATAAATGCAGTGAAATCATTCCTTGACTATGAGACAATGCCCTTTCTTAGGACACAGAGAAAAGCCAATCCAGAAGGACACCAGAGCAATTGAGAGTTTTAATACACAGAACCAGAGTGAGGAGAGAATAGTCAAGAGAAGCTAGATGTGGCTAGGTGGTGGCATTTCATTTCAGAGGGGCAGCATCTATATTCTTTGACATCATTTCTCACAGGTGATCACTGACCTCAGGAAGCTAGACAGAACTGCCAGTTCTCCTCTTCACCTTCTTTGAGGTGTGCATGTACCTGAGGCAGTGGGCATCATTAAGCCCATGCTCTGACATTGGTGAAGATACAGGATTCAGAGGGTGTTGCCTCATGGGGGCTCATCTTCTTTTGCAACTTCTCAGTGGCTCACATCCTAAGACACTTTCTGTGGCTGAATAAAAATGAGTCTCTGCCTACACAGTCTCTGTCCTGAATGATAGAGCCTCACACTTTCATTTTACAGAGTCTCAGGGGTGAACATCAACTCCACCGTGTATATTGGGTAAGAACACCATGTTGAAAGTAATTTAAACCATTATAGTTTTAATGGAGTTCCTTCCACATGCCAGGTGATGCTGAGCATTTTACATTACCTCATACTATTTAACACTTATGGACTCTGTGTGTGTGTGTGTGTGTGTGTGTGTGTGTGTGTGTCACTTATGGACCATCTTAGGAAGGAGCTATTATCACCTCTACTTCATAGAGGAGAAAAAGAAAAAGACTTAGCTAAAAGAAGTGGGTCTCCCTGGGCCGCATAGGAGAAATGGCAGAAAAAGTCTCAAACTTGGGTCTGTGTCACTCAAGGGTCCCCGTCTTTCTCACAAGCCCATCAACCTCTCAGTGATGACAGTGGCTTGACAGTTTGAAGAGAGGGATGGTTTCAGACAGGCATCCATGGAAGCCAGGCTTCTAGAATGGGTAGAACTCAGAGAAACAGGGAGGAAAAATGGGAACTCACAGATGGGTTGGGACAGTAGTGACAAACACATAACTGGTTTGATGAGTGACCATTTTGGGCCAGAATCAAGCGGGACTTTTCAACAGCAGCACTGCCAGCTTTAGGATACGATGATCATTGTGTGTGGGCCTGTTCTGGGCATTGGAGGGCAATTCCCATGCATAGACCCTGCTCATGTAGTATCAGTTGCCACTCCATCCTTGTGACAATGAAAATGGTTCCATACATTTCCAAACACCCTCTAGGGCATCCTCAGACTGAGAACCATGAGAACAAATGAGAGTTGGAAGTCTGGTGTAGACTGTTACTGGGATCAGATGAAGGAAGGCCTTGAAAGCCAGAGGAACAAGTTTGGAATTGAGCCTGGAGGCCATGGGTTGATGAACAAGGAAAAGTGTGTGGTATAGCAAGGGGGAGGGACTGGAGAAGGGAAGAGCCCAAGCTCAGAGGACAGCAGATTTTCAAGGCGGCTGAGAATAACTGTGAGTCATCTATTGCTGATCCTCCTGTGGTCAATCTTGTATTCAAAGGAAAAAGAATCCAGCACCAGAACCAGCAGAGCGGGTAATGAGACAGAAGTGACGCAGCTCTTTAATTAATCTTTAAAGGAATCAGGGGCTCTGCTCAGGGCATGGTGAGTTAATAGTCCATTTTCTATTGCAATGATATAACACTGGGTAGTATTTAAAGAAAAGTTGTGAAGGCTCAAAGTCCAAGTAGCATGGTATAGCTCTGGCAAGTACCTGTCTCCAACTTTTTCACATCATGGCAGACGGCACCATAGTGGGAGTACTTTAGAGATGAAGAGATCACACGGTGAGACAGGAAGCCATGGATACACTGGCAACTAACATGAGAATTACATTAATCCCCTTTAAGGGCATGCCCCCAGTGATCTAAGGACTTCTCACTAAGCTTAACCTCTTTAAGGTCTCATGACCTCTTAACATCACCACACCAAGGACCAAGTTCCCAACACATGAACCCTTGGGAGACACTTCTAAACCACATCCAAATCATAGCAGTGAACAGTTGAAACTATATACTGAAAAGACCTCCTACCCCAACGTTACTAACAGGAAGGAAGGAAGGAAGGAAAGAAGGAAGGAAGGAAGGAAGGAAGGAAGGAAGGAAGGAAGGAAGGAAGGAAGGAAGGAAGGAGGGAGGGAGGGAGGGAGGGAGGAAGGAAGGAAACTTGAAGAAAGACGACTGGAGGGTTTGATGATGATTCTTTATTTTTCCCACCCATTTTATTTAAACCATCTCTGAGCCTCTATCCCTTTATCCAAGAGGTCATCAAACTTTATCTTGTAAACTACATCACAGGATTAATTTACAAACAAGGAACATGCTGTACCAGCTATGGGTACTTGAGTCAGATATCTCAAGGAACTTAGTCCCCATGCACAGACTCAGAAGGCTTAGTCCTTGAGCTATAATATCTTCAGGCAGAGAAAAAGTACAAGTTTATGGGGCAGAGGACAAAACCTTCTGAGGTGCTGTGTGAGCTATCTGGGACTGACTTGGAGAGGTCAGAGGAGATCGCTGTTTCCGTATGTGTCCTGAATGGTGACAGCTCCATTGGAGAATGAAACCTGAAACCCAGACCCCTGTTATCCTTTAGGACCGCTGGGCATCATGCTTTGGCTTAGAAAAGATGCTGCAACTGCTTGCATTCCAGTTATTAGACAGCTTCAAGAATGATATGTAGTTCTGTTTATAAGGAAAAAAGCCAACCCCTGAGAAAATTCCCAGAACAATGATTGTAACTCATGACAAGACAGAGTATGTGAAGTTTTTCTGGCGCCTTGGCCTAGAATGTTGATGTAGGAGCTTGTGGGATTTTCTTTCTCATCCTCTGAGGAAGTTATGCTTTTCCACCAAAATACTGATTTTTAAAAACTGAGATTTCATGACTCTGTGGGGAGTATTCAAAAGAATCTTAATCTAAGATTAGTATTTCTAAAGAACCTCCTCCACACCATGTCAGCTGGGCTATAAGTCATCATTTCCCATCCAGAGTGGGGGCTGATTTTGCGATGTGTTACCACACCGACATTAGATTTTAACTCAGGGTGGGATGGTGTGATCCTTGTTTAATACAATTTTAAATTACTTAAGTTGTACTAACAACACCCGCAGCTATAAGACAGCAGAACAAACACTGTTCCCTATTTAGTGAGGAACACTCTCAGTAACATACTCCAAACTTTCTTCAGTTCTAAAAATGGTCACTATCTCTTCAAATATTGACTTTATCACATTTTTCCTGTCCCCTCTGATTCCAATTATATGCATGTTGATCTTTTCACTCCATCCTCTATCTTTCAAATTCTCACATTTTCCATTTTTTGATCTCTGTGCTTCACTCTAGATAATTTCTAATGACCTAGCTTCCAGTTCCCAAACTCTTTCTTCGGCTTTTTCTAGTCTTTTCTAAAACTGGTTGTAAATTTTGACTCTTCTTCCCCACCCCCTTTCTTTTTTAAATTCCTAGAATTCTGATTTATTTGTACTTTAAATTGACTATGTCACTTTTTTATAGTTTCTTATTGTCTGAAGATTTTTTAAGCTTTAAAAACCTTAAGATTTTGGCTTTCGTGTAGCTTAGTGGTAGAAAATTTGACTAGCACATGAGTCCCTGGGTTCAATCCCCAGTACCACAAAGACAAAACAAAACAAAATCCCAAACTTAAAACAATTTAAGTGTAGTTATTTATAATCTATGTCTTATGATTCTAATATCTAACTTTTTCTGTAGGTCTACCTCTGCTATTTCTATTGGCTCTCAGTCATGGATGGCGCTTTGTTTCCTTAATACTTGGTTAGTTCTTATTGCATGATGCTCATTGTCCTTGAAATATATTTGTTGGATTTATTGCTTTCCTTCAGGATTTGCTCCTGTTTCTGCAAGTTGCCAGGGGCCAGAACTGATCAAAGACTACTCTGAACTAAATTCACAGTTGAAATTATTCTGGGACCATTCCAGAATTGTGAATTTGGGATACAAATCTCCACATAGTCCTACATACAGCTGCAGATTCTCAGAGGACCCCTCTGCCCTCTTGTGCTCTACTGGGTGCCTCGGCAACTTTCATCCAAGTTCCTCACTTGGATGGGAGGAGGAAATTACTCATTCTTTTTTGGAAAGCATAACTTTTTAGGTTCATAATTTAATGTGGGGACATTCTCCTATTATATTCCTCTCTTTTGGCTTTTTTTAAAAAATATTTTTACTTGTAGATAGACACAATATCTTTATTTTATTTATTTATTTTTATGTGGTGCTAAGGATCAAACCCAGTGCCTCACACTTGCGAGGCAAGTGCTCTGCCACTGAGCTACAAACCCCAGCCCCATCTCTTTTGACTTTTGCCCCCTTACCATCAGGGACCAACTGTGGTTCAAGTTTGTTGCACCAACAAATGCCCTTAGAGCAAAAGCAACTTGTATTCCTCTTCCCTCTCTAGAGGTCTTTCTTTCTCTGAGATTATTGACCTATTATATTCTTAGGTTGAGACATATGAAATTATTAGTGGACCATTTTTAAGTGACAAAAAGGCAAAACTAATAAGTCCAATATTCGTCACCCTTTGGCTGCTTTTTATTTTTATTTAAATGCATCTTCTATTTTATCTGGCATTTTGAATTGTTTGCAAAAGGAGAGTTAACCCATATAATCTAGTCTGCCAGGTTCCCAGAATGGAGTCTGACTTTTAGCTCTCCTGCCGACGGTTGTGGGAAGACATTTCCCTCTCCAAAGCCAGCTCATCCATGCATGATCTCTGGGAACTTTCTCCCGTGTCTTACCTCCTCATCTTGAGTGACCACAGTTCTCCTTTTCAGCTAGCTCCTTCTTTTTTGCCTTTTTTGGTTAATAGTTCATGTTCCTCTGTTCACTGGAAAACTTTTCCAACATGTGGGAATGAACTTCTCTTTCTCACCATCTATGTACCGCAGAGAATAAATCAGGAAAGAGACAGACCATGAGAAAGGGGAAATAAGTGAACAGGAAACACAGTTGAGGGGCAAAGGAATGTTTTGAAAGGCTAATGTGAACAGAAATCCAGGATCACCACCATCTTGCCTGTGAGAGAAGTCCATTCCATTTGGAGCAGGAAGGATATCTCAAAAAAAAAAAAAAAAAAAAAAGGTCAATTGAAGATTGGTGGATTGGTGAGTGTGCTTAAACATATCAAGATGATAACACATATTCAGAGGTGTTAGTAAATATCTAATCAAAATGAAACGGTAACAACAGTACATAAGCACATAATGCAAACGAAGAAACAAAGAAAGAAACAAACAAAATTAAACCATTATTAATTTCAGGGAAAAGAAAAGCTGAACAGCAAATGAAAAATGGCCAGTGCTTATATATAACAGTTGCATACCCATGACTATGTGAATATGAAAATTAGTTCATTGTGATAGTCATATAGGGGGAATATACATGTAGGCAAAGGTTTATATAAAAGAGCTAAATTCTTATTCTTGTAGTAAGTCAACAGTATTACACCTAAAAAATAAAAACAACCAATATAAGCTTGTCACTTAGAAATATGGCATTTTGACGATCTCATAAGAAATGTCTAAAAGGTTAAAGTGTCTGTACCTGATGATTCAGAATCAAAGGTGAATGTAGCCAAAAAAAAAAAAAAAGTGAATGTAACAAGGATATGCTGTTTTGAATTATGTCTTATACTATCATTTGTCTTTTAAAACTATGTGCTTTTATTACTAAGGTAAAACAAGCTGGGTAGGATGGTGCATGCCTATAATCCCAGAGGCTCTGAAGATTGAGGCAGGAAGATCACAAGTTCAAAGCCAGTTTTAGCAACTTAGCAAGGCCCTGTCTCTAAATAACATATTAAAAAGGGCTGGGGGGGCTGGGGAGATAACTCAGTTGGTAAAGTGCTTGCCTTACAAGCACAGGGCCCTGGGTTCAATCCCCAGCACTGCAAAAAAAAAAAAAAAAAAAAAAAAAAAAAAGGCTGGGGATGTGGCTCAGTGTTAAGCTCACTGGGTTCAACCTCTGGTACCAAAAGAAAAAAAAATTAAATTAAAAAAGTTTAATTTAAAAATACAAATATTAGAATTAAAGAAAAAAATATTTTTATATGCGATTGTCATGATTGGTTGCATTTCTTAAAAACCCCAATGACCAATTACAAATTAGTATTGATAAGAAAATTAGTGAGCTAGCTGAATACAAAGTAAATACACAAGCAATAGCCTTTCTCTATATTAACAACATTGAGTTAGAAATGAAAATTAAATGGTTCTAGTCATGTTAGTAATAATAATTCTGCAATATTCATACAAATCTAGTGAGAAGGATTACATAGCACATTGAAAAAATTATACGATTTTTTTCAAACAAATTCAAATTGTATTGGAGAGACATATAAGGACAAAATTGTATAAAACCAAAATGAAAAGCAATTCTAAATGGAATCCCACTGGTATATCTTGGAACAATAAATATTTTTTAAAGGTAATATAAACGAATAAAGTCTGAGAATAGCCTAGACCATTTTGGGAGTGGTTTGCCCCACCAGATATTACAACTTACTTTAAAATTGCTTTAGCAAATCAGTATGGTATTGGCACAAAATAATCACATTAATCAGTGAAAAAATAAAGTCCAGAAATATTCACATTCTCCTCATCATCTTTGGCTTGTTTCACTTGTTATCGATGTATTACTTCATAATTTAGAAAACCTAATACAGATAATTAAATGATAATCCAATGGAATATTTTTATTTATATGTATTTAAAATATCTTTTAAAATGACATTTTTGTCAGATGAGCTTCTATTTTTCTGCATAGTTTTTTTTTTTTATTCCAAGGCTCATTGTCAAGTATCAAATAATCAAGTATTTCTTCAAGACCCAGTCCTTTTCCCTCTCAAGAGAAAATTTGGAGTGTATCTTTCCCATTTATCATTAAGATTGCTTTGCATGATTTCAGACTGCCTGGTTCTATTTTGTGGTCCCACAGTACAGGATGCAGAGGAAAGATTGTTCTATAAGTATTTAAGGATTTGACTCTTTAAAAACTCTATACTCATCGTTCCTCAACTCTTTACTTTTTAAAAATATAAGCTTTAGAAAAAATTAAAGGCAACAGATATATAGATTATTAAAAATAAATGTTTTTCCTTGGAGAACTCATCTCACCTACTGCCAAACTCATTTCTCTTGCTAGAGTGACAGTTTGGTGAAGATCATTCTAGTTCTTAGTTTTACATACAGTTCACCTTTTTGTGGCACTTATACAAGTGGGTAGTGATAAATATGTTGTTTGGAGGCTTTATTTTTTTGCTTTTGAGTATATGTGTTTGGTTTACTTCCACTTCTATACCTCTTGAACCACAGCATTCTTACAAAGGGCTGCACATTTCATGGTAGGAATACATCACCATTGATTTTTGCCAGTCTCGTCCTAATAGACATTCAAATTCCCTCTTAGTCGAGATTTTGCCAGCAATGTGCAGGGAATGTTCCTGAACATGTGACCTTTCTCATGGTGTGACGAGTTGAGTCAGATGTATTTCTAACTATGAGATTGCTGGGTCAGGACAGTTCAATGGTCTCCAAAACAGGATCCCTGTGCCACATTCCCACCAACAGCTTCCCCCACACTCTAACCTGTATGATATGTCATCAGTCTTTAAATTTTTGTCTATCTGATAGGTTTTAAAATCACATGTCATTGTTCAAATTTGCATTTCTGTGTATGACACTTAGTATTTCTTCTGTGAATTTTTTTTAGTCTTTTGCCTAGTTATTCTACCAGGTTGATTTTTTTCCTCTTTATTAGTTTTAAGCAATTATAATTTGTAACATGAACTTGTCTTTGGTATACATCACAGATATTTTATCCCTCTCGTTGTTAACTTTGCAAACGGTGTCATTAATGTGTATAGAACTTTAAAGATGTGTAAGTAGTCAAAACTGTCATTGTTTTATGGTTGATGAACTCTGTATCTTGCTTAGAAAGATTTTCTGCATATCAAGTATGAAGATCTCTCTCTCTCTCTCTCTCTCTCTCTCTCTGTATGTACACTAAGCTGCATTCCTATCTACCCTTTCTGTTTTTCTAATAACTTTATAATTTTATTTATTTTTTGCATGTGGTTCTTCAATTCATTTGGATTTTATTTTTGTATGTAATGATGAGTTTGGGCTCTAAGTAGGTTATTTTACAATACTAGTTAATAGTCCCACCTTCATTTACTGAGCATTTGAGTCTATTTCTCCTAGTTTAAAATGACTTCTCTACCATGTACTACATTCCCAAATAACCATAGACCCGTTTTAAGACTTGCTGTTCTTTTCTATCCATTTAGCTATTTTGGTATCAATACCATAATGCTTTAATTAAGGTACTTCTATGGTATTTTTGATATTCGCAATGACAATAACATTTTACTTTTCAAATATTTCTGTCATTTTGTCTGATATATTGTAAGTGCAATCTATTTTGCAAATCCCATAGGAATTCTTTAGGATTTTGGTTGAGGTTTTATTCAATGTGTGCATTATTCTGGGGAGAACAGACCTGTTGATAAAATTGAATATTTCCACTTAGGAACATGGAGTTATCCAGTTTTAAAAAAATGTCCTTCACTACATTCTTATGTATCTTTCATAAAGAATCGAAGACTTTTAATTCTTTTGGGAGTCATTAGATATGTTGCTTTGTTGTTTCTTTCAACTGTACTTTCTCCGATTATAGTTCCAAATGGTGATTGCTGATGTATGGGGAGTCTGTGCCTTTTTGTACATTTGGGTAAAGAGGGTAAAGAAGGGATGGTACCAAAATTTACTCCCTCAATTGCTTTCAAGGAGGCACTTGGACTTCATCTTCATCACAATTCTTTTCAAAAAAAAAAAAAAAAGATTCACAGACTTTTTTTTTTTTAAAAAACTCAAGTTCTTTTATTGTTTTATTGTTCACTTATTAATTCAGTGATTCATAACTGGGGATGGGATGGATATAAATTTTGGGGAGTGATAGCAATATACCTCGGGGACTTTTAAAATATATTAGGAAATATTTCATACATATGAAGAATATATGTACTGTCTACATAAAAAACATGTAATATAAAAACTCTTATCTACCTGCCACTCAGCTTGATAAATAGAACATTAGTAAGTCACTGATGATGCTTTGAAAGTCTTTCTGATCTCATTTTCTTCTTTTGCAGAAGTAAGCAATACCTTGAACCATTTATAATTTTACTGCTTTTTATCATGAGTTTACCTCATATGTACACATGGGAGCAATTTTTCAAACACATACACACATTCTAACACACCTCCCCTTCCATTTCAAGCCCCTCCAATGAGGATCTTTAATGTCATAATGTGCAAATGTTACCCTGGGAATGTGTGGAGTACCCCAAAGTTTGGGAGTTTAAAAAAATCATTAAACCCTTATTTCTAATCCCTTCAAAATTTATCTTAGATTGCTGAAGTACTGGGGTGTTTATGGTATGCTCATTTCTCCAATAGGACCCTACTTTCCTGATGATTATGATTTTAAGGTAGGTTTCATTTTAATATCTAGTAATGCATTTTACTTCTTCCTGCAGATTTTCTTCATTACTATTACCTTTTTATTCTTCAAGAACTTTACTGCTTTCAAGTCTCTCAAATATCATATTGGAATGTGGATTGGATGTACATTACATTTGCAAGTTCACATGGGGAGGGTTTTAATCTTTGTAATCCTAAATATTCCCAATCAAGACTTCAGTATCTTTCTCAACTTGTTAAAATGTTCTCTTACTTCCTTCAACAGAGTTCAGAGATTCCAGTAGCTCTGCTTTTTTATTCCTATGTATATGTTAATTTTGAGTAACATGGTGAAGAACCTTCTTTTATACCTTCTTTCCTACAAAAGGAATTTATTGATTTATCTATAGATGTTCTTTTTTAATTGGAAACAATTTAAATGATTTCTTAAAACTAACATAATAATTGTACACATTTGTAAGTTACAGTGTGACATTTTAATACACATACACAAGGCATGATGATCAATTCGGGGCAATTAACATTCCCATCACCTCAAATTTTCATCATTTCTTTGTGTTGGGAGCCTATGAACTCTCCTCTTCCAGTTCTTTATAAAATACATAATCCATTATTGTAATCTTTAGTCACCCCACTGGGCTAGAAAACACTTAACGTTTTTCTTCCTGTCTAACTGAATTTTGGTACCCATGATCCAAACTCCCTTTATCCTTCTTCTCTCTATTCTACCACTATTCTACTCTCTACTTTTTTTTTTACAACGTTTTAGCAATTTATTCTAAATTTCACTGAAATGCATCATAAATCTCAATTTTTGACAGATCCTTAACAAAGAGAAAGCAAGGATGAATGCCTTTTACAGTCATTTGAGCCTTGTCCAATACCATTATTTTATTTATTTTTTATATATTTTTTTATTATTATTGTATACAAATGGGATACATGTTGTTTCTCTATTTGTACATGGAGTCAAGGCATACCATTTGTGTAATCATACGTTTACATAGGGCAATGATGTTTGATTCATTATTTTTTTCCCTTCCCCCCCCACCCCGCCTACCCCTCTTTTCCCTCTATACAGTCCTTCTTTCCTTCATTCTTACCACACTCCTTATCCCTAACCCTAAACCTAACCCTAAACCTAATGCTAACCCTTCCCACCCCCCAATATATGTCCTCATCTGCTTATCAGCGAGATCATTTGTCCTTTAGTTTTTTGAGATTGGCTTATCTCACTTAGCATGATATTCTCCAATTTCATCCATTTGCCTGCAAATGCCATAATTTTATCATTCTTCATTGTGGAGTAATATTCCATTGTATAAATATGCCACAGTTTCTTTATCCATTCATCAACTGATGGGCATCTAGGTTGGTTCCACAATCTGGCAATGGTGAATTGAGCAGCAATGAACATTGATGTGGCTGTATCTCTGTAGTATGCTGATTTTAAGTCCTTTGGGTATAGACCAAGGAGTGGGATAGCTGGGTCAAATGGCGTTTCCATTCCAAGCTTTCTGAGGAATCTCCATACTGCTTTCCAGAGTGGCTGCACTAATTTGCAACCCCACCAGCAATGTATGAGTGTTCCTTTTTCACCACATCCTCGCCAACACCTATTGTTGCTTGTGTTCTTGATAATCGCCATTCTAATTGGGGTGAGATGAAATCTTAGGGTAGTTTTGATTTGCATTTCTCTTATTACTAGGGATGTTGAACATTTTTTCATACATCTGTTGGTTGCTTGTACATCTTCTGTGAAGTGTCTGTTCATTTCCTTAGCCCATTTGTTGATTGGATTATTTGTATTCTTCGTGTAGAGTTTTTTGAGTTCTTTATAGATTCTGGAAATTAGCACTCTATCTGAAGTGTGGTTGGCAAAGATATTCTCCCAACTCTCTACTTTTTTAAGGGTAACATTGATTTGCTTCCACACGTTAAGAGAATGTGCAGTATTTCTCATTCTGTGCTTGGCTCATTTCCCTTGATATAATATCCTCCAGTTCCATCCATTTTGCTGCAAATGACAGGATTTAATTCCTTTTTGTGACTAAATAATATTCCATTTCCTCATCCATACATAGATCCAACATTTTCCTTATTCATATACATCCATCAATGGGCAGCCGTGCTGATTTCATGTCTTAGCTCTTGTGAATAGTGCTGCATAAACATTGGAGTGCAGGTATATCTCAGATTTTTTTAAGCTGATCAGAGGTGTCCATTTGATATTTTTCCTTTATGCAGTACTGGGGTTGAATCCTAGGGTCTTGCACATGCTAGACAAGTGCTCTGTACTGAGCTATGTTCTCCACAAAAGGTGTTCATTTGAAAATGTTTAGACAAAGCTGTGTAGTTGATAGAGTCAGTGAATATCACATGCAAGTAAGCAAAATTATCTCTTAAATTGTGAAGTGATATATTAATGTTATTTACTCTTCTTATCATTGTTTTAAAATTTTTCCAAATTTGTTGGCCAGTTGTATTTGTCAGAGAAGGCTATGGCATGCTGTAGCAATAAATTAATCCTGTTATAAATAAGCCTATATTTTGTTCACTTTAAGGTCCAGCAAGAGTGAGCAGTAATTCTCCACCTGGTGACTCAAGGATCCAGGCTCCCTCTACTTCTGTGCTAGCTCACAGTAGTGAGAGAAGGAGTGATGGAGGGTGCTCATTGCTTCTTATTGCTTGTCTTGGAAGTAAAATACATCACTGGTGCTCACAATCCATTGACTGGAATTAGTCACATGACCTAATAGCAAGGGAGGCTGGGAAAGTAGGTGGGCTCACAGAGGATAGGTAAATGAACACTAATTGTTTCTGCCACTGCAATACAGTCATATTGACTTCTCAATGCCTTCACTGAGAGGTTTTGAACTCAGAGGATTGGCCTTGCAGCTGCTGCTGATGTGTAGGGAAAAGAGTTGAACCCAAATGTGCTCCTGAATGCAGGGTCTATTCCTAGATTTATCCTTCACACCCTTTGTCTTTTCTACCTATAACCTTCTCTGTGTAAACACAGGGACTATCTTCATCTTTTGGCTTAGTCATCACTTTTAATTCCCCATGGAGCCAGGGTTTCTTAAGAAGCATCTTGCCAGGTCTGGGGTACAGTGGAAAGTTGCTGGCAGAGACCATTTCAAGCTCCAAATGACAACAAAGTAGACCAGTTTGAGGATTCTTCACTTCCTGCTGCAAGCAACAGAAGTCTACTCAAACTTGATTTCTCTTTTCTCTAATACACTATTGTCAAATCTGTCAGGAAACCCTATGGCTTCTTCCAGAAATGTCCCTTGGGTTTCCAATCAGATTCACCACTCTCAGCTTTATTGGAGTACCATCAATTCACATCTGGATTATCTAATTGCATACTAACCAGTCTGTCTTTCTCTAACCCCCAATCGAGTCTCAACAAAATGGCTAGAGTGCAACATGGATGAGTCTGGAAGATGCCATGTTAAGTGAAATAAGCCAGGCACAAAAAGACAAATGCTGCATGCTCTTATTCATATGTGGAAGCTAAAAGATTGATCTCATAGAAGTAGAGAGCAGAATAGTGATTACCAGAGGTAGGGAAGGTTGGGAAAAGTAGGGATGGAGGGAAGCTGAGTAATGGGTACCAACATACGGATGAATAGAAAGAATAAGCTCCAGTGTGATGCAGTATGGCAGGGTAGCTATGATTCACCATGATTTACTGTATATTTCAAAAGAACTAAAAGAGAGGATTTTGAATGTTCTCAACTCAAAAGAAATGATTGAGGTAATATAAATGACAATTACATTATTACCTATTGTATACATGCATTGAAATATTGCACTGTACCCCATAAATATGTACAATTATGCCTCAATTAAAAATAAAACAATTTTTAAAAAATCACCAGCCAGGGTGATTTTTTGAGAGCACATCAGAGGTGACATTGTTCTGCCCACATCTTCCAAAGGCTACTACCAGCCTCCTCCTCACAGCTCTGCCCTCTGCTCATTCTCTTCCAGTCCGTCTCTTTGTTGTTCCTTAAACATTTCAAGAGGCTCCCCCATGAGGGATTTGCACTCACTGTGGCTTTTACGGCAGTACTCTTCTCTCTGATTTTTGTGCAGCCCTTGCTCATCCAAGTTACCTGCTCAGAGAAAGTCCTCCCCACTTAATCACCTGAGACAACCCTATTTAATCCTACTATTTCTGTGATTTTCTCCCTCACTCTCCAGGCCCCCATTTCCTTCCTTATTCTATGTTCTTTTTCCTATCACTGACCATGCAACTTCTCCAGACTATTTAACTTACCCAATCCCTAGCTTTATTGTTGCCTGTTCACTTCCCCTTGCTAGAAAATAGATTGCATGAAAACAAGGTTTTTGTTTATTTGGTTCTCTAATATATCCCAAACACCTAAAATGATGCCAAACACCTAACTGATATGTGATACTTTTTAAAATAAATAAATGAACAAAATTAACTTAAGTAACCTAAAAAAATAAAAGACTACAAGGCGCTGATGGACATCTAAGAAGAAGTACCCCTCAAATAGCTGGGGACTGCTAGAACTAGTCCAGGAAATCCATTAGCAATCAGGAAGTTGCCGCTCTGTCTTTCTGTCAGATGTGAGGAGGTCCTCATTTCAGATTCTCTCAGTGCATCTGCCCTTCAGTGTCCTGTCTGCCCTCTTTCGCCAGACTCAGCCCTGTATGCCCACAGACTCAGGCTGGTGGAGAAGGATTCAGACACCTCAGACCATGGCTGGTGGGGATCAGAGTAGCATCTGGTGCACAGATGGACCTTGATTCTGAAACAAGGGTTTTTGCAACATTAGCCACTTGGGTCCCAGTATCTGGCAAAGGTGGGGCTTTATCTTAATGATTCTTCTGACAAGTCCCTCCAGAATTTTCTATTTACTTCCATTCCAGGAATTACCATCTTGCCTTGCTGCTATTTGCTGGCCCATCCCCCCTGGATATCATAAACCCTCTTATGTAGAGATGCATTGTGTCACCCTGTATCTGCAGGGCCTAGTTCAGTAACAGCTGGACACTTGATAAATACTTGCTGCATCGATGAATGAATGAATGATTTAGTACATGAATTTTACACACCCTATGGTGGGGTTGCAGGTGCCCACACACCTGACTGGAGTTTGGTTAAACAGAACTTCTGCAGGCCCCGCCCCCATATGCACAAGCCCAAAGTCATCAATGCTCCCCAAGTCCTATCCCCATCACAGGATACATGCAGCAGCTAGAGATACTTTCTACCTTTTGTCTTCATCTTGAGAAATGTTGGCACCTTCATCTCTATGCATCAACACCCACCTTCTTAAAAGTTGGCAAAACACTTAGGGGAACTCAGGATAGGTTTTAAACTCCTCATTCCAAGAAGTGAGGGGATTTTACTTCCCAAGAAAAAAATTATCTTGTTTGTAAAAAGATGTACCATACTATTACCAGAGTAAGGTTTCAACAACAATGGAAAAACATACAAAGCACCTGTTGCCATAGACTCAGTCCTGTTCACTGGTCATGTATTGGGTTCCAATACTATGACCAAGGGTTCTGTGTTTTTCAGTTCTCTCCACAACTCTGAGCTGAGTCTGGTGGTCTTCCTTGAACCTCAGAGGAACTGAGAAGTTTGCCATAGCCACTTGGCTACTAGGGATGGGCATGGGAAGCCATGTTGTAAGCCAAGGGCTCTGGCTTCAGCTTCTCATCTTTCCATATAATGAGCACTGAACTGGAGCTGGGGCCTCCTCCCTGAAGAAGACAAGATCCCTCAGCCTGGAGCCCCAGGAGCAGCAGGTCTCACAGTGGAGCCCCAAGACTACCTGCATCAAGACCACTGGCGTGTTTGTCCTGTGCCCCTAAATAAGAATCTCAGGCACAGAGTCAGGTAACCCCCCCTTGTAATGGCACTGTCAGGAGCTTTTGTGTACACTGCTTTGAGAAACTTTGGGACTCATGAAAGAAAGTAGCTAAACAGCAAAGGATCATAAAACAGTGATGAATGCAACAGTAGATGGGTGTCCAACCTGCTCTGGGGGAGGGATGAAGGAGTAGGGCAACCAAGGCTGATATCACAGGGATTGATGTAGGAGTTGGGTCTTGATGTGGGAGTTTGTGTGCTGGATAATTGGGGAAAGCAGATTCCATAAACAATATGGGAAAAGGTACAATGGTGGGAAATAACCTGACCTGGTCTAGAATAGGCACTGGTTTGGTGTGGTTGGGACAGAGGGCCAAAGCATGGGTGTGTTGTTTGGGACATGGTGGAAGCTAGCTGGGAAAGATAGCCCAAGAGGTGGAGGCTGGACTATATCCATCCAAATGGTGCGTGATTGGATGGATGCAGGGTCTTGAACTGTCTTGGGGCTCTGGAGGTCTAGGGGAGGAGGGATGGGTAGAGTGGAGATGAGAGCAAATGCAGTTGTCACATTGGGTAAGGCCAGTGTGGGCCTATGGGAGCCTCAGTGGATGGAGAGATGGGGCATACTGGAGAAACTGGGAGACAAAAATCAGAGGCAGCAGAACCATAAGCAGGCAGACTATGAGAGGAATCAGAGTTTCTTACTGAGCATAGGAAGCATTCATGAAATGTTGATTAGTGAGCACCTATTATGCACCTGGACTGTGGCTCACCAGCCAAATCTGAAGAGCCCAGATGTCTGCATGGAAGGGAAAAGGGGGAACTATGTGTGACAAGCCAGCCTTAAGGGCTACCCTTGGCAGGAACCCATCCCTCTGCCAGCTTCACTTCAGAAAAAACACTCCATGTGAAAGGTCTGCTGTGCCTTTCAATTGCCTATGGTCACACATACCATAGGGTATTAGCAACCCAGAGTGGTTGTCACAGGTGCACTCTTGGGCACCACTGCTGGATGGCAGACGCTCTCTGCACTGCTTCCCTTCCAGAGTGGAGTCTGAAGGCTTAAAGTGGGGTGCGAAGCTGTAGGAAGTAAGCTGAGTCATGGAAATATTTTATCACTCATTTATCTTACAAGTTCTGGGAAGGCTCTGGCTGGCCCTCAGTTCTTGATAACAGGGTAAAGAGAAGAGGGAAGGCCAGCATCTCCCTCTGTCAGTGGATAATCGAGTTTCAGAGCCATTGTCTTGCTAGATGCCAAGGTCAGCCTGCAGTCAGATGAGGAGCCAGGCACATAGAGCTGAACTAGGTTATGGAACTGTGAGCAGGCAGTCTTGGGAGAGCCCTGGAGAGCCACCCTGCCCCCAACTCGGATCCTCCCCAGAGATGTATTAGGCCTTCCTCTCCCTGCCTTCTCTGAAGGTGGGTGAAAGTCCCTTCATTCCAAAGGGACTTTCCTTGGCCAGGCGGAGACTGTGGGCTTCAAAACCCTGGCAGTTCAGCTCTGAGTTTGTCTCACTGGCGCTCATCATGCCCAACTGCCACCAACCACAGAGGGGCCCTGCCCATGCCCAGCTGGCCTGTCCAGGCCTCCTCCTCAGACCTTGCAAACAAGCTCTGTTGAGTTGAATTGCATCCTCCCAAAAATTGAACATGAGGTCACAATACCCAGTACCTTGAAACTTGACTTTATTTTTTTTTTTTTACGTTTACATAGGGTAATGATGTTTCTTTTTTTTCCCTTCCCCCCCCCCCCCCTCCCAACCTTTTCCCTTTATACAGTCCTTCTTTCCTTCATTCTTACCGCTCTCCTTAGCCTAACTCTAAACCTAACCCTAAACCTAATGCTAACCCCTCCCACCCCCATTATATGTCCTCATCCGCTTATCAGCGAGATCATTCGTCCTTTAGTTTTTTGAGATTGGCTTATCTCACTTAGCATGATATTCTCCAATTTCGACCATTTGCCTACAAATGCCATAATTTTATCATTCTTCATTGCGGAGTAATATTCCATTGTATAAATATGCCACAGTTTCTTTATCCATTCATCAACTGAAGGGCATCTA
This sequence comes from Sciurus carolinensis, assembly GCF_902686445.1. Taxonomy (NCBI): domain Eukaryota; kingdom Metazoa; phylum Chordata; class Mammalia; order Rodentia; family Sciuridae; genus Sciurus; species Sciurus carolinensis. The sequence goes on from NC_062214.1 coordinate 68,100,469, forward strand.
GGTTGGTTCCACAATCTGGCTATGGTGAATTGAGCAGCAATGAACATTGATGTGGCTGTATCTCTGTAGTATGCTGATTTTAAGTCCTTTGGGTATAGACCAAGGAGTGGGATAGCTGGGTCAAATGGTGTTTCCATTCCAAGCTTTCTGAGGAATCTCCACACTGCTTTCCAGAGTGGCTGCACTAATTTGCAACCCCACCAGCAATGTATGAGTGTTCCTTTTTCACCACATCCTCGCCAACACCTATTGTTGCTTGTGTTCTTGATAATCGCCATTCTAATTGGGGTGAGATGAAATCTTAGGGTAGTTTTGATTTGCATTTCTCTTATTACTAGGGATGTTGAACATTTTTTCATATATCTGTTGATTACTTGTACATCTTCTTCTGTGAAGTGTCTGTTCATTTCCTTAGCCCATTTGTTGATTGGATTATTTGTATTCTTCGTGTAGAGTTTTTTGAGTTCTTTATAGATTCTGGAAATTAGCGCTCTATCAGAGGTATGGTTGGCAAAAATATTCTCCCACTCTGTAGGCTCTCTCTTCACATTTCTGATAGTTTCCTTTGCTGAGAGAAAGCTTTTTAGTTTGAATCTATCCCAGTTGTTGATTCTTGCTTTTATTTCTTGTGCTATGGGAGTCCTGTTAAGGAAGTCTGATCCTAAGCCAACAAGTTGAAGATTTGGACCTACTTTTTCTTCTATAAGATGCAGGGTCTCTGGTCTGATTCCAAGGTCCTTGATCCATTTTGAGTTGAGTTTTGTGTAGGGTGAGAGATAGGGGTTTAATTTCATTCTATTGCATATGGTTTTCCAGTTTTCCCAGCACCATTTGTTGAAGAGGCTATCTTTTCTCCATTGCATATTTTTGGAACCTTTGTCTAGTATGAGAAAATTGTATTTATTTGGGTTTGTGTCCATGTCCTCTATTCTGTACCATTGATCTACCTGTCTATTTTGGTACCAATACCATGCCGTTTTTGTTACTATTGCTTTGTAGTAGAGTTGAAGATCTGGTATTGCAATACCCCCTGCTTCGCTCTTGCTACTGAGGATTGCTTTAGCTATTCTAGGTTTTTTATTCTTCCAGATGAATTTCATAATTGCTTGCTCTATTTCTGCAAGGTACATCATTGGGATTTTAATTGGAATTGCATTGAATCTGTATAGCACTTTAGGTAGTATAGCCATTTTGACGATATTAATTCTGCCTATCCAGGAACATGGGAGATCTTTCCATCTTCTAAGGTTTTCTTGAATTTCTTTCTTTAGTGCTCTGTAGTTCTCATTGTAGAGGTCTTTCACCTCTTTTGTGAGATTGATTCCCAAGTATTTTATTTTTTTCGATGCTATTGTGAATGGGGTAGTTTTCCTAATTTCTCTTTCTGAAGATTCATCACTTATGTATAAAAATGCATTGGATTTATGAGCATTGATCTTGTAACCTGCTACTTTACTGAATTCACTTATGAGTTCTAAAAGTTTTCTGGGGGAATTCCCAGGTTCCTCTAAATATATAATCATGTCATCAGCGAACAGGGATAGTTTGAGTTCTTCTTTTCCTATTCGTATCCCTTTAATTTCTTTGGTTTGTCTGATTGCTCTGGCTAGAGTCTCAAGGACGATGTTGAATAGAAGCGGTGAAAGAGGGCATCCCTGCCTTGTTCCAGTTTTTAGGGGGAACGCTTTCAGTTTTTCACCATTTAGAATGATATTAGCCATGGGCTTAGCGTAGATTGCCTTTATAATGTTTAGGAATGTTCCCACTACCCCAATTTTTTCTAGTGTTTTGAGCATGAAGGGATGCTGTATTTTATCGAATGCTTTTTCTGCATCTATTGAAATAATCATGTGATTCTTAACTTTAAGTCTGTTGATATGGTGAATGACATTTATTGATTTCCTGATGTTGAACCAACCTTGCATCCCTGGGATAAAACCCACTTGATCGTGGTGCACTATCTTTTTAATATATATTTGTATGCGATTTGCTAAAATTTTGTTGAGAATTTTTGCGTCGATGTTCATTAAGGATATTGGTCTGAAATGTTCTTTCCTCGATGTGTCTCTGTCTGGTTTAGGTATCAGGGTGATATTGGCTTCATAGAATGAGTTTGGGAGGGTTCCCTCCTCTTCTATTTCATGGAATAGTTTGAGGAGTATTGGAATGAGCTCTTCTTTAAAGGTTTTGTAGAACTCGGCTGAGAACCCATCTGGTCCTGGACTTTTCTTTGTTGGTAGGCTTTTGATGACCTCTTCTATTTCATTGCTTGAAATTGGTTTATTTACATTGTGTATGTCCTCCTCGTTCAGTTTAGGTAATTCATATGTCTCTAGAAATTTGTTGATGTCTTCGAGGTTTTCTGTTTTGTTGGAGTATAGATTTTCGAAATAGCTTCTAATTATGTTTTGTATTTCACTCGTGTCTGTTGTGATGTTTCCTTGTTCATTCCGAATTTTAGTAATTTGAGTTTTCTCCCTCTTTCTCTTTGTTAGTGTGGCTAAGGGTTTATCAATTTTATTTATTTTTTCAAAGAACCAACTATTTATTTTGTTAATTTTTCCAATTGTTTCTTTTGTTTCGATTTCGTTGATTTCGGCTCTGATTTTAACTATTTCCTGTCTTCTACTACTTTTGGTATTGGTCTGCTCTTCTTTTTCTAGCGCTTTGAGCTGTAGTGTTAAGTCGTTTATTTGTTGATTTCTACTTCTTTTTTGAATGCACCCCATGAAATAAATCTTCCTCTAAGTACTGCTTTCATAGTGTCCCAGAGATTTTGATATGATGAGTCTTTGTTCTCATTTACTTCTAAGAATTTTTTTATTTCCCTCCTGATGTCTTCTGTTATCCATTCATCATATAATAGTGTATTATTTAATCTCCAGGTATTGGAGAAGTTTCTGTTTTTTATTCTGTCATTTATTTCTAATTTCAATCCATTATGATCTGATAGAGTACAGGGTAGTATCTCTATCTTCTTGTATTTGCTAACATTAGCTTTGTGGCATAAAATATGGTCTATTTTAGAGAAGGATCCATGTGCTGCTGAGAAGAAAGTGTATTCGTTCTCTGTTGGATGGTATATTCTATATATGTCTGTTAAGTCTAAATTGTTGATTGTGTTGTTGAGATCTATAGTTTCTTTATTCAATTTTTGTTTGGACGATCTATCCAGTGGTGAGAGAGGTGTGTTAAAATCGCCTAGTATGATTGTGTTGTGGTCTATTTGATTTCTGGAATTGAGAAGGATTTGTTTGACGTACGTGGATGAGCCAATGTTCGGGGCATAGATATTTATGATTGTTATGTCTTGCTGATTTATGCTTCCCTTAAGCAGCATGTAATGTCCTTCTTTATCCCTTCTGACTAGTTTTGGTTTGAAGTCCACATTATCTGAAATGAGGATGGATACTCCAGCTTTTTTGCTGTGTCCTTGTGCATGGTATGTTTTTCCCCATCCTTTCACCTTTAGTCTATGGGTGTCTCTTTCTATGAGATGAGTCTCTTGCAGGCAGCATATTGTTGGATTTTTCTTTTTAATCCAATCTGCCAGTCTGTGTCTTTTGATTGATGAATTCAGGCCATTGACATTCAGGGTTATTATTGTGATATGATTTGTATTCCCAGTCAATTGACTCATATTTGTTTTTGACATGATTTGGTTTCTCCTTTATTTGGCTATTCCTTTAGGCTAGCGCCTCCTGTTGCTGATTTGCATCATTGTTTTTCATCTCTTCCTCATGGAATATTTTGCTGAGAATGTTCTGTAATGCTGGCTTTCTTTTTGTAAATTCCTTTAGCTTTTGTTTATCATGGAAGGATCTTATTTCATCGTCAAATTTGAAGGTAAGTTTTGCTGGGTATAAGATTCTTGGTTGGCATCCGTTTTCTTTCAGGGCTTGGTATATGTTGTTCCAGGCCCTTCTGGCTTTTAGGGTCTGGATTGAAAAATCTGCTGATATTCTTATTGGTTTCCCTCTGAATGTAATTTGATTCTTTTCTCCTGCGGCCTTTAAAATTCTGTCTTTATTTTGTATGTTAGGTATTTTCATAATAATGTGCCTTGGTGTGGGTCTGTTGTAATTTTGTATGTTTGGAGTTCTATAAGCCTCTTGTACTTGGTTTTCCATTTCATTCTTCAGATTTGGGAAATTTTCTGTTATTATTTCATTGAATAGATTGTTCATTCCTTTGGTTTGTTTCTCTAAGCCTTCCTCAATCCCAATAATTCTTAAATTTGGCCTTTTCATGATATCCCATAATTCTTGTAGATTCTGTTCATGATTTCTTACCATCTTTTCTGTTTGGCCAACTTTGCTTTCAAGATTAAATAATTTGTCTTCAATGTCTGAGGTTCTGTCTTCCAGGTGTTCTATCCTATTGGTTATGCTTTCTATGGAGTTTTTAACTTGGTTTATTGTTTCCTTCATTTCAAGTATTTCAGTTTGTTTTTATTTCAGTATCTCTAACTCTTTATTGAAATGATCTCTTGCTTCCCGTATTTGGTCTTTTAACTGTTGATTGGTGCGATCATTTAATGCCTGCATTTGCTCTTTCATCTCCTCCTTCAATGCCTGCATTTGCTCTTTCATCTCCTCATTAGCTTCCCTGATCGTTTTAATTACGTACATTCTGAACTCCCTTTCTGACATTTCTTCTGCTGTGCTGTCATTGGGTTTTATTGATGTAGTATCTAGGTTTGTTTGGGACATTTTCTTCCCTTGTTTTCTCATATTGGTCAGCTGTCAATGGGACCCTGAGATATTGCAGTTTTCCGCTATTGGCTTATAGTGTCCCGGTAGATTTCCAGTGTATCACCTCCCAGCCTTCAGTAGCCTGATGTCTTGGAGGAATCTGATAAAGCGGCGCATCCGAAGAAAACTGCCCCTAGCCCCCTACTGGTTCCACGGTTTGGAGCTGGTTCTGTGCGGAAATGCTCTCACTGTGGGCCTGCACCGTGCAGCTGGCCGTGTGGGAGGAGCCCACTGCCGGAGTGTGGAAGGCTACCTTGGGAAGACTCTAGCTGCCCTGCCCTGCTCCGATAAGCCACTTCTATCTGGGCCTGCCACCAGGGCCGAGCTTTACCCAGTGGGCAGACTCACCCGTGGCTCTATTTCAGTCCGAGTCTCTCAATGCCTCCCCTTCTTAACTCCTGGGTTCTGGAGCGACTGGGGGTGCAGTCTCCCTCTAGGCCGCCATCTTGGATCGCCCCGTGAAGAGAGCCTGCAGCCGGAGTGGGCAGAGCCGCCTGAAGAGGTCTCTGGCTGCCCTGCCCTGATCCCAGAGGCTGCTTGCAGATCGAAGCTCTCTGTTGGTTCGGGGACTTGTGGCTGGTTCTATGTAGAAAACCTCTCACTGGGCGGTCTGGTCTGAGAAGCTAGCCTTGGAAGGCACCTCCCACCACAGGGGTCCAGGCTACTTGGGGAGGTCTCTGGCTGCCCTATCCTGGTCCCTGAAGCTGCTTGTATGCCAGAGTATGTTGCGCTGCACTGGCTCTGGGACTCGGAGCTTGTTCTGGTCAGAAAGGCTCTCACTAGCGGGCCAGTTCCGTTCCGAGAACCGCACAAACGAGATTATGTTCATTTCCTAGGGCTGCCACAGTAACTACAGCCTGGGTGGCCCAAGCCACAGACATTTATTGTCTCACCATTCTGGAGATTGGAAGTCCAAGATAAGGTGTCTGCAGGGTTGTTCCTGCCAAGAGCCATGAGGGAGAATCTGTCCTAGGCTTGTCCCCTATTTCTGGTGATTTGCTGGCACTCTTTGTCATTCCTTGGATTATAGATCCCTGCTTTCATTTTCATGTGATGCTCTCCCTGAGTGAGTTCTGTGTCCAAATTTCTCAATTTTATAAGGTCACCAGTCACATTGGGTTAGGGGCCCACCCTGCTCTAGTATGATCTTTTCCTAACTAATTACATTTTTTTAAATGTCCCATTTCCATTTAAAGTCAAGTTCCGCCCCCGCTGGTGAGAGCCTTTCTGACCAGAACAAGCTCCGAGTCCCGGAGCCAGTGCAGCTCAGCGTACTCTGGCACGCAAGCAGATTCAGGGTCCAGACAGGGCAGCCAGAGACTTCCCCAAGTAGTCTGGACCCCTGCGGTGGGAGGTGCCGTTCAAGGCTAGCCTCTCGGAGCTGACCACCCAGTGAGAGACTTTCTACATAGAACCAGCCACAAGCCCCCGAACCAACGGAGAGCCTCGATCTGCAAGCAGCCTCTGGGATCAGGGCAGGGCAGCCAGACACCTCTTCAGGCGGCTCTGCCCACTCCGGCTGCAGGCTCTCTTCTTGGGGAGATCCAAGATGGCGGCCTAGAGGGAGACTGCACCCCCTGTCGCTCCAGAACCCAGGAGTTAAGAAGGGGAGGCATTGAGAGACTCGGACTGAAATAGAGCCACGGGTGAGTCTGCCCACTGGGTAAAGCTCGGCCCGGGGGGCAGGCCCAGATAGAGGTGGCTTATCGGAGCAGGGCAGGGCAGCTAGAGTCTTCCCAAGGTAGCCTTCCACACTCCGGCAGTGAGCTCCTCCCACACGGCCAGCTGCACGGTGCAGGCCCACAGTGAGAGCATTTCCGCACAGAGCCAGTTCCAAACCGTGGAACCAGTAGGGGGCTAGGGGCAGTTTTCTTCGGATGCGCCGCTTTATCAGATTCCTCCAAGACATCAGGCTACTGAAGGCTGGGAGGTGATACACTGGAAATCTACCGGGACACTATAAGCCAATAGCGGAAAACTGCAATATCTCAGGGTCCCATTGACAGCTGACCAATATGAGAAAACAAGGGAAGAAAATGTCCCAAACAAACCTAGATACTACATCAATAAAACCCAATGACAGCACAGCAGAAGAAATGTCAGAAAGGGAGTTCAGAATGTACGTAATTAAAACGATCAGGGAAGCTAATGAGGAGATGAAAGAGCAAATGCAGGCATTGAAGGAGGAGATGAAAGAGCAAATGCAGGCATTAAATGATCGCACCAATCAACAGTTAAAAGACCAAATACGGGAAGCAAGAGATCATTTCAATAAAGAGTTAGAGATACTGAAATAAAAACAAACTGAAATACTTGAAATGAAGGAAACAATAAACCAAGTTAAAAACTCCATAGAAAGCATAACCAATAGGATAGAACACCTGGAAGACAGAACCTCAGACATTGAAGACAAATTATTTAATCTTGAAAGCAAAGTTGGCCAAACAGAAAAGATGGTAAGAAATCATGAACAGAATCTACAAGAATTATGGGATATCATGAAAAGGCCAAATTTAAGAATTATTGGGATTGAGGAAGGCTTAGAGAAACAACCAAAGGAATGAACAATCTATTCAATGAAATAATAACAGAAAATTTCCCAAATCTGAAGAATGAAATGGAAAACCAAGTACAAGAGGCTTATAGAACTCCAAACATACAAAATTACAACAGACCCACACCAAGGCACATTATTATGAAAATACCTAACATACAAAATAAAGACAGAATTTTAAAGGCCGCAGGAGAAAAGAATCAAATTACATTCAGAGGGAAACCAATAAGAATATCAGCAGATTTTTCAATCCAGACCCTAAAAGCCAGAAGGGCCTGGAACAACATATACCAAGCCCTGAAAGAAAACGGATGCCAACCAAGAATCTTATACCCAGCAAAACTTACCTTCAAATTTGACGATGAAATAAGATCCTTCCATGATAAACAAAAGCTAAAGGAATTTACAAAAAGAAAGCCATCATTACAGAACATTCTCAGCAAAATATTCCATGAGGAAGAGATGAAAAACAATGATGCAAATCAGCAACAGGAGGCGCTAGCCTAAAGGAATAGCCAAATAAAGGAGAAACCAAATCATGTCAAAACAAATATGAGTCAATTGACTGGGAATACAAATCATATCACAATAATAACCCTGAATGTCAATGGCCTGAATTCATCAATCAAAAGACACAGACTGGCAGATTGGATTAAAAAGAAAAATCCAACAATATGCTGCCTGCAAGAGACTCATCTCATAGAAAGAGACACCCATAGACTAAAGGTGAAAGGATGGGGAAAAACATACCATGCACACGGACACAGCAAAAAAGCTGGAGTATCCATCCTCATTTCAGATAATGTGGACTTCAAACCAAAACTAGTCAGAAGGGATAAAGAAGGACATTACATGCTGCTTAAGGGAAGCATAAATCAGCAAGACATAACAATCATAAATATCTATGCCCCGAACATTGGCTCATCCACGTACGTCAAACAAATCCTTCTCAATTCCAGAAATCAAATAGACCACAACACAATCATACTAGGCGATTTTAACACACCTCTCTCACCACTGGATAGATCGTCCAAACAAAAATTGAATAAAGAAACTATAGATCTCAACAACACAATCAACAATTTAGACTTAACAGACATATATAGAATATACCATCCAACAGAGAACGAATACACTTTCTTCTCAGCAGCACATGGATCCTTCTCTAAAATAGACCATATTTTATGCCACAAAGCTAATGTTAGCAAATACAAGAAGATAGAGATACTACCCTGTACTCTATCAGATCATAATGGATTGAAATTAGAAATAAATGACAGAATAAAAAACAGAAACTTCTCCAATACCTGGAGATTAAATAATACACTATTATATGATGAATGGATAACAGAAGACATCAGGAGGGAAATAAAAAATTCTTAGAAGTAAATGAGAACAAAGACTCATCATATCAAAATCTCTGGGACACTATGAAAGCAGTACTTAGAGGAAGATTTATTTCATGGGGTGCATTCAAAAAAGAAGTAGAAATCAACAAATAAACGACTTAACACTACAGCTCAAAGCGCTAGAAAAAGAAGAGCAGACCAATACCAAAAGTAGTAGAAGACAGGAAATAGTTAAAATCAGAGCCGAAATCAACGAAATCGAAACAAAAGAAACAATTGGAAAAATTAACAAAATAAATAGTTGGTTCTTTGAAAAAATAAATAAAATTGATAAACCCTTAGCCACACTAACAAAGAGAAAGAGGGAGAAAACTCAAATTACTAAAATTCGGAATGAACAAGGAAACATCACAACAGACACGAGTGAAATACAAAACATAATTAGAAGCTATTTCGAAAATCTATACTCCAACAAAACAGAAAACCTCGAAGACATCAACAAATTTCTAGAGACATATGAATTACCTAAACTGAACGAGGAGGACATACACAATGTAAATAAACCAATTTCAAGCAATGAAATAGAAGAGGTCATCAAAAGCCTACCAACAAAGAAAAGTCCAGGACCAGATGGGTTCTCAGCCGAGTTCTACAAAACCTTTAAAGAAGAGCTCATTCCAATACTCCTCAAACTATTCCATGAAATAGAAGAGGAGGGAACCCTCCCAAACTCATTCTATGAAGCCAATATCACCCTGATACCTAAACCAGACAGAGACACATCGAGGAAAGAACATTTCAGACCAATATCCTTAATGAACATCGACGCAAAAATTCTCAACAAAATTTTAGCAAATCGCATACAAATATATATTAAAAAGATAGTGCACCACGATCAAGTGGGTTTTATCCCAGGGATGCAAGGTTGGTTCAACATCAGGAAATCAATAAATGTCATTCACCATATCAACAGACTTAAAGTTAAGAATCACATGATTATTTCAATAGATGCAGAAAAAGCATTCGATAAAATACAGCATCCCTTCATGCTCAAAACACTAGAAAAAATTGGGGTAGTGGGAACATTCCTAAACATTATAAAGGCAATCTACGCTAAGCCCATGGCTAATATCATTCTAAATGGTGAAAAACTGAAAGCGTTCCCCCTAAAAACTGGAACAAGGCAGGGATGCCCTCTTTCACCGCTTCTATTCAACATCGTCCTTGAGACTCTAGCCAGAGCAATCAGACAAACCAAAGAAATTAAAGGGATACGAATAGGAAAAGAAGAACTCAAACTATCCCTGTTCGCTGATGACATGATTATATATTTAGAGGAACCTGGGAATTCCCCCAGAAAACTTTTAGAACTCATAAGTGAATTCAGTAAAGTAGCAGGTTACAAGATCAATGCTCATAAATCCAATGCATTTTTATACATAAGTGATGAATCTTCAGAAAGAGAAATTAGGAAAACTACCCCATTCACAATAGCATCGAAAAAAATAAAATACTTGGGAATCAATCTCACAAAAGAGGTGAAAGACCTCTACAATGAGAACTACAGAGCACTAAAGAAAGAAATTCAAGAAAACCTTAGAAGATGGAAAGATCTCCCATGTTCCTGGATAGGCAGAATTAATATCGTCAAAATGGCTATACTACCTAAAGTGCTATACAGATTCAATGCAATTCCAATTAAAATCCCAATGATGTACCTTGCAGAAATAGAGCAAGCAATTATGAAATTCATCTGGAAGAATAAAAAACCTAGAATAGCTAAAGCAATCCTCAGTAGCAAGAGCGAAGCAGGGGGTATTGCAATACCAGATCTTCAACTCTACTACAAAGCAATAGTAACAAAAACGGCATGGTATTGGTACCAAAATAGACAGGTAGATCAATGGTACAGAATAGAGGACATGGACACAAACCCAAATAAATACAATTTTCTCATACTAGACAAAGGTTCCAAAAATATGCAATGGAGAAAAGATAGCCTCTTCAACAAATGGTGCTGGGAAAACTGGAAAACCATATGCAATAGAATGAAATTAAACCCCTATCTCTCACCCTACACAAAACTCAACTCAAAATGGATCAAGGACCTTGGAATCAGACCAGAGACCCTGCATCTTATAGAAGAAAAAGTAGGTCCAAATCTTCAACTTGTTGGCTTAGGATCAGACTTCCTTAACAGGACTCCCATAGCACAAGAAATAAAAGCAAGAATCAACAACTGGGATAGATTCAAACTAAAAAGCTTTCTCTCAGCAAAGGAAACTATCAGAAATGTGAAGAGAGAGCCTACGAAGTGGGAGAATATCTTTGCCAACCATACCTCAGATAGAGCACTAATTTCCAGAATCTATAAAGAACTCAAAAAACTCTACACGAAGAATACAAATAATCCAATCAACAAATGGGCTAAGGAAATGAACAGACACTTCACAGAAGAAGATGTACAAGTAATCAACAGATATATGAAGAAATGTTCAACATCCCTAGTAATAAGAGAAATGCAAATCAAAACTACCCTAAGATTTCATCTCACCCCAATTAGAATGGTGATTATCAAGAATACAAGCAACAATAGGTGTTGGCAAGGATGTGGTGAAAAAGGAACACTCATACATTGCTGGTGGGGTTGCAAATTAGTGCAGCCACTCTGGAAAGCAGTGTGGAGATTCCTCAGAAAGCTTGGAATGGAAGCACCATTTGACCCAGCTATCCCACTCCTTGGCCTATACCCAAAGGACTTAAAATCAGCATACTACAGAGATACAGCCACATCAATGTTCATTGCTGCTCAATTCACCATAGCCAGATTGTGGAACCAACCTAGATGCCCTTCAGTTGATGAATGGATAAAGAAACTGTGGCATATTTATACAATGGAATATTACTCCGCAATGAAGAATGATAAAATTATGGCATTTGTAGGCAAATGGTCAAAATTGGAGAATATCATGCTAAGTGAGATAAGCCAATCTCAAAAAACTAAAGGACGAATGATCTCGCTGATATGCGTATGAGGACAGATAATGGGGGATGGGAGGGGTTAGCATTAGGTTTAGGGTTAGGTTTAGGGTTAGGGATAAGGAGAGCGGTAAGAATGAAGGAAAGAAGGACTGTATGGAGGGAAAAGAGGGGTGGGAGGGGTGGGGGGGAAGGGAAAAAAAATAAACATCATTGCCCTATGTAAACGTATGATTACACAAATGGTATGCCTTGACTCTATGTACAAATAGAGAAACAACATGTATCCCATTTGTATACAATTAAAAATAAAAAATAAAAACTGAAAAAAAAAATCTCATTTGTGCAACACTGGTGGTCATCAAAGACCCTTGAACCTTCAGGAAACAATAATCAAGATTTCTGTTGATCTGCAGAGGAGAGTGAGGCTGCCACCTTGCCTGGTAGGAAATATGTCAGGCTCCATGCACATTTATGTCTCTTTTACAATTGGGGAAGCTGAGATATAAGACTTTAAAACTTATGAGAACTGAAGCCCTGTTTTTCGGACTCCAAAACCTAAACTTTTAAGTTAGAGAGGCTGTCACCAAAATAAAGCCCTTCATGCATAATTCAAGAAGTATTGACCGAGCCCACCTAGGAACCAGGCTCTTTCTAGGACCTGGAGATACAGTTTGAACAAGAGAGATGTACTCCTTGTCCTTTTGGAGCTTGCCTTCTGACAGCAAGAACAGACTCCAAGTATGGTAGCCAACTTGATCACCATTGTGATGAATTTAGGGAAGGAGAAGCAAATGGTGTTACAAGAATGTGTATATGTAAGGTCAGATGAACATACGTGGCTGAAATGATATTTAAACTGAGCTCTGAAGAAGTTAAGGAGAGATATATAGGAGTTTTGGTGAGTGATGTAAGAAAAGGAAAAGGGTTGGAACAACAGTCTAGAAAAGCCAGTATGGCTGATCAGGAAGTCAGAGGTACAACTGACAGCTATTAAGGTAGGGACTACACCAGGGGTATTCAATTTTACCCTAAGAGTAATAAGAGGAAATAGTGTACCTAAGAAAAGGGAGTGGTTTGTTTTTGGTAAGATTTCTTTGCTTGTGTAGAAAGTAGATGGGAGTGTGGGATGGATAAAGGTGGGGAAGTGGGGACCTGCCTGGAGAAAGCTACAAAAATCCTAGCAAGAGAGGATGGTGTTTGGATTAGATGACAGCAGTGGAGAATCAAGAGAAATGGTGGACTAAAAAGGATGCTCAAAGTCACTAATCACCAGGGAAAAGCAAACCAAAACCACAGTGAGATATGACCTCACACCTGTCAGGATGGTAATTAACAAAAACAAAAGACAAGGGTTGGCAAGGATGTGGAGGAACTAGAGCCCTCATCCACTGTTGGTGGGATAGTAAAATGGTGTAACCATTTTGAAAAACACTATGGAAATTCCTCAGAAATTTAAAATAGAATCACCATATATGATTGAGCTATCCTACCATTGGGTATTTATCCATAAGAATGGAAATCAGGATCTCTAAGAGATGCCTGCACTCCCATGTCACTGCATCACTATCTACAGTAGCCAAGACATGAAATCAACCTAAATGTCCACCAATGGATGCATGGATAAAGAACTTGTGGCATATATGCAATAGAGTATCATTCAGCCTTTAAAAAGGATGAAGTTCTGTCATATGCAACAACATGGATAAGTCTGGAGGGCATTATGCTTTGTGTAATAGATGTGTCACAGAAAGACAAAAACTTCATGATTCCACTTATATGGAATATCTCAAATAGTGAAACTCATGGAATCAGCAAGTAGAAAGTTGATTATCAGAGACTGGAAGGTGGAAGAAATAGGAAGTTTCTAGGTAAGAGGCATAGTGTTTCAGCTGAGAAAGATAAATAAGTTCTAGAGATCTGCTATACAACATTGTCCCTATAGGTAATTAGACGTATAACACACTTAAAATTTTAAGAGTGTAGATCACTTTAGTTATTCTTTATTGCAGAATTATTTTGAAGGTTATTTAGAGTACTTGGCAAAGCTGGGGAGGTGAGTGAACAGGACAGAAGGTGGTGCCATCTCTGGAAATGGGAGAATCCTGGAGGAGGATCAGGTTTGAGGGGGAAGATCAAGAGTATAAAGCACCAGTGAGTTATCGAAGGGCTTAGTCAAGGGGGCAGTTGGAAAAATGAGACTTGAAGGTCAGAAGAGGGTGTGGGGCAGGCATATCAGTGAGGGAGTCTTGGGAGGATGGGGAGTGGCCAAAGCCAGGGGGATGGCTGCCAAGGTCCAGAAAAGCACTGACAGAGCAGGAGAACCAGGCTCAGGCTTGAAGGAATGCCAGTGTTGCCTGGAAGGGGAGAGAGGGATGGGCCAATAAAGGAGACCAGGACAGAGTGGGTGAGGGTTAGGAGGAAAAACAGGCCAGGGTGGTACTGAAGAGTTATTTACCAGTCTGTGTAAAATTCTGCTGAGAGTTTGGGTCATTGAAAACTGAAATATGCCAGGTCAATTATAGTCATTTGGGTCATTGGTGACATTAGTAAGGGCAGCATCAATGGAGGAGTAGAGGCAGATGCCAGAGGACAGTGGGCTGAGAAGTGAGAGGAAGGAAAGGATGAGATGTAGCAAGTCACATCAGGACTCTTCTGGTTTTGCTTCCACTTTTGTTGTCCAGATAATCATTGAACAGTTATCTCACCAACACTGATGGGGCACCAGCCATTTCTCAGGTACTTTATTGGCCCAGGAGATCACCATCATTTCCCACACTTGGGGAACTCCTAGACTGATGGAGAAATCAGAAATTGAAACAAAAGATTATAATATTGGAGAATAAAGGAAAGCAGGAATTGATAGTGTCAACCTTGGAAGGTGTGTAAGAAAAAGAAGGGCTTTGGGGTCAAGACTCAATAAAAGAGAAGTTTTGCAGTAAGAGGAAAGAAACCAGAGCCAAAGAGGTGCCTTGGTATCCTTTGTTCTTGGAGGAACTCCAGTAAAAGTTATGAGAAATTCTGCTCCATTGCCCTAGATGTGTCTCAGTGTTCATTCATGTTAAAGCTTCTGACAAATATTTGTAAAAGGAAAGTATTCAAGTTTTTAACCCAGTGTTTCCCAAATTTGAGAAAAGCTCTCTTTTTAGAGGGCAATTCGGAGAGCAGTTGGCATGGAGTTAATTTCAGGGCTTTAAGAATTCTAGAAAGTTTACTCTAACAGTTGTATATAGACCATACTGGAGGGGAAGGAGATGCAAAAAGCAGAGCTGGTTGTGGCAAGATTGATGTAGACCAGTCCTGAGCTCTGGCAGCTTTTGTGCAAGAAAGGGGCAGACTCCAGAGAAATTTAGGAGAGAAAATCATAGACTTGGATGACCCAGTGTGTATGTGTGCGGTGTGTAAGATGGTGATGGAGGTGATGAGGAGGCGATGGTGGTGGTAGTAATGGTTATGATGGTAGAAGTGGAAGTGATGGTGGTGGTGAGGTTGAAGTGATTATGATGGTGGCTGAGGAGGTGGCAGCAGTGGGCGGTGGTAGTAATGGTTTTGATGTGGTAGAGTGGAGGTGGAGGAGTTGATGATGGTGATAGCAGTGCAAGTGGTGGCAGAGGTGATTGTGGAGGCTATATAGGTAGTGGTGATGGAGGAAGTGAAGAGTTGTAGATATTTCTGAACTTGTGCCTGGACAGTTCATCAAGATAGAGAATGTAGGAGGATGGGAGGTTTGAAGTCGACAGGGAATGTTGAAAATCATGTTAGTTCATTTTGGACATGCAGAGAAGACACAATAACCTAAAGAGCTACCTTATAGGAGCTAGAGCTTCAGAGAAGACTCTGGAGGGTACAGGTGTGGGAGTCAACTGGACAGTAATGATGTATATGTGGAATGAAAGTCAAAGGGACTGGTTGGTGTCCAACCTAGGTCCTGATCTTCTAATTGAGATCTAGAAGGAAGGGGCAGCTGTATCTCTTAAGTGTTACACCTACCAGAAAATTTCATAAAGTCCAATAACCCAGTTGGGTCATGCTTTTCCAGGCAGGAAGGCCAACTCATCTTCATCAGAAGTGGGGTAGGCCTGTAGTGCCCTATTGCATTTGTCATGGACCTCAGAGGGTCACACTTTTGGTCCAGTCATTTGTGAGCAACCAGATGGTGGGGAAGGTTGTAGTGCCATTTGGGAATTGCAGGTCCTGCATTTTGGTTCTTTCTGCTAGAGGGTTGGCAGGTAAGGGGGCTACACTTGGTCCTGTGTGAACAAGACTCTGTAGATGGGTATGTTGCTTCCATGCCAATTAGGCCTGTGTTCAGAGCATGCAGATTCTCTTCCTCAAAGCCCTTGAGGTTGTGCTACCCTCAGCATGGTGATAGTTGCTCTGGCATGTTGGGTTGTTGGACAAATGTCTTGGCAATACTTAAGGAAGCACTGGCCACAGGCTACCATAGGGTGCCTTGGTGCCTCTTTGGCTTCTTTAAACTTTGATAAATTAGGTGCCAAGTCTCAGTGTTGAGATGAAGGACTGTGTTGGGTGGAAGGGGATTCTGTACTTATGGGTTTGAGTCTAGGTTTCTACAGTGGGGGACACTGAAGAAAAGAAGCCAGTAGGTCCACAGATGACACACCATACAGTCATTTCACTGAGGTTTGACTGTTGAGGTCAAAGCTATTTCATCTTAAAGCTGCTCTGCTTGATTTTAACCTGTGTGTATGATGCTCAGGCCCAGAGGAGCTACAGATTTTGAAAATTCCTACTAGGAGGGAAGATGCTCAGCTTGGGGCTTTCATCCCACAGTGTTAGTGGTGAGAACTTCAAGGGTGTCTACAGAAAGAGCCAGTCTGTCCAGGCTATGGCCAGCTCCATCCAAATCTCCAGAGTAGAAAGGACTTTCCCCAGACATACTGTTCTGAATCCCTTTCCAGATGGGCAGATTCTCATGCAGGCTTAGACTCCTTTCCTTCCTCCCTGAAATATACACTTTAGTGATCAAGTTCACTGGTGGAGATGGTTGTTTGGTGTTTATGTAAAAGCAAAACAAGCCAACGAGGTCCCCTCCCCAGTTTGCATTCAGGTGCCATTTGTGCCTTATAGTCTTGCTGACATAAATAGGGCTCAGCCTGCTCCAGTTCTGTGGGCACTGTGCTTGAGGAAGAAGACTCCATCTCTGCCACACCCTCGGGTCCATGGGCAGACCAAAGGATGCTCTCCTCAGGCTCTGAGGTCACTCAGCCCCTGATGTCCAGGTCCCCAGCAGCTCAGGAATGCACACAATCCTGCCTATTGGGCCACAGGCCCCATGGCACTGGATGGGGTCCCACACGGACCCTGAGGCAACTGGTGCTCACCTAGCAGACTTAACCTTGCTTCATCTGAGGGGTATGTGAGAGGAACCAAAGTGGGCCTGGCTGTGTGGACCAGAGAATTTCTGGAATGGTCTCACAGACCTGACCCTCATTGGCAAATGGAAGCAAGATGGTCTTATGGCTGAGACTAGAACCTTTGCTTAGTTTCTATTGGAAGCCTTTCTTGAGTTTGGCTTTTATTTAACTTTTTAAAGGAAAATAAAGATGAAAGAAAGATTTAACAGATACATTATTCCTTAAATGGATTTCCAACCAATTCACTCTCTGGGTAGCAGATCCCCTGGGCAACCTTGTACTTGAGTCTCAGTGGAGTCTTCAGCTGACTGGACCACATTAGGAAGCCCTGGATGTCATAGTCTATGACTTGGTCATTTTTGCAGTTCCAGAGCCCTTTGTGGCCCCTTTGACTGGCCAAGAAGCCCCATGGTCTGGCTGAAGGAACAGAGGCCTTGCTGTCAGACAGACCTGGGTTCCTGCACTGACTCAGCTGTGAGAGCCGGAAGCCTGGGCAGGAACCTCTCCCAGCCTGTTTATCTGTCTCTAAATCGGGGATAAGCGTACTTATCTGGGAGGTTGGTGTGCTGATTAATTAAATGTCATCATGTAGGTGCAGCCCCGGCAGGCTTCTGGGCACCTCATGTACCTCGCAACTCTGACTCTGGCACGCAAAGGGCTTGGAACTGTCTGCAGACTGGAATTCCCTCAGAGGGATTATTCATGGTACAATAACTACCTATCAGGAAGCTGCTTCTACAATGGTCCTTTATCATTCTCCCTCTCATCCCTGCCAGTGGGGCCTATTTATAACACCAGAGGATTTCTCTGGAGTGACTCACCTGCCACACTGCTCTCCCCAGGAGACCTTGTCTATATGCCACCTGTCTTACCTGTCTTGGCTTGGATTCTACTCCTGGACTGGTTCTCACCTCAGTTGGCCCAGCCCAGGGATGTCTGTGGGTACCCTCAACCCAAGCAAGATAGGGCCCTGCCAGCTGGATAGGTGGGCAGAGGCCAGGGGTCAGAGGAAGAGTGCAAGGGGAACTGAGTCCTGAGATGCATTAACTGGAGCTACAATGGGCAGTTCAGGGGAGGTCTGGTATGAACTTGAAATACAATGACTTCTAAGACACTTTCCTGTCTTAAAAATCCAGCCAGGTATCCAGTTGGCACAATAGGGTGATGGTCAGTGTTCAGGGAGAGGGTCTTGGCACAAGGTCCAACCCAGAACCTCCTGGGCATACATCCCACATATTCTGGGGTCTCAGGTAGGCACTGTCCACCCCCTAGTAACACATAAGGTTCATTGCAGGCTGTGGCAAAAAGGTCCTCAATGTGGCATGCCCACCACCCCACCCCCACTAGTGGACAGGGACTAGGCACCATGACAGCTGCAGAGCAGAGGGCTCTGTGGAGCCTCACACTGGATCAGCCCTCTTTTGTGAGAGCCCTTTGATCAGCCTATGGGGCAGCCATTGAAGGTGGAAGATTGTGTCTGGGGCCCTCCCTCTTCCCTTCTCACCTTCTCACATTCACCTCCAGTCTTGAAGCTACAGCTCAAGGGTCTTTGGCTATTTTCTTCCTTCTTCCCCAGAAATGCTATAGAAAACACAGCAAGAAAATTCCCTGCCTGGCAAGAGGGCAGTAGCAGGAATTCCAGGCAGAATAAGCATTTTCAAGCCCCATATTTACTGGTTAGCACTCTGCTTCCTTCCCTGAACAAGGCAAAGGGTCCATACTAGGAAGCAGGCATTCTGCCCCCAGGGTCAGGGTCAGGGTGAGTCCTCTGGGCCACTTTGTGGTCCTTGATGCCTGAAACTGACTGGCCAACTCCTGTGACCACTGTAGGACATCTTATTTTTCTGCCTTTTTTGTTTCATTCTAAAAGAGACATCTTTTTAAAAAAAATTACCGTTAAACATGAAGGTGAATTTAATTGATATCATCTCAAGAATTTCAGACATCCCTTTGGAGGACTTGGGAATATTGCAAAACGAAATCTAGATACTACCACCCTAGGTACTGCAGGAGCAGCCTCTTTGGCAGTGCCCACCCCAGTAGGCCTGAGCAGTCAGGTTGGTAGAGATGGCAGATTCTGCCTTCCACGTGTTCTTTGTCTTATCAGAAAAACGTGGAAGAAAACACACTAATATTTGTCAGGTACCTACTCAACATTTTTCAGTGATTAGCCCATTTAGATCTTTCAGTATCCCTGCCAATAGGTATAATAAACATGGTTAGCAATAATTAACAAGAGCCAAGTGTTTCCTGTTAGAGAAACTGTTTAAAGCACTTTATACAATTTCACCCACTCAGTGGCATGTACTTTGGTGATCTCTACTTTACAGAGGAGGAAATGGAGGCACAGAAACATTACGTGACACATTGTGACAAGTTCTACAGTTTGTAGGTGGCAGTGCTGTCATTTGGCCCCGGGCTGTCTGGCTCAGTCTAAGTTCTCAATTCTTTCACATCATCCTCGCCAAGTGGTCAAGCTGGGACTCCAACCTAGGTCTTTCCGAGGTGAAAGTTTATGTTTTCTGTCTTCACATGCTACCTCTCAGGAGCCATAAGGAACATGACCATGCTAATGCCCTCCCACACCTGCTGGGGATGGGCATGGTAGGTTCCAGTTCCGAACATCAGGTTTCTGTTACCAGAAAGAGCAGCAGGTAGAAAGGGACAGAGGAGGAGTAGGATTTGATGGAGAGGGGGCTCCTTGCTTGTGTGCCCCTGGGTCTAAGATAGGATCCCCTGATTTTTTTTTTTTTTTTTTTTTTTTTTGGTGGTTACCCCAGAAGCACCCAGAAGGCTCAAGTGCCCTGATGCCAAGAAATGGGCCAGACGAAGCAGGAGCAGAGATGGTGGCACCAGCTTCCTCACAGCTTCCCACCTCCCAAGCATGAGAGAGAGGCCACTGGGCTTCTCAGTGAAGCCACAGCCAAGTCAATGACTCTGTGTCCTCTTCTTCCCAATCTCTTTTTACCTCCATTGTGAACTTGTTCAGACGTCTGTCTCCAGGAGACAGAGGCCTGGTTTTATCTCACTGACACAGGGCCTGACCATCAATCAGTGTGTGTGGAAAGACTTAATGAAACTCAGAGTGTTTACTGGACAGAGACCATTAACCTCTGGTTCAAGATCCATCAATCTGACCTCTGTCATCAAATGGAGACCAGCTTAGTCCTTCTGAGGAGACCCAGCAATCCTTGGCTTGGAATCAAGGACTTCTCAGTGGTCAGTGACAGGCTTGACCTGGCTGGTGGCCACTGGCCCCAGGAGCATGAGGCAGAACAGCCAGGCCTTGTTCCCATCTGTTGTCTCAGCAGCACCCCCGCCAGGCTTCTGGTCTGTCTGGTGTCTTCTTGGCTGATTCCCTGCTTCCCAAGGAAGCAGGCCATTTCTCCACCCATGTGGACTCTAGGGTCAATGTGGTTGCCTGCCTAAGATAGAAGTCTGGAGAGAAAGGTGCCAGGCTAGACTTTTACTCAAAGTATGGGCCACACTACAAAACTTTACCTGTTTGCAGCTCGTTCCTGGTCTGAGGTGGGGGGTGGGGTTAAGTTCAGATGTTGCAAGTAATCTGCATTTAGAAATATTTGAGTAAAGTTATACTCCATGTATGTATAATATGTCAAAATACATTCTACTGTCATGTATAACTTAAAAGAAAATTTAAAATTAAAAAAAGAAATATTTGCATAGTTGGGTATTGCTACAATGTTCAAATGAGGATGGACGGCTCTTCTTGAGCCTCTAAAACAATCAGTTCAAGAAAATGTTCAACATCTCTAGCAATTAGATAAATGCAAATCAAAACTACTGTAAGATTTCATCTCACCCCGGTCAGAATGGCTATTATCAAGAATACAAGCAACAAGAGGTATTGGGAGGATGTGGGGGAAAAGGTACACTCATACATTGCTGGTGGGACTGCAAATTGGTGCAACCATTATGGAAAGCAGTATGGAGAGTCCTCAGAAAACTTGGAATGGAACCACCATCTGACCCAGTTATCCCACTTCTCAGTTTATACCCAAAGACTTAAAATCAGCATATTACAGTGATTCAGTCACATCAATATTTATAGCAGCTCAATTCACAATAGCTAAACTATGGAACTAGCCTAGGTGCCTTTTAATAGATGAATGGACAAAGAAAATGTGGTATATATACACAATGGAATATTACTCAACCTTAAAGAAGAATGAAATTATGGCATTTGCAGGTAAATGGATGGAGTTGGAGAATATCATGCTAAGCAAAGTAAGACAATCCCAAAAAACCAAAGGCTGAATATTTTCTCTGATATGTGGATGATAATTCACAGTAAGGGGGCTGGGACAGGGAAGAATAGAGTTACTTTAGATTAGGTAGAGGGGAGTGAAGGGAGGGAAGTGGTTATGGGGTAGGAAGGGTAGTAAAATCAGACATTATTACCCTATATGCATATATGATTACACAACTGGTGGGATTCTATATCATGTACAACCAGAAGAATGAGAAATTATACTCCAATATATATGAGATACCAAAGTGCATTCTACTGCCATTTACAACTAAAACAAATGGAAAAAAAAAAAAAGACCAAAGTAAACAAACAAAATCTCTAAAAAAAGAGAGAAAACCCTTAACCACAGATGGCAGGCAAGGCACTGGGTTAAAAAAGGTGGCCTCAGAAATCCGTTTTCCTTGAAAGTCTCTTCTGCCCATCTCACTAAGGCAACATCCATCTCTGGTCCCTGAAGTCTGAGTGTGCACTAAGGTAGGTGCAGACATCCATTCCAGACGCTTCAACTCTGAGCCGTGTGACCTTGTGTGAGGTCCTGGGTGCCTCAGCTCTTCAGCTCTCGGTTATGGTGAGAGTTAACTGAATGAACACAGAACCGGGCCAGTGGCCACCAGCCAAGTCAAGCCTGTCACTGACCACTGAGAAGCCCTTGATTCCAAGCCAAGGATTGCTGGGTCTCCTCAGAAGGACTAAGAGGTCAGATTGATGGATCTTGAACCAGAGGTTAATGGTCTCTGTCCAGTAAGTAGTTAAGTAGTTGACCTATTCTTGTCATTCGCTTCTGCCCCAGGGACTTGGGGCATGAGAGGAGCATGAGAGCCAGGCCCTGCCTTTGTGCTACCTTTTGGAGACAGGACTCATATATACTGAGATCAGGGAGGCTGGGATCCTGGGGGGTGCTACCAAAGAATGGATCATGTGTGAGCCAGGGCCATGCCAGTAGCTCCTTGGGGGGGCTGAGTGGGAGATGAGCCTTGCAGATGGATCAAATGAGAAGTGTGCAAAGAAAGGATTGAAAGTTGAACCAGTGTGGTTTTGGAAGGGAACTAGATAGAGTTAGCTTCCTTGATAAGATAGCCAAGAATTACCAACAGGACACAATTATTAATTCACAAAGACCAGAACTTGATCCCATGGGCAGTGGGGTAGCTGAGGGAAATTTGTAGTTTCAGCAATGTGAGCAGAATGGTGATTTAGACAGATCACCACTGCCAGATGGATTAAATCCCACACTTAGTTGTTAAACCAGTGAGTGAATAAATGAATTAGTTGATGCATTAATCAGAGCTCTTTGCATTGTGAGTAAAATAATTCCAGAAAAACCTGACTGAAGTAAACATAAAGAAAGGGGATATTGGTCACTATAAGTGAAATAAATTGAGAAGGAAAAATGAGGTATAGAAATAAATTGAGGCTCAGTTGGACCCAGGGTCTTCTCCCTTTTATCTGAACAGTTTCACATTTCTAGTAATTCCATAGTTCTGGAATTTGGTCTTTTGGGACTAGCTTGATTCATATCCCTGAGAAAGTGGAATAGATCAGTTGGTCATACTTAGGACACCTGCAATTGTCAAGTAGCTGGGAGAGTTGGGTTGCCCTGAGCTAAGACAGGTAGACTGAGAATGGGAGAGAGGGGTCGTCTCCAAGGAGAAATGGGGCTGCTGTTGACAGAGAAAGGTGAAGGTATAATGGGCAGGCAAGGATATTGGATCATCACTGCAAAGGATGGGTAGTTGGAGCTCAGGAAACCAGAGAGATGCTGAAGGTTTGGCTGAGGGTGAAGATGAGCATGCCACTTTATTGGACAACAAATCCTTTCCTGGTAACCTCTGTCACCAAAGGCAAAAATACTTGAGACCAGTCTGACTCAGATGGTTGGGGTGATTCTCCAAGGTATTCTCTCGGCAGAAGGCCTGAGAGAGGAATTGTAGAAGGATTGAAACTAAATGGATGTATTGTTTTGTTTTGCTTTTCCTAGGGGGAAGAGAGGATTAACAGCTCCATTTGGGTTGTATTCCATTTGAGATGTGTCCTAGACACCCAAGTGAGGATCCCAAGGAGGTTGATGGATACAAGAATACAGGGTTCAGGGGCAAGGTCTGGGGACATCCTCTTAGGGTCCTCAGCATATGAGAAGCATTTACAGTGATGCATCCAAATGTTATCATCTGGAAAGTGAGATGGAGAAGAAAACAGAGCCTGGCACCAAGCCCTCAGCACTGAAATCTTGAACCCTGGTCAGAGAACAAGCCAGAAGACAGTTCAGGCATGGATATGAAAAACGGTAGGAGGAAGCTGAGTGGGTGACAGGTCCAGAAAGCAAGAGAGATGAGGGTATTCACATACTGAGGCAATGGATACTGTGGCCATCTTCCCTGAATGAGAGAAGGAATTGTCTGTGGGATTAGTTAATAAGGAAGCTTTGGTGACTATAATAAGGGCAGTTTCAATGGAGCCAGAGGACAGTGGTCATATAGAAGCTAAAGAAGGGTGGGTCTTAGAGACATGGAAATAGAAACAGTACATCCAGTTATGTGGAGACAATCTGTTATGAAGGAAAGCAGAGAAATAAGACAGAAGAAAAGCGGAGGGACTTGATGACCCAGGCATACTCCTTCAGGTTGGAAGGTGCTGGAGTATGTTTGCATGCTGAGGGAACTGGTGCAGTGGTGAGGTAGAAGCCACTGTGAGGCAGAGGGACGGGTCAGAGGGTTGGGCAGCCAGAGGCCATGCAAGGACAAGAGGGGTGGAGAGTGAGAACAGACACATTTTCCAGTGTGAAGACAGGCGAACAGGTGCCACTTAGGATGTGTTTCAGCGTGATGATGGGAGTTGAGGGGAGTCCCTTGCATGGATTTAATTTTTCACATGTCAGGTAGGAGGTGAAGGATTCCTGAGGATGGGATGTGAGATGGAAGAGAACATGAAAATGTGTCAGTGAGCAGAAAAGACATCCATGGGAATGATGCTGAGCAGTGGTAAGAGCTCCCTGGTCTTGTCCCAGTGGAGGGAGGGAATACCAGTCTGATTGGGAGATTTTCACCAGCAAGGACAGATACGTGCAGAAGTCAAACAGTTGGGTCCACTCAAGATTGGAGTTCAGCCAAGAGGGCATAATGCCCACAGCAACAGAGATTGGGCAGGGAATTAAGGATTGCAATGATGGAGGGGCTAAAGGGAGGGAGAAATAGAGTGCTGAGGCTGGTGAGTTAGAGGACTGGGGAGAATGAATTAATTGCACAGTGGGGACATTGAGTAGGGGAGGTGGAAGGATGGGGTGTGGCAGCCACAGAGGGGTGCTGGAGATTGAGACCTCAGCACTATTATTAGCATTATTAGCAATAGCAGAGGTGGGACCATGGGAATGGAGGGGTGGGTGCAGGAGAAGTAGAAGTCATGGGGTGGAAGGAAGATCAGGATCTGATTGACTGTTGAGAAAGATGATCCTTCACACATGTGACAGGAGACAAAGTGCCAATGAGCTGATGCTTACTTCTCATGTGAAAGGAGGGTTGGGTTGGTGTAGAAGCAGCAGTGGGGAGCTCCTACCTCCTAAACCACTGCCGACTTTCTCTCTACCAGCTACCCATCTTCTTCCCCAAGTGGTTGCAGGGGAGGAAGTGGGATCCTCAGGGGAGGGAATAGCTAGGTTCCAGTTAAGGGAGATATAAAGCAGAGGTTGAGGATAGCCAGGAGTTCCAGGGAGCCTGGGAAGGATTTGGGGTGGGGAGAGAATGGGGAATCAGATCAGATTAAGGAAAGAATGAATGAGTCGCAAGTGAATGAATCGGTGAGTGATGCCATGTTGGTTAACCGGGAGGAGCAAATATTGATGGTATCTTGCTGTGCCCATTCTTCACCATTGTTCATTGTTGATAATGCTGGTGGGGGTGGGGAGGTGGGTGGAAGGAATGACACTTCTGTCGTGCGTACCATGGCGTGATGTGCTTCTCTGGTGTGCATTTCAGTTCTTGGTAATCCCGTTTTGAGTCTCCCAGAATCTATTTCCTCAAGCCGTTTGTATCCTTATTTATATAAGTGACTAATCCTTTCATGGGTAGAGCCAAGCTTTCTGTCTCAGTTACACAGAGATACTGAGACAAATTACTCATAAACGTTCCAGAAGAGATGAGTATCTACAAATTATTGAGACTGAATATATGTAAATAGTATTGTTGAATGTCTCATAATTATCCAGGTTAGATTAGACACAAGGAGTGGGTAATTCCAGACCAGTTATCCCCTTTGCACTTGGCACAGTGCCCCACTGCTGTGTCAGCCAGGCTTCCCAGCCCCCACTGTCCACATGGCAAGGATGCTTCCCGAAGCAGCTGGGGGAGAGGGAGGGCTGCAGGCTGTGTCCTGAAGACCAAGAACACAGTGTCGTTGCTCTGGATGTGTTAGAGCTTGTTGGCAGCACATTGTCTGTTTAGAAGGAGGGGCCTCCTAAGTTTACTTTGTGTGTATTTTTGCAATATCTTTCTGTGGCTCTAACTGGCCCTAATAAACCTAACAGAAGAAGGTCCTGCTCCAATGGGGAGAACTGGGTACAGACAGTAATCAAGCCAGCTGAAGCTTGAAGAGCTTCAACTCATGAAGAAACAAGCTGACACTGTTGATGACAAAGGACTTCCCACCCCTCAAACAGCATAAGCAAAACTATATTTGGGGACCAGAATGAGTTGATGTTTAGGACTAAGTAGCCTTGATGACTTGAGTTCTGAAAGGGAAATATGGTTTTATGTAGACAGAGTTTTATGGTGTATTTCAAAATCAACAAATGTTCAGTCTGATTGACTTATCACTTCCAATGACTGGTTATTGGTGTTTGAATTTTGATTGCTGGTGAAGCTCTGCATTTTTACTGTAACATTCAAAAGTATTTCTGAAAACCAGGGTTTGTTTGTTTTTTCTTTTTCTTTCTTTTTTTTTTTTTTTTTTTTTTTTTTGCCTGACTGACTAGATCAAGGCTAATAATACTTGTCCATACAAGTGGCTATTCCTGACAACAGAAATGCAGACAGTGGCCTGGTGAGTTTTCAGAACTCCTGCCTCCCACTTCCCTGACACCTGCCAGCAAGTCCTCCAGGGTGTGACTGTAGCTAGCAGAATGAAGATACCCAATGACAGGCCTCCCTTTCTAACTCACCCACTCAACCTTGACTTGGTGACTGTCCCAGGACTTTTGCTTCTAAATACATGTTTCTTTTATCCTCCTTGAGAAATTACTCATTTCTCCAGAGATAACACCAAAACATTCTGAAAATCAGTTTTTAGAATTGGCTTCCAGGGTTATGCATACAGAGTTAGTCACACAGGAAATCCTTAATGATAGATAAGGTCCTTTGAGAATGTATTTGGTTTGTAAAGACAAAGCAACTGGTAACCAAGCCAAAAGCAAGGTGTGATTCTAACCGGAGGATTCAGAAATTTTTAGGCAGCTTATAGAACTGGCCCTGAGGACATTTTCAAACAACTAATGGCATTTGATTAGTTCATTAGATATTGGAAGAGTGAAAAAAAAAAACAAGACAAAACTCATTACCAGAAACACCTGTGTTCAAATTCTGACTTTAGCATTTATTAGCTGTGTGACTTTGGGCAAGGCACTTAACTTGTCTGGGCCACATCTGGAAACTTCCTAAGGGAAAAATATCTGCCTCATAAGATAGTTGTACTTTGTTTTTTTCAGCTTCCCCACCTCTGAGTCTATGCCATTTCTCTTCTGAGTTTTTGCATGTATTCTAAATAGACTTCCATTCCGTGGAATGGTATACCCAGTGGTGCCTGAGTAACTGATCTCTGGGGAAAAAAAAAATACAAGGATCTTATCTATGGATTTGCCAGTTTCTGTGGTGTAAATACTTCCACCATGCTGAACTTAAGTTACCAACCATTTATCAACAGGCTCACCAAGTTCTTACTTATTTAACATTGGCCACTGTGGATAGTAGGAGCTGGCTGCAGGACATCACGGTTCCTTCCCTTTCCTCTTTCTCCTTTTGACTTTCCTAAGAGCACTGGATATTGACTGATAGGACCTCAATCCAGATCTCTGCCTTTTACATTTAACCAGCCTCCAATGATAGTTTCCTTCCTTGAATCAGTTCCTGGCCAATGAGTGTACTGGATTTACGCATCCCTCATCATCCTGAAGCCTCCCTGGTCATATCACTGGTAAGAATCTTCAAAGGAGACAGAAGGCCCTTTGTGTTCTGCAGGGCTGTGCCAATTTGCCACTGGGTTTCCTCATTCTACCAGGGCTGGGTACTGATCTATTACCTCCATGATTCTCCCATGGAAACCTCCACCCGATACCCCGCATCTATCTGCACTCTACTTTCAACAAAGCCAGGGAGAGTGAAGGAAACCCAGGGGACAGAGGAAAGAAAAGGCAGTTCTGGTACTATCACAAACCCATATGATGAAGTGCGTGTCAGGAGAGGGTGCCATCCACAGATGTTCCCAAATAAACGTGCCTGACAGGTGAGAGCTTCCATCTGGGACCAGCCTCACTGGTTAAAAGCATCCTTGCACTATGACCTGAGAAATTGTGAGGAGGACTTCCTTGGCACTGAAGGTCCATAAGTAGTCTCCTCTCGTCTGTGGTTGTGCTGAGTTTTCAGTTGCCTTTAGTCAACTTTGGTCCAAAAATATTAAATGGACAGTTCTGGACAGAGGCAATTCATAAGTTTTAAATTATGAACTTTATTACAGTAGATTGTTATAATTGTTCTACTTCATTATTGTTGTTAATCTTTTACTGTATCTAATTTATAAGTTAAATGTTATCATAGGTATGTATGTAGAGAAAAACACATGGTATAGAAGGTTTAGAGCTATCTGTGGTTTGAGGCACCCACTGGGGGTCCTGAAACATAGTGTCCACAGACACAGGTGGACTTCTGGATTCACATTTATCAAGCACTTACCAGGTTCACCAGTTGTTTCATCTTGGCTCCATGACAACCCTATAAGGTTAGAATTATTGTCCTAGTTTCTTGGGTAATGCTGGATCACATGCCCAGGATTGGCAAGGGAATGAGGAAATGGTCCCGCTCATGAGTTTTGGCAGGATTGTAAATTAGCATAATCCTTAAAAAGGCAATTTTGCCTTGTATCTCAAGGTCTTAAAAATATTCATCACATCCCTTTAGAAAAATCCCTTAATTGTGTTAGTCAGGGTGAACTAACTTCTATATCAAATAATCTCCAAATCCTGATTGCAGAAAGCAGGGTTTGGCAAATTATCTGTATGAGACAGATAGGAAATACTTTAGGCTTTGCTGGCCCCAGAGTCTCTGTCATAAATACTCACCTCTGCTGCTATAAAGCAGCAGTAGTTGGTGCATTACTCACTGGGTGAAACTGCATCTCCAATGAGGCTTCCTGAATGGACACTGAAATTTGAATTTCAGATTTTCATGTGTCACAAAATATTGCTATTTAAGCCAATTTTAAAAATGCAAAAATTATTTTAAGCCTGCACCCCAAAGACCGTACAAAAACAGGCAGAGGGGTGGGTTTCACCTGCAGTCTGCATCTGACTAGCCCCTGGCTGAGAGCACTGCAAGTTTCCTTTCAGTGATGCAATGATGTGACGGGGGCGGGGTTCTTGGCTAGAAGGCTCACACAGGTGGTTCTTCTGCAGTGGCAACTCAGGGATCTAGGGTCTTTCTATCCTGTGTTCTACCCTCTCTTGTCTCCAGGATCCTTTTGAAGTAGACTGTACAGGTTTTCATGGGTGACTGACTGGTGGCTCACATCATTTCCCCACATTCTGCTGGCTGGAAGTCAGGCACATAACGACTTCTAACTGCCCTGCAGGAGAGATGGGAAATTTGAGGTTAGCATGTCCAGCAAGAAGTGGACAGGGGCTTGCAGACAAAGCAGCATGCTCACTGTCAAACAACTTACAGTGCGCATACACATTTCCATCTTGCAGCATACTGTTAATGTGGAAGGTTAGAAGTAACTTTGCAATAACAATGTCCTCCCCTTTATTTTAGCACCTATGATGTGTTAAAGGCAATGCTGAAATTTTATCTAATTTTCATGACAACCCTGTGACAGAGGCGTTGTTATTCTCATTTTCTGAATGGGGATACTGAGTACCCCTGGGGCTCTTGGTTAAGGTCACACAACTGATAACTCAGGCCCCACACTCTCCAGTCACCATTCTAGTTTCTTCCAGGCACGATAGCCAAGTCCTAAGTATTCCAAGTCCACTTTTCTATCTTCCAGGTTGTCACGTGGCCCAGGGCCAGGACTGCCCTTCAAACCATACCTGCCCTGGGGCCTAGGAGGACTTCATCTCCCTCTAACCCTGTCTGTTGCAGAGTTCAAAGATTTTCCTCAGCTTCTGTGGACCTGCCTGAACAGTTCTCCTCTCGGAAGGAAGGCAAGGAAACGGGCCTGATTACCCCTTGTTTCACAATGGAGATACCAAGCCCTTGACTTGCAGGGTCCACCCACGCTGCTGGGGGTAGGAGAGAAAGGGCTCATCTCTGTGCTGCTCCAGAGCTGGGAAAAGCAGATGCCTGCCCTTCCAGAGTTTCCTGGTTTGCCCTTTCAGAGTTCCCCAATATCCAGAGACATCACAGAGGAACCCCCTTGGTGGGGTGGCTTTGGGGGATTTTATTTGCAAATTGTATTTAAATTCAGATGCCAGTGGGCATGACCTGCACCCACAGTCGTGTGAAGGCATTTGAATGCATCATATCCCTCCTTGGGCTTCAGCTTCTTCTTTTGTTCGTAAAGGGAGAATAACAACTGAAACTGAGGAATCATGAAGTGCCTGCCTGGCACGGCAGATCAAATGGGATGGGGAAAGCACTTTGAAATACACCAGGTGAGCTTGACATTCCAGAATCTTTCCCAGCAGGCTTTTCTGAGATTGGTAATACCAGCCTTGCTTGGAGGAAGACTGAGACTGGGTTCCTAGATCAATGGCTGGAAGGGGGTCCTTTGACCCAGCCTGATTTTTTTGTTGTGGTGGTTGCAGGGGTTAGGGGCATTTCACACAGTGGCTGCCAGACCCTCTCACCAGGAGAGGGATCCTCTCTGACCCTCACAGAAGTTGCCCCCACTGTGCCTTTCTGGTACCTGCTCAGTGACAGGCAGATTTGGAATCTCTGACACACACTCCATGTAGGTCAGGGAAATCTTCCCAGTAGGACTTGCAACTGAGAAGGGAAATGCACTCCAACAAGCCTGTCCTTGTCCGCCAAGACCTGCAAGTGATCCCTGACAAAGCCTGCCCCTCCCTGGCTGCAGCCAGGCTGCGCCTGTCTACCGCAGCAGGGCACCAGATGGCTCTCCCAGGAATACTGGGGGTGCTTTCCCTTCCTGTCACGCTTTCCATCCTCAGGGATGATACTCCCATGCACCAAGTCTCAGGGCTGCAGCAAACACCCCCAGGCACATGGGGACACAGGGGCCCTGGGGCTCTTCCTGCTGGACCGCAGGGAAGCTCAAGCCCAGAGGGGCCCAGGCTTTGCTCCTGTTCTATGCAGCAGCCCTGAGGTTTAAGCGGGCAGTGCCCAAAGGGCCTTGATTGCTTTCCCCAGCACTTCTCAAAGCACGACATTTTTTATGTGTTTATTGGCTCATCGGCTTTTTCTGTCTCACTCACTAGAAAGTCAGATCTAGAAGGGCAGGGACTTTATCCATTTTGTTCTTTGCCATCTTGATGAATGGACTAATGGATCCCAAAGATGAAAGGTCCTATTTCCTGAAACCTGTACATGTTCCTTTATTATATATATATATATATATATCTATGTATATATAGATAGATAGATAGATTTTTTTTTTTAATTTGGGAGATCTCACATAAAGTCTGATTTCCAATATCTGTTGTAAAATCAGACATTCTGTTCAAATCCTACTGAATTCCCATGTGGCTCAGTGACTGAGACCTGAATGATAGGCTCCTCCTCAGATTGGGCTTGGACTTGGCCCCAATTACCATGCTACATGTCAACCGGCTTCTCTGGCCCACTCAGTCTCTATCTGCCTGCACACCTGCCCGCCATGTTTGAGATGGATGGTTTGGGTTTTCTAAACCTTGCATAAAAGCTAGACAACCTCAACCACAATACTGCCCTGTGAACTGACTGCTGTGTAGCACCTCCTTCATAAAGATTCTGAAGGGACCTGCCCAGCGTACCCTGTCCCTCTGCAACTGTTAGCCAGGAGAGTTGCCTTTGGGGGCCTGGGGGCCTTTGCATCCCCTAGAAATCACCTAGTCATTTCCTGGGTTGTGTGGGGGTCTTTGGTGTTTTAGTCAGTAGGACAGCAAACTTCCAGAACTATCCAGGTTCACCTCCCACATGCCTGGGAAGTCAGAGGGATGGCAGCATTCTCTGCTTTCCTAAGTGTCTCTGACACTTAGCCTCTGAGGCAGTGGCTCCAGAGGAAACTAAAGGCCCTAGCAAAGAGAAGGAAAGCAAGCCAAACCCCTGGAGAATGCATGGGGCGGGGGCTTGGGGTGGGGGGAACCACTCACTTGGAAGACACTGGGGCCTCAGGTCTGAAGCCCAAGTGTGCATGGCTCTCTAGTACTGCTTTTTAAACCTGCAGATCCCAGGATGGGCATGGTGGGATGCATCCATCTGGGGGCAGGGGACCTGGAGAGCTACATGGAAGGCAAGTGACCCCGGTGCTTCTGACCCAGGTGGGGGTCGTGTCATGCATAGCTATCTTCTCCTCTCCAGGAACAGTCACAGAGGCCCAGAGGTTCAATCTGACAAGAAGAGTCATGAGTGAGACCCCTAGGAAATGACCTGTTGTCCACAGCTGCTGTCTGCTTTAGCAAGTCTTCCCCAGGGTTCCTGAAAAGGAAATTTAAAACACGTGTCAGGGCCTTAATGAGACCAGTAAACTCCTCAGAGTCCTTCTCTGGCTAATGTTTGTTAATTCTGTGAGCCCTTCAGACCAGGGGTCTCTAGCACCGGGGGAAAGATTGAGTGAGGTGAGGAATGCCTTCAGTTAGCAGAGGCTGTGTCTGTGCAGGCAAATTGCTTGACCTCTCTGAGCCTCAATGGTTTTACTTGTAAACAGGGGAAAATAACTGACCCAAAGGGATATTGCAGGGATGAACTGAAATGAAAGAACACAAGTCCTGACTATTATTGAGCATCCATGTGGGTTGCAATTTCTATGCCCATGTTTTAACCCTATGACTGGGAAATTATGGCTGAAACTGGGATTTCCACATCCTCCTCTCCTGTACTGCTTGAGAGCTGCTGGAAGTTGGAGTGGAGACAAGTCAATCTCTGCCAGTTGTGGCTCTTTTAGTAACCCCTAATAGCAACTCACTCAACAAATACTGAAGTGTGCAAACAGGATGTATTTATTATAAGGAGCCTGAAGGAATGAATGACTGGGCTCAGGAACACCTGGATCCAGGAAGAGGAAAGTCAGTGAGAACCTGGGCAGGACCCTCCCCTTCTTCCTTTCTGGGCCCCCTTTCTCTCATCATTGCTTCCTTCTCTACACAGCTCTCTGGAGAGAGCCGTGGTCAGGCCTGACTGATCCTGACTTCCTTGCTGTCACGTCTTCAATTAAAGCAACAGAGACTATCAGGCATCTCCAAGTTCCAACCTCACATTGCCCCAGTCTCAGCTTGGGGGTCGTCTTCCTCAGACCAAACACTGCCAGGAGGGTCTTAGTTTGGCTCCAGCATGCTGTGTCAACTGTTCCCTCCCAACAGATTGTCCCCAGAAAAGGAAAGTTTAACATCCATATTGGTATCCCCAAAAAGGAAGAGGCTTGCCCAAGGCCTCCGGCAAAGACCAGCTGGGAGAACCACCCACATGGGGATTGCAAGAGGCAGGTGCAGGAGAAAGAGCCACAGTGGCTTGTGGATGAATCAGGACAGAGCACTGAAGGAGAGATCGTGTTTTCCCGTATGCGGCTCCGCAGTACCTGGCTAAGGTAGGAAGGCCAGGTGGACCGGCATTCAGACTTGAGGTCAAGTTGTACTTGCGACCAGTGTTTTTTCATGAGAAGTAGTCACATGGCTTTCTAAGTAGAACAGTGACTCCTGTCTTATTTTTGGCTCTTTGAAAATCTCCCTCCACCCCAAGTTCAAAGATTGTCTGCGGGTTCCAGACCAGGTCAGTTCTCCACCCCGAGCTCCGGCAGGGAGGAAGCTTATTGTACACATTTGATCAGAGTCCTGACTCTCAACTCTTTCTCCTTGGGCATCTTTTTGTCCCAAGAATGGCTGGAACTGGCACAGCTCTAAAAGAAGAAGGGTGGACATTAATTTCCATCATTCTGCCAAATGGAACCATCTGTTGGTGGCTTCTCTGTTGATGCATGGTTTTGGAGAGCATTTACTAATGAAGAGCTGACACCACAAAGACACAAATCCTTGTCCCCAGTTCCTGTTTGTCCCTGAGCCAATGTATTCCCCAGGAGACAGGAAACTGCCATTCTGAGAGTGTTTGCCTGATGACTCAACACGGATTCCCCATCAAGGGGACATCCTGTGGAAAAGCAGACACTGAATCCTGAGAGCCACAGGCATCTGGGAAGCACTTCTCTGCTTAGAAAGACTTTATGCAGACACCTGCTTGAATTCAGCTAACTAACCCAAGGGCCTTGTTGTAGTGAGAACTCAGGACATAAGAGCAGCTATCACTATTACTGCTGCTGCTGTTAATCTCCACTTACGATGGGGTTACATCCCAATAAACCCACTATGCTGAAAACGTCATAAACTGAAAATGCAACGAATCCCTGTATCGTACCAACCATCCCTGCTGAGCAGCACATCACACCACGAAGTGTCAGGTTTCCACTAACAAAGCAGCTGACCAGGAGCTGTAGCTTAATGTCCCCACCCAGCATCCCAGGAGAGCACAGGACCTGCATATCACTAGCCCGGGAAAGATCAAAACCAAAATTCAAAATAAGGTTTTCCACTAATGGCATATTGTACCCCCTTGCACCCTCATAAATTCAAAAGCCAAAG
This sequence comes from Sciurus carolinensis, assembly GCF_902686445.1. NCBI lineage: Eukaryota > Metazoa > Chordata > Mammalia > Rodentia > Sciuridae > Sciurus > Sciurus carolinensis. Next base: position 68,134,741 of record NC_062214.1, read on the forward strand.
CATCCTAAGTTGGGGACCATCTGCACTCATTGTGATTATCTTCCAGTACAAATGAGCACACCCTCTCTCAGAGCAGTGAGGGCCTAAGGCTCTGCCATCACTTGGGCCCAGGTTAGGTTCTTCCTTTGTCTTCCTCTTCTTTCCTGAAGTGCAGGGGCGGTGCCCGGTAGGAGGGTCAATGAGATGCTGAAAGACTCAGGTCAGCTGAGAAAGAAGAAGAAGCCACTGGACTGAAATGACTAGAGAGCGCCTGGCCTCCTGCAGTCCTCCCTGCTCCTGGAGCATCCACAGGTGCAGTGGATGTGCTTTGCTCCCTCCATGAAGCTGAGCCCCTTGCTGAGTCCCCCTCCCCTGCTGGGCCTGGAGCACCTCAGTAACAGCAAGGAATGAGTGAGGACCTTCCCCAACTTCAGTTCAGCATGAATTTTTTTCTTTTCACCAGCAGACACTTGCTTTGTGACTGCCCTGTGCTGAGCACTGTGGCCAGACTGGGCACTAAGGCAAGACCCAGGTGCACTTGACCTTGGTCACTCTCCTTTAAACAGGGAGAGCTCCAGGCCCCCTCTGCTCCTTTCAAGCCACTGGGCAGATACTGCTCAGGTTTCCTGAAGTAGACATGACTCCAGAAAGCTTTGGGGTGACAACAGCTATTGTCAGGACATCTCTGGTGTTTGGTCCTCATTTCCCTCCATGCTGCTTGCTGAGAGTCTGACTGAATCAGCTCCATCTCCTTCTTGCAGTGACCCTGAATGCAGGCCCAATATTATTCCCCTGGCTTGGAGAAACTTAAGACCCCACCTACCTGTACCCAGGGAACTGGGGAGGGGATGTCTTTTGAAACAGAGACCGTGTGAGCACAAAGAAAAAGGTCAGAAAACACCTCAACATGCACAGAACTACAGGGGAGAGAAGGTCCTGGGTGAGTGCAGTGACCAGATCTGGATGGTCACTTCTCCCCGTCCCCTCTCACCAGCTCCTCTTGGTCTTCGTATTTGAGTTGAATGTGTGGCTCTCAGTTTTGCAGTCTGGCCTGGAGGCCCACAAGAGCCGCATGCCTGCTCCTGTCCCCAACCTCTGCAAGCAAATAGAGAGCAATGCTTTGCTGTCATCTGTCCCAGCAAGGTGGGCTGACAATCTGCTGAGGATCACCCAAAAACATATCATGCAAAGCAGTGAAAAGTCACATGCCACAAATGCAGAGTCCAGTAATATCAGCTCTTGATGTAAACATGGACTGGAAATAGGCATCAGGATGTGTAGGGACTGTGGAAAATGGAGTCTTCCCCTCAGTGGTCCTCAAACTCTGGCAAGGGTGAGAATCCCTGCTGGGCCTCACCCAGAGTCTCAGATGAGTAGGTCTAGGTTTGAAAACATTTTTTTTTATTTTTTCTTCCTTTAAGTTAAAAAATTAATCCCAATGACTCAGGAGACTGAGACAGGAAGATCACAAGTTCCAGGCCAACCTCAGCAACTCAGGGAGGCCCTAAGTCCCTAATGAGACCATGTCTCAAAATAAATAATTAAAAGGACTGAGGGTGTGACTCAGAGGTAAATCTCCCCAGGTTTCAATCCCTAGTATCCTCCCAAATTATTTTCAATTGACCAGTAATAATTGTATATACTCATGGAATATGCTATGACTTGAAGGTGCCCTCCAAATTTCAGGTTTTGGAAACTTCATAGCCAAAGTTGTGCATTAATGATATTTGGAAGATGGGACTTCTGGGAAGTGATTGGCTCATGTGAGCTCTGGAAGGTTTATACCAAGCTAATTAACATATCCATCACCTCATATACTTACCATTCTTTTTTGTAGTGAGAAACTTTAAAATTCTTTCTTTTAGCAACTTTGAAATATATGATACATTATTATTGACTGTGGTCACTATTTTGAGCATTAGATCTTAAAAACATAGAACTCCTGTCTAGCTGAAACTTTGTGCTCCTCAGTCAACATCTCCCATTCCCTTCAGCTGTCCCCAGCCTCTCGTAGCTCCCATTCTTCTCTCTACTATCCTAAGCTTGAGTTCTTTAGATTCCACATTTTAACAAGAGCTCAGCAGCTGCTGCTGCTGCTACTGCTGCTGGTTGGGGCCACACTTGGGTGATCACTGCCCCTGCCTGAAGGGGGCTCTGACTCCTCAGCTCCAGCCTTAGGCACCTTGGGAAATATATACCCCCTAGAGCTGCCAAATCTCTCACTTTTTCAAAAGGAGCCAGAAATGCAGATTTTAATGTAGAATTTTCTAACTTTTAAATCTGGTAACTAAGTTTAAGAAAATCAAACCTCTATTAGGGTGGTAGGGATTAAATAAAATCTATCTACAGGCTTGACCAGACTCAGGCGCCTCCTACTTGTTGAGCTGTACGTTTTTGTGTGCGTGCATGGGTGGGGACCCCTCACCTTCTGACACTTTTGTGCCCATTGACTCATGACTATTGCCATGTGTTCCCAGGAGCTGGGAGCCTCACTGGAGCCTTTTCGTTTGCCTGGCCCTTGCAGCTTACAGAACAAAGGAAGTTTGCTTGGTGGGCCGAGAGAAGAACGAAAAGGCCACCCATTTTAAGAGGATTATTGCAGACTTCTCAGACCACATATAATTAAATGGTGGAGTGAACCACGGCGGGAACCTTGGGCTGGGTTTAGCAAAAAGCCAATATGCTCTGCCAAGTGGGAGACTCAGAGGCCTTTGCGATAACAATAGCCCCGATAAAATGACAGGCAGATCAGTTTTCAGGCTCAGAGGGCAGGAGATGATCTGAAGACAAATCAGGGCAAAAGCCTCTCTCTCTCCCTAGGCATAGGATTGCAGAACCGCTTACCTTCCTGCAGTATATCTGGCTTCAGAGGTGGGCCCTGGGCAAAGCTGCAGAGATTGGTGACTCTTGCCTGTCACTCCCTCTTTCAGCCTTTTCCTTACCAACTTCTATTATTCTACAAGAGAGCAACAACAAAGCAATTTACACTCCGAGAAACTGTAGATCTTTGAGTTTTAGTTTCTATTGAGTGTTAATTACTTTCAGGGAAGAAAAGAACAGAAATTGGCAATTTTAGGCCACCTTCCCATCCCCACTGTTACAGTTTGGATCTAAAAAGTCCCTTAAAGGCCCACGTGTTAAAGATTTTATCCTCAGACATGATGCTATTGGGAAGTAGTGGAACTTTTAAGAGGTTGAGCCTACTGGGAGGAAGTTAGGTCATTGGAGGTGTACCCTTGAAGGGGATATTGGGACTCCACCCACTTCCTCTTTCTTTCACTTCTCAGCCACCATGAGGTGAGTATCTGGTTCCATTACACATTCCTGCCCTGCCATGATACACAGTGCTGCCACGGACTGACCATGGACTGAAACCTACAAAATTGTGAGCCAAAATAAACCTTGTTCTAAAATTGATTATCTCAGGTATTTCGTTACAGTGACAAAAAGCTGATCTACACACTTGCCATACACACACCTGCCCAGGTAGTTAATAGGACATTTTATTGCCTGGGCTGAATGAATCTGTCAGATCTTCTGTGCAGAAATCAATCATTTGATCAGTTTTATAAAACAAATTAATTGAAAACTCCTCAATCCCGTTTATTTTTAACTTTGGCTCATTTGGCTTTCAAAATGTCCTGCTTCCTAACATTTTGGAAAATCATAATGGTCAAATACAAAATGTTCCCATGTCTGACGATTAAGATTTAATATTGATTCCTATTCTGGTGAAGAAAGAGAAGGAATCTTCCATTCCTAAACATGTCAAAGAGCAAACTGTAGCTGGGGTGCTGAGTGCTCACACCACCTTTACTCTGTGCCCAGAAGAGTAACTTCCCTCTGTGCAAATGCCGTCAAAAGGTCAATAGGGATGCAAAGATTTCTTGTCCTGATACTACAAAGGATTGGCTTTAGAGAGAAAGAAAATACTTTTGGAAACATGAAAATCACGTGACCCTTTGAGATTTTTGACTAGAGCTCCTGGAATCTGTGCTCAGGTGATCCTGCATAGCTAGATGGTTTGAGGCTTAGTGAAAACAGCTTACCACCACCTGAACCAGAGGAAAGGACAATCATTGAGACACAGAGGACACATTTCTGCAAGTAAGACCTTATGTGAATGTTCTCAAGAGAATCAATACAAATAGGATGTGGATGGAGGATATCTATCTATCTATCTATCTATCTATCTATCTATCCATCCATCAATCACTCATCTATGTATTTTAAGAATGGGTTCATGCACTGTAAGAATTGGCACATTCAAAATCTTCAGAGTAGGCCAGCAGGCTGGAAATCCAAGGAAGGATTGATATTTCAGCTTGAGTCCAAAGGCCATCTGGCAGAACTCCCTCTGCCTGGGAGAATTCTCTTAAGGCCCTCAATGAATTGAACAAGTTCACACCCATATTATGAGGGTGATAAGTTTTGCTCAAAGTTCATTGATCTAAATGTTTTCTCATCTGAAAAACATACCTGCACAAAAACATTTAGAAGAATGGGTTAGCAAATACCTGGGCACTATGGCCTCACAAGTTGACATACAAAAAAAGATGAGAGATCCAAGATGGCAGACTAGAGGGAGGCTGTGTTCCTTGTCACTCCGTAACTCAGGTTTCAAGCAGAGGATATGTTTCTTGGTGAGGCAGTTTTTGCTGCTTATTGATCCCCTGCTGTTTACCCCATTTGTCTACTGTGATCACCCGCAGTCTGCCAGCATATCGACACCTTTTTGAGTGCAGATTGCTCACTGTCAGGTGCCTATCATCTCCCATTTGCCTGCCTCTTGCCTGTCCATCACCTGCCTTTCACCTACCCATCACCCACCACCCAAGGTTCACCTCCTGATCGTCCGACAGCAGTCAACAAACTGACCACAGACAGCCAGTGGAGCGCCAGCTGCCTACTGCTGCCTGAAAACTCACTGTCACAGTACCTGCAGGTTTGGTTACATGTGGCTGCTGCCATTTTGAGACAACAGCCAGGCCCTGAAGGAACCCTGGCTGAAGTGACTGAGCCCCGTCTCCAGGATCCCACAACCAGACCGACCACACCCCACCTCCAGGACCCCTGTCTGACCACGCCCACACCCCCAAGCTGCAGCTCCTCATTTGCCAACACATTTGGAAGCCAGAGCGGCCATCTTGGATAATCCTGGAAGCCGTAGCTCTGATCTTTAGGTGGGGCAAATCTCATCCTAAGACGCTGGCTGGAAACTTGAAGCTCATTGTCAGGTACCTTTCATGCATCAGGCTACTGAAGACTGGGAAGTTTGAATACTATATGACTGTTATAGTGTAGATTTTCTTTTTTCTCCTTACTGAAAAATTTTAAGTTTTTATTTCTTTACTTTTCTGGCTCACTTTTCCTTTTGTTTACCTGTTCCCTCGGAATCTCTTTCTCCCTTTTTGCATGCTAACAACCAACTTCTTTTCATTACACTCTCACTCTTTCTTTTATCTAGAACTTCTGTATATTCTTTTCTTATCACATTACCAGCTACATCCTACACCCTTCTGCATCCTTTGTCTTCCATTAGAAACTGCAGACCTTATTGCAAATCTATTTGTTATACTGAAGATAATAATTGAACTCATTCTCTTTATTATGACAATATTGTTAATGTCCTCATAGGGGCTATTTGGTCTAGGATTGCATACTGTCTGAACTGGGCACTGCTAATATTGGTCTCCCCCTTAAAGAAAAGGTTTTGGAAACCTATAGGGTCACTATAAGCCTATAGGGGGGAAACTACAATACCCCAGATCTGCACTGCTAGAGGGGAAGATACATGAACAACATGAAATGCACAAAATCACAACAGATCCACACCAACGCACATTATAATGAAAATGCCTAACATACAAAATAAAGATAGGATTTTGAGAGCTGTGAGAGAAAAGCATCAGATTACATATAGGGGGAAACCAGTATGGATATCAGCAGATTTCTCAGCCCAGACTCTAAAAGCTAGAAGTGCCTGGAACAAAGTATTTCAAACTCTGAAAGAACATGGTTGCCAACCAAGAATCCTATACCCAGCAAAACTAACCTTCAGATTTGAAGATGAAATAAAATCCTTCCATGATAAAAAAAAGTTAAAAGAATTTACAAATAGATAGACTGCACTACAGAATATTCTCAACAAAATATTCCATGAGGAGGAAATGAAAAACAACAATGTAGGTCAGCAAAGGGAGGAACTACCTTAAAGAAAAATCCATTCAGAGGAGAAACCAAACCAAGTTAAAAACCAAAAATAAGCCCAAATGACTGGGAATACAAATCATATCTCAATAATAACCCTGAACATTAATGGCCTAAACTCATCAATCAAAAGACATAGACTGGCAGAATGGATTAAAAAGAAAGACCAACAATATGCTGCCTTCAAGAGACTCATCTCATAGAAAAAAACATCCACAGACTAAAGGTGAAAGGATGGGAAAAAACCTACCACACACATGGACTCAGTAAAAAAAGAAGGGGTTTCCATCCTTATTTCAGATAAAGTGGACTGCAAGCCAAAGTTAGTCAGAAGGGATAAAGAAGGACATTTCATACTGCTTAAGGGAACCATAAATCAGAAAGACATAACACTTGTAAATATTTATGTCCCAAACAATGGTGCATCCATGTACATCAAACAAATCCTTCTCAATTCCAGGAATCAAATAGACCACAACACAATAATTCTGGGTGACTTTAACACACCGCTTTCACTGCTGGATAGATCTTCCAAACAAAACCAGCCAAAGAAACCATAGAACTCAATAACACAATCAATAACCTAGACTTAACAGACATATATAGAATATTCCATCCATCAACAAGTGAATTCACTTTCTTCTCAGCAGCATATGGAACCTTCTCAAAAATAGACAATATGTTTGCCACAAAGCAGCCCTTAGTAAATGCAAAAAAAAAAAAAAATAGAGATACTGCCTTGTATTCTATCAGATCATAATGGAATGAAATTAGAAATCAATGACAAAATAAAAACCAGAAATTACTCCAACACCTGGAGACTAAATAATATGAATGAAACATGGATAACAGAAAACATCAGGGAGGAGATAAAAAAATTCTTAGAGGTAAATGAGAATGATGATACAACATATCAAAATCTCTGAGACACTATGAAAGCAGTACTCAGAGGAAATTCATTGCATGGACACATTCAAGAAAAGAATAAAAAGTCAACAACTAAATTACCTAACATTACAGCTCAAAGCCCTAGAAAAAGAAGAACAGAACAACACCAAAAGTAGTAGAAGACAGGAAATAATTAAAATCAGAGCTGAAATCAATGAAATTGAAACAAAAGAAATAATTCAAAAATTGACAAAACAAAAAGTTGGTTTTTTGAAAAAGTAAATAAAATAGACAAACCCTTAGCCACACTAACAAAGAGAAGGAGAGGGAAAACTCAGATTACTAAAATTCGTGATGAAAAAGGAAATATCACGACAGACACCACTAAAATACATAACATAATGAGAAGCTACTTTGAAAATCTATATTCCAACAAAATAGAAAATACTGAAGACACTGACAAATTTCCAGAGATGTGCTCCTCCCAAACTGAACCAGGAGGACATACACAATTTAAACAGATCAATATCAGGCAATGAAATAGAAGAAGACATCAAAAACTTACCATCCAAGAAAAGCCCAGTACCACATGGATTCTTAGCCAAGTTCTACAGACCTCCAAAGAAGAATTCATTTCAATAATTCTCAAAGTATTCCAGGAAATAGAAAAGGAGGGAACCCTACCAAACTCATTCTATGAAGCTAATATTACCCTCACACCCAAACCAGGCAAAGAAACATCAAGGAAAGAAAATTTTAGACCAATATCCTTGATGAATATAGATGCAAAGATCCTTAACAAAATACTGGCAAACCGCATCCAAAAACTTATTAAGAAAATTGTGCACCACGATTAAGTGGGGTTCATCCCTGGAATGCAAGGGTGGTTTGACATCCATAAATCAATAAATGTAATCCATCATGTCAATAGACTTAAGGATAAGAATCATATGATTATTTCAACTGATGCAGAAAAAGCATTCAACAAAATACAACACCCCTTCATGCTCAAAACACTAAAAAAAATAGGGATAGTAGGAACATACCTGAACTATGTAAAGACTATTTATGCTAAGTCCACGGCCAACATCATTCTTAATGGAGAAAAACAGTAGAATGAAACAGACAGTATTACCCTATATATATGTATGATTACAAGAATTGTGTGAATATACATTGTGTACAACTGTAGAAATGAAAAGTTGTACCCTATTTGTGTACAATGAATAAAAATAAATAAAATAAAATAAGTAAAAGCCACCAACAGAAAAATCTTCAAAAAATTATAATCACCCAAGGCCTTATCTGGGTGATGTTTGGGGAGAGGGTCTCTCGGGAGAGCTTGCGTATCTGCTAGTCCAGGGGGTAAATCCTGTCAGATCCTGAGGTGTTCCAAGGGGAGGGTCTTTAACCAAGCCCTTGAAATTCAGCCTCTCAAGTTGCAATGCCCAGATTCTATGTCTGGGTTCTAGGTTTTACCCAAGGACCAGAAACATCTTGCTGAGATGTGCACTGGAGATATGACAACACCCAGGTGGCACCTGGGGCAGTAAAAGCACAACCACCCAGGTGAACCTGGCTGTCAGCCCTGGTTGCCTCGGAGGCCTGGCTTTGTGTTTGATTCCGAAGGGAAATGCTGGGCAGGGGACCAATCTGTGTGCTGTGAGAGGGTGACCGAGGCTTAGAGGTCACTGAAACATAAACCAGAGCAACCTGCTGGGAACGTCCAGAGCACTAGTCTTATTGGTTAAAAGGCATATGTCCACTCTTGTCCTTTGGGTTTCTCACATGGTATCAGGACTTGAATCCACTAAGATGTGTTCGGGTCACACCCTAAACCTCTCCTTGGGACAATCACCTGCCTTTGAAATTTCTTGTGTGACGATATAATGCTCAGTGGCATCAACCAGTGTTTAGTTGTGTTTTATTTTTCCTTCAGTACCTTTTCTCCAAACTGTCCTTATGTACACTATTTTCTTAGTCTTGACTGAAAAAAAGAAGTCAAGTGCTGCTTTTGAGCACCACAACCGAGGCCCTGGTTAAAAGGACAAATATGACTGGGCGAGAGGTCAGGGAAAATTGTTCTAACCTTCCTAGGGGGACCACCAGGAGTCCCCAGATAACTCTTGGAGAACCACCTCAATATAGCAGTGGATCCATTTAGAGAAAACGTTCTGCCTCTGGGGGTGTGTTTAGTTGACATATTTGGGAGCACAATTAAATAAGCCCAGAATCTAATTCCATTTTACATGTAAACAACAAAATGTTTTTTTGCAAAGTTTTAACATTCTCAATATTTTCCAAGAATGCGAACACCATATTAGTTGAGAGAAGATTGAATATTGTTTGGTCTGGACTTAGAGTTGCTACTTCTTTTGAAAAACATCACTGAGGACAATATTGTTCATGGTATTTGAGTCACCCACACAACCTCCTAAGTTAGATAGCAACTGGGTCTGTCATTGTCAACCTGACCCTCCATAGAAGCCAGTGCCTTTTCCGCTGTTGTCTACGTGGCTGTGTATTTACTTTTCTAAATAAGTCTTTTATTTTAAGAAAAGTATAGATTCACATGCTGTGGTAGGAAATAATACAAAGAGATCCCTTTACCTGGTTTCTCTCAATGGCAGTGTCTTTCAGAACCATAGGATGATATTGTAGCCTGGATACTGACATTGATACAGCCAAGCTGCAGAGCATGTTCATGGTCATGAGAATCCCTCATGTTGCCTTTTTATAGATTCACCTGTTCCTTTCCAGCTTCCTACCTCTTCCTTCAGCTTCAAAACACATGAATATATTCTCCATTTCTGTAATTTTGTCATCTTAAATATGATATTTAAAGGGACTCATACAGTAGGTAATCTCTTAGAATTGGTTCTTTCTCACTCAGCATAATTCTGTGCACTCATCTAGGATGGATGATGCATGTATTGATAGCTGGTTCCTTTTAATTGCTCAGGAGTGAATGTGCTATAGCTTGCTTCATTATTCACACACTGAGGGACATCTGGGTTGTTTCCAGTTTGGGATTGTTGTGAATAAAGTCACTATACACATTCAGGAATAGTGTGTTTTTTATTTAAAAATTTTTTTTTAGTTGTAGGTAGACACAATACCTTTATTCTATTTGTTTTTATGTGGTGCTGAGAATCAAACCCAATGCCTCACATGTTCTGGGCAAGTTCTCTACCACTGAGTCATAACCCCAGTACCTCAGGTAGAGTGTTTTTGTGCAAATATATCTTCATTTCTCTGGAAATATCCAAGAGTACAATGCTAGGTGCATGCTTAGCTTTATACAAAACTTCCAAATGGCTTTCCAGAGTAATCGTACTGTTTTACATTCCCATTGATGATATATGACTGATTTGTTTTCACCCCTTCCTCCAGCATTTGATGTTGTCCATAATTTCTATTTTAGCCATTCTGATAGGTATGTAACTCATTGTGACTTTAATTTGTATTACCCCAATGGCAAATAATGTTAAAAATCTTTTCACGCACATATTTGCCATTAGGGTATATCTTCTTTGGTGAAATATCTGTTCATGTCTCTAGTGCAATTTCTAAGGATTATTATTACTATTATTATTTACTATTTAGCTATGAGAGCTTGTGTGTATGTGTGTGTGTGTGTGTGTGTGTGTGTGAGAGAGAGAGAGAGAGTGTGTGCTTTCTATACAGTAGCCTTTTAAAAGATATGTGGTTTGCAAATATTTTCTCCCTATATAACTTCTTTTCACTCTCTTAACAGGGCCTTTCACAGCAAAAGTGATAACTTTTGATGAGTTCCAATTTTTCCTTTTATGTATTATGTTTTCAAGTCAAAGAATTCTTTTCCTAGTCATAGACCTGAGTACTTCATTTTATATTTTATTTTGTAAAAGTTTTATAACTTCACATTTCACATTTAAGCCCTGATTCATTTTGAATTAATTTTTGAAGTTTTGCATGAGGTAGGGCAAGGATTATCCTTTTTTATCCCCTCTGCAATTACCCAATTGTGAAGACTGTCTTTATTACATTGAGTTGCTTTTGATGCTTTGTTAAAGATCTACAAAAGCAAGTTGCATGATCATTTAGGCATTTTTGTGCAACTCTATTTCTGGATTCTCTTACATTTTATTGATCTATGTCTATCCTGCCAATACCACATAATCTTGATTACTGTACCTATATCATACAGTAATCAATCAGAAATGGAGTAGACTGAATCCTCCCACTTTACCCTTGTGTTTCCAAACTTTGCTTTATTCCAGGGCCTTTGATTTTCTGTATAAATTCTGGAATATTTTTGTACATATTTACTAAAAACTTGCTGGAATTTTGATAGGAATCGCATTAATCTTCTATATCAATTTAGGGTGAATTGCCCATTTTTTACTATGCTAAGATTTCCAACTCATAAACAAATTATGTTTCTCCATTTATTTAGATCTTCTTTGACTTTTTCATCAGTACTGTGAAGTTTTTAAAACATGATTCTTGTATAAGATTTGTTAGATTTACACCTATTTTATCTTAAATCTCAATGTCCATGTGTTGATTGCTAACACATAGAAATAAAATTGCTTTTTGTATGTTTATATTGTATATGGTAACTTAGCTAAATTAACTTGTAAATTCTAGTTTTAGTGTATTCCTAGGGATTTTCTATGTGGAAAATCATGCCATTGACAAATAGGCAGAATTTTATTTTTTCTATTCATTCATTGTCTTGTCAATTGCACTGACTAGAGTTTCCAGCCTAAGTTGTGTAAGAATGATGAGAATGGACAACCCCACCTTCTTCTTAATCTTAGGGAGAAATCATTCAATTTTGTACCATAAAGGATAAAGTAGGATTTTGTATATATTCTCTATTTAATTGAGAAATTTCTTGTCTGTTTTTCTGAAAATTTTTAGTATAAATGGGTGCCAAATTTTGTGAAATATATTTTTCTATTTTAGGCTATTAACATGGTAAATTATATTGATAAATTTTCTAATATTGGACTAGTCTTGCATATCTGGAATCAACACTGCATAGTATATTTACCTGGACTTGGTATCCAGATAATACTAGCTTTATAAAATGATTTGGCAAGTATTCTGACCTCTTCTATTTTCTGGAAGAGATTGCGTATAGCTGACATTAGTTTTCATTTTAGAGTTTGGTATGCTTTCCCTACTGAGACCATTAGGACTAAAAATTTCTCTTGGAGAAACTTTTAAATTGCAAATTAAATTTCCTTGATAATTATAGAACTATTCGAATGATCTATTTCTTCCTGGGTGAGTTTTGATAGTTTATATTTGTTAAGGAGGCAGTCTTTATAAGTTGTCAGGTTCAGGCATATTGAGTTCTTCCTAGTAATTCTCTTATCATCCCATATGATGTCTGCATTGTATGAAGTGATAGCACCTATTTCATTTCTTGTATTGGTAATTTGCAAATTTTTTTAAGTCTTAGAAAGATTTGTCAATTTTGTTGATGTTTCAAAAGGAATCACTTCTTTGTTTTGTTGATTGTTCTCCCTTTTTTCTGTTTTCAATTTCACTGATTCCTGTTTTTAATTGTATGGTTTCCTTCCTTCTGTTTGACTTGGGTTTGTTTTGTTCCTGATTTTCTAAGTTCTTGAGGTAGGAACTTAGATTGATGACTTACGACTTTTTATCTTTCCTAATTTATGCATTTAGTGTAATGAATTTCCCTTTCAGTACTTCATTTGCTGTGTCCCCCAAATTTGGAGGATATTGTATTTTAACTTTCATTCATTTTGATATATCTTTAAAAATTTCCTTGAGATTTCATATACCCATGAATTATTTCAATGTGTGTTGTGTAGTTTCCAGGGTCTGGAGTTTTTCTGTTATTTTTCTGATACTGATTTCTAGTTAGATTCCATTGTGATTAGAGAATACACTCTGTATGTTTCCAATTCCTTTAAATTTGTTGATGCTTTTTTTTTTTTTTTTTTTTTTTTTTGTAGCCTGGATATGGCAGACCCGAGTGTATGTTTTGTGGTCCCTTCAAGAGAATGTGTATTCTGCCATTGTTGAAGGAAGTAGCCTATGAATGCCAGTTAGTCTTGCTGGTCAGCAGTGTTGAATTCTTTCCCATACTTGATGATTTTCTCTCTGGTTGTTCTATAATTGTTAAGAGAAGAATACTGAAGTCTTCATAATTGTGGTTTTGTTTATTTCTCCTTCTGGCTTGTCATTTTGGGCTCACGTATTTTTCAGCTATGTTATTAGATGTGCACATATTTAGTATTATTACATATTTTTGGTGGATTGGTCTTTTTATCATTATGTAATTCTTTGTCACTGATAATTTTCTTTGACATCTATTTTGTCTTATACTTATGAAATTTTTCTTTGATCACTATTTTCATGGTATCCCTTTTCTATCCTTTTACTTTTAACATGCCCATATTGTTACAATGGAAGAGAATATCTTGGCATGTAGTTGGAACTTATTTTATTGTTTTGTTGTAGAGTACCAAGCATGGGCTGTACCACTGAGCTACAGCCTCAGCCCTAAGGGTTCTTTTAGAATAGTTTTAAATACACAACACAACTTAAGAGGAAGTTCTAGAGATTTCCTATATAACCTTTGCCCCAACACACTTGGATAACTTTCCTCATTGCCAATATCCTCCAAGATCCTCTACTAGAAGATAAGTTTGTTACAACTGATGGACACATGATGATCTTCCACCAAGGTCCATAGTTTACTTTAGGGTTCACTTCTTGTTTTGTGCTTTCTGTGGGTTTGCACAGTGTATAGGGATATGTATATGCCATTACACTATTATGCGGACTATCTTCACCACACTAAAATTTCTGCCCATTCATTCCTCTCTCCCTGTGGCCCTTGACAACCACTGATCTTTCTACTGTCGATTTTGCCCATTCCAGAAGGTCATTTAGTTGGAATCATACAGGATGTAACTTGTTCAGATTAGATTTTTCACTGAGTAATATGCAGTCAGTGTTTCTCCATGTATTTTCATAGTTCAATTGCGCATTTATGTTTAATGCTGAATAATATTCCATTGTTTGTTTGTCCTTCAACTTATTTATTCATTTACCTATTGGAGGACATTTGCGTTACCTCCAAGATTTGGCAATTATTAATAAGGCTGCTATAAACATCAGTGTACAGGTTTTTCTGTGGACTTGTTTCCATCTCTTTTAGAATATACCAAGGGCTGTATCTCTGTAGTATGCTGATTTTAAGTCCTTTGGGTATAGGCCAAGGAGTGAGATAGCTGGGTCAAATGGTGGTTCCATTCCAAGCTTTCTAAGGAGTCTCCACACTGCTTTCCAGAGTGGCTGCACTAATTTGCAACCCCACCAGCAATGTATGAGCGTACTTTTTTCCCCACATCCTCACCAACAACTATTGTTGCTTGTATTCTTGATAATCGCCATTCTAATTGGGGTGAGATGGAATCTTAGGGTAGTTTTGATTTGCATTTCTCTTATTATTAGAGATGTTGAACATTTTTTCATATATCTGTTGATTGCTTGTAGATCTTCTTCTGTGAAGTATCTGTTCATTTCCTTAGCCCATTTGTTGATTGGATTATTTGTATTCTTGGTGTAGTGTTTTTTGAGTTCTTTATAGATTCTGGAAATTAGTGCTCTATCTGAAGTATGAGTGGCAAAGATATTCTCCCACTCTGTAGGCTCTCTCTTCACATTGCTGATAGTTTCCTTTGCTGAGAGAAAGCTATTTAGTTTGAATCTATCCCAGTTGTTGATTCTTGTTGTATTTCTTGTGTTATGGGAGTCCTGTTAAGGAAGTCTGATCCTAAGCTGACATGTTGAAGATCTGGACCTACGTTTTCTTCTATAAGATGCAGGGTCTCTGGTCTGATTCCCAGGTCCTTGATCCATTTTGAGTTGAGTTTCGTGCAGATTGAAAGATAGGGGTTTAGTTTCATTCTGTTGCATATGGATTTCCAGTTTTCCCAGCACCATTTGTTGAAGAGGTTATCTTTTCTCCATTGCATATTTTTGGCCCCTTTGTCTAGTATGAGAAAATTGTATTTATTTGGGTTTGTGTCCATGTCCTCTATTCTGTACCATTGATCTACCTGTCTATTTTGGTCCCAATACCATGCCGTTTTTGTTACTATTGCTTTGTAGTATAGTTGAAGATCTGGTATTGCAATACCCCCTGCTCTGCTCTTCCTGCTAAGGATTGCTTTAGCTATTCTGGGTTTCTTGTTCTTCCAGATGAATTTCATGATTCCTTGCTCTATTTCTGTAAGGTACATCATTGGGATTTTAATTGGAATTGCATTGAATCTGTATAGCACTTTTGGTAGTATGGCCATTTTGACAAATTAGTTCTGCCTATCCAAGAACGTGGGAGACCTTTCCATCTTCTAAGGTTTTCTTTATTTTCTTTCTTTAGTGTTCTGTAGTTCTCATTGTAGAGGTCTTTCACCTCTTTTGTGAGATTGATTCCCAAGTATCAATGTTCATAGCTGCTCAATTCACAATAGCCAGATTGTGGAACCAACCCAGATGTCCTTCAATTGATGAATGGATAAAGAAACTGTGGTATCTATATACCATGGAATATTACTCAGCCATAAAGAATGATAAAATTATGGCATTTGCAGGCAAAAGGATGAAATTGGAGAATATCATGCTAAGTGAGATAAAGCCAATCACAAAAAACCAAAGGACAAATGATCTCACTGATAAGCGGATGATGACACATAATGGGGAGGTGGGAGGGGGGCAAGAATGGAGGAAGGAGGGACTGTATAGAGGGAAAAGAGGGGTGGGAGGGGTGGGGGGAAGGGAAAAATAACAGAATGAATCAAACAACATTACCCTATGTAAATTTATGATTACACAAATGGTATGCATTTACTCCATGTACAAACAGAGAAACAAAATGTATCCCATTTGTTTACAATAAAAATAATTTTTTAAAAATAATCACTTTATATACAAAAAAAAATATACCATGGGGTCCAATTGCTGGATTGTGTAATAAGAGTACATTTAAAACCATCAAACTATCTTCCAAAGTGACTGTACCATTCTGCATTCCTCCCAAAAATTAATAAGCATTTCTATGGTTCCACCTCCTTGTCAGTGTCTGGTGTTGTTAGGATACCAGATCTGGGCTCTTCTAATAGGTGTGTAGTGATATCTCACTGTTGTTTTCATATGCATTTGATTGATGATGTAGGATGGAGAGCAGCTTTTCATATGCTTGCCATCTGTATATCCTTAGTGAAGTATCTGTGAAGGTCTTTGCTCCATTTTAAAATTAAGTTTGTTTCCTTACTTTTTCATTTTAAGAATTCTTTTTATATTTATAATAATAGTACTTTTCAGATGTGTCTTTTGCAATTATTTGCTTCTACTCTGTGGCTTGTCTTATTCTCTTGATTTTATCTTTTGCAGTGTACAAATTTCTATTAGTGAAATCCAGCTACGATATCGATTACTTCTTCATGGATCATGCATTTGATATTCTACCTGAAAAGCCATCACCATATCCAAAGTCATCTACCTTTATCCTATGCTATCTTCTAGCTGTTTTATAGCTTATGTTTTGAATTAGGCCTGTGATTGACTGTGAGTTAATTTTTGTGAAGGGTGTAAAAACTCTGTCTAGATTTATTTATTTATTTTTTTGCATGTGAATGTGCAGTGGTTTCAGTGCTATCTGTTAAAAAAGACTATTTGTTGCTTCTTTATAAAAAATCAATTGATTATATGTAAATCTATTTCCAGGCTCCCTGTTTTGTTCCATTGACCTATTTGTCTATTCTGTTTCCAATACCACAATGCCCTGATTACTCTGGTCTTATAATAAATTGTTAAGTCTGGTAGTTTCAGTTGTCCGACTTTGTCCTTCCCCTTCATTATCTGTTGGTTACAGTGTTAGTCAGCTTTTCATCACTGTGACCAAAATACCTGATAGAACAACTTAGAGGAGGAGAAGTTGCTTTGGGTTCCTGGTTTTAGGGGTTTAGTTTATGGTGGGCTGACTCCATTGCTTTGGGCCCAAGGTAAGGCAGAACATTATGGTAGAAGGGCATGGTGGAGGCACATTGTTTGGTTCATGGCTTCTAGGAAGGAGACAGAGAAGGACAGAAGAAAGAGAGAGTGGGGGCACATGAGTGGAAAGAGATGCAGGGAAATGAACAGTGACCCACCTCCTCCAACCATGACCCACCAGTCTACAATTACTACCCAGTTAGTTAATTTATGCTAGGATGGATTGATTAGGTTACAGCTCTATTAATCTAGTCATTTTACCTCTAAATCTTCCTGGATTAACACAGGAGCTTTTGGGAACCAGAATAGCTATTCTGGATCTTTTGTCTCTCCATATAAATTTTTGAATCCATTCCTTGTTATCTTAAAAATAACTTGCTAAGATTTTGACTGGGATTGTATTGAGTCTCTTGATCAAGTTGGGAAGAGCTGACATCTTGACAATATTGAGTCTTCATTCTATGAACATGAAATGTCTCTATTTTTATTTAGTTCTTTGATTTTATTCATCAGTGTTTTCCTCACATAGATCTTGTATTTTGTGGATTTATCCCTAATTATTTAACTTTTAGGTGCTAATGTAAATAGTTTACTTTTAATTTCAAATTCTACTTGCTCATTGGGGTATATAGAGTAGTTCTTGTCTTTTTATATTAATCTCTTGTCCCTTATGTACAAAAATCTTGTTGTAATTTATTTATCTCCAGTGGGGTTTTTTGTTTGTTTTTTTTTTTGTTTTTGGTCAATTCTTTCAGATTTGCTACATAGACAAGCATGTCATCTGTGAATAAATACAACTTTATTTCTTCTCTCTGATCTATATTCCTTCTACTTCCTTTTCTTGTATTATTGCATTGGCAAGGATTTCCACAATGACGTTGAAAAGGGATGGTGAGAGAGGACACTCTTACTTTGCCCCTGATCCTAGTGGAAAAAGTTTGAATTTCTCACCTTTAAATATGATGTTACCTGAAGGTATTTGGTGGTCTTCTGTTTCAAGTTGAAGAAGTTCTCTATTTCTAGTTTACTAAGAATTTTTGTTTTCGTTTTGTTTTGCTCATGAATTGGTGTTGAATTTTGTTGAATACTTTTTCTGCATCTATCGATTTAATTGTGCTAGTTTTTCTTTTTTATCTTCTTGATGTGATGGATCACATTAAGGATTTTCACATATTGACTCAGTCTTTTTATTTCTGAAATAAATCCCACTTGATCATAGTGTATAGTTTTTTAATTTTTATTATTATTATTGTAATTTTTTAGTACTGGAGATTGAAGTCAGGGCACTTTAACACTGAACCACAACCCCAATCCTTTTTATTTATTTATTTTTTTAAATTTTGATACAGGGTCTTTAGGTTGCTGGCCTTGAACTTGCAACCCTCCTACCTCAGCTTCCAAAGTCTCTGGGATTGCATTATGTGCTAACATGCCCTGTATAAAATTCTTTTTATACATTGTTGGAGTATATTTGCTAATATTTTGTTAATTTATGTTATCTCCACATTTGTGACAGATGTTAGTTGTAGTTTTCTTAATGATATCTTTGCCTACTTTTGGGGTTAGGGAACACTGACCTCACAGAATGAGTTGGGAAATATTTCCTTTGTTTCCATCTTCTGACAGATATTACAGAAAATTGGTTTAATTTCTTTTTTAAATGTTTGATAGAATTTACCAATGAACTCCTCTGGGTCTGATGGTTTCTGTTTTGAAATGTTATTAATTATTGACTAAGTTTCTTTTCTCCATATGGGCCTATTCAGATTGTTTATTTCTTCTTATGTGAGTTTTGGCAGCTTGTGCTTTTCAAGGTATTGATCTGTTTCATCCAGACTATCAAATTTATGAGCATAGACTTATTCATTGTATTCCTTTATTATCCTTTTGATGTCCAGGGGATATTTAATGATATCCCCTCTTTCGTTTTTTGAAACTAATAATGTGTCCTCTCTTTTTATCTTAGCCTGGTTAGAGGTCTATCGATTTTATTACTTTAAAAAAAACAGCTTTTGGTTTTACTGATTTTCTCTATTGGCTTTCTGTTTTTTATTTCATTGATTTCTGCTCTAATTATAACTTCTTTTTTTCTGCTTATTTTGAATTTAATTTTCTCTTCTTCTTCCAGTCTCCTAAAGTGAAAACTTAGATTATTGATTCTAAATCTTCTTTTCTAAAGTATGCATTTGATACTGTAAATTACCCCATAATCACTGCTTTTGCTGCCTCACACAAATTTTGAAAAATTACATTTTCATTTCATTCAAATGGTTTTAAAATCTCTTTTGGTAATTTTTCTTTGATTTATGTGTTACTTATAAGTGTATTATTTAATCTCTACATGTTTTGGAATTTTCCAGTTGTCTTTCCATTATCGATTTCTAGTTTAATTCCATTGTGGTCAAGGAGCAGACATCACATAATTTCTATTCTTTTAAATTTGTTAAGGTTTTTTTTATGGCCCAAGCATGTGATTTATCTTGGTGAATTTTCCATATGAGCTTGATAAAAATGTGTATTCTTCTGATGTTGGATGAAATAATCTATAGATGGCAATCCTGTCAAGTTGATTGATGATGTTATTGAGTTCACCCATGTCTTTACCAATTTTCTGAGTGCTGAATCTGTCCATTTCTGAGAGGTGAGTGTTGAAGTCTCCAACCATGATAATGAATTCATCTGTTTCTCCTTACATTTCTATCAGTTTTTGCCTCATGTAGTTTGATACTCTGCTGTTAGGCACATGTATATGAAGGATTATTCTGTCTTAGAGAATAAATCTCTTTATTAATTAATATAATGCCCTTCTTTATCTCTGATATCTTTCACTGGTTGATGTCTGCTTTGCTTGAAATTAAACGGCCACTCCTACTTCCTCTTGATTAGTCTTTGCATGGTATATTTTTCCTCCATTCATTTACTTTAAGCTATATGGGTCTTTACATTTAAAAGTGGATTTCTTGTAAATAACACACAATCTGGTCTTATTTTTAATCCATTCTGATAATGCTGTCTTTTAAAATTGAGATCATTGATGTTCAAAGTAATTATTGACATAGTTGAATTAATACCATATTTGTTACCTTTTCTATGTGTTACCCTTCTTTGTTTCTAGTTTTGTCTTCTACTCTTTTCAGATTTTCGTGGTTTTAATTGAGCAGATTATATAACCTTTCTTTCCTTTCATAGCATGTTGGTTGTACTTTTCTCTTTTGTTCTTTTAAAGTGTTTAGTAGAGTTTGCAATATATATTTAAAAACAATACAACTCTTCTTTTAAATAGTACATTACCACTTTATAGGCACTATAAGTACCTTATAATAAGAAAATACTTGTAATTCCTTCCTTCTATCCCTTGTATCATCACTGTCATTCATGTATAAGCATATATAAACATAGATAAATAGAATCTAATACATTATAGCTATTACTATTTTGACAAAATCTGTTTGATCAATTAAGAATGGGAAAAATAAGTTTTTATTTTACCTTACTTCTTCTTTGTTGCTCTTTTTATCTTAATGTAGATTTGACCTTTTGATTTATATTGTCTTTATTCTAAGGAATTTTTAAAAACATTTCTTGCAAGCCAAGTATACTGGTAACAAATTCCCTCAATTTTGCAGGCTTCAGAACTCTGTTAATGTTATTTTTTTCTCAACACTTGAAATATTTCACTCCTTTTGCTTGTATTGTTTCTAGGGTGAAGTCAGAAATAATTTTTATCTCTGTTCCTCTATAGTTAGGGTCCCCACCCCCATTTCTTTCAATGTTTTCTCTTTATCTTCAATTTTCTGTAGTTAAAAAATTGTATGCCTAGGGTGTGTGTGTGTGTGTGTGTGTGTACCACACATCATTCTTGTTAGTGTTCCCTGATGTTCTTAGATCTGTGGTTTGGGAAAATTCTCAGTCATTAGTGTTCCAAGTCGTTCTTCCATTTCTTTCTCCCTTTCCTCTCCTTTTTGCATTTCCATTATATCACTTACATCTTTTTGTGGGGGTATGGGTGAATATTTGTTTTATTTATTTTTTATTTTTATCAGTACATTCTAGTTATACATAGTGGTGGGTTCATTTTGACATAATTATACATGTATGGGATGTAATTTGCTGCAATTCAGTCCCCAATACTTCCTCTTTCCCTTCCCTCTTTCTGTTCCCTTTCTTCTATTCTACTGGTCTTTCTTCTACTTATTTACAACTTGTTTAAAAAAAATCAGTGCTTTATAGATAAATACAAATAAATATGGAATTCACCTTTATGTGTTCTATTCACATATGTGCAGAGCATAATGTGTTGATTCCATTCCAGTGTTCCTCCCTCTTCCTATTCCTCCTCCCTCTCCCTCAGTCCCCTTCCTCTACTCCACTGATCTCCCCTCTATTGTCATGGGTTCTGCCTTCACCTTTTTCTCCCCTTTATTTGTGTGTTAGCTCCTGCAGTCTTTTGGGAGGGTTTTTGGATCTTCTAGGTATAAGGTCATAGCTTCTGCAAACAGTGATAATTTGACTTATTCCTTTCCTATTTTATCCCTTTTATTTCCTTTTCTTGTCTAATTGCTCTGACTACAATTTCTAGCACTATTTGAATAAGAATGGTGAGAGCCTCATTGCTGATTTTAAAGGCAATGCTTTCAATTTTTCTCCATTCCATATGATGTTACCTTTGGGATTCTCATATATAACATTTTCAATGTTGAGGTAAGTTCCCTCTATCCCTAGTTTATCCTGCATTTTAAACATTACTGTTCAGCTGAATTTTATCAACGATTTTTTTCTGCATCTATTGAAATGATCGTGTGGTTTTTGTCCTTAAGTCTATTTATGTGATGAATTAATTTTATTGATTTTCATATGTTGAAACAATCTTTCATCCTGGGCATGAAACCCACTTGATCATGGTATACTATCGTCTTAATCCATTTTTGAATACAGTTTGCTAATATTTTATTAAGCATTTTTGCATCTACATTCATCTGGGATGTTGATCTGTAATTTTCTTTCCTTACTGTATCTTTGTCTGGTGTTTATAGCAGGGATATTCTGGTTACAAAGAATGGACTTTGGAGTCTTTTCTCCCTTATTTTATGGAATAATGTGAGGAAGATTAGTGTTAGTTCTTCTTTAAAAGTTTGATAGAGTTTGGTTGAGATTCCATCTGGTCCTGGCTTTTCTCTGTTGGGAAACTTGATTGCTGCTTCAATCTCAAGCTTGATAATGGTCTATTTAGGTTTTCTACATCCCTATGGTTCAATTTGGGCAGGTCATATGTGTCTAGAGATTTGTCAATGTCTTCTAAATCTTCCAATTTATTAAAGTTACCACTAGATTTCGGAAACATCTTTGGTGCTATTTTTTCATCTCTAATTCTGTTGATTTGGTTATTTTCTACCTTTCTTTTGGTTAGTTTGGCCAAGCACTTATCAATCTTGTTTATCTTTTCAAAGAACCAATTCTTTCTTGCATGGATCCTTTGCATTTTTTTATTCTCAATTATATTAATTTCAGCTCTGGTCCTAGTTATTTCCTGGCTTCTACTGAGTTTGGAATTAGTCTGTTCTTCCTTTTCTGGAGTCTCGAAGTTTAACATTAGATTATTATGTGGAATATTTTTGTTTTTCAATGTAGGCACTCAAATGCCATAAAGGCATAAAATTGCCTTCAGCTTGGTGCAGTGACACACATCTGTAATCCCAGTGGCTCAGGAGTTTGAGGCAGGAGAATCATGAATTCAAAGTCAGCCTCAGCAACTTAGCAAGACCCCAAGCAACTCAGAAAGACTCTGGCTCAAAATAAATTATTAAAAAGGACTGGTTAGGGGGTTTTCAAGATGGCGAACTAGAGGGCGGCTGAATTTCATGTTGCTCCAGGACTCAGGATTCAAAAGAGGAGATAGTGAGTGACTTGGGACCAACTCAAAGCCGCCGGGTGAGTCTCTCCCGTTGGGGAGGCGTCCCAGATGGGGTGGTAGCCCCGGAACGCAGGGAACTTTGTGAAGTAGAGTTGCTCGGTGAGATGCCCCTCCCCCCGCTGGAGCGGTAAACACGGACAACTGGGAACTTTGCAGAGGAAGCCGCTCAGCACAGCGCTTGGTTCCAGAGTAACTGGCCGGGCTTCGGGGGCTGCCCAGAGGAGAGGCTGCATAGGCAGGCGATTAGGTGCAAAGTACGGTCCAGGGACCTAGGCGCTTTTTGGTGGAAGAGCTACACAGAGACAAGCTGAGGGGTGAAGGTTCCAGGGCTACAGGCAGCTTCTCTAAGGAGGGGAAGCCTGAGGAGACTCGTCTGCGAAGGGTGAGGCTCCCAGGCCCAGGAGGTAGGTCCGGGCCCCTGGGAACGTTGCCTGGGAAGGCTGCCCTGCCCAGGCGGCAAGATACCCCTCTCCCCACTGGAGCAGTGAACACAGACAGCTGGGAACTTTGCAGAGGAGGCCGCGCAGCACAACGCTTGGTTTCGGAGCAACCCGCCGGGGCTCTGGCGGCTGCCAGAGGAAGAGCTGGGCGGCGAGCTGTTTGGACTCAGAGCAACCTCCTGAACAACGGGGGGGGGGGGCTGTCCTGAGGAGGTGGAGGTGCTCAGTGAGTTGCTTGGTCTCCAAGCGACCACACAGAACACCGGGTGGCTGCCTGGAGGAAGAGGCTTGCAGCGGGTCGCTGGGGCTTGGAGTATCTGTATGAGGCTCCAGGTGGCTGCACAGAGGAGGGGTCACATAGCCAGGCGATTAGGTGCAAAGCACGGTCCGGGGACCTAGGCGCTTTTTGGTGGAAGAGCTACACAGAGACAAGCTAAGGGGCAGGGCAAAGGTTCCAGGACTGCGGGCAGCTTCTCTGAGGAGGGGCAGAGTAAGGAGACTCGTCTGCGAAGGATGAGACTCCCAGGCACAGGAGGTAGGTCCGGGCCCCTGGGAACGTTGCCTGGGAAGGCTGCCTTGCCCAGGCGGTAGTTGTGGACTGAGGGGAACCTCCAGAAGGGGAACTGACCAATGAGACCTCCCCACTGGGTGAATCTTCCCCGCCTGGTGAGGTTTTCCCACAAGGACGGTAAAACCAGAGACACAGGCACAAACAGGCCTTGCCTCAGCCCGCAGTCCAGTTCCCCTTTGGTTGACCATTGGTCAACAAGTGGAGGCACCTCTGCCCACTAGCAGGAAATATACCCCACCTGAAGGCCACCACCCCTAGAGAGGCAGCTTCCTTGTGGAGCACCGCATTATCAACTTCCTCCAAGACTGCAGGCTACTGAAGGATAAGAGGGGATATACTAGCAATCTTCAGGGACATTATAAGTCAATAGAGGAAATCTGCAACATCTTAGCAGTCCACTGATACCTGAACAACATGAGAAAACAAGGGAAGAAAATGCCTCCAACAAATCTAGATGTTACATCAATAAAATACAATGACAGCATGGCAGAAGAAATGTCATAAAGGGAGTTCAGAATGTACATAATTAACATGATAAGGGAAGCAAACGATGAAATGAAAGAGCAAATGCAGGCATTGAATGATCTCACCAATCGACAGTTAAAAGAGCAAATAAAGGAAGCAAAAGACCATTTCAATAAAGAGTTAGAGATATTGAAAAAAAACCAAACAGAAATTCTTGAAATGAAGGAAACAATAAACCAAAATAAGAACTCCATAGAAAGCACAACCAATAGGATAGAACACCTGGAAGACAGAACCTCAGATATTGAAGACAAAATATTTAACCTTGAAACAAAGTTAAACAAATAGAGAAGATGGTAAGAAATCATGAACAGAATCTCCAAGAACTATGGGATATCATGAAAAGGCCAAATTTAAGAATTATTGGGATTGAGGAAGGCTTAGAGAAACAAACCAAAGGAATGAACAATCTATTCAATGAAATAATTTCAGAAAATATCCCAAATCTGAAGAATGAAATGGAAAATCAAGTTCAAGAGGCTTATAGGACTCCAAATACACAAAATTACAACAGACCCACACCAAGGCACATTATAATGAAAATACCTAACATACAAAATAAAGACAGAATTGTAAAGGCTGTGAGAGAAAAGAACCAAATTACATTCAGGGGAAAACCAATACAGATATCAGCAGATTTTTCAATCCAGACCCTAAAAGCTAGAAGGGCCTGGAACAACATTATTCAAGCCCTGAAAGAAAATGGATGCCAACCAAGAATCTTATACCCAGCAAAACTTACCTTCAGATTTGACAATGAAATAAAATCATTCCATGATAAACAAAAGCTAAAAGAATATACAAAAAGAAAGCCAGCATTACAGAACATTCTCAGCAAAATACTCCATGAGGAAGAGATGAAAAACAAAGAAGCAAATCAGCAAAGGGAAGAATTATCCTAAAGGAACTCTCAAATAAAGAGGAACCAAGTTGTGTCAAAAATAAACAAATAAATGAATAAAATGAGTCAAATGACCGGGAATACAAATCATATCTCAATAATAACCCTGAATATTAATGGCCTGAATTCATCAATCAAAAGACAGACTGGCAGATTGGATAAAAAAGAAAGATCCAACAATATATTGCCTACAAGAGACTCATCTCATAGAAAGAGATACCCATAGACTAAAGGTGAAAGGATGGGGAAAAACATACCATGCACATGGACTCAGCAAAAAAGCTGGGGTATCCATCCTCATTTCAGATAATGTGGACTTCAAGCCAAAGTTAGTCAGAAGGGATAAAGAAGGACATTTCATACTGCTTAAGGGAAGCATAAATCAGCAAGACATAACAATCATAAATATCTATGCCCCAAACAGTGGGTTATCCATATATGTCAAACAAATCCTTCTCAATCTCAGAAACCAAATAGACCATAACATAATAATACTAGGTGATTTTAACATGCCTCTCTCACCACTGGACAGATCTTCCAAACAAAAATTGAACAAAGAAACCATAGGTCTCAATAACACAATCAATAATTTAGACTTAATGAACATTCATGGAATATACCATCCAATGAAGAGTGAATACACTTTCTTCTCAGCAGCACATGGATCCTTCTCTAAAATAGACCATATATTATGCCACAAAGCTAATGTCAGCAAATACAAGAAGATAGAGACACTACCTTGTATTCTATCAGATCATAATGGATTGAAATTAGAAATAAATGAAAGAGTAAAAAACAGAAACTACTCCAAAACCTGGAGATTAAACAATATGCTATTATATGATGAATGGATAACAGAAGATATTAGGAAGGAAATTTAAAAATTGTTAGAGGTAAATGAAAACAAAGAAACATCATATCAAAATCTCTGGGACACTATGAAAGCAGTACTTAGAGGAAAATTTATTTCATGGAGCACATTCAATAAAAGAAGTAAAACTCAACAAATAAACGACCTAACACTAAAGCTCAAAGCCCTAGAAAAAGAAGAACAGACCAACACCAAAAGTAGTAGAAGACAGGAAATAGTCAAACTCAGAGCTGAAATCAACGAAATTGAAACAAAAGAAACAATACAAAAAATTGACAAAATAAATAGTTGGTTCTTCGAAAAAATAAACAAAATTGATAAACCCTTGGCCACACTAACAAAGAGAAGACGAGAGAAAACCCAAATCACCAAAATTTGGAATGAACAAGGAAATATCACAACAGACACGATTGAAATACAAAACATAGTTAGAAGTTATTTTTAAAATCTATACTCCAACAAAATAGAAAATTTCGAAGACATCAACAAGTTTCTAGAGACATATGAATTGCCTAAACTAAACAAGGAGGACATACACAATTTAAATAGACCAATTTCAAGTAATGAAATAGAAGAAGTCATCAAAAGCCTACCAACAAAGAAAAGTCCAGGACCTGATGGGTTCTCAGCCGAGTTCTACAGAACCTTTAAAGAAGAGCTCATTCCAATACTTTTCAAAGTATTCCATGAAATAGAAGAGGAGGGAACCCTCCCAAACTCATTCTATGAAGCTAATATCACCCTGATACCTAAACTAGACAGAGACACATTGAGGAAAGAAAATTTCAGACCAATATCCTTAATGAATGTTTACACAAAAATTCTTAACAAAATTTTAGCAAATCGCATACAAATATATATTAAAAAGATAGTGCACCATGATCAAGTGGGTTTCATCCCAGGGATGCAAGGTTAATTCAATAAATTTTTTATCAGGAAATCAATAAATGTAATTCACCATATCAATAGACTTAAAGTCAAGAATCACATGATTATTGCAATAGATGCAGAAAAAGCATTTGATAAAATACAGCACCCCTTCATGCTCAAAACACTGGAAAAAATAGGGATAGTGGGAACATTCCTTAACATTGTAAAGGCCATCTACACTAAGCCCATGGCTAATATCATTCTAAATGGTGAAAAACTGAAAGCATTCCCCCTAAAATCTGGAACAAGGCAGGGATGCCCTCTTTCACCACTCCTATTCAATATCATCCTTGAAACTCTAGCCAGAGCAATTAGACAGACCAAAGAAATTAAAGGGATACGAATAGGAAAACAAGAACTCAAACTATCCCTATTTGCTGATGATATGATTATATACTTAGAGGAACCAGGAAATTCCACCAGAAAACTTTTAGAACTCATAAGTGAATTCAGTAAAGTAGCGGGATATAAGATCAATGCTCATAAATCTAATGCATTTTTTAAACATAAGTGATGAATCTTCAGGAAGAGAAGTTAGGAAAACTACCCCATTCACAATAGCCTCGAAAAAAATAAAATACTTGGGAATCAATCTCACAAAAGAGGTGAAAGACCTCTACAATGAGAACTACAGAACACTAAAGAAAGAAATTCAAGAAAACCTTAGAAGATGGAAAGATCTCTCACGTTCCTGGATAGGCAGACTTAATATTGTCAAAATGGCCATACTACCAAAAGTGCTATACAGATTCAATGCAATTCCAATTAAAATCCCAATGATGTGCCTTACAGAAATAGAACAAGCAATCATGAAATTCATCTTGAAGAATAAGAAACCCAGAATAGCTAAAGCAATCTTTTGCAGGAAAAATGAGGCTGGGGATATCATAAAACCAGAACTTCAACTATACTACAAAGCAATAGTAACAAAAATGGCATGGTATTGCTACCAAAATAGACAGGTAGATCAATGGTACAGAATAGAGGACATGGACACAAAACCAAATAAATGCAATTTTCTCATACTAGACAAAGGGACCAAAAATATGCAATGGAGAAAAGATAGCCTCTTCAACAAATGGTGCTGGGAAAATTGGAAATCCATATGCAACAGAATGAAACTAAACCCATATCTCTCACCGTGCACAAAACTAAACTCAAAATGGATTAAGGACCTTGGAATCAGACCAGAGACCCTGCATCTTATAGAAGAAAAAGTAGGTCCAGATCTTCAACATGTCGGCTTAGGACCAGACTTCCTCAACAGGACTCCCATAGCACAAGAAATAAAAGCAAGAATCAACAACTGGGATAGATTCAAACTAAAAAGCTTTCTCTCAGCAAAGGAAACTATCAGCAATGCAAAGAAAGAGCCTACAGAGTGGGAGAAAATCTTTGCCAATCATACTTCAGATAGAGCACTAATCTCCAGAATCTATAAAGAACTCAAAAACTCAACACCAAGATTACAAATAACCCAATCGACAAATGGTCTAAGGAAATGAACAGACACTTCACAGAGGAAGACCTACAAGCAATCAACAAACATATAGAAAAATGTTCAACATCTCTAGTAATAAGAGAAATGCAAATCAAAACCACCCTAAGATTCCATCTCACCCCAATTAGAATGGCGATTATCAAGAATACAAGCAACAACAGGTGTTGGCGAGGATGTGGGGAAAAAGGTACACTCATACATTGCTGGTGGGGTTGCAAATTAGTGCAGCCACTCTGGAAAGCAGTATGGAGATTCCTTAGAAAACTTGGAATGGAACCACATTTGACCCAGCTATCCCACTCCTTGGCCTATACCCAAAGGACTTATAATCAGCATACTACAGAGATACAGCCACATCAATGTTCATTGCTGCTCAATTCACCATAGCCAAATTGTGGAACCAACCTAGATGCCCTTCAGTTGATGAATGGATAAAGAAACTGTGGCATATATATACAATGGAATATTACTCAGCCATAAAGAATGATAAAATTATGGCATTTGCAGGCAAATGGATGAAATTGGAGAATATCATGCTAAGTGAGATAAGCCAATCTCAAAAAACCAAAGGAAGAATGATCTCACTGATAAGTGGATGATGACACATAATGGGGCATGGGAGGGGTTAGTTTTGGGGTTAGTTTTAGGGTTACAGTTAGGGTTAGGGAGAGGGGCAAGAATGGGGGAAGGAAGGACTATATAGAGGGAAAAGAGGGGTTGGAGGGGTGGGGGGAAGGGAAAAATAACAGAATGAATCAACCAACATTACCCTCTGTAAATTTATGATTACACAAATGGTATGCCTTACTCCATGTACAAACAGAGAAACAACATGTATCCCATTTGTTTACAATAAAAAAAAAAGGACTGGTTAAATGTATACAGGAATATTACTCAGCCTTGAAGAAGAATGAAATGATGGCATTTGCTGGTAAACGGATGGAGCTGGAGAATATCATGCTAAGCAAATTAAGCCTTCATACTGTCCCAGAGATTTTGATATGTTGTATCTCTGTTCTCATTTGCTTCTAAGAGTTTTTAAAATTTATTCTCTCACTTTTTCTATGATCCATTCCTCATTTTTAAAAGAATTATTCAATCTCCATGTGGTTTCTATAATTTTCTTGCTATTAATTTCTAATTTTATTCCATTATAATCTGATAAGATGCATGGGATTACATCAATTTTTTTGCTAGAGTATTGTCTATTTTGGAAAATATAGATTTTTATCTATGGATTACCTGTCTTTTGGTGAGAGGGGTATGTTCAAATCACCCAGTGTTATTATATTGGAGTCTATCTGGAATGTAATGTCAAGAAGTATTTGTTATGTGTAATTAGTTCACCAACATTAGGGGCATAAATATTTACTCCGTCTGTATCTTCTTGTGGGATTATTCCCTTTACCAGTATGTATTGACTTTCTTTGCCTCTTCTGATTAATTTTTGCTTGAAATCTGCTTTGTCAGATATAAGAATAGTTACTTCTGCTTGCTTTGGAATTTTGGTTGCATGGAATATCTTTTTCCACCCTTCATCCTTTTATTTTCAGCCTGCGGATGTCTTTGCCTGTAAGGTGAGTTTCTTGTAAACATTATATAATTGGATCTTGTTTTTTAATTCAGACTGTCAATCTATGTCTTTAATTAGATAGTTAAGACCATTTACATTCAGGGTTGCTATGGAGAGATGTTTGTTATTTTCTGCCATTTTTCTTTGTTTCCTATCTTTACTTCAGTCTTAATTTTCATTTAGTTAATTGTTCTTCTAGAGAGCTTCATTCATTTGGGAACTTTGGGGCTTGCTCTTTAGTTTTATGTATGTAGTGTATCTTCAAGTGTTTTCGTAGTGCTGGTTTAGTGGTCATGGATTCTTTTAGCTTATCCTTACCATGGAAAGTTCCTATTTCTCTTCATATTGATTAAAGATTAACAAATTTCATGGTGACATTTCCATATATGCATATATTATGCTTTGTTCATGTTTTAGTCACTCTATAGCTCTGGATTTAGAACTTTATGAGTGTTTCTCGATTTTTTTTCTCCTCCTTAGATGAAAGGGAATAGCTAGAGAGTGCTGGAGGTAAGTATTTCATTTCATAGCTCTTGATAATACCCCAGCAGGTGAGGCTCTGGTTAACTAGATTTTCCAGAAAGAAGGCTTGTTAAGAATAACATGCTCTGGCATTTGTCAAATTGGCCCCTTTCCCCTTCCCAGAGTCTGAAAGGACATTTCTGTAATATTTGTTTGAGAACCTGGTTGAAATCCTGAAAGTAAACTTCACAAAATTGGGTGGAGCTCTCCACAGCTGCACCCTGCCCCCAGGGTTTTTAATACTAACACATCTTTTTACAGTAATGGTGATAGTGAGCATCATTATCTTGATCTTGATTTCAGTGGGAAAATATTTTATGAATGAATGCTACATTTCTTGAATGTCTTTCTGGCATCTTTGAAAATGATTCTATTACTTTTATCCTCAGCTCTATTAATATAATGAATTATATTACTGGACTTTCTATATTGAACACATACCCAGAATAAAAGTCATTTTCTCATAATGTGTCATTTTATTATATCGTTGGAATCTATGTGCTTAGATTTTCTTCAGCATTTTCATATCAACATTATTGAGATTGGTCTGTATTTTTACTTTTTGTTAAAGTTTTTGTCAGGTTTCAAAATCAAGGGTTTTCTTATCTTCATACATACTTGAAAGTTTTCCTCTTTTTCTCTGCTATAGTTTAATTTACATAACTCTGAGAAAACGTTTGATCCTGATGCTATGTGGGGGTAATGGCAGAAGTTCTAACTACTTTCTCTTTTATTTCTGTGATTGCTGGTCTCTTCGGACTTTCTAAGGAAAGATTTTACAGGGGCCCCAGTGTACCTTTTTCGCTGTTGTTGTTAGTTTATTTAGTTGTGCTCTCCCTCTGTAGCCCAGGCTGACCTTGACCTTGTGAGCCTCCTGCCTCAACCTTCTGAGTATCTAGGATTACAGGTGCACACCACAGTGCCCGGTTTACAAGGACCCTTTCTAGAGGGTTGTTTTTTATGGAAATTGAAGAAAGAAATGTGAATATTCTTCATAGCTCAGGAACCATGGAAACTGGTTTTATTGGCATGTGATTTTGCTTTCCTTCCTCAAATGCTTATGAAGAAGCTCTTAAGAAGAAATAGTTCTTCCTCACAACTTGGTGACATCACTTCTAGAAATGAGAATGTCATGACAATATGTTATGGGACAGATTATGTTCTCTAAGTCCCATGTTTTCTTTGGAACAAGAATGAATATGAAGGCCAGGCATGGTGGCATACTCCTCTAATTCTGCAGCTGGGGAGGTTGAAACAGGAGGATCACACAAGTTCAAAGTCAGCCTCAGCAACTTAGTGAGGCCCTACACAACTTAGGGGAACCCTGTCTTAAAATAAAAAAATAAAAATAAATGGCTGGGTATGTGACTTGGTGGTTAAGTGCCCCTGGGTTCCATTCCTTTTATCTCTCAAAAGAACTAAGGGTCCAAAACCCACCAATTGCATACTTCAATTTCATGTCTATTCAGGAGTTAGATAAAAAGATAAAGATGAAATTTTGGTTATTTCCAATACAGTTCATCTTTCATTAAAAATGATAATGATGATGATTTTTTTGGGGGGGTGGGGGTGGCATTTGCCAAATTAGGATGACTTAATCCGGTGTCAGAACTTCATGGGGTTTTCAATGCCATTTCTCTCTGCTTCACTCATAAGAACTCACAGTCCTTGCTCCTCCTCCTCACTTGCCTCTTTTCTAGGTAATATTTTCCACTAAACTTTGGGGAACTAAGCAGATGCATTTTGGATTCCTTTGTCCAAACTAATGACTTGTTGCTGGACAGAAAAATGTTACCATCAACAAGATTTTTTTTTTCTTAATATTATACAGAGTTTGGTTGAGGCCAGCAGTGTGGGATGGGGATTTAGCCTCCGGATTTGCCAAGATGTTTATGCAGCAGGAATGTTACTTATGTAAGCCTGGAAGGGATGCTGCTCTGCTCGCCTCCCTCTCCCATCTCAGCTTTTTTTCATTAACAAGCTGCTCTTCCTTTCATGATACCACATTAAGTGGCTAGAAGGAAAAGAAAAAAAACATTGTTTACTGTACAAAATAACCTAACTCTCCACAAAAACATCCATTTGGTTAAAGGAACCACAGGGAGTTCTGGAAAACTGGTCTGAGG
This sequence comes from Sciurus carolinensis, assembly GCF_902686445.1. Lineage (NCBI taxonomy): Eukaryota > Metazoa > Chordata > Mammalia > Rodentia > Sciuridae > Sciurus > Sciurus carolinensis. Next base: position 68,167,712 of record NC_062214.1, read on the forward strand.
ATTGTTTTCATGCTCTTGGCCAGCCCTCTCCCTCACTTCCTATGGCTCTCTAGAAGCAATCGGTCTCAGATGTGGGAAAATTGAAAATGCTTTTAAAATAAAAGGGAAAATGAATTAACAAACAAACAAGCAAAACATTCTCCTTTGCATTCGTCTGGGGACAGAAGTTTCCATGGAACAGAAGAGTGTCACGAGAGGGAAATCATCGATGTCAGACATGAATAATAAGACAAATCGGCCGTACTTGGTAATTGCAAGAAATTGAAGAAGTGTAGGATTAGAAGTCGCCCTGGCACAGATGAATGATTATCTGCATGTTTATGTAACCGACTAATGAAGCACAGCTCCTGGAGCGCACAAGGACCTTTGGGGTGGACTGAGCTGGACGCTCCCAGCCCTCTCTGCTTATCTCATCCTCCCCCTTTTCTGTGGATGCTGCCCTATGACTCATTTGAGATGAGAAACTTGGAGCATTTCAAGCAGATGTACCTCAGCTCTCTTTGACGAAACCATGCCAGTGCCCTACACCAGGCTGTACCCACACCAGCCCCTTAGAGAAGCAATGGTCCCTCAACTAAGGTGGCAACAAATTCAGGTAAGGCTCACCAAGTGTCCTTCCCTTCAGTGACATCAACCGTACAGGAGGCAGGACTCCCTCCGACTGGGCTTGAAGCATGGGTAGGAATTTCCCTTCTGCCCTGGCTCTGTAGACGTCCTGGATGAATATTGGGATTGTGGTACTCCAAGGACATACTTTTCACGCAGCAGTCAATGAGGCTTCGGGTCACAGTCCTGAGAAGTAGTCTCCTACTTGAAAGGGACAGTCTTTTTCAGGGCCAATCCTTAGTGAAGAGGTAGAATTTCACCTGGAAAATACTAAGTGGGTGGTGGGCCTTACTCTCTTCAACTAATATTCATTGAGCAGCTAGATACTGGCAGAGCTACCACTTACAGCTGAGAAGGTTGCACACTGCACAAGGGTACTATATCCAAGGAGCGCCATTTCCATAGGAGATATTATAGACGTATGTGTTTATCATGACAATTTTCTGGTAAACACCAGTGAAGTACCTTGAATAAGGAACACCTTTTCCCAAGTTATACTTGAGAGTTAGATGTGCTTGAATTACTACATACATGATGCAAGGTTAGTGGGAATCCCCAAATGCATGGAATAAGAAGCTATGTCATTGATTTTTAATTTCTTTGTCAGTATACCAGGGTAGAGGGGGCGAAGATGCTGAGGACCCTGCAGGAGCCAGGGGGAGCAAGAAAAGGGGAGCACCCTGTCTTCTCACAACCATGCCCACATGGCAAGCCATCTCAAATTGCACAGGTTGTCTAGAAAACCACTGCTCCATAGAAATAGATTAAAAGATATAAGTACAAGTCCCATAAGTCATTTAAAATGTTCTAGTAGATAATTTTAAAAAGCTGAAGCTAATGGTTGAAATTAATTTTAATAGCAGAATTTAACTCAATATATCCAAAACATCATACAACACCAATTGGTCCTCCATATAGGTAAGTTCTGCATCCTCAGATTGAACCAATCTCAGAGCGAAAGTAGTTCTTAAAAAAAGAAAAATGTCTGTCCTAAATGTGTGCAGACTTTCCCCTCATTCTTATCCCTGAACTCATACCTATAGAACAACTATTTACATTGTTTTTACATTGTATTGGGTATTATTAGTTATATAGAGATGATTTAAAAGCATACAGGAAAAATCAAGTGTATGTGAGAAGGGGCACAGATTCCGCACAAATACATCATTTTCTATAAGCAACTTGAGCATCTGTGGATATTAGTTTCTGAGGGGGGTACTGGAATCAACCCTCTGCAGCTAGCAAGGGATGGCTGTATAATCAATATAAAAATACAAATGAGATTTTTGTCATTTATTTTTCCAGGGCAAACTTTTGGAACCTATTGTGGATTTTATGTCTTCAATATGTGTCACTCTGGATCAAGAGCTCACGTAATCTGCTGTGTCTTGTGGCTCATGTATGGGACAGTGCAGCTCAGGAGTCATGCTTGTTACCATTATATCCTCTCTCTAGACTGAGGGTGAGGTCTCCTGCCTTGGATCTCCAAAGGACCAGAAGAGACTGGATGTTGGGGTTCCCAGGGTAGCTGTGCCAGAGGCCTGGGCATCCTTGACTGAGAGTCAGCATTTTGCTTAGACACAAGCCAAGTAGAAACCTGGGATGGGGTGCTATTCTCACTGGGGAAAGGAACCACCACAGACCATTCTTTCAGGAGCCACATGAGTGAACAAGTTCAGAGAGGCAGGGAGCCGCAAAGCTGGGTGGCCTCCCTCCAAAATGCTAATGACGGTCGTGGTCAGAGCGCCATGACCATGTTCCAGGAGTGGTGCTTGGCATGGTCTCTGATTTCCACAATGCGCACCAGCTGCTTGGGAGGCAGGTCTTAGCACCCTGCCTTGTGGAGAGGAAACCCAGACAGAGAAAAACAAGTGTTTTTTATACATAAAAACTTAAAAAGTTAATCTCACAGTGAAGAATTAAGTAGTGGTTACTAGAGGGTGGGAAGGGTGTGGGCGGAGGATGGTTCCTATGTAAATGGCTGTAGTTGGTCAGGAGGGATAACTTCTGATTTCTGTAGCAAAGTCGGGTAACAATTATTGACAACAACTCATTATGCATTTTGGTGTGGGGGATACCAGGGATTGAACTTAGGCACACTAGACCACTGAGCCACATCCCCAGCCTATTTTGCATTTTATTTAGAGACAGGGTCTCACTGAGTTGCTTAGTGCCTTGCTTTTGCTGAGGCTGGCTTTGAACTTAGGATCCTCCTGTCTCAGCCTCCTGAGCCACTGGGATTACAGGCATGTGCCACGTGCCTGGCTCATTATGCATTTTGAAATAGCTAGTAATGAGGCAATTCAATGTTTCAACACCAAGAAATGATAAATGTTTAAGGTAATGGATATGCCAATTACCCTGACCTCATCATTATACATTGGATGCATGTGTTCAAATATCACACTATACCCCATAAATAAGTACAATAAATATGTGTCTATCAAAATTAAAAAAAGAAAAGAAAAGAAAAGAAAGGCACAACCAGACAGCAAGGCTGGCAAAGCCTCCAGGCTCCCTGTTTTCCCTTCCAGGCTATGAGTCAGTGGACACAATGGTGGTGCCCTCTACAGGGTCCAATGAATGGCTGAATCTGCTGGACAGGCAGGCTGGGTGACCCTGTCATCCATAAAGCCTCATCTCCACAGCCTGCAAAAATAGACAGCACCTAGGTGTAGAATGGAAAATGAGGACATTTCCCCTCTTGTTCCCACATTTATCACAATCGCCTGAAAGAGAGGGGCAGCGGAACTCTGTTTCCATTCATGTTCGGGTTCATTCAGGACATTTATGGGCAGTTGCAAGGGAATTTGTTCCTGGCCAGGTGTAGGTCAGACCTCATCATCGTCCAGGAGTGGACAGCCATGGACAGGGAACCGCTTGGAGAGGAGAGAAAGGACCGTGGGGTGCTGGGATGAGAGATGCCATGTGTGCCTGGAGAGACAACTGTGTTCGTGGATTGGAGGACACCACGTAATGAAGATGTCAGTGCCCAAACTGATCACAGTGGTAACACAATTCCTATCAAAATCTCTGTAAAACTCGTGTAGATACAGATTACATTATTCTGAATCTGCACAGAAAGGCTAAGGACCCAGAAAGCCATTTTTGACAAGAAGAATGAGGCAGGAGGAAGTAGTTACCTGGTATGAAGACGGCACAGAGTCACAGTAATCAGCACAGTGTGGCCTTGGTGGGGAGGACAGATACATACCCGGCCTGTTCCTCTGCCCCTGACTTGTGAATGTGGACCCCCTGCTAAGTTCTGGAGTCTTCTCTCTCCTCCCTCCATCCTCAGGGAAATCTAATGCTGGTGGGCAGCTTCTGTATCACCCCAGCATGGTGTAGGGCCATCTGGGCAGTGGGCTGGCCTCTCTCTGCATATCCTCTTACCCATGTCCTCCACCACTGACCTCTGCATCACATCCCAAACCCCCACCCCCCGCCACACACAGCTGGGAGCCTTGGAAAACTGGATATCTCCAGGCTGTTCTGGCTCTGGAGAGGGCAGAGGCCCCCCCATTTCCCAACTTCCTCCACTACTGTGTCTCTGTACAGTCACCAATGGGGATGCTGAGGGAGGCTGTCATGCCCACAGTCCCAGATGGAAGGTAGGACACAAGTTTCTTCGCCTCTGCGTCCCTCGACTATTGGAGGGGTATCTCTCGTTGACCCCAGGAAAGTGGAATGAGTCCCCCCAGATTCCAGGGGTGTTCCCCAGGCCTCTCAGTCAGCAGGAAGTTCCTTGCAATGTCACTCCACACACTTCCCTTCCTTTCTGGGGTAACCCCCCCCCCCCCCACCACTTCTCAGTCTTCCTTGGATAGCGTTGGACGCCATTGCTCACTCTGTGTGTGCTTCTGAAAGCCAAGTGCAGACTATCAGGCCAAGGCTTCCCTTCTGTGCCTAACTGGGCTCTTTGGTTCCTCCCTTCTTTGGGACAGTGAAGCCCTCACCTGGAGTCTGCCTCAAAGAGAGCAAGAGCTGCAGGGCAAAAAGGAATGACTGAGAAGGAATGACTCTGGGGACGGAGACTTCTGCTTCCCTCACGCCTTCTGGGCATGGCATGTGCAAGGGCCCTCAGGTCCAGCGGAGCTTCCTGCTGCCCCACAGAGGCACGGAATGTGAACAAACCATCTCCCTCCTGTGTGGCTATGAGGCTGGGTCTAGTGGCAACAAAAGCACGGTGAGGCCTGCGTCCTCCTGGAGGCCATGATTGGAAGGGCTCTTGAGGAAGGGCTTTGGTGTAGAAAGCTAAAGGACAAGCAGAACTGAGAGGTCAGTTGTGGTGGGAGATGCCAGAGGTGGGAGGGTCTCTGGGCAGGAGGAACAGCCTGGCTGAAGATCCCTGAGCAAGAGGAAGAGCTGACAGCAGGCTTTTGGGGCTGAGGCAGCAAGATCAAAAAGTGGGTAGGTGGGGGGGACAAGTGACAGGGTCTCAAGTTTATTTTGGCATATTTTCCACCTGGCTCACTGAACTCAAGGAGGGGAGGGAGCCTGGAGCACCTGGCTCAGATCTTTCCAATTCCCCAAAACTCACACCTGGTCCAGGGTGGGCACACAGCACATAGTGAGACCACTGGTCCCTGGGGGGCTTGCCGCAGGTGGAACCTGGAGCCCCTCCTTTCTTACTGATGAGGGAATGGAGGTGAGGGTGTGGAGATGGTTCAGTCAAAGTGGATCCAGCCCCTGTTTGTTCCCCTTTGATATCAGCACCTGCTCTTTCTTGGGGTGCTAAACCCATCACCACTGTATTCTACCACATGGTTTTGTAACCCTGCACTGTTGCTTCCATTCAATAGGAGGGATGTGAGGTAGCCTGAGACAGCACAGTCCACCCTGACTGATCTGATTGGTGTGGGAATGATCTTGGGACGCAATTCAGCCCAATAAGCAGTAGCCTCTGGGCTTGTTTGTAGCCACGAGGTAACCCTGGAGCTGCTTGAGGGCTGCTCCTTGGAAGACTGAGAGTGAAACTAAGCCAAAGAAAGCTGAGCAAGAGGTGACAGCTCCTTCATAACACTACAGCATCTGGATCCAACTATACCTGAAGTTACTCCTTAAACTTTTAAATTATATTAATTGATGGGTTTTACTTTTGCTTAAGACAAATTGACTTGTGTTTCTATTCTTTGAACTTTACAAATTCTGGCTAACCTAGCATCCCTGACCAGGCCTCCACTTCCTCATCCTTCCTGTGGCCAGTATAAAGAATGGAGCTTTCCTGAGGCTGTTCCATGGCGTGGAGCCCTTCCACTTGCCTGCAACCCTCAATTAGGGGCCTGTCAGTTGAGAGAATCTCATTCTGTTTTGCATAGCTCCTGGCCTTGCTGGTCTGCCGTCCTGCCAACGTCCATCAACCTCATACCCTATGCAAGACACCGCCAATTCCTAGGGACCTGTGATTACTCAGTCTCAGACCCTGAGTCCTTGAACCCTGCAGGACATGGGGTTTGTACCAAGAAGAGATAGACCCCAAAAGTTCCACAGCCTGATTGCCGCCCACTGCCCCTGGGCCCCCCACTGCCTCCCAGGAGCTCTGGCCCTGCCAGGACTGACAAGCTGCAAACACACACTGCTGGGGGGGAGGGGGCAGGGTTGTTTTTTCCAGGGTCCTCTTCCAAGCCAGAGAGAACTGAAATGTGAGCCTCCCTGACTTTAACCACAATCAGAACTGCCAGGACAGCCCGGCTCCCTCCTCCTGTATGTGTGCTGGGAGCCGGTGTGGGCGCACATCCATAGCGGTGGAAAATGTCACGGGGTGGGCAGGGTGGAAGACATCAGGGGCTTCCTGTGTGTGGAGCAAAACACAGCCCTGCTTGGGGTCTGGGCTCTACTGCCTCACCTTCTGCAGTCAGTGTCTCTGAGGATCTGGGGAAATAATTTCATATCTCTAAGCCTCAGTCTCTCTGTCCATAAAATGGACAGGCAAATACTTCTGTGATGGTCATTGTGAGGGAAAAAGAGTGACAAAATCCACGTGGCACATGCTGAGTGCTACCTGAGTGGTTTCAGCTGCAGCAGCTTGCCCAAGGTGACACGCCGTTGAGGTCCCTGGGACCATAATACCAGGATGTAGGCTGAAATGAACAGCAGCATGTGAACCGGGCCAGGAGCAGCTATTCTGGGGGTGCTTTTCAGGAGGTTTTCTGAGTTCCTTCATCTGGGGGTCTGAGGCAGCACCGGGCAAGGGGGCTCTCGAAGGAGGGGTGACCCCTACCAGGGGTGGGGGTGCAGGGGTGAGGAGGCTGTTGTCAGGGTCCTGGGCTAACTGCCAATGCTCTCTGGAAGCATGGGGTGGGGGCTGGGAGGGCCAAGGCACTCCATCTGGGGGACTTGAGAGCAGTTCTAAAAATAAAAGCAAACTGTCCAACTCAGGTGAGTGTCAAGACTTTGAAAGTCCAAGGAAATCCCCCAAGAGCCCCAGGACATGTGCTATTGGGTGAAATAATGAGGAAAACCTGCCCGATCTCCCAGAGAGGCATAAATCATCCTGTGCCACACGGGGCTGATAGTCACTTTCGAGCTCCTAATTCTTCACAGCTGTCCCCATAAGATGACTGGAAGGGGTGGGGACTAAAGGCAGGAAGGGAAGGAGGGGGACTGAGAGACAGGCCCAGAGAGACATGTGGGTTGGGGGAGGAAGGAGAGAGAGAAGAAAAGTGAGACGAAGACAGAGTCACAGGAAGGGGCAGATGGAGGGATCTGAGCACCTGATAGACCTAGCAGTCTGTGATCAGTAACCTGTAGAAGATCAAACCAAGGACTGGCTGTCCATGGGCTAGGAGACCTTGGCCTGGTGCTGGTTTGTGGCCCTGCTGGCCCAAGGGTTGGGCTGGGAGACCATAGGCAGCTGCCCCCAGATGTCTCCTCCACTCTCCCCACCGAAGAACAACCCAGAGGAATTGGGGCTCAGGGACTGTGTCCTCTGAGCCAGCACAGGACTGGACATCTGGTCTGGGCTTCACCATTTAACCTGCAGGTGAGGGATGTGAAGTCACACAGGGAGTGACCAGCCTCTGAACTCCCCAGGGGAAGCCAATACGCCCGGCTGAAGGCTACAGGCACAAAGCGGGTTGCTGATCTCTGAGGACCCTCAGCCCCGGTTGTTCCTTCCCTCCCAGGGACCTGCAAAATGCCCATTGGAAGGATGGTAGAAACCACTGAAGAAGCTAAAACCCACCTGTGCCCCTATCTCAGATAAAGCCTGGTCCTGGCCTGTCCTTAGGATCAGGGAGGACTTAAGGTGCCCACTCCACAGAACAGCCCTGAGGGGAGGCCTTGTCATCCCATTTTATAGATTAGGGACACCGAAACTCACAGGGTCTTGGCCGGTCTCTCCTCTGGTGAATGAGGCACCAAGGAGCCAGCGGCCAGACAAGCTTGCTCATCCTTCCCTCCTTCCCCCCAACCCTCCGGTGCACCACTTCTCTTCCGTTATTTACTCACCTGTTTCTCACTCCCATGTGGCTTGAGGGCAGAAGGGCAGCAGACACAGAGAAGGAGACAAAGAGTGGCCTGGGCTCCCCCAGCTCCTGCAGCTGGTCAGCTCCAAGTCCAGTTCCAGGCATCCTGGTAATGTGGTAATAAAGTCTCTTTTATAGGGTGGTCTGAGTAGACTCTGTTCCTCTACATCATAGTAACCTGAGCAAGTCAGGGACAAGGGATCCTGCAGGGCAGGCAGGAAGGAAATAAATGGCTCTTCCAAGCTGCATTTCTAAGTGCTCTGTGATCTGCATGAGATGGTGACATCCAGGGCTCTGGCCCACTGACTTGGGTTGGACCAGTCGGATCCCAACCCCCATCTCCTGGAATCTGAAGCTGAGGTGCAGAGGGAGTTGATCCATGGCAGTGGGGATTATAGAACTCTGATGTAGCCCTTAGACTCCAGGTGATCTGCATTTGAACTCTGGGCATACTGAACCAGCTCTCTGGGCTTCTCAGATTATCAGTTTCCCAGTGAAGGAAGGTTACTAGAGCCACCTTGAAGGTGAGTGACAATGGAGGCACAGCCAGTGTATGTCCTGCTGCCCTGAGCTTCTCCCCTGACGGTGTTGGGAAGAGGACTTCTTTGGACTTTCTTTAGTTTTCCTGTGGGAATCAAGGAAAGGGGTTCAGCAGGTTGGGGGTCGAGGCAGGAAGGGGCATCCTCCAAGCCCTCAGGGGATTCAGGGACAGGACCTGTCCACCCAGCCATGTCCACAGCATAGGCGTGAATGACACCCTTCCCAGCCAGAAGGCACAGCAGGAACCATGGAGCCCTTTGTATTGTTGCAAATGCCAGACACTGCTTGTCCAGTGGTCCTCCAGGTGGTCCTGGTATTGAAGACCCAGCCCATGGAGGGGGCCTCAGAGGAGACCTCTGTGAGCATGAGCACGAGAAACCAGAGGTGCTGGTGGTAGGATGCAGAGACCCGGCCCTGGTCTCCCATCTTACCACAGCCCCCAGTCTCATGGCCTGACCAGACTTCCTCCCTCCTCCCACCCTACCTGGAAGCCTGGAGCATAGGTTGCAAGAGGATTGTCCTCCTTTCTAACTCATCTGCTTTATGGTTGCTGTAGGTTTTTATGGCCCAGACAAGTCCAGCAAGGAGGTATTAGATCAGCATTTCAGCCTGGTCTACCCTGCCAAGTCCATTACAGCAATGCCCTCCTGGGATGACCAGCAACCGCCCAGCCCCAGGGCTGCCTCCACAAGCCCTGCCCTCCCAGGGGCCGCCAGAATGACCCACCCAGTGAGGGAGAGTCCAGTTCCAAGGCAGAGGCCTATCCTGCAATGGAGAAGGCTTTCTTGGAGGAATCCAGAGTCCTTGAAGGATGCAGGCCTTCTGTGGATTCCCCAGAACCCCACAAGGGAGTGATGGGTGGTGTTTTATTCAGACTTTTCACTGCTGTGACTAAAACACCCCACTAGAACAATTTTAGGGAAAGGAAAGTATATCAGAGGGTTCACAGCTTCTATTCCATAGAAGGCTGGTTCCATTCCTCAGGGCTCCAGGTGAGGCTGAACATCATGGAGGAAGAGTGTGGCAGAGAGAAGCAGCTCACATGATGGTCGAGAAACAGAGAGAGAGACTGTACTCGCCAGACACAAATATATACCCAAAGCCACACCCCAATTCCCACCCCCTCCAGACACACCCTACCGCCTCAGTTACCACTCAGTTAATCCCTATCAGGATTAATTCACTGATTGGGTTAAGACTCTCACAACCCAATCATTTCTCCTCTGAACCTTCTTGCATTGTCTCACATGTGAGTTTTTGGGGACACCTCGCATCCAAACCATTAACAGATGGCAATCTCTAAATGGGGAGTCAGGTGGACCTGAGTTTCCACCCCAGCTTCTGAGTGCTAACATAGTCACAAATGCTTATCTGTTACTCACACTCAGTGGTGGGTACTGGACTTGCTCCAGGGCTTCCTTTGTTCTTAAAAAGTCTTATGAAGTACAGACTAACACATTTCCATTTTATAGAAGAGGAAGCAGACAAAGAGCAGGCATACCAAACATTCCCTGGCAGGGTTTCCTGAGGATTTGTGGTCATATGCATGAAGCCATGGCTTGGTACTGGGACCCCTCAGGAACCAAGAGAAAGGAAGTCATCATTATTGCCCCCGATACAAAGACTACTGAGCGCTGGGACAGGAGCCCAGAAGGGCCACTTGCACGTGCATATGAACCTGCTGGAAAAGGACCTATTGGCACAACAAAGTAGAACAAATGACTGTACACCAAGGAAGGGCCTTGGACCCCAACACTTCCTCCTGAACAGCCTTGGTCTTCTGGGAGGCACTGGTTCTCACAGCTCTGACTGTCCAACTAGCCTGTGGCCTCTCAGCCACCACAGGAGGACCAACCCACCTGGCACAGGACAGGCAGGTTCTTCTCTGATGCCTTTATGCTTCCTCAACTCTCCGGGAGGTCATCATGGTGACTCATGTACATCTAGAAAGTACATGGAGTTTTGAAGAAGTCCCTTTAATTGAGCTTCATTGTTTGGAATCTGAGAAAAGCAACTAAGGCAAAGACAGATGGCTATTTTTTATCTTCCTTAGTAGTTTAACATTATAAACTCTGTTAGATTTGAACAGGGTTTCCATCTGCTTCACAATTCCACCAAAGCCTCCGTGATTGATGGAGGAAATCATCACCCCTCCTGTTGCAGGCCAAAGGTGCTTGGATCTGGTACAGACATGGAATACTGGCTGGACAAAGCAGAGGTTTTGAATTAGAGGGTGGACCAATCAGAAGTTTCTCTAGGATTTTTAACCTGGGGTTGGCGCTATGAGGACCAAGCCCTGAGGAGTGGGGCTGCCCATGAAAAACCTGATATTAGGAAAGAGAGGCAAGCCCTAGTGAATTGGACAGTCTAATTCTCATTGTCCTGGGGAAAAAAAAGTAACTCATCCTGACACAAGGAGTTTCAGTGAAATAAAAATGACACCAGGAAAAGTGGACCTTGTTCCAACACTGTTCCATGGGGAAATGATCATGAAATGAAATTACTGTGATGGAATTAACTCTAGAAAATACTTCTCCAAAATAACCAATATTGAAACAATTTTGGCTAATAGTTTTATATTCATAAACATACAGTCAAAAGCCCTCAGGGTTGAGACAATGGATTCAAAATGTTCTTAATTCAATAACTAAACATAATCTCCCTCCTGGCCCTCCCTCTCCAGTTCCCACCCTGCCGCCCTCTGGGGCATTAACATACAGGATTCCTTATACAAATAGCATATTATTCTTAACTATTTTTTAAAGTAATCCCTTAAGTGAGGCTACTTGGCAAATTGTGGTCAGCTTCCTTCAAATTACTTTATGTTCTTGAAAGTAATCAAAAGTAATCAAGTTGCAACTGCTTTTAAAATATTCTAGATTCCATTTCCCCCTTTGTTCTTTCTTCCTCCAACTTGGCCAGCTTCCTAACATTTTGTTCTGTAAAATTAAATGCACGGCAACTTTGTTATCATCATAGTTTGTGTCTCTTAAGAGTAATAATGTGTCTGCTCTGGGATTCATCCTTGCCAAGCCTTCCCCTCCCCCGGTGGGTAGTGCAAGTCTAAGGAAGCTGCTTGGACAGCCAGCACCTTGTCCTTACCCTTATGGGCCTGCTCATTGACTCCTCTGCCTACTCTGGCCCAATGGATATATGAGTCAAGGTCAGGGGTGCCATGGAGCCAGGTTAGTTGTCTGAAGCAGCTGCCAGACAAGGAGAAATGTGAGATAATAACTCAGCCATGAGGGGGCCTTCCCCTAGGCAACACTGCTCCATTTCTTTCTCATTAGATGCTGCAAGAACAGTGTTCTGCAGTCCTCTCCCTGCTCATAAGTATAGGGTGGCATGTTAGTCAGCTTTCTGTTACTGTACCAAAATACCTGAGATAGTCAGTTTTTAAGGAGAAAAGGTTTGTTTGGACTCACAGTCTTGGAGGCACCAGTCCATAATCAATTCACTCCATTGCTTTGAACCTTTGGTGACATAGCATTTCATGGCAGGACCACACAGTGGAGCAAAAACACTTAGTCAGGAAACAAAAAGGAGAGGAAGACTCTGGGTGCCACAACTCCCTTTGAGGGCAAGCTCTCAATAATCCAAGCACTTCCCATTAGGCCAACCCTCTAAAGATTTCCCCACGTCCCAGTGGTACCAAGCTGGGGACCCAGACTTCACCTCAGGAACCTCTGGGGGACATTCAAGATCCAAGCTACAGCAGGTGACTCCCTGGCAGCTAGGCCATGGGAACCAAGGAGCCTTCAGGAGCCAGGTTGGAGGCTGGAAGCCCTGTTTTCTGTCTTTGCCTTCTTTCCCAAGGGTTTGTGAGATGTTCCAATGTCCCCATCTGGCCCTTCCCAGAAATGACTTTTAAGAAATGGGTTCACTTGGGTTGTTGTCTGGGACTTGATGAGACAAGAGAGAGAAGTGCAAGAGGGAGTTGGGGAGGGAGAGAGGCACAAACACACGGCAGAGCAGAGTGACGGTCTAGATTTCTCAGCAAGGCTTTTACACCAAGGATGCTCAGGGCCATCTGAGAGGTGATCCCAGAAGTGGGGGCTTCAAGCAGGGCTAAGAATCTGAAATGCGTCCTTATCCTAGCAAGACCTGGAAATCAAGAAGTGTCCCTGGGCCCTGGCTCATCAGCCAGTCAGGCCACTGATCTAGCAGGGTCCAGGAAGGCATGAACGGTGATGGGTCAGGGTGTCTTTCCTGTGGGGCTTTCCTGGACCTTCTCAGTCACACCAGCAATTCTTTTTCACTCTGTCCCTCCCCACCCCAGTGGACAGCAGCATCCTGGAACTGGCTCCTCCCTGATCATGTGAGAATGCTATTAAAATCACAGGAATTTTACGAGTTGCTTGTGAAACACAGCCTTTATGAAAAATTGAATTATAAGCTTACAATGAAATAAATTGTTTTAAGAACAAGGGTGAGGGCTGGGGATGTAGCTAGTGGTACAGCACTTGCCTAGCATGTGAGAAGCCCTGGGTTCCATCTCCAGCCCTGGGGGGGGGGGGGGAGGGGAGGTAATATTTAAAACTCATTGAGCTCATTGCTTTCTAATTATTATACTTTTGAATTAGTTATGTTTATTTACAATCTGTATGGTGTTTATTTGATGGCAATGCCGTGAAATAGGTCTCATGCAATACTGCACATCTCAACTCCATGGTCAGTGATGTCAAGTTGGTGGGAGTGTTTATACCACAGAATTTGGTCAGGGACTCACCCACCCGACCCCACCCCTGTCCCACAGCACTGGCTGGTAACCACTCCGTGCCCCGCTGACTTCCATCCAGTGCCATAACTGACTCCTACTGCCTCACACGTGAAAAAATGCTCGATGCGTGGCTCAAGTCAGCCAAGGTGAATGGAATTAACGAGGATAAAGCAGAGGCAATAATGAGGGCAATCATGGTCCCCAATCTTCCAGGACACTTGCAGTTTAGAACCGTTTGTCCCTCAATGGGGGAAGGTTCCAGGACCCTGCCCCTGTGGATGCTCAAGTCCCTTACGTGACATGGAATAGCACTTTGCATGGACCCTATGTGATGCTTTCATAAGCTTGAAGTTATCTCTAGAAGACTCAAGTCTTCTAGCATGATGTAAAAGCTCTGCAGATAGTGATTGTATTTTATTGTGTTAGGCAGTAATGACAAGAAAATATCTGTGCATGTTTAGTACAGACACAATGTTCTTCAAATATACTCCCTCCTTGGTTGGTTGAGTTGGTGGGTGTGAAATGTTCAGAGATTGAGGGCAGACTGTATCTTGCCACGTGGGGACTGTGGGACCCTGCTAGGTTTCAGAGCCAATGTCAGCCTCATCAAGGCCACTGTGAGCCGAGTGGATGATTCACAGATTTTCTTCTGTCTCGTCACCCTACCCCCATCAGCACCAGATTATCTTTTTTTGTCCTTTAACTTCCCTTTTAATCTCTCCCTCTAGTGTGGGTCAAAATATCTCGAATTACCTCCTTATTTATAGGCATCGAAATCTAATGTAAAAATTTGAAGCGGGGAAAGAACTAGCTTGTTCCAAGGTCAGATTTGAAAATAAATAATAGTAATAGAACTCCCAAGCTGTAAGATGTCCATTGCCTAAAATATGCAGCTTATGGTTAAGATTCAAGTGACTCACAAACCATGCAGCTGGTGACCCCCTCCACCAAGCTAATTGAATTAAAAAAAAAAAAAATGCTTGAAAATTCCTGGTGTCTCCAAGAAGCGAACTTCATGTACTTCCTCCCCCCAGGCTCGCAGCTCGCCTGGCCACACAAGGCATATAAAAACCCCATTTGGAGAATCACTTGTTTCCCACGTGGCTCTTTGGCCGGTGTAATTTAAGAAACATACGACTCGCGCACCCAGCTCTGGAAGTCACACCTGGGAGGGAGGCCCGAGGATGGAGGGGTGGATTTTCTCTAACGCTTCTTGAGATTTGAAACGTTTCACCCAGAAAAGATTGAAATACGCACACAGGGCAAGGGGAGAGCCATAAATTTCAAAGGAAAAGTCCTCAGCCTAATCTACTGTCAGGAGCTGAAGGAGAAAATTAGGAGGAAATGTGTCAAAATGTTGACCGTGCTTATTTCTGAGTGGTTGGGTCACAGGGGTTTGATTCTTCTTCCTAATTCTCTGAATTTTCCAAGTGCTCTGTAATGAAGTGCAATAGCCGTTCTTTTATGACTCAGGGGGGGACATCGTTTGCTTGCTCTTCAGAGGGAGGATGTGATAGTGTCCTCTGTTTCCCTCGGGCTGGGGTCATTGGCTGTTTTCACGAGCAGGCACATGGACTCTGTCTAAACCATCACACTCTTCACCAGCAGCCACAAGGGAGTTAGGTGAGAAAAAAAAAATAATGTTTCTGATGCTGGGACAGTAGAGTAGGGCAATTAAAAAAAAAATTCTAGCACTTCTAATGGCAATGGAGTACTTACGTGACCAGAGTATTCCCACATCCACCAGCAGCGACCGCCACCAGCCTGGTTACACCACTGTGACGGGTGCTGCTAAGCACCAATCCAGCCACCGTTTTAGTTTTCTCCATTACTAACATGCCCCCAGTAATGTATTCACCTTTCCTGGCTCTCTTGGAGCTCAGTGGCCTTGGGATCCAGTTCCAGAGGAGGAGACCACGGAACTGGCCCTATATCTGCTCCCCTCTTTGTCCTTCCTGCCTGCGGAGTGGGCAAGAGCCTGGTGGTCTTCACTTTTGCATTTGTCAGCTTCTCTGTCCAGAGTAGGACCTGTGTTCACCAACATAACCACCGATGGCCCCACGCAAAAGGAGCATTGGCCCCAGGTGGACTCAGATTCTACCTATGACTAAAAAGAAAATTACTTTTCTGGTTTTACATTTCAAGGACTCTTGCTCCAGGAGCTACCTGAACACTCTCGAACTGCTCAGCCTAGGCCTCCCTGAGTCCTCCAAGGCTGGGGCCGTAGCAGGCTCCATGCCCACTGGAGATCCACTCATGGATCTGCATTTCCTTCCACCCTGCCTCACACCCAGGCAAGGTTCAGTGTGAAAGTGTGCACGCTCTCGAAGGAGCAAGACAGCAAACAAACAACACAAACAGCAACTTCAGCTAAAAGAGGCCACGAGAAAAAAGAAAGCAGCATCCTGGAATGGGAGAGGCCCTCCTGGCTGGGGTGGTCAGGAAGGCGTCGTGCTGTGAGGTGGATGACCAGGATCTGCTAAGTGTGAGGTGGTGAGCAATTTCAAGGTTTAAGGGAGGGACATAAGGCAGTAGAAGTAAGTTCTTAAGGCCCTGAAGCAGAAATCAGATAATAGCACATACATTGTGCACTATGTTGGGTGTTGAGTGCTGTTTTACTGCTTTACTTATTTTACTGATTTAATTCTCCACAGCAACCTTAGGAGATAATTACTATGATTATTTCCATTCTGTAAGTGAAAAAAAACTGTAAACCAGAGAGGGTAGGTCTTTGTCCAAGGCCACACAGCAAGAAAAGAAACTATCTTTGTTGTTTTGTTTAACTTTCTGGATCCAAATACTAGATTCAGGGGTAATAAACATTTGATCCTTCCTCTAGAAAACCAGAGGACTATAGTTCACCCTTTATGTCTAGGAATAACATGTTTTACTATTGTCTTCTTTGAAATAGGTAATAGAATCAATTCTGTTTTGCTCTAACTCCAAATATCTGATGCCAACCTACACACACAAATCAATGATTTCACTCCACTGTCTTCCATTGCATGGGTTGATTGGGTGGGTAACCAGCTGGGAATTAGAAAGCCAAAGCCTGGAATTTGCTGATATTGCAAATTTTTTACTTGTTTTTTCATAACACAATTTTATTGTGATATAATTCACATGCCCTAAAACTCATCCATTTAAAGTGTACAACTCCATGGCTTTTAGCATAGTCATGAGGCTATACATTTATCACCAAATCAATTTCAGAATGTTTCCTTCACTACAAAAAGAAACCTCATATTTATTAGCAGTGACTCCCTGTTCCTCTGTGCACCCAAACCCTAGGAAAACACACACTATTGAATCTCTATGACTTTGCCTATGCTAGACATTTCATATAAATGGAATCATACATTATCTAACCTTTTGTGTCTGCTTGCTTCTTTCACTTGCCACAGTGCTTTCGAGGTTTATCCGTGTTGGAGAATGCATCAGTACTTCATTCCTTTTGATGGCCAAATAGTATTCCATCATATGAATGTACCATGTTTTGTGTGTTCATTCCTTAGCTAATGGTCATTTCCACTTTTCTGAGTAGCACTGCTATGAGTGCTGGTGTAGAAGTTTCCATATGGACATACACTCTCATTTCTTTCACATACATTCCCAGGAATGCAATGGGTCATAGGGTAACTCCATGTTTAACCAGTTGAGCAACTAGCATATGACATCATCATTCTCAAGACAGTTTCCTCTGGTTTCTGAATTTTCTCACACCCGAGCGGTGCTCTTGACACCAGCCAGGAGAGGGTGGGGATTACTTCTCACATAAGTTGGATGGCCTTCTCTCTGTTCTCTTTAGACAATCAGAAGCATCTTACTTAGCATATTGGTGGGGACAGGGGGCTCTGATTAATGCCACTTTATTTCCATGTAGTATTTGGGGAGGTTGGCACTGTTTTGCTGCCGTTTGAGGCAGTAACACACACATATACACACCCCACCTCTGAGATTCTGAACCCTTGGCATTAGCTTCTTGGTTTTTCCCTGGGCAGAGGAGAGCGTCGATGCTATGAACAGATTTCCTTCTTCATAAGCAAAGACTGAGGAGCTTCGCTCCCACTCCCAAAATCAAGGCCAATCTGCTGTCTGTCACTATCTGCCCCTAGAGATCCATGAGAAAGACAGCGATCAATGCTGAGCAGCTGCACCTTAGACAATCCAGGGAGTGGCCACCAGCCCTCCGTTCCTGGTTGTGGGCACAGGGTGCCCCAGCAGAGAGAGGCTCAGAACAGGCTGCTGCATGGACCCCGCTCCTCCCAGCCCCCAGCCCAGGGCACTGGGACACGTGTATCTCTCTGCAGGGAGTCCAGCTGAGGCCCTCAGAGGAAGTGGGCTGGGCCTGGCCAGGTGCTTGCCCTCTCCCGAGGAGTCGAGTCGGAGCTGCACTTGGATGACGGCAGGCTTCCAGGTGGGAAGTGCAACATCCTGGCGTCTTAGGGGCCTGTCTGGAGATCCAGATGTTTGGCGTCCACAGCCCCCAAACCTGGGTGATTGAATCTGACACTTTTTTATAGAGTGTAGGCACAGCTGTCCAAAGGAAGCTCGTCTGTATTCATTCCTTCCCTCCCAGCTCCAGTGCGCTCAGAGTTCCGATTCCACGCGAACTTTGGCAGCTCATTCTTCCACTCTTACACTGGGGAAAACCCAAGAGTCCCCCACAAACCTGTAAGAAGGGGAACCTGGATTATTTCATGGAGGGGTGGGAAGAGGATGTGGATAAAATCAGTCCTGTAGAAGTGGAGGGCGGGATCCTGCACTGGATGGGGGTTCGATCAGACAATCTTTGTGGTCATGCTCCATTCTGTGTTTCTAGGACACTAATGGAATTTTGACAGAACCCCCCTCCCCCATAGAGGCCTAGAGGCACTGCCTTAGAAGTCCTCAGAGGGGGCAAGGGACAGGAAGGGATGAGCCTTTTTTCTTCCTAGTCGTTCTTCTCTTAACTACCTCAGGGTCCCTGCTCACCCCCACTCTGGTCCCATGGACCACCTGCTGTTCTCAGAGCACACCACACACTCTGCTCCCTCCTCTCCTTCCCTGGCTGCCTGCAAATCTTCATCATCTTTCTTGTCTCAGCTCCAACGTCTCCTCCCCACTGCAACCTTCCTCAAGCCCCCAGAAGAGCGATCGCCCTGTTTTCCATAAGCCCGGCGCTGGGGATGCACTTGGCTGACAGCACCCCTCGGGCAGCAGTTCTCCTCGTGGGTAGGTGTGGGACCAGTCACCTCTGTAGCTTCCTCCTGCAACCAGAGCCCAACCAGAGCCCAGAACATGACAGTAACTGTTGCTCAAAGGGAGTTTGTTGACATGCAATGAAATGACAGGAGAATGTGTTGGAGGGGGAAGAGATGGGACCAGAATCAGAACATAGAAGCAAATGGCCAGGCTGGTGGGACTGAGAACACAGGCAGATCACCTGCAAATCAGGGGCCCTTATATTCTTTTCCTCTAAGGAGTCTTTAAAATTGTTGGCCTTGAAAATCAGGAGATTGTACTCAGGAATCCAGATATGAGACAATCCCAGGAGAAACTAGAGCTGGACAAGGGTTGGCTGCTCAGCTACAGCCCTGTCCTGACAGCCAGGTGTTCCTGTCCTGGCCTGTGGGCATGAGGTTTATGACACCCTAAGTTGATAAGTACCGAGAAGAAGGTAGTTGCCTTGGGAGAGAAACAGAAGGAAAAGGGTCTTTCCAAAATTATACTTGAGACCTGACTAAGATTTTTGAATCCATACCCCAAAGTTGTCTTTTAGTCTCCTGAGATGAAAGGACTTCATAGGGTGATCCGGAGTCTGCATCTCAGTTCTCCCTGGACAGGTAGCACACCCCACTCTTAGGAACTCCGAATGGCATTGTTGGATATTCTCCTGATGCTATAGTTTGAATCTGAAATATCTCACCAAGGTCCATGTGTTGAAGGCTTGGTCGCCAGCCTGGGGTGCTATTAAGAGGTGTAGTAACCTTTATGAGGTGGGGCCCAGTGAGAGGAAGTTAGACCACTAGGGGTGTCCTTGAAGGCATCTCAGGACCCCAACCCTTCCTCTCCCTCTCTTTGCTTCTTGGCCACCATGAAGTGAACAGGCCTCCTCTGACACATACTTCACCATGATGTGCTGCCTCACCACAGGCCCAAAGCAACGAGACCAAGCAACCATGGACTGAAATCTCCAAAACCATGAACCCAAATAAACTGAAACTTTTCCCTTATTAATTTGATCTTGTCAGGTATTTGTTATAGTGATGGAAAACTGATTGACACACATGTTTTTAAAGGAAACTGGAACTGTTGGCCTGCAGGCACTACCAGCATGTGGCTGTCCCCCAACCTTCCCTTCCATACATGGGAAAGGATCATCCTTTCACTTCACATCCACTCATACCTACTTCATATCTACTCATACCAACTTAGTGAAATCTAATTTATTATAGTTTAAGCACAAAATCAGGAAACACAGACTGAGAAAGGGGTGGGGTTGGGTTTTGGGGGCGGGGTGGGGGGGCGCTCCAGGAACCTTCTGGGGCTGGGAAAGAGGCTTTATATCTTGACTGGGGCGATGATTTCTTGGGGTCCACCTAGGTCAAAGTTACTAAATGGCACACTTTAAATAGGCCAGTTTGTTTTATGTCCATTGTATCTCAATGATGTTGTTTAAAAAAAAAATCAAGAGGCACCATTTGAATTGGTTAAAAGGTAGATGATGTCAACAAGGACCTATAAGCTGCATGAGCCTAGTGATTCCTGTGTGGACATTGGTTTGGCACTTGGTAGAGCAGGTCTGCATGCCAGGCTAGGCACTGTCAGGAAACCATGCCTGCTTCTCTTGGTACCATCCTCTTCCCACCTTGTCCTCTCCTGGGGCTTCCATCTACCTTCTTCTCCTCCAGATGTGTCTCAACAGCTCTGTCCCCAGAGACCCTACATCTCAGAAGCCCCTTTCTGGGAGCAAAAGGCTTGAGGGGGCCATGCTGTCCCTTATCTTCCTCCTCTATGTATGGTGGGTGTGTTTATGACCACGGTGATTCCCAGACGAGGGCTCCCAGGTCTCTGTTGTTTTCTTCACCTAATCCTGTAATGTCCACATCAGTAACAGTATCTTTACCAAAAAAATTAATCTACAGAGATGAAAGTAAGCAGCAGCTCTTTGGTCACATTCATTCCAAGAGCAGTTCCTCTAAAGGCAGCCTGCCAGGCCCTGGTCCAGCCCAGTTGGTCATCCTGATGGGCCTGCCCCTATCTTCTGGTCACTGTGGGCAGCTCAGTACATCTGCTCTCCATCTCCCTAATGAATTCTGGCTCCTGGAGAGGATTTGTTTTCACAAGATGTAACTTAGGGGGAAATGGAGAAGGAGGGGTGAAAGCCTGCTGCTGCCATCCCAGGAGCTTCTGGGGAAAAAGTAGGGTCAAGGTTCCGTAGGCAGGGTTGGCCTCCTGCAGACCGCAAGGCATGCTGGGACCTTCATACTGGTTTGGCAAAAGCCGGAAGGAACTGAGCTTGCTGTGGGTCTTGCCTTTACAGGAAGGGGCATAAGTATTGTACCCATATCCAGAGGAAATGGGTGCTATTGGCACTGTTACGACCACCCCGATACCAAAGAGGTCTGGACTGCTTTGGGCAGGGAAGGAGGTATGGGTATTCTAGTTGAGAAAACAAGAGGTGGCCTGGTCAGAGCTTGGTTAGTCTGGTGATGTTCAGTACTGGAGGTCGAGGTGCCAGTCCAGAACCCTTCCTAGCCTTGCTCTCAGATCATCAGTCTCAACACCATACCCAGCTCATTTTCATAAAATCAGGCACTGTTTCCAACCTGCCCTCTGCCACCCTTCCTGCCTGTCCTATTTCCCCACTTAGGAACTCATTTTCTGCTTCTGGATCTGATTTTGAGAACTACCTCTCAGCTCTAAATTTTCACCACCCTTCTAGACCATGATGTGTCTATTGCTTTCCAGCAGCGACTCAGGTTCTGACTGCCCTGCAGCCAAGGCCTGTGTGGAGGATGACCACAGCCTTATTCAAGCCCACAAGGAAGACCAGATGAGAGGGACAGGTTGGTGGGGTGGGCCGGGCCAGCATGGCATTGTGCAGCTGAAACTTACTGGCAACTCCTCCAAGGTAACTCTCCACCAGCCAGTATAGGGGCCTGCAAGGGTACTGCCAATTCCAGATTTGGCAGTTGTGGTGGTGGGGTTGGGCAGAACCTATGGGAACTGAATGCAGTTACTATTCAGTTAGCACTACTTCTTACAAACAACCCCAAATTCCAGTGATTTAATCTACCAACCATACTTCACTATTATCTCTTGCAGTCCTAAAGGTCCTTTGGTCAGTTCTCACAGAATTTCTCACTCATGCAACTGCAGTAAGATGGTGGCTGGAGCTGGGATTATCTTGAAGGCCTTCTTTAAAGGCAGCTGATTCTGGCTGTTAGCAGAGATCTCAGCTGAGACACTTCCATGTCACCTGCTCCATGTGCTTGGTCTTCCTCACAGCATGGCCACTGGCTTTCTAGGACAAGCATCCCAAATTAGAGCGTGGTGGAAGCTGTTTTGACTCTGAGGTAATGCTATATGATTTCTGTCTCCTTCTACCATCCAAATTCAAGCAGAGAGGTAATTAGATACTACCTCTTAGCAGGAGGAACGTTAAATAGACAGTTTTCAAAAGCTTTTCAGTGACTCCTGTTGAGCTGGATCTGGAAAGGAAGGTCATGGAAACTGAGGGCAACTTCCAGGATTACCTTATTGTTTAGGAAAAACCCTTCAGAACCTTCTGCCCAAGCTGGTTCTTCTACTGACAGTACCCTTATCCTAACAAACTGGAAGGAGCTGGAAACGGCCTGTTCATGGAATGCAAAACTGGGAATTCATAATGGGAGTGCCTGGCCTCTTTGATGAATTCTAGGCATGTGCTCACCTAGGCCAGGTACTCATAGGTCATGGGGAGGGCAGCCCTGCAGGTCCTAGGGGTCCTTAGGGATAGTGTGCAATCAAAAGGACCCTCAGGCTTCCCCTACCCTCTTATGTTTAATTGTTGGACTCTGAGAATTCAACTGACCAAAAATCGATTAACAAGAGAAAAGAACAGATTTAATTATGTACATATGCATGGGAGTTCACACACACACACACACACACACACACAAATTGACTCAAGTAAGCAGTTAAGATCTAGGGTTCATATATACCATCTGATTTTCTTCTTTTCTTCTTTCTCTTTCTTTCTTGGTGTGTGGTGCTGGGGATTGAAATCAGGGCCTATTGCTTGCTAAGCAAATATTCATCACTGAGCTACATTCCCAGCCTCCTTGTATACCACGTTAACAAAGAGCAATAAATCAGGGAAACATGACAAGACAAAAAAAGAAGGATTTAGGGATTCTGGAGATGGGGAATTGTGAGGGAAAAATACAGAATAAACTAATAGAATTATTATAATAATTATTTCAGTAAGGTTTGTTTATATGGATTCAAGTTGGTGCAGTGATGAGTTGCCTCCTCATCTGGGACCAGAGAAGGGATGGGGCACACCTGCACAAAAGGAAATTTATGCTCCACCTGAGGCAGATCAGGGTAGAGAACTTTTTCTGCACCTGCTGTTGCTCAATTGCCTTCAGCTCAAAAAAATCCTCATGCCAAAGTGGCATGTTTGTGGGTGATGAATTCTGATCCCTTTTAACTTCCTGCCACAGAGCATGTGAACCTCCTTACCACACCGCCTTTGTAACTTGTACCTGCATCTGGGTGTACCTGTGCATGTGTCTATTAGAAAAATGTGCCTGAGACTGGAATTGTGTTTCTTCACTTTGGTAGGAACTGCAGACACCAGTGTTTTGGTTCTAAATACTACACCATTTTACATGAGGTACTTGAACATCTGCAGATCTTAGCATCCTCAGGGGGCCTGAAACATTCCCTTCCTGATACAGAGGGCTGACTATTTACATGTGAATACTGTATACCTAATTCCTTGTGAATTTGAGTGACTGTGGAAGAGACTCACCATCCAAGAGCCCTCAGGCCTCTGTGACAGCCCATGGATACCTCAGTTGGGTAACTCAAGAGCTATGGGAGTGGGGCCTTTTTGACAGGGCTGGTGGGAAGGTTTGTAGCCCAGGCGCAGCAGTGTATAGAAGCAGCCATCAGTAGGGGAGGGGATGATGCTCACAGGTCCCATGAGAAGCTGCATCTCTGGAATCAGATTCAGTGAGTTGTCCCAGGTTAGTGGCAGATCTGGCTGCTACCTGACAGTATCAACTTTTAGTTCAAGTTTTCCCCAAAAAAGCTATTCTTCCCATTATACCATGTCCTAACTCATCCATGGAGTTAATTTCCTGAAATACTTTTCTTATAATTCAGGTTAAAAGAGGTTAGGAACCTCTTTTCACTTTGGAGGGTTTAATGGGCTTTTATTTCAATTAAGTGAGACTTTTGTCTTAAGCTCTAAATGAAGCTTGGTTTTACAGGTTTGCAGTTGGTGAGGCCCATTTCAACCCAAGAAAATTCCTACATTCAGCTGCCACCACTGAGACAGAGGGCTTCACAGGAAAAGGGCCTGGAGCAGATCTGGCAAGGGCACAATTCTCAATCCTATCTGTAGAGAAGAATCCTAAAACTCCAAAACATGCTCTCCCCTGGGTTCCCACAGACCAATCCAGGCAGTTAGGAAGCGGCATCCAGACCTCTATGTGCAAGAGTATTCTTTCTTTGTGACTTTCCTGAGGGGCTTCTGACATGCACCCAGGCCTGAAGCTCCCACCAAAGGCACCTCCTGGACACTCGGTGACCGCTGCTGGGCTCCCCGAGCCTGTGTGCCTCTTCTCATGTTGTTTAAATGTGCTGCTTGATGGGCCAGCCTGTCGCTTTCTCTCCCTACTATTGCTAAATCCTCATTTGGCAATCGATACTGTCAACATGCCTTTTCCATAGACACCCCTCTGAGGTTCTGTTCTCTGTGTAGAAATCATGTGTACTTTTGTTGTTCTAACTGATTTCTCCAAGCACACAGAACATGGGCTTGGGCCCCTCCCAGCACCACACTTGCTGTCTTCCCCATACACCCAGGTGGGATGAAGTCAGTCACTTTGGGGATATAAGAATGGAAGCCAAAAGAGCGTGCCAAAGCTATAGTTTCCCCCG
Organism: Sciurus carolinensis; assembly: GCF_902686445.1. NCBI lineage: Eukaryota > Metazoa > Chordata > Mammalia > Rodentia > Sciuridae > Sciurus > Sciurus carolinensis. The sequence continues at coordinate 68,192,183 of NC_062214.1, forward strand.
CACAACTGCACATGGCTGGGCAGGGGAATGCCCACAAAGGTGGGTGTTGGCATGGGGAGCAGGCAGGCCAGGGTCTAATACTTGGCCTTGGCCTTGACTATATTGGTGAGCCTCAGTGAGTTTGTATGTAGGCTAGCCACACCAGCTCCAAGTGTTGGATTCATGAGATGCACAATGTGCCCATCATACGCAGTAAGAAGTCACAAGATTCCTTAGTTGCTTTTAATGTTTTCTCCTATCTGCACCCTTTTGGCATTTCATGATCCCCATCCTTCTACTCATCAGAGGAGGTTCCCCAATTTCGAAGGAGGATTTATTTCTAGGGATCTCCCCTGGCAGTTCCCCACCAACCTTTGGAAACTCCCTCTCCTGCTTTTCCTTCTGAGAATCTCCAGAGTCATCTCTCTTAGACCCCACCAACTCGCAGCATGCCCCAGGGTAGGAGGAGAGGGAGGGAAAGAGATTGACAGGACAGGAGGGAGGCAAGGGCCCTGGGGCAGGTGGGTGGGACAGAGGCGGTACCAGCCATCTCTTGGCTGCCAGCAGCATCCCCTACGGCAGCTCTGGGATTCCCAAGGTGGGGCTGCACACTGCATGCCTTGCATCTGTGCTCACTGCAGTCAGGATCTTCCCAGGAAAGCGAGCTCATCAGTGCCTGACAGGTTGCCAGGGCCTTAATGCAGATTATAGGAGATGCCTCCTCAGGGTGGCAGCAGCCCATGGGCATGGTAAGGCGAGTGGGGCATGGGCTGGATTTCACGTCCCATTTGCCTCCTAGATGTCTGCCTTTGACACAGCACGACTATGACTGAATGGCCCCGAAGGGAGTTGCCATTTAGACATCCCCCAAAGAAACCACTTCTAATAAAGGGATGTAGCTTACTCCAAAGTCTGATTCTGGGGTCCAGCTCCACCCCTAGCCCCACACCTAGAGTATAAACTCCTAAGGGGAAGGTGATAAATGTGTGATTTATCTCCTCATCCCCTCTCTGCCACATAGAGAATGGCTCCTGAACAGTATGGGGGTTTGGAAGCAGCAAGGTGAGCCAATGCTTACATGGTGGCTCTGGTCTTCACTTCATGGATTTCTGAGTTATCTGTGCCTTTCTTTGTTCTGATGCTGTGGCCAGTCCTGAACTGGAATCTGCCTTAGTCTGTTTTCTGTTGCTATAACAAAATGCCTGAGATTGGATAATTTACAATTCTGAATACTGGGAAGACCAAGAGCATGCATGGCATCTGGTCCATGGCCAGGGCCTTTTTACAGCATAATGACACCAGTATCACGTGGTGAGACAAAGCAAGAATGCTAGCTCAGGTTTCTCTTCCTCATCTTATGAGGCCATTAATGCCATCATGGGACCCACATTTGACCTCATCTAATCTTAAATACTTCCCAAAGGCTCCACCTCCAAATACCATTAACATATGACTTTGGGGATTAAGTTTCCAACACACACGTTTTAGGGGACACATTCAAACTGTAGCAGAATCTTTCAGTAGATGCACAGGAACTGAGAGAAACTAGGGGACAGACATAGCAATATTAAGGCAGAGGCCCCAGAGTGGACTCCTGGCTGTTGCAGGGGGAGTTCTAGAATGCGATGCCTGTGTGTGTGTCCCCCAGGATACCACAGGGTTTTGCTCTTGACTTTTCCTTGAAATGCGGACTTTTTCCTCTTCCTATTGCCCTCCACTTTCTTGGCTGTGACACTCCACACATTCATTTGTTATGCCAGTGCTCATTAAGCACCTATGGTATAGGCCTGGAGTTGTTTACCAAGGTGGTGGAAGGGTTAAAAAGCAAGCCACCCTCCCAGCTGACAGGTGCAAAAGGAGATTTGGTTTAGGCCAAGAAGAGTTTCTGGAAGAAATACAATCACTGGGCAAATGACTGTTGCACACCAGGCCCTTTAATAGGACGGGGGGTCACAGAGCTCAACCACAGGAGATTTTGCAACTGGCCTGTGTTGCAGGCCCACCCATTCCCAGAAAGATGGCTGAGCAGTCCAACAAATCAGGATCAGAAGAACTAAGTGCAAAACTGGTGGCTTTCCCAATGGGCCCTACTCCCTGACTCCCCAGCCCATGTTGTGGCACCATTATCTGGAGCTCTTACCTTCCCAATAGAATTTCTGTTTGGCCAGGAATTCCTGCCCAGGTGGACAGTCCCTAGATAGGAGCCAGGGCTCTCAGCCTTCCTGTGGGCCTGGCTTCAAGAGATTTGGTTATTCTATCAACTAATGACAGCTCTGTTGGGATGGAGAATACCGGGGGAACAAGGAGATGAGTTCCCATTCCCCCACTGTCAATGGAGGAGAGCACAGGAAGGGCTGTGGAGTGGCCAGAGACCACAGCTCACTTCTCCCACCTACCTTGGATGAGATGCTTTCTCGCAGTGTGGGCTATGATCCCTGTGACACTTTGGTGAAGGAAAAGTGGCCATCCGTGTTCCACAGGAAACTGAGAAGCAAGAAAGAGAATGTGACACCCTGCTTCAAATCACCGGGTATCTCAGAGTCAACTGCACTAGGATCCTTGGACCCCACCACCCAGTGCTATCATCTCTTCCTGTCCTCCCTGCACCCAGCCATTCCGAATGTGGATGGAGATTAGAATCCCAAGTGACCACAGTTCTTCCAACGATGCACCAGATGATGTCCCGACCAAACCTCTGTGATTTCAAGGACAGTCTTTGAAGTCAACCAGCTGGCAATGTGAACAGGAACCTAATAACTCTGCACTTCCGTCTCCTCATCTGCGAACTGAAGACAACCACACCCAAACACTGAGAGAACTGGAGAGAGAAACTGAGGGGAGTTGAGTGAGGAGGGAATTACAATTTTGAGGCCAGCCTAAGCAAGTTAGCAAGACCATCAGTGGCTTAATGAGACTCTGTCACTTAAAAGGGCTGGGATGTAGTACTGGGTTTCATTCCTAGTACCAAAAAAAAAAATTTTTTTTATTGTTGTTGATGTTCATTTTATGGCCTGGAATAACAAATATTTCATGGGTTCTCAAAAATGATTGGTGCTTGGAACATTTCTGGGAAACATGTAGGAAGGGAAGTTTGTCTCTAGTGGGACACTATATCCCCATTTAGGCACCAATTTTCCCTCTAATTGTTTTTCCATCCAGAAGGAGTTACGATAATACATGTGCTACTAAACTCACCATAGAGTTATATCCTGATAAATTCATGGTAAGTTGAAAACATTGTAAATAGAAAATGCATCTACTACACCCAGCCTGTGGAACATCACGACTTAGTAACACAGGACACTCAGAGCAATCCTTGTTTCCCCTGGCAACCCTCTGTGGGGAGCTGCGGCTCACTTCTGCTGCCCAGCATCATGAGAAATGGTTTTATGACATATTGCTAGCCCAGAAAAAGAGCAAAATTCAAAATTCAAAGTATGGTTTCTAGAGAATTGTATCACTTTTGTACCATGATAATGTCAAAAAATCATAAGTCAAATCATTATAAGTTGGGGACCATCAGTATTGATAAGCATTATCATTATCCTCTAATTTTCAAGGTGGCTTACCAAAACCATGATTTCTTCCTCAGATCTACTATAGACATGTAATCTATGGTACATTTTTAAAAATATTTTTTAGATGTTGATAGATCTTTATTTTATTCATTTATTTTTATGTGGTACTGAAAATCGAACCCAGTGACTCACACATGCTAGGCAAGCACTCTACCACTGAGCCACAACCCCAGCCCCCATTTTTAATTCTTCTAAAGGAGACTATAAATGTTGATTAACCTCAGCTATGGTTGGAGAAGTTAAATCACGCTGCAGAGCTGTGGCAGACATGCATGATGACCTCCTCGGCAGTCATGCCCATTTCCTCCTTGATGGCCCAGTGCACCTGGTCCTGTGCAGACGCCCTAGGCATGATGCCTCTGCCCATAACTCTACAGGTAAAACCTGATTCATCAAAGTGATCAGTGTGGCCCCATATCCTTTCTGACACCATATAAACCCGATTTGTGTGAAGTTCCAAACATTGACTCTCAGGAGGATTCTATTGGGTGGCTTTAAGGAAAGACTTTTTGTTGCTGTTTGCTTTTTAATTAATCTTTATAAGAAATGCACAGATTTATGTTTCCAGCACTGTCAAGTAAGCTCCTAATGGATCCTTCAAAGACTATTAGTAATAGGGAAGAGACAGCAATTACCGAAAGCCCTGGAGAAGGGGCAGAAGCAAGAAGACTCTGGAAGGGGATGAAACCTGGTAGAACCAACTAACATAGCAGGAGTTTCTCATTTACCTCAATAGAAACCTGCACTCCTCCTGACCCAAAGAACCAGAAAACAGAATTCAAGTCAACCACAACTTTTGGAACTCCAGAAAGGAGAGATCCAGGAAGAGGAAGCCTAAATTTGGAGCATAAACTCCACTCACATCTCCAGATGTCCCCTCAAAGATGCATTCCTGGGCAGGTTCACAACAGTACAGTCAAAGCATGTTTTAAAAAGCTGAACCCAACCACTTCATTTTATACCTTGAGAACCTAGAAAACAAAAACAAAATAAACCCAAAGGTAGCGGAAGAAGGAACTAGTAAAGATTGGAACATAAATAAATGAAATAGAAATTAAGAAAAACAGTTGAGCAAGTCAATAAAACCGAGAATTGGTTCTTTGAAAAGATTAACAAAACTGACAAAAAAGGAAGGAAAGGAAAGGGAAAGAATAACCCTGAATTCCTAAATTTGGTTAAAAATAAAGAAATAAAAGATCCAAGCATCCCAGTAAACTCCAAGAAGAATAAATATAACACAAACCAGGCCAAAGCATATCAGATTTGAACTTCTGAAGACCAAGCTGTTAAAGAAAGGAACTTAAAAGAAGTTGGGTAGGGGAGTAATCATATAGAGGAACAAATATTTGCATTATCACTGGCTCCCATTCAAAAACTACAGAAGTCAGAGAGTATTTAAAAGTTTTAGGGGAAAATACTTAACTTGGAAGTTTATATCCAAGTAAAATATCTTTTAAGAATAGAGGTGAAATAAAGATATCTTAGGACAAGAGAAAATTGAATTTATTACCAGCAAAACCACAGAACAAGAAATGCTTAAGGAGGTTCTTCAGGCTGAAGGGAAATTATACTAGATGGAAATTGAATCTTCAGAAAGGAAAGAAGAACATCAGAAAGGGTATATTCCTAAACAAATATAAATGCTATTTTTCTTTTAAATTTTTAAAAGAACCTACTCTCTCACTTAGTTCATTGCTATTCTGGAGAGCCTGGACATTCCAATAAGGCAAGAACAAGAGATAAAAATCACAAATATTTTTACAGATGACATGATTGTTTACATAGAAAACCTTAAATCAATATAGAAACCAACTATATTATATAATAAGTATTCTAGTAAAGTGATAGAAGCAAGGCAATGCAAAAACAAAAACAAAATCAGTTACAGTAAACAAATGGAAATTGAAATTTAAAATATAATTTCATTAGTAATGTCATCAGAAATCCTTACAACTTGAGAAAAAAAATTAACAAAAGACATGCAAGACCTCTATGCTCAAAACTGTAACATATTGCTGAGAAGAATTAAAGAAGAACTAACTAAATGGTAATATATTTCAATTTTATGGATCAGAAGACTCAATATTGCTAAGATGTTAATTCTTTCCAAAGTGATCTACAGAATCAATGTAACCCCTACAAAAATTCCATACAGCTTTTTGAAGACATTGACAAGCTGATTCTAAAATGTATGGGATATGGAAATGTCATGTAACTAAAATAGCCAAAGACATCTTCAGGAAAGAACAGAGTTGTTACTACCTGATTGTAAGACTTCTTTTAAAACTAGAGGAGTCAAGATTATATGTTGCTTGTTGCAGTTTCCACAGATAAATTAATGAAATAGAATTAATTTCTCAAAATAACACACATTTTTCCTTTCAGTTGATTTTTTATAAAGATGCCAAAGCAATTAAACAGCAAAGAAAATCTTTTCAACAAATAGTGCTAAAATAATGCAATATTATAAACTTTAAGAAAATCTTTATTTCCAAGAATGGTCCCAAGTGGCTAACTGTGCCTAAAATTCAGAATGGAGTCTAATAGCCATTTGCCAAATATGGGGGCCACACAGGTGCTCTGGCAGAGGCACACACTGAGCTTTGAGACCCTTGCCTCAGGAGACCTGTTCCTGCTTCAACTGTTGAGATAAACACCCATGAAGATCTCATTTTATTACCTAGACATGACCAATGAAATACAACGTTCAATCATATTTAAATACCAACCAATCAGGAATGGGTATTGTTGAAACCTCATTTACATAAAACTTAGCACACTTGCATGCTTCATTTGCATAAGTAGAGGGAATGGGAACCTGGATGGAAACTTCCTCTGTATAAGTCAGACCCTGCCTTTGTTCCTTCAGAGCACACTTTATTTTTGTACCATAGGCTGAGTTCCCCAGTTTGCAAACTAACTTCCTTACTCCTTCCTTCTTTTTGCTCCTCCTCCCTCTGTTCCCCTTTTATTTTTTTTTTTCTTAATTTTATTTTATTGGTTCTTCTTAGTTATACATGACAGTGGAGTCCATTTTGATAAAATTATAGAAGCATAGGATGTATCTTGTTATAATTAGGACCCATTCTTGTGGGTGCGAATGATGGTGGGCATCACTTAGGTACTTTCATATATATACATAGGAAAATTATGTTAGATTCATTCTACTGTCTTTCCTATTCCTATCCCTCTCCTTTCCTTCCATTCCCCTTTGTCTGATCATCTGAACTTCTCCCCCTCCTCCCCTTTATTGTGGTTTAGCTTCCAGATATCAACAAAAACATTCAACCTTTGGTTTTTGGGGATTGGCTTATTTCACTTCACATGAGAATCTCCAGATCCATGCATTTACTGGAAAATGTAAGGTTATTCTTAATGGTTGAGTAATATTCCATTGTGTACATATACCACAATTTCTTTATCCATTCATCTGTTGATGGGCAACGGGGTTGGTTCCATAGCTTAGCTACTATAAATTATGCTGCCATAAACATTGAAGTGGTTATGTCACTGTAGTACACTGATTTTAAATCCTTTGGATATATGCCAAGGAGTGGGATAACTGGGTCAAATGGTGGTTCCATTCCTCGATTTTTCAGGTATCTCCATACTGCTTTCCATAGGGGTTACACCAATCTGCAGTCCCACCAACAATGTATGAGCATACCCTTTTCCCTACATCCTTGCCAACATAGTTATTACTTGTTGTCTTGATAATTGCCATTGTGACTAGAGTGAGATGAAATCTCAGTGTAGTTTTAATTTGGTCTTCCTCAATTTCTTTCTTTAGTGTTCTATAGTTTTCATTATAGGGATCCTTCACTTCATTTGTTAGATTGATTCCTACATTGTTTGTTGTTGTTTGTTTGTTTTGGAGGCTATTGTTAATGGGATGGTTTTCCCAATTTTTCTTTCAGCTGATTCATCATTGGAGTATAGGAATGCAATTGATTTATGGGTGTTGATTTTGTATCCTGCCACTTTGCTGAATTCACTTATGAGATCGAGAAACTTACTAGTGGAGTTTTTTGGGTCTTCTAAATACAGAATCTTGTCATTGGTGAACAGAGAGTTTGAGCTTTTCTTTTTGTATTTGTATCCCTTTAATTTCTTTCTTTTGCCTAATTGCTCTGACTAGAGTTTCAAGGACTATGTTGAATAGTAGTGGTGAAAGTGGGCATCTTTGTCTTGTTCCTGTTTTTAGAGGAAGTGTTTTCAATTTTTCTCCATTGAGAATTAATTTTAATTTGGCCTTGGGTTTGTCATATATAACTTTAACAATGTTGAGGTGTATTTCTTCCAGCCCTAGTTTTTCCAGTGTTCTACATGTGAGTGGATGCTGTATTTTGTCAAATACTTTTTCTGCATCTATTGAGATAATCATGTGATTCTTGTCTTTATATCCATGTATGTGATGCATTACATTTATTGATTTCTATATGTTGAACCAACCTTGCATCCCTGGAACGAAACCCACTTGATCATGGTGCACTATCTTTTTAATGTGTTTTTGTATACAATTTGCCAGTATTTTACTAAGAATTGTTGCATTGATGTTCATCAAGAATATTGGCCTGAAGTTTTCTTTCCTTGATGTGTCTTTGGTCTTGATATCAGGGTGATACTAGCTTCATAGAATGAGTTTGGAAGAGTTCTCTCCTATTTTATGGGAGTCTTCCCTTTTACTTGAATTCTTTTCTAATGAATTTTGTTCACAATATCTATATAGGAAAAAATTAATCTTTACTTTATTTCATATGTAAAAATCAGTTTGAAATAGACTTTGAAACTTTTAGAGAAAAATAAAACAAAGGTCAATATCAACAAAAGAAAAATCTGATAGATTAAACTTTACCAAAATTAAAATCTGCTAATCAAAAGGTAAAAGCCACAGAGTGGGACAAAAATTTTCACAAACTAAGTATTCAATATTAAGCCCAAGATACTTAAAATAGCCCTCCAATTTAACAAAGGAAAGGCAAACAGGCCAAGAAAAAATTAAGGCACATTATGGTAGGTGTTAGCCAATCTCAGAAACTGAAGCACCAACCAGACAAAAAAATAAGGAAAGATGGAGAAGATTGAATAATACAATCACAAAGTCACAAACTTGAGATAACTTTGCATCCAAAAGACAAAAAGCACATAGGACAGTTATGAAAACTGGCCACACATTTGGCCACAAAGAAAGTCCCGCAAAATTCCAAATAGCCAACATCATACAGACTACATTCCCTCTTCATGATACAATAATATTAGAAATCAACAAAAATGCAGTCATCTAAAAACATTTCATATTTGAAAACTAAAAAACACACTTCTAAATTTAAAAGAAATCATGTACTAGGGATACAGCTCAGTGGTAAAGGACTTGCCTCTCATGCACAAGATCCTGGGCATTAAAAACAAAAGATGACCAAAAAAACCTCCAGAAATCATAAATAATACTTGTAGGATCACAAATTATATATTTTTGAAGACAAACATACTCTGGATTAAAACAAAAACTAGATAGTCTCTATAAGAAAGGAGAAGTACATGCCACTTTCACTTGTGAATACATATGCAAAAATTCTACAGGAAATAGAATTCTAGTCCAGAGTGTCTTAAAATAACAATAATCTGTCATGACCAGTGGGTTTATACCAGGAGTGCAAAAATGGTTTTGACATTAGGACACAGTATGTGTGTAAAGGAGACAAACCACATGGTTCTTTCAAAAGATATAGAAAAAAAAAAAAACAGTCAATGAAATTTAAAACTCATTTACAAGAAAACTTACAACATGTAACCATAGAAAGAAATGTCACTAAAATAATAATCGGTACTTATTAAATACCCATTGAAGATAATTCATCTAATAGTGAAACAACATATGTAATAGTGAAAATGCCTATTATTCCTATTATTTAGTAGAGTACTGGAGTTTCTAAGCAATGCAAAAAGAAAAGAATGAGAATTAGAAAGACAAAATTTGTCATCCTCATTAAAAAAAAAAAGATGATCAGTGGATAAAATGACAGAATTAGGAAGATAGTGAAGAAAGGTTTGTGTGTTTAAAATAAAGTAATAAATACCAATAATGCTTCTTTAAATGTACAATAAGAACCTAGGAGTTTAACACTTAAAATGTCACCATTGGGGCGATCCAAGATGGCGGCCTAGAGGGAGACTGCACCCCCAGTCGCTCCAGAACCCAGGAGTTAAGAAGGGGAGGCATTGAGAGACTCGGACTGAAATAGAGCCACAGGTGAGTCTGCCCACTGGGTAAAGCTCGGCCCGGGTGGCAGGCCCAGATAGAGGTGGCTTATCGGAGCCGGGCAGGGCAGCTAGAGTCTTCCCAAGGTAGCCTTCCACACTCCGGCAGTGGGCTCCTCCCACACAGCCAGCTGCACGGTGCAGGCCCACAGTGAGAGCATTTCCGCACAGAACCAGTTCCAAACCGTGGAACCAGTAGGGGGCTAGGGGCAGTTTTCTTCGGATGCACTGCTTTATCAGATTCCTCCAAGACATCAGGCTACTGAAGGCTGGGAGGTGATACACTGGAAATCTACCGGGACACTATAAGCCAATAGCGGAAAACTGCAATATCTCAGGGTCCTACTGACAGCTGACCAATATGAGAAAACAAGGGAAGAAAATGTCCCAAACAAACCTAGATACTACATCAATAAAACCCAATGACAGCACAGCAGAAGAAATGTCAGAAAGGGAGTTCAGAATGTACGTAATTAAAACGATCAGGGAAGCTAATGAGGAGATGAAAGAGCAAATGCAGGCATTGAAGGAGGAGATGAAAGAGCAAATGCAGGCATTAAATGATCGCACCAATCAACAGTTAAAAGACCAAATACGGGAAGCAAGAGATCATTTCAATAAAGAGTTAGAGATACTGAAAAAAAAACCAAACTGAAATACTTGAAATGAAGGAAACAATAAACCAAGTTAAAAACTCCATAGAAAGCATAACCAATAGGATAGAACACCTGGAAGACAGAACCTCAGACATTGAAGACAAATTATTTAATCTTGAAAGCAAAGTTGGCCAAACAGAAAAGATGGTAAGAAATCATGAACAGAATCTACAAGAATTATGGGATATCATGAAAAGGCCAAATTTAAGAATTATTGGGATTGAGGAAGGCTTAGAGAAACAAACCAAAGGAATGAACAATCTATTCAATGAAATAATAACAGAAAATTTCCCAAATCTGAAGAATGAAATGGAAAACCAAGTACAAGAGGCTTATAGAACTCCAAACATACAAAATTACAACAGACCCACACCAAGGCACATTATTATGAAAATACCTAACATACAAAATAAAGACAGAATTTTAAAGGCCGTGAGAGAAAAGAATCAAATTACATTCAGAGGGAAACCAATAAGAATATCAGCAGATTTTTCAATCCAGACCCTAAAAGCCAGAAGGGCCTGGAACAACATATACCAAGCCCTGAAAGAAAACGGATGCCAACCAAGAATCTTATACCCAGCAAAACTTACCTTCAAATTTGACGATGAAATAAGATCCTTCCATGATAAACAAAAGCTAAAGGAATTTACAAAAAGAAAGCCAGCATTACAGAACATTCTCAGCAAAATATTCCATGAGGAAGAGATGAAAAACAACGATGCAAATCAGCAACAGGAGGCGCTAGCCTAAAGGAATAGCCAAATAAAGGAGAAACCAAATCATGTCAAAAACAAATATGAGTCAATTGACTGGGAATACAAATCATATCACAATAATAACCCTGAATGTTAATGGCCTGAATTCATCAATCAAAAGACACAGACTGGCAGATTGGATTAAAAAGAAAAATCCAACAATGTGCTGCCTGCAAGAGACTCATCTCATAGAAAGAGACACCCATAGACTAAAGGTGAAAGGATGGGGAAAAACATACCATGCACACGGACACAGCAAAAAAGCTGGAGTATCCATCCTCATTTCAGATAATGTGGACTTCAAATCAAAACTAGTCAGAAGGGATAAAGAAGGACATTACATGCTGCTTAAGGGAAACATAAATCAGCAAGACATAACAATCATAAATATCTATGCCCCGAACATTGGCTCATCCACGTACGTCAAACAAATCCTTCTCAATTCCAGAAATCAAATAGACCACAACACAATCATACTAGGTGATTTTAACACACCTCTCTCACCACTGGATAGATCGTCCAAACAAAAATTGAATAAAGAAACTATAGATCTCAACAACACAATCAACAATTTAGACTTAACGGACATATATAGAATATACCATCCAACAAAGAACGAGTACACTTTCTTCTCAGCAGCACATGGATCCTTCTCTAAAATAGACCATATTTTATGCCACAAAGCTACTGTTAGCAAATACAAGAAGATAGAGATACTACCTTGTACTCTATCAGATCATAATGGATTGAAATTAGAAATAAATGACAGAATAAAAAACAGAAACTTCTCCAATACCTGGAGATTAAATAATACACTATTATATGATGAATGGATAACAGAGACATCAGGAGGGAAATAAAAAAATTCTTAGAAGTAAACGAGAACAAAGACTCATTATATCAAAATCTCTGGGACACTATGAAAGCAGTACTTAGAGGAAGATTTATTTCATGGGGTGCATTCAGAAAAAGAAGTAGAAATCAACAAATAAACGATTTAACATTACAGCTCAAAGCGCTAGAAAAAGAAGAGCAGACCAATACCAAAAGTAGTAGAAGACAGGAAATAGTTAAAATCAGAGCCGAAATCAACGAAATTGAAACAAAAGAAACAATTGGAAAAATTAACAAAATAAATAGTTGGTTCTTTGAAAAAATAAATAAAATTGATAAACCCTTAGCCACACTAACAAAGAGAAAGAGGGAGAAAACTCAAATTACTAAAATTCAGAATGAACAAGGAAACATCACAACAGACACGAGTGAAATACAAAACGTAATTAGAAGCTATTTCGAAAATCTATACTCCAACAAAACAGAAAACCTCGAAGACATCAACAAATTTCTAGAGACATATGAATTACCTAAACTGAACGAGGAGGACATACACAACCTAAATAAACCAATTTCAAGCAATGAAATAGAAGAGGTCATCAAAAGCCTACCAACAAAGAAAAGTCCAGGACCAGATGGGTTCTCAGCCGAGTTCTACAAAACCTTTAAAGAAGAGCTCATTCCAATACTCCTCAAACTATTCCATGAAATAGAAGAGGAGGGAACCCTCCCAAACTCGTTCTATGAAGCCAATATCACCCTGATACCTAAACCAGACAGAGACACATCGAGGAAAGAACATTTCAGACCAATATCCTTAATGAACATCGACGCAAAAATTCTCAACAAAATTTTAGCAAATCGCATACAAATATATATTAAAAAGATAGTGCACCACGATCAAGTGGGTTTTATCCCAGGGATGCAGGGTTGGTTCAATATTTGGAAATCAATAAATGTCATTCACCATATCAACAGACTTAAAGTTAAGAATCACATGATTATTTCAATAGATGCAGAAAAAGCATTCGATAAAATACAGCATCCCTTCATGCTCAAAACACTAGAAAAAATTGGGGTAGTGGGAACATTCCTTAACATTATAAAGGCAATCTACGCTAAGCCCATGGCTAATATCATTCTAAATGGTGAAAAAACTGAAAGCGTTCCCCCTAAAAACTGGAACAAGGCAGGGATGCCCTCTTTCACCGCTTCTATTCAACATCGTCCTTGAGACTCTAGCCAGAGCAATCAGACAAACCAAAGAAATTAAAGGGATACGAATAGGAAAAGAAGAACTCAAACTATCCCTGTTCGCTGATGACATGATTATATATTTAGAGGAACCTGGAAATTCCACCAGAAAACTTTTAGAACTCATAAGTGAATTCAGTAAAGTAGCAGGTTACAAGATCAATGCTCATAAATCCAATGCATTTTTATACATAAGTGATGAATCTTCAGAAAGAGAAATTAGGAAAACTACCCCATTCACAATAGCATCAAAAAAAATAAAATACTTGGGAATCAATCTCACAAAAGAGGTGAAAGACCTCTACAATGAGAACTACAGAACACTAAAGAAAGAAATTCAAGAAAACCTTAGAAGATGGAAAGATCTCCCATGTTCCTGGATAGGTAGAATTAATATTGTCAAAATGGCTATACTACCTAAAGTGCTGTACAGATTCAATGCAATTCCAATTAAAATCCCAAAGATGTACCTTGCAGAAATAGAGCAAGCAATTATGAAATTCATCTGGAAGAATAAAAAACCTAGAATAGCTAAAGCAATCCTCAGTAGCAAGAGCGAAGCAGGGGGTATTGCAATACCAGATCTTCAACTCTACTACAAAGCAATAGTAACAAAAACGGCATGGTATTGGTACCAAAATAGACAGGTAGATCAATGGTACAGAATAGAGGACATGGACACAAACCCAAAAAACTACAATTTTCTCATACTAGACAAAGGTTCCAAAAATATGCAATGGAGGAAAGATAGCCTCTTCAACAAATGGTTCTGGGAAAACTGGAAAACCGTATGCAATAGAATGAAATTAAACCCCTATCTCTCACCCTACACAAAACTCAACTCAAAATGGATCAAGGACCTCGGAATCAGACCAGAGACGCTGCATCTTATAGAAGAAAAAGTAGGTCCAAATCTTCAACTTGTTGGCTTAGGATTAGACTTCCTTAACAGGACTCCCATAGCACAAGAAATAAAAGCAAGAATCAACAACTGGGATAGATTCAAACTAAAAAGCTTTCTCTCAGCAAAGGAAACTATCAGCAATGTGAAGAGAGAGCCTACAGAGTGGGAGAATATCTTTGCCAACCATACCTCAGATAGAGCGCTAATTTCCAGAATCTATAAAGAACTCAAAAAACTCTACATGAAGAATACAAATAATCCAATCAACAAATGGGCTAAGGAAATGAACAGACACTTCACAGAAGAAGATGTACAAGTAATCAACAGATATATGAATAAATGTTCAACATCCCTAGTAATAAGGGAAATGCAAATCAAAACTACCCTAAGATTTCATCTCACCCCAATTAGAATGGCGATTATCAAGAATACAAGCAACAATAGGTGTTGGCGAGGATGTGGTGAAAAAGGAACACTCATACATTACTGGTGGGGTTGCAAATTAGTGCAGTCACTCTGGAAAGCAGTGCGGAGATTCCTCAGAAAGCTTGGAATGGAAACACCATTTGACCCAGCTATCCCACTCCTTGGCCTATACCCAAAGGACTTAAAATCAGCATACTACAGAGATACAGCCACATCAATGTTCATTGCTGCTCAATTCACCATAGCCAGATTGTGGAAGCAACCTAGATGCCCTTCAGTTGATGAATGGATAAAGAAACTGTGGCATATTTATACAATAGAATATTACTCCGCAATGAAGAATGATAAAATTATGGCATTTGTAGGCAAATGGACGAAATTGGAGAATATCATGCTAAGTGAGATAAGCCAATCTCAAAAAACTAAAGGACGAATGATCTCGCTGATAAGCGGATGAGGACATATAATGGGGTGGGGAAGGGTTAGCATTAGGTTTAGGGTTAGGTTTAGGGTTAGGGATAAGGAGAGCGGTAAGAATGAAGGAAAGAAGGACTGTATAGAGGGAAAAGAGGGGTGGGAGGGGTGGGGGGTAAGGGAAAAAAAAATAAACATCATTGCCCTATGTAAACGTATGATTACACAAATGGTATGCCTTGACTCTATGTACAAATAGAGAAACAACATGTATCCCATTTGTATACAATTTAAAAAAAAAAGTCACCATTGGAAAACATACATGTTCACAGATAACATCCAGAAATAAATTAATAAAAATGAACAAACTTTAAGGAGGATAATTATTACACTGTTCAAGACATAATAGAAAAACAGGACTGAGGGTGTAGCTCAGTGGTAGAGTACTTGCTTAGCATTCCTGAATTTCTGGGTTCAATCTCCAGGACTGCAGAGAGCAATAGATATTCACTCTTCATTAGCTCTTCATTGGTCATGTAGAGTAAACTCCACATTGTAGACATCTACTCCATTTCCCCTAAAATAAACCGATAAATTAAATATGATGTTAGTGAACATAATTTGGTTCTTTGGTTCATCTTGGGAAACTGATCCTAAAGTTCACGTGAAACAAAAGAATTTGAATAGCTAAATCAATTTTAGACACCACGTTGTAAACACCCTCACCCTTACCAGACATGAAGCCACTTTACAAAATCAGAGCAAAGAAAATGGTGTGTTGCTATGGAGAAACTAGCAAACTAGGTGATGGAATATGATAGAGAGCCCAGAGTCAGGCTTGGGCATTTCTCAGAACATCATATTGGAGAGAGGCAGGAACACAGTACTTGGGGGAAAAGAGTTCAGAAACAAAAAGACAAATTCCAGATGAATTCTGTTAAAGAAAAGGATGGGCACTGAAAGAGAATGTGAGAACCAGGTAGTTTTTGATTCTTGAGGGTTTATTTTGTAGGAAGAGAACTGAGTGCAAAAAAAGCCCATGGGAAGAACCTTCCTGAATGGCAGAACCTCCCCTCATTGGAGGGGACGTTTTACGTCTGGGGTAAATTTCTGGAGAATTGGGTGGGCTAGACTGTAAAGCAGGGATGGAGGAGAGGTAGAAGGATGCAGGAAAGTGGTGGGTGAGTTAGTAGCCCTGGCCCAGGACTAGGGAAAGTCTCTGCCTTTTTACTCCTCACTTTCCCACATATGTTTCCCTTGCATACAATGAGCATCTACAGTTTAGGATCGGCAGCTAGAAAGCGCAGACTCCATGGGTGAGTAAGGAAGCAGGATTCAAAGAAGTGGAGTGAGTGGTGTTGTATGCTTTGGAGAAGAGAAAACCATAGGCTACCTCCACTGCCTTCAGGGAACTTTTCAGCTGTTGCCCCCTTGCGAACGAGGTTGGTGTTTGGGCTCTAAAACAAGAAAGGAATGTTGACAACAGAAACCACTATGTGGCATCCAGTCTGCCAAAGTTAATAGCATGTCACCATGTGCATTGCCACCCAACTGTCATGGAGATAAGTGTAAATGTTTCCAGTGACTATGGAGGAACATTTAGTAGGTTTACTGAAACACAGATGGGACCTATAAAACTAGGATTCCTGAAGATTGAAGGTCCACCTACTTCTGCTTGTTCCTTCACTTGTAGTTTTCTTTATGAACGCAAACAGAGTTTAAGGTCTGAGGAGGTATGTGGACTTCATGCTCAAAGGAAGGATCAACCACACTGGGAAAGGGCCCCAGGAACCAAATGGAAGTGAGTAGATTGTGGGAGGAGACAAAGGGAAGGTATGTGATCCAATGCGGCTAAAGAAAGTAAAGCCAGTGAGTGAACCAAGCAAAACCAAGTCCTAGTACTTACCCCAAAGGTCAGAAGTCAGAATGACCATTTTAGTTATCATATCTGAAGGCAGAGCCAATAGGAATAAGACAGAGGAGCAACACAGGAATCTGGCAGGAGGCAAGGAGGAAACTCTGGGCTTTGGCTGTGGTCGAGGCATGGGCATGGGCTCCTTTCCATCCATCTGGCTAGCTGGGGCAGGCCTGGGTGGGCCGAGGAGAGAGACCCAGCCTGGAGGGGTGCAGGCAGCGCCAAGTGAACTGAGAGTTAGAGAACTGAATCGTTCTGCAGATCAAAACCTGGGATTTGTGGAGCAAAATAAAAAGGAGCCAGTGGCTGTCTGGGGTCCAGGAACAACAGCTATAAAACCCAAGCATCTGTTAGGATTCAGAGTTAATTTGGCAACGTCAACTGTGGTCCCAAGGAGGCGGGGGTGGGGGTAGGGGTTGAGTGTTGCTAGAATCCTCAGATGACGCCCCCAAACCAAGACTCCTGGGGATACAGAGGACATAATAGCTATCCATGATGCTGAGTGTTTTCTGCTCTGTTCATACATTTCAGACATTGTAGTTGAGCTCTAATGACTGCTGAAAATTTCCAGAATATTCTCAGCAAACAAAATATTTCCAGCCTTTAGAGTTGGATTGCTAGAGACCTACAGAAAGTGTTGATGCTATGGAATGAGTTTTATGTTCTTTGACAAGAAACCCAGTTGCCTTTGGATTTTCTTTTCTTTATCTTTTTAAACATTTTCAGGCTGGGAGAATAGCTCAGTGATAGAGAATTTACCCAGCATGTGTAAGACCCAGGTTTTGATCCCTAGCACTGCAAAAATAACAACAATAAGTAAGAATTAATTAACTGGTGCAAATATCTGTACATAATTATAGGGCACAACATATGTATATAATGTGTAATGACCAAACAGGGAGATCAGTGTTCCCATGTCCTCAAACATTTATCATTTCTATGTGTTGGGAAACTTCAGACTCTTCTGGCTGTTTTGAAATATCATTATCTTTGTATGATCACTATTGGCAGATACAAAAGTCTCCTCCAGGGAAGTGGCTTCGTACCTGTGAGAATGGCCCAGGTGTGTGTGTGTGTCTCCAACCCCCTTGTGTGGTATTGAGTGTCTGTTGTGTATAGCTATCCTGGGGTCTACTAACAGGAGCCTCAGCCCTCTCTGCTTACAGGCACCCAGGCCTTGTGGGTACCCACCCCCAGGATGCAGGGGATGTAAACATTGTTAGGCCATTCAGATGGAAACTTGGGAGCAGGTCTCTGACAGGGTTCCAGGTGCCCCAGGTCACTGTGGATGAAGATCAGACGCGGATCCCTTCCCAGTGACACACAATCCCACAGGCTTGTTTTCAGCCAAACAATTAACCACTGTCCCCACCTGGTAGCCACTTAGCTGTCTGCCCAGGACAATGCCAGACATGGAGCAGGAATCCCAGGTGTCTTTCCCAGCGTCACCAGACTCTGGGCTCAGTTAGGAAGGATAGCCTGGGCCTAGAGAGATGTCCTTGTGTGACTGGCCCTGCTGCCCAGGGCTCTTTTCCATCACACATCAAAGACAACCAGGTTAGAACCCACTTCCCCTTAGTCACAGGCACAAGCTAAACAGTCTCAGGTGTCCTTGAACGTCTCCTGCCTGGGTTTGTTTTTGTGTTTATACCCACAAATAGGTTGCAGCATTTCCCAGGATACCCAAATAAGGCAAAGCAAGCAATGCCATAGATTCAATAACAACTAAATAGAAAACAAAACAAAATAAAGGGAAAAAAACCATCAAGTCTTTGAAGTCAATACCATGTATATAACTACCAGCCAACAGAAAGCCAGTGAGCTGAATGGAAAGGTTTTGTTAAAAAGTACAGCTGGGCAGGTGCAGTGAGCCCTGGCACCTTCCTCTCTGTGGCACTGTCATTCAATCATGGTGAAGGCCAGTGGCCTTTTCGCCTGAGGCTGGCAGCAATAGATCAAAAGGACTTCAGTCATCCAAGATCTCTGAATCCTAACTTGTATCTGGAAACAAACTACAGGAGCATAAAACAGAATGACATAATGGAATTAATTTTGATTTCAAGGTTAAAATAGGCCATTCCCAGTTGTGCTCAGGCTGGGCCTATAGACCATGTCATTAGATGTGACTCAGGCAATACAATGGCCCTAGCACAAATCCTGGGGACAGTTTGCTGGGGTTGAGTGTGACTCCCTCCACAAAGGGATTGGAATCTCCCTGACACCCCCAGAAAGCACTGAAGCAAGAGGGTGCCAACCTCTCAGGGCTTTGACCATTCGCTTTTCCTACCACACAAAAGATTCATTGACTTCATTAGGTGGTTCCCATCCTTAAGTCTTCTTAAACCATTTGGGGCCATTTCTTCCCGGCTATTCCTAAAGCAGATCTTAAGAATATGTGCTGTGGCCTTCCACAGGATCTTTGAACCGGTAGCTTCCTGTGGCCCTAATGATGCGGCCAGGGGATGTATTTGTCAACCCTGAGTCACCAATAGCCAAAGGCACCCAGAGGTCACTAGGAGCCTACAGGGCAAGAGGGCTGCTTCTGCCACATTAGAAACTTATTAAGAACATCAACTCAGGCTCTAGCTATTTGGAGGCAATGAATAAAGACATTATGTTTATTTATAGAGCTGGTAAACCAACCTGGAAAGCATAGTCCAAGTTTCCATCCTCAAGCTCAGGATGAACTTGGGATATCAGGCTGAAAGGCATTATTTCCTGTCAATTACTTAAACTCAAATCCAACCAACCAGGAACACTATGAGTAAACACACAGGGACCTGTTAAACATGGAACTCCGAGCTAAAGTGAGTTTATCCCTCCCCTGGCCAGGTATCAAATGTTCACTTCATGGTCCACAGGGGACTTGGTAAACAGCCCCCAGGGAGTTTTCTTCCCTTTTAATTGGAGTGGTTCTTGAAGCAGATGTCCAATGTGTAGGGAGACATGGATGACAGGTCTGAGCCTCCAGCTGTTGAGGCTAAAAACTGGAGAAGGCCCAGTAGACCAGAGCAGGAGGGACTTGCTCTAGTGCCCATTCATCAGGTCTCAGGTCTTCATACCCAAGGCAGCACCTTCCTGAAGTAACTATCTTCAGTGAATTTAAAATGTGAAGTGTGTTGTTTTTAAGCCAGACTCCAATAATGCTTTTAAAAAGTTCTTCTGGAGAAAGCTTGTCTCAGCCCCTTTTCTAAATTTTACTCTCCCGAGCCTGAGGCAGGAACAATCCCCCTCTTTCCCTCCACATCCTTGCCATGGCTAACACAGTTCCCTTGCTCACCTTGGGGGACTCTGGAAAAGACACATCCAATGCTTGCCTCAAAATACTGTCAGTAAGGCAACAGGTAAAAGCAGAACTTCTAGAGTTAGTTTTAAGTCTTGATAGTGTTTAGTTCTTTTATGGGAGATGGTATCTTTTAGAAACAAACACACATGAAGTTATACCAAGAAGGGGGATAGGAAGAGAGACATCTAACTACTGTTGACTGTAGCTTTGGGGCCTAAAGGGAAAAAAACCCTCATCCTTAATTTTTAGGAAGCATATCAACCAAAATGAGGACCTATGCGTAGCCACAAAAGGATTCAGAAAAAGAAAAAAACATTTAATCAAAATTTATTCACAACAGCCTATAATGTAACATGATTTCCAGAGGCCCTTTATTTTTAAAAAAGGAAGAAATTGAGAGTGAACAATAAAAATAAAGTTTTTCTTTAAAAAGGAATAAACCTAGCCAGGCGTGGTGGTGCATGCTTGTAATCCCAGCGACTCAGGAAGCTGAGGCAGGAGGATTTTGAGTTCAAAGCCAGCCTCAACAAAAGCAAGGCACTAAGCAACTCAGTGAGACCCTGTCTCTAAATAAAATACAAAATAGGGCTGGGGATGTGACTCAGTGGTTGAGTGCCCCTAAATTCAATCCATGGTACCAAAATAAAAAAATAAAACTTTGTACCTTCTTTTTAGTTGAATGTCCCTTTATTCTATATTTAAATTATTTTAAATATGAAAAAGTATGTGTTTAAAGAAGCCATAATAATCTTAAATGCACATGTTCCTAACAATAGGGCTTGAAAATACTTAAAGTAAAACCAGACAAATCTGGAAAGATAAATTTTAAAAATGGGTCAATTTCCTAAAAACCTCAGACTATCAAAATTTAATCAAGAAGAAATAGACTATATAAATAGTCCTATGCATGTTTTAAAATTTGAATTCGCAGTTTTAAAAAACCCTCTAAAATGGCAAACTCCATTTCTAGATGGTTCCACTGGTGAATTTGGCAAACATTAAAAGGAAAAATGACAGCAATTCTTCAAAAATTCTTCAGGAAAGCAGAAAAGGAAAGAACACTTCCCAACTCAATTTATAAGGGCAATGTTACTTTCATATCAAAACCAGACTAAAGCAAGTACAAGAAAAGACAGCCACAAATTAATATCCCCATGAATATAGACCCAAAATCCCCAGTAAAATAGTACCAAATTGAATACAGCAATAATGGAGTGTTTCCTGAGATAAAAAGACTCAACGTTTGAAAAGTAAAGAATGTAATTCACCACATTAACAGACTGCATCAGTCAGGATTCTCCAGAGAAGCAGAATCAATGGAAACAGCAAGAGTGGGAGGGAGGGAGGGAGGAAGAAAGAGAGCGTGCATGCGCGGGCTAGAGAAAGAGAGAGAGAGGGGAAGAGAGAGAGAGAGAAACTGAGTCACCAATTATCAATTATGGAGGCTGAGGAGTCCAAGTCTACAGCATGGTTCCTCAATCTTGAGAGCCAACAGTGCAGATGAGGTTTGATGGAGAATTTCTGTTGCTCAGGAGACCAATCTTTTTTCTTCTATTGAACCTTTCAGCTAATTGAATGAAGCCCCTTCCCATTCTGAAGGCCAATCTACTTTACCTAAAGGTTATTGACTTAAATGTTAATCTTGTACAAAAACATCTTCCAAATTGACACATAAAATTAACTATCACAGTGAGTCAGAAAAACACATCCAAATGAGGAATATGCTGCCTTTAAAATCTGAAGAGATCCACTAGGCCTTGTGTTTGTCTTTTGGTTGTACAAGGGACAGATGCAATAACTTATCCTTTATCTTTGAAGGGATATCCCAACATGCCTACCCTACCAGACTTATGGGAATTTCTCTGGATTTTGGTTGAATTTGGACAGGGATTGGGTGGCAATCACCAGCCCCACATCTTTCAAGTCCTTGATGATGGCACTAATCTTGAAATTGTTTTGGTTTACTATTTATTTGGGTAGAGAAAGTTCTAATGACTTTCACTTGGCCTGTAGTACCATATAATCCCTCACTCCACAGATTAGGGAATCAGCATAGGGATTCTGCCAGTTGCTGAGTAATCCTCTTCCAAATATGCTTTCTAAAACTTGGAAATAACCACAGGATGGGTTCAGGTACTCACTGGGTCCATGATTTCTGAGCTGAGCTTAAACTCCATTGATCACCTGATCTTCATAATTCCCTACTCTCGTGAGCAACTGGGACATTTTGGGTCTCCTGGAATTAGTGGTATTAACTTAGAGGTGGTGTTCATTAACCCACAGAAGCTCCGATTATTTTCTTTAACCCAGTGCACAGTTACCTGGTAAAAGGCTCTCCGTCTCTTGGGCAAATTTGGGAGAAAGCTTAACAGTACGTTTTTGGCTGTGTACCAGGGTCCTTTCCTAAAGGATGTATCCCCTCCTGCATTTAAGAGGATCTGGGTCTGAAAACTTTTTCAGGTCTAGAACTGATTGAAGGTCCACGACTCTATTTTTATGACACAGGTGTCTACTTATAACTTAAATAGAATTTAGTAGGCTTCCTGTCTATTTCACTTTTAGGAACACCTTATCAACACCATAGGACAGCATAAGAAAGATTGTTCTGATTGCTGCTTTGACTCTGCTGTTCATCATGGTTCTCACACCACCTTATCTTTGGTAGTTACATGTATCACTTGACCCCTGCCACTCTAGAATCCAATTACCCCCATTCATTTAGTTGTCCCAATTCAGTGACTACAATTTCCACCATGAGATCTAGTATACAGAAAAGAGTAATAGATCCCAGAATACTTCAAGGATGCTAGGACTCCCCTCACAAATGTATTCCTCACAGTCATGGTAAAGGTGTGTTCTATGCAGTCTTCCAGGGTGTGGGAGCAGGCCTTAGATGCCAAGTCCATTCCTTCCTCCAGAGCAGGTCTGGTGTTTCTAACTCACTCACTTTGGGCCACATTTTGGTTTACATTTTAACCATCCAACCAGGCAAACTATTAGAGCCCTTCCTAACACCTTGAGTTGAAATAGTAAGTGCAGAATATCTGCCTAGCAAGCCCATATAAACAAATTCATCCTAATCCAATTTTGTTTTTCCCACCATTATCCCCCACCCTGAAAATCCAATCCTACACATATTATCCAGATTTATGTCTCCATAAATTAAACAATTCAAATAGTTCTTTTGGAATGGGGCACACCTCCTCAGGGTCACACTTTGTACCCTACCTAAAGGGACCCATTGGAACTTCTAATTACATCTCAATCTTATCCCAAGAACTACTCTAGGTTGAGATAAAATTAACCATCAGACAAACTTAGCAACAACAAAAAAATGGTCGTATCCCTAGATGCAGAAATAGCATTAATGGAGTTCAACATTCATACATAATTTTTTTTTAAAGTCTAAGCAAATCAAGATTAGAAATGAACTTCTTCAACCAGACCAAGGTCATATATAAAACATACTACAACTAACATCACTCAGTAATGAAAGGCTGAATATAATCACACTTCTAGGTGTTTACTAGAGAGAAATGAAGCAACATTTACACACACACACACACACACACACACACACACAAAATCTATTTATGAATGTTTGTGTCAATATTACTTAGCAATTCCCATAAAAGTGGAAGCAACCCCAGTATTCTGTCAGTGGATAAATGGACCAACTAGTGTGCTCACACAATGGAATACTACTTGGCAATGAAATGGAACAAACTATTGATACATAGAAAGATGAATGTATTTCAAAGCTATTATGGTGAGTGGAATGAACCATTCTCAAAAAGTTACCAATCATAGAATTCCATTTGTCTGAGATTTTGGAAAAAGAAAACTATAGTGATAGAGGGCAGAGAAGTTGCCAGGGATTAAAGGTGGAAGGAGGACTTGATTACAAAAGAGCAACACAAGGGAATTCTTGGGAATGTTGTAATTGCTACCAACCCTGTCTGTGATAGTGGTTATAAGAATATGAGCATATGTGAAAACTCATAGAATTGTGTATCATAAATTTGGATTATTGTATATAAAATAAGACATCAAGAGATCCACTGTCTTAGTCAGGTTTTTTGCTGCTGCGACTAAAGGATTTGACCATAATGATTTTAGAAGGAAAGGTTTCTTTAAGGGCTCACAGTTTCAGAGGTCTTAGCCCAGAGAAGGCCAGCTCCATTCCTTGGGGCTTGAGGTGAGGCTGAACATCATGGTGGTATGGTGAGAGAAGTAGCTCACTTGTTGATCAGAAAACAGAGAGAGACTCCATCCACTCTCCAGATACAAAATATATACCACATAGCCACACCCCCAATAACCACTTCCTCCAGCCATACCCCACCTGCCTCCAGTTACCACTCAGTTAAACTCACCAGGGACTAATTCACTGATTAGGTTAAGACTCTCACAACCCAATCATTTCTCCTCTGAACATTCTTACATTGTCTCACACATGAGCTTTTGGGGCACACCTCACATCCAAACCATAACATCCACCTATCCATTGACCTATCCCCATGTTTCAAATCTCTAAAAGTCAGTCTGTCTTAAACAAACTTCTGCCAATGGGCTAGAAATTTTTTTAAATAGAGAAAATTTTATTTTAAAATGCTTAATTGTACATCATTTATTGATGAATAGAGTCCACAAGGTTTACGAAAGTTTTTGTGGGCATTTGATGCCTAAAATTATAGTTGTCACATTTCTTGAGTATAATTAGATGTGGGGCAGCATCTTACATTGTTTAAAAAGAGGCAGTGGGGAAGAAATGTCAAAGCTTTTCTGTCTGGCCTAAATGATAGGTCAAGCTACACAGAAATCTCTCTGGTTTTGGAAACTGGCATTTGGGCCCAGATTGTCCAATTATCTGGGCCATCAGCCTCGGGTCTGTGCTGTCCACAATGATGCTTTCTGGGCCCAAGGCCAGGGTCTCTAGGCCAGCAAAAACCTTGACTGACGTCAGGAGACCGAAACTGGAGAGGAAGAAAGGGAGGGATCCTCTCAGTATCTGTGGCTGCCTTGAAGGAAATATTTGACCCATACTGTTCAGGATAAGAATTTTTACCTTTCCAAATGAGTTTACTGGGATACCGTATATAGAAGCTCAATCAAATATCCCGGTGTGTACTTAGAAAGGAGCCAGAACGATGGAACTTGAAACCTTCTTCCTGTCTTCTTTCCAGCAGCATATTTCCTCTAATAGAACCCATAGTGAAATCCATACTAAACTGTAGAACTGTGAGGTGAAAGATCGCCGTCCATGCCAGCACACATGGGGAAATCCAGTTGTGTCCAGGACGATGTTCACTCAGTCATCCCGACGAGAGTCGCATATTCCCTGTAAGTGAATAAGAATCTTACCCATGAAGACTTCATCGACTTGCCAGAGCCGGCTTGCCAGTGTTTTCCTTTGTCACAGAACACTGAGTGATTTGTAACTTGAACATATTGTCAGTTCCTAGGTGGACCGGCAAGGAAGGCTCTGAAAGCTACCCACACTCTGCAATATCTTCTCCAATGGCTTCTCCAGGTGCCCCACCACTCAAGTGGCTGACTGCTCCATGTTGGAGGAGAGCCCTTGGAAGATGGATTGAGAGGTTTGACATGGAGGAAAAGAGTAACTGGACTTTAGGCACCCTGGTGAATAGTCCCCTTGTAGTGTAAGCCTCAGAGAGGGGTCAGGTAAGAGCAAACCCTACACAGCACCATTCTCACCATGCTTTGACATGGTGCCTGACAGTCAGGTGCCTGACAGCATGCCTTCTCAGAGTTCTGCACAGAATTAAGAAAACCAGTCCAATTCCTGCTTCCTGGCAGCTATCGCATCAGCACAGACAATCCTGTGCCAGATAGGAATATTAGAAACAGACATCAATTAATAAACCAGGAATTTATGTTTTTTGCTTTAATGAAAAGCAAATGGGTCAGTGTATTTGGAGGAGGAGTATACAAGGAAGAAATTGTGGTGGAACTCAATGCTCTTCATGTCAGTAATTAGGAGTTTTTGTTTTTGTTTTTTGGTGAGAAGTTATTTCAGAAATCATTTTGAAGAACTCAGAGTACTTTATGAAAGTAGCTGAGAGGGAGCACTGTAGTCGATCTTTGGGGAAAAAAACGTATAACAGGAGTAGGATGTGAAAAGATAACGTGCTTGACCATCAGTACCAGGTGGATTGAGTCCAGAGGGGTTGATGGGGGACAAAACTTGAAAAGGATTCAGTCCAGCATGAAATAGGTTTCTGTCTCACTCTCTTGATGTTCACATGGTTTGGGGTGCCCAACTTGGATCCCCGGATCCTAAGAGAAAATGACCTCTCATTTGCCAGTAAATGGATGGAACTGGAACTGGAGAACATCATGTAAAGCAAAATAAGCTAATCCCAAAGAACCAAAGGCCGAATGTTTTCTCTGATATGCAGGTGTTAATTCACAATAAGGTGGGTGTGGGGGCAGGCGGAGAACTAGAGAAGAATAGAGATACTTTGGATTGGACATGGGAGTGAAGAGAGGGAGAGGGTATGAGGATAGGAAGGATAGTAAAATGAATTGGACAATAGTACCCTTTGTGCATATATGATTACACTACCAGTGTAACTCTACATCATGTACAACCAGAAGTTGAGAAGTTATACTTCATTTATGTGTGTTGTGTCAAAATGCATTCTTCTGTCATGTATAACTAATTAGAACAAATAAAAGAGAAAAGCACAGCTCTGCTTGGGCCTGGGATTCCAGGTGTCCTGGGTTTAGTGGACAAGCATTGCAACAGAGAATAGGAAATTCTGCTAGTTCATGCCCAGCAACACCAAAAACTCATGCACACCTAGTCAACACATCAACAACGTCCATTCCACCCTACCCCACCTGACCATGTGGGAACCTGGCCCAGTGTCCCACATGACTTCTATTCCCTTTCAAGCTTATCTTTGAGGACCATTTTTTAAAAACTACATTTTATTATGAAAAGTTTCAAATATAAAAATACAGAGACAGGATGAAAGAACCCATCAGCTTCCACAAGTATTAAGTCATAGATCATCTTGTTTCATTTATACCTCCCAATGTCTACCCCCCCACCCCCCGGAAACAAAGCAAACTCCCAACATCACATATTTTGCATGTAAATTTTGAAATAAGTATATTCAAAAAGTTAGAATTGTTTTTTAAAAATATAAGCACAATATCATTACCATACAATTTTTTTAAACAAAAAGAAAGAACCTTCAAATATTTGGGATTGCTCATGAATGGGGACATTTGGGACAGGGGAGACAAGAGGTACAGTCAGAGCTCAGACTCAGGATTTCAAGATGTGGCCACCCTAGAAATCTTCCAACCTTGCCAGAACCACTGTTCCAACCTACAATTCCCTTTACTGTATCCACTTGCCTTGTCTGAAATAGAAAAAAAAAAAAAAATCTAGCTGTGCCTAGAAGATGCCACTGTGCCCTAATTTATTAGCTTCCTGGTCTCAGGCAAATCTTGACTCAAGAATTGGAATGACAGTTTCCTTGTCAATGAAATACAATAATAGCATGAACTTGTATGACCAATGGTAATCACTGAGGACAATATTTGTTACACACCCATTTCATAGTGGGCACCCTTTGATTCTGAACTTGATGACAGCTCCGATTTGTTCATTTAACATCTGAACTCAGTAAATTCCCTGCCTTCTTGCTATGTCTCCTTTTTCTTTCCAACAATCTGTGATGTTACCTTTGAAGTAAGGTTCTTGTAGACAGCATATAGTTGAGTTATGAACTTTACTGTCAGTGTCTGGTTTATTTAGGTAATTCACATTTAATATAATTATTGATATGTGAGGATTTTAGCTTGCAGCTTATTGTTGGCTTTTGTACCCTTGGATTCTCATTTCTATTTTCACTTTCTTGTTTTCTTGTGATTTAAACATGTTACAGAGTTCCATTTGTATTTTTCTGAAAATGTTAAGTATAGCTCTTGGTATACTTTGTTAGTGGTTGCTCTAGATATTAAAGTATGCATACATGATTTGCAACAGTCTACAGGTGTCAATAATTTTACTACTTCAAGTGAAATGTAGAACTCTTACCTTCATTGAAGTGCCATTAGCCTCTCCTCATCCTTTATAATTGCCTTAAATATTTCTTCTACATATATTGAGCATCAAATGATGTTGTAATTTTTGCTTCAACCATCAAACTTAATTTAAAAATGAAAGCGAAGGATAGTGCATTTTAATTCTATTTTCACCCAATTTGTTATTTCTTTCTTCCTGGTGTCCCAAGTTTCCTTCTGTTTAAAAAGTTCCTTTAGTCATTGTTCTAGAATAAGTCTGCTCATAATAATTTCTTCTGGTTTTTCTCTGTCTGGGAATGGCTTTAACTTTCTCTTGATTCCTGAAGGATATTTTTGCAAGATATAGAATTCTGGGTTGATTGTACCCTCCACCCCCAGAACTTTAAACATGTATCTATTCTTTCTGGACTCCATGATTTCTGGTGCAAAGTCCTCTATCATTAGAATATTCTTCCCCTATAGATAAGGTGTCACTTCTCTCTAAGTGCTTTTTTTTCTGAGGTTTAACTATGATGAGTCTGAGAGGAATTTTTTTTTTATTTTTATTTTTTTAGTTTATCCTGTTTGGAACTCAGCTTTTTGATTCTATGGATTTATTTATTTATTTATTTTACCAAATTTGGGGAAATTTTTGCCATTATTTCTTCAAATATTCACCCCACTCTCTTTATTTTTCATTGCCTCTTAGAACTCTGATGACATGAATATTAGATCTTTTGTTATTGACCCAAAGGTCCCAGAGACTCTGCCCTTTTTTGTTCAGTCTATTTCCTCTCTGTTGTCAAACAAGGTAAGATTCTCTCCTTTCTTAGCTCTAATAAGTACATTCAGTGAGTTTTTATTTTGGTTATTATATTTTTCAGTTCTACAATTTCCACTTAGTTCTTTTTACATCATTTAAATATGTTATTTTGGGGGGTGAGATTTTCTATGCCCTAACTTGTTTCAAGAATATCCTTGATTGCCCACTGGAACATTGTCAGCTGTCACCATGACAAAATACCTGAGAAAATCAGCTTAATAAAGGAAAAGGTTCACTTGGGTTCATAGTTTCAGAGATTTGAGTCCATGTGGCTTGGCCCTGCTGTTTTGAACCTATGGAAACAGTATATCATGGCAGAGAAGGTCACTCACTTCATGGTGGCTGAGAAGCAAAAAAGAGAGAGGAGAGGCCAAAGTCCCAATGTCTCCTTCAAGGGAATGTCCCTAATGACCTAACTTCTCTTATGCTCCATCTCCTAAAGGTTCATCACCTCCCAATTGCACCACAGACTGGAGTCCAGGTCTTCAACACATGGGCTTTTGGGGGCCATTTGAAATTCAAACTGTAGCACTTCTCCATCTGGTCTAGCTTTAGAGAACCTTTGGAGGACTCTTTGGGGCCAGGTGAGACTGGGTACCTCTTAAATGAGATGGAACCAAGCCCTGCTTTGTGTCTGCCTTAGACTTAACAATTTTCTCCAGGGTCAGGGGAGAATGATTCCTCATGATTGGAATGAGTCCTTTTAAAGGTTCAAGACCATGAGAGTCATAGAGTCATTGTGGAATACTTGAATTGAACAATCATGGCTAAGCATGAATGCTGACCAGAGGCACCTGGCTTGCCTGTTTGCACGCAGCTTGCCCTTCACTGTGCTGGGGAGATTGGTAGGGAGGTCAAGGCACTGGGTCAACACCATTGTTCTCACTATGAGACTTCTGCCCCCTAAACTCCAAAGCTGTCATAAAATTGCCTCATCATCAATGTCTCATAACCTAGAGACTAAAAAAGCCAAAAATTAAGAAAAGAAATCATTCCTAGAGCTGCCTTTTCAACCCTGTGTACAGCTGATAACTTCAGCTCCCCACATCAATATTTTTCCTTGATCTATATTTTTTATCCTGGGGCAGAAAAATCACATCTACATGGTTAAGGATTCATATTAACAGGAAAATCATTGGAGGCTCCAAAATTACATTTTCTCAGTGAGAAAATTCTAGGTCATCTTTTATCATCTAACGTTTGTTGTTATTGTTGGATTTAGAAGTTAATTCTCTAAAAGTCGTGTATCAGACATCCCCAAAACTTCAGAATTTAAATCCTGTCATTGGCAGTTCTCCTATTTCTTCACCTTTAGGTAAATCTATCAGGAATCTGCCTGTCCTCTGAGGAGATGCCCATGGCTTTCCATTGACACATCCTTTCTGATAGTGAGTGGATTCTGGCTTTCTTCTTCAGCATCTGACTTCTTGGGGTGTGGAAACACCATACCCCAGGAATTATCAAAAGTACAGTCAACCCTCTGTATCTTTAGGTTCTGCATGCATGGACTCAAACAACTTTGGATTGAAAACATTTGAAAAAAAGTTGTGTCTGTACTGAACATGTACAGACTTTATTGTCAATATTCCATAAACAATACAGTATGACAACTATTTACACAACACTTATATTGTATTAGGTATGAAAAATCATCTAGAGATAACTCAGAGTATTCAGGAGAATTGCACGATTTCTATGTAAATACTGCACCATTGTATACAAATTGTGTTAGTCAGCTTTTCATCACTCTGACCAAAATACCTAACATAAAGAACCTGGAGGAGGAAAGATTTGTTTTGGTTTTGGAGGTTTCAGTCTATAGTCAGCTGGCTTCAAGGCAGAAACATCATAGTGGAAGAGCATAGCTGTGGAAAACTGTCAGCTCATGGCAGCTGGAAAGCAGAGAGATAGAGAGAGAGGGTGGGAGGAACCGGTCAGAGGCATGATATAGTCCCCAAGGGCACAGCCTCCCACCATACCCCACCTACCTACAGTTTTCACCTCTTCCCTGTAGTCCATTCAAATCTACTGATGAGATAACCCAATCGTCCCCTAAAAGCCCTATGTCTGAATATTCTTCATTGGGGTCCAAGCCTTTAACACATGAGTCTCTGGGGAACATTCCAGATCCAACCTATAACAAAAGGACTTAAACATCTGCAGATTTTTGGTATCCTAGGGAAGTACTGGAGCAAAATCATGATGGATATGAAGTGAGAATTATAATCATCTGAGATATAGTGGACACTCAAAAGTTCCCTTTGGTGGCTTAGACTATAAGAGACTTCATAGAATCTCATATCAGCTAAATCTCATATCATATAAACACTTAAAATCAACATCAAAAAAAGATCATTAAAAGTAGAGAACAGTAGAAAATGTATTTTTGATGCAGAATAAAAGACAGGAAAGTTTTTTTTTTTATTACCATTAAAATCCACAATTTCTATCCTTGCTTATATTCTTGATAATAGCCATTCTAATTGGGGTGAGATGAAATCTTAGGGTAGTTTTGATTTGCATTTCTCTTATTACTGGGGATGTTGAACAGTTTTCCATGTATCTGTTGATTGCTTGTAGATCTTCTGTGAGGTGTCTGCTCAGTTCCTTAGCCCATTTACTGATTGGGTTATTTATATTCTTGGTGTAAATTTTTTTAAGTTCTTTATAAATTCTGGAGATTAGTGCTCTATCTGAAGTGTGTGTGGCAAAGATTTTCTCCCACTCTGTAGGCTCTCTCTTTACATTGTTGATTATTTCCTTTGCTAAGAAAAAGTTTTTTAGTTTGACTCCTTCCCTATTATTGATCCCTGCTTTTATTTCTTGTGCTTTGGCGGTCGTGTTAAGAAGTCTGGTCCTAAGCCAACATGATGAAGATTTGGACCTACTTTTTCTTCTTTTAGGTGCAGGATCTCTGGTCTAATTCCTAGGTCCTTAATCCATTTTGAGTTGAGTTTTGTGCAGGGTGAGAGATAGGGGTTTAATTTCATTTTGCTGCATATAGATTTCCAGATTTCCCAGCACCATTTGTTGAAGAGGCTATCTTTTCTCCATTGTATGTTTTTGGCACTTTTGTCTACTATGAGATAACTGTATTTATGTGGGTTTGTCTCTGTGTCCTCTATTCTGTACCATTGGTATACCTGTCTATTTTGGTGCCAATACTATGCTGTTTTTATTACTACTACTCTGTAGTATAGTTGAAGGTCTGGTATTGTGATATTCTTTCTGCAAAAAGTGAAAAAGTTACACTCATACATTGCTGGTGGGGTTGCAAATTGGTGCAGTCACTCTGGAAAGCATTATGGAGATTCCTTAGAAAACTTGGAATGGAACCACCATTTGACCCAGTTATCCCACTCCTTGTCCTGAACCCCAAGGACTTAAAATCAGCATACTACAGTGATGCAGCCACATCAATGTTTATAGCAGCTCAATTCACAATAGCCAGATTGTGGAACCAACCTAGATGCCCTTCAATAGATGAATGGAAAAAGAAACTATGGTATATATACATCATAGAATATTATTCAGCCATAAGAAGAATTAAATTATGGCATTTGCAGGTAAATGGATAGAGTTGGAGAGTATCATACTAAGTGAAATAAGCCAACCCCAAAAAACCAAAGGCTGAATATTTTCTCTGATAAGTGGATGATGATACATAATGGGGTGGGGGATAAGGCAAGAATGAAGGAAGGATAGATTGTATAGAGGAAAATGAGTTGTGGGGAGGGGGCGGGGGGAAGGAAAGGAAAGATAATAGAATGAGGCAAACATCATTACCCTATGTACATATATGATTACACAAATGTTGTGACTCTACTTTGTATACACCAGAGAAATGAAAGTTGTACCCCATTTGTGTACAATGAGGCAAGATAATTTTAAAAATCCACTATAATCTTTAATCATCCCTTTAGCTTTTCCTGCATCTCTGGAATTTTCCTCTTATATATGAAAGCAAAGAAGGTGGGGCTTTAAAAAATTTATTTTGGTGGAAATTTACTAATTGCTTTTTGATTCTACCCATTAACTTTGTCTACTTGCCTCTCTTTAGATAGCAAATTCAAAAGAGATGAAGAAATTTGATGAACAAAAGACCAAGTCAAAACACTAATTGCTGAGAACCATCCCCCTCATCCCTCATTTTTGGGTCATAAGTTGTTCCCAAACTTTTCTTTGTGGGCAAAACCTCTCATAAGCAACCTAGAATTCCCTTTATAATTAATGTAAAACTGCAGTTTCCATCAACAGAAAATTGAATTCCAGTACTGTGCTAGTAACGTGGCTAATTTAGCTTTGTAATGACATAAAGTATGTAATCAGATGGCCACAGATAAACCTGGGCATCCAGACCATGGGAAACGTCCTGATTTCAGACTGTGGTCTCTTTGGGATTGTCTCCTGAGGCAATAGAGGCAAGACAAGGGGTCTTCTGATTGCCAGTGACCCAGGCCATGGAGGGACCTCCTGTTCTGTTCTGGCCATTTCCCAGATGGGGGAATGTCCTGCTAGCAACCTCCTGATCAGCCAGGTGACAATGCATGCATACTATGTGGGGATACAAGGGTCATGGAACCCTCAGTGGAGCTGGGTGCCAACGTTCAATTATGTTGTCAATGGAACTGAGAAGGCTGAGAGAGTCTGTTCTGGTAGAAAGGTGTCCTCACTTGTGCTAGCTGTAAGGGTGAACGTTTGGTAAGAGATCTCTTGATGAGCCATCAAGTTGCAATGGATGGACGTGAGAAAGGTGCTAAGACATCCATATGTGTGAACAGTTATATGAAAACCAGAGGACTACATCATGGCTCAAAGTCACTGTAGATAACACAGAAGGAGGAAAATTACCACGTTAGTTATACAGACCAGGACCTGCCATTGGAGTCCAGGAAAGGAGGAACAGGATTTCTGCTGGGGAAGGAGGCTTCTTCATGCAGAAATATACTCCAGAAAGGAGACATAAATCCCAACAAACCCTTCCTCTGGTGACCTTCCTCTGGTGATCATGGGTACTCTTAGAAGACAGGCACCCATCTGTCTGCTCCAACCCTAGGCCATTCATGCAGGTGTCTCCTCTAGACCCTTGAAAGACGTCATGGTGCTGCCATCACAGAACCTTCAGGGCACCTGTTCCCACCTTTCCACCATCTGTCCCATTCCTGTGCTAGCCATGCTTATGCTTATAGTGTGGGCCCAAGGACAGCTTAGTTTCTCTGCTTTGAGTCGTCTTCCCTCACCTTTTGACTTTGTTCACTCCTGACCACCTGGCAACCCCCAGCTCGCTCTGGTGTGAGTTCCCCTGTTGTCCCTACAGCCTTTGGTTCCTATAATTGGCTCTTGGAGTGGTAGAAGGAATGGGGCGGAGCCCACATCCAAGCCCTTACTGTATGGGAGTGCAGCAGAGGGACACAGGAAGGGGAGACATGTGGACCATCCACTCTGTGGCAGCGCAACCACCCTCACATCAATGCCCAGCTGCTGTCAAACCCAAGACTGCCCTGAACTCAGTTCCAATCACAGGAGACTAGTCTGAGACCCAGGTAGTTTAAAACAGGACATACAGACGGGGTGATGGATGCAGAGCTAGGAGAACCCCAAAGGCCAAGAAGAACAGCAGGAAAATCAAAATCCATGTGCCACTGTCCTGGGGTGGATAAGGAAGCCCAAACACCCACGGGAATAGGGGTCAAATGGGGGTCAGGCAGGCAGCAAGCTGCCCCAAGTCACATGGTAGTGTCATGGTGGTTCAATAAGAAGGGACTGACAGAGGGTAAAGGATGCGAGAACTGCTAATTTTCAGGTCTTTATAGGTCACCCCCACTAGAGCGCAAGCCTCATGGGCTCAGAGAAGAATGACTTCAAAGAATCTGTCCATCCTTCCTGAATTACTTCCCAATCCTTAGAAGTGCAGGAGACAGTACAAAGTTCAGGGCAATTTTTACATTTCTGAGATCTTCCCTAAGCATTTCCAACTAGGCTGACATTGTAAAGGCTTCTCAGTGATTCCATAGCCTCTGATATCACCCAATAAATGGAGAACAGACAACAGACACAAACCAGGATCAATTTTCTGAAACACTGATTCATTCCTTTCTTCCTTCTTTCCTTCCTTCTTATTTAAATCTTATTTTTTGAAATCCATTAGAATTTCTTTAGTTGGCTTCAGAATATACTAGTGAGAGTAAATCTTTTTATTTCAGATATCCACGTCAAGCAGTTGGCTTCTGATGATTCCTCTGTGCTCTGCTCTCTCCTGCATTATTTCTCTCTCTCACCCACCCCCCAACTTCATCACCACCTCTCCATCATCTTCAAAGATCTTTATCCACAAAGTCATCCAAAGATTATTCATGAAACCGAATGATAGCAGTGTATAATTAGAAGTCCCTGAACTGTCACTGAATCTCATGCCTTCGCTGTCAGGGTTGAAGAAATAAGGGCACAAATCAGGAATACAGGGTCAACAAATAATGTTCTGTCTTATCTAAACACATTTTAGAAACCACCGTGCAAGCCACATGCAAAGTCAAACTTGAGCATTGTCTTTAAAGATGTTATCACTGATGACCAATTTTAGTAGGTAAAGTGTGTGGCGGCGCATTTGAGACGGGAGCACAGGAAAGAACACGAAATGGAACAAACCTCCAGTGACTGCTGTTCCATGATGGAATTTTGCAAGGTAAAAATATCAAAGCCGAAGACTTGAAAAGCATAATGTTCCACATGAAAGACTTTAAGTAGTAAAAGAATGTTCATTACTGTAATCAAGAGGGTAAGAAACACTCAGCAAAGAGCAGATTCCCAAAGGAGGCCATTCCTAGTCTGCAGTACTTTTTTTTTTTTTTTTTTTTTTTTTTGTGGTGCTGGGGATCGAACCCAGGACCTTGTGCAAGCAAGGCATGCACTCTACCGACTGAGCTATCTCCCCAGCCCAACTACCCTAAGATTTCATCTCACCCCAATTAGAATGGCGATTATCAAGAACACAAGCAACAATAGGTGTTGGCAAGGATGTGGTGAAAAAGGAACACTCATACATTGCTGGTGGGGTTGCAAATTAGTGCAGCCACTCTAGAAAGCAGTGTGGAGATTCCTCAGAAAGCTTGGAATGGAAACACCATTTGACCCAGCTATCCCACTCCTTGGCCTATACCCAAAGGACTTAAAATCAGCATACTACAGAGATACAGCCACATCAATGTTCATTGCTGCTCAATTCACCATAGCCAGATTGTGGAACCAACCTAGATGCCCTTCAGTTGATGAATGGATAAAGAAACTGTGGCCTATATATACAATGGAATATTACTCTGCAATGAAGAATGATAAAATTATGGCATTTGCAGGCAAATGGATGAAATTGGAGAATATCATGCTAAGTGAGATAAGCCAATCTCAAAAAACTAAAGGATGAATGATCTCGCTGATAAGCGGATGAGGACATATAATGGGGGGTGGGAGGGGTTAGTGTTAGGTTTAGGGTTAGGTTTAGGGTTAGGGATAAGGAGTGTGGTAAGAATGAAGGAAAGAAGGACTGTATAGAGGGAAAAGAGGGGTGGGCGGGGTGGGGGGGAAGGGAAAAAAAATAATGAATCAAACATCATAGCCCTATGTAAACGTATGATTACACAAATGGTATGCCTTGACTCCATGTACAAATAGAGAAACAACATGTATCCCATTTGTTTACAATAATAATAAAATTAAAAAAGAGGGTAAGAAAAATATAGCAGAATGGATTCTCGCTGTTGGTTGGACAATGATCAGAAACACAAGAAAGAGTGAGTGATGATTTCTAACTAATTATGATGACGAGATGTATCTCAACCAAATGGTTAGCACCTGCAAAAAGTGACATCTCGTTC
The DNA here is from genome assembly GCF_902686445.1 of Sciurus carolinensis. Lineage (NCBI taxonomy): Eukaryota > Metazoa > Chordata > Mammalia > Rodentia > Sciuridae > Sciurus > Sciurus carolinensis. The sequence continues at coordinate 68,229,179 of NC_062214.1, forward strand.
TGCATGTGCCTGGAGGATCTCACACACACACAAACGATCTCTGGTAACCCAGGGAGCTACCAGAAGATGACGTGTTCCACAAAAATGAGGAAGCAAGTCAGGGAAGAGGAAGATGTGAGGATAATGGTGTTTGATTCATTCTGTTATTTTTTCCTCCCCCCCCACCCCTCCCACCCCTCTTTTCCCTCTATACAGTCCCTCCTTCCTCCATTCTTGCCCCCCTCACACCCCCCATTATGTGTCATCATTCGCTTATCAGTGAGATCATTCATCCTTTGGTTTTTTGAGATTGACTTATCTCACTTAGCATGATATTCTCCAATTTCATCCATTTGCCTGCAAATGCCATAATTTTATCATTCTTCATTGCAGAGTAATATTCCATTGTATAAATATGCCACAGTTTCTTTATCCATTCATCAACTGAAGGGCATCTAGGTTGGTTCCACAATCTGGCTATGGTGAATTGAGCAGCAATGAACATTGATGTGGCTGTATCTCTGTAGACTGTAACAAAGAGAAACCTGAGATCAGCATCTATTCAGAAACCCAGAGAACCCTCTGTGGAGATTCACATGGAAGACAGAGGCCCTGGGTGGGCGGACTCTGCCATGCAGTGGTGCTAAGCGCTTAGCTGTAGCTGCAGGAACCGGTTGCTCAATATCTAAGAATTTTGCAAGCCAGGTGTTAAACCCAACCATTTAATAATTAAATTATATAAATTTATAATTAAATATATTAGAAACAAAGGTAATAAATATTCAAAATTCACTTCTTCCTAATTATTATGCTCCACTTTTCTAGTATTCTAGAATTCTAGTTCTTGAGATATTTATATTTATTGTTCAGTGGTCCCCTTCAATTCAAGGATTCATTTCCACAGTTTTAGTTATCCTAGTCAACCACAGTCTGAAAATATTAAATGTAAAATTCCAGAAATAAAAAATTCCTAACTTTCAAATAACTTTTATTAAAATATGTAAATTCTTATTGTGCCTAACTTATAAATTAAACTTTATCATAGGTATTCACATATAGGAAAGAACATGGTATATATAGTGCTTGGTGCTATCCTTAGTTTAAGGCCTCCATGGGGGGATATCAGTCTGGAACATATTCCTTGAGGATAAGAAGCTACCATATTTGTACGGCAGAAGTATACCGTATACTTCTTGCCATCTACATGCTCTGTAATGTCATACTGGTAGCTCAATATTGGCCAAGGTGAGAGCATTTACACTATAGAAATCAGAAAAAAATAACTAAAAATCAGGGCTTGGCTTGTTATTTGGATTGTCCATGCTTAAGAAAACAATGAAGACATTGTTAATAATGCAATATAAACTTTAAAATGTGTTAAGTCTGAAGTCATTAGGTTATTAATAGAAGGAAATAAGGTAATATTCTTCCAGTATTCAAAAACTAATATTTGATTCAGCAGAGAAGTTGTTCACACCACTGATGACTAAACAAAGTTAAGAAACAAACAACAAACTCTTGCTGCTTAATGCTTTTGTCTGACTCATTAAATAAATGAAAATATCAACCAATAACCTTGTAAGAATTACACTCCTTTGTTATGGATACTAGCGTTTGGCAAAAAAACAGCGAAAACATTCTGTGGGAAACTGTTAGCTCTATGTAGGTTACAATAAAGAGTTTTGTATATTTTATTAACTGTAAATAGTGAGCAACATGTTCTTGATGTCACTAATACTTAGAGGGAACTTACACAGTCAGTCGTTAAACATTTGCCAGTCCATCACTGACCCTGATGATGGGAGAGGGGGAGGATGAAATTGGTACCTATCCCAATGCTTTTGCCTTGAAATAAGTTGAAATAAGCTAAATGTTTCTTTTGGAATGTTTGCAGAACAACTAGTTTAGGCATATAAAAACTAAGCAAATGATAAAAACAAAATAATTTTTAACTCAAGGAACAAAGGAAGATTGCACAAGACAGGAAATGTAACCCCATTTACTATGTGGCTCAGCCTTAAGTTTTTAAAGTCAGACTAAAGAATATTGATTTAACCAAAATTTGAGATATAAATACTATATGTTGCTGATTATTTGATGCACCACAAAGAAAGAAAACAATACCACCAGTTAAGCAATGAAATGTCATTTGTTGTCCTATCCCATTTTCAAACATTTTAAAACATGAAAAAAAAAAAATACGTGCATGGCTTGGAATCAGAAAGAAAGATGAGGGCTGGGGAGATAGCTCAGTTGGTAGAGTGCTTGCCTCTCAAGCACAAGGCCCTGAGTTCGATCCCCAGCACCGCAAAAAAAAAAAAAGAAAGACGAGAAAGGAAACAAATGTGCAAGAGAAAGGGATAAGAACTAGAAAATCATTAGACAATGTTTAAAACTAAAACTGTAATTTTTTTTTACATTTAAATTTTAAAATATTAAGAAAATACCTAACAAAGAACTGATGTCTTCATCCAAACTTGATAGTACTAATTGTTTTCAATGTTTCCATTAAGTAAGAAAATGTTAACTTTGGAAGTTAACTATCATCTTAACATCAACATTAGATGAAACTCATTCCTAACCCTCACTGCTCCCAGCTACCTCCTGGACAGGACTGCAGCCTGATAGATTCAATAAATAAGCTCCACTGACCAATATTGTTGGATGTCTTATTGTCTGTCTATTTTGTTTACTTTCTCAAAGAACCAACTTTTAGTTTTGTCAATTTTTTGAATAGTTTCTTTTGTTTCAATTTCATTGATTTCAGCTCTGATTTTAATTATTTCCTGTCGTCTTATTGTCTGGATGCCAAAAGAAGTTCTATGCTTCAGGACTTCACTCAGGAGTCTTTTCGGGGGCTCACAGAGTCCATTGGGACCTCACTGCTCTTTGATGCTGGTACCACCAAAACATTAAGCCCAAATCCAAACCCAGGTGTCAGATTCACCCACAGCCCGAGGTCAGGGACGTGCGGACCAGCAAGCTCCTGCCCTCTATAAATCCAACTCAAGCAGCAGCAGAGTAGTTGTGCACCCACGTTCGACTCAGATTTCCAGTTCCGATGCAGTGCGGCCTAGGATGAACCAATTGCCCTGTGGGGCCACCATGAGAATGACCCTGGAGCAGCAGCAGGTATGTTTGCAGGTGCGCCCTTTGCATTCACGGTCATGTGCAGCCACTATGCCTTCCTTTATAGAACGTTCACGCTAGGGCAGCTCAGATTCTCATTATTCCCCATTGATAGACATGGGAACTAAGACTCCCAGGGGATCCTGTGGACCCACAGTCACACAGCACAGGCTTGTCTCAGGGCACAGCCCGCCGGCTGGAGGCTGTGGGGGTGGCAGAGAGCTGGGCAACCCACCCCCACCAGCAGGCTCTCCCATCACCTAATGACATCACCTTCTGTTCTGATCTTGGTAATCCTATCCACCCAGCCCTTTCACTGAGAAAAATAAATTAAAACAAGTCCGTCTGGGTACTCACAAATCCACTTAATTGTCCTGCCTTCACAGTCTTTGTTTAACAGTCCCCACTTCTTAAGACCCATCAAGCATTTATCTGCCTTTCTGTGGTTATTTCTAGAATTTCTTTGAAATTTCATTTGATGTAGAAAATTTGCTTTATATTATATATCTCACTCCACTCAATCTACATCTATTAGTCTCTAGGCCCACAGAAACCTTCCAGCCCCTCTCCTGGGGAGCTAACTTTACTGACACTTTCCCACACACCTTATCAGAGCCCTGCTACCTACCCAGAGATTGGGGAAACTTGCAGAAAATGAGTTTACAATTGGCAACATCAACCTGGTCCACGGCAATGCCCTGGAGCAGAGGCAGACAAACTGGTTTCACGGACATTCCACATTGCCCTCTGGATTGGAGGGTCTAGGTATCCCCAGCACACCTCATCTGGCCTCAACCAAGTAGGGGTAGAGTCACCAGCAACCATGAACCCCTGAAGCCAACTTCTGACTCTGGCCAGATAAAGCTCTTCTCTGGGAGTGTTTGCAGGAAGAATTACAGGTGTTGTGTGAAATGTGTGTGTTTAATTTTATCTCTGTCAGAGCAACACTCATCTTTCTGAACCCTAATTTGTAGAATAACTCTTTTCAAGCCTCCCTGGGGCAGCCCAATTCCAAGAACACTCTCTAGTGACCAGGGTGGCCCATTTACATCCTTTCTCCACCAGTGTCAAAAATCAGATTTTAATAATTTCTGTGTAATCAGAGGGTTGACTCCTGGGAGTGGGTCACCATCTGCTCAGCCTCCTGTTGCAAGCCTGAGTTCCATTGGCAGATCCCAGCCAGCCCTCTGCTCCTTGTAGTAGGAGATGAATCACTGACTGATGAAACCAAGAGGCAAATTCATTTTAAAAGCAATCACTAGTAATAACATTAAGCTGTATTGGAATTTTGGCTTTACACCAGTTTAGTTGAAAAAACGGGTAGCCAAATTGTGGTGGAAAGCTGAAGTCAGAGAGACTAAGATTAAAATAAAGGTGTTTCTGCCCATGACTTGGGACACTTAGAACAGGGCTTAGTACCTACTAAGTACTGAATAGGTGTTAGGCAATATTTTTGTTTATTTGATTTTATGATTCATATTTAAATTTATAGATAGTAAAATGGACATTTATTTAGCATACAGTTTTCTGAGTTTTAAGACACGTGTTGATTCGTGCAATCCCCTCCACAAGAGAGTTACAGAAGAGTTCCATCACCCCTAAGCACACCCACTTACTGCCCCTTCACTGCCAAACTTACCCCTCCCCAATCTGTGGAACCACTTGTCTGTTTCCCATCCCTAAAGTTTTGCCTTTTCCGAAACATCCTATAAATGCACTCATTCATACAGTAGTGGTTTCCTTCATTCCTCATAATGTCTTTGAAATTCATCCATGTCATCATGCATATCAATAGTTCATTCCTTTTCCTCGCTGAGTAGTATCTCACAGTACGCTGTTAGTAGTTCATTGAGTCACCCATCCAAAGACCCTGGGGTTATTTCAGTTTGTAGCAATTTTGAATAGTGTTTCTATAAATAGTCACAAACAGGTTTTGTGTAAACATATTTTCACTTCTGTACAGCAAATACCTAAGGGTGATATTATTGGGTCCTTAATAAGGTCTGTGGATAAATTTGTAAGAAACTGACAAACTCTTTTCCAGAGTAACCATACCATTTTACATTGCCAGTGGCCATCTTCTTGCTGGAACTTAGTATTGTCAGTACTATTTCATTGTAGTCATTCTAATAGGCAGGAGTCCTATCTCATGGTGGTTTTAACTGGCATTTCCCTAAGTGAATAATGTAGAATATCTTTTCTGTGCTTATTTGCTATCCTTATATTTTCTTGGTGAAGCGAATGTTCAAATATTTAGCCCATTTTAAAAATTAGAGTTATTTTCTTATTGTTGAGTTTTTTTTTATTGTAAACAAGTGGGATACATGTTGTTTCTCTGTTTGTACATGGAATAAAGGCATACCATTTGTGTAATCATAAATTTACAAAGGGTAATGTTGTTTGATTCATTTTGTTATTTTTTCCCTTCCCCCTACCCCTCTCACCCCTCCCACCCCTCTTTTCCTTCTATACAGTCCTTCCTTCCTCCATTCTTGCCCCCTCCCACCTCCATTATGTGTCATCATCTGCTTATCAGCGAGATCATTCGTCCTTTGGTTTTTTGAGATTGGCTTATCTCACTTAGCATGATTTTCTCCAATTTCATCCATTTGCCTGCAAATGCCATAATTTTATTAAAATGTTCAACATCTCTAGTAATAAGAGAAATGCAAATCAAAACTATCCTAAGATTCCATCTCACCCCAATTAGAATGGCGATTATCAAGAACACAAGCAACAATAGGTGTCGGCGAGAATGTGGGGAAAAAAGGTACAAATTAGTGTAGCCACTCTGGAAAGCAGTATGGAGATTCCTCAGAAAGCTTGGAGTGGAACCACCATTTGACCCAGCTATCCCACTCCTCGGCCTACACCCAAAGGACTTAAAATCTGCATATTACAGAGATACAGCCACATCAATGTTCATAGCTGCTCAGTTCACAATAACCAGATTGTGGAATCAACCTAGATGTCCTTCAATTGATGAATGGAGTTTTTGAGAGTTCTTTATATGTTCTGAATATAAGTCCTTAACCTAATAACTGATTTGAAATACTGTCCTCCTAGAGTATGGCTCAGTTTTACATTTTCCTTTCTTTTCTTTTTTTTTTTTTATTTTGTATATATATTTTTGGTAGTGCTGGGGATCAAATGCAGGGATTTAGACGTGATAAGTACGTGTTTTACCACCGAGCTATATCTCTGGCCCTCATTTTCTTAATAGGGCTTTTTGTAGAGCAAAACATTTTAATTTTGATAAGATCTAATTTTTGAAGTTTTTCTTTTATCAGTCTTGTTCCTAACATCAAAAGCCTAAACCAAGACCATGAAGATGTTCTCCTGTTTTCCCCAAGAGTTTTATAGTTTTACATTTTTAAAGTTAACTTTTCAGTAAAATATGGGACTTGGGTCGGAGATGTTTTTGGGTTTTGCTTATGTAGGCTCAATTATTTTAACATGAGTTCTTTTACCCCACTCTTTCTATCAGATTGTAATCTCTGAAAATTCATTTTCCTTCAGTGAAAAGACATATGTGAAAAGTGCCTGGCATGCAACTTATGGGAAATTACACACATAAATTTACAATACCCACAAAAATAAACTACAAAATGTAGCCAACGAGGAAGATCCATCATCCAAAACAAAATTTTGGAATTATCAGATAAAGTTTGTAATGCCAACTTAAAGCTACCAAAGAGTAGTAATCACTGGCTCCAAGGTGACCCCTCTCCAGACCCTGCTGAAGAATAAATATCTTTGCCTTTCTACATAACCAAGACCAGTCCCTCATCCAGTCCAGTGAGTGGTCATATGAGTCCACTGTTAAAATAAGTTCTTTCCCTCTACATGATCGAGTGTGGCTGGTATGGCAGGATGTGTGTGGACATGTGTGCGTAATCGGGTGTGCACAAAACCCATCCCTCATGGGAGTTATATTTGTGTGATCAACTCACCCCAGTGACTTCAGGACCACAGAGACTTGTCCGACAAAAGAGCTCATTTATTTTCTGACGTACTGAATGTCCTGATTGAATGGCCCTCTTATATCACACTCAACACCCCAAATTATAGGGCAACTTGGGCAATTACACTGCAGGATTTCAGACTGCACCTCTACCAAGATCTGTCACATGGGGTCATCACAGCTGCCCTCCCAGGGGGAGACTTTCAGACCCTCTCCTGTGCTGTGCTCCTTGGCTCTCTTTCAGGTCATTGTAACACCCTGTTGCTCCAGATCTCTGTCCTCTGAGAGTCTCAGCTGCAGGAAATATTGTTCTGAACATATAACTGTACATGCAATTACCAAAATGAAGTCAGTGTTCCTTGGTTGTGTGTTAAAGAAAAAAAAATCTGTCTCGATGGCACGCTCTGAAATATCTTTGCTAGGAAAGATCATTTTCCATAATGGCCCTTTGGAGGAAAGTAGTTACGGTAAGGATTTCACAAACAGAAGTTTGCAAGCTTGCTTCTAAACACAACCAGGCTCAGAGAGCTGCTGATTAGGCATGTTTAGTGCCTGGCCAAAATTCTGTCTCATGGATATACAGGAGATTTTTATAACCCTTGCACCAGTCATAAGGCTAATATTAAGGTAAAATACTGATGCCCAGAGCCACACTCAAGGGCCTACACCCAAGAAATCTGGCAGCAACTTGCAGCTGACACTGTTTCTTAGCTTAGATCTACTATTCGCTCAGTTAGTAATGGCTTCGGAGTAAACTACACCGTTGAAAACCCAAATTGCCTATGAAACAAAATTTCACTTTTAAAAATAAGGCCACGTTCTTAAACTTAGATCCCACTTTATAAACATGGGAAATAAAACAGGTTATAATGAGACAAAATAGGGAATGACAGGTTATAAAAAATTAGCATTCTTAACAAGAAAAAATAGCTTACCATCCTATAATTATATCGATTTGATTTGCTAAAAGTAGATCTGGTGGGAAGGAGAACCCTCTGGAGAAAGAGGAAGGGTAGGCGGGTCCCAGCAGTATTTGCATTTGTATTTTCTACTCCAAACATTGCTCAATTCCATTATGAATCCTTAAACCCTTCACCTGGCACTAAAAAGAGCACTCCGCCCCCCTGGGGGCTGGGGAAGATTTAGGAATCTGTGGAGAGGCCAATAGGAAAGAAGCTCACGCTTTCCACAGGGCACCATGACCACCCTGGGCTGCAGAGTCTAGGCTTTTATCTCCTTCTCAGTCTCGGTGAATTAGCCCCTCTCGGAGCCTCAGTTTCCCCCCCGTAAAACAGAAATAAAAATTCCTATCCCAGAGCTGTTGAACTCCTTAATGTCATATACATAAGGCACTTCGAAAGGGTGTCTTGGCACACACACTGTGAAGATTCAACACAATTTAGCTAATATCACTATTGTTTGTCATAATTCTAATTTGATGATACCTGGAAGACATTCAGACAGGGAAATTGCATGCACTGTTTCATGAACTGATGGCTGCCCCATCAGCGCCAAACCACTCTCTCTTTCTTAAGCACACACACACAAACACACTCCCACACACATACACAAACAACTATAGAACTGAATTTAATTATTATAAACTATTATTAAGCATTAGAATACCTTATTTCTTTTTTGGTTCATAATTATAGGATATTATTATTGTTGTTGTTGTTTTTACTATATGAGTCTGAAGTCCAGTACTAAAGAAATTTATAAAGAACTAAAATTTGTCCTAAAATCCACTTGGGGCTGTGTTTGCTCAAAAGAAAAGAAGTTGTGGAAAGAAACACAGAAAAACAACAAAGAAGGAAGGCCAAGGGTAGAAATAATACTATCCTGTACGTTGAGTCAACCAATGGAGGGGACCCAGGCTATTCCCTCCACCTAGCAGCAGAAAGAAAGCAACTCACAGGGGCAACTTAATGGAAAACATCCCTTACCTCATGGAACTGCAGACCACTATATTTTAGATAGCATGTAATACAAAACACATTTGTCATTTTTCCTTATACCTAAATAAATAAATACCCAGAGGAAAGGGGAGGCTCACTACAGTAATCTGATTTGGTGACGTGTCTCAAGAAAGAATGCACACCCAAGAGCTGGCATGTAGGATGCGGAAAGCTATCAGCCAAGTGCAACAACTAGAGAAGACCCACCACACTGGGACAGGGTGGAAAACGGCAAACAGTATGGGCAATGGAGTTGAACGAATCCCTCAAGAATTATATCATTTTCATCAGATTGAGTCACTGTGGGACGATTTGGGAGAGCAAGTCAAAATCTATTACTTAAGGAAGCATTCAGGCTACAGTCACAGTTTTATAAGTTGCATGTGAATATTCATAAAACCCACACTGGGTTTTATATGCCGCATTTCTAAGTGACTTGCAGTAATACCTTACCTTTGAGACACTGAGCAAAGGAGGGAAGGTTCTCAACTTGGGGAACTGAGGGAGAGGAGGCGCTTGATCTCTACAGTGACCACTGAAAAGGGACAGAGCGTGGCCCCTATGAAGGCCAAGAGTATGGGAAGCATTTCCTGTCTGGCAGAGGTGATGCCCCTTGAGGGGCCCAAGTACATCTGTTCTGAAGTTGTTGGCTAGGTTTTCAATTGGCTGGAAAATGGGGCTGCAATTTCTACCCACCCCTCCACTCTTAACAATATAACTAGGCCCTCCTGCACTGTACCAAAGGGCCAATATTATTTTTGAAGGAAACTCCAAAAGCATCCTAGATTAGTGGTCAGACTAGAGGCATTTGACTTCCTAGGATATAAAACTTTCTTCCCTTTGTAGACTATATATCTCTATCATTGTACTTCCCTTCGCTAATAAGTTCTCATTGAACATGGAAAATGATCTGAGCTGGGTAATGCCTTTATTTAGCTGAAAGTCCAGTGCCACCCCTTGTAAACTATAAAAGTGAAATTAAATATGCTATACCAAGGAATTTGAGTTTTTCAAGGAATGGGGAGGCACAGCAAAAAGGAAGAAAACTTTTATTCTGTTTTTGATATTCATGATCAAATAAAAATATTCATAAACAAAAAATAATTAGCAGAGAAAACTCATCTATAAAGGTTTTTTTTGAACAAATAAATCTAGCAAGCATCATTTTGTACAAGCAACAGGTTTTTAGAAATTTCAGAACTTTCTCTTATGCAGATCTCAGGTTCAAAATGAAATAGAAAAAAGAACTATCAGCATACTACAGTGACATAGCCACATCAGTGTTTATAGCAGCTCAACTTACAGTAGCCAAACTATGGAACCAACCTAGATGCCCTTCAACAGGTGAATGGATAAAGAAAATGTGGTATATATACAGAATGGAATGCTACTCAGCTTTAAAGAAGAATGAAATTCTGGCATTTGCTGGTAAATGGATGGAGTTGGAGAATATCACGCTAAGTGAAATAAACCAATCCCCAAAAAACAAAGGTTGAATGTTTTCTCTGATATGCAGATGCTAATTCACAATGCAGGGGGGGATAGGGAAGAATAGAGTTACTTTATATTAGGTAGAGGGGAGTGAAGAGAGTGGAAGGGGTATGGGGGTAGGAAGGACAGTAGAGTGAAACAGACATCATTACCTCATGTACTACATGACCGATGTGATGATCCTACAGCATGTACATTCAGAAAAATGAGAAATTATACTCCATTTTTATATGATTTATCAAAATGCATAAATGCATCCTACTTTCATGTATAATTAGAACAAATAAAAATTTTAAAAAATAAAAAAGAATATGAAATAAATAATTTTTAAAATATGTATCAGAAACTATATAAAACAGCTAAAGGGATAGCCTGAGGAAATCTCATAATCTTAAGTGCTTATTAGTGTAGTTTCTTTAATTAAAGAAATTAATGAGAGAGCAATAAAATAAACCTGAGGAAACAACAGAGAGATAATAAAAATAAAAGGAGAAAATAAAAGGAGAAAACAAGAAAAAATGTAAGACTTGCCTAATAAATCCAAGCGTTACACCCCACCTCCAACAGGAAAAGAGGCAGGTTAAATAATAACTAAATAAATAATAAATAATTAGATTGTAATTGTTATGTAAAATATTAACCAAATCAGGGAGAAGGGGAAAAACTAAAAAAGAAAGAAAAATAGGAAATGGAAAAATTCTTAGCTACAAGGAAATTTTTAAAGTAATAAATGATTACCTTACTTAATGCTACAAAAATAAATGTGAAAAGCATATGATTTTGTAAGAAAGTATGAATTATTAAAATAGAAAACAGAAGCAATAAAGATATAAGCAAAATAATTTGCACAGTTATTAAAAGTTTAAAGTTTTAAAAGTTATATAAATGTTACTTTCTGGAAATCTATCAATTCAACTGGTTTTGTAGATTAATTATATCAACCATCCAAAATACAGACACCTCCAGTGTTCTTTAAATGCAATGGATCCTAAAGAAAGAAGAAATGATTGCAACATACTTTTTCTTTCAAAATTTTTATTTTTGAATAATTTTGAATTTACAAAAGAGCCTCAAAGTTAATACAAAATTCCCTCATATCCTGCCTTTGGTGGTAACATCTTATATAACCAGAACATGTGTCAAAACTATTAAGTTAACACTGTTACAAAACTATTGCCTAACCTACAGACTGTATTTGGACTTCCCCAGTTTTTTCACTAATAGCCTTTTTTTTTTAAGTTCTAGAATACAATCCAAGATTCTTTGCTGTATTTAGCAAATTATTTTTATGAGGGAAAAAACTATGTATTGATAACAAAATTTGACAATACCTCCCCAAAAAAAACTACAGATCAATCTCACCCATGAAGTATAACTAATTCAACCATGCTTTAAAAGAAAAATACACCCCAGCCAGCAAAGTTTAATCCCACATATGAGAATGTTCTAAATCTATTTTAATAGGTTACTGTTAAAATATTGTTATTCTAATATTAATGCTAATAGGAAATACTATTAGATTAGATTAATATTAATAGGAAATCTGTTAATATATCTTGGAATGCAACCATCATTTGACCCAGCTATCCCACTCCTCAGTTTATACTCAAAGGACTTAAAATCAGCATACTACAGTGATGCAGCCACATCAATGTTTATAGCAGCTCAATTCACAATAGCCAAACTAGATGCCCTTCAACAGATGAATGGATAAAGAAAATGTGGTATAGATACACAATGGAATATTAGCCTTAAAAAAGAATGAAATTATGGCATTTGCAGGTAAATGGATGAAACTGAATATTATCATGCTAAGCAAAATAAGACAATCCCAAAAATGTTTTCTCTGATATGTGGATGCTGATTCACAATGGGGGGAGCTAGGGAAAAATAGAGGTACTTTGGATTAGGTAGAGAGTAAAGGGAGGGGAAGGGTATGGGGGTAAGAAGAATAGTAGAATGAATTAGACATTATTATCCTATGTACATATGTGATTATATGACCAGTGTGATTCTATATCATGTACAACCAGAAGAATGAAAAGTTATACTCCATTTGTGTATGATGTGTCAAAACGCATTCTTCTATCATGTATAACTAATTAGAACAAATTTTTAAAATACGACTGGAAAATTTAAAATAAAAAAGAAAAAGATTACAGGAAAAAAATATAGCATGGAATAGATCAAAGAAAAAAACTTAGTTTATTCATAGATTTAAAAAAACATTTCTTAGTGAAATAGAAACACACTCATTTACTATGATTTTACACATGTAAGTATGCACCAGCATTTGGCTTAATGACAAAACATTGGAAGTATTGCTATTTAAGTCAGGAAAGAGATAACTACCCAATTACTTAAAATTGTGTTGGAATTGGTAGCCAATGTAATTGTACAAGAGAAATAAAATGCACAAAACTGGGAAGTAAATTTTTCATTATTTGCAGATGTTAAAACAGTATGCCTCAAACATTCACCACATATGTGCATGTGCATGCACACACACATACACAAGCACAGAGGAAAATCAACTAACAAATTATTATGCACAATAAGGGGATTTTAGTAAGATGACTGGTGACAAAATTATACAAAAATCACTGGCTTTCTCATGTGCAAGTAACAATTCAGTAGAAAATATAATGGAAGAAAAGAGTTAAAAACAGAGAGAAAATCTGGGATCATGCTTGATAAGAAACATACAATAACAGAATGAATCAAAAACTATTACCCTAGGTAAATTTATGATTACACAAATGATATGCCTCTACTTCATGTACAAACAGAAACAAGATGTATCCCATTTGTTTACAATACAAACAAATTTAAAAAAAAATACAAGTCCTATACAAATGCACTGGTAAATGATATTAGTGGACAGAAGAGAAGAGTAAAAATGGGTGAAACTACTTTATTATTAGGTACAAAAACCCAATGTTATAAAGATGATCAATTTTCCTAATTTGTGACTTTCATAAAAATAACAGTCTCTCCCTTTTTAAACTATACAGGCTAATGCTAAATTCACATAGAAAAAAAAAATAAATATTTGATAATTTCCAGGAAAATTGTAAAAACTCAAGATCAGTGAGAGATTAGTAGCTATATCACATTTAAAATATTATAAGTTGTAGTTTGATTTTCATGAACAAATAGACAAAAAGATCAATGGAATCATTTAGTGAATACAGAAACAGGCAAGATGCGTACGGGAGGTCTGTGGGTGTGGCTTGGTAGTAGAGCACTTGCCTAGCATGCACCAGGCCCAGCGTTCCTAGCATGTACCAGACCCAGGGTTCAATCTCCAGCACTTCAAAAGAATGTATGTGGGATTTTGGTATATGATCAAAACTGCATTTCAGACCAATGGCTGAAAAGGTAGATTATCCAAAAGTAGAGTTGTGACAGTGGGGTAGCAATCTAAAAAAAAAAAAAAGAATATGGAATTATTATCCCACTCCACTTAATCAAAAATTCCTATATGGTTGCAATATTTAAATACACACAAGATATGAAGTTATAAAAATATTAAAATAAAACTTGGAAACATTTTAAAATATCCTTGAATATTTTCAGAAGGTTTTTCTACACCAGAAATAACATCCTGACATAGAGTTATGATCCTTATAACTCTAAGAAAAATAAATATAAACAGAGTAAAAAAATAAGTCACAATCTGATGCAAACATTTGTCACAGATGAGACAGAGTAAGAGCTGATTTCCATAATACATAATGATCTGTTGAAATTCAATAAAAAAGTAACAGAGAAATAAGTAAAACTATGTTCCTGCAAAAAAGGAATACAAATGGCTATCCAATCTCAATAATAATTAAATAAATTTTACTTAACTTAAAATTATAACAGTTTGACCTTTCATATTGGCAATGGTAAGTAAAAGTTCAACTCTACACCTTGCTGTGAAGAAGCAGGACTTTCATGCACCAGCCATGAAAGGTATGATTGATGTAACTTGGGGGGTAAATTTGACCTTGTCTATCCTTAACTGAGTTGCCCTGAGACTCTATCCCTCAGGACACTCACAGAGGTATGTAAAGACACACACACAGAAGAAATTGGTAGTAGCAATATTTGTAACAGCAAAATGATCCAAACAACCTAGATGCCTATCAGTAAGGACCCTGCTTAAGTCAAATTATGGCAGATCCAGACAGTGGACGCCAACACAGTGGTGGAAATGAATGAGGGAATATGATACCCATTTCATAAAGGAAAAATGAGAAAGAAAGGAAACACAGAGGATCTTGTTTAGAGAGAATTGCATAGAGAATAAAATGATTTTTTAAAGCAAGAGCGTATGGGAACTCCAGCAGTTTTTGTCATGGTCTGGTTTGGAGCCAGGTTGGTGAGCTCAAAGATCTAGATTTGATTATTGTGCTTAAATGGCATACTACTTACTTGTTTTTTTGTACCTACAAGTATGTAATAATGACTTCTTAGGAATGAGGTGGCTGTCGGGCAACAGCGTGGGTGGTGGTCACAGACAGGAACTGGGGTCAGAATCATGGGTTGACTCCTCCATACTGGTGACCTTAGGCAAGTCATGATTGCATGTCTATAAAAGGGGCGTAATCATGGTGCCCACCTCATAGAGTGGTTGAGAGAATTAAAAATATGCATCCAAGTACCATAAACAGTGTCCAATACAAGGTTACGGTCAAGGAATGGCCTACAAAATATATGGCTAAGTGAAAAGAGCAGGAGGCAGAGGTGCTGTGTAGCCACTCCTTTCCGTGTAGAAGGCAGAGAGGACCAGCCTTTGTAAACTCTTAGAATATTTACACCCACATAAATAGGGCAAGGAGGACTCCTGAGGGGAAATCAACTGGAATTCAAGATGGAAGACTTGCTGCTCATTGCACAATTTGACTTTTTTCCCCTAAACATATGAATTATCTTTTTAATTAAAAAATAAATCTAATATTAAGCCAGTAATAAGCTAAAAGCTTTCCTGCTCTGACTCGGAGGAATTCCACATGCCCACAGCCTTTCTCTCTGCCCACTGATGCTTAAGCTATCAATAATCACAGAGCTTGATGTCGTGCCAGTTCCCAGTGGTGTTGACAGACTCCAGCTCAAAAGTCCCTTTATGAGGACCTTGTCCCTCAGTAAAGCTTGCAAATTGCTCTGATCTAAGCAGACAAAGCCATCGCTCATTCCCTGAATCTCTGAGTATCCTACACAATAACATAAGAATTGGAGAAAATTACCCAAGATAAAGCGTCTTTTAGAACATCAAAGTCCTTGGTTTCCAGGCTGTAGGTTGCAGGTATGCGACAGGCCTGACAGCCCAGATGGACAGCAGAGATAAAGCAAAAAGTGAAATTCTCTAGCTGCAGCAGTTGCACCCACGTTGGATTTGGTGCTAGGATTTCTGCAGAGGGGATTAATGTTATCCTCGGAGGTGTGAGCACATTTTGCTTTTACCTTCAAAACCAGGTAATCAGCAGCAGATAACAATCAGAGAAGGAAGCTTTAAGCCCTCTGCCAACCTAAAAGCCTTTCTTTCTCCTGCCAGGTTTGTTTAACTCTGGCCTGGATGGTTCTGCATTACATGCACATACTTTCCACATTTGGGCTAAATTCTTTGATCCTGACTTTATGATGTGAGCCTCTTTCCCTTTCTACCATCATCGTTGCACTTTTGGGATCAATTGCAGCCTTGCCTACATTTTTTAAGGGCCAACTTTGGCAAACTTACCACTGCACTTGCTCAACATAAATGTCACCCATAAATACAGCAAAGTTGGAAGCATACACACATTCCCCCAAATACATACACTTGAAATCAGCAATGTGAGTTAAGGCATAACTGTCCTCTCAGAGGAGAATGAGGGCTTCTTACAACTCCCAGAGAAGCTGCTTAAGCCTCCTGCTTGATCACTAAGCTCTGTCTTTCTGAAAAGGAAATATTTTGCCAGGTAACAAAAAAAAGAGTTGTATTCAGAGAAACAAGCATGAGTCACTGAATTGGGACATAATTTTGTTTCCTTTAAGTAGATTATGGGAAACTAACAAGGAAGAGGTTGGTTAATATGACACAGTACTAGAGGACACTGGTATTATAAAGACCATCTGAAAAAAAGTCAAAAATAAGGGAGAACAAAAGATTTTTTTCAGTTGAATTCAAAATAATCTTGATATGAGCATAATTTGATAATTTGTAAGCATCACTGACCCACAATAGGCCTAGAATGGTATTGTTAAGGAAAGCAGAAAATAATTCCAATAATTCCCACACTCTAATCTCTGGTTGAGGAAATCTAATAATTTGTAGAATTTATTAGTTATGTAGATGCTTCTTGAGCCTGTGAGCAACTAAAATGCATGTAGATCGGTGTGTGGGGAAGTACCAAGAAGTAGGATGGTCATCAGGTTCATGGGAACCTCTTTCTGAACACAGTTATGCTGTATTGGAGAAACAAAAGACATGAGGTGTAAAACAGACTGATTCCCCAACAGCCGAATCCATGTCCCACCAGATACTGCTTTGAAAACTGCTACTTCGAAAACTGCTGCTTCAGGATGCTGGACACCACTTCTGTAATGCAGCTTTGGAATATTCTTTGAATTGCTGACAGGTAAACCTCATCCCAAAAGTGATCTCATTTTCTCATGGTCCCAAGATTTTTTAAAAATTAAAAAATGGTGTTACTTACTATGATCTTTTTTTTTTAACCAAATCTGAGTGATTTTGAGCTGTTTTCAAACATGAAGTCCAAGATTTATCACTCCTGAGGAAAGTCAAAATCATGCCTCCACAGACCTGAGCTGTCCAGTTATGTTTTAGACAGGGCTGGGTTGCTGGTTAAACCTGGTCCCATTCCTAACAAGATAACATTGGTTGCTCACATGTTTCTGAACATCAGCCATGTGACTTCGGTTGACCCTGGATGATATGCGGTCCACACCACAAACGCCATGTTCCCTGATCTCTGCAATCTGATCTGGTGAGAGGCTGAGTAGCCTTCAAATCTGGGAAAGAGGGCTTGGTACACTGCCTGGCCTTGGCTCAGTCACTCTTACCTATTGTCCCAGGGTCACTGAGGGCCAGTGTCACAGAGTCCTATGGATCCAGTGATTTAAGAGGGCTGCATCTGCTGATCAAGACTGAGCCATGAAGCAAGAGGATAACTAAACAGGGCCATCTGCTTCATGACTTTCTCGGTAGCTGAAGCTTGGACATTCTTGCACCCTCAAGTTTACTAGTTCAGAAAGAAATCAGAGCCTCAGAAATGACCAGAAGGTTGTTTTGGTTCAATACCCTAGCCAGAATAATTGATGTTTAAGTATCTAAGCTCTCAACCCAACACATCAACAACAAAATAACCTACTTTTTATTTCAGGAGCCATCCACTCTCCTTGAAAGAAGTTGTCTCTTTCAGAAATACCTCCGAATCACTTAGGTTTCAGGAATTGACATCTCAGAATGCATATCAATGTCTTCCAGTATGATTCAGATGCGCATACATTTGAGACTTTAAAACTGGGGAGAGAGCTGGTCCCCAGGGGCAGGGCAAACAGACAAGAACACAGCAAATGATTGGCACGCTCCACTAGTGGTCATAGACGTGATGCTAGAGAGCTAACCAAAGTTTTCTGCCTTCTGGCATGCATATTAATATGCTGTCCAAAGAGGGAAAACACATCCTCAATTCCTCTGTTAGGGAGTAGCTAGCATAAGCAGTGAAATGCATAGCAAGGTTATAAAGTGTTCTTCAAATTACTTCAAGGACCTTCTTTATGATAAGGTCATAAAGTGTTCTTTAAATTACTTTTAGGGTCCATCCTTGAACTACTTCCAAAGTAGAAAAGAAAGCAAAGGGTGGTAGTTAATTTGTACAAGATAGAGAGAAGCAAAAGGAGCTAACTGGGAAAACCTGTCAAGAGAAAAGAATTAATAGGAATAAATCCTGACAGGATCCACTGAGGTTGATATGAAGCTAGGAATTATGGCTATAAGTGTCTCCATTTGTCTGGGAAGAAAGATTCCTTTAAGTAGTGCAGGCGCACTAAGGTTACTTCTGACCAAATTTTGACCCCAGTGCCCACATTAACATGCCATTGACTAGTAGATGAAGCCCCCCTAAATAGGATGGCCACCATGACAGTTCCGGAGAGGACCTACTAAGGTCAAAAACTCCACCGCCCCACATGAAGGAGGAGTTGAACACCTGACTGGCACAGTATAGAAGGCGGTCCCCAGTTCTTCTGGTAAACATCAAACAGTAATAAACTTGGGGCAGCATTGTCTCCTTTGTCATTCTCTGCACAGAGACGGCTCACTCTTGAGTGCTCTCTGCTTGAACTTCACTTTGCTTTTACTTTACGTTCACCTCACTTTCACTTATAATAAAGTTCTCTTGCATGGATTTTGGAGTCTGACTTTATATTTTCTTTCGTCAGAACACAAGAACCGAGGTTTGGAGTTTCAGCTCCCTGCCTTCCTGTGACACCTCTAAAACAAAAATAGTTACTAAAAGCCCACACTCACCAGACCCACGATGTCCAATTCCACCTCTGCCCTGCATAGGCAGGTACCATCTTCCCAATATACAGATGAGGAAACAGGGTCATGTCAAAGAGCTGCACAGCTGAGAAAGTCCAGTCTGCTCTGGGGCTCAGCTAAGACTGACCCACAGCTGCCTCTGGTACCTTTTGCATATGTTCACTTTGCCCAAACCATGTATGGGGAAAATATTGCTGGCTTTTAGTCACTGATGTGTAGTCATGACCAACCTTGCTAACTTTTGTTTTTATGCTCCATGTGCTGGATATTTTAAAGTATAACTCGTCTAATATATGTCTTAAACTAAACAGAATGATGTACAAACCTGGGACAAACCTAGAAATTTTTTTAAGTTTTTGAAATAAAAAAGTGTAAAGAGGAACAAATGACTAGAAACAAATTCACCATAATTCCATTATTTTACCCTGCTTTCTATTTTTGAATACTCCCAACATATCCTTACATAATTGTGATAATAAACATGTTTATCATTTTATTTTTCAAAAATGTTATGTAATAAGTATTTTCCCCAATTCTAGCATTTATGAAATTTGTAATTGTTGGATATCATTCTATATAAATTTGACCTAATGACATGTTATTTTCTGCTTTTACACTGTTATATGATACATTATAATGAACATATAATAAACACTTTCATACATATGGTATTTTTCTTCAGTTATCTTAGGATAAATTCCCAAGGGGGATATTATTTGAATATTATGAAATACTTTCCTAATATCATAGAACCAACTTAGAATGCCACAGCAGGTACCTACAGCAGTACCACTTTAATCACAACCTTGCCAAGATATGTGAACAATTCTTCCAAAAGATACTCATTGATGCACTTGATTGTTAACTATTCAAAATGTCATATATTTTCTGATGTTCAAAGTGGAGAATGATAAAACAGCAAAAGAAATACAGTGAATTTCAATATGATATTAGTCATAGAATATTAAAGCTTAAAAAAAATCTAAGGAGGAGGTACTTTCATGCCTTATTTAAACACATGGTGAATCCAAGACTCACTAATCTGAACTTCTAAATCAGGTCAGTGAGAAAGCAGGATAAGCTAATCAACTGAGAGGAGGCTCAGCCTCCATTCCCTTTTCAGGTGACAGTTCTGGAGTAAGCCAGGCACTGCTACCTACCACCTCTTAGGGACATCCAAATACAGTGACTGGCAACTCAAGTCACAGGGCTAAAGAGCATTTCACAGGAAGCTTCAGACAGTCCATGAGCTGCACTGAGAAATGTATCCTGGATCACTATCCACTTACATCTCACGTTCCTCCCTCCTTCTCCACCCTCCAGCTTTCTGTTTTTAATTAGAACTTTAGAGCTCGCTAGTACAGAACCAAATCATTTAAAGAATGACTTTCAAGTTGTATCTTTTAAAGAAAATGACTCTGGGTTTTCAGTCTCTATCTGTCATTACACTCTCATGCATCTCAGGGAAATTAGCAACCTGATTCTTCCCGGCTGGCATTTTAAATAAAAAGCTTTCTTATTTGCCATCCAAGAAAAAAGTACAGTAAACCAAGCAGCAGGCAGATGGGGTAATGAAACATAATTAACTGTATTCAGCAGGTTCCCAGTATCACATGGATCTGCATGTTTTTGGTGATGTGACTTGGGGGTAATGCATATTTACAATTCGCAGCTGTGTTGTTCATGCATCAAGCAGGTGTGTGTATAGTCAGCTCATGATGAAGGGAGCAATGTGTCCCATGATGACCTCAGGGGCCCCAGAGCAGCTCACACTGCTGACTTGTTGAATGTATTGAATCAGCATGTGACATCCACTCAACACAGAACCTCCAGGCAACCCCACTGTGTAGTGTTTGGGTCTCTTCACAGAGGCTGGTGAAAGAAATCTACATCTCCTGATGACTGAGTCCCCTGACTAAACCTGTGTGTTCCCAAACCTGCATCCACCACGCTTGCTTTGTGCCAGGTACGTCACTGGGATTATGGAGTGTATTCTTTCCACAAAATATGAGAAAGACTCTGCTACTTTCCCCAGATGAGGAAACTGAGGCATGAACACATAGGTAACCCACTCAAAATCAGTGATAGAGCTAAGGTTTGAGGCCAGGCCATTGGGCTCCCAAGGCTCAACCCTCTGCTTTTCAGGGGACCCAAGGCCCATTCCAGCTCAGCCTCCCAGGCAGCCCTTCAGAGAGCTGGGGGAAAGACACACCCTCACTCACTGGCAATCACTTTGAACCTGATCCTAAGCCAGCCTGCAGACAGAACTGTCAATGTACAAATAATCCAATGTACAGGGTACAAGGTACAATGATCTGACTGATCATTTTTTGAGTTTTCAATTGTGTGAAAACATGCACACACAAACATTGTTTTCACTTTTAGTATAGTGTTAATCGCAGGAATTATTTAACACTTTATTATAAAATGGTTCTTGCCTTAGATGATTTTGTTCCTCTGTAAGTGCTCTGAGCACATTTAAGGTAAACTAGGCAAAGTGATGATGCTCAGTAGGGTAAGCATGTTAAATGCAATATTTTTTTTGGGGGGGGGGATACTGGGGATTGAACTCAGGGGCACTCGAAAACATCCCCAACCCTATTTTGTATTTTATTTAGAGGCAGGGTCTCACTGAGTTGCTTAGCGCCTCACAAAGTTGCTGAGACTGGCTTTGAACTCGCTGTCCTCCTGCCTCAGACTCCTGAACCACTGGAATTACAGGTGTGCACCACCACGCCTGGCTATTAAATGCATCTTTACTTAGCTATTTCAACTTACAATGGGTTTATCAGGATGTAACCTCATGGTCAGCCAAGTAGCATCTATACAAGTTAAAGAAGGCCATGAAGACACAGGATAGTTTGTGAGATATTAACTTTAATCTCATAACAATGCCAATATCACGGGAAAGTGCTGGGGGTGAGGAAGACTGTGCTAGATGATAAGAGACTGAAGAGACATTGTGAGTCTTCTCGATGATGCTACAGCATCTCTGGCACTACAGTCTGGTGATCATGCGGGATAGCTTATTTTCTTAAGTGTGATCACTTTGTCATCTGTGTAGAAGGACTTCCTGTTTCTAGTAGTGCATGCTGAGGTCTGAAGCAATACAGGGTTATGACATCTGTAGCTTACTTTGAATGACTTGACAAAGACTCCTGTAACACAGAGATGAAGCATATGTGGAAAATGTTAATGTGTTAAATCCAGGTTAAAATTTTTCAAAATTTAAGTTGAGAAAAAGTTAATCTGATTCTACTTATTTTGGAATGTGCTAACTCAAAAGAGATGCACAACTAAACCTTTAGAACCAAAAATTTTAAAGGAAGACAGAAAGTGAGATATCTCTCATATGTATCTCAACTACTCTCATTTTAAAGATGAGGAGAGTGAACATATTTAACAGTTAAAAGTTATTTAAAATAGGTGTTATAAATGTTTCCATTAAGAGTTTATTTATACCAGACACAGAAAGATAAATACCACATCATCTCACTTATGTTATAGGTAAATTTTTTTTAAAAAGTTGATTCCATGGAAGTAGATAATGGAACAGTAGTTATTGGGGACTGGGTTGACAGGGAAAAGAATTGGGCAATATTATCAAAAGATACAAAGGAGCTAGGTGCAGTGGTGCACACCTGTAATCCCAATAACTCAGGAGGCTGAGGCAGGAGGACTGCAAGTTCAGAGCCAGCCTCAGCAACTTACTGAGGTCCCGTCTCAAAATAAAATGAAAGAAAAGGGCTGGGACTGGAGCTCAGTGGTAGAACACTTGCTCTGCATGCTTGAGGCCCTGGGTTCAACTCCCAGTGTGGGGATGGGGGACACAAAGATTCAGATTGGACAGCAGGAATCAGTTCGAGAGATCTATCATACAACACTGCGACTATAGTTGACCACAACATTCTTGAAAAGTGCTAAGAGACTAGATTTTAAATGTTCTCGCTAGAAAAATGATAACATCGTGAGGTTATACATATATTAATTAAGTAGATTCGGCCATTCTACAATGTACACATATTTCAAAACATCATGTTGTACTTGATAAACACATGCACTTCTATGTGTCAATTTGTAAAAAAAAAAAAAAATTCAATATAAAAAGTTTACTATTTTAATGGTTTTTGTATTTTTGACAAAGTTGAAAAAATTAAAAGGATCTATAAATTATTTACTAATTATTTTAAAAACATTTAGAATTCTAAGAAGTTTATGATATTGACAGATGTTTAGGAAGTATATCATAGTATAATAATCCACATAACATAGAATGACATATAACAATATAGTATAATATAATAATACAGTATAATAATCATGCACATAAACATAGGTGCTTAACATATTTGACCCACATATAAAGGAAATTAAAGAACAGAAAGATGCAGAACTTTATCAGAAGAGTAAGTAGAATGGGTAGCATTTGGCTCCTGCAACAACTTAGTTCTTTACAACTCCAGTTGTGGAAAGGCAAAGCATATTAAAAGCTAGGAAAAGGAGAGAAGAGGTGAGTTTATCAACTCCCTCTCCTGTATTTATATCAATTCCTTCCTGTTGCAGCAATTAGCTCCGGGAAGCCAAATCCAACACAAATGGACAAAGCCAGTCTCAACAGTCATTAGCCGGGCATTTCTCAATGACAACTCTGGTGACTTGAAGAATGTGTTCTTGGGTTAGACCAGCGTGGGAAGTATCAGCATCCAGAAAGGAGTATGTCCACCTGGAGGACTGGGTGGAAGTGCAAGTCTGGAAACAAGGATCCGGGAGTTACCAGTAACTTAGAGTCCTCACATTCATGGCTTTCATCCTCCGCCCGAGTCCCACGTATGCCAGTCCCAATCCAGACCCTCTCTCCAGGTCCCAGGTCATGGCTGCTAGTCATCAGTTAGCCCCTTTTCTCATTGACCCAGGTTCCCTGACCAATGGATGCAAAAGAATGAGAAACAAAGACATCACCACTGGAACTCTAATTTCCCAAAACACAATTTGCTAAATGTTGTCCCTGTTCTGGGTCTGAGAAACGGGTCACAGAAACCTCCTGGAATTAGGAGTGGGAGTGAGTCTGGGGCTTTGTGGAGCTGCCCAAGGGTTCTGACGACTTCAGCATTTTGCTGGCTTGGCCCTGGACAGCAAGAACCAACTTTTTGAAAGTGCTTATATAAATATGTCATCGGATATGGAATCTGATAAAAACCTTATCTAATCACACTCACATGCATGTGTTTCTTAATGCTCTTGATCTTGGATAAAATGTATTTCAATAAATTAGATTTTAAGACATTCATACACATCATCAGTTGAGTAATTATATTAATTTCATTCATGTTAACTGCTCTGAATCTTTATTAATTTATCAATTTAGTTAATTAATAGAGTGGTGATATATACATAAAAATTCCTGAAAAGATATGAATTTATAAGTTTAGGAAAACCTATAGATCACCTTTGGAGTGATTGTAATCCTTTATAAAATTTTATTCAGTTAACATGAATGAAATTAATATAATTACTCAACTGATGATGTGTATGAATGTCTTAAAATACTATAGCATCCACCAGCAACTTTGTAGCAATTGACTTCTGATGCTCTCGAATGCTGGATTTAATTCTGTTAGGTAATACTATTTGTCCAGGCTTTAGAGTTACACATTAGCAATAACTAGAGGGATAAAGCAGATGGAATAATGTGGATCCTGGACACTGGAGTGCTATACTTTGAGTAAAGCCACAAAACTTCCATGGTGACTGTGACCTTGGGATGTGGCCAGCGACCTGGCAGGCTCTCTTACAAGTTCTACTCAGAGGACTGAATGTGGATTCCACTGAACACTGCATTAACAAACTGGGATCCACACTCCAAACCCCCACCCCAGCTCCCTGCTCCGAGTTTTCCCAGTTACTACATGAATCAAATTACGGGCACCTCTGCTGGGTTTCCTGTGAAATAACAGATCTTACTGTAACCAAATATTACCATCTCGGAAAAACCTTATGCAACTAGTGAGGACTCTTCATTCTCAGGCAACAGAGAAAAGCTTCTTTGTTTTGAGACTGAACACCTGGAACATGTTATCCAGGGCGGCCACGGTGGAGAAGGGGCTCCAAGGACCCAATCACACCACGGCCTTCCGAGGGCCAGTCTGTCCAAAGCTGACTTCTGACTCCATTTGGCCCTGTTTCATCAGACCCCAGTCTTTGCAGCTAGCTGCAGGCAAATAGCAGTTGTGTAGAAGGACCATGTTGATGAAGACCACAGAACTCCAAGGCAACATTTCAGAGGCAGAAGAGAAGAGTCGAAGGATGCAGAGAGATAGCAGGCCCAAGAGCTGCCCTCCCTGCCCCCAGGCTGCTTGCACCCTCCCAAGCAATCAACAAATAAAAATGCTGGCTGTGTGTGCGTGAGAGAGGCAGACTGTTGGCATGGGATCAGTCAGCACACACATGTGGATGGCTTCCCTTGGAAACCAGAGAAACCCTGTGTTTCCACCTTTGCTTCAAAACATTCACATTCCAGAAGGAAACCTTGCTTCTTTTATCTTTAAGCAGCAGTCACACGCAGCAATTAAAGGGAAGGTTCCAAGAATCCAACTCTGGACGGTCTGGAGATGAGAGGCAAGGCTGGATGTTGCCGAGCTCAGGATGCTGGAGAACCAGCCAGGACCGCAGCCTGAAAGAGACCAAAAGCACTCCTTAGTGTGGAGAAGCAGGGCGCATCCTAAGAAAAAGGCAGATCCAAATGCCAATATAACTTTGCAAACAATGTCCCATTTTTGTTCTCATTGTCTAGTCCTATCTTAACTTGCTGAAAAGAGGCAGTTCTTACTCACCTTGGGGCTCATGGTAAGACACTGAAATGGGGTGGGGGGCTGTAGCATTCAACCCGTGAACTAAAATCACTCAGACCTTTATTTGCATGGCAGTGTCTGGGGGCAGGAAGGTGCAGATTTTGAGAAAGCACATTTCCAGCAGGCTCCAAAAGAGATGCCAGGACAACTGAGTTAAAAAGAGATGTCTTAATGACAGTTATTTGGCTACAGATTGAGTGATTTTCCACAGCCAATAAAATGCTCATTTTTGATGATCTAAGACAGTTGTAAGAACCTAACTTTTTCCCCTTGCCAAATAACAAATAAAGCATAATTGTGTCTGTGCTAATTCTTGTGTCATTCATTCCATCACTTAAGCTTGACTCTGACGATTTTTTTTTAAAGAATAAATCTAAGTAAATTATTGGCCAACTGGTTCTCATAGAATCTTAGATGTTTATCTGGGAAAACAAAGTTAAGAAGTGCATACTTTTGTTAGACAGTATAGGCAGTGCACACCTGTTGAGCTATGGTTATTTTTAATAATTTTAATAAAACCATTAACTTTTGCTAAATATACAGGTTGCTTAGAATGGGGCAGAAATCCTGCTAAAGTCACTTTTGAGGTGCTGTCCTTTACACAAAATGTGGTCGAGAGTCCATACCTGGTTCACCCTTTAAAAACCTGTTCTTTTACTTCTGAACCTGGGATAAGGGCTCTGTTTGCAGAATATTCCTCTAAAATGGTCAAGGTCCCATTAATTATTTCCTGTCCAGTGTCATGTTTCAGGGAACCAAGTGTGTTCTTTCTCATTTAAGTCTATCTCTCTAGCAAAATACAATTCAGCTGCTTCATCCCGCTTTAAAGCAAGTTTAATTTACTTGATTAAAAGTGCGACCATGTTCAGCACGTCTCACAAGGACCAGGAAGGGACATTAATGAAGAGTTTCTCTTTGAAATAAAATATACAGATTTTGTTTCCCAGTGTTTCCACGTCTATCTTGCTTGCTTTCTTAGTTTTCATGTAGTATCCAATATCACAGAGATTGGCAGCAGAAAGACACAGAAATGCTTCTCATGGGGGCCCATTCTCTGGGCTCGTAGGCATAACATATATTTTACAAGAACAATGAGAAATCAGTTAGGGATCTACTTTTTTGCTGCCCCGTTAGAAGAAATGCTCTCTAGGGCAGAAGGGAGGATGGCTGACAGATGACTATTATAGAAAGCTCAGGACAGAAAAAGCAAGCACACGTATTTCTTGGACTTTTCTGTCACTGTGATCTCTTTCACAACTTTTTTTTTTTTGACCTAGAATGTTCATGTAAACTATAAATATTAGGAGCAAAAAGAATCCTATTGAACAGAACTCATTAGAAAAATTGAGTGGTTTATATTTATTTGTATATTTATATCTTTCAGAGGGAAATATACTCCATATATTATTTTTATCATGAAGTGTAGAAATTCCTTAAGCAAATATGTACTTAGGCATTTTAAAATATAAAATGTATTTATAGCTTACATCCACACATTTATTTTTATTTGTTCAAAAGATTGAAATTACTCTTTCTTGCATTAGTTCTTCCTTGGGTTTCTTGTTTAAATATTTAATTAGGCAAATTTTGAATGTACCTAATAGCCCTGAGGAGACTGAGTGGCGATCTTTTTTGAAACTTTAAAAATATCAGTGGGAAGCTGTTCTCATCTTTTTCCACCAAATTCAATAGCTTAGCTTTTCATTTCCTGTCACCAATAGCCAGGGTAATTAGACCATAATGAGAACTCATTGCTTGGAAGATGACATCTGAAAGTTGAAACTATTTGCTGTTGCACAAACTTCAACATGAAGCAAAGGGGCAGGGACCCCCTCCTGAAAGGCAGAAAATTCTATGACTGAAATGCCATTTCTCTGCAAATAGATTTCTTCTTGGAAAGACTCCAAAGTTCAAAGTCCAGGAAGCAAAGTGATATTTGTTTTGTTTTGTTTTTTCTCTGTCTTTCTTTCTTTCTTTTTCTTTTTTTTTTTTTTTTTTTTTTTTTTTGAGTAACCAATTCTTTTCTGTTAAGGAAACATCTTTTAGCTCTACTTGGTGGAGGGTGGGGTTGGGGGGATGGAACCCAGGGCCTGGCACACACAAGGCATGGGCTCTGCCATGAAGCCACATCCCCTATCCCTGCACATCTTAAAGGGTGCATTTCTCACTTGTGTAGACACCTGTGTAGACACCTGTGTAACCATCACTGAGATAAAGAAACAAAACATTCCCAGCCCTTGCAGAGTCTCAGACCCCTTCTTATCAACACCTCACCCAAGGAAGCCACCTGATTTATATCTCCCAGAATGGTTTTCTCTATCCTTGCATTTCACACAACTTTAGCCATGAATTATAAACTCTGTCATCCTGGTTTCTTCCTTTCAAAGTTATGTGTCTGCAATCCATCCACCCTGGCACTTGCATTTTCACTGCTCTATCCTGTTCCTTTAAGTGAATACACCACAATTTATTTATCTGTTCTACCTTTTATAGACATTTAGGTATTTTCTGGTTGGAACTTGTTAGTCTGCTTTCTGCCACTGTCATAAAGTACCTGAGATAAAAACTTAAAAGGAAGAAAGGTTTATTTTGGCTCACATTTTCAGAGGTTTCGGTTCATGGTTGCTTGACCCTGTCGCTTTGGGCCTGCGGCAAGGCAGAAACTCAGCGTAGGAAGAATATGGTAAGGTAAAGCTGTTTACCTCATGGCGGCCAGAAAACAAAGAAAGAGGTAGAGACCATCAACCCAATATCCCTTTCAAAACAATAATCCAACTTCCCCTCCACTAAGTTCCATTTCCTAAAAGTTCCACCACATCCTAATAGCACCATCAGCTAGGAGCCAACCCTTCGACATATGAGCTTTTGGGAGCTGGGGGTGGAATATTATGACGTGGATTCTTAAATGTCCACCAAAGGCCAGGTGTGGAACTCTTGGTTGTCAGCCTGTGGCACTATTGGGAGGCAGTAGAATATTTAAGAGTTAGACCTAGTGAAATAAAGTTAAGTCATTGAGGGTGTGTCCTTGAACAGGATATTGGCACCTCAGACCCTTCTCTCTCTGTGTCTCAGCTGCCATGAAGTGAACAGCTTTGCTCCACCACTTGCTTCCCACCATGATGCTCTACCTTGCCACAAGCCCAAAGCAACAAGGCCAAAAACCCTGCATTGAAACATCCAAAACCATGAGCCAAAATAAACCTTTCCTCCTTTCAAGTTGTTTATCTCAGGCATTTTGTCAAAGCAACAGAGAGCTGACTAACATAGCACTCTTAAGAATAAAGCTGCTGTGAACATTCTTGTCCACATCTTTGAGCATGTGTTAGTCAGCTTTTCATCACTGTGACCAAAATACCTGACACAAACAACTTGGAGGAGGAAAGGTTTATTTTGGCTCATGATTTCAGAGGTTTCAGTCCATGGTCAGCCAGCTTCATTGCTCTGGGCATGAGGTGAGGCAGAACATCATAGCGGAAGGGTGTGACATCAGGAAGCAGAGAGAGAAACAGAGAGAGGAAGAGGGGCCAAGATATAGTCCCAAGGGCACACCCCCACTGACCTACTTCCTCCAACCATGCCCCACCTGCCTCTGGTTTCTACCTCCTCCCAGTGGTCCATTCAAATGATTAACCCATCAAATGAATTAAGCCACGAGTGAGGTTACAGCCCTCATGATCCAATCATTTTCCAAAAATCCCCATGCTGCACTGGGTACCAAGTCTTCAACACATGAGCTCCTGAAGAGCATTCCAGGTCTAAACCATAACGGAACATATGCATTTGTTTTCCATGGGTGTACACTTAGCAGAGGAATTTGGGGCATAGACTATATGCAACTTTGATAAATTGTGCCAAACCTTTTTCAAGGAGTTGTACTAAGAGTCTAGTCACCACTTTTTGAATGGCAACCAGGGCTTAGTCTCATCGCTGAAAGTCAAGTGTAAACTGTTCCCAAAAGAAAAGACTGAGACTGAGCAACAGAAGAAGTAGGGGAAAAAGTTTGAGAGAAAGAGAGAGCTCTGCCTCCTAGCAAAGGAACTTGTCCAGGCTAAACAGGGGCCAAGGTGGGTGAACTATTCCCTACCCAACTGGTCAGGGCTAGAGGCCTGACTGGCAGCTCATCATCACTTATAGTACTTGCCTGTTGGTTACCTGAGCCCTTTCCTTTGGATCAAATTCTATATGTTCTCTTTTTCTGATAATTTTTCTAATTATTGACCAAAAAGTAATATTAAGACCATGCTACCCTCATGGTTAGTGAAGCCCCACCCCCACCCCATGGTGTCCTGCCATCTTGGTGTCCTGCCTGCCTCTGTGACAGCACTGCTCCATCCTTCTCACTGACATGTAGACCCTTTGAGGGGCCCAGAAGGGTTTGGGGCTCTGGGTTCCAACTAGGCTGAATTCCAGAAAATGTGACAACCAGAACACCCCACCCCCCACACTAGGTGTTCTAGAAATACAGGAGACAGGGGTAGAAATGAGACCATTATCTTTTCTGAATACTTTTCTTTTTCTTTTTTTCTTTTCTTCTGGTGCTGGAGAGGGAGCCCATGCTAAACACATAATCTACCCATGTGATCTATACCCCCAGCCACCAACAACTTTTCTAAACAACCAGAGCAACATCATTTTTTAAATTTAGTATATTTGCATCATTAGAGCATAATTCCCTTCTGCTTAAGTGTGGATTGGACTTCGTACCTTGCTTCTCACTCATAAAATAAATGTTGTGTGACTCTGGAACTAAATCATAAATGGCACTGTGGCTTCCTACTTGTTCCTTTCTCTCTCTCTCTCTCTCTCTCTCTCTCTCTCTCTCTCTCTCTTACTTTCCCACCACCCCCATCACTGACTCCTGGGAAAACCAGCTGCTATGTCACAAGTACACTCAGGCTTCCCAGTAGACAGATCCACATGGGAAGGATCCTGCCAACAGTCATGTGGGTGCACATCTTGGAAACAGACCCTGCAGCCTCAGTCAAGCCATCAGGTGCCTACAGCTCTAGTCAACTTCTTAAGAGACCCTGAGCCAGATTCACCCAGCTAAACTGCTCCCAGATTCCTGAGTGAGAAAAGAAATGGTTATAGTTTTAAGCTTTTAAGTTTGGGGCAAATGTGTTACACACATAGATAACCAAGAACAGTAGGTTTTTAGTACTACTAACCAAATGTTTCTGGTTCTATCTTCCAGAAACATGGCAGCATGACCTATCTCCTTTCCTTGGAATTTAGGTATATACACATGTAACTTCTCTGGCTAATGACATTGAGTCAAACAGATGTTTAGTCACCTCTGTGGAGGCACTTCAAGCATCAGTGTCCTATCATCACCTGGATTTCTTCCTCTTCTACACCAGTGACCATGTGGTGAATAATGGAATAATACTCCACTAGCTTGTGACCAGAAGTGGAGATGTTACGATGTAGAGCCATTAACTGACCCATAGTGGTTTTGTAGCAGTAAAAGAAATAAACTATTGTGGGTGTTTATTACAGCAGCATGACATGGCCTGTACTGACTGATGTAGATAAGGAGACACGGGGATTCTCTGTCCCTTTACCCTGAGTTCTTCATACTCTTTTTGCCCAAAAATGTCAGCATTTCCATCAAGATCAGCAGATTAGCCTCATTAATGTGGGATGCCATTGTCTGCACAGGAAACCAGGGAACTGTACTCTCCCATGTCCCAGCCCTGGTGAAGACTGTGGAACCTAGTTCAAGAGAGGGTTAGGGGCTCAGCAACACCAGATCATCATGGGAACCATGCAAGGGAGAAGATGCAAGGGTGTAAAAGGAGTTTAAGGTGTTAAGTACTGGCCCTGCCCCTATGATCCAGTTCTGAAAGTCACAAAGTCAACAATGATTGAACCTTTGCTTTCTTTTCCAGAACCATAGAGAATTTGGGGAAATTACCGTCTGGCCACCCAGAAAACAAAGGCCAATTAGGATTTGTTTTATTTTCCTTTCTTCCCAGATCAATCCACAGTTCCCCAAGGATCTTCTGTGGTTTGGAGCTTCCTCTGTGCCTGCTCTGATCTTCTCCATTCAACACCCCTGCCTGGCCCCTCCCCGCCCTCTCAACGGTCCTACTCCCCTTGTCCACAGCCCCCTCTCTTTCTCCCAGCCCTCCAGCTCCAGCCTCCTCGTTATGAAGTGTTAGAAAGTTGGTGAAGTGAGAAATGAGCCTGTGAAAGCTCGTTGTCCTAATTAAACTTCGACAAGGAGAGTGACAAGAGGCGACGGGGAGGAAACGTTGCCACCACTGGAGGTCCTGCCTGGGCTCAGGTCGGGGAAGGCCATTGTCCTGCAGAACAAAAGCTACTGTTTGCATGTGTTAAACCCCATCAAACTTCATCAGACCCAGGTGCAAAAGCCCACATCCCAAATGCCATCCCTGTTTATGCCACCTTCCCTAGCACTGATGGTCCCCAGCTGTCGACCCTGATCAGGGCCGGGTCCCACATCAAAGCACCATTCCCTCCACCGACAGTTTCTCCTCTAAGATGCATTGTTGTTATGACTTCCTACGCTGGGTCCCAGTCTGATGAATTAGGGCACAGAGCCCCCCATGGCATGCTGGGCCCTGTGGTGTTGTTAATGAGGTAAGACTGGCGGGATGGTCCTGGCCTGGGCCTAACTAATCACATAAAGCTGTTGCTTTGGAACAGACCCGAACTGCCCCAGAGTCAACTTCCCTGGAAGTAACACAAAGCAGAGCTTCCTGGGAGAAGACACAATGCCTCCTATTGTCTCTGTCACTTCCCCTTCACCCTCCCAGAGATTAAGCATCTACTTGGGAGCCACAGCCCTGTGCAAATGCTGTTTGCTGATGCCCAGTCGTGGTTTCTGAAACCCCGTGAGAAGCAGTTTCTCTCTGCAGTCATTTCTTCCAGACTGGTCAAGCCGGCTGGGGAGGAGAGGCCAGGCTCAGGGAGCTCTGGTAGCAACTTGCAACATAGGCCACCAGAGACTGATGGCTTCTCACAGGTAGCTGGGACACAGCCAATGATGGACTATTAGACATGTCCTGTGTCTGGGCAGAGGCCAAGGGGGTACACAGTCCCTACGTGCCCTTCCATGGCAGACCCAAGGAAGAGGGTCCTCAGGGACCAGGGCCATGCATGGGTTATCTAGCAAGCCCCATAGTGTTCCTAGGAAGCTACACCCAGCCCCCAAAGTTTTGTTTTTGCTGTTTTTATGGCACTAGGGATAGAACCCAGGGCCTCGTGCATACCAGGTAATCCCTCTACCACTAAGCTACATCCCCAGCCTGCACCTTGCTTTTTGCCTAGTACTCTGGGCAGGGCTCTGGGCCTCCACTTACCTAACCACTTCTTCCACCTCTTCCTAAGCATTGTCCCAGTCCCAAATACTCAGTTAGCCTCCCAGAAGAACTGTGACCAGAAGGAAGTTCCCATCACACCCATTCAATGTCCTCATATTTATTTCTACCAACCTACTATTGCTCTGAAGAACCCAAGTGGGCTGAGGGAGTCCCATTGGCAATGCCAGAACTGATGCTGGAGAAGAGTCCAGAAGAAGTGAGAAATGGGAGGCACAGGGGTTGGGGTGGGGGTGTTGAGGTGCAAGTCTGAACTGAACACCAGGTAGGAAATGGGGGATTGAGCTGGAAGTCACATTTCCCCCACCCTCCCTAGTTGTGCATTTGGGAGTTCTATTGCATTCACTGAGGCACAAAAAGGCTCTAGAAAATTCTAAACCACCAGCATTCTTGGGTGACCAAGACACGGTCCCTTGCTTCCCACTAGTGAGAGACTCACTTGTAACCAACCAAGCATTATCAAATACAGAGTTGACAGAGGGCTCCAGAAGTTTCCGAAGATAGCATGAAGGAAGAGTAAAGTGGAAGATTCTGGGTGGAAGGAAAACAATTCCTGAGAAAGTGGCCCTTGCTCCAGGCTTCAGTGGTTCCATAGGATTTTGCAGAGAAGTAATGAGGGTAGTGAGGGGAAGACTTTGCTAAACATCATTTATGAAAAGACCAAAAGCACTCATGCTCCTCCCAGCCCTGGGTTAGCATGTCTCTCTGAGTCTTTGGCAACTCTTGATGTACAGGTGTGATTTTTCCAATCTGCACCAGCCTAACCACCTCCTCTTAGCCTCTCAGTCACAGTCTGGTATAATGGATTGGCATCAGACAACACTTATTGATCCTGAAGACAAAGTCATTCATTGGGGTCCCTAGAAACAAAATGAACACACTGAAGACAAGAGATCACTCTTAGACACCAGCAAGAGTGAAATCACTTACTAGGTGTTTTGGTGTGTGTGTGTGTGTGTGTGTGTGTGTGTGTGTGTGTATGAAAAAGGGTGATGTGCAACGAATAACCTGGCTCAGTCTCAAGTAGACAAAACTTTAAAAAATGACTTAATGTTATGTTAGACTGTTGCATTTTAAAGTATGTTAGACTGTTGCATATTAAAGCAATGTCATGCCTTCTAAGAAACCAGCATCAGATCCTGAAAGCAATGCCTTGGGCAAATTTAAAGTTATAACTCTCTTTTCAAGGGAGCAACCATAAACATTTCACCCAATATATACAGCAACCAGGACCTCTAATGACTGTGTAAACACTCTTTCATTCCCAGGTTATAATGCTCCCATTTTCTCTTCCTCCTCCCAAACCACATTTTTCCAAACAGCCACTGTGTGCAGGATGGGAAGCTCATGAGAGAAGGAAATATTTGGGGCTGTGTCAGCCAGTGGAGTGGGGCTGCATGGTTACAGCATTACAAAGGCAAATGGTTTCCCAGTAAATCCATCTCCAATGGCTCTCTGGCCAGGGTTGGTGGGGGACAGGCAGGAGTGTATGTGTTGGGTACATTGCGTCTCCAGCTGTGCAGCTATGGAGGCCTCTCTGGACAGAGCCATTAATGGACAATTATTGGGCCCTCAGCCCACAGCAGATGTGCTGGGGAATGGAGCCAGGAAGAGCTGGGATGCAGCCGGCAAAGGGACATGGAGAGCCTGAGATGCCTTGCAAGGTAACCATAGGCGGAAACCTGAAAAATGAAGATATTCCCACCATCCCAGATAATGGGCCTAACTTAAAATGCAGGTCCTTTCCTTGAAGTGAGCTTGGCAGGCCCAGTTGTTGAAAGGCAAAAAAAAGGAGAAAAAAAAATCAACATGTTTTATATTTGCCTGGCCTGCATATCTAGCTGAGTTCCCTTCAGACCCCCTCATGTGCTGAACTGATGTGCAGGATCAGAACAAAAGGAATTGAGGGTAGTCATTGCTAAATGACACAGAATGAAAAGAGGTCACCTTTAAATGTTGTTTCACGCATTTATTATATAAGCTGACAAACAGTTAGTGGCTTGCTGGATCCTCTTAGAAGTTACCAGAAGTCTTATAGCTATGATCTCTTTGGCTGTTGCTGTAGAGGGTCACCTGTCCCCCACCAGAAGCCACCTCTGCTCAGATGAGAAAGTTAGGGTCTGTTTCTCCTAGTTTGGGGAGTTCTTCTTTCGCTGCTGGTGTTCCAGAGCTTCGGATCCCCAACTTCCCTCATCCTCCAAGTCTGTTCTCAGGTGCAGAGTGAACAGGGAGGCTCTGAACAGACCTCCTTCAGGGCTGGGGTGGAACCCAGGAGCCGGCACACACAAGGTCAGAGTTCCACCATTAAGCCTCACCCAGCCTGAGGCTTGTGGTTTCACAGTCTTAAGCTAAAGTCAGGCCTCGTCAAGCAAATAGAGGGGCTCTATTAGGAGTGGGAGGTCCACCCTGGATTTCTCTGAGTTCCTTGATTTGCCTTACCTCTGGGTTTTATGTAGAGATTGGCTTTTTCCATCCACAACACTCTTTGCCTAACTGACTCATACTTTCTGCTTTAAAAAAAAAAAAAATGTCATTTCCCTGGCACAAGCTTCTGTGGTAAGGAGTGTTCCTTATAATAAAGACTGTTAGCTGCCTAATAATACCTATTTCCGGTTTTTTGTTGTTGTTGTTGTTTTTGGGTTTTTTTGTTTGTTTGTTTGTTTTTGACTAACCGATCCCTATATTGTTGGAATAGCAATAGTTCCAGCAAAAACACTATGTTTCTCAAATTTACACACACTCGTAGTCAAGCAAAAGATGTTGGAGGTGGGGGATGCATCCAAGAAAGCTCTTCAAAAGAGAAAGAATCAAGCCAGTAGGTAGGCTTTCTTCTTTGTCTTTTCTCCTGGAAAAGCGGTCATGATGTTTGGAACTCTAGTAGTCATTTTGGGCTCAACTTGAGGATAGGCATCAGAAGCTAAGATGGTTGAGTAGAACAAAGACAGAAGGTATCAGGCCCTCTGAAGAATGACGGTGAAGCTGACTTACCAGGCCGACTTACCAGGCCCACACTGCCCATCTCTGCACTTCTATGAGAGTAAACCTCTATCATCTTTAAGTCACTGCGGTTTCTAGTCTTTGTCACTAGCAGCTGAACTAAACTTAATCAAGGCCTCCCTTTTCTGTGCTTCTCCACAGCACTGTTCACACTTGAATTGCTCGTCCTGTGTGTTATCTTTTCCCAGCTCTGTAAGAGCTATGATACCAGTACCTGGCTTAGAATCTGTCAGCCCTGTAAATGTCAAACAAGAAGTCCCTGAAATACGGTCCTGCTAGTGAGTCGGCACACTGGGGGTTCCCTTTTCCATGGAGTCATACAAGAATCCAGGATATCAAGCCAGGGCCCACGAGAGGTTAGTGTTTAGACTAATTAGAGTACATGAGAGGGGAAACCCCTGTTAATTTATTTATAACAAAACCAGTCATTTTTGAGCACCTGCTGAGTGCTACACACTATAGTAGAACTTAAAAGAAACTCTTCCCTGTGCTTGCGTGGAATCGTGTAGACAAGCCATCATCCCTTGCCTTCAGGTAGCTCCATATTTCAAGACCTGCTGCATAACAAACTATCCCAACACCCAGGGCTGGAAACAACGGGCATTTTTAAGTCATCTCAAGATTCAAAGGGTTGGTTGGGAATCAGAGGGAAGCAGTTCTGCTGACCTGGCTTGGGTCCCTTCCCAGTCACAGGCTGGTGGCAGCTGTGGCTGGACATCCCACATGACTTCATATAGTTGGGAAGGGTGGTTGGGGACCAAGCTCAGTCAGGAGATTGGGACAGCTGAGCCTGTCTCTCTCTAGGGTCTTAAGACCTCCCCTTCTCCACATGGCCTCTCCACATGTGGCTCCTGAAGAACATCTGGACCTCTGACATGGAAGCTCAGGACTCTCAAAGTACAGAAGCAGAAGCTAGAAGGGTAAGAATGGAGCCCAGGATAGCCCAACACCATGACCTGCCCTCACTCATCTTCCTTACTCAGTTTCTTAAACAAAAATATCAGAGGCTGGGTATTAAGTAAGAGAGCAGATGATTTTTTTTAGTTCACAGTTTTGGAGGTTAAAAGTCCAAAGAGTATGGTACCAGTTCTGATGAGGACCTCAAGGCAGATAGCATCATGCCGTAGCTCATGCAGGAAAGATCACATGCCAAGACAGGAAGCGTAAGAGATTCAGAGGTCAGACTCACTCATTTAAAGCAACTCACTCTTGCAGAAACTAAGCAGGATCCCAGAAGAACTACCTTAATCTCTTCCAAGGGCACAGCCCTAAAAACCTAACCAACTCCCACTAGCCCCACCTCTTAAAGGTCCCACCACCACTTACCCTGCCACATGGAAGACCACACTCTCAACACTGAACACATCCAAGCCATAGTGGATATCCCTTATCTTCTTCTATTTTCTGCTGCTATGACTACATACCACAAGCTGAGTAATTCATAAAAAAAAAAAAAGAAAATTATTTCTTAACATTTTGGAGGCTGGGAAGTCCAAAGCCCCAACAGACTGCACCTGAGGAAGTCCTTACTAGTGAGAACTCTCTGCAGAGACCCAAGGACATCACTTGGTGAGATAGATTAAATGTTCTAACCAGGTCTCTCTTCTTCTTCTTATAAAACCACTAATGCCATCATAGGGTCCCACCCTCATGACTTAATCTGATCCTGATTACCCCCCCAAGGCTCCACCTCCAAATGCCATTGATGTATGACTTTAGGGATTAAGTGCCAACCTGCTTTGGTGGGAACATTTGAACCACAGCACCCCTGAAGGTGCATTTAAAACTAGAACTCTGCCAAAGCGCACATTGTCCAGAACTGCACATGTGAGGTTGGGGATGGTCTCTCATCGGAATGTTTTATGTCTGTCATTGGCAGCCAGGACCGGGTCCTGGGAAAACTGTCAACAAGATGAAGGGTGTTTTGATAGAGAGGTTGCCAGAAGGAGGGTTAGGAACATCCATACTGTGTCACCCACAACACTGGGCTCCTCTGTTCACTCCAGCACATTCTCTAAAATCTCTGCCTGTTTATCATTATCCCAGGTGATACCATATCCGCAATAGGCACCTCACCTTCTTCCACTGGGGTTTCTCAGCTGAATCGCTGCAGGTGTAGTAGGTATCAATAGCCTCAGGAAATGAGGTGCTCAGGATGGGGGAGTAGAGCCCCGCAGGGAAGGTCCCTCAAAGCCCGAGAGTTCCCTTTGCCTAAATGTGTTTTTAGACACACAGTTCCCAGCCGGCCCAGCCCCCTGGCCTCAGAGCTCAGCCTTCAGGGTAGGGCAGGAGAAAGAATGCAATCGGAGTTATGGCTTAATGAAGTGAACCATGATAACCGTAAACAGACAGTTTGGGATTTGGTTTGTTATTTTGTACAAGGCAGTACCTTTCAATAGCAACTGGTGTCAGGGTCAAGCTTAAACATTTTCGTGTCACCAACAAAAAAACAGTGATGCCATTGTTAAACACTGTACTTTTCCACCTTAAAATGGGATTGGTTTTGTGGATTGGGAAAGTTATCAAAAATAAGTTCCTTCAATCACAAAGGTTAGCAGAAAGGAAGTTGATGGATGGCTTGAAAGATGAGAGAACCATATAGGTAAGTAATGGCTGTTACAAAGAATGGTATGCCTGGCTATCAACCCAAGCCTTTTAAAAATATTTAACACATATAGCCCAGTCAATAACCCCTGCACAACCTGAAAAAAAAAATGTCTATTAATCCTTATACACAGAGTAGAGCTGAAATTGCTCTGTGTAATAGCTCATGGCTGCATGCTCTGTTTAAGAACAGCAATTGTTAAAATGTGGCTTCCCTCTTGAGGGTAACACCCCAAATACAGTATGCCACATGGGGATGCCACGAAGCTGGAGATGTGGCAGTAGGTCAGGGCAGAAGGAGACAGTTGTGGCTCTCTAAACCACTTCTGGAAGGGAATATGTCAGCTCCAAAAGGTTGGGGTCTTTCTCTGGCATCCAAAAAATAGGCAAGACACTACCTAGTCACAGCCAAACTTAGGCCTATTTCAGCACTTTCATAGTTTGAGGACATTTGGTAACTGTTTAAGAGTTGTTCTTTTTTTTTTTGCTTTTTTGCAATCCTGAGTGAACATAATGCTTTTTTACTAACTGTAAAATAAGTTCTGCTTATGGTGCTATCCTTCATCATCCTTCAAACTTCAGGTGGTTTGGCTTTAGACAGTGCAATTGTCCCTTGGTACCCATGGGGGTTTGGTTCCCCATGTGGAAACCCAAGTCCACTGAACATCCAGTGCAGATGCAATTTTTTTTCCCCAAATGTTTTTGATCTGTGGTTGGTTTGAATCCATGACTGGAGAACCCACAGGGATGGAGGGACAGCTATATTTATTACTATTCCAGTCTTTGCTCAGGTGTCCCGAAGAATTTCTCCTTCTTAATCAACTCTCAATTCCATTCCACTGGTAGCAAAAATAATCCTGGCACTGGCCAGTGAATGTGCTGTGAGCTTGGACACTTTTCTTGCACAGATGAAGAGTGAACATACACCCAACCTCACCTGGCACCTTTTTCTGGAAGTGTCCATTTCCAGAACAGTTCAGCACCACAATACCAAGCTATCCCATAACTGCACACTGCTAAACCATCTCCTTTTACAGAAGAGGAAGCTGAGGATTAGCAATCTCTGCCAGGTTGCCAGATCTTTCAGGTATAAGAAACAGCAAATATATTAGAGCTGAGATAACAGGAATCAGTGACTTAATCTCTCAAGTCCATAACATAATACAGAGCTTGATCAAGTAAAGAAGACCAAGGCCAAGTGAATAACTACAGATTAATGCATAATTACATTTTTTGCATACACAAAGTCACATGTGTATCATAACATAGCTCCCCCATGAGTTGAAATATACACTATATCTAGAGTTGATGCTTTCACAAGTATACAGGTTCACTGTGGGGCAGGGTTGGGGACCTGAGACAGCCTACCAGCCACTGACCCATCTTCAGCCTTCATCTAAATCACATACCTCAATCATGATGGCTGTTGAGATGACCTCACTCAGAGGGCCCTGCCCTGCCCTGCCCTTGGCTTACCCCCTGGTCGTGAGACTTGTGACTGTCTCCTTGCTCTGCCCACCTCTTGCCTGCTTGGACCATCCATTGGTTATAGTTGTCCCTTTGATGTCCTACTCTACATTCTAAGGAAACACTTTGTCATGCCCTGTTACACTTACGGTCCTCATGTCCCGAAGTGGAGCTCTTGTCTTGGTAAAATCCATCCCACCTCCTCCAGTAGGCACAGGGGTTAACCCCCACAGTGCCCTAAAGATCCTCCAGCCTGCCTTACTCAAGTCTTAGAATTTAAGATGTTTTCGGCAGTTTTTTTCTCTGCTGGGACTAAAAGACCCGACAAGAACAATTTTAGAGGAGGAAAAGTTTATTTCGGGGCTCATGGTTTCAGAGGTCTCCATCTGTAGACAACCAACTTCATTCCCCAGGGCTTCAGGTGAGGGCAGAACAACATGGCAGAAGAGTGTGACAAAGAGAAGCAACTCACATGATGATCAGACAGCAGAGAGAGACTCCACTCACCAGACAGAAAATATATACCACAAAGCCGTACCCCCAAACCCCATCTCCTCCAGCCACACCCTACCAGCCTTCAGTTACCACCCAGGTAATCCCTATCAGGGGATTAACTCACTGATTAGGTTAAGGCTTTCATAACCCAATTGTTTTTCCACTAAACCTTCTTGCATTGTCTCACACATGAGCTTTTGGGGGACACCTCAAATCCAAACCTTAATATAAGATAATTAAAAGAACAATTTTTATTCAATGCAATGAAAATATCACTTCTTCTTAATAGTATTGTCCTGCTGTGTCTGCACCTTGATCATGTAAAACTATGTTGGTTAAAATTCTGCAAAGCCATTCCTTGGAGGTAACTGTCAGGCATGGGATCTTGACTGGGATGCGTACTGGACTTTCCTTGGTCTCTTGGTGGAACATCAAATCTCCACTCTGAAAATAAACCAAAAACTGGAAAGAGAAGAAGCACTTATTTCAGGCATCCTGAGAAGGTGGGTTTTGAGGGGACAGGAGTTGTTTTTCCTAAATTAGTCAGATCTCAGCCTGGTGGTCCTTCTCACACCATAATGTGCATCTGAAGCTCCTGGGGCTCTTATAAATATGACGATTCTATCTCAGGGTCTAGGGCCAGGACTGAGAGTTTGCATTGCTAACAAGCTCCCAGGAGATGTCAAAACTGTCAAAGCAGAGAGAACACTTTGTAGACACATTAGGAGCTTGTTAGAAGTGCAAAATCCTGAGCTCCACCTTAGACCTATGAACTGAATGTGCCTGGTAACAAGATCCCAGGCAATTCTTGTGCCCTTTACAGTATGAGAAAGCTGGTTTCTTAGGGTTTGCTGTGCTCGCAGCAGACATAGTTAATCAATCAGGACACTCTGATGGTCCTTCTTAACACAGTGCTGCAGTTCCAAGAAATGCCTGAGAGACAATCTAGGAAAGAAACCCTATAGCCAAGAATCAGCCCTGATAGATGATTGATAAAAGAGGAGAGAAAGAAACAAGTCAGGGCAAAGCTGGACTTTTAGAAACCAAAAGCCAGGAAGATTTCTAGGAGGAGTTTCAAAGTGCCTGCAGTGTCAGGATGAAGCATAAATATAAATAAGGGCCCTGGAGTTAGCACCTGAAAGGTCTGTGTCCCCAGGGTTATGAAGCTACTAAAAGCCACCTGTAGCATTACTCAGAAACAGGATCAAAAAGAAGGTTCTAGAAAGGCTGAGAAGTTGCCCACCCAGCTGGAGATTTCACGGCTAAGGCTAAAGAAAGGGACTGTAGTCTGTCTCCCTAGTAAGATGTCTCAGATGGAGCATCCATCATACACCCTGCAAGAACTGGCCCCAGTTTCTCATTACATTAAGGATATGCACCATCTTTTTCTTAAGATGAGGAATCTAAGGCCAAGGAAGTTTAAATAATGAGGATGGTAAATACCCTAGCAGAAGTTCTTCCAGCTGTCTGCCTGTTAGACTGACCTCCTGGGTTCACCATATTTATCTTTTGGCATTATTTATTATTTTGCCACCTCTTGACAAATTTCCATTAGAGAGTCTTTCCTGTGGGGAGTGCTGGACGGGACGAGGCTAGGGTGGGCACTGAGGACCCAACAGAGCAGTCAGGTGGGGATGATTCTGAGAGTCAAGAACAGGCAAGACAGGGTTCTGGGCTTTCTGTAAAATCAATCAAGATTTGATCTGTGGTGATGTCTTTTTGTTTGTTTTACTGAAATTGTGCTTGGTACATCACGCCTGCTCTCTGATGGATCCCCATGACCTCCTTGCTGGGCCAGAATCATTAATCCCATTTTCAGAAGAGAAAGAGTAGGCTCACAAAGACCA
Source organism: Sciurus carolinensis (assembly GCF_902686445.1). Taxonomy (NCBI): domain Eukaryota; kingdom Metazoa; phylum Chordata; class Mammalia; order Rodentia; family Sciuridae; genus Sciurus; species Sciurus carolinensis. The sequence continues at coordinate 68,271,837 of NC_062214.1, forward strand.
GGTGCTAGGCCCAAGTTCAACCTGGGCTGAGAACGGCACTCATATCTGTCTGATCTGAGAGTTAGGAACCTATTTTAGGGCTTATTAGAAGTGGGCTTCCGTGGGCTAGTCTGGGTGCGAACCAGCAATTCTGATTGTGTCTACGGTACAGTTGAAGTTTTGGACATTTCACTGTCAATAAACCTTTGCACTGCCACTTGTTCGTAAGCTAGGAAGTGCCTGTGTGTTGGAGTAGAAAAAACTTGAATGGTAACTTCCTACTCAACTTGGTGCAGTGACATCTAGTGGCCAACAGGAGAAATGCAGCAGAATCCCTGGACATAAGAGCAGGTGCAAAAGCTGGTACTTCATGGGATTAAAAAAATGAGCTGAAATTCATGATAACTGAAGTATTTATGGAATTTATAAAATGAAGTTTTAAGCCATGTCATTTCTATAATTCTGTGTTTCATTCCTAATATGCATGCTTATTTACTGTCACCAACGGAAAATACACTGCATCCAACCCATTGTTGCTTAATGGATAAACTATGTTTGCACTAATACAGAGCATAATCTAATATACAAAATAACATAATGTAATATAATATAATGCAAACTCAATGCTTGTAGACATGCTCAATAATTAAAAACATAAATTGGAAAATGCTGTAAGTCACTCATTAACCCAGTCCCCTGGAAGTGGGATGGATGCTGTAGGATCACCATAATGCCATAAGAAAAAGATAGGGGAAAATGTATATAAATATGCTCTCTGATTATTATACCTACAAAGATGATAAGATATGACATGCTTTTTAGAGACTTCTGGTTACAGGGTAACTTAAGCTCTGCCCAATTAATTTTTATACCACAGAGACACAAATACAAGGGGTTCCCCAGGAAATCTCAAGAGAACAGACTTTAGCCATCTCTTCTCGTCCACCCCCACCCCCACCCACCATGGTCTCCACTTTGGGATTCAAATAATGGCAAAAATCTAAGGGAGATTCTTGGGTAATTGATGCTTCTTTACAAGGGGTCTCTGCTGAAGGGCAAGGAAAGTGGTGTCACTGTGGGGCCAAGAGAGATGCACCCAAGAGTGACTTGCCAAACCTTAACACACTCAAATTATTTTTTCAAACATTTTGGTTTTGGCAGATGCATCCTGTTAAGACCCCTTTCCCAACATTTTTATACCCATGTGAATTTCAAAGGAAATTTAATATGTATGTTTCTGATTCACTTAGGCTTAAGTCAGCACAATCATTCAGTGAGAATCATTTTGTGTCCAAGAATCTTCCTGAACCCTTTCTTTTGTAAACCCCCTTAAACAATTTTCCTTCTAACCAGGAAGCATGTTTTGTCCAGAATAAATTGAACTCAAACCCCCAAAAGATTTTAGTTTGGTTCAAAACTCAGAGCCTTTGAATTCTGAAGAAGGTCAGAAGTTTGCATACAACTCCAGTCATGGAGAATGTCTAGTGGTGGTATTGAGGAGGGTGGAGTGTTACCAATGAGACACAGTGATTCTGTGGAGTGATATTTTGTATACTTTAAAACTGAAAGTCTGATTTCTTGCTGCCTAGATCTAGTGCTGACCTGGCCAAGCATCTTCTGGGTCTGGGTGGCCCAGGGACTTGTGCAGCCACATCAGCACTCAGTGTTGGTACCTTCCTCAGTAGCTAACACTCAGTAGCATATCCAACACCCAGGCCACAATAGGACAGTGGCTCCCTGCCTGGTTCTCTTGTACCACAGGATTTTCTTCCCTAGATAGGACCTCACCATCAGGTGTGGGCAATTAATGCTGAGAATAAATTAATGAACTAGCTCATTTATTCCATCTCAGTGCAAAGATGGCTCCTCTATACAATTTGATTAAAGTCAAAATGGCAAAGATGATGATGACTTCTTTTAACATGCTGCTCTTTTTATACAAAGATGACGTAATTATTCCGCTCAAGTTTATTTTTTTCTTTTTTGTTTTTCTCTCTCTGTACTGGGGATAGAACCCAGAGCACTCCACCACTGAGCTACACTCCTTATTATTTTTTTAATTTTGAGACAGGGTCTCACTATGTTTTGCGGGCTGGCCTCAAACTTGTGATTCTCCTAACTCCCAAGTCATGCATGGGATTAGAGGTGTGTACCACTGTGCCCAGCTTATTTTTCTTATCATAGTGATAGGACAGGGTTTAAACAGCCAACTCCATTGCTCAGGATTAAGTTCTGTCATATATAACAGAAAACCTGAATAGCAGGTATTAATAAAACAGGAATTTACCTTTTGCTCATGTGAAAGAAATCCAAGGAAGAAATTCCAAGGTTAAAGGACTGATTCCAGAGTCTTTGGGGACCTAGGCTCTTCCTATGTGTCTGTTTTGACTTCCTTAGCATGTGACTTCCATTTCAGAATCACTTTATCATCACAAGATAGCTGCTGCAGCCCCAGCTCTCTTGTCTGTTCCAAGCAGCAGGAATGATAAAGAGCCCATCAGCTGACTCTGCCCATGGAAAACCAAACCAAGACTTCAGTTTATATTTCTTTCATCACTTGTCTGCAAGAGAAGCTGGTATATAATGTTCATTGCTGGCCCTCAGTAATTAGGGTTCCTCTGGCAAGAAAGAAGAAAAAATTGGGTGGCCAACCATCCATCACCCTTACCCATGATGCTCTTTCCTGCCCTTGTCACAACTCTCAACCACTGGAACTTAGACCAAGGGAAAGTTGGAGAAGCCATAAACTGCCAGGCTCTGGGTGCGTGGCCAGACCCACAAATATTGTGATGTAGGCTCTTTATTTCTATATAATTAATCCTCTGTTTGCTTTTGCCTGGTCTAAGTCTGATTTGCCTCAGATTAACATATATGTGCAGATTTTAACTCAAGCCAGAAGGGAGCAACTGAAATGGCAGTGGGGATGCCCTTTTCCCTCTGCCTTGACTGTGTAGATCTGCTTGTCTTCCTTCTGCCAGGGTCATTCTTTCCTCTGGCATGACCACTGATTGCTAGAGTTTGAATCTTAAATGTCCCCTAAAGACCCATGAGTTAATAGCTTGGTCCTCAGTCTGTTGTGCTATTGGAAGGTAGTGGAACCTTTAGTGGGAGGAAGTTAGGTCATTGTGGGTGTGTTTTTGAAAGATAATGGAACCCTAGATCCTTCCTGTTTTCCTTTTTCTTTCTTTTCCCAGTCACCATAGGTGAACAGGCTTCCTCTGCTGTACACTCCTGCCATGATGTACTATATCACCTCAGGCCCAAAGCAACAGGGCTAAGTGATCATGGTCTGAAACCTCTGAAACCATGAGATGGCCTTAAAAGGAAATCTTTTTTTCCTTTTCAGTTAATCATCTCAGGTATTTTGTTACAGAAGTAGAAAACTGACTATCACACTGATTGAAAACTCAGCAGGAAAACAGATTTGTTTGCACGTTCTCTGAGGACAGAATAGTGTTAACATGTTGGGGGAAACTAGTGGATCTTGATTCATAATGAGTTTGAAAGCTAATTGCTCATTCAAGTCAAATTTAGGTAACATTGGACAGTCACACTAAATGTGGAATCTACTTCATTGATAGTATCAGGGATGTGCTCACAATGAAGCTGATCTTCCCTCAGGGGCACATGTCACCCCCATTTTATAGCCAAGAAAACTTGAGGTTAGTTCACCTTCTTCAAGCCACCTCAGGTCACTTCAGAGCTGTAATGGCATCCCTATATCAAAAAACTGCCCTTAACCAAGGAGCCAGGAAAGGGTTCAGAATGTATATTGCAGGTCCCAAGACCTGACCTTGACTCCCAGTCACTGAGTGAGGTGATTGACCTCAGTGGAAAAAGGCAGCTCTGGGATGCTGGGCATCCCGGGCATCCCTCAGCAAGAGTCAATCACCAGAGCTGAAATAAAGTAGAATAAAGAGTGGGCTCCATGGCTGTCCTCATCATTACAACGAATTCCATTTGCTGCAGACCTCAACATCTCTCACAAGTTCTTATGATCTAAAAATGGTGGAACTGTGGGAAAGGTTATCTGACTTCTGTTATTGTAGCTTCGCATGCTTTTCATATTTACTTATTTATTTACAGTGCTGGGGATCAAACCCAAGGCCTTGTGCAAGCTAAGGAAGCACTCTACCACTGAGCTACAACTCCAGCACTCATGTTTACTCTTATTAGTTATCAAACAAACAGACCCTTCAAAGTGCAATGTCTTAGACTTAGATCCCTTGACATGCCAAGAAGCCAAGCAGCAGATAGAAGTAGCTATGCAGAGTTGAAAGCAAAAATAAAAATATTTTTTCACAATAAAATTAGCAGAGAGGTCCTTGACTGGGGAAGTTTACGCAAGTCAGAGAAATGAGGGTAGCTTACTGACTTCTAAGAAGAAAAGTTTGCTAGAAGGAACTAGACTAGTCCCCAGGAATAGGAAAACTAAGACCTGACAAACACCTAGCACTTTAGAGTTTATAAAGCCCTCCTTCACAGTGTTAACTTTTTGAATCCCTACAAATTCTGTGAAGTGGGAAGGAGATCACAGAAATGGAATTCAAACTTCAGATAAATCCGATGTCCAAACCAGAGGCACACAGCTAGAATCAGGGCAGGGATATGGTCAGAAGGGGCTTTGTCCACTACCACAAGGCTCAGGCAACTCCTCTGCAAGCAGAAACAAGTCCTTTTTCCTCCTCCTCCAACCTATGTGGTCACTACTTTTTGAGGCCAACGCCGTAGGATTTGATTTCTAGGACAGACACAGCCAGGAGGGATGCTGCCACTGCTTTTGTACCTGTAAAACATTTTGTTCCTTCACTGTGTCTTATGTGGCCTCAGTGACATGGGGGCACCTATGTCCTAAGGATGAATGAATAGAACAGAGAAATATAAGAGAAACCCTTCCTTCAGACCCTGCCCCCTGCTCCCACACAGCCTACCCTTGGTTCCTCTGTGACAGTGATGTCTGGAGCAAGTATCCACATGCCTCTGTTTACTCATCTGTAAAATGGGAAGAAGAGCATTTGCCTTCATGCCTGCCACTGAGTGGCAAGTTGAGGGGAGCAGAGGTAAAGCCTACTGGTCTGGACAAGCCCAGAGACAGGCCCACCCCACTGACCTGCTCTCTCAGAGCTGCCTGCTAAGTGTTTGCTCTGATCTCAAGCTCCTAGACTCACATGGGGAGCTGCAGGTGAGCCAAAAGATGCGATCGCAATTGGCTCCCAAGGTTAAATGCCTCAGGTCATGAGGGTGTCTTTGGGTGTGAGCTGAGGTAGCTTCCATTTTGACATCATGACCAGCTAAAGTGGTAGCTTTGAGCAAACAGGCTCTTAACACTAAAGGAGCAGAGTTCAAGGTCTCAATCCCATCTCTCTCCTCCCCATTGATCCAGCAATTTTTTAATGAGCACAATTCCTCTATAAATTTTCTGATTTGTTGTTCTTGTTGTTTTTAACACTTGCACAAGTGCAAGCCATCCAAGATCTCCAAATAAACTCCTGAAATGGGAGTTCAGTTTCAAAATTTCTCTAGCTGCCATCCCCTGAAGTTTAGTGCACCACCAGCCTTGGGTCCCTGGCCCTTGTGCAGACCCTGTCAATAGGTCCTGCAGGTACTCAGACACTGGGGCTCAGATCCAGTCAGGGATGCTGGTGCAGAACATTTTCCCAGATGTTTTCAGGAGAACTGAGTTGGAGTCACAGAGCCAGTCAGGGAGTCAGGGAGCCCAAGAATTGGCAAGAATACCTGTGAAAGGAGGTGGCTTCTCTCTGGGATTCACCAGTGTTAGTGTGCCTAACATCAAAGATAGATTCGCAAGATGTTGACTAACCCTGGACCACTCAGCAGTCCCATTGTCCCCCTTTCCCAGCCTCACCTGCACATTCCAACCTATAATTGCACAAGCCCTTTCCATCACTGAGGGCAGGTGGTCAGATGGGGACTTTCCAAAAGCTTAAAAGCGTACCCCACTATCTAGAAGACACCCACTGATACTGTAGCCAGGAAGGGGACAAAGATGGACACTGAGGACACTGAAAAACCGAAGAAGCTTCAGGAAAACAGGAGAGTCCCACCACCTAGTTGTCAATCACTGGGGATTGCTAGCAAAAGGAGATGGACTGAAGGGCCTGAGCCTATTGGAGGATTAAACCACTGCTTTTATTAGGAGTTCATACCTTGAATCATTGTTCCAGTCACCTGAAGAATGGAATGCATGAGAAGCCATTTCCATATCTCATGTGGGGTTTGGGGCAAGTCCTTAGGAGTGGTGGAGCTTTTCCAAAATGGCAAAATGAGAGTTGGACTTGGCTCTGTCTCCCTGGGAGTTATGAGCAACATACAGGACAAGAGCTTCAACTCTGAAAACAATTAGCGACAAGGATCAAATGGGCTTTTTTTATTTTTATCATTTTTAAATTTAAATCATTTTAAACGAGGCTTAATTTATGCATTTTAAAAATCAAAATAATTTCACCCCAGGTGCTGGACCGGAGAGTGGGATGGGCCTGCGAAAGTGAGAGGCCCAGTGGCACCAGGACTTCAAAGCGCAGCACACGCAGAAAGAGCCTGACACTTTGCTTTCCCCTTCTTTCCTTGGTTTGTGATGCCCCAGGGCCGCTGAGAAATTCTAGGCCAGCCATGCCCAAGGTGGACCCGGGCGTCCTGGCTCAGGCGGTCTGGAGTACCAGCGGGGACCTGGCAGCTGGACCCAATGCTGAGGTTCGTGGGCAGCGACGCGGGGGATGCCTTTCCAGATGCCCATTCTATCTGCGAACCACCAGAACTCAGAGCTAGCGAACGCGCGTTTCCCGAACTCCGCTGGGCGCGCAGGTCAATGTTGGGCAAGTGCGGATCGGCGGGGGACGGGGGAGGCAGCAGGTGCAAACCCGCCGGACTGCGGAGAGACAGCTGAGAACTGCGTGCGGTCCCTGCACCCGCTCCCTGCTTCGACCCCGTGTCCCCGCTCTGGGACTTCCGCAGAGCTTCGGAAGGCTTGTCCAAGGGCAAACTTCCAGTCAGAGCGCGAGGCGCAGCCGCCCGGCCGGTCCGCGCACGGGCCGAGAAGCCGGCACCGGGGCCGGGCGGGGGATGGCCGGGCTCCCGCAGGGGCGGCGGGCGGGGTCGGGTGAGGCGGGCCGGCCCCCTCCCCTCCCTTCCGCACTCCCGCCCGCCCTCCGGTCCTCCGGTCCTGCAGCCAATTAGACGGCCCCCTCGGGCGGGAGGCGTGGGGCGCTCCATAAAGCGGCGCGGAGCTGTCACCCCAGGAGCAGGCTGCGCACCGCCCAAGCTGAGCCGGCGCGCCGCAGTCTCAGGCGCCTCGGGCCCGCGAGCGCGGAGGAGCCATGGCCACCACCAACGGGGCCGTGGAAAACGGGCAGCCGGACAAGAAGCCGCCTGCCCTGCCGCGCCCCATCCACAACTTGGAAGTCAAGTTCACCAAGGTGAGGTGGACGCGCCTCCCACCCGACGGCCGTCTGACTTCGCGTTGAGCAGCTGGGCCGGGGGCGCGGGGCGAGGAGTCAGCAGGCCGGGAGTTCGCTGGACTCTCCCTAGACCTGAGGTTCCTTGCCCGGGCCAGGCCCTCCCGAAACCGCACTTTTCAAGGGGCATCCCGGGTGGGAACTCGTGCCCTAAGCAGGCTCAAAGGCGGCGGGGCTGGGGGCTCTAAGCCTCAAAGCCGGGTGAGAAGTCGGTGCCAGGCTGTAGTCCAGAGCAGCCCCGACGTGCCCTTGAAGGGCCCTCTGAAAGCAATTGGAGGTCGCCCTGTGGTGACTCGCGGCACTGTAGTTTCTCTGCAAACCTTGGGGATGGTTTTCCGGGCTGAAGAAGTCGGGCTTTGGGAGGGTCCGAGGTGCCTGGGAACTCCAGGAACGAGTCTAGAGCAAGGGCCACATGGGGAGCCAGAATTGGGCTGCAGGACCTCAGGAGTGATGAGAGACGCTCCTGGCACCTTCTGTGCTTAGCCTGTACCCACCTTACCAGCAGAGCTTAGGAAAAAAGAAAGGAGCTTACTGATAAAACTGTCCTGGTGTTTATAGACCAAGAACGATGTTCCCCAGAGTTCCAGATCTGGGTCTGGGGATGCTGTCTGGCAAGGTCGGAGCTCCCAGGCTCTGTCGCAACCCTGCCGCACTGGGCTCTGCTTCTTTGCGCTCTTTCCTAGGAGTCTGGAACTCTGGCAAAGCAGTTGAGATCACCTGCCTGGGGCAGAGGAAGATGGCGATGCCTGGGAGCAGGGGCCGAGGAGAGCTAGGGAGCCGCAGCCAGGAGCCTGTCTTGAGGGAGGTCACCCCGGGCTGTCTAGGTTCTTCGCCCTGTGCTGATTGGGAGGGAGGGGGCTCTTCAGCCGCGCAGGCCTAAGACAGCAGATGACTTTACTTCTCCCAATTTTGTCTCCTTTTGTCGGTAGTTCCCAACTCCAGCTAACACAATGCTTAGAAAACTCCCTCATCGATTTTACTTTCAAAAGTAGAGATTATCTCTCTCAAATAATTTTAATCAAGCAGAGAAAGTGGCAGAACATTATATGTGGCCTTGGGGTTTTGGTCTTTTGACACTTAATTCCCAAAATGGGTTGTGTGGACATTTAAATTACATGACATTTAGATTGACTGTTTTCAGATGGCTCTGTAATCTACAGCAAAGGCTGAAAATTGTTTTTAATGCAGTTTTCTTAATAATATCAACTTCAGAGGGAAAATTCCAACCTAAATTCTGGGGACGGTTAGAATAGTGCCTTCATTTTTTCAGACCCTAACTTTGTGGTGCTTGGCTGCTGTCGTTTTGGGTGGTGGTGTTTTGCTTAGTAAAGAGTTTTGTAAAACTATAGAAACAGAAAGTGAAGGTATGATTGTCCTTTTACTTTGTACCTTGTCAGTCTTATGGGAGCAATCTGGCCACACAAGAAAAGTTTCCCCCTTTCTCTGTGATTCCTTAGGACCCTTTAAATATGTAAATGCAGCCCTTTTGGAGGGGGAATTTAGAAGTTTCACAGAGCAATGAGTGACTGTTGTCTTGGTGGGGGCCCCCATTACCCATTAAAAAGACGATGTGTTATTTACCATACACTGAGGAAAGGTAGTAAGGTGCAGGAACTGAGCTGGGACTCTTAGAGGGCTCCAACTGCCTGATGCCATGTGTACCTTTTACACTCATGGGGGACAACACTGCTGCCTGCTCGGTCCCTGCCACCAGCCTACCTCCACAGAGGCTTCTCCTTAGCATACTGTGGGACTGTGGGTGAATACTCCTTCCTTGGTCAGGAAGACTCTCTGAGAGGTAGTGGGGACTGCCTGCCCAGGGAAGAAGTGGAGAGGAGGAGGAGAGGCTGAAGTGCAGAATGGAGGCCCAAGGCAAACAGTTGGCTGGATGGAGCATATGAGCCAGCCTGGTCTGCTATTTTTCAAAACTGATTCATGGTGCTTCTCGCTCTTGGAGGATCAGTTTGAGCCCTGGCCTTGATGGTGTGATTTCCAAGGTGAATCAGCTTCCAGAAGGAGGCCTTTGTCAAATCTCTTCACTTGTTCCCAGATTTAACATTGGGAGTAGGGTCATGCAATGTGATTTTGGTGAGAGGAGGGTCCCTCTGGGGACCCCCACAGACCTCAGAGGATACCAACCCCTTCCATTTTAGGGGGACTCTTTCTTTATAAAGTTTCCTCCAACATCAGAGGTTCTCTTTAAAGTTTTGTGCTTCATTCAAATGCCAGTTTTTATTATCTCTTTTATGAAAAATAAAATTCCCCCAAATCTCCTGAAAAACATATTCCTTTTGAGTTTATCTGAGTGTCCTGACAGCCAGTGGAAGTTACTAAAAATGATGCCAGTAGAATTCACTTTTGTGATCACCATCCTGATCTCCGTCCAGGGCACCTTCCAGCTTTGTGCCAATCCTTCAGTAAAAAGTGAATTCTGCCTACAACTCAATGTTGCTTAATTTTACACTGGATAAAGTTTGTTCCATACCAGTTCACAAGTCAAGGAAAACAATTCCCTTCTAGGTCCTTTATCCTGATTTGGGGTTCAAAACAATACAGTCAGCATTGTCGGTAGACTACGTTCATGGACCCTTTCCTTATTTGCGTTTTTGTTTTGTTTTAGTGGAGAGAAAAATCAACAGTAGAAACCACTTATAAGATTGCTTAGTAGGGTAGTATAAAGAAAATAACTTTGCTAAATTAAAAACATTGTGATGGGGAGATATGGTTAGAGTCTAGCAGTTTGAATGTTTTTTTTTTTTTTTTAATTGCTGGTTAGCAAGGACTATGGATCAATGTCACGAACAACCAAGTTAAAAAAATTTTTTTTTTTGAGGAGCATGCTTGGAGATGAGGTATAACAGACACCCGATCGTTGCAATCTGTTTCCATCCCCCCTATTTATATTCTGTCTTGCCACCTTCTCACTTTCCCTCCCCCTTGGAATTGATACCAGGAAGGACCTAGAATCAGCAATTTTCACTGACCGTCTCTATTATCTAACCCACGAAATTTCATCTTGCTACAAATGGGCCTCTCTTCCTGGCTGCACTTTCCTCCCCACACTAACCTAACTCCTCTTCTCCACTTATTAATTTCTCACTGTTACCGAGTGATTACTTGCTGCATGGCAAAAGTGGACTCTTGGATTTGGTTTCAGCTGGAAGAATAAACCTGTAATTGTAGCCTAGCCTTTTCCTCGCACGCTTCCCTGGGGGCCTGGCCTCACAGGGAAGGCGCTGAGCTTCTAGAAGTCGGATGGGCGAGTCCCTCTGGAACCAGATGCTCTCAGCTCTGGGTTCCACATGGGAGGGCAGGGGGTCTCTGCTCACCTGCCAGGCAGAGCCTCTCTTCCGTGCATTGTCCCCGCCAGAGTCACCTAGGCTCCCTTCCCCATGAGCTGTGGAGTTGATACTACAGGGCCTACTCCAGAGAAGTAACCAAGCCGCACACTCGAGGAGATGGCTCCCCTCTCTCATCTGTCATCATTGGAGAGTCAAGTGTTCCCAATGAATCAAATTCACAGTCATTGGAATTGGCCCTGTAGTGACGCAATGCTTCTTTTAAACAATTCAAAGAGAAGCAGAATAAAAATATATGTGTATGATATCATCTAGATATAAGAAAGAAATCCCAATGGACTGTTCTGTCCTTAGAAATGATTGAGGACATTGTGTTTGATGGAATACTTGGCCATTTCTGCAACTGGGTCTTTCCCGGTGACAGGCTGTGCTAACAAGACCCTCCCAGAGGTGCAGTAAGACCTTGTCTGTCCTCTCTCAGGGCAGCCAGGACCTCATTGCTGTCAGAAGGTGCTTAGTACATTATCTATCATCTCTGTTCCTAGTTCTTTTCCAAACCCCTTTGCTTTAATGTGGTTAAAACTTAAAATAAACTAAGAGTAAATAGTACATACATTTCAGTGCATACATAGACTTTGAAAGTTCTTTTTGGTTTGCTCATGATGTCTTTCTTTCTTTTTTTCTTTCTTTTTTTTTTTTTTTTGCATTCTTATATTTTAGCTGTGTTTTGGATAATTGAGGCTTCCAGTGAAGTGACTTTTGTGGTTTATTTCTTGGATTTTGGATATCGACGGTGTTTTGTTACGTGACTTAATGTAACCTGAAAATTGTCTATCCCAGTTATTTAGCTTTGTATTCTGACGCTGGTTTTTATCAAGCCCAACAGGAAAATACACCTTTAAAAGGGGATGTAAGGGAAGGGTGTGCTGATGTGCATTAATGAAGACTAAAGGATTATGGTAGGATCCTCCTATAAATCAAGGTCCTTGGCTATCCTGCTGGGGTTGCAGGAGGAAGGAGGAAAGGGACACTCACTGCTTACACACCCTTCAGGAGCAGGCAAATTGCTCATCACTTTCTAGACCTATACCTGCTTCATCTTCCCCCAAAGTCTTTGAGGGTGTAGGATTCAATTTATATCCGATATTTAACCCAGCTATTCTTTGTGAACCCATGTTAAAAAAATAATAATTTAGAAAAACTCTAAACAACTTTAGTTTTATTACGACAGCCTGGATTCTAATTCTGAATTTGCTCCCAGTTGGTGACTTGGTCATGTGACTGGGTGTTCTGTCTTCTCCAGGTCTCATCTGTAACACATCCAAGAGGAGGAAGGAGCGGTGGGGGAGAGGGCAGACAAGACGTTACCTAAGGTCCTTAGCATGTTGAAATTATATGATTTTGATTTAAACCTAATTCGTTACACTTCCTTTCCTGGTTAGATATTTATCAACAATGACTGGCACGAATCCAAGAGTGGAAAAAAGTTTGCCACATATAACCCTTCAACTCTAGAGAAAATATGTGAAGTGGAAGAAGGAGATAAGGTAAGTCCCCCTGTTCCCCAGTAATTCAATTATAGATAAATGAAGGATAAGGAAGCAGTGTGGCTTAGCTGTAAGACAGATCGGGCCCACCCTGGGGGTAGGGCCTGAGTAATCGCTCTGACCGGTTGGTATGTGAAATTCAGACACATGGTCTTGCATGGGATCAATTACAGACGGTCTTTGCAAAGAGTCACTCTCCTTTGATAGATGTTTCCCCATCTATAAGGATGACCTCAGCTATCCTCATCACGTGGCTAAAGGAAAGGTTTTTATCAATTATTTGAACCTGGAGTCATTAAAGAATCTTTCCAGAAAGCATTTCCGGCTGGGGTGTTTCACCAAATGCAGCATTCTGGCAGGAAACACTTTTAAAAAAAAAATACACTTGAAGGAAAAAAGACTTGCAATCCAAGCGATGTGGGGGTAGTCATAATGTCATGTAACCACCAGATTTCTCTTCTACTAGGAACTTCCATGATTGTGTAAAGCTGGAGTCTGTGTGGCCTATTGACTAGTGTGGGGTCTATGTTATTCTGTAGAAGCTAAGGAATATTTCAAGGCCATAAAGTGTATTTTGAACTGAAAGATTAGAGGTTAAGGTCTTGTACAGTAAAAAAAAAAAAAGGGGAAACATGAACCCCTCTTCAAACACCAAAATACAGATATTCTTTTTTCTTGAGATGGGGGTTTTCATTATATTGTACAGGCTGCCCTTGTGTTCAACCAGTCCTTCTGCCTATATTCTTCTTCTTCTTCTTCTTCCTCTTTCCTAATATTAGATATTGAACCCAAGGGCACTGTAACCACTGGGCTACATCTTCAGCCCTTTTTGTTTTTTATTGTGAGACAGGGCCTTGCTAAATTACCAAGGCTGACCTTGAACTTAAAATCCTCCTGCCTTAGCCTCTGGAGTAGCTGGAATTAGAGGTGTGTACCATAATGCCCAGCTTGGATAGATTTTTTTTTTTTTTTTTGCTACTGGGGATAGAACCCAGGGGCACTTAACCACTGAGCCACATCCCCAGTCCTATTTTATATTTCACTTAGAGACATGGGTCTCACTGAGTTGCTAAGCTGAGGCTGGCTTTAAACTCCCTATCCTCCTGCCTCTGCCTCCCAAGGTGCTGGGATTATAGGCATACACCACTGCTCCTGGCTGGATAGCTATTCTTAATCAGTGTATTAGTGATGTTGAAATGAGTGGGGTAATGGTTGTGTGAGTGATGTAGGCTTGGATTTTCTCCCACAAGGAACAGTCTTGTGATACACATGCAATACACAGTGGTTCCCCACATAGACACCCACTACATATGACTTCTTATCCTAAACTCTGTCTTCAAAGAAAGTAGCACATGGGCTCTGGCAGGGAGGCCATGATGCTGAATGGGATTCCCACTGGATGATTCCCAAGTGTCCCACATAGGTGTCAGAGAGGAAACTGAGACCCTTGCCCCACCTATCCCCTATAGCTGGAGAGGTCCTGGTCTCTACTCCAGAGCCCAGAACAAGTAATCCAGTGTCCCAGTATCTCCCTTGCCAAAGCTTTTGCTCACCCCCGTGCAAACTTTGGAGACAGAACCTTGGTGCAATCCCCTCCTGATTGATGTCGCATGTCTGCTGCCTGCTGCACCTCCAGGGGAAGGGACTCAGAGCAGCCTTCAGGATGGATCACTGCCCATCAGCAACCAGAACCTTGAAGCCCATTCTTCCTGAAAAATGAGGATAGGTGATGCTGTTCTAAATAACTCTGACTTGTTTCCTTTTAAGAAGGAGATTCCGGGCTAGAAGTGTGACCTAGTGGTAGAGCACTTGCCTAGGACGCGAAAGACTCCTGGTTCAGCCTCCAGCCCCACCGCCACCACCACTACAGCAACAACAAAAATGGTTCCTTTGTAATTATTCTCAAAAGATCCAGCTCCTGTTGGTAAAATGGTGCAACCATTCTGCACCCATGGGGTACAATGAGGCTGAGCAGAAAAGGGCCTCCATGGCTGTCACTGCCCCTGCCTGACTGCAGATGACTGCAGACTCTTCCAGTGTGATCAGTTCTTTGATCTACAGAAGCAGGAATCACCTCCCCCAATCCTCCCTCTTGGACCACAGTGGAAAAATCTTTTCATACCTGAGTCACCAAGAAAAATGCTTAAGGTTGGTGACTTTATTAAAATGCTCTTTGATTCAGAAAGGAGGTGAATACTTGGCCATGGTAGAATTTTTGAAAAAGACTAAAGATGCAAAGGAAAAAAAGAACACCCCCCCCCACCTCCATATTCAGGTGATTGAAGCTTCACTTCTGTGCCGCACCCTCCTCCGCGCTGCACCCTCCTCCGCGCTACAGCAGCTACATGCCGCTGTTCTCCATCACTCACACCAGAGTTGCCCCAAACTGTGGTTGCATCAAAAGGTGACACGCTCTGTCTGTCCTTTTGGCCACTCAGCCTGATGTGGACAAGGCCGTGGAGGCTGCACAAACCGCCTTCCAGAGGGACTCCCCGTGGCGCCGCCTGGATGCCCTGAGCCGGGGCAGGCTGCTGCACCAGCTGGCTGACCTGGTGGAGAGGGACCGTGCCATTCTGGCCGTGAGTAAACTTGGGGCATTTGCACTTGGGGACCACGGACTGGGTAGCATCCTGGTCCCACTTACATGTTTATGTACTCAATATTTTTTCTTTTTCACATTGGTTTCCTTTAAACTTAAATTTGACCTCATCCTGTATACAGTAGTACCCACTTCTCTGAGGTTTCCCTTTATATGACTTTACTTACCCAGGGTCAATCCTGGTTCAAAAATATTAAGTGGAAAATTCCAGAAAAAGCAACTTATAAGTTTTAAATAACTTACTATAGTATTCTGTTAAAATTGTTCTATTTTACTTTTAGTTATTATTGTTAATCTCTCATTGTGCCTGATTTATAACTAGACCTGTATCATAGGTGTGTATGTGTAGAAAAACAGTAATATTGGGTTAGGTACTACCTGCATTTTCAGGAATCCAAGAATTTGGACCCTGTCCTCCATGGATGTGGGAGTGGGGGTGGTTAATGTAATAATATGCATGAAACTACAGGTTTAAAGTGCTGGTTGTGATTTTTTTTCCTAATACTTATTAAAATAAGTGCCCATCACTTATAGGAAAAAAAATGACCTAAAATCATTTCTATATTACCCCTGAATTGAGCAGGGGTGAGTGTGTGTAGAATAGTGGTAAAGGCAGGATAGCCTGGTTATAGGAAACCTCAGAGAATGAAAGATATGGGTTCAAATCCTAACTTTGCCACTTACTAGCTGTGTGACCTTGGACAAGTTTCTTAACATCTCTGAGATTTATTTCTTCATGTAAAATTTCACTAATAATGATGTCTAAGTGTTTTAAAAATGTTCCATTTAAAATTCTTAACAGAGTCCCTGGCTAGTAGGAAGCACTAACTACATGAGGGTTATTACTAATATTAGTGGTTGTAATAGTGTTGTGTGAAGGCCTAGATTCTAATAATCCCAGCTACATGCCTGCCGGCCACTAATTTTTAAATGCCTTAGTTCCTCAGCTGTAAAATGGGGATATGGGGATAAAAGGCAGCCCAGCCCATGATCTGGGCTGTGAAGGCCTTCATATGTTGTAAATGTGTTCTTTAACAAGACCCTCAGGGGCTGGGGAGATAGCTCAGCTGGTAGAGTGCTTGCTTTGCAAGCACAAGGCCCTGAGTTCGATCCCCAGCACTGCAAAACAAAACAAAAAACAAACAAAACAAGACCCTCAGACCTTTGTTTGATGTTGAGGTGGGTGACCAGAGGACATCCTGGGGCCACTGGTTTGCAACCTACACATCCATCCTTTGTGTGGCTCACACACCTGTTTTTAAAACGTATTCTAAACCTTAAGACTCGGTTTATAGGAGAGGAATTTTCGTTGGGGCCTTTGATTTGGAAAAATGGCTTTTCTTATGTTGAGTACAAGAAGCACCTGTTTCAAGAAACATCCTGGTGTCAGCCAGGACTTAGAGTTGCTTTTGACACTGAATATGTTTGCCAGAGGCAAAGGAACTCTTGGGTGCATTTCCCCGAGGGCACCTCCACAGAGAAACTAGGGCCCCCTTTCTTCCTTCCTTCCTTCTTCCCTTCCCTCCCTCCCTCCCAGTGGCCAGTTGGTTTGTTCACTGAATCCGAATCAGGGTGAGGATAGCTTCCTCCAGAGAGAGCTCTTCTCTCCACCGAGCCTCTGGTTTCTTCCTGCACCGAAAGCCAGCCTTGACTCTCAAGCTGCCAAACTGGCTTTTTCAAAAACATTTCTGTTTTCGCCCGGCATGAGCTCATCGGTCTGCAATGTCCGTGTGGACTAATAGCAGGCTGGAGAGGATGTGCCCTGGGCACCCCTCCCCACCCCGTCCTCAGTGTCAGTATCATCCTGGGAGCAGCGGCTGCAAGGCCACCTTCGTCTTCATCCGCCCCATTGTCCCAGTTCGGCTGTGTTTTGATAGCAGAAGAGGAACGTTGGAGGAACTCCGGGCACCACCCAGCAAATCTCCCCTGCCATCAGGACCTCGCTGTTCACAAGAAATAAGATCCAGTTCTTTGCCACAACATGAAAGGGACAAGGGAATTTTACAGGCGAATATGGTTTTTAAAACTCCAGCCACATCACAGGCAGGCATCCTCACTCTCCACCTTGATATGGTTTCCTGCATTCGCAAGCAGCAAGTGCCTCCATCCTTCTTATTCTCTTGCCACTTAGTGGTTTGACAGAGCTGGGTGTTTTTTCTGTGTTCGATGTTTGGAAACAGATGTAGGGGAATCCAGTGGCCCCTGACTTTCTCTCCCTTGCAGAAGCACCCTGGGCCCAGGCTGTGGCTCTTAGGTGTTCATTTTGGGAGCTTCCAAATAGGGGCTCTCCTGTAGTCTCTCCCTGAGTGCCATTTCTGGGTCCTCTCACTTAATGCCTGGACACATGGGCCATGCAGGGCAGTTCCCACCTGCCACTCCTTTCTGTCCTTCTTCAGTATCTCATGGTTGTTGGGTCTTAATTATTCAGAGGACACATTTTTCTCCTAAAATGCTAAAGGAAATAAATTTAGGAGTGGCTGTGGTATACTTTGGTTGAACCATGACAGTAAGTAGGTTAAGAGGTAACTGTTCCATTCAGTAGCTAACACTTGGTTCTCAGGTTGATTCCAGTCCTCTCTTTCACCTGTGAATTTTTATTTTTTAAAAAATTTTCTGTCTGAACCTATTGTGACCTGGAATTTTCTTAGATAGATTCCATTAAATGAACCTGGAAAATTCATATTATCACTCCAGTAAGTTCATGATAAAGCTAATGATTAAAAAAATAAAAACACCCAATGCTTATTTAATGCTCTCCATGCAGCTGGCTTGTAAGTACTTGACCTGCAGTATTTATTATCCACTTAGGAGATAAGAAAACGGAGGACCGGAGGGAGTAAGTAGCTTGTCCAAGGTCTCCCAGCAAGAGGTAGAAAACCAGGTCTAGAGGTGGATAGTTATAGTTAAAAAACGCTGCAAATTTAGCCACGATGCCAAAGTCTTCTCCCTTGTCCTATTCCAAAAAAAAGTCAAGAATAAACTCCTGGTTCCATCAACAGGCAGATTCTGTCTGGAGTAGCTGAGTACTGGAGACCTTTTTGGTATTACTTGCAATTGCTAAGTTTTTCCTGGGAAATTAAAAGTTCCACCTTGGAATATGAATCAATAGGAGCCAAAGGAACAGTTTACTGAATGTCACACTGGCCTGACTTGGTCCCTAAGTGGCAACTTCTGGGGATGGGACACACACCTTGGATCCAGGCCTGTCCTATCATCTTCAGCTTCCCATAGCCCTGTCTTCTCCAGCCCCCAGGGGAGGGTCACCAAGCACCTGTGTGGTGCCTAAAGGAAAAATCAGTCATGACTCTCCTTTGGAACACTTGCATGGCACATGCAGTGGTCTAGGTAACTGACTCCTCACTCTCATACCAGCCTAGAAGGGAGACTGTTGTTATGTTCAACTTACAGGTGAGGAAACTGAGGCAGGGAGAGATTCAAGGTCTTACCCAAGTCTTCTCAGCTAGCATTAATCAGACTGGCCTGCTATTTAGAGGGGAGTTGGCTCATCCCTGAAGCAAAGATATTATAGAGGAGACCCAAGCATCTCAAGTCTTCCAAGATGCAAATGCCCCAGTGGCCGACACCCGAATGGCAGTCACTGTGCTGGTGGACACCTCAAGTTCAGCTCTAGCTGTCTGGGTGCCTGTGGTTGAGTCACTGGGATCTGTCAGCTTCACTGTCTGCACCTTTAAGTGGAAATGGCAATGCCCCACTCAGGATGGGACCCATGCCCGTGCATTAGGGTCAAAGCCCTGCATAGGAGCAGAGGCTGTTCTTCCTGCCTGCCTTCCTTTTTACATCATCTTCTCACTCCATTGATGCTTCCACAGGAATCCAGCCCTGGGCTATGTGTCAGGGTGGCCACTTCCTGCAGAGAGGGATGACTGACAGTTTCAGTGCTGGGTTCCACTGGGGTTGCTTGTCTAAGGGACAAAGGGGTTCTCTTTACCGCAGGCTGGAAATAGAAAAGAATTCCTGCATTGAGCTGCTGCATGCTCGCTAGCCCTGTGTAACCAACTCCCTCCGCAGTACACGAGCTGCTCCCTCCCAGCTCTGCTTCCGGCCACAGCAGTGCAGTGGGGAAGCATAGCATCTTTGTAATGGTGGCACGGCCCTTCTGAGCTCCATCACTCTTTCCAGGGCCACACTGACCAGCCCTGCTGAGAGGGAGGAAACAATGCCTTCCCTTTCTCTTTTGTTAGAGAAAGCCACTTTTTCACTAGCCAAACTTCCCAGAGCTTCCTCGGAAAGCACAGGTTCACATGTCCAGGTCAGAGAGCTGAGGCCCCTGTGCTCTGTATAAAGACCAGATGGCATTGAGGATTCCTTCCTAGTGAGGCTTCCATGAACCTTTAAGGACTACACCTGCCCAAAGCCCTAGCTGAGCCCCCAGCTTCAGGCATTTGGCAAAAAAAGCAGCCCATACTGATCTTAGGTCAATCTGGATTTAGCATTGCGCTTTCTGAAGTGACATGTAGGACTCAGACTCCATTTTTAACAACCTGACAGTTAAAAGAAAGCCGCCTCTACAGTGGATGTCATCTTGTTATTGCAGACCCTGGAGACAATGGATACAGGGAAGCCGTTCCTTCATGCCTTTTTCATTGACCTGGAGGGCTGTATTAAGACCTTCAGATATTTTGCAGGGTGGGCAGACAAAATCCAGGGCAGGACCATCCCCACAGGTGAGTCAAGCAGGACAGACTGGCCTCATTGGGGGTCTCTTTGGGGCTCTGTCTTCTCTTCCTGCAGGTGTCCCCTTCAGAGCCCCTCTAAGCCATTTCCCTATCTATCCCCACCCCCATGAAATGGTACTATGCTACTTCTTCTCCTACGGAACTTACTTCATGTTTGAAGTCAAGTTCAAATCACTCCTTGTGTAACAGACAAGACTTGGAGCTGGCACCCTCATGGGGTTCTGGGTCTCCTTCCTGCCTTCACTGCTTGAAGTGCTCAACCTTGATTAAGTGAGAGTACTCTTCCCCACCGGGTCACCTTTCTTCCAGATGACAATGTTGTGTGCTTCACCAGGCATGAGCCGGTCGGTGTGTGTGGGGCCATCACTCCAGTAAGTCCGACAGCTTCTCCTGATAGACTCTGTGTAGATCTCACCCTACGTCTCTGTGTCCTTTGGAGCCAATTTCTGGTGTGTGTTTGTGGGTTGTGCCAGTACTGATTGTGCATGTGTTTGGTGGCATGGCATCAGAGGTGAGGGCTCTTTAAATAGGTCAGACCCCATTTCTGCTCTCCAGAGGCCAGCTCTAGGTGTTTGGCAGAAGGCATGGTATATTCCAACCAGTGGTTAGGAATGACCCGTATCCCTCAGAGGTGGTTTCCTAGTTGGGCCTTAAAGGATAAGAAAGACATGTTTAATAGGAAAAGCTTTCCAAGCAGGAGTGGCTTGGGCGAAGCTGTGGAAGTGGTGGGGCTGCTTGGAAGGAAACAGCAAGTGGGGGCCGAGGTCAGGTGGAGATGCACACCTGTGTCAGGTGGCAGAGGCCCGCTCCAGCAGCCTTCGCTGCTCAGAGGCTGGGACTGTATTCAGTGGGCAGTGTCAATGCTCATAGGTGCCCCAGGGAAGCAATGATGCTGCCCATCTGCTTGGGAAGCCCAGGTGCCCAGTGTGGCAATAGGGCTGGGGGCTGAGGAGGCAGTCAGCAGCCTGAAGAGAAGATCGAAAAAGTGCTCCACAGGCAGGGAGGAGGTCACCCCTGCAGCAAACATTTTGGAGGGGACTGTTGTATATATCCAGCCGAATTCCCTCATAGGCTACGTGCCCATCAGGGTCTCACAGGTGCAGTTTAGGGATGCAGCTCGACCATGGCACACTCCTGTGTTGCCCCTTCAACCCCAAATCTAGATGGTGAAAAGCAAGTGGGGTCCTCCCCAGAGGCATTGTTGGGCACCTGGGGTGGGGGTGTGGTGGTGGACCCCAGCCCCCAAGGCCTTCCTTGTGCTCTGTCCCAGTGGAACTTCCCTCTGCTGATGCTGGCATGGAAATTGGCGCCCGCTCTCTGCTGTGGGAACACTGTGGTCCTGAAGCCAGCGGAGCAGACCCCCCTCACCGCCCTCTATCTGGGCTCTCTAATCAAAGAGGTAAGACATCCAAAAAGAAAATATTATGTGTTCTTGATCACATTTCCACTCCCAGGAACCACTCACTGTCACAAGACGTGACAGTGGCAGCCAGCTCACGATGGAGTGGGAAAGGAACGGTTCCCTGTGTTTTGTTTGGCCACTGTGCTTTCTTTCTCCTGCTTGTGGTCACTGAGCTGGAAGAAACACCATTCCTCCCAGTGGTCCCAGTGAGAACATGCCACTCTTATTATGGGCTCAGACCTGTGGTTTAGAACTCAATGTTTTGTCTAGAGGATTTGCAGGAGGGTCACCCAAGAGGGAGTTCTTTGTCCTGTGGAGTTGTGGGGTGTAAAATGGTTCTCTTTTCCCCTGGAGGAGTGACCCCACCAGTGCTAGCTAAATAGCATAGCGATGCCGGGCTGCCCCAGGGGACTCCCCAACAGTGCCCTCTGCTCTGCCAGCAACCATCTTCCCCCTAGGGACACCACCTCCCAGACACACCTGGCAACCTATTTATTCATTCCATCATCAACTTGTATGTAGCAAAGACTTAGAAAAGAGGTATGGGAGAAAAGACCCTTTCCCTTCACTTTTCTGCTGGGTTCGTATTGGGATGCATGCCCTGTATTCCCACAATCAAGGTTGGGACAATGGATAATAAACCTGCCTTTTCCTTTCTTTTGACTAGTGACGTAGGATGTGATCATCAGATTGACTGGACTTGTGGATTCTAAAATAATGACTTAAAAAAATAGGAAAGTAGAGATTGGAACCCTGTGTCCTAAACTTTTTACTTTTTAAAATGACATTTTTTTTTTTAAGCAAGACATGGGACATGTCAGGAGTAGCATCCTCTGCCTTGTTCAGCATGTGGTGTTTGTGGTTAATGAGAAGCCCTCAAATGTGTGACATATGGGGAGTGAGTGTGAGAGCCATGGCAGCCCCTGCCTTCAGCTCCTGTGTGAGCCAGGCTGAATAAGCAAAGGATGTGGAGGGAGCTTGTTCCATTTGCAACATAAATTTTAAAATGAACAGTGTAACTTGGGAAGGATGTTTTGCAGGTACCTCTGAGCCTAGGAGTTTATGACCAAAACACCTTTCCTTCCCTCAATGCACGTGCACACTGACATGCACACACATGTACACATGTTCACACGTAGACACACTGACATACACATGCACATGCGTACTCACACGTGCACGCACTCTGACACTGCACTCTCTCTCTCTCTCTCTCTCACACACACACACACACACTCTACTGCATGCACACATACACACTGGATGGTACTCTGCTACAAGAGGGCCAGTGCCACCTTGTGGTATCACTGCGCATTTGCTCATGAGCCCTCTCAGGTGGGAGACCCTTCTTGGAGGAACCCAGCCTGTTCCCTGGATTGGCGGAAGGGGGTGAGGAACCCAGGTGGGCTCCCAGGGTACCTGCAGCTGACTGTGTATGGATCCTGGGGGATGTGATCTGGGCCCAGGCTTACTGTGAGGACGCTGCTGTGCTTGGGAACATCACGAGGCTATGGTTCCACCACCCACAGGTGGTCTGTGACTGACGCTGGTCTGTTCTTTTCCTCTGATGCCATCTCAATTTCTTCCCAGGTTGGGTTCCCTCCAGGTGTGGTGAACATTGTGCCAGGATTTGGGCCCACGGTGGGAGCAGCAATTTCTTCTCACCCTCAGATCAACAAGATAGCCTTCACCGGTTCCACAGAGGTAATCCTCCTCACAGGCTGCTGGTACAAGTGGCAGCAGCTATATCACTTGAGACCTGCAAATGTTTCCTTTAAGAAACTCAAATATAATTTGTTTTTGCTTTCTAAATTTAATCATGTTTTAGTGCATAACAATCAGTAAAAAAAAAAAACTAAATAAATATTAGTTTCTAGACTAAATAGATATCTAACAGAACTCAGAAGTCTTAGAATAAAAAATTAAAAGGGAAGATAAAATAAAAATGTAAGACATCCATGTGGCTCACAATATCATAATTAAGGGATAATTAACAAACGAGAGAAAGCCAGTTGTAATGTATGCAGATCACCAAGGGTTTGTAACCTCCATATGTGTTCCTATAAATCAATGGAAAAGAAAAAGGCAAAGTGATGGGAAAATGGACAACACACAGAGAAATACTGAATGCCTAGTAAATTTAACCTAGTTCACTGATAATCTATCCATAATGACAATACTTGTCTCCAGGGGAAGTACAAAGGCAAACCCAGCCTGTTCCAGGATGGCAATTTATGGTAGGGTAGGGTGGGTTGTTGAGGCAAATTTTACAGCCGAGGGCAACAAGGCTACTGAGGCAGAAAAGCACCCCTTTGGGAAGTGCCCTCTGGCCACCAATCCTTGGGGCCACAGAGGTTACTTGCTTGACATTGGCTTTTGAGTAAAGCAGGTAGCACCCAGGTGGACTTATGGTCACCTAGAGAAGGCATAGGACATCTGCACAGAAGCTTGGGAGGGGCAGGGACAACTTTGCTGCTGTGTGAGAAGATAGGGAAGTCACTAGAAGGCAGGAGCCAAGTCTCTGTCCTGGCCATTGAACCAGGTGTAGATCAACTGCTTAGTTCTGCACACAGAGCACTGGCTGCCCTTGGTGGCTTTAGATTAGGGCTTAACTTAATTCTGACTATACTCTTTTATAATGTCCACCCTGGGTGTCAAAGCAGAGGACACAGCACCCTCCTTCAGGGTTCTAGGAAGGGAATGTAGGTTCCTGGTCAGATTCAGTTAGAATGGAGGTAGAAATATTTGTCACATGGGAAGCATTTATTCATTTCTTTTTTAAGTATAATAATTCCACATACAGATGCATATAAATTAAAGGGGACATCTGTGTCTTCTCTCATCTCACGTTCCAGGAACTGCCCCAAGGCTGACCATTGTCATTTCTTGGGAATCCTCCCAGATGGTTTCCATATCCATACACATACGGGTTTACTAATGGGATCATGTTGTAGTTAATTTCCTACGTTTGGTTTTTCGTACCTCCTAATAGGTCATGGACAGCTTCCCTTGTTATAATAACTATACGACAATTTAAGAACAGATGTATTCGGAAAATATGTCCTTGAAGGCTATGAGCATATCTCTCTATTACACAGTCATTTCCTTAACGTGGACTCTCTGAATCAAAAGTTTTCACTTTGAAATTTTTTATCAATACTGCTGAATCTCACCCTCCACTTTAGGGACAATATTGATGAGTACCTGTTTTCCTATATTCTCAACAATAACATTTCAGTTTTTACCAAATGGAAAGACAAAAGGAGAGTGTGAATTTCATTTGAATATGCATTTCCCGGCCATCACCCATGAGTTTGCAGATTTTATTTTATTTTATTTTAATTATTTTATTTTCATAGTGCTGGGGATGAAGCCCAGAGCCTTATGCATCCTGTGCAAGCCTTCTACCACTGAACTACATGCCCAATCTGAACTTGCTGATTTTAAAATGTACTCCTCCTTCAGAATTGGGAGAAGAACCTCAGCCCTGCCTTTTGCCAGTTGTCCAGCTCTTGGAACTCAGCATCTACAGTGGTCTCTAAGGGTCTTTCCAGGGGGACATTGGACAATGGGAGAGACCATTGGGCATGGGAAGGAGGCTGAGCATTGCTGTTTGCTGTCTGATGGATGATTCTCCTGTTTCTTCATCATGCATCAATTCTCTGCCTACCTACTATGCTGGCTTTAGTCCTAATTCTCAAAGCTTCCCTCAGATTATACCAAGGAGTCACACCTTCACTGCTGGGCTGTCGGAATTTCAGCTATTGCTACCATCACAACTGAGAGGTGGAGGAGTTGCCTCTCAATATCTCAGTGCCTTGAGTCCTTGTCAGATGAGCTGGGCCAGCCTGCTGAGCCCAGAGGGGTAGGTGCTGAGGAAGGCAAGTAAATGGCTGTGCCCGTGGGTAAATCTCAGGGCCTTCCAGAGACTCCCATCCACACCTGTGAGTGGAGAGGCTCCAGGATGTCAAATCAGTCTAAGGGGAGATGCAGAGGCCAGGGGAGCTACATGAAGGACTCTGGTCCCCCTAGGCAAGTACCCAGGCCCTGCAGTGCTGCCTCCCAGGCTTGTCCACGACATTCACTGGCATGTACATTTCAGCTCCATTCAGTCATGTCCAAGGTTTAATCTGGCTGTTTTTTTTATCCCAAAGGTTGGAAAGCTTGTTAAAGAAGCTGCCTCCCGGAGCAATCTGAAGAGGGTGACATTGGAGCTTGGGGGCAAGAACCCCTGTATCGTGTGTGCCGATGCCGACTGTGAGTCTCTGTCCCTTCTGGACTTTTCTGGAACTTCTGTAAATCCCACCCCACTTCCTGGCCTGCATTCAGGACCAACTGAGAGAGACAGGATCACACTCAGTGGGGAAATTTTCTACCTTGGGCCAGTCTGCCTGCAGTCTGCCAGCCATGACTGCGGGCAGATAGAGACCGAACTGCCTGCTCTGTTGCTGATAGAAAGCTGCACTGGAGAAGGACGTGGCCAGGGCGGTAGCTGGAGGGGCAAGTTCACCTTCCTGCCCCTGTGGAGCTGCAGCTGGGGCCATGAGGAGCAGACAGGCCAGTTTCTCCCCAGAGGGGGCCTCTGGGGTGGAGGAGGGGCATGAGAATGAGGGGAAACGGGGAGACAGGCACTCTCCACTCTCAGCATCTGTTGTTCTACCTTTGGAGTCAGAATCTTCTGCAGTGTGTCCAGGCTTTCTGAAGAGTTGTTTCTTCCTTCTTTGTCTCATGCCTGGTTGATAAATCAGAAAAAGATAGTGGCAACTGACTCTTTCATAAAAACAAAGGCCATGGTCTGGGTACTGTCTACTGTCTCTTCCCTGGGAAAGCCACCTGCACAGCAACTTGGGAGTGGCTGGAGTCTTGCTAGAGCTGCTTGACATAATATTAAAATATGTGCTATTCTTGGCTGCCATGTCAAGAAGAGAATAGAAGGGACCATACTTGGCTTCCATTTGCCTGGTAACAGGGTCAACTATCAAAAGGTATGACTTCCCAATACCTTGAAGCACTTCTGCCTTAAAGAACAACCTCCCCCACCTGTCCACTGCTGCCAGAAATTCCTGTCATAAAGAACAAAGCCTTCCATTCCACACACAGATAAGGCTGGAATTGCAAATATCCCTGAGGGGGAAAAATGGTCCTGGCACAATTCTTGCTATGGTGTAAAGGACTGATATCAGTTCCTTTTCCTGAAGCTGGTTTTCAATGGGAGAGTAGCAGGTTAAGGAAACAAGCTCCAGATGGACTCTCTATTTCTTGCCTGGGTTGGTGCTCCCTTGTGAAAACCTCGTTAGTGTTGCTCATGGTCTCTGGAACCACATGGAGCTGTTCTGGGTGTTGTCCTGCTGCAACCCATATTTGGAGTCCCAAGCTCTCATCCAAAAGAGCCAGGATTCCTGTTTTGCATTCTTGGGCCACTGTATCTGGAGGCCTCATCTGCACCTCAACTCACCTTATTCCTTTATGGCAAGGAAAGTCATAAGTAAAGCATAGGACCATTCTGTTTAGGAGTTGGTTTTATAAGGATCAAAAAAGGAAAAAAAAAAAAAAAAAAGCCAGCACTATGGAGCCATCTCCTATTCCTCATCTGGGCAGTGCCAATCCATGAAATTAAACCCTGACATAATATCAGGGGTAACACACCACCCTTCCCCTGACACTTCAGCCATCATCCCTGGCTCCCGCCAGGGTGCAGGAAATGAATTAGTTGTCTTGGGGGAGGGGCGGGGTAAAGTCTGATGGACTTGAAATGGATCACCTTCCAATACCTTGTGGGGCCCCGTGCCTTTGCCCAGTGTAAAGGAAAACTTCGTTTCTTAAGCAAGCAGTAGTATGGGATGCTGAAAAACCAGCCAACCATTGAGCACTAAAAG
The DNA here is from genome assembly GCF_902686445.1 of Sciurus carolinensis. Lineage (NCBI taxonomy): Eukaryota > Metazoa > Chordata > Mammalia > Rodentia > Sciuridae > Sciurus > Sciurus carolinensis. Next base: position 68,298,708 of record NC_062214.1, read on the forward strand.
CCCTTCTGTAAATTTGTAAATACAAATGACATCTGGCTGTCATCTCTGCCCATCAAGCATATCCCCTCAAATCTGTCTGTACAGCCTTTAGTTAGGCTTTAGCAACTAATTCAACACTGGTTCTACAATTCAGATCTAGCCCTGAGGTTAAAGCTATGCCCTTTTTAAACTTCTGAGTCACAGATGGCATCAGGTTACTTATAAGACCCTTCTTTCACTCAAGGTGGAAAAGTTTGAATCCTTTAAAAGTTCTTACAATTGGCCCACATCAGAACTTGATAAAGTTTTTTTTCCATACAACATTCGTTCTCCAGAAAAAGGGCAGAAGGAGGTTCCATGGGCAAGGGACATGGGAAGTTCTACACCTCCGTATGCCCACTAGCGTATTCGAGGTACTGAGCAGTTCTGCAAGCAGGGACTTACTTAACCCCAGACCTGAAAATCCCTTTTTCCCATCCTCTCTGGGAAATGCTGAGAACAAAATTAATTTCTGAATTGCAGCCATCCTGGGGCCTGTTTTCTTGTGTGGGCAATTAGAGTTGCAGCTGTCGCCAGGCCTCTTTAACAACTTAATCGCTTCCTCTTGCCTTGCCCACCCGCCCCCTCCAGTGGACTTGGCAGTGGAGTGTGCCCATCAGGGAGTGTTCTTCAACCAAGGCCAGTGCTGCACAGCCGCCTCCAGGGTGTTCGTGGAAGAGCAGGTCTACTCGGAGTTTGTCAGGCGGAGCGTGGAGTATGCCAAGAAACGACCTGTGGGAGACCCTTTTGATGCCAAAACGGAGCAGGGGCCCCAGGTAACCTGCTGATGTGTCTGTGTACGTGGTGCTCCTGTGGGGGCCGAACCAGGCAGACAGATGGCCCCACACAGTCTCTTCCAAAGGAAAGAATGCTGACTCAGCCTGCCACCAGAGGCTTTCCTGTGGAAGCCAAACGACAATATGATCCTATCAGACTTCAGCAGGGTTATGGCATGGGGTGGACATACGGAGGCAGGGGTCTCTGGAAGAAGGAGCAGTTTCCCAGGCAGAGGGCCATCTTCCTGCACATCCAGTTCTCTCAGTGTTCTGTCCTTCTACGCCACACCAGAGCATCAGGCCAAGTGTGGTCTCCCTTCAGAAGAGGGACTGGACCCCTGCAGCACAGTGCAGCCAGGGCAGCGCTGCAGCCAGCAGTCTTGACTGGAGGTCCTCAAGCCCACGTGCATTGTAGCACAAGATGACCATCAGAAACCAAAGAATCCCGGATAGAGAGGGCTCAGGGGAGAGGGATACATCCCGAGCAGTAGGAACATGTCTCTGGAGGCCTGGTTTGGAAAGCCAAGGACAGGATGAGAATGACCGTAACCATGAGGTTTAGTAACCTTTTTAAAAGGGCACATCCTGTATCGCTTTCTTACTAATTATGAAGTGAAGCAGATGGATAAATATTTAAAAGAGGACAGCCTGACCATCCCATGTATTATTGAAATGGAGCCCGGCAGCAACCCACTGCTTTTAGCCAAATCCCGTGTCTGTGACTTACCCTCTGGCATCCACCCTGAAAGCTCACTGCTTACCCACTGCATCAGCACCACGTGTTTACAGGGGAAGTTGTGGATCTGAGCTCAAATTTGGTTCTGTGACTTTGTGAAAGTCACAAGTTCCTTCCACCCCTTAGTTTCCTTATCTGGGAAATGGGAGTAACAGATGACTATTATAAGAATTTCGTGGCACCTAGGAACTAGTCAATGAAAGGTAGGGTTTTTTTCATATATATTTAAAAAGAAGAAATATGAAATGACAGTCCTCCAACCTAGGTGGCATGATTGTCTATGTGTGACTTCTAGTCTTGTTTAACTATGCTGTGAAGACCAGCTAGCTGGGGAGAAAGGAACAAGGGGTGCTTTCATGGTCTCAGTGCCCACCCTCCCCTGGCCCCAGCCCATGAGTTCTGCTGCTCTGTGCTTTGTGCTCTTGTGGATAAGCAGCTCCACTCATGGCCAACATCCTCGTCCCCAGTCACAGCCCCAGACTTAGCAGTCAGCAACATGGGGCAGCCAATGGCCTTGGTTAGATTTCAGATCTCAGTGCAAACATGACCACAAAGTCATTATCAAATCCACTGTGATTTTCAGAGGTAATCCAGAATCAGTGGGAAATATGTGAACTGACCCCCAGACTAAGGACCCCTTTTTACCCTGTCATTGTTTGTTAGTTTCTTTCCAAGGCTGCAGTCCTGGCTTGTCAAGCCAGATACCTGAAGCTCTTCCCAGAGAGCAGAAGCAAGGGGAATGGGTGTTGATTTTCAACTGTGCTTTCATGCTGCTGTTCAAAGTCCTTTTGAAAGCTCACTTAAGCCATCTAACCTCAGCTTATTATTTTAGGATGCTGTTGGGGTTTTTTTCCTCCCAAAGTGCTTTTTCATCCATGGTAATAAGATTTTATTCTGAGAGGACTTACAGCTGTCTAAATAGTTCTGTCTGCCTCATGCCTGTAAAAGAGCTAACTGACCTAGATCAGTGTCCACTGCTGGAGAGCCACTTGCTGGAGTGCTCCAAAATCATTCAGGTTTATTTGGCAACTGAGCAACCAAACACATAAACATTACACAGGCCACCTGGCCAGGGCAGGATCCAGAGGCATCCTCCCAGGCAGAGAGAGAGTAGAGCTGAGCCTTGGGCCAGTCCTCAGGGGGCCGTATTTCCATGTTTCTGGTGTTGTGCCCTGCCCCGTCATCTCACTTCCTGGCAGGTCCTTCTTCCTGTACTGTAAGGCACCAGCTGATGTTTCATGGGGCGATTATTAGATTTAAACAATGTGTTCTTATGGACTCGCCAGGGTGAGTGGTGTTCAGATGTGCAGGGTTTTCACTGGGACCCAATGCAGTCTGTAAGACAGACGGGGTCTTCCGGGCAGAACATGGTCAGCAGCCTGTGAGAATCCATGGTCTGATGAAGCCCCTCAAGTGAGTCCTGTTGGTCCCCAGGGATGAGGAGGGAGATAGCAGCACCTGGAACTTTTAACCAAGATTTGGTTTGCACAGAGAGAAGTTGAGCTATTACTGGATTCATTGCAGTTGTTCTTTTTATTTTCTCAAGTGGGAATACACGCACTTAGTCTAAACCCTAGACTTGTGAGAAGGTCTATAGTGAAAGTGCTCCCACCCACCCTCCCCATTAACACCCCTGGTTCTTACCCTTCCTCACTATGGGTATCCCTGTTCTTAATTTTTGGTGTATACCTATATAATTTCTTTATGTGTATACAAGTAAATATGAACATGTATTCTGATTTTCCTCCCTTATTTTTATGCAGAATACACCATGATAACTCTATCATTTTGCTCTTTGTTTTGCCTTAGCAATAAATTTGAAGAGCTTTCTATATCTGTCAGTGGGCACCTGCTTTGTTCTTTTGTACATGCATGTAGAATTCTGCTATATGAAGCCACCGGAATTTAAATAACATCTTTCCATGAACATGTGGGTGTGTGCAGTCACACACAATGCCTCAGTGTGATTTCATACAGGCACAAGGAAATCCAAGGGATGAATTCACCAAAGTAGTGTTGCTAAGTGAGAACACATTTGTAATTGCTGAATTACATTCCATAGTGCATTAACCAATTTATGTGCGAACTCACATTGTATAAGCTGTTTCCCCAACACTACCAAAAGAATATGGATTCTTGTCCACCTAAGAGTTAAAAATGGATTATCATTTAGTTTATTTTAAGTTTTAGTTGTGAATTGATGTAATACCTTTATTCAATTTATTTATTTATTTTTATGTGGTGCTAGGATCAATCCCAGTGCCTCACACGTGCTAGGCAATCGCTCTACCACTGAGCCACAACCCCAGCCCTCATTTTGTTCTAATGTACATTCTACCTTCAGACAGTAAGGGAAAATACTTTATCATCTTTTAAAGACCATTTGTGTTTCCTCTTTTATCAAATGTGAAAATGCTTTTCATATTTTCCTCCTGCATGTTGGTCATTTTTCTTATCACTTCTAAGATCTCTTTACATATACACTAGAGAGATTCATTTTCTTTAGGACTTGTCAGTGTTTCTTCAGAATCCTTTTACTTTGCTTATGATTTTGCTTCCTCTTCTCTCTTCCTTCTTTTTTTTTTCTTTTCTTTTTTTTTATTGTAAACAAATGGGATACATGTTGTTTCTCTGTTTGTACATAGAATAAAGGCATACCATTTGTGTAATCATAAATTTACATAGGGTGATGTTGGTTGATTCATTCTGTTATTTTTCCCCTTCCCCCCACCCCTCCCATCCCTCTTTTCCCTCTATACAGTCCTTCCTTCCCCCATTCTTGTCCCCCTCCCTAACCCTCACTCTAACCCTAAAACTAACCCCTCCCACGCCCCATTATGTATCATCATCCACTTATCAACGAGATCATTCTTCCTTTGGTTTTTTGAGATTGACTTATCTCACTTAGCATGATATTCTCCAATTTCGTCCATCTGCCTGCAAATGCCATAATTTTATCATTCTTTATGGCTGAGTAATATTCCATTGTATATATATGCCACAGTTTCTTTATCCATTCATCAACTGAAGGGCATCTAGATTGGTTCCACAATCTGGCTATGGTGAATTGAGCAGCAATGAACATTGATGTGGCTGTATCTCTGTAGTATGCTGATTTTAAGTCCTTTGGGTATAGGCCAAGGAGTGGGATAGCTGGTTCAAATGGTAGTTCCATTCCAAGTTTTCTAAGGAATCTCCATACTGCCTTCCAGAGTGGCTGCACTAATTTGCAACCCCACCAGCAATGTATGAGTGTACCTTTTTCCCCACATCCTTGCCAACACCTGTTGTTGCTTGTATTCTTGATAATTGCCATTCTGATTGGGGTGAGATGGAATCTTAGGGTAGTTTTGATTTGCATTTCTCTTATTACTAGAGATGTTGAACATTTTTCCATATGTTTGTTGATTGTTTGTAGGTCTTCTGTGAAGTGTTTGTTCATTTCCTTAGACCATTTGTCGATTGGGTTATTTGTAATCTTGGTGTTGAGTTTTTTGAGTTCTTTATAGATTCTGGAGATTAGTGCTCTATCTGAAGTATGATTGGCAAAGATTTTCTCCCACTCTGTAGGCTCTTTCTTCGCATTGCTGATGGTTTCCTTTGCTGAGAGAGAGCTTTTTAGTTTGAATCTATCCCAGTTGTTTCTCTCTTCCTTCTGTTCTTTCATACTTGAACTTATCAATCTTGTCTCTTTTGACTTCTGTATCTAAAGTCATAGAAAGACCATCAACACCCTGAGTTTGCAAGGACAGTTTCCCATGTGAGAGAATGAAAAACTTCTCTCTTCATTGGTTGTGGTTACATCTTTGATCTATTTGGAATTTTCTTGGCATAGGGTAGGAGGTATGGATCAGATTCAGTATTTTAAAACTGGATCCATATTTCATGAGTCTGTCAGTCAAGGGACACACATGATTTACACCCTCCCCTTCCAAGAAAGCCAGCCTGCTCATCAGAGATGGTTGCCCAGATGCACCATTGGGTTTACTTATTTCTCTATTTAACATTGTTAGAATGAAACCAGCTCTCCTATCTAAAAGTCTCAGCTACAGTAAACCTATTAAAGCTCTGTCTCTCCCACTCCACAAGGAAGAGCACTGTCAACAGAATCATGATGAAGAATAGGATTCCCATGGATTTCAGGAAAAAGGCCAGTGGAGGTGGACATGAAGCGCACATTTCCTGTTGAGCTGTCCCCCATAGGGGCACCATTTTCACAGCCAGTTGGTAACATGTCCACTAGTCAGGTGTTAGGCTATATAGTACAGGGCACAATCCAGCCAAGGGGACCCCTAGACAAGATAGCAAATAGCAAAAGGTGGTATATTCATATATGTACATAGGGTCACGTACACAGTGAATCTCACCATCATGTACATTCACAAGACACTAACTTAAAAAATACTAAAAGTAAATAGCAAAATTATCCATAAAATAGAGTGAAGGGAATGGGGGGGAGAGGCAGGGAAGAAAAGGGGAAGTACTGGGGACTGAATTAGAACAAATTGTATTTGCTTTTATAATTATGTCTAAATGAATCCTAATGTTATGTTTAACTAAAAAGAACCAATAAAAAAAGAAAGAAAGGATATCTAAATAAAAATATGTGTAGAAAAAGATGGAGCCTTTCTGATGAACTGGTTCCCACCAACCAAGGAGCAGCTCTCCACTCCACCTTGAGATTCGCTCCACTCTGCTTTCAGGGTTGCCGAGTACAGCAATTGGCTTTCCTGCTCACTTCTCCTCCTCACCAGGAAAGGAGAATTCCAGAACAGTTCCCCTGATCCAGGGTGCCAAGTGAGCAGGGGGCAGGGTTGCCTGGTTAAATACATGACACCCATTAAATGTGAATTCCAGATAAACAACAAAGGCCTTTTCAGCATGAATATGACCCAAACAATATTTTTATATTTGGAACACACTTATACTAAAAAAATCATATATTGTTTTTCTGAGCTTCAAATTTATATTTTTATTTGTTAAATGCAGCAACTTTATCAGGGTGCTAAGAGTTGGGAGCATGAAGAACATGAGCACTTGAAACCTTGTTTCACCCTCTAGCTGGCCTTTCAGTATGGAGAAGGGAATCAGATGTGTGCATGAACCCCAAACCTAGAGAGGGTGAGAACAGCCTATCGCTCAGGCCTCCTCTGTTCCAAAGGGCCCACGTTTCTGCAGCAGAAGCATATTTTCCTGCAAGTCATGCTTGTTACATGACTTAGAACTTGGTTAAGACACATAGGGGAGGACAGCATCAAAGACCATTGATAAAGATGGTGGCTACTGCACTAGGGGAAGCAGACTTAATTCCCTTCTGTGTTTTGCAGATCGATCAAAAACAATTCGACAAAATCCTGGAGCTAATTGAAAGTGGGAAGAAGGAAGGGGCCAAGCTGGAATGTGGGGGCTCAGCGATGGAAGACAGGGGGCTCTTCATCAAACCCACTGTCTTCTCAGAAGTGACGGACAACATGCGGATTGCCAAAGAGGAGGTATGTGTGGCTTCAGCCAAAGCTGTAGCCCAAGGGGTTCTTCAAACAATTCTCCTCTAAGACCCAGAGATCCCAGAAGTCTTTGTGGGGTGAGCATTTGTCTTTTTTATGTGGCCTTTCCTCTCTTCTTTTGGGCCCCTATGGGAGACTTCCTATCCCTGTCCCTGCACCTCTGGGGCACCCCAAAGATAGGATGTCAGCCACAGACTTTGTTCTAGCCTTAGTTTCCAGTCATTGCTGTTGTCTCTGGGGAGCAGCAAACCTCCCCTGTCTTCTAGTGCATTCCTGAGTTTATCCTGAAGCCTGTGTGTAGAAAGCAGCCACCACCTGTGGGTCTTGCCAGGCAGGAATGGAGCTGTAAATTCAGGGCTCAAAGCTGTCTTGCATTCCTCCTGATAAAGCATAAATTACAAGTGCTCATTCAAGTAATGTGTCCCAATAAGAATTCTCATTGAAATTTTCCCTTGGGACCATGGAAATGATGGGAATTAAAGAGACCCTGTACAAGTGTGAATCTACCTTTGTCTCCCAATCCTCCTGGTAAGCAGTTGGAAGCTGGTTCCTGCACAGGACTTATAAGATAAGACCCTGATACCTGGTGACCATTTGGGGCACATGAAAGAATGAGCATTTCCAGGGACCTTCCTGGGACAGGTGTTTCATAGACTTTCTTCTTGAGATTTTGAGGGGTTACCAACGCTCTCATGATGGTACAAAGCTCAGCTCTTTAAACATCCCCATGATGAAAGGTCCTGAGGAAACTGGGAAGGTATTTCCAGAGACTGGGCACTGTTCTACTGAGATAGAATCATGCCTAACATTAAATCAACTACAGGCTCCCCTTCAAAATACCCCTTAAATGTGCAAGCTCTTAGCTCTTCTCTTCCTTTCTTTGCTGGGTTGTAGACTGTGTGAACCCTGTCCCAATACCTGCCCTAGGAGTTATCATAGAAACATGTTAGGGTATCCTCATTGGTGGAAAAACAGCACCGGGAGGCTGGGCCACACAGTCCTACAGCCCTGCCTATGAACACCCTGAGAGATGACTTTCCAAAACTGCACCTAGAGGTTTTTGTCTTGTGCCTCCCCTCCTGCCCACAAGGCTCTCAGACAGGGGTTCTCAGAAACCCGGATGGTAAAGAGAGATCACAAATACAGCAGATTGTAGGGGTTGTTATTTTTTATTTTTGTCTCATTTTATTCCTTTCCTTCGGAGTTCAACCATCATGCAGCTAAAACGGTATCTAATGTTCCTTCTTCTCCAGTATCATTGTCATACACGTGGGCATATGAAAAAGGCATAAGACCAAACACCTGCTCAGAGCATACATTTCTACCCAAGCATGTCTCTCACTGCTCTTCTTGCAATTAATCATAGATTTTTGGACCAGTGCAGCCAATACTGAAGTTCAAAAATATTGAAGAAGTGATAAAAAGAGCAAACAGCACTGACTATGGACTCACCGCAGCCGTATTCACCAAAAACCTGGACAAAGCCCTGAAACTGGCTTCTGCATTGGAGTCTGGAACAGTTTGGTGAGTTGAGTACTTGTGTGTATTGGCTGTCCTGCTTTGCTGGCTGGTTCCTCTGCTATTTCTCTGTTAGCAGAGAGCATCTAATTGTGTATTATGCGGCACCCATTATATGGACACTTTGCTGGATCCTCAAGACCACCTTCCGAAATGGGTGCCCTAATGGTGTTAGGTACCTCATTTTATAGATAAGGAAATCAAGACACAGAGAGATTGAGTGACTTTCCCAAGGTCACATACTGTAAAGTCGTTTCTGAGTATCCTCAGGGGATTGGTTCTGGGACCCTTATATACTTGAGTATAAGGTACTCAAGTACCTTATATAAAATGGCACAGTATGTGTATATAACCTAGGCACATCTTCCAGTATACTTTAAATGATCTCTAGATGACATAATACCTAATACTTTAATCATGCAATGTAAATAGTTGTTATACTGTGTCGTTTAGGAAATAATGACAAAGGGAAAAATCTGTGTATGTTCAGTACAGATGCAATCTTATTTTCAATCAAGGTTGGTCGAACCTGAAGTTGCAGAACCTGTGTATACAAAGGAACAGCTGTACAAGGCAGAGCAGCTTCAGGGTCTATGCCTTTGATCAACTCTGCTGCACTGTCTGTCTGACTTTGGTTCTGATTCTAAAATTAGTGCATGCTCATCTGCAAAGTCTGGATACTAGTTCCTGCCTGACCAGTAATTCTGAAGATTACATATTGTAATTTTCATTTTAAAAATGAGTGAATTGAGGCTTAGAGAGTTTAAGTAACAAGCTCAGAGTCACACAGTCCAGGAAGCAGAACTTGGAGTCAGGTCTGTGTTATTTCAAAGCTAATTCTTATTCCTTTAGGCCATAATATTTTTCTTCTTTGTGCTTGTCTTTTCATTCTATTCCTATTCCAATGAAAAGCTCCAGATTGAATTATATTCAATTTTTAGCTTCTGGTGGGAAGAAGGAGAAGGCAGAAGTTAAGAATTCATTGTGTTTTAATATTGGAATTTTGCCAAAGTCCATATGTTAGGCAGCATCCTATATCAAGTGTCTAATAACTGGAGCACCCAAGATGGAAGTGGAGTTTTCTCCAGGTAATTGTCAGTATCTTTTCTTCCTTTTTGTAGGATCAACTGCTACAATGCACTCTATGCACAGGCTCCATTTGGTGGCTTCAAAATGTCGGGAAATGGCAGAGAACTGTAAGTGTTTCTGGCACCCAAACCTGCCAGCTGGGGAATAAAAGATGCACTGGAATTGCAGTGTAGCGACTTGAGCTCTCACCTGATCCCCAAACCCTCTCTGTCTGGGGTATCCCCTGTCACGAAGGCTGGTGGTCTCTTCCCCACCCTCATCCTTAACCTGACCTCCTCTAGGCCACAGGACCAACCTCAAGCCTCAGCTTTCATGCCCTACCCAGCCCTCAAGGATGTTCCGTAGATCCTTGGTGTAGGCTTGCCAGAGGAGGCCACAGATCTCTGGAAAAGCGTACCTTTTGCCAAGCATAGGCTGTCATTGCTTACAGTCTCCACTCTCAGCAAGAAAGATAGACTCAAACCCAAGTCAGGCTCGGAATCTTGTGAACCCAGCAGGGGCCCCAGGAGATACACCACGGGTAAATATGGTTCCTTCTTGATGCTTCTTTGGGAGACCCGCTGGACCTCCATGATCTCATCACTGTGTTCCAGTCCACCATATACCCCTCCATACTTCCTTTCTTTCTGGCCCCCTGAGAAAATGAGTTCTGAAGGTGGAGATTCACTGACAGACCTTCTTGCATCTGGCCCGGGGCCAGAGCTGGATGGAGTGCCCCTGGGGGTAGAGATGCTGTGGTTTCTAGCTGGCTGCTGGCTGCTTTCCCCATCTCCTTCTTGATGCTGCTCAGGGTTTTATTAGTCTTTGTGGACAAACATCTTGTAGGCTCAATGTTCCTAGGGAACCATCTGTGACAACACCCCAGGGCTGTTCCTGAGACATTTCTGAGAGTTTGAGTTCTTCTTTTTATTTAAACAGTTTGTGTCATTTATATACAAATGCATTACCTTGTACTTGTTTGCACATCTTCTAGTGGGAACACACTCAAACACTTCTCCCGGCCTTGGGTCTTGGTGGGGCCTGTGAGGGCTCTACTTGCAGATTCTCGAAGCTCTTGTGAAGGAACGGAGCTGGCTTCCACCCTAAGCAATTGCTCTCGACCAGTCTGCATGGAATCAGGGACCCTTGTACCATCTCAGTCCTTCTTTCTGGCCTGTCCCTGACTGATGGCAAATGCCCCAGAGCCATCTGTGTGCCTAAGTAGAGAGCATCCTCTTTATTCCTATGACTGGTTTCCCCTTCAGGGAACTTGAGTAAATTCTTGATCATGAAGACCTTTTGCAGTCACCTCTTTCTTCCCCTGGTGGCCTATTTGTGTCTGTTTGCATTCTCTGAGCCTCTGTTTCATTAACTCTTAAAACTGCCTGCCCACCTGAGACAGGAGGCCCAGACTGAGGTCACCTGGGTTCCCTCCAGGATCCTCCAACAATATAGTGTTGATGACAACCAGCATTTGCTGAGCAAACCATAAGAGGCTCTGTGAAAGCCCTGCAGGTTGGTTCATGTCCTCCCTGTGACAGTCTGTGAGAGGGGTACAACTGCTTTCAGATGAGGAAACGGTCCAGGGAGCTAGTGAGTGACAGAGCAGGGAATAAATACTGGCAGCTTGGTCCCTGGACCTCCCACAGTATAGAGCATTGCTGGGCAAGGGTCACCTCTGTAAGCCACCTGGAATGAAGCCACCAGGGCTCATGTGGTCATTTGCCTCCTCTGATCTGCCGTCTTCAGACAGTCGGATCATTACAGCTAGGGAACTCAGATCCCACACAGTCCTCCCCTGAGAGGCCAGATGTTGCAGCAAGAACTCCAGTCCCCAAAGCAATTGTCCTTGTTTGTAGATGCTACAGGAAGGCATGTGGAGTCACATGGTACCTAGTTTGTATGGCCCAAATGGATTCACTGCATTTTCTCACCTTGGCCTCCCTTCCCACCACTCTCATGGTGCCCTTGCCCCTTAGCACCTCCCCTAGCCTGGCACAGAGCAGGGCCTGGTGACTGCCCACTGGACACAGTTCACATTTCATCCTGCCAGTTAGCCGCAGTTGAAACTTTTATGAATGTCTATTTTTTGGACTCTTGGCATTTATTTTCCCAAGGCTTTTGATAAAATATTTTTTGAATATTCACAAGGAGCCTGGAAACTGCCTTGGAAACCTATTTCCATTTTTTAAAAATATCTTTTTAGTTATAGATGGACATAATTTCTTTATTTTATTTATTTATTTTTATGTGGTGCTGAGGATAGAACCCAGTGCTAGGGGAGCGCTCTACCACTGAGCCACAACCCCAGCCCCTATTTCCATGTTTAATTACCTCTAATTAATGTCTTCATGTTGCAAGGAGTTCCCCTTTTTTTCATGCTGGAGCACCATGCGGTGGATTCCACGGTTTTCCCCAAATCTGGCTGCCTGAGCTGGCCACCCACCCATGAGTCCCTCTGGGATCTGCTTCTAGTCCAGTCTTGGGATGGAGCCTACTTTTTTTTCCCCCCTTCCTGAGCATTTTTTTTCTCAGTTCTTTGTTTTTCTTTGTAATAAAGTTAAGGCAGTAATAAAAACTCCACACAGTAAGTCATGTTGAAGATCAAGTTCTTCTTCCCCTCATTTGCAATCTCATTTGTTAGAAGTAACTAATAATGTTCATTCATTCATTTTGTTCACTTATTCATTCACTTGGCAGGTGTTTATTGAGCATTTCTGATGCTTAGGTATGACATTAAGATCTGAGCATGTGGTAGTGAACAACACAATCACCTGTCCCTTCCCCCCTGGTACTCTGGTGAGATTTATTGGGAGAAAGGCTGGACTCATGAATGACCTCATGATTGCCCAGGTGGATGAATCTGGACAAGAAACCAGTTAGGAAATGCCATAATGGATTGAATAAGAGTAGTGAGAACTTGAAGTAGAACAATTGCAGAAACAGAAAAAATGAGGGGATCCATGTACTTATTCTTACAAGAATGATTTTAATTCTGTACTTACTAGTTACATGCTAAAATAATAGCATTTCATCACTTTCTTTGCTTTTCTTCAGTAATTTGACAAGTCATTAACAACCTTAAATTTTTACAATGCAACATTTTGTGCTCACTTTTAAAGTTTTATTGTAGGTTTTCTATGAAAGCAATGAAGTCTCTTCTGTTTTCAAAAGAAATAAGAGAAAATTACTCTTTGCTCTTAAGAATGGGTCTTGGATAACCTTTCATTTTTCTTGGTGATGGTCTCCTGCAATGGACTTTTGTGTTATTTCCAAGATGTTTTACTATTACAGACCATGTGTATGTATTTCCTTGTGTGTGGATCTTTATGCACTTGAGGGAGATTGTTTTCAGAATAAGTTTCTAGAATTGAATGATCTGCCACATGGCAAATAGGCTCACCACTGTTTTGGTGGGCATTTCTTTAATTGTGAGAGGTTGAGTATCCTTTTCATACTTTTCAGAATTTATATTTCTTTTCTGCAAACTGTGTCCTTTGTTAATTTTTCTGTTTAGTTATTTTTATTTTCCCAATTGGTTTGTAAGAACTTTTATATATTGAAGAAAATAGTACCTGTTGTAACACAGGTTGGTAAATTATATAATATACATTATATAATTTATGTATATTATATATACATATTACTTTTCCATCTACTTTGGGGACTTTTTAATGGAGTATCAGTTCTATAAAAGTTGAATTTAGCATTCTGTTTGTGTATTTAGAAAATATTACAAAATAACTTAGTCATTATCACAGGTTCTTCAACTTATGTTTAAGAAAGTATGTAAAAATTTCAATGACACATTATTAATAAAATAACAATATTACTTTTCACTATTCACATTTCACCTTGCACATGAATCATTTCTAATTGCTATAACTGCAAGGAGGTGATGGTATTCCCACTTTAGAGATGATGAAACTGAGGCTCAAGAGAAACAAAGCACTTGACTGACCTCCATAGTTCTAAGCTAGTGGTTTTCAAACTTGAGTATGCATCAGAATCCCCTGGGGGGCTGGTTAGTTTTCTGGGCAACATCCTTGGAATTTCTGATTCAGTGGGTATATTTGTTTTCTATTATTGCTACAACAAATAACCATAAAATTAGTGGCTTAAATAACACAAATGTATTATCTTACAGTTCTGTAGGATAAAAATCTGAGCTGGGATGAAGGTGTTAGCAGGCTACATTCCCTTCTAGAGGTCATTGGGGGAGTGTGTATCCATGTCCTTTCCAGCTCCTAGAGATTGTCCTCCCTCTTGGCTGATGGCCCTTCCTCCACCTCCAAAGCCAGCACTGCAGCATCTCTCTGCACCTGTGTCTGTGCCTCATTTACTCTTTGTCTGCCTTCTTCCTCCACTTTTGAAGATCACTGGGCTCACCTAAATGATCCAGGATTACCTCCCTATTTTAAAATCAACTGATTAGTCACTCGAATTCCATATTAATTCCCCTTTGTCATGTAACCCAATATATTCACAGGTTTAGAGAGTGAGATGTGGACCCTTTAGGGAGGGCCTTTATTCTACCTGCCACAGCAGGACTTGGTAAGACCTAAGCATCTGCATTTCTAGCAAGTTCCGAGGTGCAGCTGATGGCACTGGTCTGCCCCCCTCACCCTACCAGGGTGGCATCGCTTCTCTTACGCTGGTCCCCAGCTGTGCCCTCCCAGGCCAGTCCAGGCTCTCAGTGTTCTTTGATTCCCTGGCCACATCCTCTGCCAATAACCTTAGACCTCAGTCTTTTTTGTCTCTTCATGCAGCTCCAAATCACCATTTATAACTTATAAATCCATTGTCATTTCTTTCTTTCTTCTTTTTCTTTTTCTTTTTTTTCTTTTTTTTTTTTCTTTCTTTTTTTTTTTTTTTTTTTTTTTTTTGATACCAGGAATTGAACCCAGGGGCACTTAACCACTGAGCCACATCCCCAGCCCTTTTTTAATTTTTTATTTAGAGACAGGATCTTGCTAAGTTGCTTAGGGCCTTGCAAGTTGCTAAGGCTGGATTTGAACTCATGTCCTCCTGCCTCAGCCTCCTTCCTGAGCCTCTGGGATTACAGGCATGCACCATTCATTGTCATTTCTGATCCCCAACTTCTCTTTTTTCACTTACCCAGCCCTCTTCTTTGGTTCTTAATTCCCTGACCAAGAGAATTCCCCTCCCCCCCTTTTTTAAATTCCCTTCATTTTTTGAAGGTGAACCCGTAATTCTTCTATTTCAAAAACATAACATGCAAAAACCTTCAAATTTAAACTTACATTTCCAGTTACTTAAACTCATCATCTTCCTGGCTATTACTCTCTTAAGGTTTCACAGTTTTGCCCCCAATCTTAAACTTTTGTAGAACCCCAAATCCCAATCTGCCCAACAGAGTAATCAGGCATTAGAACAGTTTCTACAAAACATGCTCTACAAACATGCTCAGTTTGAATTTTCTTCTCTTCTGTCATCACAGAGGTGAATATGCCCTGGCTGAATATACAGAAGTGAAAACTGTCACCATCAAACTTGATGACAAGAACCCCTGAAGGAAAAAAGTGCTCCTTCCTCAAACTCTGGACAGTTGAATGTGGTGTATCAAACTCGCCAAAGGAAAAAAGTACAGTGCTTGACCTTCCCGGGACACTTTCTTCTGGACTCTTTCAATCTACTGGAGATTGAATGAATGCTTTTTATTCTCCTCTCACACTCACATTTTATTGACCTAACTGTGGATACCTGGAAGTTGTGTGTGAAATTCAGTCCTGTCTGGGGAGGGAGCTGTTGGCCATTTCTGATTTTGTCTTTAGACCAGATGTGAGAGAGAGCGAAGACACTCAGGGCTCTGCTAACAAGAAACGGTACTCAAAGTGTCCAGAAGTTGCTTCAAAATGCTTTGCTGAATCTGACTCCAGTAGGAATTGGGAAAGAGGTCCCTGCATGTTCTGCAAACAGGGTCCCACACCTGTGGTCTCCTCAGGGTTGCCTGTGCACAGGCCAACACCCACCCCACCCCCCATTCTGAGGTAGGGAGAGACCATACAGAAGGGAAGGATTAGCACTAAGTTAAAAAGGAAAATAAAATGATTTTGAGGGTCTGATGTGGGGAACTCTTAGGGAGCACATACCAGGAAGGGTGCCAGAGGCCGTGGGCATGCACTGGTATGGGTCTTGGAGGACTGCATATTGACATTGACTATGGGATTCACCTTGAAATCAATGCTGCCTTTGGAATATGACTGTATCAACATCCCAAGGAGCTTACTCTAAAACTATGGGATAGGCTACCTTAACCAAGGTGCTCTCTTGGCTGAAAACAATGTTAGTATCACCTTTGCTGATGAGGACCTCTTTTCCATCATCATAACAACATAGCAAATCCTAACATAATTAAATCCCCCATTTGACAAGTCAAAGTCATGACTTACAAATTTTGCATTGACACCACATTCAGTAATGGTTTTTGATAAGTCTATACACTTTTCCTTTTCTCTAGTTCCATTATCCATTTTAGATTAGTAAAATGTACACAAGTAGAAAGATTGCTGTTATACAGTCCAGTTTTTCTAAAGTTCTATTTTGGTATTAATTTCTGATTAGTTAACAAACAGCACTTGAATTCCATAAAGAAACTGGATCTTCATCCAAGCAACCTGAGTAGTTCACTAACAGGTTACAAAATTTTCTTTTCTTCCTTTGTGTATCCAAATATTGTGCAATTCTATGTTTTAACTTGGAAAACTGAAAGCATTCTCATATAACTTTAAAAACCAAACCAAACCTAAGTTATGTTATTCAGGTACTTTTCCTGTTACTATCTAGTACTTTTCTCATTGGAAAAATGGTGCTTATGTTTGAGGATTAAGTTGGAGGGGGCAATTATAAAATGAAACTCTATGTCAGAACCAGTGTGTATAAAGATAATCATGTCTGAATTAGGGTTGTCATCCTTGTCAGAGATACGCAATATGCAATTCATCTTCTATTCTCCAGCAGTTAACACTCATCACTTGTACTACCAATAACTTGTTAAATCAGGATTTGACTTCATACACTGAATTTGCAGTATCTCCAGTAACTATAGACTAACTAACCTTCTTAGTAGTACATTAGAGGGTTCCTATCCCTTCATTGTATAATAATGCTTTTAATATGAAATGCTACCTTATTTATAATTGATATAGTTAATGTATCTTTTTATAGCTGTAAGAGCACAGAGGTGGTGTATTTAACCTTCTGTAATATACTGTATTTAGAAATGGAAATCTATATAATATTAGAATTCACTCCTTTTAATGTTTACCCCTATGGTATGGCTTATAAGTCTATCAGACTGGGAATTCTGATCCTAACTGCAGATTGTGTTCAACAATGATAAAATA
The DNA here is from genome assembly GCF_902686445.1 of Sciurus carolinensis. Classification (NCBI taxonomy): domain Eukaryota; kingdom Metazoa; phylum Chordata; class Mammalia; order Rodentia; family Sciuridae; genus Sciurus; species Sciurus carolinensis. The sequence goes on from NC_062214.1 coordinate 68,315,695, forward strand.
AAATCGGGTATTTGAGAAATGTTATTTTTTTAACTGTTGGACCAAGCCCATTTTAATTCTGTGGCAAGCCTTTCTGAGAATTACTGTACCATATGACTTGTGCTAAAACAGGATCAATGACATGAATAAAATTACATTCCTCAATTGATCAGGCCCAGTGCTTCACCTAAGTATAAAACCCCTTTCTATGGTTTTTGGGGTTGACCAGACAGGGAGGTAAGCCTCAGAGGTCCTATGTCTTGGTTCACTAAGTTTAAGGTACCATCTAAGCTGCCCTAGTCTCTTAGAGTCTTATAAAGCGGTGATGGTTTGAGTGTAGAAAATGGGGATTGGAAGAAAGCATTACATCTTCAACCAGGAACACAAGTGTCTGTTTTCTCATTTTCTCTGTAATGACCTAGGCATTTGGGATTAACTTAGCAAAGTTCCTAAGACTTCTAACCAAGAAGTTTCAATTACCAAGTTGTGAGCTAACACTGAAATTGGATCAAAAACATTCATCGTGCATTCATCACCAAGTTCAACCTGCACATTTGATGTTTGGAGCCCAGGTCACTGAGCACATAGTTCCAAAGCAGGACTCCTTTGAGAAATGCCTTAAGGGAGGTCAAATCAGATCTCTCTCAATGTGCATTTATCAATGTATTTAGGAACATCTCCTTTCTCAATCCAAATGTAAGCAGAAAATTATAAAACATGACATTTCCCTTCATTTGGTTTACCAGTATATGTCTTCCTGAAGAGAACCATTCTAGGGACAACAGGATGTGGAGCATATGTGTGTGTATGTTTGTGTACCAAACGTGTTATGTATGTGTGTTTGCATGCCAGGGGAGGGGGGTATATTCTCTTAAAGTGGACCCTTTGGAGTGTCCTAGATTCTCCTGTAGTGGATAGAGACTTTCTAAAGTCTTTGTGTCTTACTTCAAGTCATGTGTACAACTAGTGCCTCAAGATAAATAACAGGTGTTTAAAAAATTGTTCAACGAGGAATGTCGGAGGAAACTGAGTATCCAGCTGAAGAAAGATAGCCAGAAGACACAAAAAGAACGGGTAGTTACTGCACCTTCAAAAGGCAGAATGTTAGTTCAGGGAAGTAGGTGGCTTCCAGCTGACGTAAAAAGGGTCATTTCAACTAGAAGTTGCTGAAAATCTTGGTGGGATTTGAGCAAAAGGAAGAAGTCCACGGGTCAGCAGATGTCAAAAAGTGGAAAGAAATATTAACTGCCTGATACCAAATTTCCTGTACAAACTAGTTACATTACATGCCTAATGAATAGAGTTAAATGCTGGTCATTTAACTCCAAACAAGTAATCCTCGTGTCGAATATACCAGATGTTTTCTACAGTGAGCATATTTACTAGCCTAGTCCCAAGCTGTTTTAAAAGGGAAGTTAAGTTGTCCCCATCTGCATTGGCCCGCCACACATCCCCATGAGTCCGCCCGGTCCCTGGGTGTGCGCTTCCTCGGGGTGGCGGTAGGTGGCGATATGGTGCGCTCTGGAGGCGCTACTAGGCGGTCTCGGGCCTCACTCAACACTGGCTGCCCCGCCCGGCAAATTATTAGGGACTTTTCGGTAGCAACCATACTGCTGCTCTTGCAAACTGGTAAGAGGACTTCAGTGGTGAGGACGGGATTGCTAAAATGTGCCCACCCTTTTGGAAGGACGTTTTGTGGCGGGAGAGCCTACCAGGAAACTTCCTGGGAGCAGAGCAGAGTTGCCAGGTGGTTCCCTTGCCAACTACACTCCAAGTCTAGGAGTGACTCCATGCAACCACAGCCTGGGGTGTCCTTGAGGTCGTACTGGGACCCTGAGGCTGCCCAGATTTTGTGAAATGACAGTGAGGGTTTTGGTAATTTGCTTTGTGCAAAGTCCTGGGAATAGTTGAGGGACAGACATTACCTGATAGCCTTAGGTGCTGGTCCTGCCAAGCTGTAGAACCCTCTGCTTTTTCTGAGCAGGATTCTTTTCTGGATGGACAGGTGAAGTAGAATCTGAATCCTACCTGCAACATGGGCATCAATGTTTAGGTTTTCTTTTAGGTTTTTGCCTCAATGGTGTGATGAATACCCTTATGACAGGTCCAATACTGATGGATTGGGAACATTCCACCATGTTTTATTTATCCTGGGTCACCCGCCCCAAGCAGATATTTAAAATGATTTACCAATCAGGTGTGGTGGCCCACATTTTTAATCCCAGCTACTTGAAGCAGGAGAATGACTTGAGCTCACGAATTCGAGACCTTCCCGGCCAACAGTGAGAACACTCGCTCAAAAAATAAACACTAAATTTTTAAAAATTAAAAGATGCACCAAAGAGCTATATCTTTGCATACAACCGTAATTATATTAGCAATTCATGTGGCAAAAGAAGAGCAGTTTGCAAAATATTAACGATTTGAAAATACTTCTATATTGCTCTCTTAAGGAGCCACGCAGAAATGAATATTCACTCTTTTTAATATTTACAACCAGAATATATGGTCAACATACAAGTTAGAACTAACCTACCAACTTTGCGGCTACTACAGTGCAGTGTGAAAGCTGTGCTGAGTCAAAAACCGGCAAATCTTATAACTGTGCCTGTAACCAAACCTAAAGGGAACCTGGCCCTGCAAGAGCCCTAAGGTCTTGGCGTCTGCCCGGGCGAGCAGTGGACTCGATCACCTACTTCTTACAGCTAGGCAAAGTGCGGCAGGCCATTGAGGGGACTCCTGGTGCCCATTCTGCAGAAGGTCATCAGCGGCCGACCCTCGGGTGCCGCGGCCTTGCCCTGCGCGCTCTTTGCGCCGCCCGCTTCCCGCCCTCCCCGCCCGCCCGCCGGCCGCAGGATTGAGGAAGTGCGTCTGGGCCCGGCCCGGCCCCCGCGCGCTCGGCCCGAGTCCGGGTGGGCAGAGGGCGGTGGGACCGCCAGGCCCCGGCCCGCTGGTGTCGGACCGGCCCGCTCGGCCTCGCAGTCCCATAAGGCCGGTGCCCCTACCCCGCCGCCGCAGGTAAGTGCTGCTCCGGTCTTCCCCTGCCGGGGCGGGGGCCTGGCTGCCTTCTGCAGCCGGCCGGGGACCCTGCGCCCGCATCGCCGGGGCCCGCGCCCAGAATCCGCGAGCAGCCCTGGCCTCCGCCTGCCCACCCGTCCGCGTGCCCTGCAACCCAGGCCCGCGCTGCAGGCGGCCGCGTGCTTGGGCATGGGTAGCCTTTACCCAGGGGCCACAGACGGCTCGAGAGGCATAGAGAGAGTGGGGGGACCCCTGCCTCAACAGCCCTCCTGCCTCCCGCCGCGCCCGGAGCCCCCAACCAGCGGGCAGGTCAGGGAGTGTGCAGGGCTCAGGCAAAGAACCCCGCAACTCGGCGCGGGGCGGGACGGGGGCCGGGGTAGCCGGTGCAAGAAGCAAAAGTAGGAAACATCAGGGCGTCAGCAGGTTTGCTTGGCCTTTGGAGAAAACCGTCCTTTAACTTGGAGACAGCCGAGCCAGCATGTGGGAGATTGCCGGTGAACGTGTGTTGGGAAGAAGAGTCTCTCTTTTGGATGGCAATCTGGTGATCCGGGATGGTTGAGCATCATCCCCCTGCTCACGTTTGGAGCGAGCTACTTGCCCAGGAATAGCATCTCTGTTTGGTCCAGATAAAAACTGCCATGGCTGTTGCCCCAACAGGTGATCTTCCCTGGTAGGGACGTTGGGGAAGTAGCCTAGGAAGGCTGGAGGTCTCTGGAAAAACTGATGGAGAATTTGGGGACCCCATGGCCATTTCAATCTGCCCATTTATAGTTTGAGACCGTGACATTTTCGTCTTACATATACATCCCCCTGCAACAGTTGAAGAAGTAGAGAAACAGGGACATACAGTTACATTCTTAGCAATCCTGTTACCAAATCCACTATTTTTAAGTTTGTCACTTACATGGCACTAAAGGGACTTTGGAAAACCTAAACAATAAATGCCTTTTGCAGTTTGGTTTTTATTACCTTACTAATGTTTCAGAAGGAAAAATAAGTTAATTACATACCAACACCTAGTTTGTCCCTAAAGAAGATTTTTAGGGTCAGCCTTTTCCCTGGGCTTTCACATTTCTGGAAATGTCCCCACAGTCAACACCATTTCTTAAATCAAAAGTGTGAAGTTGTCCTCATGCTATTACCTCTTCCCTAAATCCATTCTGTTGCCAAATCTTGTTGGGTTTACCAAAATGTGACCTGGTCTATCCTCTTCTTTCTCATGCCATCCACCCTTGACCAAGCTACCACCATCTCTTTCTTGTATGATTAGTCTCTCTCCCTCTTCTCTGTGGCAGCCAAAATAATGCTATCTGTGTATGTGTCCCCCATGGGTAAATGGTATCATGTCAGTCCTCTTCATGGAACCCTTCAATACCTTCTCTTTGCAATTGGCATGGAATCCAAGGAAACTCCTCCCTTCCCAACCCTCAGGTGGTCTAGCAGCTGCCATCTCAGATCACCAGGCCATTGCCCTGTAGTCACCCTGGCCAAGCACACTCTGCAGCTCCGGGCCTCTGCATTGCTGCTGTAGGTCTCTTCACATGGCCTTTAAAGGTCTTTCCTGGCTACACTCTCTAAACCACTGTCTCTAACACATCCCTTATCCTGCACCATTCCAACATTCCCCACAGTTCATATATTCCTTAATTTGCTTAATTTCTTCTTAATTGCCTCACAGACTTCACCCGAGCTCCTGGGATCAAAGATTATATCTGTTCTGCTTACTGCTGCATCCTCATGCCCCACACTGAGCAGGAGGTGTCCCATGCATGATGATGCACATGGAGACTAACTGGTGCATGGATAGCCTTAACTCACTTTCAAATCCATGGAGCGCTTCTGTTCCCCAACCTTTCTGTGTTCATCTAAGAGAACAATATATTTCTCTAGCCTGCAGCTCCATGATATTTTGATGTCCACAAACCAATTACACACATTATGTAAGCAAGCTAATATTAGGGAATGCCAAAAACACTATAGAGATGTCTAGAACATAAGCCATCCATCTCCACCAGGCTTTTGATTCTAAAAACTAGAGGATATGAGCATTTCTGACATGTCTCACTTGCAAAGGTCTTCGAACACTTTTGTATCAACAGTCCTTCCTAAACTTCCTGAAAACAAGACTTTAAAGCAATTACTTATTTTACTGTCCCTTCCAGTTTCATAAAATCATAAAGTTCACCCCTCACCAAAAGGGCTCAATACAAGTTTCCTTGTTTTATTTGCCCTTGAGCATTTATTTATTAATGCAGATATAAAGGGTTGGCAAAAGAAAACTGAAGACATTTTTTAAAATTATTAATATAATCATTACCACAGGAAACTTCTTGAAGCTTCCTTTAGGATGCCGAATGGAAAGAAAACATGTAACTCACGACCATGACTTGTTGCATTGGTCTGAACCCAAAGGAAGCAGGAGGAAGCAAAGATCTGTTTGAGGGCAAAGATTGAGCAAAATGAGTTACCTCATCTTAAAGTTTCTACCTTAGTGTATAAGCCAAAATAGTAATTATAATTTTAAAAACTGCTCCAGTGTCAAAGTCCTTTACTAGTACAATGATTTGAAAAAGGAAACTGAAAGGGGAACCAAATGTGCTGGGTAAAGTTTAAACTAGAATATTTTTAAGATTTTTTAGGTGGGGAGTAACTTTAAAACACTACATGGTAAGACTTCTGTTTTGAGAAGAAACATCTACTATTAGCATCTTTGAGATGTTGTTGGGTATGTTTGGTAGCTGTTTTAGAGAGGTGTTTGAAAGCAGAAGGCAACTGTGCATCTTAGTTTCTGGAAGTTAATGCACAATTTGGAGGCTTTATATTATAGCAGAGTCTGTCTTGCTGGTTCTCCCTATTCTCATTCTCAAGTTGGTTTTCCAAATCGGGTTTCACAATTTATAAAACTATTCATCTCCTGAATTTTATCCAAATCCATCCTTTGTCTTTTTCTCCTTGGATTTTTCAGGCTCCCCAAGTTCAAACACACTTGTTTCTCTAAACAGTTCCCTTTTAGTTTCTCAAAGGTTCATAAGAAGCAAGATCGCCTAGTCAAGGCCTCCTGGTCCCACTTTCTCTGGCCTTGAAGAGTTCAACCCATCTGGGCCAGGTGCCTGACTTCCAGGCTTTTAGACAGAAATTCCAAGTGCTCTTACAGCCCTTCTCTGTAGCTTGCTCTGTGCCCACATGGTACAGAGCACCTTCCAGAACCTGCTTTCTGGGGAAACAGAGCCTCTGCCCTCTAGGGTTGACACCCTGAGTTTATTCAGCTCTGCTGGTCTCCCGAGCCCCCATGCTGACATTCAGGTAAAAACCATGCCAGAAAGTGAATGTGGAAACTTTGCCTGAGTAAATTGTCACAGCAACCCTGAGAGGTAGTGGGGTCATTGGGGTGCATGTCTATTTTTTTTTTTAATTTTTATTTATTTATTTTTTTATTATTATTGTATACAAATGGGATACATGTTGTTTCTCTATTTGTACATGGAGTCAAGGCATACCATTTGTGTAATCATACGTTTACATAGGGCAATGATGTTTGATTCATTATTTTTTTTTCTTCCCTTCCCCCCCACCCCTCCCACCCCTCTTTTCCCTCTATACAGTCCTTCTTTCCTTCATTCTTACCACACTCATGTCTATTTTTAACAGAAGAGAAAACCGAGAGGTGTAAATTTCAGCTGGAGTTCATTGCTAAAGTGAGACAGAGGCAATTCATACCTGGGACATCTACACTGTGCGTTTATCTTTTATCTTTAGAGTCTTAGGCACTATTTACATGACCCTAATGTTTGTGTCATTTTTTTTTTTCGGTTGCACCATTACTCCCCATTTTGAAGTTGTCTGTCTCGGTGCCAATGACCTTGTACTTGATGTATACAATAGACTATAGGAACACCCACTTTCTATAGTGATACCATCCTGAATTGCAGTTGTCTTTGTACCAGGCCTGAGGTGGGTCCTCAGACATTTCTCATTCCTTAACTAGCAGAGAAGAATCGGGGGCTTCCAAACTTGGTGGGAGCCCAGCATGGAAGAGCAGCACGTGGCTTCAGGAGTTTCTTACAGCTTTGTTGGTTTTAAGAGATTTGTCTTAATCTGACTTTCTCCAGCTTGGAACTACTTGGAGTTAGATAATTCTTTGTTATGAGAGGCTGTCCTGCGCCTGGTGGGAGGTTTAGCAGTGTCCTGGACCTCTACCACTGCGTGCCTGTCAGCACCACCAAAAATGTCTCCAGGCATTTGCCACATGTCCTCTGGGAAAGAAGCACATCTATGGGGATCATTTCTGTTAGCCTCCAAAACTCAACCCAACTTGGCTTCATAACCAATAAAATTCCTTCTAGACCCCTTCCTTTTGGGATTGTTGCCCAACTGCCCTTTGGGGATTATATGCCCATCTCTTGACTTCCAGGAGAATCTATCCTGGGCAAGGGCAGGGCCTTGTATTATGTCCATCTGTATGTGTATCTGCCCCGTACCAACTGGGGCATGAGCCCCTGAGGGCAGGAGCTTCATTGAGCTGTATCGATGTCACTGGGCCCTGCACAGACCCAGGCTGCTGGACAAGAGACAGGAGATCTGTGTTAACTGAATGACGACTGAGCCCTTTACCAGCAAATGCTTTGAGATTGCTTAGGGTTTCTTCTCAGGGAGACAAGCTCTAAACCCAGTGTTGAAGTGGGATGTGGGGAGCTCCGTCCTTTCACTGTTCTCACCTGATGGGTTTGGCCAGATAGATAGACTGTAAGGTGGAATATTGCAGAGGAAATGAAATATCAATGGACCAATATAAATAGTAAATATTTCCAGGGGGTACGAGAAAGTTTTTGAGTGACAAAATCCATCTTATTTTATGATGTTTTTCACCACCAGAAGGAGAAAAATTTCTGCTCGACCATGCCTGTGTGTCCATGCCTTAACCCACCTGGGCAGCTGCAGTGGTGATGACAACAGCAAGACCTGCCTTTGGAGATTGGCTGCCTTCGGGGTTGATGGCTGGCATGTCACGGAGACTACCCAGCATGTACTGGTGTGTGGGTCCAGAGGGATCAACCATGTGTCCAGATCGCGCCATGGAGACCCATAATGGTAAGGATGGGGCTTGCCGTACTTGCCTGGTTGTGAACTGCCATGCTTGCCCTACAGGGACTTTGGGCTGAGTAAGAACAAGGGGTTTTCAACCAAAGGAAATAAAATGACAATTATTGGTGGGTTTTCATCATAAAATATATCTTGGAATTCTCACTTAAAATTCTAAAAATTGAAGGGCCGCGAACAAAATTTATTGTGAACTCAATGATCTTAAGAATTGGGGTATTACTTTATGTTGGTTAAAAGAGTTTTAAAAAATGGGGATTTGGTTTTGTTTTTACATTATAAAATAATGCATTTTCATTAAAGAAAAATTGAAAAAAGTAAAGAAAAAATTACCCAGAGTTCCACTACCCCACACTCAAGCACAATTAGATACTGGCATATTCTCTTCTAGTCTGCTTCTCTGTCATCGAGAGACTTTATTTTTACCTTATCATATTTATAAAGTTGTATGCTACTTTCTTCTCCTAACCTTCTATCATTGATATTTACCCAAGTTACCATCTAGCTCATGTGATTAAATGAAGCATCATTTTATATGGGACTACTATATAAAATGATTAACCTAATCTTTATTCTTCTATTAAACATTTGAGTTGCTTATAATTGTTCACACTTTGCAAAAGCATTCCATTCCTATTTTTTTTTATACATGGTTTTCAGGTTATTTTCATAACAGATTTACCGAAGTCAGATTATTGGACTTGAAATTTTTAAAGATTTTCCACTAAAGTTATGCCTTTTTTAAAACCAATAGAGTATCATTTATATTGTTAACAATAAATATGTGTTAATATCTTAGTACACTCCAGGTCCTGGGTTAATGCTTTACCAAATAATCTCATTTAATCCTCAGAGAAACCTGTGAAAATGGTACGTTTATCCCTCTTTTATAGCTGATAAACTTGAGGGTAAGAGAGGTCTAGAAATTTGTTCATGGTCAACTCATAAATCATAAATCTGCCATCGAAACCCTGTCTGACTTCTAGAACTTTCATTCTAATAGTCTGTCCTTCAAGGTTTGGTAGGGACCACATGTTGGATTTGAGAGGGCCTCATATTGGATTTGAGAGGGACCACATTTTGGGTTTAAGAGGGACTCATGTTTGTTTTGAGAGGTCCACATATTGGGTTCAAGAGGGCCTATGTGTTTGCAATTGTGTTAACAAACGGGCACTGGTTTAGCAAAGGTTTTTTTTCACTATAAGTATTTTTTTCTCCATCTCAAATGTCTAGAGGCTAATCAGGGTGATGTTTCTGGAAGGTTTCTTTGCACATAATTCAGATTATGAAATGGGAGAAAAATTTGCTCCTTGACATTCCCAGCACAAAATGTTGCCAGAGTGTTTGATTTGTATCTTGCTTTCTTAGTTGAGATAAGGTGACCTGGGCAATAGAATGCTATACCTGATTTTGGAGCAGTGCCTTTGTCTTTCCAGTGCACTTTCAGCTCCATTTTCCCACCTGCAGTCCTGAGAGATGAGAGTCAGGGCAGGGATGCTGGGTCCATTGGGGGCTTGTTGGATAGGTGACTGTATCATCTGAAAAAGTTCTGCAGAGGCCTCTGCCCCATCCCCTTCCTGGTCAAGATCTGGTGATCTAAAGACATGTTCTCAATTCTGATCCACAGGGTCACTATGTTGTGACTGCCAATACCCAGACCACATCCAGACCCACTGGAACAGCATCTTGGTGGTCTGGGCATTTTTCAAAAGTTCCCCCATAATTTTAATGCAGCCAAAGCTGAGAATCAACCACTCTAAATGGCTTGAGTCCCATAGAGCAAGATTTCTGGAATTTTAAAGTGTACACCTGTTCCCTGGGGATCTTGATAAAATGCAGTCTCATTGAGTAGATCTGGAGCATGGAGATTTGCATTTCTAACTGGCTCCTCTCACTTAGGCTGATGAGTGGCAAGACTAAGATGATGCTTTCTAAGTCCGCAGGGATTCTGATTCTTATATGTCCCAAGGACCTAGGATGGGCTCGGGACAAAATTGGAATCAACCCCACCTCCAGAACTGAGGTAGAAAAGATAACCAGAAAATGCTTAATGTGAACCTAGACATGAAAGCACTGATTATCCCAAGTCCTTCATTTTCTTCCTTAAAGATCTGTGCGGAGCTTTTCTACTGTTCCTTAGCAGGTCCCCTCTCTCTGATAGCTGTGATCAAACAGCAGGCTCAGAAGACTTTTCTGCCCCCACAGGCTACTTTTCACAATGGAATCTCAGGTCTCCCCACCATCCCTGTGGTGAATAAATCTAATAATAAACACACACAGGGTTGGGGACCTGATGAGACTGGATACTGTGCTAGCTACTTGGGGTGGGAGACAGGGCAGAGAAGTGATGTCCCTCGAACCCCTGCAGGTGAGGGAGGTGTTTATCAGAAACCTAACATACAAACCATAGAATCAAAGAAAAAGAGAAGAAAGTGGCCTGCATTCATCAGAAACTTCTTTCCAGTGGCTCAGCATTAGGGAAATATTAAAGAATTATGATTTATATATTATCATATATTATTTATATATTAAAGAATTATGATTGTGATTGAATCCCCTTAAGGAAGCTTATAAAGAAGCTACAGATTTATACCCATATTCCATTCTCAGATTTTAAAGTTCCACCGGTGATAACAACAGGGCTGAGCCTGAGAACGCCACCCCTGGAGCTAACTAACTAGCAGAATTTATTAATTCCAGAAACTGAACCCTATGACACCCCCCTCTGTAGAGCCCAGTTTTAATACATCACATGTAGGATTTCACTTTCACAGAGTATAAATGCCAAATACTCCTTAAATCACAATGGGGTTATGTCCCGATAAAGCCATAGTAAGTTGAAGATGCATTTAATGCACCTAACCCACCCAACACCACAGCTTAGCCTAGCCTACCTTGAATATGCTCAGAACACTAATGTTAACCTACAGTTAGGCAAGATCATGTAACACAAAGCCTATTTACAATAAAGTATTGACTATCTTGTGTAATTTGTTGAATATTATGCTGAAAGTATAAAACAGAATGGTTGTATGGGTACATTTTCACACCATGGTGAAGTTTGAAAAAAAATCATAGGTGGAACCTTATTAGCCAGAACCATCTCTATTAACACCAAGACCACAGCACAGGGGCAAGCTATGCTCAAAGAGTAGGGTCCCTGTGCTTTCTGTTTTCTAAAGTAAACACACATATTTGTTGTTGTTGTTTTACATTACTTTTGTAATCAGAAGACTGATATTGCAAGTTATTTTTCAATTGCTGTTTTTTTAAGTGTTGATGCTTTGTGGTGAGGATCTAACCAGCACACCTTGTGTGCTCACATCCAAGGTCAAATTTGCCTCACTGGCCTCTTTCCCCTTAATGTCTTTTTTGAATAAATTGGGAAGTATTTGACTCAATACACCTGTAGCTGAGTCCTCTGCAGGGTCCACTTTCTCAGTGTGTCCTCAGAGGTGGATTGGTCCTTCCCCCTTCTTTGTAGACCTCCTGGATCAGGAGGAGCTCTGCTTCTCAGTCCCCCTTTACCTATCTAGATCCACCCACCTCTTCTCAGGGAAGACTGTTCTGGACCTAATTCCCAACCCTGGCTAAGAAAATGTGGCTTCCAGTAGAGAGAAAAATGATTCTCAAATTTTGTAGGGGCAGCTCTCTCAGCTTTTAAAAATCCTTAGAAGATGACATGTCTGAAAATGACAAAAGTTCTTACACTTGCAAGAATAAATTTAGAAAAAGCCAAAACTTTTAATAAAACACCTGCTTTACTTTTGAGTTTGGTAATGGCATTTTATATTTCACACCCCACCTGTTTTGACTTGCATAACCTCACCTGTGTGTGTAGAGTGGTTCACTCTTTCAAAGCCCATGAATGAAGCTGGGCAAAGTGGCATATGGCTGTTGTCCCAGCCTCTCCAGAGGGTAAGGCAGGAGGTTCACTTGAACTCAGGGGTTCAAGGCCAGCTTCAGCAACATAGTGAGGAAAAAAAAAAAAACTCATGAACATATGAGGGTGTCCACCATGTGGTCTGCCATGTCTACACAGCACAACTGTGTCTCAGTGAGGCATGTCACTGCCCTAATCTCATGAACACCATCAGCAGTGAGCTCCCACTTAGTGCAGGAGGAATGTTTAGAAGCTTCGATGGGTTTCCAGTGGGTCAGTCCACAGAAGAGAGGTCAGCAAGTTCCTTATTGGGCCAGGGCTCCTGACCAACTACTTTGACAAACATGTCATTAGACATTCTTGAGCATATCACTGCTCTAGCTGACACCAGCCAGAGTGGAAAAACCTGTTATGCCAGCTGAGCTGGGGCACCTAGGAAAGTAGAGATGTAAGGAAACGTCCAGATAATCCCAGCTGAGACTCTTCTGGATTGTGGAAGGTGGGGGTGCATAAGCAGACCTCATCCTGGAGGCAGCTCACACCCCCACCTCTCTGTGAGTGGTCCTACCTTCATCCCTGAAAGCCCTGACACAGCTGCCTGCCTATCAGAGCACTGCCCACTGCTGGACCCAGCATGGACCAGAGGAGGAAGAGGAACATTCCAGAGGGTCTTCAAATCCCAGGTTGTTATATTACTACTTGCAGTGTCCTTTCCCCCACCTCTCCTTTGGCTTTCTTCAGATCTGTATTAAAAATCTAACTTTCTGTATTAAAAATCTAACTTTTGATCTATGTACCAACTGGTTTGCTTAAGTGGAGGCTCTTCTTGCCTTCTAGAAATAGAAGTATACTGAACTAGGAAGTACCCAGAGGGTAGTAGCTTGCCTTCTTTATGGGCCAAGGGACATATCTATAGTGATGAGCCATTCCACGTGTTTTAATGTCCCTCTTGTTGGTGTCCTGCTTATGCCTGCAGGGCCATGGAGGAGTGACTGGAAGGGGCTTTTGCCATGGTCAGTGGGGCACCCTCCTCCAGCCTGGTGGCAGGAGCACCCTGGGCCTCTCCAGGGGGGGCAGCTAGCATCCAGTAAGAAATTTCTTACTGAGTGGTGGCCCTGTTGGTAGGAGCAATGACTGTGGGCAGCCATCCATGCAGGTGGCCGTTAGCACAGCTGTGCTTCATGCCCACAAAACAGAGCCCAACTACAGGAGCTCTGGGCTTGGTGAGGCTTTTAATATGAACCTTAATCTGAGGCTTGGATCTTGGCTTAATTATTTGCTTACTTCCAGCAATGGGGAGCTGGCTGCCTATCAAATGATGCCACCCTTTCTGTTAGGAAATTATTGCTGTAGGTCTCTGCCCTGCTCTCACTAGACTCAGCTCCACTCCATGAGGCTATCAGAATCTCTTTACCCCTTTCCTGGGATAACTAAAAACAGATTCCTTGCTCCTGCTGAGGGTTCCTTTTTAGGCCAAGTCATCCCACTACCTTTCATAGCTAGCAGCTCTTTCAACCTAATACCTTCCATTTGGCTATCACTCCGACTAATCTTTAGGCGGTGGCTGCCTGGGTCCAGAGGAAGAGCTGCCTTTCACCTCCCCTTCCTCTTCTCTGCTATGGTGGGCTCTAGGGAACACCCTCACCCTCCCTTCCCACTCCAGGTGGCCACAAGCCTCAGCTCCACCCCTCCTGCCTTCTCTACTTGGCTCCTGAAGGCCCAGGCCTATCCAGTGTTGCATTCAGCATCCAGGAAAGACTTTCTTTCCAGTTCTCTTTCGGGGTTCCAATAAAGAAGTCAGTGGCCTGTGAGCAGGGAGAGGCCTACAAGGACATCCCCAGGTCCCTGTGCAGAGGGACAGAATTTTCACCCATCAGTCTGGATTCCTAGTCTGTGTGAGTCAGATCTCAAAGGAGCCATAATTAGGGAGTGTTATGAATTCTTCAGTTCTCTAGGGATGGACCTCCACCCCCACCCCATAAAATTTAAATCTGAACTCTAGTGTATGAATTTCACATGTATTTTTGGGACTCCTGATGAATGAATATAAGGAGCTACTGATACAGACAGTCCCCACTCACAGTGGTTTTTGACTTGTGACTTTTCTACTTTATGGTGGTGTGAAATGGTATGCATTCAGTAAAACCCATACTTTAGATTTTGAATTCTGATCTTTTTTCCCAAGCAAAGCTTTGTGTTCCTGTCCTCTCTTGCTATGCTAGGCAGCAGCAGTGAATTGTGGCTCCCTATCAGCCACACTGTCACAGGGGAAGCAACAGATGCTCAACAGTGAGCTCCTTGTTAAGCTGTGATGTCTGGAAGGTTGGGTGTGTTAAATGCGTTTTCAATGTAGTACATTTTCAATTTACTAGGGAATTATCAGGATGTAACCCCATCATAAATTGAGGCACTCTGGGTTTTTTGGAAGTTCAGTCCCAGTTCTTGGTCTCTTCACTATCCAGGCTACCCTTGTCTTCAGTTTATCCAGATTCCACTTAGCCATCTTGCTATTTCTTGGTGACATTTATCCAGAGAAGAAAAGAAACAAAACAAAAGAGGAACACCCAGAAACATGCATCTCAAGCAAGAAAAATCTTCCTGAGCTCCTCACCTTGATATGCTAGAAGGAACCCCACATTATTCAGGATTATATTTTCCACTGTAAAGAATTTTTCAGGATTGCGGTTCATTTTACTAATTCTTGCTCAAGTTGTACCTAGCAACTTTTCTTCTCAGCCCCACCTGTCACCTAGCACCCAAGGGCTTGTTGCTAAGTGTTGTCTTAAAAGCACCTGCCTGGGTGTCTCAAGAGAATCAAGGAAAAAACAATAGCTTAATTTCTGTGGCATTTTGAACTTTTCAGAGACTTAGAGATATTTAAAAGCATTCAAAAATAGTCTGTAATTTTAAAAATAGAAACCATGTGATGATGTGAACTGGAGGCTGGAATTTGAATACAAAGTGACAAGAATTACACTAAAGTTCCTGTTAGCTCATTGTGGACATGAGAAAGTGGTGTGAGCACTCAGAGACAAGTGGGTGGTCACAAGTGGCCCACACTTGTGGGGGTTAGAAGTGGAGGACTCAGGTTGGTGATGCTGGGTGTGAGGAGGCCAGGGCGGAACCTCTCAGACTGTCCTGCCTCTGTCCCAGCTGCCAGGCTCAAACAGCTCCCATGGGCAGTGGCCTGTCTCTGTGCAAACATCACCATCACCACTGGGCTCAAAAATAAAAGGTGAACAAAGAGCCTCTGCCTGACATGGAGCAGGAGCATTCTCCTTGTGCCTAACTCCTCCCTGAAGGTTAAGAAAAAAAAGTTATTTGTATGAAATTCCACACATTCTCCAAATAGATTGAAATGATACTGGTGAGGCCAGGATGCTCACACACATGCTCACACACACGCACACAGGCACAATGTTTTTTGGTATGTGTAGTCTGACGTGTTCATTGGTATGTGGGAGCTCTCTCTGTGTGCACCACATTTGTTGAGTTTGAAAACAACCAGGGTGATTTTTAACCATCCTCTAGTAAAGTCTCTTTAGAGTCTTCCTAGATGCTGCCTGTTATTGTAAGGGTCAAGTATTACTGCATAAGTCCCAGAAGAGTTGCATGACCACAGAGTAAGCATGTTAAAAGTTTTCAAAGTAATATATACCCCTGGTTAAAGAAGTCAGTAGGAACAAAAACTATAATGTAAGACTAACAGGACCCTATCTCCATATCAGTGTCTTCATATGCTGTTGCTGGATATAGCTCTTTAGGTAACTATCACTTCTTACGTAGAGAACATGCCTGCACACTCTCTGGCTACCCATTGAGGCAGCATCTGCAACCCTCTTGCCATGTTGGGTGAATATTTCCTTCATTTTCCTATTACAAGCTCCCTGCACCTTTTGTTATATGGGTGTTGATTCATCTCTAGGTTGTCTTCATCACTGAATGATGTGTTCCCATCTTCATGCCTCTGCTGGGAGACTCAGTACCGTTCTCCAAAGTGAGCACCTTTCCCTTCATCCCTTCAGGCTCCATCCACCTTCCATCTCCCATTAGGAACTCTTGCTTCCCTGCCTTGTTTAACTTGAACATCTCAGTGAGAGAACTACTAGAAAAGGGCTCCCAGGAGGCACAGGCAAGAGACTGCCATCCGAGGACATCATCTTGTCCTCCTCTGGGCTCTCTTCGTTGGACATCTTTGGCCTTCAGAACTTGAAGGAGCCTGCTCTCTCATCCTGTGAGGTGGTCTGACTGTCATGGTTCTGTGGGCAACCTGTCTTTTCTTCTCTGGAAGCTTTTAGGGTCTTTCCAGCAGTATTGGCCTTCTGGAATTTCATAACCAATGACCTGAAGTGGGGGGGGGGGTCTTTTTTCATTCATGCTGCTTGGCTCTGGGTAAACCAGGCACATATTCCTTCCAGGCCTGGAAATTCCTTTGTATTTTCTTTGATAATATTTTTCCCTCTGCTTTTTCTCTTTTTTGTTTGGTTTTGCTTGTTTTTATGGAATCCCTACTAGTTAAGCTATATATGTTATCTTTTCTCTCAGATTTTTCTAATTCTTGTTCTTTTCCTTAAAGTTTGAAAGATTTTCTTGACTTTATCTTCCAGCATCTCTGTTGAACATTTTATTTTGGCATTTGTTTTTCATTTCTAAAATTTTTTTCCTGCACTTGTTTGTTTCTTTTCATAGCATTCTACTCCTGTGTTATGTGTACAGCATGTTCTTGAGTTTCTCAGGAAATTCTAATTGACTTTTATTTCATTTTATTTTAATGTAAATCCTATCATATTAGCTAATTTTTATTTCTATTCATTTTTCAAATGTTAAACATGTTTGTTAAAATCAACATTTTTACAATGAATTCCAGACAAACCAATAATTATATGATTCAAAGCATTATGAGGGTAATTTACAAATAGTTTATTTTATAGGAAGAGACTGTAAATTACATGGAAAGCAGGTTCCTGCCTTGTTGAAAGAAGTCCATGAAAATGCTGGAAAAAGGGTATTCTTCATTGGCCCTTGTTTTTTAAGCTTTTTTTTTTTTTTTTTTTTTTTAATGATCTGCATCATCTGAGGCCTGGATTTTTTGTTGGTCTTTATTAAGTCAGCATTATTATTTCAATTATTACATATCTACTTACAGTGGACACTGCTCTAAATGGTGAGAACACCATAGGAATGTGGCCTCTGCTTTCATGTGCTTCTAATTGTAGCAGGAAAAAGAGACAGCAAAGAACAGGAGGAAAACCAGAGTGCTGCTTGATGTGGGTAACTTTGACCAGGATCGTGCTAAAGAAGTATATGCAGCCATTTTTAATTGTTATTGGCTATTTTAGTCTGTTTTGTGTTGCTATGACAGAATACTTGGCACTGGGTCATTAATAAAGAAAAGAGGTTTGTTTGTTTTATCATTCTGATGACTGTTAAGTTCAAATATCATGGTGTCTGCTCAGCTCTCATGAGGGCCTGTGCTGGATGGCATCACGTGGTAGGAGTGCCTGCATGTGGAAGAGATCATGGACTCTGTTAAAACAGCCTGCTCTCTCAGGCACTAATCTGCTCCTGTGAGTCCAACCCAGTCCTCAGGACCAGAATTCGTCCCTTCACAAGGACAGCACTGGCTCTTTTCCCCCAGGCCTCATCAACTTCTTTCAACATGAATTTTGGTGGGGATAAACCACATTAAAACTATAGCATTGGATAAAATATTGACATTGAATCTGAGATCCCTAGGTAAGTTATCACATCTGCTGGATTGACCAAAAGGGACGGAGTCAGGAGAAAGTGGGAAGAAGGATGTTTTTTGAATATACTGAAAACAACCAAAAAGGATATGCCCAGACCTCCTTCAGGTACACATTCATTCACTTCACACTATGTCAGAGCTTTCTCTGGAGAACCAGGAAAATGTTCTCATAACAATTATATTCCAGGGAAGAAACACAATAAATAAACTTGCTCTACCATCAGGAGCAGAAAGGGACATGAAGAAAATCAGCCAGGGTGCATGGGATGGAGAGGGATGTGCTTAGGGCATAAGTTAGACAGTTTTCTATTACTGTAACTAAATAACTGAGGCTAGGTACTTTATTAAGAAAAGAGACTTAATTAGCTCACAATTTTGAAGACTCAAAAGCATGACACCAGCTTCTGCTTGGCTCTGATGAGACCTCACGGTATATGGCTTCACAATGAATTGAATGCACAATGGCATGAGTGCATGCAAGAGGGGAAGATCACATTGCAAGACAGAAAGCCAGAGATCATGAAGAAGCCAATCTTGCTCCTCTATAACAGCCCTCTCATTCAAGAACTAACTGCAGTCTCAAGAGAATGACATTAATCACTTCTAGGTTTGCACCCCCAATGACCTTAGCAACTCCCACTAGTTTCTACCTCTTAACAGTTCCACCACCTCCCAGCATCACCACACTGGAACCAGGTTTCCAATACATGAACTCTTGGGGAACAAACTACATCCAAACCTAGCAGAGCACTGAGAAGGAATCTAGAGAGTGGTGTCATTTAAGCAGAACCACGTGATTAGAATGAGAAAGACAGTCTCAAAAATCAAAAGAAATGGTATTTCTCGCAAGACACCAGAAAATATAAATGCTGGGAAGTGGGAAAGATCTTGGCATGTTTGAGAAAGAGCAGACTGGCTCACATGACTGGAGCAGAGTGAGAAAAGCACTGAGTGGGGCTAGAGAGGTGAGCCTTCATGGTATGGGCTCAGGTTTTGTTCCAATAGCTATGGAAGCACCCGGAGCAGCATCGTGATCTTAATTAGGGAGTCCAGAGGCTGTTCCCTGAGTCCTGGGGACAAGGCAGCAGGCATAGTCAGGACAGTGGGGTAGGAAGGAGAGAAGAGGATGGACATGGAATATGTTTCCAAATAAAGCTGCAAGTGTTTACTGCTGTGTAACAAGCAACCCCAGAACCTACCAGCTTGACATAGCACTCTTATTTCCCAGGTTCCTCTGGGTCAAGAGTCTTCTGGGCAGGGCTCAGCTGGGCGGTTCATGCTTCACCCACATTTCTGGCACCCCAGTCCTCCTCCACTTGACTTCTCTCTCTTCCACATGCTTTCTCATCATCCAGTGTTTAGCCTGAGCTTCTTTACAGTCTGCAGTTGGAATTTTCAGAGTCCAGCAGCACAGATGTCCAGGCCTTCAGAAGAGTTAGACCCACACCTGACACAACATCACTTCTGCCACATCCTGTGGGTCAAAACAAAAGTCCAGTTCAGATAAAGCCCAGGGAAGGAAATAGGTCCCATCTTCTAATGGAAGGAACAGCAAAAAGTTAGTGGCCATCTTTAATACACCACGGACTTGATGGAGGGCTAGATATGAGAAGTAAATAAAAGAGAGATCAAAGCTGTAGTCATCACTCGATTTAACCAATGTTTTGTCATTTTTCCTTCAAAAAATTGTGGCAAAAAATCAAGTCTTACACATACAGCTAGAACCCTTTTGCTCTCTCCCTGTTTCCTCTCCTTCAGCTCCAGAGGTGGCTACTATTCTGAAATTAGTGTGAATATTTTGCCATATTTTATACCATGCTAACTATGTGTATGTCCATAAAAACAAGGGACTGTTTCCTCCCAGGTGGGTTCCCCCAGGGTGCCACCCGTTGGGCAAGGTTTGGCACAAATCCCGCAATGCCTCCCTGCGGATTAAGAAACAGGCCACACTGAGGGAATGAATCTCAAAGCCTGGGTCTGTGAGATGAAGTTGCATGTAGTCCCCAAGCTTCATTCTCTCACAGGGAGGTGTCCCAGCATGTCTTTCTGGACAGAGGTGGGTTCAGTCCAGCAAAGAGTCCAGTCTGGGTCTCCCCCTCTCAAAAGGCTATACTATTGGTGACATGAAAGATGTGGTTGCTGCTGCTTATAAGTGATAACCTGAGACTTTGGGATGTGCAGTCCTCCATGATGGAGGGTGAGAGGCACTAGACCCATGGGAAACTGAGCTTGGGTTCTCTCCCTTCATCTAGGAGAAGGTGGCACCTCTAAACTGGTTCATCGTCCAGGGGCGAAGAGGGCAGAAACTAGTGTCATGGTTTGGTAATGACAGCTGTATTCAGAACAATTTCTATATTTAGAATTTTTGAGTAAATATTTTCATACCATGCCAGTCTTATTGCAGCTTGCTTTTTCAGTCAAGATTAAGTTTATACAATATAAATAAGTTGGATCTACATATCCATAGATTCAACCAACCGAGGATCAAAAGTATTTTTTTTTAAATTATGTCCACACTAAACATGTACAGATGTTTTTTGGTATTATCCCCTAAAAAGCACAGTATAACAACAATTTATATACCATTTATATTGTATTGGATATTATAAGGCATCTATAGATCATTTAAATTACATAGGAGGACATATAGAGTTTCTATGCAAGTACTATGTCATTTTATACAAGTGACTTGAGCATCCACAGATTTTGTGTGTGTATGTGTGTATCCAAGTAGGTGAAGATCAAATTACCTGGAAATACCAAGGACTGACTTTATGTGCTATATTTTCAAAGAAGTTGCATGCAATATTTGCCTATAAAACCATTTAGGCCTTGTTCTTTTTTATGGGTAGATATTTTGCCTATGATTCTCTTTCTTTCAAGATTACAGGTCTAGTTAAATTTTCCATCTTTTCTTGAGTTAATTTTGACTATCCATTTTTCTCAGTCATCCATTTAATCTGAATTTTCCAATGTTCTAGCATGAAGTTCATAGTGATATCAGCATTTTAAAAGGCATATTTTAATTATGTTGTTCATTTTAATATGTAAATCATAAACTTGATATAAAGTTCAAGAGTACAAATTATGCCCTCCAACCCTGTCCTGTCTTCCAGTTGCCCTGTCTTCCAAAGAATTCACAGATATGGATCTCCCCTTTTTTAACCTCAGAAACCATAGTTTCTTAGACCTAGACTCATAACAGAATTTATTTTTATTTCTGCAAGTCTCTGCCTATGCAGAAGTTGGAAATATTATGTTTCTATCTTAGATTTCAAAATTTTTATGTTATGGAAAAGTCTGAGCACATCACAAATTAAAGAGAATAATTTAATGGACCTCTTAATAGTCATCATCCAACTTAAGCTATTTTCACACATGGTTGATTTTGAGCTACAAATATCCCCTTCTCCCTTTCTCCTGATGATTTGAAACCCAATTTCAGTGTTATGCCCTCAGAAGTCTTTTTAAAAAATTACAATATACTTAACATACTTTAAAAAATAATAGCAAAAAGTTTCATTAGTGCTACCCAGTCAATTTTCAAATGTCCGTGAGCCTCTCTTAATTCATTTTTATCACCGCTTCCCCCCCCCCATCAGATTTGTTGGATCCTCATCCTGTATTTTATTGGGTCAGTACAGTGAAGTCTCTTAATTTCTATCTTTCTCACTCTCTTTTTCTTGGCGATTTCATTGTTGGTAAAGCCACATTGTCCTTTTCAGTTTCCCACAGTCTGGGTTTTAACAATGGCATCCCTGTGTGTGGCCTAGCATGTTTCTCTCTTCCCTGCGGTTTTCTTAGATCCAGAGGCTTGATTAGATTCAGGAAGATGTTTTGGCAGGAACACTCAATCATGGTGTGTGTACTTCCTATTGCCTCACCTCAGGAGTTAAGGAATGTCGAAGGTTTCTCTTTGATGTTTAGATTTTGCCAATGATTTTAGTTGTCAGCTTGATCATTAAAACTCCTAATGGTTTTTTGGCTTTTCACCTAATAGCTTTATGGGTCACCCATTGTTGCTCAGATGAATTTTTTTACTTGGGGTTGCAGAGGAGTGAGACTTTGAGTCTGTCTTTCCTTCTTCGCTTATTCACAGAAAGCATCTCTAAAGAAGAGCACTGTCCAGTCAACTCCGGTCCTTGAGTTATAGTTTGTTTGAGAACATCAGGATTAAGACTCAGTTCTTTCCCTTAAGTTGCTTATGCATTCTTCTGAAAAATGAACCAATTCACTAGCACCTTTCAAAGGTGACCAGTGAGAGGATTTTTCCTTGGTATCATTATGAACTCACAGATTCTTGCTTAGTTGTTGTTGCTCTTCGGTGAACAGGTCCTTCAGGTTGGTTCCTCTGTCCTTTGGCATGACCCCAGGTGTCTTTGGTGACTTCCTTGCTTTCTGACATGAAGAGCTCCAGGCTGAGGTTGCCCATTTCCTTTCCCAGATGTGCAATCTGACATTTCTCCAAGGACCCCTCTTTCCTCTGGTAACCTCATGATTTTCGGTTCTCTAATGTGTAGTTTGGTCTCCTTTCTTGTTCCAGATATTGCTTGTGAAATCTCGTGTGCTCCCCATTAAGCCTGTTCTTGTCCCCATCTCTCTTATTTTTTTGTTGATTAGTCTTTCCATAAAATTGTTTATTTCATTAGTCCTTTGAAAGAACCAGCTTTAGAATTTGTTGCTGTTCTCTCTTCTTTCTTTGCTTTAACTTTTATTTCTGCATTTCTCTTTCTTTTTTTTTCTACATTTATTCCCCCCCTTTTTCAACTTGATAGCTAGTAGTCACCTGTCACTTCTGAGAACTCATCTTTTTTCAACTTGACAATTGTTCTTATTTATTAGAGTCTATACTTCTAGAATTCATTTTAGACATGTTTTGAAAAATTTCAGGAAGTACCGCCAGCCTTGGTATGCAGAGTTCCATATCCGTGGGCTCTGCCTGGGTGGATTCCACCAACTGCAGATCGAAAGTATGTGGGAAAAAACATGGGGTCTGTATTGAACATGTGTGGACTTTTTTTTAATCATTATTCCCTAAACAATACAGTAGAACAACTATATGCGTAGCATTTACATTTTGTTGGATATTTTTAGCAATCTAGAGAAAATTTAAACTATAAGGATGAATGTACATTAGGTTACATGCAAAATATTATTCCATTTTACTTAAGGGACTTGATCATCAGCAAGTCCCTTTGGTCCTGGAACAAATTTTCTGCAATTCTCAGGGACAACTGTATCTTCCTTTCTCTTATTTCTTTTTCATTTCTACTTCCAACTTCTTTGTCTTTGGTTGCCGCATTCTTTGCTTGGTCTTCCAAATTACTGACTTGTCTTTCAGCCCTGTTCTTTGTGCTTGGCAGCCCATCTGATGTGTTTTACAGCTCAAATCTTCTAGTTTTAATTTCTAAGATCTTTAGCTGATTCTTGTTTATGGATTCCGCTTTCTCCTGGGTCTCTCCAGGTTGTCAATAGTACTTATTCTGAGGTTGTTCTTGCTCTACTAACATTGACTCTGGGTAGAGATGGGCCCCTGAGATGCTGAAAAGCTAGACTCCAAAATGCTCCTTAGGGAAGTTGGGTGCTGACTCAGTCTTCTCCTTCAGGTTGACAATGACACTTGTGGGTTTTATTGTGAACCAGGAGAGCCCAAGTCTTCTTCATCTCGGTGATTGGGTTATGTGTAGGTTCTCCCATCATAATGTAAGGGCACAGCAAAAAATGCAGGCTCTTAGTCCAAGCAAGACCCTGCCTTGTGTAGACAGTGTCGCCATCAGCTGCTCGCATCCCCTTGGGAACTCAGTCCAAGAACTGCAGCTGTGATAGGGCACATCTTTTCCTGCCTCATTTCTGATGAGCCTGTATTCTTGGCTGCATAAACAGGGAACTTAATTTGACTTTACTCTGTGTGGGGATGTGGGGTGGGGGGTCTCTTCCTGGCTCTATTGGTCAAGTTTGATTCTTCTCCTTTGTGGGTCTGCCCTTCCTCAAATGTTTGTGGGTGCCTTGTTGGATGTTGATCTTCATGTTCGGGATTCCCCATAGCTTTCTGTGAATTCAGCAACAGTCACTCAGTCACCCTAGCCTACAGGAAGGAGGCGAGAAGATTGTGCCAGGTTGTTTGGAGGTGCACCCAAAGCATTCTTCTGGGCAGAGGCCCAGGTGGGGAGTGGCCAGGTACCTTCTGGGACTTGCTCACAGCACTTCCTCTTTAGCCCACACGGGGGCCCCATTGGCCTCCTGCAGCCTGGCACAGTCTGGCTGGAGAGGGGCTAAACACAGGAGCCTGCCCACTAGGATTGCCCCTCCCTGAAGCCCCTCTGCTGGCAGCCCTGTGGGGCAGGGGGAATGTCCTGCTTCCTGTGTGCAAAGCAGGCAACCTCAGAAGTCCCCCAGCCTTCTCCACCTCATGCATCATGGTTTCTGGTTCTTGTAGGTCTCTGTCTTTTCCTCTGCAAATACAGCTTACTGATATTTTTGGACATTTTTAATAGTTTCTAAAGATTTGGGCAGAAGGCAATGGCTACAGCAGCCCAGGCTCAGTTTGCTGTTTTGATTCTGTCTTCCTGTGTCTCAGGCACCTTCGAAGTGAGAAGATCGCGGGAAGCACTGAGTGATGGGTTGAGAACATGGGCTTTGCAGTCAGAAGGAGCTGGGTTCCAATCCTGATTCTTCCACACCCTCGTCCTCATCTCTAGCACACATAATTGGAATCTGTCTGTGGGATGCCAAGTGCTAATACCACAGCTGTGTGCTTGGTGGACCCTCCATGAATGGTCTATTTTTTTTCTTTTTCCCGGGTGGACAAGTTTTGTAGCCTCACCTGGACTTTATTTCTAGTAATGAAAATGATAACACTATTACAATGATAAAAGGGGGATCTTAAAAAAATAAGTGTCTTTGATTTCATTTGGCTCTAAGTCATTGTTGGTACAGAACTTAAAACATGGTCAGTCCTCATTTTTCCAAATATGTGTACAGCTGAAAGTTGATATCCCTCAAATGGAATCATCAAAATTAACTGTTTCAATTAAATTATTTTGTTAACATTAAATGAAAAGTGTTTTCAACACAGTAAAACTTTGCTTATGTTCAGAATGTTTTTCCCTCCAAATTATAAAACTTGTATGTCTTATGGAAGTTTAAAACACCTGATAAAGCTTGAAGTTCTAAAATTCATGGAGTAAACAAGGCTGACGCTGTGCAGGGAGCCCCTCTAGTTATTGGCAGCAATCTTGGAGAGTGGTAGGGCTCTCTGCTTTCAGTGAGCAGGTCAGGAGTGTGTACTGGCCAGAGGCGGTCCCTTCCAGACCTCAAGTACTTAGAGTCTCCAACCATCAATCAATTTGTGCAGTCAATCCCTTTTGAACAAGTCAGGAAATATTTCTTCCTGGGGTTTTCATGAAGTAACTCAGACATGACAATAAAATTATGCACACACTTCCCTAGTATGTTCTAAACTGGGACTTTATATGGACACTGCTGGTCCTAAATAGTCACTGCAAAGTAAATTAATATACCCTTCTTAAGATAGGGACAAGATGGCCACTGTTTCTTTAAGTACACAGTTAATTTCTTTGTCTTACTTCAGTTGGTTGCAACAACTTGCTCAGTGATTGCTTTCTGTCCTTGTTTATAAAAACCGATTTAGAGAGGCAGTAAAATTTAGTGCTTTGGAGCCAGAATTCTGCAGCCAAGCCAAAGGGCTGCAAATCTGGACTTACCCTTGATCAAGCCACTTAATCTCTGGGGACCTCACTTCTCTGTCCATAAATGAGAACAATGCTAGTATCTGAGGGGATTAAGTAAATTAATCAGTTTCATTTGGACATTTGCTAAGCACCTTTACAAAATAATATTTCCATGTTCTGTCCCTAAAATTTCTGCAAAACAAACAATTTCTTTCTTTGTTGTTATTGCATAAAGATTTCTACAAGTTTAAATAAACGAGCAGTAGCTTTAGGAAGTTGCCAAGATAAGCTATCAGAAACTTCTTTTTCTAAAGTCAACCTTAGACAATGTCCCTTTTCTCTTGTTCCCCTTTTTTTTTTTTTTTTTAATTCTTAGCTAAAAATAAGCTTAGTTCCTCCCTCAGTCCTTGGCCTTTTTTGATCATTTTGTTTGCAAGGGCTGATATCTTTTAAATATTCAGCCTCAAGCCATTCATAGTGCCTTGAACACAAGTCAGAGAGAAATCATGAAGGGAGGCGGTGAGTCAGGATTTGGCGGCACAGGGTCTTGGTAGTGGAACCCAAGCATTCTTGGGATGTTTGTGGTTACTGAAGAATCATGGAGTGCTTAGCTTTAATAACCAGAATATCAGTCATGTAAAAAAGAGAGAGAGGCCTATTGTTGTCTAGCCAGCGTTTGTACTAAACTAAAGAAATATGTACCACAGCAGTGGGCTTTCCCATGCAGGAAAAATCACTGTGATGTGACCACCACAGGGCAGCGCTGGTTCAGTCCAGCCTACCACACACTGAAAACCAGGACCCAAGCAGTGTTGACGGCTGCTGCAGACTACAGATATCCTTGGGATCTGTGTCCTGGGTCATGGTGGGGGGAGGCAGGCGTTCACTTCTGCTAAGTGCTATCTTTTATGAGAATGGCTTTTTGGCATTGGACTGAACCTTTCAGAGGCCGCATCACAATCACCCACTGTGTTCATCTCAAATCCACACCTAAACTGCATCAACCTGGAATTCTGACAGGTACAGAAGACCCCAGACTTGACTTTTGCTTCTGCGTAATGTTTGCTTTTGGCTTTGGAAGGTAGATAACTGTCCCAGCTTTGAAACAAATCCCCTGAAGTCAATCTTTGTCCTTTGAACTTGAGGGTGTGTATCTCTGCCAAAGATAGGCAAAGGAAAAGGAAGGGTGAAGGGCCGCATGTGTTCTTCACCAACTCAACCACGATTCCCTGTACAACTAGGACGTGTCCTGATAAATGCACGTTAGATGACTTCATTGTTGGGCAAACATCACAGAGCACACTTGCACAAAGCTACATGGCAGAGCCGGCTACACACCTAGACTGTATGGGATGTGCATGTGTGTGTGTGTGTGTGTGTGTGGTGTCAGCACCACAAGAAGCAAAATAACACAAGATTAAATCAAGTACAAGAGGAAATGGTACAATCAAGAGATGCAGTAACATGAGATGTATGAGGCTGCTGCCAGCGTAGCACAGCACACTGTTCTACAGTTGACTTTTTTTTATAAAGAGGAGTATACTCTAAAATAATGGTGAAAGGGTAATGTAATGAACCCATGCACAAGTAACATAATCTTTTTTTATTACTATCAAGTATGTACTGTGCATGATGGTGAGAGCGGTACTCATACGGCTGGCAGCTCAGTAGACTGCTTACACCAGCAGCACCACAGACATGAGTAAAGCCATGCACTAGGATGCTTGTACTGGCTACAGTGTCACTAGGTGGTAGCAGTGTTGCAGCTCCATTATAATCTCACAGGACCACCACTGTAGACTGAAATGTCCTTCTACAGCTCCTGGCTATATTTTAAACTGTTAGTTGTTTGACTATGCAAAACAGTCACATGATTCAAAAACCATGAGTATCAATCTACAATTCTTAATTATCTCCTTCCAGAATTTCTTTATAAGTGCACAAGCAAAACAAATATGAGTTCTTATTTTTCTCATCTTTGATACAAAAGTAGCTGATCATGAGCACTACTCTGGATCTCCTGTTTCTTTCACATGTATGTACCTAACAGGTATCATCGATGTTCTTTTTGACAACAACATAATGTTTTATGGTGCAGGTGTGCTGCACTTAATATACATGCTCTTCTCTTAATGGGAATTGGACTACTTCTAATATTTGCTATGAAAATACCACCTATCTTTTCACACATACATAAGCATATTTACATAATAAATTCCCAAAGTGATGGGTCAAAGGGTACATGCATCTAAAAATATGCCAGATATTACTAAATTGCCCTTTGGGAGGGTTTTTCCTGTTTAACTTCAGTCCTGTCAATATGTGTGCTTGGCTTATTTCTCCATAGGCCTGACAATAGCATTTGTTACCAATTTGGGAGAGTTTCTTTTACTTTTTGGGTGGGCATTTTTTGTTTTGTATGTTTGTTTTGGTGCTAGGAACCAACCAACAGCCATGGGCATGCTAAGCAGGTGCTCAGCTCTGAGCTGCCTGTCAGCCTTCAGTGCAGTTTCCATGGGCTTTGCTCTGATGGCGAGTGAGGCTCAGCTGGCCTCCCCTGTGTAAGAACTCTGTACAGTTACCTTTTTATAAAACCCTTTCTTCACGTGCTTTCTTATTAATGTCTGGGGATTCAGCACTGCCACTGTACCTTGCTAATACATGACTAAATGCCCTATCAAGATCCACTTAAGACAACAGACAACTGAAATGAAAACTTTAACTGTTTAAGGGGCTATAAGAAAAAATGATGTTTCCCCCCATATTTACTAAATGAATATGTCCAAGAAAATATATCTTGGGTAGATAAACAGATAGAGCCTACTTGAAGAAAACCTCAAACTCTGGATGTGAAGAACCTCTAAGTAAATAAAATGGTATGCCTTCTTGCATAGAAAGACTGAGTATTATTGATGCTCTAAATATTGTCAACTCTGAGTATCGTCAATTTCCCACAAATTAGTTCTAGAATACAATACAGTAGCAATTAAAATGCAAACAGGATTTCTTGGGGGCACATGAAAAACATATTAATTTTACCAAGAAACATAAACCTAAGCTAATAACCTGAAGAAAATCAAGTGGGGAGGAGTTGAGTTGAGAGAAGGGTTAAGATTTATTGCAACACTACAGTAATGAGTGAAGCTGGGGACTAGCCAGGAAAGGAGAGAGAAAATGAAAGAATAGAAAAGTAACTCAAAAATAGGCCAAAATTCACATCAATTTTTCTTACTGAGTTTGGTGGTAGCATAGAAAAGCATGTTTTCTCACTTCCATACCAAAATAAATTTCAGACTAATCAAATATATAAAAATCAAAATTACCACTAATAAAAGTCTAGGAAAGTGATAAGGATTAAGCCAGTTTTGGAGTGAGGAAGGTCTAGACATCATAAAGGAGATTAATAAATATGACAACATACCAACCAGAAGTGTTTTGTAGCAAAACTCCTCTCAACTGCCAAATAGGAACCAGGCAAAAGCTATTTTCTACATACACCATGAGGAACTGACTCCCTCATCTACAGAGGGCACTGGCAAATCATTGAGAAAAAGAGCATTCCAATTTTTAAATGAAAGGAAAAAAAGAAGTAGTTCCTAGAAAAAATAGAAATGATCAATAAACATAAAAGTATGATGTGTGCCATTTTTATGGAAAGAAAGGCTAATCAGAACCCATTGTGAAGCTGGGTGCAGCGATGCACCCTGTAATCCCGGTGGCTGGGTAGGCTGAGGCAAGAGGATGGGGAGTTCAAAGCCAGCCTCAGCAACTTAGTGAGACCCTAGGCAGCTTAGCAAGATCCTGTCTCAAAAGAAAATATTTTTAAAAGGGCTGGGATGTGGCTTAGTGGTTAAGAGCCCCTGGGTTCAAAAAACCCACTGTGAGATATGTTGTTTTGCTTTACAGATTGGAAAAAAGAACAAAAACGAAAACAAGAAAATTTGATATTATCTAATTTAACATTTTCATAAATCTTTTTTTAACTAATATAGTTAATAAGTAAAGCTCTAACTGGTGTGTCCTTGTGAAAGAAAATTGACAATATATATTTTTTTAATTATCTCCGCTGCTTCTTCCACTGGTGAGCAGAAGTGCAAATGCAGTTCACAGAGCCTCTGAGGCAGCCCAGCAGGGAATGACAGAGAACCGGAAATGTCTAGAAGGTCCATTAGTGAGGACTGCAGAAAGGAACCTGTTAGAGCCCAAGGTCCAAAAGGGAAGAATTTCTAAGTGGGAAAAGTTGTGGAAGTTACATAATAATCCACTTCTTTAAAAAGGAGAGGAGGGGAAATGAATACTTATGTGAGATCCAGGGAAACGTGAGCCGCCCCATGACATCCTGAGCCTGGTGACGCACTCAAAAGAAATTCCGGCCTGGAATCCTAAAATCAAGCAACTAAACATTTACGGAAGGTGCCCACAGGGCGTTCTCTTTAAAGCACCCAAAGTCCTGAATTTTGTTGCCTAGCCCTTTCTTCCCTAGAAGTTCACAAAATACTGTCTGCCCACAATGTTGAATCCCATTCTCTCAAGAAAGGACCTAAGTACTGTCTCTACATCCAGCCTGTCTTGCCTGTGTGTGTTTCCATCTGTCTATCTACCCCTGCTTCTGCCCTTTCCAGTGCAGACCTCTGAGCCCCAGCACCCCACCCTGCCTGCCTTTGCCTGGGAGTGGAGGGGGAGGAGAGGGAGAGGGGGAAGCAGGGAAGACACCACATCTCCTAGAGGGGCTTGTTCCCACCTTTCAAATGTGACTCATGGACACACAGATTTCGCAAGGGCATCAGGAAGTTACTGGCAGCGTGACCCCTGGGCATAGGTGGCAGGGAGGAGGGAGCAGCCTCTCTCTTGGATAGCTCCTGCCTTTCTGTAGCACCAACAAGTGTCACCTCATGGTCAGAACCAAGCAAAGCACAAAGAACTAAGATAGGACTGCACTACAACCCTGGGCCCAGCTACAACTTGAGAGGTGGAGTTCAGGCTTCACATTCATTCTCCACTGAGCCTCAGTCTTCCCAACCCCAGGCTGTGTGTGCAGGCGCCAGTCCCAGGGCCAGGCAGGGCAAGGATGTGTGCCCAGGGTGCAGGTGATGGGATCTGCACTGGGAATCACATCCTGGACAGGAATCCCTAGAGGGTAGAACTCTTCCCATTCCTTTTTTACCACCACATAGTACTCTGCCCTAAGGACACCCCAGAGTCTATTTAGCCACTTCTCTACAGCTGAGTTGTTTGCCCTGCATGATTCTGCAGTGAATAGCCTGGTGTAGACATCATTTTGCATTTTGCTGATGTGTCTTTTTGTATAAATTTCTCATAGAGTGTTGGCAAAGAGGGAACATGCAGGCATAATTTTGCTAGCTGTTGGTAAATTCTCCTCCATACAGGTCTCACCGTTTTGCATTCCCTCCAGCAATGTGATAGCATGTCTGTTTCGTGATATTAACTCTTTGTAATATAAGTTGCAAATTTTTTTCCTATTTGCCACTTGTCTTTTTTATCTTCTCTGTATGTTCTGAGGTATAATCTTTTTTCTCATGTGTTCAGATTTTATGTCTGACCATAAAACAAACCTTAATAATTTTAAAAGGATTGAAATAATACAAAAATATGTTCTGTAACCACAATGGAATGAAATTAGAAACAAATAACAGAAAGAAATTTGAGAAATTCACTAAATATGCAGAAATTGATAACTTACTTTTAAGTAACCAATGATTTAACAAACAAATCACAAATTAGAGTCTATTTTGAGATTAACTAAAACAAAAACACAGTATCCCCAAACTTGGGTTATGCAGCTAAAGCATTGCTTACAAGGAAATTGATAGCTGTAACCACCTGTGTTAAAAAAAGAAGAAAGCTCAAATTAATAACCTGATCGTTCACCTTAAGAAACTATAAAAATAACAGACTCACCTCAAAGCAAGTACAAAAAAGGATATTACAAAGATTAGAGCAAAAGTGAATAAAATAGAGAATAGAAAAAGAATACAATCAGTGAAAACAAAAGTTGGTCCTTTGAAAAAAATCAACAATATTGACACTTCTTCAATTGGAATGACCAAGAAAAATAAGGTAAAAAATTTAAATTAGAAGAACAGGAATGAAAGAGGAACATCACTACCAACTTTATAGAAATTTCAAAAAAGATGAGAGGAGAATATAATGAACAACTATATACCCCTCTATAACCTAGAAGAAATGAATAAATCCCTAGAAAGACATGAACTACCAAGCTGAATTGAGAAAGGACTAAAAATCCAAATAGACTTTAACAAGTAGAGATTGAATTAGTAATCAAAACTCTCCCCACAAAGGAAGGCTAGATCCAAATGCCTTGACTTGTGAATTCTATCATATGCTTAAAATAGAATTAATATCAACTTCACTAGCTCTCCCCAAAATAGGAGGGATTACTTCCTAACTCAATCTGTGAGGCTAACAGTACCCTGACACTAAAGCCAGACAAAGACAATACAAAAAAAACTATAGACCCATATCTCTTACAAATATAGATGCAAAAATCTCAACAAATACTAACAAACCAAATCTAATAACATAAAAAAGGATTATACATCATAATCAAATAGAATTTGTCCCAGGTTGCAAGCTTAGTTTAACATCAATCAACATAATACATTGTATTAATAAAGGAGAAAAAATGCAATCATCTCAGCAGACATAGAAAAAGCATTTGATAATATTTAACACCCTTCAATGATAAAAACACTGAGTAACTAGTAATGGAATGGAATTTACTCAACCTGATAAACTGCATCTATTAAAAATGGCCAAGTAACATCAAACTTAGTGGTGAGAGATTAAATTCTTCTTCCCTAATATCAGGAGCAAGAGAGGAGGATGTCCATTCTCATTACTCCTATTTAATATTGTACTAGATGTTCTAGCAACAGGAACAGTCATGTAAAAGAAAGAAAGTGCATCCAGATTGGAATGAAAGAGGTAAAACTGTCTCTATTTGAAAATGCATGATATTGTATATAGAATACTATAAATAATACACACACACACACACATACACACTTCAACTAGAACTAATAAATCCATTCAGCAAGTTTGCTAAAAACAAGATCAAAATGTAAAAATCAGTTCTGATTATATACACTATCAAAGAACAATCTGTAGATGAAATTGGAAAATAATTATAATAGCATCAAAAAGAATAAAACAATTGGAAATACTATAACAAAGTATTAGGTTTATACACTGAAAACTATAAAACATTGTTGAAAGAAGACAAGGAAGACATAAATAAATGGAAAAATAATCCATTTTCATGGATTGGAAGACTTAAGTAATATTATGATAACAATTTGACCTACAGATCCAACTAATGTAGTTCTAATCAAAATCCTAGTGGAAATTTCTACAGCTATTGTCAAACTTATCCTAAAAAATCATAGGAAATGCCAGAGACCCAGAATAGCCAAGACAATCTTGAAAAAGAACAAAGTTGGGACTCACACTGCTTGATTTCAAAATGTACTACCCTGCTACATAATCAAGACTATGTGGAACCAGAAAGCAGCATAAGGATAGACATAAAGATCAATGGAACAGAATTAAAAGTCCAGAAAGGAACCCACATATCTGTGGTCTAATGATTTTTGACAAGGATATCAAGACAATTCAATGAGGAAAGATTCATCTTTTCAACATATGGTGTTGAGACAATGGAATAGCCCCACGAAAAAGAATAAAGTTAGACTCGCATGTATTAGTCAGCTTTGAGTCACTATGTTGAGATACCTGAAGCAGGCTACTTAGGAAGAAGAGGTTGATTTAGCTCAGTTTTAGAGGTTTAAAAGCCTGGTACTGGCATCAGCTTATTCTTGGCTGCATCCCATCATGGTGAATGGTAATAGCCACATGAAGGAGAAAGCGATTACCTGTAGAACCAGGAGCTGAGAGAGCTGGGTGGGGCCAGTCAGGCTGTTACAGCAGTTCTCTTGCAAGAACTCCCAAGGGGTTGCATGGAGAACTGCCTTGTAAGAACACAGGGGCCATGACCTAGGGACCTCCCACTAGGCCCCACCTCCCAAAGGTTCCATTATCTCCTGGTATCACCACCCTGTGGACCAAGCCTTCAACCACAGTGACATACAAACCATATCCAAACCATAGCACAATGTATAAAACATAACTCAAAATGGACATAGAACTAAATGTAAAGGAGAAAACTATAAAACTCTTAGAAGAAAACAAAATTAAATCTCATAACCTTGTATTAGGCAATAGTTTCTTAGATATGTTACCAAAAACACAAATGATGAAAAGAAAAATAGGTGAACTGGACTTCATCAATTAAAACTTTTTTATGTTTGAAAAGACATCATCAAGAAAGTGAAATGACAGGAAAAATATTTGCAAATCAGATATCTAACAAAGGACTCATATCCACATTATGTAAAGACCTCTTGCAACTCAACAACAAAAAGCCAACCCAATTTTAAAATGATCAGAGGATCTAAATAGACATTTGTCTAAAGAAGAAATAAAAATATCCAATAAGTACATAAAAAGATGCTCGAAATCATTAGTCATCCAGGAAATGCAAATCAAAACCATAATGAGATTGCATTTCACACCCACTAGAATAACAAAAAAAAAAACAGTAACAAGTGATGACAATGTGGAGAGGTTGCAACCCTCCTACATTGCAGGTTGCAGGAAGCAGTGATGTCAATCAAGGTGTCTGGTTGTGGTGCACTTGCGCTGGAGTTCCCCTGTACAAAAGTACAGTTTAATATTCTCCTGTACAGGGTTAACATTTCCCAGTTGCTATGGCAATGCCAGCCCTTGGTGTCTCTGACACTGACTCCCAGGGATAGAGGATTCTGAACATAGCAAGATAACCATAATGTTTCATCCACGCTGTGACCTTCACACCTACCTGCTTTCCAGAAACTTTCTCACAAATAACCTATATAATAAGCATGTGGAGCCAGCTCTGGGTCACTGTTCTCAGTCAGAGTTCAGTTTCCCACCTGATCCCACTTTTCTCTCTAAATGTTTATGTGATTTCCTTAATCTCCCATCACCCCTTTCCGGTTTCTAAATTAACAGCCACACAGGTCGTGGCAGCAGGTGGAAGCATATGGTACAGCTAGTTTGGAAAATGGTTTGGCAATTAGTTCCTCAAAAATGTAAACATAGAGTTACCATATGACCCAGCAATTCCACTTCTAGGTATATGCCCTAGAGAGTTGAACACGTGCTCACAGAAAAACTCCAAATTATTTTAGAAGCATTATTCGTAATGATCAAAAGGTGGAAAAAAACAAGCATCCATCAACTGATGAATAGATAAACAAGTCGGTGTACCCATACAGTGGACTATTATGCAGCAATAATAAGGAATGGGGCTGGGGGTGTAGTTCTGTGATAGAGAATCTGCCTAGCATGGGCAAGGCCCTGGGTTCCATCCCCAGCTCCACAATCAATCAATCAATAAAACAATGAAGTACTGGTACCTGGGACACACGGATAACGTTGAAAACATGCAAGTGAAAGAAACTAGTCATAAAAGCCACATACTGTACGATTCAGTTCACACGAACTCTCTGGAATAGGCAGATCCACAGAGATAGAAATTAGGTAAGTGAATGTCAGGGGCCACGAGGGAGGCAATGGGAGTGATTGCAAACGGGCCTGGGGCGTCTTTGCAGGGTGATGAGGATGTTTTAACATCAGAGTGTGATGATCACATAACTGTAAATACACCAAAACCTACTGTACACTTTTAAGTGATTTTCTAAGTGTATACTTTTAATCTGACCTCATTAAAAATCGGCCAATATTTTCTTGTGAATGGGATTTTTTTAACTTATTTATTTTTTTACATAATATTTTTATTTGTTCTAATTAGTTTTACATGACAGTAGAATACATTTTGACACATCATGCATAAATGGAGTGTAACTTCTCATGCTTCTGGTTGTACATGATATAGAATCACACCAGTCATGTAATCATATATGTACATAGGATAATAATGTCAGATTCATTCTACTATCCTTCCTGACCTCATTTGCCCTCCCCTACCTTCACTCCCCTCTGGCTAATCCAAAGTACCTTTATTTTTCCCTAGCACCCCCCACCTTATTGTGAAGTAGCATCCGTATATCAGAGAGAACATTTGGACTTTGGTTTTGGGGATTGGTTTATTTCACTTAACTTGGTATTCTTCAGCTCCATTCATTTACTTGCAAAGGCCATAATTTAATCCCTCTTTAAATTAAAGGATTCTTTCGTAATATTCCATTGTGTATATATACCACATTTTCTTTATTTATTCATCTTTCAAAAGGCATCTAGGTTTGCTCTTGTGAATTGAGTTGCTATAAACATTGATGTGACTGCATCACTGTAGTATGGGGATTTTAAGTTCCTTGAGGAGTGGGATAGCTGGATCAAATGGTGGTACCATTCCAAGTTTTCTAAAAATCTCCATACTGCTTTCCATAATGGTTGCACCAATTTGCATTCCCACCAGCAATGTATGAGTGGACCTTCTTTGCCACATTCTCAACAGCATTCATTGTTGCTTGTATTTTGATAATTGCCATTCTGATTGGAGGAAGATGAAATCTTAGAGTAGTTTTAATTTGCATTTCTCTAATTGCTAGAGATGTTGAACACTTTTTCATATGTTTGTTGACCATTCATATTTCTTCTTCTGTGAAGTGTCTGTTCAGTTCCTTAGCCCACTTATTGATTATTTGGATTTTTGGTGTTGAGTTTCTTGAGTTCTTTTTTTTTTTTTGATTCATTGTACACAAATGGGGTACGACTTGCATTTCTCTGGTTGTACATGAAGTAGAGTCACACCATTTGTGTAATCATATATGTACATAGGGTAATGATGTTTGTATCATTCTATTATGAGTTCTTTATATATGCTAGAGAGTAATGCTGTATCTGAGGTGCATGTGGTAAATATTTTCTCTCTGTAGGCTATCTCTTCCTGTTATTGATTGTTTCCTTTGCTGAGAAGAAACTTTCAGTTTGAATCCATCCCCTTTATTGATTCTTGATTTTACCTCTTGCACTTTAGGAGTCTTATTAAGGAAATCAGATCCTAAGCTGACATGGTAAAAATTTGGGCCTACTTTTTATTCTATTAGGTGCAGGGTCTCTGTTCTGGTGCCTAAGTCTTTGATTCACTTTGAGTTGAGTTTTGTGCAGGGTGAAAGGTAGGGATTTAATTTCATTTTGTTACATATGGATTTCCAGTTTTCCCAACACCATTTGTTGAACAGGCTATCTTTTCTCCAATGAATCTTTTTAGTGCCTTTGTCTAGTATGAGATAACTGAATTTATGTGGATTTATTTCTGTGTCTTCTATTCTGTACCATTGGTCTGCATGTCTGTTTTGGTGCCAATACCATGCTGTTTTTGTTACTATGACTCTGTAGTATAGTTTAAGTCTGGTATTGTGAAGCCTCTGGCTTCACTTTTCTTGCTAAGAATTGCTTTGGCTAGTCTTATTTTTTCAAATGAATTTCATGATTTCTTTTTCTAGTTCTATGAAGAATGTCATTGGAATTTTAAAATAGACACCAAATACTCCTCAAATTATTCCATGAAATAGAAAAGAAGGGAACCCTTCCAAACTCATTTTATGAGACTAGTATTACCCTGATACCAAAACCAAAGACATATCAAGGAAAGAAAATTTCAGACCAATGTCCCTGATGAACATAGATGCAAAAATTCTCAATCAAATTCTGGCAAATCACATACAAAAACATATCTAAAAGATAGTGTACCACGATCAAGTGGGGTTCATCCCAGGGATGCAAGGTTGGTTCAACATATGGAAATTAATAAATATAATTTATTACAACAGTAGACTTAAGGAAAAGAATTGTATGATCATCCCAATAGATCCAGAAAAAGCATTTAACAAAATACAGTACCCCTTAATGTTCAAAGCACTAGAAAACTAGGGACAGTAGGAACAGACCTCACCATTGTAAAAGCTATATATGCTAAACCCAAGGCCAACATCATTCTAAATGGAGAAGAATTGAAAGCATTCCTTCAAAAAACTGGAACAAGACAAGGATTCCCTTTGTCACCACTTCTATTCAACATAGTCCTGGAAACTCTAGCCAGAGCAATTAGAAGAAAGATATTAATGGGACTGGAATAGGAAAAGAAGAACTCAAATGATCACTATTTGCCGACAACAATATTCTATTCTCAGAGGATCAAAAAATTTCCATCAGAAAACTTCTAGAACTAATAAATGAATTCAGCAACGTGGCAAGATATAAAATCAACATGCATAAATCTAATGCATTCCTATACATCAGTGATGAATCCATTGAAGGAGAAATTTGGAAAACTACCCCATTTACAACAGCTTCAAAAAAAATAAAATACTTCAGAACCAATCTAACAAAAGAGGTAAAAGACTCTACAATGAAAACTACAGAATACTGAAGAAAGAAATTGAAGAGGACCTTAGAAGATGGAAAAATCTCCCATGCTCTTGGATGGGCAGAATTAATATTGTCAAAATGACCATACTACCAGAAGCGTTATACAGACTTAATATGGTTCCTATTAAAATCCCAATGATTACATAACAAGGGGAGTGGTGGGGGAGGAGGGTGGGAGAAAAGAATGAAGGAACTTTGAGTGATGTAGAGGAAGATGGGGCGGGGGGGATGGAAAGATAGAATGAGACAGTATTACCCTATGTACATGTATGATTACATGAATGGTGTGAATCTATATCGTGCACAACCACAGAAATGAAGAGTTACACCCCATTTGTGTAGAATGAATCAAAATGCAGTCTGCAAAAATAAAATTTTTTTTAGAAATCCCAGTGACATTCTTCATAGAGACAGAAAAAGTGAATGGGTTTTAAGTAATTTAAGAGGTTTAAAAAAACAAAGGTTTATACACTCCCAGGTTAAAAGGGAATTCATCCATGTTTTCTTTTAATACTTACAAAGTATCATTTTATGCATCTATATCTCTGATCCATTTGGAGTTATATTAGCATATCATGTGAGGATCGGGTCTGATTGTATCTCTTTCCACGTGGCCTTGCAGCCGCATAAATGCTGTTAATTAGCCGACTTTTCACTTCAAGACTCTGCTCTCCAGACTTGACAGCAGCCCCGGCCACTCTTCCTTCACAGGGAGACAATTAGCATTCCACACTCGCACTTGTCCCTGGAGATGATATCAAATCATTGTCAGGCTTTTGGTTACATCCAGGTTTCATCACGAAATCACTCTCATCAAGGATTTTTACAGTGAGTAACCAGAAAATTAACTATGAATGTTATGAGGATTTAAAAATGATGTTAACTATAAAGCTTACCTCTTGGGAATATTACTGGACACTTCCTATATTTTTAAGCAAGATCTTTTAACAAAATCCATGAATTCTAAGGTCACTCATTCG
The DNA here is from genome assembly GCF_902686445.1 of Sciurus carolinensis. Taxonomy (NCBI): domain Eukaryota; kingdom Metazoa; phylum Chordata; class Mammalia; order Rodentia; family Sciuridae; genus Sciurus; species Sciurus carolinensis. The sequence continues at coordinate 68,354,566 of NC_062214.1, forward strand.
AACCTTAGCTGACTCTCAAAACAACATTTTTACTTATTTTTCCAACTTAATTGATATATAATCAACAAATAAAAATATATATTTATTTATGGGATATAGCATGTTAGTTTGATGTATGCCTAGATTGTCAAATAATTGCCACAATCGAGTTAATTAACACATCTATCACATCACCAGTTACCTTTGTGGGTGTGTGTGAGTGTATGTGTGTGTGTGTGTGTGTGTGTGTGTGTGTGTGTGTGCATGCTCACATGTGTGTGGGGGTGAGAACACTTAAGATCTACTCTCCAGGCAGATTGAAGTACACAGTTCGGGATTATTAACTTTAGGCACCATACTGTACATTACATCCCCAGAACTTCTCATACCTGAAAGTTCGCACCCTTTGGCAACACTTCTCCATTTCCCCGACCCGTTCTACTCTGGTTCTGCTTTGGACGCTAAGATTCCACGTATAAGTGCTATCAGCAGGTATTTGTCTTCCTGTGCATGCTTCATTTCACTCAGTATAATGTCCTCCGGGTTCATCCATGTCATCAAGAGAAGACATTTACCTTCTTTTTTTTTTTTTTTAAAGAGAACCATATGTATTTTAATATAATAAAACATATTTTTTTAGCAAACACATGTGGTTTCAGTAAGTATTTTTTAATTCAGGAAAAAAGACTAGAAGTCTAGAATGCAAACAAACAGAAATGAAAACTATATAACTCCAGTCTTCATCTTGAGCAAAGGATCAAATGACTTTGTGACAGCAGTGTTAACACCTGGTATTACATTATTTAGCACATACTATTGGCACTTAGTTTTAACTAATCTCATTCTTTTTTTTATTTTTACAGACTGCATTTTGATTCATTATACACAAATGGGGTACAACTTTTTGTTTCTATGGTTGTACATGATGTAGATTCACATCATTCGTGTAATCATACATGTACATAGGGTAATGATATCTTAGTCTACTATCTTTCCCTTCCCCACCCCCTCCCCTCTTCATTTCCCTTTATGTAATCCAAAGTTCCTCCATTCTTCTCTTACCCCCCAGGCCTCACCCCCATTATGTATCATCATCCACTTATCAGAGAAAACATTCGGCCTTTGGTTTTTTTGAGATTGGCTTATTTCACTTAACATGATATTCTCCAATTCCATCCATTTACCTGCAAATGCCATAATTTTATTCCTCTTTATGACTGAATAATATTCCATTGACTGTATATACCACAGTTTTGTTACCCATTCATCTATTGAAGGGCATCTAGGTTGGTTCCACAATCTAGCTATTATGAATTGAGCTGCTGTAAACATTGATGTGGCTGTGTTACTGTAGTATGCTGATTTTAAGTCCTTTGGATATAAACCGAGGAGTGAGTCAAAAGGTGGGTCCATTCCAAGTTTTCTGAGGAATCTCCATACTGCTTTCCAGAGTGGCAGCACCAATTTGCAATCCCACCAGCAATGTACAAGTGTGCCTTTTCCCCACATCCACACCAACATCAATTATTGTTTGTGTTCTTGATAATCGCCATTCTAATTGGAGTAAGATGAAATCTTAGAGTGGTTTTAGTTTGCACTTCTCTAATTACTAGAGATGTTGAACACTTTTTCATATATTTGTTAATCACCTGTATATCTTCTTCTGTAAAGTGTCTGTCCAGTTCCTTAGCCCATTTATTGATTGGGTTCTTTGTATTTTTGGTGTAAGATTTTGTAAGTTCTTTATAAATTTTGGAAATTAGTGCTGTCTGAAGTTGTGTGGAAAAGATTTTCTCCCACTCTGTAAGCTCTCTTTTCACATTATTGATTGTATCCTTTGCTGAGAAAAACTTTTTAGTTTGAATCCATCCCGTTTATTGATCCTTGCTTTCATTTCTTGTGCTTTAGGAGTCTCGTTAAGGAAGCATGGTCCTAAGCCAACATGATGAATATTCAGGCCTACTTTTTCTTCTGTTAGGTGCAGGGTCTTTGGTCTAATTCTTAGGTCCTTGATCCATTTTGAGTTGAGTTTTGTGCAGGGTGAGAGAGGTTTGATTTCATTTTACTGCATATGGATTTCCAGTTTTCCCAGCACCATTTGTTGAACAGGCTATCTTTTCTCCACTGTACATTTTTAGCTCCTTTGTCTAGTATGAGGTAATTGTATTTATGTGGGTTTGTCCCTGTGTCTTCTATTCTGTACCATTGGTCTGCCTGTCTATTTTGTTGTGAATACCATGCCATTTTTGTTACTATTGCTCTGTAGTATAGTTCAAGGTCTGGTATTGTGATACCTTCTGCTTCACTCTTCCTGCTCATGATTGCTTTGGCTATTCAAGGTGTCTTATTTTTCTAGATGAATTTCATGATTGCTTTCTCTATTTCTATGAGGAATGTCATTGGGATTTTAAATGGAATTGCATTGAATCTGTATAGTGCCTTTGGTAGTATGGTCATTTGTGCCTATGCAAGAACATGGGAGTTCTTTCCATCTTCCAAGGTTTTCATTAATTTCTTTTTTAGTGTTCTGTAGTTTTCATTGTAAAGGCCTTTCACCTCTTTCATTAGACTAATTACCAAGTATTTTTTTTAGTCTATTGTGAATGGAGTGGTTTTCCTAATTTCTCTTTCAGAGAATTCATCACTTATGAATAGAAATGCATTATTTTACATGTATTGATTTTATATTCTGCTACTTTGCTGAATTCATTTATCAGTTCTAGAAGTTTTCTGATGGAGTTTTTTGAATCTTCTAATTATAAAATCATGTCAGTGGCAAATAGTGATAGCTTGAGTTCTTTTCCTATTCATATCCCTTCAATTTCTTCACCTTCTTTTAAAAAAATATTTTTAGTTGTAGATGGATACAATACTTTCATTTTATTTATTTTTTTTAATGTGGTGCTGAGGATCGAACCCAGAGCCTCACACACGCAAGGCAAGCACTCCAACACTGACCCCAGCCCATTTACCTTCTTTTTTAAAGAATGTATACTACTTCAGTGTGTGTGTGTGTGTGTGTGTGTGTGTTGTGTCACACATTTTCTTTATCCATTTATTCATCAACAGGTACTTTGTTTCTGTATCTTCGTTATTGTGAAGAATCCCATGGTGAACATGGGGATACAGATGTCTCTGCTTATTTCACATCCTTTGAATATGTAACTTACATACCTAAGTTAGATTTTTGACAACATTGTACATTTCTCCATACCATTGTCACACTTCTTATCTCTTAATAATAGCCATTCCTAACAGGTGACAGTTGAGGTGACATTTTGTGTTAGATTTTCATTGCTGAGACAAAATATCTAAGAAAATCAACTTAAAGGAGGAAAGATTTATTTTGGCTCATAGTTTCAGAGATCTCAATCCAAGGTTGGCTGATTCTATTGTTTCTGGGACTATGGTGAGGCAGCACTTCATGGTGGAGCAAGCTGCTCACCTCATGGCAGCCAGGAAACAGAGACAGGGAGAGAGAGGAAGGGTTCAAGGAGAAGGTATACCCCAAGGATGCACTGCCTTCAAGTAGGTCCCACCTTCTACAGTTTCCAACACCTCCCAGTAGTCCATTCAGCTATGAATCCACTGATGTATTACTCCAGTGGAAAGGTTAGCGCCCCTGTATCCAATCATTTCCCAAAGGCCCCACCTCTGAACATTGCTGCAGGGGGACCAAGCCTTCTATACATGAGCTTTTAGGGAACATTCCAGATCTAAACCGTAACACACCTCATGGTGTTGATTTATATTTTCCCACATTATTGTTGTTGAGCGGCTTTACATGTATGTTTGTCCTTTTGTATATTCTTTGTAAAAATGTCTATTCAGGTCCTTCGCCTGTTTAAAAAATTATTAGTAGTATTAGTAGTAATAGCAGTATGATTGCTACCCAATTATATGAGTTTTCTTATGTATTTTGAATGCTAACCTCTCATTAGATATGTGGCTTGCAACTATTTTCTCCCATTGCATAGACTGCCTTTTCGTTTTGTTGATTGACTCCTTCCATGTGCAAAAGCTGTTTAATTTGATGTACTTCCACTTGTTTATTTGTGCTTTTTGGTGTCATATCCCAAAAATCCCTAACAAGAAAAATGTCAAGGAGCTCCTGCCCTGTGTTTTCCTGTAGAAGTTTCAGGTCTTAGATTCTAAGTCTTTAATCCATTTCAAGTTAAATTTTGTGCGTGATGTAAGATAAGGGTTCAGTTTTATTCTTTTGTACTTGAAGACTTGGTTTTCCCAACACCGTTTATTGAAGAGACCATCCTTTTCTGTTGTATATTCCAGGTGCCCTTCACAAAGATTAGTTGATTATTATGTGTGAATTTATTTTGAGATTTCTGTTCTATTCCATCGGTCCATGTGTCTGTTTCTTTGCAAGAAACCTACTGTTTTGATCACTATATCTTTGTGATGCAGTTTGAAATCAGGAAGCATATTTTCAGGTTTTTTTCTTCTCCATCAAGACTGATTTGACCATTTGTGGTGGTGGTTTGGTTTGTTTTATTTGTGATTCCATACAGGTTTTAGGATTCCACCCCCCAACCCCCGCTATTTCTATAGAAAATACCAATGGGCTTTGGAATTGCATTGAATCTGAAGGTCAGTTTAGGTCATATGGAGATTTTAACAATATCAATTCTTCCAATCCATGAAAATGGGATATCTTTCCATTTATTTGTGTCTTCTTTAGTTTCTTTCACCAGTGTCATAGTTTGAGCCTACAGACTTTTCACTTCCTTGGTTAACTTTACTTTTAAGTATTTTTTAGGTACTGTAAATGAAATTTAAAAAAAATTTTTTTTGATACTTTGTTGTTGGTATCTAGAAATGCAGCTTATATTTTAATTGATTTTGTGTCCTGGAACTTTACTGTTCTAACAGAATTTTTGGCAGAGTCTTCATATACCTGCAGAGATGATTTGAATACCTCCTCCCTGGTTTCTGTGCCTGTTAATTCTCTTTCCTGCTTAATTTCTCTGATGCAGGCTTCCAATACTATTTTGAATAGAAGTAATGAGAGTGGGCAACCTTCTCTTGTTCCTAATCTTAGAGGAAGAGCTTCCAGTTTTTTACCTTTAAGAATGATGATAATTCAGATCTATCATATATGACTTTTATTGCATTGGGGTGCATTACTTCTATACCTAACTTGTTGAGGATTTTTACCGTGAAAGAATATTGAATCTTACCTAATTCCTTTTCTGCATCCATTGAGATAACCATATGGTTTTTATACTTCATTCTGCTGATGTAGTGTATCACATTTATTAATCTCATATGATAAATCATCCTGGCATTCCAGGGATAAACCTCACTTGATCATGGTGTTACTGTGTTACTCAATTCAGTTTACCAGTACTTTGTTGAGGATCTTTGCACCTATGTTCATCAGAGATGTTGACCTATAATTTTTTTTTCCTTGTAGTGTCCTTATCTGGTTTTGGTCAGAGGATAATGCTGGTCCCATAAAGTGAGTTTGGAAGAATTTAGGAAGGATTAGCATTCTTCTTTAAATGTTGGTAGAATTCACCCCTGAATGCATGTGGCCCCGGGATTTTCTTTGTTGGGGGATTTTTTTATTACTGTTTCAGTCTTCTAACTCATTATTGGTGTAGTCATGTTGTCTATTTCTTCATTATTCATTCCCACTAGGTTGCATATATCTAGAAATTTATCCATTTCTTCTAGATAACCAATTTTTTGATCTGTAATTGTTCATAAGTCTCTTATTTCTATATTATCAGTTGTAATGTTTCCTCTTTCTCTTATAATTATTTTAGTGATTCCTCTTTTTTTCTTGGTTAGTCTAGCTAAAAGTTTGTCAGTTTTACTTTTCTTTGCAAAAAACTACTCTTATTTTTACTGATCTTTTTCTATTGTCCTTCTAGTCTCTACTTCATTCATTTTTGCCCAATTTTTTTATTTCCTTCCTTCTACTAACTTTGGGCTTTGTTTGTTCTTTGTGTATTTCCTTGAGGTATAAATGTATTATTTGAGTTTTTTTTTTCAATGTAGGTACTCAATGCTGCAAACTGCCCTTTCAGAACTGCCTTTTTTTTCAAACATTCCATAAATTTTGGTATGTTATATATCCATTTTCATTTGTCTAAAGATACTTGTTGATTTCCTCCTTGGTCCTTTGGTTTTTCAAGAGCATGTTGTTTACTTTTTACATATTTGTGGATTTTCTATTTTCCTTCTATAATAACATTTTAGTTTATACCACATGGTCAGAAACACTATTGATATATTTTTAGTCTTCTTAACTTTGTTAATACTTTTGCATCCCCAACCTACCAACATATGATCTATTCTGGGTAATATTCTGTGCTCATTTGAGAAAAATATGTATTCTCTTACTCTGGGATGGGATGTTTGATATATGTCTAGTAGATTCATTTGGCCTACACTATTATTCAAGTCCATTGTTTCCTTATTGATTTTCTGTCTGTATGATCCATTTATTATTGAAAGTAGGGTATTAAAAGCTCCTATTGTTATTTTATTGCCATCTATTCTCCCTTCAGTTCTGTTAATATTTACATTATATATTTAAGTGCTCCAATGTTGGGTACATATATACTTATGATTGTTATATCCTGATGAATTGACTCCTTTATCATTATATGGTGACCTTCTTTATCTCTTGTGACAGATTTTGACTGAAAGTCTGTTTTGTCTAATGTAAGTGTAACCATCCCTGAACTCTTTTAATTACCTCACTTTCAGTCTGTGTGTCCCTAAAGTTAAAGTAAGTGTTTTGTAGGCAAACATATTGTTGATTCCTGTGTTATTTGTAATCCATTCAGCCTGTCTGTATCTTTTGATTGGAAATTTTAATCCATTTACATTTAAAATAATTATTGATATGTAAAGAATTACTCTTGCTATTTTATTGTTTTTGATTGTTCCATAGTTCCCTTCTTTTTTTCTTTCTCTTTTGCTATCTTCTCTTGTGTTTGTTGATTTTTTGTAGTGGTACAAAGCAGCATTTTTAGATAAGAACACTGCCGAAGTAAGTGATTGGGGCTCTTCTTTTCGACATATCATCTACATACTGAATGTTCATTGAGGCTCAGCTATATGCTGGGCAACCTGTAGGATTCGAACTTGCCCACTGACAAATACTGTCCTGCCTAGAACTGATGCTCAGGCACTTTGAGTGCATTCATACCTCAGTTCCCTAGCACTGTTTGAAGCCTTTTATCTTCTACTTTTTGGCCACATGTCTGACCCAGAGCTAAGTAAATAAAATTCTGAAAAACCATCAACTTGTCCATTTGGATTGACGTGATTGATTCCCAGATGCCTAAGGAGTAAGATGAGAACTCCAGACTTCATAGTTTTTAGACCATGGGCCAAATGTCTGACTTAATTTCAAATAAAAACAATAGTAGGAGACACCTATCTAGAGCCCACTAAGGGTTAGACTGAGTTCTGATCACTTGCCACACTCTCTTTTACTTGATCCTGGCCACAACCCCTCTGAGCTAGATGCTGTTGTTATCTCCTGTTTTATAGTAGAGAGAAGGAGGCAATGGAAATATGCCAGGGCTCCAGAGCTGGGAGCAAATGGTAGGGGGTGAGATTAGGTTGTGACGTGGTGGTCCCACTCTAGAGTTCTCTGTGCTTTGGGGCCTCTTTCTCTGTGAGTACATTATAACCATATATTCCTGGGCAGTTTGTGTAACTAAGGCTTCAGATCCTTTTATGAATTGGAAAGTCCCAGAATATTATCATGAAATAGTGTAAACTTTGACCTAATATGATCCCAACAAGTGTTGTATAGAAACAGACTGACTCTAGGGCAGGCTGGGGGACAAGCCAAAATGAAACCATTCCTGGCAAGAAAAATTTTAAAAGTGTCTGAAGGTATTACTCTTCTCTTTTACCAGGAGAATTCTATGCTCTGGGACCATACTACACAATATTGCAGATGGGCAAGATTATAAATGAACCCTTAGTGACACGCAGAGACTTATTTTTCTTGGGGTGGGGCATGTCAATAAATTGAAGTCGGGAATTTGCAGTGAGTACCTGCCCTGTGCAGGGCACATTGCCAACTAGGGTCTAGAGATGATGACAGCACCTAGCTCAGAGGGTTTGTGGTCAGGATGAGAGTACGGCAGGTGATTAGAACTCAGCCCAACCCTTAGTGGGCTCTAGATACACGTTGCCTACTATTATCATTATTTGAAATTGTTAGACATTTGGCCCATGGTCTGAAAACTATAACGTCTGGGGTTCTCATCTTACTCCTCAGGCATTTGACATCAATCATGTCAATTCAAATGAACAAGGCACCTGTGGACATGAGTACTGGGGGCCCAGTGGGTGGGCAGAGCAGGAGGCTGACAGGCACCCTAACAAGAGGGGCAGGCCACAATCCAAGTCAGACCATGTACAGGTGGGAGGACGAGAGGGAAGCCCAACAGGAAATTCCCCAAGTCCTCCCTGGGGAGCATTATCTGTGCTGGGTCCGGAGGGAGGAGAATTTGATAAGTAAAGAAGGAGCAGCAGCTCCTTCCAGAAAAGGGAGGAGAAACCTGAGGTCCATAGAGGAAATGAGAGTGCAATTAGTTGATTCACAGGCATCTGGGGTGGAGATAAAGGGGCAGGGCCCATTTGTGTGCTGGTTATTCTTTTTGTTTATTTATTTGGTATATATATATATATTGTGCAATCTTTTATATGTGCCATTTTTCTTTTACAAGAAAATGGTAATATTCAGATATTTTAAATGCTTGCCAAAGGCCAGGAAACTGTTCAAGAGTCAAGCTGGGGCTTAAACCCAACTCTCACTATTTGAATACAGTTCTTTTCTTTTTTAATTTTTTTCTTTTTTAGATTTGATGGACCTTTTTTTATTCATTCATTTACATGTGGTGCTGAGAATCGAACCTAGTGCCTCACACATGCCAGGCAAGCGCTGTACCACTGAGCCACAACCCCAGCCTATGTATAACAGTTCTTTCTGTTGCCACATGTTTTATTTAGCACGGTTCTCAGTAGGAGACACTACTGGAAAAATTCTGGCGCCTCATCTTTTTTTTTTTTTCTTTTTGTGGTACTGGGAACTGAACTTTGGGGCACTTTGCCACTGAGCCACATCCCCATACCATTGGGAGAAAAAGTAATTTTCATTTTGAGACAGGGTCTCGTGAAGTTGCGCAGGCTGGCCTTGAACTTTCGATCCACCTGCCTCGACCTTCCATGTTGTTGCTGGGACTACAGGCATGTGACACCACTCCCAGCTTGATGCCTCATCTTAAATGTTCTCTTTAATTTGAGATACTTTCTTCCTTCCTTTTTGCCCATCGTTGCTAAAAGGAAGTTGGGTTCAGTTAGAAAAAATTTGTTAACCCAAAAAGCATATTTTTAAAAAAAATTTATCATTATAGTAGTAACAGAAAAATGACCAGAAAATAGTGAAAAACATTTCAAAAAGTGACCTCAAATTTCACTGCATAAGAAAAAAATAGAATCATTTTGGAGTTTTATTTTTGTTGTTGGTGGTGGTGGTTTGGTTTTCCTGTATGTGCAGTTGCTATATCTGTCTACTTGTATTTATGTATTTTTTTCTGTGCTAGGGATTGAACCTAGGGGTGCTGTGCTACTAAGATACATCCCAAGCCCTTTCTATTTTTTTATTTTGAGACAGGGTTTCCTAAGTTGCCCGGGCTGGCCCCAAACTTGGGATCCTTCTGCCTCGGCCTCCCAAGTAGCTGTGATTATAGTCTGCACCATTACAACTGACTTGTATCTGTCTACTTGAATGCATTTCATAATTATTATAGCCTCCATTCCTTGCTTAACAATATTTATGCATATAGCTTTTGTTTAGATTTTTGCAGACTGCGTTTTAAATGTGTAGACTGATTCCCTTGGAGTCAGTTCCCTGGAAGCAGGATTGGTATGCCAAAGAGTATCCAGTATTTATAACCACAATCACTTCCTTGAAGATTAGACTAGGAATGATTTTTTTTATCTTTTATGTCTTCAGATTGTACCACTTTATATTACAGTCATGGGATATAAGGTAAAGGAACTATTCTATTTCTGTGGTTTTCATTTTCTCAGAATGATGGTTTTTCCTTCTTTACCAGCTCAGTTTTTATCTGTTGACCATCCCAAGTCCCTCAAGCACCCTTAGCTGGGTAAAGGGCATGGATTCTGCTGTAGATGTTTAAAAACAAACTCTGGGAAGAATACAGCTCACATTCGAGCTGTTCCTGCCTGTCTCAGCAAGCTGTGTCCCCAGGGTCTAGCTCAGCACATAGGAGATATTAAATATCTTTAGAATGAATAAGCAGTAAGTAACTGAGTTTTTGGAAGAGTATCTAAATTTAGGAAAGAATTAGTCTTGGTAACTCTGGATTGCTGTGTTTCTCTTTTGCCGCTATAGAAAAATCATGGAGGAATTGGCTTCCATTTCCTCTCTGGCTTTTCCATCCAATGAGGTAGAATCATCTCACCTTAATTACCACGTCCTTACCAGGCAGAATTAATTCTTACATTATATGAAGAGTAAGGTCTTATGTTTGCTTGGGGACACACAGAAGTGTGGGCTTCGATGGCAAGGGTCCAAGTCTAAGCTGTACTGTTGGGAACTGGGTGGGCAGCTTCCCTAACCACCCAGAACAGTGGTCACTTCATGTTAAGTGATGATGAGAAGCCCAGCCTGCCTGGGTGTCAGGAGGAAGGCAGATATAAGCAGGGTATTTCCCAGAGCATCTGGCAGGGCTCAACAAATAGCAGCATTGCTGAAACATGAACTATTATTATAGACCATTTTATTTAATCTTTTAAAATCTGGGTCATCTGCACCAATTACTGTTTCATGAGATATTCTTGCTCTTTCTCTTTTCTGGAGCAACAGAATCAAGACAGATGCTTCTGTGTCAGTAATCCCATCACAGAACTAGTTGATTAAGTCAGGTTGAAAGTAGTGCATTTTTTTTTCATCTACATTTACTCCATTTCCAGCATTCTTTTTCTTTTTTTTTTATTGTAAACAAATGGGATACATGTTGTTTCTGTTTGTACATGGAGTAAAGGCGTACCATTTGTGTAATCATACATTTACATAGGGTAATGTTGTTTGATTCATTCTGTTATTTTTTACTTTCCCCCCACCCCTCCCACCCCTCTTTTCCCTCTATACAGTCCTTCCTTCCTCCATTCTTGCCCCCCTCACACCCCCCATTATGTGTCATCATCCGCTTATCACAGCCAGATCTCTCTCACATCCAGTAGTGCATTTTTTGCTTTGATTTCAAAAGCAGCATAAGCTTGGTGCAAAAAGAGAAAAAGGTTGAAAACACAGGAAAACACAAATAGAAAAAGACTCCAGTCATTTCATTTACTAAAGGCAAACGTCACTATCATTTATGTGTACCCTTCAGGTGTTCCAGAGATAGAGAGACAATTGTTACAAACAAAAAAAATAGACGATGTATATTATCCATACTCATTAGGAACTTGCTTTTTTTTCTCCCAAAACATTTTAATCTCACACAGTCTGCAAACCTGAAATAAATGCTTTCATTCTGCAGATTTTTTAAGTGTGTCAATCAGTGTTCTTTGTTATGTATTTTTCCATGAAGTTTTCTAGTTTATGTACCGTATCCTATGCTTTGACTTACTATGCTAAGTACTTCTCATACTGCTCCTTAGTCTTCAATATTAACAGTTTTAATGGCTGCATAATAGTCCCTCATTTGGAAGTTCCAGGAGGTTCTACACTGGAGAGCAGATGAGTGGAAACTCCATGGGCTCTGAAGTCAGAAAGTAATGCTTCCACTCTTACCCCTGCCTCTCTCTAGTTCTATAACTTTGTGGCCAATGTCTTATCTTGGCCTCCATCATTTGTGAGATGGTGGCCAGGACACGTGCTTCATAGCTTTGCCATGAACATTAAATTACATCACATAAATCAAGCCCAGTTCTCACAAGCCCTCGGCATCACTCTAAGCCACTCCCTACTTCCCTGGCATTGGTCAGTTCTTCCTTCAACTATTACAGGTAACTAAAGAGAGCAGTTTCAAAGTTCAGTGCTACATTATTCTGCAGGTTAATATTTAGGAGAGAAAACCATGGGTGAACCAGTGCAACCTTTTTCTGGGGTTTGTCATAGAGGATTTTCCTCTTGCTTTCTGAAATAGTCATGTCACTTGCAAAGTCTCCCACAATGGCTAATAAACCTTACAATGTGCCAATTTCACCACCCTGTAGCTGGCAATGAATGTTGTACACCTTTAAAAATTTCACTGTCAAGTGGCTGTAACATATTATTTTAGGATTAATTGTATTTTTTTATTGCTAAAGAAAATAGGATTTTGATATAATTTTCCCCTCTCCCATGGACTATATAACCACCCATCTCCTTTTTACTAACAAATATTCTCAATGGTTTGGTGAAACAGGCTCAAAAATGTTGTAAGTTTGTGCAGGGAAGCCTCGCTGGACTGAGCTACGCTCGCCTCTGAGCTAGAGCTGGTCGGTGTGAGCTCCCAGCCCGGCCATTGCTCTTACTTTCTTTTCTGATCTGGTGGAGTAACGGGTAGGATGGTGTGAGAACCAGCCATCTGGAGCCAGGAGGGAATTGCTGCAGAGGGTCACCCTGGGGGCTGTGTCATCCTCCCCCCACACACACCCTGCAACCTCTGCATCTTCCCCGAAGAAACAGAGGGTTGGATTTCACAGTAATGTGACCCAGAGAGGAAAACTGCTGCTGAGGCTGAAACCTTCAAGTGATGTCTGGGGAAGAGAGGAGCAGCCCGCCGACTGAAGGACGGTGAACCCAGGGCCACAGAGGCTGGGAGGGCATCAGTTCCTGGGCAGTCCATCCCGCTGTCCCCGACGCTGTGGTCACTGGAGATTCGGTGGAGGATGGCCCAGGAAGATCATTAAACAACTATGATCAGGTTGGTAGCATCCTAAAGATTACTTGTGTTTGTCCTGCAAGGAGCTCTGGATTGATGGAGCAATTTTACTTTTTCTTACTCTATTGATGGGGGTAAATGCAATTTTTTAAATGTCACAGATGCACAAATGAAATGGCAGTGTCCTTTCAAAGAGACACAAATGTGCCTCTCAAATGTGAGAATGCCACACATTTTGAATTAATAAACAGTATTTGTCTTCCATTGTACATATTTTCTTTGCTGAGGAAGAGAGAAATACACACACACACAAGAGGTCAACATTAGAACTTAACAGAATTAAACCACTTTCATATCCATTGCTCCATTGCTCTGCAGTTGTAGAGTAAAATAGTTGAAGGAGAAGTTTATTCCAATCATTGTGTTAGGAGACATGATTTAGTAAATTCTGTTCTAGAAGAAAAGTTGAGGATGACATCAGGACAGAGCATTCTCAGAGACTGACAAACAAAGGAGGTGTCTTTCAAGGTCTGCTTGAATAGCATACCAAGCTATCGCAAAAAGTGACATGGTTCCTACAGTCAAGAGTTACCCTGTAATATTTGTGGAATTCTGTTTCCTTACTGCCCCAAAATACTGAAAGATAAGAATGATTTCTATAGTCAGAATAATTTGTTCATTTACAACAAAAATTATGGAAATGGTATTTAGAGACTGAGTTATTGGCAGCTATATTCATCTCTCCTTGAAATGACTGATGAAATGGAACATAAATAATGAAAGTATTTATTTATAAATAGGATGCTAAATTAAAAGTGATTATCAAGGACAAAATGATGTTCTGGTTGTATAGGTTTAAAATTTTTTTAACCACATACTTCTTTACATAATGAACTTTAATTTGCTATCCACATCCAGTACACTGAAGTACCAGGGTATTGCCAATGCTAACATTCATCATCAACCAAGAATGGTGCACTTATTTGCTCAGCGTGTATTGTACATGTTTCTTGTATTCTCAAATAACTCTATGTACTGTGTCCATAACTCTAGCCATTTACTACCTTTATATTTTTCTCTCACTGGTTCCTACTTCCAGTTGACTGCTGAAATCAAACAAGGAGCATTAAAAAATGGATCATGCTCTTGGTTTACCCTTCCCGCTTTTCTTAATTAAGTACTTGGTTAAATATATTAGTTTGCTTTAAAAGCAAGTGAGAATCCCATTTGTAGTAGTGTGTGTGTGTGTGTGTGTGTGTATGTGTGTGTGTGTATGTGTTTGAAAATTTAATTGCTATATAGGAAAACAATGACACAATTATAATACACAAAAGGGATTTTTTTAAAAATTGAAACTAAATTTTTCTGATGTTCTATTATTTTCCTTGTGGTTTTTGCTACATATTTGGAACATTAATGTCTCATTGAAATAGAATCACTCTGGGAGGTTTATATGCTTTAATATGAATTTTAAATCTGCATGAGGAATATATTTAAAACAGTGATGTGTTATGAAATAAAATAATATATTTGGAAAAATTGATGAATAAGTACAAATAACTGAATTTAAATAAGGGCAGAAAACTGAATAATATCAAATAGTATAAATTCATTCCCCAGTGTTTAAAGTTTAAATCAAAGGTAACAGATTCTCAGATACAAAACTAGTGTTTTTGGCAAAAAAAAAAAAAAAAAATCTATGAAAACATTTTCCTCCAAGGAAAGAAGATGTCTCTAACATTGATAAGGAGCAGTTTCTGCCTTTTCCATGATGTATTTATGTATTAGTTAGTTTTATCAATGAGAATGTGTTTGTTTTTATCTGATTTCTTAGTTTTCAATAATGCAGTCATATCATTCCATTATAAATAACTTGGAAAATTAAGAAGAAAAGTCTTTTCTACTCCTGTCCCTAATTTCCCACAACTCATCCTTAATGCTAATTGTTAGAATTTTGGTTTTTTTTTTTTTCCTTTTAGTCTGCTAACCATTCTCTTTATAATTTCTTAAAATTAAATGAAGTTGGCAGCGTAGATTAAATGGACGGACATCAACTGGTGTTTTCCCAGCCCCATCATGTCCTTCCAACACTTTCATTGATCCATAGCCCCAGCTCACAGGGTCAGTGAGTGTGGCCGTATGTTGTCCAGGCAACTTAAGAAAGATTCAAAACCAAAAAACACAGTTTTGAACAATATAACAAGAACTGAGCAAGTTGCAGGTTCTTATGTCATTTACTCCACATATATAGGCAATATTTTTAAATCATGTTAAAATAAATCACTCTCGTAATTTGACATGCACCATGTGACCTACATGTGACTGAGTCCCACCTTCCCAATGTCCCTTCACTTGAACTGCACTTGAATTTATGTTCTTAACACAAACAGGTTACTTTGTTCCTATTCTCCCATGCACATGTGCACACACACACACACACACACACACATGCACACACACTTGCTTTTTACTAGATAAGGAGAATATTTGTTTAATTCTGCAAGATAAGCCATGACATAATTAAGTGCCCCCTTCTGATGGAGGATGCTGCGGTGATTCTGCCTCCTTCTCTCACCCCTGCTAATGGCTTCTCTCCTTCTGGCCGGCTCCCAGATGTCTCAGGGTCTCTGACCATAAATAATTTATGGGGACTGTCAGTGCATGTTGGAAAGCGAAGCTGGTTTATGCACATGTATTACCACTTTATACTAAGCCTTTTCTTGGTTCCTCTTTCCAAAAATACCTAGCCAAAGAAACTAGTAATCTCTATACAGACCGTGTAATCCTGCACTGGCATTTGAGGAATGATGCCAGTTGTCTGGCGACCACCCGTTTTCATGGCATTTCAGAACAGTTCCCTGTGAACTGGTGCAAACCATGGCTTCAGGAGTTGTGAAGACCCTGGCATTAAGGGCCTTTGCTCTGTAAGCAGCATGGCTCTGCCATCCTACAAAGTAGGGTTTCTCTGTGTCAGTGTGGAGCTTATTCTGTATGTCCTACCACTGGCCTTATTCAGGACATGGTATTATGACTCACCTTTCCTCCAAATATGGTATTATGAAAAATTTCAAAAACATAGTAATGTTGAAAGAATTGCACCAGTGTATACACATATGCCCCCACCTGGAGTACTGTAAACATGTTCTAAACTTGCTCTCACACATTTTTACAATCTCATTTTAATGTATTTCAAAGTATGTTCGAATGTCCGTGCAATTCAACTTTATATACTTCAGTAGGCATATTATTTACTAACATTTGATATTTTTGCAGTTGTTTTTGGATCAGATGTATATAAAGTGAAATGCACGGAACTTAAATGGATTTTTTGATAAGTTTTGACAAGAAAAACACCTGTGTGATGCAAATTCCATCAAGACTTGGAGATATCCACCCAGAGGATGAATTTATCCCCTCTCCCTGCTGAACGTCACTGCTTACCCTGCCCCCAGGAATGATTCTTCTGGGGATTTTTTCCAACCCAGATTAGAACAGAATATAAATGGCATCCTTTTCTTACCAGGTTTCTTCTTTCAGCAATATGTTTCTGAGATTCCTATCAGTCATTTCATAGAGCAATAGTTCATTCCTTCTTATTGTGCAGTAGTTACTATACCATATTTGTTTAATTCCTTCTCCTTTGGATGGACACTTGGGCTATTTGCAGTTTGGAAATATGGCTGAAATTGCTATGAACATTCTTGTATAACTTTGGGGTATATTTATAAATATCTAAGGATGGAATTGATGAATCAGAGGGCGTGCGCATGTTTAGTTTTATAAAGCCATCAGAGCTGTTTCCAAAGTGGTGGTAACATTTTACATTCTAATTAATAAAACATGAGCATTCTGGTTGCTCCACATCCTTATCAATACTGTCAGCATTTTAAAAAATTTAACCATTCTGGTGGGAGGGTCGTGGTGTCACATTGTGGTTGTTTCCCTGATGACTAACACTATTGAGCTCTTTGAATATCTTCTACCATTCTATCTTTGCCCATTTTTAATTGGGTTGTTTTTCTTATTATTGAGTTGTAGGAATTTTTATACCATAGATGCCATTCCTTTTCAGACATACATTTTATAAATATTTTATTCCAATCTGTAATTCACCTCTTCATCTTTCAGTGGTATCTTTAGATAAGCAAGTGTTTTAATTTTGATGAAGTATAATTTAGCAATTTTCCTTTCATGGTTGTTGTTTTCTGTGATCCATTGTGTAAGTCATCACAATACTAAAATAACTGACACAGGCTATTTATGAAGAAAAAGAGGTTTATTTCACAGTTTTAGAGGTCTGAGTGCCTGCATCAGCTCAGTTCTGTTAAGAACCTCATAGTAAATGGCGGACAGTGGAACACATACAGGAGCAAACAAGTGATCCCATCTTGAACTATGAGAACTACAAGGAGGTCACACAAGAATGACCCCCTTCACAACCTCAGGGGCCTGAGGACCTCCCAAGAGTCCCAAACCATTAAAGTTTTCACCACCTTCCAATGGTGACATCCTAGGCAACAAGACTTTATTCACAATGAACCCTTGAAGGACACTCAAACCACACTCAAACCGAAGCACCCATCTGAAAAACTTTGTTTCCTCTAGAGTCATGGAGGTGTTCTTCTATGTGTTTTTCTAGGAGCTTTGTAGTTTCAGCCATTAGAGGTAAGTCCACTGTCCATCTCAAACTAATTTTTATGTATGGTCAAAACAGGAGACAGGAACCTTTTTGTTCAATGAGGATGTCCAGTTATACCAGCACCATCTGCTGAAAAGATGTTGCTTTTCCCATTGTACTACTTTGGCACTCCTGTGGAAAATCAATTGTATGTTCAAGGATGGGTCTATTTCTCAACTCTCTTTTCTGTCCAATGAAGCTATTAGTCTATACTAGTACCACACTGTCTTGATTACCGTAGCTTTACAGTAAGTCTTGAAACCAGGTACTGTAAATTCTCCAATCTTTTTTCTTTTTCAAGACTGCTTTGAATACTCTAGGTTATTCAGATTTCCATATGAATTTGAGAATCAGGTTGTCAATTTTTGCACCAAAAAAAAAGGCTAATGGAATTAATGTTAGGTTGAAATTAAATCTATAGATAAAAATCATAGAGAATTGACATCTTAATTTTCTTCTAATTCACAAACATGAGAAGTCTTTCCATTTATATAGGTCTTGCTTAATTCTTCTCAGCAATGCTTTACAGTGTGTAGATATTTCCTGACTCTTGCTACTTTTATTTCTAAGTTTGTAATTTTTTTGGTGCATTAAGGAGTTTTCCATCACCATAACAAAATGCCCAAGATAATCAACTCATAAAGAGAAAAGGGTTATTTTGTTTCAAAGTTTTGGAGTTTCCAGTCCATACTTGAATAACCTATTGTTCTGGGCCTGTGGCTAGGCAGTATATCATGGAGGGAGCATATGATAAAGCAAAACCACTTACCTTAAGGCCAAAAAGCAAAGAGCAAGACGGAGACGTTTCCTAAATTCCCCTAAAAGAGCATGTTTCTGATTACCTATAGAACTCTCACTAGGCCCCACCAGTTAAAGGCTCTACCACTCCAAGTAGCATCATTCTCTGGACCAAGCCTTTAACACATGGGCTTCTGGGAATATTCCAAGATCCTAGTTTAGTATATTCTACTCTAAAGAAATTAATATTTTTAATTTTCCAAATGCTAGTTGCTACTATGCAATTTACTTTTGTGATGTGTATGTTCAGAAGTCAATTTTACTCAGTATTTACATTAGAAAGAAAAAAAACAAGATAAAGCCTGTTTTGTTCATCCCTTCAAAGAGACAGCAGAAAGATGGAGCTGATTACCCCCAGCCTGTTTGTCTCTTCCTGTCTTTGCAAGCTTGGCCAAAAATGAATAGAATTCTCTTCCTATTTCTACTACCACTCAACACATCAGAATTTAAGTCCTCATTCTTTGGAGTTTTTTCCTGTAATGTCTATAGAGATAAGGTTTTAACTCTGGTTCTCTGACCTGTTGGGAAATCTGGTAGAAGCATGAATTTTCTCGTGAGAGAAAATTACAATACACAAACAGACAATTTTGTGTACAAGTCTATGATATTTGGGGAACTTCTGAAGTGTAATTGTCATCCTTTCTGGTCCCATAGACACCTAATTATGAACCCCTGTTCGAGAGTGGGCCATTGATCAGGGGAGAGGCTGTATCCTCGGTATCTTCAGCACCCAGCAGGGTTTTTAACAATGTCCCAGCTACTCAGTAAATGTCCATGTTTACCAAATATCCCTGCAGCATTGCCGCTTTCTGCAAGACTAGTCTCCCCTCCCAAGCAGCACCAGGTGCTCAACTGGCCCGGAGTAGCACTGTACCTTCCTCCATCAAGGTTCACAGGAGTGCTCCACCGAGAAGCCAAGTTCAGATAACCAGAAATGACAGCCAGGTGGCATCTTACATACATCCTGGATCAGTCTCACCCATGGTCCAAATACATTTGGAGGCTCTGATTTCCAGGGAATTGCCCAAGATCATAGTGTGTCCTATTTGCACAGGGGCAGGGTGACCTGAGGGCTACAGATCCTAAATCCTGTGCCCTCTGTGGGGTTCTCTAGCCAGGAAGGAGGGGCTAGGGAAAGCCTGTAGATTTCCACACCCTCAGAATGACCCCATCCACCACTCCCCCCAGAACACAGCAGTGGGGCAGTTTATCTGGGTCACCTCTTCTCCCACCAAAGCCCCTGCTCCTCCCCTGCTGTCTGTGGAGTCAGCCAGCACCCCACACCAGCTTCCCTCAGGCTCTGGAATGGCTCCAGGTGACAGACTCACTGCAGAATCACCCAAGCTGTGCTCAACTGCCTGGTGAGCAGACAGCTTGGCTTCTGCACCAGCCCCAAAAAGTCTCTTTCTGAAGGCTGCAGGTCCCTAGCCTGACGAATTTTGGTGACGACAGCACTTCGGGGCTATCTTTTCTCTTCCTACAACCCCCAGAATTATGTCACAGACAGCTCATCCCTCTACCGTCATCTCCTGTCACTCTCCAAAGCACACTGGCAGTGACGGTGACACAGTGCGTGTGCTTCCTCCCATGCAGGTGCCGGGGCTATGGGCAGCAAACTGTCCACAACAGGCGGGGACTCCACAGCACGGTCCCCCAGGACAGAAGACATTCACAGCGCATACAAGAAGGGAGACTTCAGCAGGGCCCGCCACCTGCTCAGGGAGGCTTGTGAAGAATGCACAACCCAACTGGAAAAGGTAGGGGGAATTTGCACCCCCGGGGCCACCACTGCAGTCCTGGTTTGGATGAGGGTTAGTGCTCAGATTCATTTCTCATTGACATCTTTTTTTTTTTTTTTTCTTTTGAGTTGCTAGGGATTGAACCTAGGGCTTTGGGCATGCTAGTCAAGTGCTCTATCAACTGAGCTACATCCCCAGCCCATTATTGGCATGATCTTAATGAGGATTTTTTTTTTATTGCATCCTGAAAATATCTCATTTTGCACATATACTTGTGGGTACCGTTCCTTCTGAGGTGACTTCTTCATGGACTGTCATCACAGAAGCAAGCCCCTCCCCACCTGTTCATGTCAAAGCTTTAAGGAACGGGGGTGGGGTAACTTATATGTAAAGAATGAAATACCATCTGTGGATTTAACCAACTGTATTCTTTTACACTCTTTTTCCATTATAAAAATAGCACAAGCTCAAAAGAGAAAATTTAGAAAATCTGTAAAAGTAATAGAAGAAAGAATAAAAATGTAACCATGCTTCTAGGATACTCAAACAATCCCACTTAACAGTTTTTGTGTATTTTTCTTCCAGCTTGCTGAGCTGAGCATATGTTGTTACTTCTAATATAAATAGAGTTATATATATATAGTTTTGCATGTACTTCTTGTTCTCACATAATATGTCAAAAATCTTCTGCGTGACTATAAATTCGTTGTGTCACCTCCAATGGCTGCATGATATTCCATCTGGTAGAAAACCAATAATTTACTCAGCTGCTCCTCTTGTTTGGATTATTTCTAATTTCTTACTAATTCAAAATAATACTGTAGTGAATGTTTTCACTTAATTCTTTTCTTATTGTAAGGTAATTTTCTTAGCATAGATTGGTAGGAATTGAGACTGTATGAGCATTTTTAAAGTTTTAGAACATATGCCAAACATATTTCCAAAAACCTTATACAAATGAACCCTCCCATCAACTGTTCAAGAGGGCCACATTCTCGCCCTTGTAGGGTGTAAGAATTGGAAGTTATCATGGAAACTGTGTGGATGTTTTATTTATATTATTTTGATTAACATAGGCTTAACATGTCTCCAGTAAACAAGTGTTAGAAATTATTTGATTCTTAAACTTCTAGGCTGTTCTCAGAAAGTTAAGTACCCATGAGGTACAACATGCTTGAGAATTGAGGGGAGGGCATTTGCAACTCCTCTGATTGTGAATTCACAGTGTATTTGGAAGGGGCCCCTCTTCTATACGGGGCCATGGCCTAACTGCTCTATCCACAGGAACAGATGGCTCATAAACATCACTATGCCCAGGACATAGGAAACCATGTAGCACTCCAACAAAACAAAATAATGAACTTAGAGGTTTTCTTTTTACCTCATGCATATCAGGATACTGCAGAAGCTGGTAACCCAGAAACACAAACACATACAGGCAAAAAATTCTCAAGGAAAACTTGCTGTCTTGAGCTAAATAACCAGGCAAGGGACAAGCAGAAAATTTATAGGCAACGGCCAACCTACACACCACAGGAATGCCTGCAGCCCCAGCCCCAGGGGCCAGGTGGACAGCCTAGACTTTCACCTTTGCCAGTCTGTAACAACCTTTCCCAACTTCCCTACCTCCAGAGTGACTGAGAAGGAACTGGGATATTGATCCCCTCCAGTTGGTAACAAATCTCTCCTACCAGAGGAGACCATGCACTTCCATCTCCTGACTTACCTGTTAGTAAGGAAACACTCCTCCTTCCAGACAGCAAGGAATCGTAGCAAGCCTAATGATGAACCCCAAGTCCCAATAACAAGCAGTCCCTCCCCCTGGGTGTTAACCGTTTCTAGTAATGAAGTGGCACTCCTGTTGACCCACCAGAGTGACTAGTAGAATCTATACTCAAGACTTAAGATTCAGAGTCTTAAAATATATCGTCCCAAATTCCCTGGTTCTAATTAAAAAAAAAAAAAAAAGACAAAAAAATTCATACGAGGAAATGGAAAAATCTCAAACTCAATGAAAAAAGACAACAAACATACACCAACAGCAAGATGACTCAGAACTTAGAAATATCTGACAAAAATTCTAAAGCAGACATCATAAAAATGCTTCCAAAGTATGAGCACACATAAGTGAAAAAATAGAAAATCACAGAAAAGAGAAATTTTGGCAAAGAAATGAAGATACCAGTAGAACTAAATGGAAATTTTAGAACTTAAAAATATTATAGCTGAAGTTTAAAAAAATAGATGGTCTCAATTCTAGAATAGAGAGGATAAAGGAAAGAATTGGTAAACTTTGAAGGTAGAACAATGGAAATTACCCAGTCTGGAAATAGGGAGAAAAATAGACTGAAAACAAATGAGCAGATCCTGATAGACACTTGAGTATTTTAACTGGATAGCTAATATTCATGTCATCAAAATCCAAGAAGGAGAGTATAAAGAAGGCAGGACTCAAATTACTGAAAACTTCTGAAAAAATTGCCAAAAGAAAATAATTAAGAGGCTGAATGAATCCCAAACAGAATAAATCCAGTGAAATTCATTCCAAGCATATTATAGTCAAACTTATGAAAACAAAAGAAAACAAAACAAGCAAAAATCTGGGAAGCAGCCAGAGAGAAATATTGACTGTGGGGGAAAAAAACATTTCAAATGACAGTGAATTTCTCATCAGGAACCAAAAGACTAGAAGAAAGCAGCACATTTTTCAAGTGCTGAAAGAAAAAAAGGTCAACCCAGAATGCCATATATCAGAGAACAGCCTTCAGGAAGGAAGGGAAAATAGACATTCTGGAATTATGGAAAACTAAGAGGATTAATTTCCAGAAGCTCTACCCTAAATGAATGTCCAAAGGAAATTTTGTAGACCGAGAGAAAATTACAAAAAGAGGAAGCTGTTCCCAGAAAGAAGGAATATGGAAATAGCAAAAATATGGGTAAATAAAATAAATTTTCTTTCTCATCTTTAAATTGTTCTTTTAAATTGTTTGAAAATTGAAACAAAAATAATAACATTGCCTAATATAGTTCTTAATATATGGAAAGAAAATGTTTAAGACAAGAGAATTCTTTTATAAATGAAGGCAGGTAAAGTGATACACAGAGGTAAGGATTTTATACTCCACTCAAAATGGTAAAATGCTGAAAACAGTAGATTTTAATAAGTTATTTCTCTATATATAATGTGTCTGTGTTTATGTATTATGTGTATAATATAACATGTAATGTGTACAACTACTAAAAAAAACTATGCAGAGAGATATACTCAAAACACTATAGATTTATCGAAATGAAATTCAAAAAAATTTAAGGAATTCACAGGAAGATAGGAAAATGAAAACAAAAATGAAGCAGAGAGCAAACAAAAAACAAATAAGCAAGCAAAATAATGCAGCAGACTTAAATCTTAACATCTAAATATTATATTAAACATGAGTGGTCAAAATACATGAACTTAAAGACAGAGTTTAGCAGAGCAGATATAAAAACATATGCAACTGTATACTATTTATAAAAAAAACATTTTAAATACAATGATATATGTAGGTTGAAAGAAAATGGATGGGAAAAGATTTCACAATGTTATTATGAAAACATTAATCAAAAGAAAGTAAGAGGGGCTATAGTATTATCAGAAAAGTCAATATCAAAGCAAAAAAATACTTACCATAAGCACAGAGGGTTATTACATAGTGATAAAGGTCTTGATCTGCCAAGAAAACATAGCAATCTTAAGTGCATATGCACCAAATGACCGAGATACCAAAATTATGAAACAAAAGCTGATATAACTGAAAGTAGAACTAAATAAGTCCACAATTGTGATTAGAGGTTAGATGGGTTTTTTAAAAAATATTTTTAGATGTTGATATACCTTTATTTTATTCATTTATTTATATGTGGTACTGAGAACTGAACCCAGTTCCTCACACATGCTAGGCAAGCACTCTACCACTGAGCCACAACCCCAGCCCACAGGTTAGAGATTTTGACACCCTCTCTCAACTATTGATAGAGGAATTAAACAGAAAAATCATCAAGAATACAGAATAACACTATCAACCAACAGAATCTAACTGACATTTATAAAACATTCCATCCAATAGCAGTAGATACATATTCTTTTCAAATGTCCACAGATCATATATCAAGATAAACCAGTAACCTTGGCTATGAAACAAACCTCAACAAATTTAAAGTAATTGAAATCATACAGAATGTGTTCTCTAATTTCAATGGAATCAAAAGAGAAATCAATAACAAAAAGATAATGGGAAGATCTCCAATGACTAGAAACTAACCACACACTTTAAAATAATCCATGGGTCAAAGAGAAAGTTTCAAAGGAAATTTTTTTTAAAAAAATTAACTGAATGAAAATGAAAATACAAGAGAAAAGAGACAATCACCAATATAAGGAAGGAAACAGAGAATATGACTACAGATCCTGGAAGCATTGGAAGGATAACAGAGGAACACTATGAACAACTCTATGCACATAAATTTGGCAACTTAGATAAAATGTACAAATCTTTCAACAGTAGACACTACCACAACTCATTCAATATGAAACACATAATTTGAATAATTCTTTAACCATTAAGGAAATTCAATTTGTAATTTTAAACCTCCTAAAAAATAAATCTATAGATCCAGATGGTTTCACTGCAGAATTCTTCAGTCTCTTCCAGAAAATAGGAAGGAATACTTTCCAACATTTCTATGAAACCAATATTATCCCAACCCCCAAACTAGACAAAAACAGTATAAAAGAGGGAAAAAAAGGAAAGACCAATCTCCATCATGAATATAGATTCAAAAATTCAGCAGCAAATGAAAAGAATTATATACACCATGACCAAAGGAGGTTTATTCCAGAGATATGAGACCAATTTCTGTATTTAATAATCAATCAGTGTAATCCTCCATATTAATAGATTAAAGAAGAAAATTTGCTTTCCCACATCAATTGATGCAGAAAAGGCATTTGAAAAATTCAGTACCCATTCATGACTTAAAAACTCTCAGAAAATATGGAACAAAAGGGAACTTTCTCAATCTAAAAGAAATCTCTAAAATCTACAAAATACAACTAACATCATACCTCACCATGGTCTTAGTCTATGTTCTATTGCTATTAACAAAATACCCAAGACTGTGTAATTATAAGAAATAGAGGTTTTTGTCTCATGGTCAGGAGTCTAACAAGATCCTTGAGCTGTATCACAACATGACAGAAAAGCAAAAAGCAATTGAATGCATGTGGAGGAGACAAAACACAAGAGGCAGGCTCACCTAATAACAATGTGGACTTCTAAGAACAAATCCACTCACTTGATAAAGGCATCAGTCCCTCTTAATGACCTCATCACCTCTTGAAGGCACAACCTCCCAGTACCATCACAATGGCAAGCAAGTGTCTATAGGAGTTCTGAAAGGGACAAACCACATTCAAACCACAGCAATGGTGAAAGGTCTCTTTCCCCCTAAGATTAAGATCAAGGCAAGAATGTCCACTCTCAGTACAGTACTGGAAGTTCCATGCAAGAAGTTATAATTATATTCAATAAGGCACTATTCAATGTACTACTGGAAATCCTCGCCAGTGCAATAAGACAAGGAAATGAAATAAATCTGAGAGGAAAACAATAAAACTGTCCCCTATTTGCCAAGGATGGTATACATAGAAAGTCTGAATGAAACAATCCATAAAAGAAAAAGTTGATAAATCAGGTGATTCAAAATTAGAAACTTTTGCTGTGAAAAATTCTCTGTTATGAGGTTAAAAGGACAAGCTGTAGACAGGGAGAAAATATTTGTTAACTATACACATGACAAAGGTCTCATATCTAGAAGTTATAAAGAACTCTAAAAACTTTAACAATGAAAAGCAAACAATGCGGTTAGGAAATGAATGAATTCATGAAGAAATGTTTGTCTGAAGAGGATATATAGGGAGCAAATAAGCACATGAAAAGCTGTTCAACATGGTTAGCCATTAAAGAAATGCAAATTAAGACCATAGTGATCAATCACTGTGAACCCATTTGTAATGACTAAAATAATAAATAGTGAAAAAAACAAATTCTGATCCGAATACAAAGAAACTGTCTTGTACATTGCTGGTGAGAATGTCAAATGGTGAAGACACTCTGGAAATGGCTTAGTAGCATATTAAAAAACTAAAAACACATTTACATTATGAGCCAGCAATTGATCTGAACTTTTATTCTGGAGAAATGAAACTAAGTACCCACAAAAATGAGCATGAACAGTTCCAGCTTTATTTGTAATAGTCACAAACTAGATGTAATCAAAAACTCTCAGCTGGTGAGGGGTTAAACATACCAGAGAGCACTACTGATCAATATAAAGACACTTAGGGAAATATACAGCAACCCAGTGGGTCTCAAGGGCACTATGTGGAATAGAAGGAAAGCCAGTCTCCTTGTCGTGTTCTATACGGTTCCACTTTGTAATTCCACAAAATGACAGAGATGGAAGAGAGATTAGTGGTTGCCTGGAACTCAGAGTGTAGAAAGGAGAGTGGTTGAGACTTGAAAGGGGTAGCATGAGGGAGATTCCCGTGGTGAAGGAAAGTTCCATGTCTGTATTTGGTGGTGACACAGGTCTACTTGCGTGACACAATGACAGCTTTGTATACACATATCTTACTAACACGGACTTGCCAGTTTTGATAATGGTAAGATGTTACCATTGGGGAAAACCAGATGAAGGATAATCAGATCCTCTCATACTATTTTTGCAACATCCTGTGAATCTCCAGTTATTTCACAGTGAAAAAATTTAAAAAAATAAGAACAAGTAAAATTTAACTCCATTTTTATAGCATTTGAAAACTGGCAAAAACGAACCTTTGGTGTGGGAAGTCAGGAGAGTGATTCCTCCTGTTAGGGCAGTGACAGGAAGCTTACACAGTGGCGCTTCTGGGCTCGGGGCAGTATTCTGCTCCTTGGTCTGGGGCCAGTCACATGAATGTGATCAAGTGAGAGTTCATGAAACTGAGCACTTCCAATTTTTTTTTAACTCTTCTAGGTATGTAGTAAATGGATAAAAAGTTATAATGAGTTAGGTAAAAAGAACATTTGGTTTTGTAGAGACTACCTGTGAGGGTGTATGGATAAACATGTTCTGGAAGACTTGTGAGAGCACTTTCCTTTGCAGACAGAGGTTGGTTGGTAGAGCTATAGAAAGTCCTCTATTTTTTATTTTTTACTAAATTAAAATAAATACATACTCCAGAGCCTCTGAGCTGTCTCCAGCCAAAAAATCAGCTCCAGCTCCTCCCACCCTCTGGGTTCCTCTTGACCTTGGACTGGCTCTGTGAGCTCTCCTACCACCTCTTGAGGATGGAGCTTTTAAGTCTATGACCGACTGGAGTCTAGACGGCTGTTAGTTGTATTAGTCGTTTAATCAATCACCGTGGTTTTTCTCCATAATGCAAGTGCTTTCCTGGAATGGCAGGGCTAACCGGCCCCACCCTGGGCAGAGCAGCAGGCAATAGGGTTTTCTCTTCTGGTCATATCAAATACATAACTCTCTACTGTCCTCCAAATAATTCCATCCCTGAAAGTGTCCCTCATCCCATTTGTCATCTCCATTGCAGCTCATTCATTCCACTTACAGAACCTGAACCTGCCTCCAAATCACACTTTTCCAGGAAGTCTTGGATGGAATGGGGGGAACATGGGCTTTGGAGCTGCAGAGACTCCAATTCAATTTTGGGTGCAGAGGGTGATCTGATGACAAACCTTGACCATGGATAAGCTTTCACTTCCTCCTCTACAAGATGGAAATATGGGTTGCATGATTGGTAAGAGGATCAAAGTGATTATATGAAGTACTCAGTGCTACATCTGGAATGTGAAGTGACTGTGTGAAGTACTCAGCACTGCATCTGGAATGTGGTCAGAGCTTGACAAATATCATTTCCCTTTCCTGGGTTCCCTTTGCCCATTTCTGCCCATCTCATCCTAACATGAACTCCAAAACACTACTTCTTTTCTTTCCTTTGTACAGTGCTGGGGATCAAACTGAGTCTCCCGTCTGCAAGGCAAGTGCTGTACTACTGAGCTACATCCCCAACCCCAAGACACTTATTTTCTAAACCATTCAGCAAGCAACACGTGCTTGTTGGTGGTTCTCTTATGCACATTCCTACCTTGAACAGGAACAGTGCTGTCCAGTAGAAATAGAATGTGAGCCACAAATGCATGAACAAATTTCCTAAGTCACATTGAGGAAGTAAAGGGAAACAGAAGAAATGTTAATACCATTATTTCATTTTGCCTGAATACCAGCAGTCTCCAAATTTCAAAGGCTGACAGTGAGTTTTGGACTTTGCAATGGTGTGAAGATCGTATGCATTCAGTACTGGAATTTTGAATTTTTCTCTTTTCTCAGGTTAGCGATATGTGGGTCCATCCTCTTGTGATGTTGGGCAGCAGTGGTGAGCCACAGCTCCCTGTAGGCTACAGGGTCAAGCAGGGAAACAGCTGGCACTCTACATTGTGCTGCATTGCTAGGCTAGGGTGTTTGGTAGGTTAAATGTGTTCTGTGTATTTTCAACTTACAACAAGTTTATGGGGAGCATAAACCATCATAAGTCAAGGAACATCTATGTGTAGATTAAAAATCTTTATTTCAATGTGTGATCAACATAAAATTATTGATGAGCTGGTTTACCTTCTTGTACTAGGTTTTTGAAGTCCCAGGTGAGCTTCCACTCTCCTCCACATCTCACTTCCAACAGCTACGTTTCAAGCCCTGCACGGCAGCTTGTGGCAGGTGTTGTCAACCCCGGGCAGAGAAGCACCAGTCTTGCCCATGACCTTGGTGAAACATTTAAAGCAGATTCACTTGGCAGTTCCAAACAGAGCTGGTCTCGCTGAAGCACTATTCTGTTTTGACCAGGGTCAACTCCTGAGCATCTCAGCGGCCCATGGGGATCTGGAGATGGTCCGGTATCTACTCTCTGAGAAACAGGTGGAGCTGCCAACGGAACCCACCGATGACAACCCCGCTGTGATGGCAGCACACTTTGGGCACACTGAAGTTGTACATGAACTGCTGGAGTCCTTAGCAGGTAAATCACAGCATGTGAGCTCCTTACCACCTCTCAGGGGACCCTCTTAAGTTTCAACCAGAAATTCTCATCTCTTCATGCTTTTACCAAAAAGGAGATCAGTAAGTCTGAGGCATCCAACTGACAATCTAAGTGAAAACTGCCTGCCAACCACAGCACCAATCCCATGTCTCACTCCCATTAACTCATGGGGAAATAATAAAGAATATAGAACAATAAAGCTTTTCTTTTATTAATGGGCTATCTTTTTAGAGCAGCCTTAGGATTACAGAAAAATTGATAAGAAAGCACAGGTTTTCAGGGCTGGGGTTGTAGCTCAGTGGTTGAGCACATGTGAGGTCTTGGATTGGATCCTCAGCACCACATAGAAGTGAATGGATAGAATAAAGGTATTGTGTCTATCTACAACTAAAAAATATATTCAAAAAAAAAAGAAAGTACAAGTTTCCATATCTCCCCCTACACAATTTCCCCATTTTATATCAGTCTGCTACATTTGTTACAATTAATAATCCAATATCAAAACATTATCATTTAGTCCATAGCAATACTAGGGTTTATTCATAGACTATGAATTTTTACAAATAATGACATCTGTCTGCCATTACTATATCACAGAGAATAGTTTCACTGCCCCAAATATCCCCTGTTCTTCATTTGTTCCTCCCCCTATTCATTCCCTGCAACCCTTGAAAACCACTGGTTTATTTGTTTATTTAGTTTTTAATTTTTGTACCAGGGATTGAACCCAGGGACATTTCACTGAGCCATATCCCCAACCATTTTTTATATTTTATTTTGAGACAGGGTACCGTTAAGTTGCTTAGTGCCTCACAAAGTTGCTGAGGCTGGCTTTGAACTTGCAATCCTCCTACCTCAGCCTCCCAAACCACTGGATTTCTAAAGTGTCACAGGATTGGAATAACAGTAGACAGCCTTTCAGATCAGTTTATTTCACCTAGTGATACGCACCTAAGATTCCTCTGTGTCTTTTCATAACTTCATAGCTCCTTCAGTGACTGAATCCGTTGTGTGCATGTACCATGCTGTGTTGCATTTGTGATTTTCCCTTTGGTAAACTCAGGGTGTCCTGGTCTCCTATAATTTCCCATGGTGACCTTGGCTCAGTAATTTTGGGCAAGTTCTGGCTGGCATCACCACAGCTATAGACTGAGGCAGACCCTTGCAATGGTCTTTGAAAGTTGGGATTTTGTCTGGGAGCAGGCCTGGCTTTGTGCACTAGAAGGGCCCCATGATTGGTTTAATACCCTGTGGTTGTCTTCTTGAAATTTTTCATAAATTTTAATCAAAGGGTCCTATTTATTTCATTTTGCACTGGGCCCTACACATCATGTAGCAGTCCTGTTTGGAGGTGTCAAACTGTATGCTTTTAGATACATCTGTGCTCAGAGATACTTCCAAGCTGGTGCCTGCTTCATGTGTCTGGAGGACAAATAAGGTTATAGACAGGACTCGAACAGTCTTAGGACTTGTAAGAAGCAGACTAGGGGAGGCAGTACAAAGGAGGGAAGGGAGGAACCTGGTCCACCAAAAGGTGGCCCTCTTGTCAGGGATCCCCAAGATCAGCTCTGTTCTAGCCCCCAAAGAATCTACACCAACTGATTCCATCACCTAATCTTTCAGCTAATATTTATTGAATATTTGCCAAGTACTGAGCACGCTTTGGAACTTGAGAGCCATGGAGATTTTTTTTAAAGTTATTCTAGTTCTTTAATAGCTCCTGGTCAAGCAGGGAAAATTGAGATAGAAAGGAAGTTGACAGTGTGTGCTTTGTGGGAATTCCCAAACTAGAGGAGGAAGGCAGCCACGGTCAGCAGTTAAGTAGGACCAGAAGACAAGAGGTATCTAGAGGCAAGGGAGAGTCTGAGGGTAGGGGTGATGAGAGGATCCTTTGAAGCATGTCATACTGTAGTTCCTGGTTTCTAGCGGTCAGGGAGGAGGAAGGATGGAGACCAAAACCAGGCTCTCTCTGCGTTTGGCAGTTAGGACTCAGAGAACACAGGTAGGGGTTTCATGTGGTTAAGAGAGCACCCTGCAGTTTTTTACAAAGCAGAATTCAAGTCTTGGCTCTGCCCTTTTATCAACTCCAGGACCTTCAACAAATTCCCAAATTCAACAAATTCTCTCAGAGGTTTGGTTTCCTCGTCTTTTGAAATATAGCATCTGCCACCTGAGATTGACCATCTACATCTCAACAGAAGTTAGCATCGCAATTACTGTCTTACTTAGATATCCTTGCAGGAAATGAATTGAGGAGCGCTGGTTTTCTGACAATATGTCTTGAATCATTTATTCTAGTTAGCAAGAGAAGAAGGGACAATTATTTAGCACCAGCTAAAACACTCTGCCAGATGCCTTGTGTGATAAGTTCTGATTCCTGCCATCCTCATCTCCATTTCCTGGCCAGTGTTCAATCATGGAGAGGAAGGTTGCCTTCTCCATGCCTGGGGACACTTTGACCTTTAAGAACTTTACACCTCTGAAACAGAAAATATCATGATGCAGTTGGAAAGATGAGGTCATTTCTCCGTAGGAACTAGGTCCAGATGATACTGTGCTATTTTGAACTTGAAGATGTTGTCATTCTTCAGACCACACTGCCTTTGTTCATTCAATGTGCTAAAGTTATTTCATCCTGGAATTAGGTAGGCAGTTCTTTTAGGAAATAATTCTAAATCATTTAGCCTGTTGAATTAGATCTAACTTGTTTTTGTCAAGACTTTTTTTATAAATTATTATTTCATATATATATATATATAAAACAAAATTTGAAAGAGCAGAGTAGTGTTAGTACTCTAATGATGTGATAACACAACATAATGAATTAGATTTATTGATTCAGGCACTTTACATGCATTATGCTATATAATTCTCACATTAAGTTTCAGAGAATGGGTGTTATTATACCCATTTTACTGATGGGTAAACTGAGGCAGGTAGAGGTTAAGAAATTTGTTCAAAATGGCATGGCTAAAATAGTTTAACCCTAAACTGGCTTTCCCCAAAGCTTAATTCTTGTTTATAATGCTACCCTAGGGGCAAAGTCAAGGTTGGGACGAGTTCGAAGGTCCAGAGAATGTTCAGAATCTGCTACCCAGAGAGAAAACCACAATACTGAAGAAGTTCATTCTATTCTTAATTTCCAAATATACGTTTTTATAATTTGGTTAAGATCACACTGGGTTGTCGTGAATCCTGCTTTTCTTCACTTGGCATCATTTGACCAGCAGGTGGATTTATAATGATGTGGGGAAACATCACACACAACCCAGATGGACAATTCCAGAAAACACTATCCACCCAACAAAAGCAACTTTCAGCTAGACACAGAACAGCTCAAGTTCATTAGGGGTCAAGCATGGGTGCAGCCAGTACCCTTCAGTGCCACTTTCACTCTGTCCTGTCGCCTCTCACCAGGTCCCTGCAGCCCCCAGCGGCTGCTGAACTGGATGCTGGCCCTGGCTTGCCAGCGAGGGCACCTGGGGGTGGTGAAGCTCCTGGTGCTGACACACGGGGCCGACCCAGAGAGCTACGCGGTGAGGAAGAACGAGTTCCCTGTCATCGTCCGCTTGCCCCTCTACGCAGCCATCAAGTCAGGTGGGTCCCGCCCTGAAAACTGTCCCTGTTCCAGATGTGGGACTGTGTCTTCACCCCTGCCCCAGATTCCCCAGTCGCCTCTGTGGGAACAACTTCCTGATCTGTTTCTTTTTCAAACAATCTGCACCCTCCTTCCCTCCACCTACCCTCACACTCCCTTGTCAGGGGATTTCAGTGAGGGGGACCCACTGTGCCAAATGTCACCCTCGTATGAGGCACTCCAAAGGGCAAAGTCTTGCAGAAATTCTCTCAGTACCAGGAACTCGATGCATCTCTATTACCTCGATGGGAGGTAATGGAGAAGCTCACCCAGCCTAAGAACTGCTCATCTTCCACCCAGAACGGTGGAGTCTGCCATTTTGGACAACAGTGGCCCCATCCATGTCGGAATGCCCTTTGCTTTCTGTTTTGTCCCATTAGGGAATGAAGACATTGCCATATTCCTGCTTAGGCATGGGGCTTTCTTCTGTTCCTACATCTTACTGGACAGTCCTGACCCCAGCAAACATCTCCTCAGGAAGTATTTCATGGAAGCAAGTGCCTTGCCCAGCAGTTGTCCAGGAAAACCAGTGAGTACTCGCTGCCTGTGGAGTGGGATCCCAAACCTGGCTTCATGTACTTTTTTCTCAAGGACTTTTTATTTTGGTGGGGGCATTTTCCCCCAAATTGGTTAAATAGACCATAATTTTTTACTGTTTTTTACATTTCCTTTGTTAAATTTTTAAAATACATAAGTTGCATGTGTTCGTTGTAACAAGTGAAAACAAAGGAGAGGAGTCATAAAAATTACGACCCTTCCTTCTTTGAAGTAAATAATTTAGCAATCTGGTAAGGATCTCTTCACACCTTTCCCTATGGAAAGCCATAAAAGCATTATAAACCTATCAAGGGCTGAGTTTAGTTTTCTATGTTAATTACAAAAATAATGTTGTGTTATTTATGTCATTGTCAACTTGATTCCTTAAAATTTATTACTCTTTCACAGCTTCTTTCTAGATCAATTGAGGTTGACTGCAAACCATTCTTATAAATACGTACATGCCTTAGATCTGTAGAGTCAGTGTAGCTTAGTGCACTCAGCCCCTCTTATGGGTTCACATTTGGAGTATTCCTGGTTTGGGCCTTGTAGGATATAGCCTGATTTGATGAGTATATTTGCTTATGTAGATCAGAGTTCTAAAAATGTACTGCTTTGGAATCACAGCCCTAAAACATGGTGGTCATTTGCACTTTCACCAGCAATATCTGGGACTCTCTATCCCCATTCCTTGCCAACATTTGATATCCCAGAGCCTTTTAGTTCCCATCAACCTGCTGGGTGAAATGATATCTATTAAGTGTTTCAATTATTAATACTCACACTGAATATTTTTTTCAGATCTTCACAAGCTATTCGTATTTTATGTAAGCTGCCTATTAATAATGGTCGTTGATTATTTTTCTAAGGATCTTTATCTTTTCCTTTTCACTTTGGAAAGTCTTTCCTATATTAGGGATCTTAAGCCTTTGTTGATCCTATATGTTGCCAGTATTTTTCCCAGCATATTATTTTTTCTTTGTTTATTATATTTTTATAACAAAGATTTAAGAATATGATCAAATGTTTCTATTCTTTATGGCTATAATTCTTTTTTCAGATTTCTTGAGTTGAATATTTATTTATTTCTCTTTTTTTCTCTAAGTTTGCCTTGGGGGTCATATTATTACTCAAACCCTTATCAGTGCTATATCAAAATCTAAAATATAGGGGCTGGGGTTATGGTTCAGTGGTAGAGTGCTTGCTTGGCATGCATGAGGCCCTGGGTTCGATCCTCAGCACCACATAAAAATAAAATAAAGATATTGTGTTCATCTACAACTAAAATGAAATATTTTTTAAAAAATATCTAAAATACAGTTATAGAGATCTATACGTTTATGCAGGCATAACTGTATATGTTCAAATGTATATACATATACATACACTCATGTATATTTTCTACCACCTCTACTAATTTTTTTCTCATTCTTCTATATTTTTCTAAGGTCTGTTTCACATACCTGGTTTGTGACTTTTCACCCATAGATATTGATTTTCATTTTATCAAATAACTGCTTTATTCCTACTGGTGCCTCTGTCCTACAAACTAAGTACTACTTTTCCCACGGCCATATTGCCCTCTTTTTCTATGTGTCAACTTTGAATAAGCTTTCCCAAACATTTATTTTCATTTTTTTATTTGTGTTCAGTTTTTATCCTATCTGAATGTGTGTCTCTTGAAAGAAGACCCCACTCACTTCACATTTGTATGAGATCTGCCATATTGGTTTACTCTTTCCATCTTTTTTTTTTTAATTGGTGCTGAGAATGGAACCCAAGACTTGCACATACTAGGCAAGCATTCTACCATTGATACAACCTAGCACTCATCATATTTATATATATTTTTCACCCTTCCATTATTCTTGCCAATTTCCTCATTTCTAAAAATACTAACATTCTGTTTTCTGCACTTGTTACCCTTCTGTGCCTTGGTTGGTCTTCTCAGTTATAAAACAGAGAGAATTCTATTCACTGTGGCAGGCAAACTGTGCATTTAGCACTGGGCCTGGCACATAGTAAATGCTCAATATTAATCAGTGTTCACTGGTTATTATTATTATTATTAGCCTCATGATGCAAAAACAAATAATGATCATCTAACCTTTGCATTTACAAAGTAACTGGTGTTTTTCCACAGCCCTTTATCATCATATTTGGTCCCCACTGTACCTCAGTGAGAATCACAGGGAATATAGTGTATTTTGCAGATGAAAATATTGAGGTATTAAGATTTACATTACTTTTCCAAGGACAACGAATACTAGACAAGGTTGATGACCAGACCAGATCCTGTGTCTCCTGAATGCAGAGCCGTCCGCCCTTTTCCAATTCCTGAAATGTACTCCCCAGATTCCATGTAGACCAGTGACTCTCACTTTTCTGCACATCAAAATGCCTGGGAGTTTTAAAGTGCTCAATGCTCAGGCCACACCCTTCACTGATTGAATCCGTATAGCTAAGATGGAACCCAGCATCGGAAGTTTAAGAAATTCCCCAGGTGATTCCCACATGCACCAGAGGTTGAGAGCTGTGGTTTTGATTTTCTTGGCATGAGGTTAAAAGCAGAAACATCGGCATCTCTGCCTGTGATCTGTCCTGCAGGGTGACTCCCACCATGTGTGTGGAGGTTGGCAAAGAGCACGGAAGTGGTGGTTGCATTTGCCAGTGAGGAGACAAAGAAAAGACAATGTTGCTTTTCTTCTCCTTGACTTTTCTGGGTCGAATCAGAAGAGGAAATGAAATTTCAGCGCAGCCTGAGTCATAAGGATTCCTTGGGCTTCCCCAAAGCAGGTGTTATTTTTATGATTCGAGTGAATTTCAAAGGCCAGCTCCTTGGAGTAGGTGTGTCTGGCTGCCCCTCAGCCTGTACCCTGCAAGAGCACGTTCCCTCTGTGCTGCTGGTGGGAGAGAGGAGGGAGGGGATAGCCCGGAGAGATCCAGAAAGGAACAATGACTCAGGAGCCAGAGGTAAGCTTTCCTGCCTTTCCAGCTATCCCATGGGATTCAGCTGACATTTTTGGTTCAGAATATTTAATTACTAATGGTAGGCATTAGAATAGTGCTTTGCTGACATGATACCTGGCCTAAAAGCTCCCTCGACTTCACCAGCATCCACGGCACTGACCTGAAGTAATAATCCCACCAGGGTACACGTGACATGAGTTGCCTCCAGGGCTGGTGGAGCAGGTAATGGTGGGGGGAGGTGCCACACAGTGACATTTTGTTTTGTGTGGTGTTTGTGCGCTGCCTCCCCCACTGGCTAGTGGGTATTTTTTAATGTCACTGCTGCCTTTATGGAAGCCATAGCAGGTCCAGTAGCAGTGACAACCTCCCTGCATGTTCTAGGTCCAGCACTGCCTGGTTCTCAGGCTGCCAGAATCCACCTCCATTGGCAACAGGCGGGTTGCAGAGAAACACACATCTCTTTTCCACGGCCAATGTCTGGCTCGTTGGGTTTTGTTGGTGTTTGGGTAACCAGGTTCCAGAAGCCAGACTACATGGTCTGGTCTGCTCCAATATACTTTTAAAAGAACAAAAGTAAAGCCAAGCTGGACCTGGCAAAGCCATTTCCCTGGCTCCTCAGTGGTCCTCTTAGAGCTGCCAAGCTCTTGCCTGCATGTCTAATAAGACGGCCTGTGTTCATGGTGAACATTCTGTCAGTGTTTCTCTGTGTTGCCATGAAAAATAACTTATTGCTTTACACCCAGAGAGGAGAAGGAAAACACAGAAATGCCAGGAAAGGCTTAACCAGGTCCTAGAATAACCACGCTATCCATCCCTGTTCAGCAGTTGGAGTTGCTGGGGCTCTTTTAAATGTCGGAAAAAAACGAGAGCCAGAATTAATTTTGAAACAACCCAGTGAGGAAATTGTTAATTTCCTCTTTCAAATCTGGCAAATAACCTAAATTTAAAGGGGTGTTTATAATTGTTATTTTTATTATTACTTTTTTGGATTTGCTCTGGCTTGTGTAGTTGAAAAGTTCTGGGTGAACCACCATATGTGTCCCTGTGTCGGTGCCCGAGCACAACCATCCCGGCTGCACTCCTACCATGCTGAAGAAGGCCCTTCATCTGTGTGATCCAGTGCATCTGGAATTTGCATTTGCAGGATGCTCACAGAGGGAGGGAAGTAGCAAAGGAGGCCTCTCTGCCTTTATTGAGGCCTGTGGAAGATGCCGATGTCGTCAGCCGAGTGGGGACTGCGTGTGCCTGATGGCCATGTGCTGACAGCCTTTCCTGAGAGACACTTAAGGCCTCTAGGAGGCACTCTTGTCTTAAGTGAGGCCTCATATGTGGTACAAAGCATTTTATTCAAGACTTTTGTGCTTTCAAGAGTATTTCCACACCCCGTGCCTCCATCTTGATTTCTCACATCCCACTCACAGCTGGTGGTGCTGTTTCACGTGGCAGAGGTGGGATTTGGCATCCCCAGATTTAAGTCTGTGGACCAGCGAGGCTCCCATGGGTAAGAGGCAATGCTGGGGAACAGACTCTGGGTCCCCATGTCTTGGCTTTTCACCACCTACTTTTATGAGAGGAGGAGAAAGCCTTCAGCTGCCCTCTGAAAATCATGAAAGCAAATTCAGGACTGTTCCAGGCATCTTTCCATCAATTCTTTCTTTTGCCCTGTGAGGAACTCAACCCATTACAG
Organism: Sciurus carolinensis; assembly: GCF_902686445.1. Classification (NCBI taxonomy): domain Eukaryota; kingdom Metazoa; phylum Chordata; class Mammalia; order Rodentia; family Sciuridae; genus Sciurus; species Sciurus carolinensis. The sequence goes on from NC_062214.1 coordinate 68,392,608, forward strand.
TAGTCCCTTACTATCTCTGCTTTTCACTTTCCGCAGTTTTAGTTGCTAGTAGTCAACTTGGGTTCAAAATGTTAAATGGAAAATTCCAGAAATACATTTATAAGTTTTAAATTGTATATCATTCTGAGCATTGTGATGAAATCTCACACTGTTCCACTCTCCATCCCACTTGGGATGTACAATCCCTCAACCAGTGTATCCATGCTGTATATGATACCTGACTGTCAATTACTTAGTAACTGACTGAGTGATCAGATTAATTATCAGGATATCACAGTTCTTGTGTTCAAGTAAATCTTATTTTACTTCATAGTCGTTCCAAAGCATAAGAATAGTGATGCTGGCCATTCAGATATGCAAAAATGTATTTTGAGAGAGAGCAAGAGCATTCACATAATTTTTATTATAGTATTTGTTATAATTGTTCTATTGTATTATAAGTTTGTGTTGTTGATCTCTTACTGTGCCTAAGTTGTAACTTAAAGTTGTATCATAGGTATGTATGTGTAGGAAAAAATTTATAAATAGGTTTGAGACTATTCAGTTTTAGACATCTTCTGGGAGTCTTGGAATACATCTGCCATGGATAAAAGAGACAACTATATTCTGCATGTGTCTATTTTCTCTAGTTTCCAGATAATGGATCTTTCAAGTAGGCATTTATCTTGTCCTAGATTTTAAGTCATAATACAAAGCAGCAATTACATACAACTCATGTTTAGTTAAAAACAGAGAAAGTGATTAATAAAATAGTCAAGAAGAAATGGAAAAGCTATTATTTGAACTTATATGACTAACTAAAACACATCATAAGAAAATGAGTAAAAGTAAGAAATATTATCAAATGTTATTGGAGCGGTTGGATATTAACCCAGAGATTTAGACTAATCATCATCATATCTCTATCTTATGTATCTATACATAGATATAGATATTATAAAAGGGAGATTATTATATTTCCAAATTTTAAAGATGTATTTCCAAATATAAAGATATGTAATCAGAAATAATATGAATGTGTTTAAATAGTAAATATACTAAATATACTAAATTATATTTTTAAAAGAAATATTTTTAAAAAGAAAGGTAATAAGCTGGGCATAATGGTGCACACCTAAAGTCCCAGCCACTTGGAAGGATGAGGCAGAAGGATCTCTTGAGCCTGTGAGTTTAAGACCGAGCTGAGCAACATAGTGAGACCCTGTCTCAAAAGAGAAAAAAAAAATTTTAAAGTCAACAGAAAATATTTGAGGAAAAAAAGCTGACAAAAACTAAATCAAAATAGATCATTGATATAGTGATACATCAGTTGATTATTGGATTTAGTTCAGTCAATGTTTATGGATACCCCACCAAATGCCTGGGTCTCCGCAGCAGCCAGGCCAGGCCATCTCCACACCTTAGCAGTTGCTTTGCTCACAGATTCCTTTGAATAAGAAGTTGAGTAACATAGCAGTTAATTTACACATCAGAAGACACAGACAGCAAATCATGGCATGGCATATGCAACCTTCCTGGCAATTACAGAAATTCAGATTAAAACAATTTGAAAATATTGTCACTCCTATTAAACTAGCGAAAGTAAATAGAAATGCTGAATAAGACATTTGGCAGGGTTGTGGAGTAATTGGCACATCAGTATCACGATCCTGGCACTGTAAATTGGTCCCATGTGTGCGTAAGTAATGGGCATCACCTGATAAACCCTATACAGGATTTTTTTCTCCCCCAGTAAGCTGCTCTGAGTTTGGTATTTCTTTTCTGAAAGATACCTTTAGGACACAACCACAAACCTGATGAAAGCCTGCATTTATAAGAATATTTGGGGCGGGGCGCAAAATGTCCAATAGCAGGGGAGAGACAATACTGTCTAATGCTATACCAGCAGGTGGACCCTTCCAAACCAGGAAACATTATACCTGCCTCCTCAGCACTCTACACGGTTCCTTGACCCAGGTACACCCTGCAAATCCCAGTCTTAACCCCACACAGCACCCTCAGGAAGGTCTTCCTTAACCCACAGCCTGGTCACATACCCCCTTACATAGCTTAGAGTTTCCTGTCTGGTTTTTTGTTTGTTTGGTTTGTTTTTGTTTTTGCTTTTCATAGCACTTACCAAAGTTTGGGGTTGTGTGTTTGGGTGGCATTCTTGTTATATGTCCATTCCTCCACTTGACTGGAATGCTTCTTGGAAATAGGGACCTTGGCCACTTTTGCTCACCCTGTGTGTGCCCCACAGTGCAGGGCCTGGAACAGATTTAATAGATGGTTGCATGTGTGGATGGGGGTTGGGTGTTGCATGGATGGATGATGGATGGATGGTTGGATGGATGGATGGTTGGATGGATGGATGATTGGATGGATGGATAGATTGTTGGATGGATGGATGGATGGATGGATGGATGGATAAACAGATGACTGAAATTTTATATGTGCATTAAACTCCTTTCTATTTATCTAGAACATCATAGATTTAATAGTACTTTGCCAAATATTCTTAACTAATCTTTTATACATTCCTGTGAGGTAAAAGTGTTGTTCTTATTTAAAAGTTGAGGAAACTGAGGATTCTCTTACTAGCTAGTTCAGTGGCTTAGTTAACTGCACCCAGTGTTTTTATTTTTGCTTTTCTCTCTTTCAAATAGCTATTAGCAAAATTCCTAAGTTGGAATGGATGACAAACAATTTCTTGTAAGTTTTCTATTTTTAAAAGGAATGACTGAAATGCTACAGAAAAAAAACAAGTAAGACGTTAGTTTTAGGGAGAAACCCCCTCTCTTTACCTGCTTTAAAGAATTTTAGTGAAGACAAAGTGATACATTTTCCTAAATTCCTTTCGCTATTCCAATGATTAAAGGTGGAATACGATGTGTCCCTTCCTGTGCTAGATGGTGCCATGGGTTCCCCTAAGTTGCCACCATGCTGTTTTGTTGGTAGAGACCCTATTTGACCTCCACACTGAAATATTTGAGTTTGGTCTATTGTATTCTGTTTAAAAAGATTTTATTACATTTTTTTGCATCCATGTACATACATGTAACTGAACTGGAATTTTAATGGCCCTTGCAAAATTACTAGTTTTGACTCATAAAACAAAGTGGGTCCTGCATTAAGGAACCATTTGTGTAACATAGGGACTGTTTGTTCTTTGAAAGATTTGATTGAAAACAATTTATATTGGATTAAGAGCCTTTGGGGGTGATTCTTTAGTTATTTTCGTTGTTTATCTCGTACATTATTTTTCTTCTTTTTGAGAATCTTTATTTTTGTGAGTAAAATTTGCCTTTCAGCATAGCCAGCTGGTTTTTTAGCTCTAGCTGGGGGCAAAATCTCTCTTAATGTAAATACAGATTTCACATCACTTGTTTTAGTGTCATTTTCACTATTTTCATTTATTTTATTATTTTTTCCATCAATAGCACATGTTTTATTCCTTAAAAATATGTGTATCACTTTCATATAGCTTTTATAAATTAAGTATACATATACCTATACACACATATACATATATATATATATAATAGAGAGAGAGAGCCTAAGTTTAATGATACTTTGTTTATTATGAAATGAGTTTTGACAATTTCATTATTTTTTCCAACACCCTAGAATTGATTATATGTATCAACTTCATTGCTTTTACTACATTTTGGTCTTTCTATTCTTAGTCTGATTATTTTCATTTTCCTTCTTTCTTTTAACTTTCTGTTCTAAGTGGAAGAGGCAAGTTTACTGTTTCACTTTTACTAGTTTTTTACTGTGATCAGAGTCGTGCCCTCTCTTATCCATTAATTGTGAGGCTTTCATTGTTCTGAAAATGTATCTCTTGTGTGCTTGTTTTTCCTCTCCCTCTCAAGCATTTTTTTTTTTAGAGTATGTTTAATGTCCAAACAATTGGGCACATTTGTTTTCCTTTCATGGTTGGTTTCTGCTTTTACCTGGCCTTTTTCTGGGCAAAAAATACATATGACAAGGGATAAGGTGTGTAGGAAGCCTGCCTTTTTCATTTGCTTTTCCTTTGTTCTCAGAATCTATTAATCAATAAGAAAGCTCCCTGACTATGTGAAACAGAAGTCTTTCTCTTGTCCTTACCCTTGGTTGATCTCCCATTGCTATTTTAAAGTGTACTTTATAACTTCTCTATTTTTTTCTTGGTGTATTTCATCTCTTACATTCTGCTAATGCTTTTCTTGAATTTCCATGTTTCTTTTACCTATTTTGTCCTGTGTTGTAACACAAAGATTCAGCAGCAGCATTTTGGGGTCGCAGTCCTTTGTATTTTATCATGACTGCGCTGCCTTGGTTTTCTCTCCGAGTGCCTTTGAATTGCTCTGTCAGCTTTTCCATGATCATGTGAACATAGGGACACCATAAAAAGGGAACCAGATCAAGCATCAGACATCCAATTGGCAATCCTGATCCTGTGGCTTTTGAAGGGGTCACCTCTCTGAGGTTCTGTTTTTGAAAAGTGTACCAACTTTTTAAAGGGTTACAGTCAGGGTCAGTTGAAAAGGTGCTTTGTACATATCGAAAGGAGTTGCCAAGAGGGTGTTACCACCTGATCCCAGCTCAGCTTCCGGACTGTTCACCCACAGAGTCTGATCTCGATTGTGCCTGGTTTAGACAGGGTTCTTCAGCGAGAGAGAACTTGTAGCATGGATGCATGAGAGGGGATTTGTCAGAGGAACTGACTCATGTGATCACGAGTGCTAAGAATTTCCACTACAGGCCACCTGCAAGCTGGAGACCTTAGGATGCTGATAAATTGGCTCAGGTCAAGTCTGATGGCCAAAGAGTCCAAGGGACCATTGCTGTAAGTTCTGCAGTTCAGTGGTTAGAGAAGATGGAGTTCTGGTATCCAAGGGCAGGAGAAGAGCATTCCAGCTCCAGGAGAGAGGAAGAAAGTCAATTTCACTTGCTTTTATGTTGTCTGGGCCCCTTCCCACATTGAGATGGGATCTTCCCCTACTTAACCCACCAACTCAAACACCAGTCTCCTCCAGAAGCCCCCTCACAGACACATCAAGAAATGATGCAGCTGGGCAGGGTGGTACACCCCTGTAATCCAGTTACTCAAGAGGCAGAGGCAGGAGGGTCAAAAGCGAGACCCTGTCTCAAAATAAAATAAAAAGGGAGCTGGAATGTAACTCAGTGGTAGAGCACCTGACTAGCATGTGTGAGGTCCTGAGTTCAGTCCCCAGAACCGGGGGGTGGAGGTGGCGGGTGCAGTGGCACCAGAAATAATGCTTTCCCAGCTAGCTGGCTTTGTTTTTTTTTTTTTAATCGAGTCAGGTTAACACCTAAAGTTATCCATCACTGAACCCTTGTAGCAGATTGCTATGTTGATTATTTAATATGCAATCAGAAGTTAGTCTTTTAAGTTGTTTTTGTATTTAATATCTGTCATTTGTTGAGCTTTTATGGTAATATTTCCTTTCTTTATTTGTTTTATAGTATATTGGCAGCTCATCAACGCTAATTCTGATATTTACAACTTTTTTAGCAAACGTGCTTTGGCCAAAACCAGTTTCATTTTTGTCTCTCCTTCAGGCATTTAATTAACTAAATAAACCCTTCTGGGATCAGAAGGAGACTCTGCTTCCTTTCTTCATCTCTCCCTTGCCTCTTCTCTGTAGTAAGAACCACAGAAGGTTCTCAAGACCTTTCTGAAATTCTGCTTTTACACCACAGGGTCCTCAAAGTCTCTCCCCTATAGTGACTGATTTTACTATCATTTTTGCTGCCTTTCAACATTATATTTCTAATTTACTCTCTAACAGGCATACCTTCAGATTTTCAAGAATCTGATTCTCTCTTTTCCTGTCCCCATCTGTGGGTCTCTGTGGGTGGAATGTCCTGGGCCCTCTACCTCTTTCGCTCGTTCCCGTCTGTGTGAGTTTCCCAGAGCTGCCATAACTAAATGCCAAAACCTGTGTGACTTGAAGCAGCAGAACTTGTTTCTCTCACAGTTCTGAAGGCCAGAATGCCAAAATCAAGGTCTGGGCAGTGTTGGCTCCTTCTAGGACTCTGAGGGAGAATCGTGCTGCACTCCCCAGTTTCTGGTGTTGGCCAGCAATGCTTGAGCCCCTTGGCTTGTAGACGCATCATTTCTGTCACATGGCCACATTCTCCCTGTGTGTCTTCACATCGTCTTCTCATAAGGACACCAGGCATATTGGAGGAGGGCTCATCCTAATAACATCATTTTAACTTGATTGCCTCTGTAAAGACCCTATTTCCAATTAAGATCACGCTCTGAGTTGCGGGTTGGGATGGGGGACTTCAGCATATCTTTTTGGAGGGACACACTCAACCCCTCACACTAACCTTGCAGCCATTGCACTTAGCCTGGGTTCACCCTCCATAGGCAGCCACATGCGCCAGGTGAACAGCCAGTCAAGTTTCAATGTCCTTCTCATCCTTTTCAATGTCCCCCCTCACCTTGACAGCCTATTTCCACCAGGTGCAGAGACTTGAAAACTAGGTGTTTAGAAGTCTGTTACTGAGGATTTGTCTGGGGTCAAGGTCAGGGCACAGCCTGTTCTGGTTCTGTTGGAGTCTTGGCATGCACAAGGAGGTGGGGACAGAGCTGCTGTCCCTGCATTGCTCATTCTCTGTCCAGCTGGATCCCTCTCACTCAGAGCTGCTTCCGATGGTCTGGGTTCCCCACTTGCAGACTTGAAATTTACCCCCAACCCATCAGCACGAGTGCATAGACCCCTTCTTCAGCCATCATTTCTTCTCTTCTGTCATTGATTGGTCAGGTGACCTGAGACAAGTCTTCAGACACTGTCACGGGATCTGCAGCTCTGAGCTTCTTTATTTTTAGTGTATCTTTGGTTTGTTCTTCAGGGCTTTGAGTGAGTTAGTTCCTTTTAGATTTAGACCAGTTGATTTGGCCCCTTCTCCAGCTGCTGGTTAGTTCTATAAAAATAACTCTTGTCTTAGTGGCTGACTCAACAAGGAAAAAGTATCTTCCGTCATCCCAGGAATCTTTGCTTACCTCCAAAAGAAAATCTTGGGATTTATATGGACCAGGGATTGAAAAATAGAGTATAGAACATTCTGTTTATTCCTTCCTTTTTAACATGTGTGTCTTAATTGAATAGACATCGATTGACTTAGCATTAGTCTATCCCTTTGAGGGATTTTCAGCCTCTAGGGGGGATGGTTCTGACTATGTTTAGTTACCCACAGATGTCTAGCACAGACCAACCAACAGGAACAATGAGCTGGGAACAGAGGAAGAAGAGTTATGAGTTCAGCATTATGGGGTTGGCAGAGACATGCTAAGGAGTGAACATCAGAACTCCACCCAACAAAATCGGGCAGAAGCACTCCTGCCTGTCCCAGGAGCCAAGAATTCTTTTCTGTGTTCAGCCTGAATCTCCAGAGCTTCAAAACCAGTCTAAAAGCATTGTGGACTCCAGCCCCTTGATTAACCATTTTTTCTTCCACCAATAGGGTTTAACTGACATTAAAACATAAGAGATGTCATTGTGACCAGTACCACTTTATGTCCAGTGACATCCAGAAGCATTGTGTCAGGACAGATAATTGCCTTTTTGAACTGCCAGTTCCACTGTCCAGCAAGGAGGCCTTCTCCAGGCTTCACTCTCTGTAAGGAACCCATGGCCCTTAAATCCTTCTTGAAACCATCCCAGTCGCTACCACTGCCTATGAAGACAAGCTTTCTGAGTCACTATTCTGGGTCTTCTGGGGAAAGAGGTACTTCCTTTTATTTAGCCTGACATTTAAAGGGCTCAAGCTGGAAGACAAACAAGAGCACATTTTCCATCTGTTTACACAGGGGTGGGTGTGGCTGGACCATTACACTGTTGAGTTGGTGGGAGTCTGCAGCCAGCTGTCTTTGATTGTGCAGTTCAGCCTTCATGGACTGCATTGTACAATGGCTGGCTGCACTTCCTCAGAACCTTGTTTGTTGTGATTATGCCTGGACTAAACACAAATAAGCAGTGAACACTTCAGGGCTTGCTGGGCCTGTTTCTGTGTCAAGTGCATAGACATGGTTTTAATTGGACATTCTCTCTCCTTTCTCCCTGGCACTTTGTGAACACTTGGGCACCCTGGAATGCCTGTACACCAGAAAGATAATAAATTATGTAAACCAAAGTTTCCAGACCAACTCAAGACCAGGTAGAAGTCTTACATGTTTTTCCACCTCCGTCTAACCCAGATACCATTTCACAATGTGCCTCTCCCAAGAGTGTTGTCATGTTTTCAAACCTCTTCTGCCTTTTCCCACTTCTCTCTGCACTTGAGTTTATCGGATGTCAATCATGAAGAAACCCAGCTGGGTAGGACCTAAAAAGAGCTCTAGGACCTTTAGCAGCCTCTGCCTCCTCCTCTTCTTGGCCTCTAAGGAAGCCATTCATTCTTTTTGGTGATTTTCTTCTGATAGAATGGTCACCCCAAAAGAAGCATGGAAGGTTTCCATAAAGTGTTCTTTCTTATCTGGGTGGGTCCACTACCACTATGCACTCATACGAGTCCATGAAGACCAAGGAACCCTTGAGCTAGAGCAGCCTGAGAGACACATATACCCAGGTCTGCATGCACACATCTCTTCCCTCTGGACCCTAAACTCTCTGGGTTTTGGTTCTGTCTGCAGCAGCTGCAGCTTTATTTCCACCCCACTGCCTACCAGAATAGTTAACACAGTACTTGAGCAGTACTACTCAAGAAAATATTGTTGGATATATGAACTCAGTGACCCTATTCTATAAGGGTAACAGACACTGTGGTTGGGGTGAAAAAGGTGGCCCTTGAAACAGGGTGTTGTGGTTTGAATGTAGTTTGTCCCCCAAGAGTTCATTTGCTGGAGACTTGGTTCCCAATAGAGAGGTATTAAGAGGTGGTGGGACCTTTAAGAGGTGGAGCCTAGTAGAAGGTGTTTAAATCATTGGGAGCATTCCCTTAGAAGGGATTAATGCTGGTCTTGCAGGATGAATGAGTTCTCATCAGGGTGAGTTGTTATTTATTTAAAAAAAAAAAAGCATACCTGACTCTCAAATCCCTCTCTGGCTTCGTGCTGTGTGAGTCCCTTCCTCTTACTCTTATATGTTCCACCACTATGATGCCCTCAGCCATGTTGTGATGTAACCAAGGAGACTCATTAGAACCAAGCAGATGCTGACAACCATGCTTTTGAATCTTGAAAAATGTAATCTAAATAAACCTCTTTTCCTAAAATATAAAATACCCATACCCACATATTTTGTTATAGTAGCATAAGATGGACTAATACAAAGAATTTGCAGGAATCATAGGATTTATATAGGAGAGAGAGTTGTGAAGTCCAGGGGAGAAGAAATGGAGCAGGGTGCAGAGGTGGGAAGTGGGGGAATTGTTTAGCCTTCATCACAGAACACACAGAGACACAGATCAACCCTGCCCCTAGCACCTAGGAGTCCTTGCTGACTTAGGGACACCCACCAGCTAAAGGAGGCAAGCTCTCAGGAGACTTTGAAGTTTCTCTTGGCTCCAGGCCAAGCCAACCTTGTATTTCCCACATGGTCTTCCCATCTCTATCCTTTCTGTCACCCTGACAACCCTATTCCAGGGGGAACACCTGGAGCCCCAGAGCACCTGGCAGCCTGGCAGTCAGTCCCTTTGTCACATGGAACAGTTACCAATCCACATCCTTTTACCCCCTCACTCCCAGCCTGCGAATGCCAGGGTTGGGCCCACTTTCTGAGCCTACTTTCTGAGCCCACTTTCTGAACCCTGTGGTTGATTTATAAGAAAGCAGTGCCTGTGCTTTGATAAGCAGTTCCTCTTTGGCCTGGATTCCCCTAATCTAAAAGTGCCCATCCCTCAACTTCTTTCACCCAGAATCAATTAATCCCACAAACAGCAGGAATGCAGAAGGCATCTCTGTGGGGCAACTATTGCTCTTGGCAGGTGGAAAGAGGCTGTGGAGAAGATGGTGAGACCTGAAGTTGGAAACATGGGTTGGGGGGAAGATTGTGGAGGCAAGAGGCTGCATGGGAAGGAGTTTGGATCTTCTGCTAAAGGCAAAGTTGGGGTGGGAGAGAGGCTGGAGGGATTTTAGCAGACCTGATATTTTAGGATGATTGATCTGTTTAGAGCTATGTAGAAAGGATGGACTGCAGGTCTTGGGGGCTGTGTTCTCTGTAACCCACAAACACTTTAGTGTCTGCTGCATGGTACACATGATGTGGAGCCATAAAGGAAGTCCAGAGCATGGGAGGTGTGCTCTTCAGGTCCTGATTGACTATGCCACCTGTCAAAGCAGGGAAGACCACCCTTAGATTGAGTCAGTGCAGCAGATTCAGTGGGGAAGTTAATAGAGGAGAAGTTGAACTGGATGAAACCTGGGAAAGTGTCCACCTCCGCTACAAGTTGCCCAGAGCTCATGGAGTTAAGCAAACCAAGGCTGAGCCCTGCTCCTGATGGGGTTCAAGGCTGCAGCTCCAGGTAAGAAGACAGGAAGTTACCACTGTAAGGTGTATCCAGAGCAATCTCTGTGCTCAACTCCCAAGGATGTCTAGATCATCTGTGTCACATTTACTCATGTCACAGTAACAATCAAAGTCTTTTCTTGTTTATTCTCTTTGTCTTGCAAATTTTTATTTATAAAACTTTCAACAGACACCTAAAATCTGTTGTCAAAGTTAAAAACCAAAACCAGCTTCCTGGTTGGTTTTGAAACCTCCTTTTCATCTTGCGTTTGGTTGCTGTTTCTGTTTGGGTCCAAATTGTTTGATGTGGAACAACCACCATGGCCATACAGGGTGAGTGGAGGAAGTTGGAATGCAATATGGATACCTTGGCTTGGTGTCCAGCTGTCTGGCCCCAACTCCCAGGACCTGGGTATGTCTCTATGAGCTCAGGATGGAGACGGCCATGCCCTGCAGAAGGTTTTCTTTGACTTGGCTTTGCAAAGACTGCCTGGTCACCTTCCTCTCAACCTGTTGCTGAGTTGACTGTTAGACTTACCCTAAGACTCCCCGTGAGGAGAGGCCACAGTACTTTGCAGAATCAGCAGCCAGAAAACACCCTGGGTCCAAAAGTGACTTGGACGTTATCTGACCCCAACTGCTTATTTAATAAATTAAAACCAACCATACCAAAGTAAAGGGTGGTGCAGATATGAATTAATGAAAGGTTAAGAACACCATGTAGCTGAGTTTGAATTAAGGGCATCAGAACACACTCATGGTAAACATAGAACTGTGTCAGATCAATGGACTGAGAAGCACTGACACTCCAGCAGTGACAAGCACACCTAACACCCAGATCATGGTTTCTAATTCCATTTTCCACTAAAGGAAATCAGGTCTGGTTCCAGGGATTGGGCTTAGCCAGCATAAGAAAGTGGAACATCTTATTTTGCTAGGAAGTAAGGAAGCACCCAGAAACTGATAAGACTGTCAGAGGAACATAGGAGCCCCCAAGATGGAACTCCCCCTGGACAGACTGGGGACAACTTGGACATCAAAAGAAATAATGATAATGATGAATTATAATGCTTCGAATTAAAAAAAAAAAAAAAAGAATCCATGAGTCCAGAATGACATTTAAATGTGGTGGGGGGCACTCTTGCACAGAAAAGAATGCCAGATAATAAATGTAGAAGTGGATGTCGTTTGGGGGAAAAAAAATCAAAGCTTTGCAACCACCATTGTTTTAATTGATCCCGACCAAGATTGACAATGAATGTTAAATCCACTGGGTGCAATGATGTAAGTGCAGAGTGCTCATAGTGTCACAATATCACAATATTCACATAGTGTCAGAATATCACAGATATTACATATTGTATGTTAATCCCAAAATGTAAAATGTACCTTCACAAAAGAGAATGGATACCATCTTTTTTTTTATTGTAAACAAATGGGATACATGATGTTTCTCTGTTTGTACATGGCATAAAGGCATACCATTTGTGTAATCATAAATTTACATAGGGTAATGTTGTTTGATTCATTCTGTTATTTTTCCCCTTCCCCCCACCCCTCCCACCCCTCTTTTCCCTCTATACAGTCCTTCCTTCCTCCATTCTTGCCCCCCGCAACCCTAACTCTAACCCTAACACTAACCCCTCCCACCCCCCATTATGTGTCATCATCCACTTATTAGCGATATCATTCGTCCTTTGGATTTTTGAGATTGGCTTATCTCACTTAGCATGATATTCTCCAATTTCATCCATTTGCCTGCAAATGCCATAAATTTAAACGGATACCATCTTAACCAAGGACTCCCAACTTGGCAAGTAGGATCCCATGACATCTATTGCCCCCTGGTGGGAGTCAGTGGGAAGGACTCAACATTATCTCCAAAATGGTACATCTAAACTTGAGGAACACAATTGAGTAAATTCAGATTATGCCATTTTTCTATAAAGACTAACTGGAATGGCTTGGAAAATGGCAATGCCAGTGTCGAAAAGTCACAAAAAGGCATGAGGACTATTCCAGATTGAAGAAAAGTAATAGGACATGACAACTAAATACAGTGTATGGTTCTTGATGGGACCTGGGATCAGGACACAAAATAGTCATAGAAGACATTTCTTGGATAACTGGAATATTTGAATATGGACTAGAGACTTGATAATATTGATGTCACATTTCTTGAAAATTATATGCTCATGTGTGAAAATATCCTTGTTCTTCAGAAATATGTGCTGAAGGTTTTAGGGGTGAAGCATCATGGTGTATCATTTACTCACAAATGATTCAGCAAGCAGTGAAGTATGTGTGTGTGTGTAGAAGAGAAAAAGCAAGTGTGACAATATATTAACAATTGGTGAATCTAGTTTTTAAATTGTTTTCAAACTTAAGGTAAAAGGGAAGAACGGAGCTGGGGTGGGGGTTGGAGCCTCATCATTCGCTTGGTTCAGACCCAAGCTTGAGGAGGTGTGGACCCAGCCTTTCCAATCCCCAGGATTTGGCTGCGACTAAGACAAGTACACACCGCCATCTAGTGGCCATATAAGAATACCTCCGCTGCTGCCAAATTTTGAAAGCCAATTTATCCCACCATTGGTACTTTTCCCACAGTCCCTGTGGGTTCTTAAATTTCCCATTTGCGAAGCACTAATTTTTGTTTATATTTCTGTTCCTTTAATTTTCCGTTACAGATTTCCAGTTGCTTTGGAGAAACAAGCCAAAAAGCAGATTTCCTCTCCTCAGAGACCTAATTGAGCCCCAAATTCTTTGATAATCAAAAAGAAAAAGTCCTGCTCATATGTATTTAACCAGATCTCTTTTGCCACCCCACACCAGAAAACCACTGGACTTTCTGACTTCCTCCTGTGGAAATAAAACAAAGACCAACTAAAGGAGAAAAGTCTTTACTCTGGGCTTACCACATTCAGAGAGTCTGTCTCTGTCACTTGCATGTGGCAGTCTCAAAGCAGGAGAGGAATGGGAAAGCAACAAAGGGAAGGCCCCCTGTGTGCCTGGACGGGGGGCCGTTCCTGGGGAAGCTGGAGGTGGTTCACAGGAAGCAGGGCATACCATAGGATTGGTTAGGGAGCATATTTGACTTTCTCTGGTTGGTCCTAAGTCTGAAGTAGGAAAAAAAATTAGAGAAGTTATTAATAAAGTCTTGACCATTCTGGACTAATGGTCATAGAAGTTATCGTTTAGTTCACCAAACTGGCATATCTGCATATCTGACTTGCAGCCAGCTAGCTTTCTGGGCTATTTATTATAGCTACAGGGGTTGGTTTCCTCAGCAGTTTCCTGTGGATTTGGGTCAGAGTTCTGTCTTCATATATGGTGTGGCCATTGGAAGCAGCCGGTCCACAAAGCATGCAATGTGTCCTGCCACAGTGAGGGCAGCTGCAGACAACAGCTGCCCTAATCACAAGAAAGAGAGCCCCGAAAGAGTTCAGAGAGCCAAGTTTGGGTCCATAGCCTGCATTTCCAGTCTGGGAGAGGCTCCTCCATGCCTTGGTGGCCTCCTTTGCACACAGGATGATTGCTGCTATGCTCTTGCCCCAACTGGGACCAGCCCCTAAAGGGTTGGCTCTGAATACACTGGCGCCCTCTGGAGGCTGGAGAGTGAGTTGATGTAACTGTGCAGAGATTACCTTTCGGCAGCAGGTGCAGATCAGAACAGACACTTCTCTGGTGCTGGCCACCATGGCAGGGACTGGGGAGACTAGATAGGCATGGTCCCAGCATCTTAGGCTGTGTCTGGGGTGGGCACACAGACACACTTGATTGACCCTGCTTTATTTCACACCGACATTGATCCTGGACTCACCACTTGACTGTGCTTTTCCTTTTTCTCCAACACCAGGCACTTCGTGTGAAATGGTCCCATCTTAGGTTGCCCTGGGTGGATCTCGACTGGCTCATAGACATCTCCTGCCAGATCACGGAGCTTGATCTTTCTGCCAACTGCCTGGTTTCCCTCCCCTCGGTCATTCCGTGGGGACTCATCAACCTCCGGAAGCTGAATCTCTCAGACAACCACCTGGGGGAACTGCCTGGCGTGCAGTCATCAGATGAGATCATCTGTTCCAGGTGCGCCCTGGTTGCCACCCTGGTTATATTTTGGGGTTTTGAAAACAAAAGTTCTGTCTGAAATGAGAAGAGGAAGTTGTAGCTATGGTTATACAAGCTGTAGGGAGCAGGGGAACCAGGTCCATGGTCCCTTTACAGGTGAACACAGAGAGGCAGCCTGGCCCAAGGTACACAGCTCACTCATGGCTGTGCAGAACTGCCTGACCAAGATAGGCATCTTGATCCTGCACAGGAGTCAGAGGATGGCGACCAGAAGCTTCCTGGGTTGCATGAAAGGGGAAGGCCCACACTTAATCGATTTCTTTAGGATACACACTGTCAAGGCCTTGTTCCATAAAGGATTTGAGCTGGTTGCAAAAGCTGAGGTTCTAAATGAGGTAAGAGGAAAGAACTTGGGGGTCAGCATGTGGACCTCACAAGTGAGCTTTGCACACTACAAACTTAAAGGGCCCGGGCCATCTGGGCAGATAGGCAGATCTGCAAGGGTCCAAAAGATTAAAAGCCCTTCTCTGTGGTCTTCAGCTGTCAGGGCACCAGCTCACTTTGCTGTCCATGCATCTGAAAGGTTTTAATCCCTGTTGGTCAGCAGGATGAGGGTCCACAAAAGAAAAATTTAATTTTTCTTTATGCCAAGCATGGTAACAGTTAACTAAATGAATAGAAATCATATGCACTATCTTTCCAGCATGCTCTTTAACCATGTGCAGGGAGAAAAAGAAAAAAGTACACCTTGTTTATGGAGAAATATGTACAGTGGTGTTTTACTCTTTCTTCTGCTGCCTTGATTTTTTTCTTCCCCAAACACAGGCTACTTGAAATTGACATTTCCAGCAATAAGTTGTCCCACCTCCCACCCGGGTTCTTGCATCTCTCAAAACTTCAAAAACTGACAGCTTCAAAAAATTACTTAGAAAAACTGTTTGAAGAAGAAAACGGTATGTTTTATCATCAGTGACCTGATATAATTGTCATTTTTTTCTTGACACAGATATTTTTACCAATTCATGCTTTTTCTTCCCCTCCAGCCACTAACTGGATTGGGTTGCGAAAGTTACAGGAACTTGATCTGTCTGACAATAAATTGACAGAGCTCCCTGTCCTCTTCCTGCACTCTTTCAAGTCACTCAGTTGTCTGAATGTCTCCAGAAACAACCTGAAAACATTTCCAGAGCCCTGGGCCTGCCCGTTGGTTAGTATCATGAAAGCCACAGTCAACTCTGCATGTCACAGGAACCTCACAGAGCCTTCTCTGTTCATTCTCTCTTCATCTCCTTGGTGGCTACCCTGGATATGAGAACTGTCGCTCCCATGTTGTAGCTGAGGATGCTGTTACTCAGCATCCATGTTACTCAGCATTGCACCTAGGCGAAGTGTCTCAGGCCAGCAGCTCATCTGTAAGCCAGCCCTCTTGGCTCTGGGTTCCAAAGTCACACAGCGACACCCCCAGAGCTTTCCAGAACAGCAGCTTACGCGCTGGCACAGGAGGATAGTTCTGCCCACAAAAGGGGGTTCAGTTCTTTTTCCACAACTATAAAATAAGACCAAGAAACAATCTACATTCACAACCCTGCCAACTAAATAGTGTTTTTGTTTCTTGGGAATTTTTCTTGTTAAAACAAATGGAACATGGAGTGGCATAAAGAATATTTGTGCTTTCATGCTGTTGGTTTTAGACCAGGAAATTCTCCATCTCTCGCATTAACATTTCTAGTTTGACCATATGTGTGTGGGAAACCAGTTTCTCTCTAGAGCGTGGTTCTGAATTGTTCCATTATTTCCCTGGACAATGGGCCGGATGTTCTGAAATGAAGGAGAAGGACTGTGAGCCACCTTCGTCTCCCCAGGAAACGCCGTTCCCATCCCTTCCTTGGAGCAGGGGCAGGACAACAAGGGCAAGGAGAGTTCATAGCCTCTTTCCCCATGCTGCTTCGCATTTATTACAGAGCCCTATTATAATGGTCTTGTTTTGAACATCAAATTTGGAAGCAGTCTTATAGGCCCCATTGCATTGAGAGAGCTAATTAATATTCGTTTTCTTTCTCATCAAACTCCTAGAAATGTTGTAAAGCATCCAAAAATGCCCTGGAATCCCTGCCAGACAAAATGGCTATCTTTTGGAAAAATCACCTCAAGGATGTAGATTTCTCTGAAAATGCACTGAAAGAAGTTCCCCTGGGACTTTTTCAGCTTGATGTAAGTCTAACATCACTTTATTTCTCATTTTCAGCTTTGGTGAGAAAAATCACACCACCTCACAGTGAAACCTGTGATTTTCCTGAGACAAATAAGGAAAAAAGAAAAGTGAAGGAAAAATTTAGCTATCAAAAACACACATGGTTAGGAGCAAAGACAGGAAGGTGGGGAGAACATGTCTGTGGATACAGCTGTGCTAGGGTGGCGGGAGGATGGGGTCGTTTCCCTGTGTTAATTAGCTTTCCATTACTGTAACAAATTCTGAAGATAACCAACTTATAATGAAAAAAGGTTTATTTGGACTCACAGTTTTTGAGGTACCAGTCCATAATTGGTTGGCCCCATTGCTTTTGGGCCAATGGTGAGGTGGCACATTGTGTGAGGGAGCTTGTGAGGGAGCAAAGCCAGTCTCCTCGTGGTTGATACTAAAAATGAAGAGAAAGAGGAAGACAGTAGGGTCCCACTATCCCCTTCAAGGAGACACCCTCAGGGACCAGAAGGCCTCCCACCAGGCGCTCCCTCTTTTTTTCTTTTAATAATTTTAGTTGTAGATGCACACAATACCTTTATTTTATTTATTTATTTATTTTTACATGGTGCTGAGGATGGAACCCAACGCCTCACACGTACTAGGCAGGTACCCTACCACTGAGCCACGACCCCAGCCCAGGCCTTGCCTCTGAAGGGCTTCACTGCCTCGCAGTAGTACCGTGGACCGAAGAGAGTCCAAGCCTGTAACACATGGACCTGTGAGAGTCATTCCAGATCCAACCTACAATACTCCCAAAGTCCAACATGGAGACCCAGGGCGCTCAGCACCACGCTGCTTCCCCCAGAGGTGATCCTGTGTGCACCAGGCGGGTGCCCCTCCCAGGAGAGGTCCACCAGTAAGGTGTCGCTCAGAAACCCTTAACCCTGGGAGGGGCTCCAATTCCTTTCCTTCTGTGAGGATTACCTCTCACTGATTTCAAGGGAAGCCCTTCTATGGATACATTGTTTCATCTTCTCTGTCTGATATGATTTCATGAATTTTCAGAGACTATATATTTGGGATCCTTGTAAAGGTGAACTGGCTGCAACCATCTGGCTGAGTTTTGTTAGGGAACTGACTGGCTTTTCTCCTTGGACTAGCCTCCCTTTTCGTGTTTGACCCCATCTTTGCTTATCGCTCGCTCATTCTCTCTCAGGCCCTCATGTTCCTGAGGTTACAGGGAAACCAGCTGGTAGCACTGCCACCTCAAGAGAAGTGGACTTGCAGGCAACTCAAAACTCTAGACCTCTCCAGAAACCAACTTGGCAAGTAAGCAAGAGCTCTCTATACCCCTAAAGGTGTGTGTGGCCACAGTTAAGCAGACCGAGGGATGATGCCTATGTCAGTCAGCTAAGGCTGATACCACAGGCCCCGGCCTTAAACTACACAACCAGTTGTTCCCAGTCCTACAGGCTGGAAGTCCAAGTTCAAGGTACCAGGGTTGGTTTCTCCCGAGGCCTCTCTCCTTGGCCTACAGATGCTATCTTGTCCCTGTGTCTCCAGGTGGTCTATCTTCTGTGTGTCAGCATCCAAATTTCCTCTTCTGATAAGGACACAGTCATACTGGGTCATAGGGCCCCACTCTTAATGAACTCATTTTAACATTATTGCCTTTTTAAAGACCCTATATTTTCAATATCCTTTATTCAAAATCATTGGGTCTTTCAGATTTGGGACTTTTTTCAGACTGGAAATATTTTCATATACATAATGAGATGCCCTGAGGAGGCAACCCAAGTTAAATTACAAAATTTATTTATGTTTCTTATATACCTTATATGCATCACCTGAAGGTAATCTTGTACAATGTATTTAGTATGCCTGCGTTTTGACTTCAACCCATCATATGATGTCAGGTATGGAATTTTCCACTGTGACCGCATATTAGCACTCACCAAGTTGGGATTTTGGAGTGGTTTGGACTTCAGACTTCTGGATAAGGGTGCTCAACCTCCATCTCCAAATCCAATCACTCTCTAAAGTCCTTAAGGGTTAGGACTTCACGTATGAATTCCAGGGGACACAATTCAGTCCTTAACAGTGACTCCATTTCCTAGGCAAGCTCTTCTCTCACTTCAGCCTAAACTGTAATCCAAAAGACAGAAGTCTTTACTGACCACTAACATATATATTGGTTGAAGAAATGTACCCACCCCACCACCTTCCAATAAAAGGTGAAGAGTGGGGATTGAACCTAGCCCATCCTTTCGGTCCTGAAGAGGAGCCTGTGGGTCATTTGCTGAAGGTCTTTTCTTCAGCATCTCAACAGAACATAGACTCAAAGGGAGCTCTCTCCTGGGATGGGAGCGGGATGTGCAGTATATCAGCCCCTGGGATGTGCCAGGCACAGCACACACTCACACCTGCCTCAGTGGAAAAGCCCGAGAATGGAAACCACCAGTTATGCTGGGGTTAGATCATCCTTTCTAAACACCTTTCCAAAAGCCCCCAAGCTCCACGGCTGTATATGGGCTGCAAGGAGCCTAGACACCTGCTACAAGAATTTCCTGCCTTGTCCAAGGATCACTATATAGTCTCAACCAAAATAATAATGGGTTTGTTACACTCTCCTTAAATTTTGATTCTTGTCACCCTCCTCCCACAGAAATGAAGACGGACTTAAAACAAAGCGTATTTCCTTTTTCACCACCAGAGGCCGCCAGCGTTCAGGGACTGAGGCAGGTGGGTGCTGGTGGGAAGAGTTGGTGTACTGAGCTGAGGCCCAGCAGGGTTGCCTGGTTCCCTGCTCCACAGAGCAGGGGAGTGGCCTCATCGGCTTTACCCTTCCGTGCCTGTTGGAATGCCAGAGATGACCATGGATGAAAAACCCTCAGGTGAAAAGTACCGGTTACTCATGTCATGTGCATGCCATGCCCATGTCCTGAAGTCCTGGTTTCCTGTTTGAAGTCCAGGGATGCTGGTAGCTATCTACTGCGTTCTGAGTACTGCCCTAAACAGGTTACAAAGATAAGGTGTGGGCTGCAGTTCTTCTTTTGTACATGAAGAAACCAAGTCTCTCAGGGTCTTAGTCACCTCAGACTACCATAACAAAATACCATAGCTTGGATGACTTACTCCACACACATTTATTTTCTCACAGTTCTGGAGGCTGGAAGACTGAGGTGGGGGTTCCAGCATGGCTGAGTTCTAGTGAATCAGGTCTCTCTTCTTGACTTGCAAATAGCCACCTCCTCACTGTCCTCATATGGTGAAGAGGGCTGGAAGAGAAAGACAGAGACTCTGGACTGTCTTCCTCCTCTTATAAAAATTTTAATCCCATAATGAGGGTCCTCATGACCTCATCTAAACCTAATTGCTGCCCCCAAAACCCATCTCCAAATTCCATCATATTGTGGGTCAGGGCTTCCACATATGCATATGGAGGACATGCTTCAGTTTGTAGCACAGTGTTGACTGATTTTCCAGGTAATGTGACAGAGATAGATTTCAGTTCAGGATGGTGGGAGTCCAGTCCTGGGGCTGGGAGACCAATGCTATTAAGTCCTTCTTGCCATACTGTAGTATCTTGCAATGTCCACAGGTGGCCACAGCCACCCTTGGCCCCACAGGCTGAGGCTAGTCTGAGGTTGTGGAAGAGTATGTGGTCTTCCCCCACACATCAGAAACAGAACTTTGGCTAGAGTTTTTGCACTGGTTACTCAACAAGGCCAGTTTAGCACAGAGGGTAGGGAAAGTTCTTGTCTGTTATCTTCTAGGAGGTGCCAGGGAAGGTATGGACATGTCCGTCATGGTAAAGAGCTGGCCCTCCTTTTTAACCTCAAGGCCAAGATTTTTTTTCCTACACCTATTCTTTTTTTTTTTTTTTTTTTTTTTTTTATTGTGTACACCTATTCTTTTTAATATATTTTTCTTTTAGTTGTAGATGAACACAAGTCCTTTATTTTATGTATTTATTTTTATGTGGTACTGAGGATCAAACCCATTGCCTTACATGCTAAGCAAGCTCTCTACCACTGAGCAACAATCCCAACCCATATTTTTCTTTTTAATCAACATAATAACTGCCTACATATGAGGCACAAGGTGACATTTCAGTATTTGTATACAATGTGTAATGATCAGATCAGGGAAATTGGCATATCCATACCACCAACATTTATCATTTCTCTGTGATGGGAACATTCAGAATCCTCTCTACTAGCAATTCAAACTATACGATTAACTGTTGTCAACCATAGCTGTCCTACTGTGCTGTAGAACATTATATGTCATTCCTCCTGTGAGTACCCTATAACCACTAACCATCCTCTGCCCACCTCTCCTTCTCTACACCTTTCTCAGACCCTGGTAATCACTTTTCTGTTTTCTACTTCAATGAGATCTACTTTTTGATCAAAGCTAAGACTTCTAAAACCAGTTATACTCAAATATCCCTCAGGGTGCTGTCTCCTAAAACAGAAGCCAATATTTAGGTGTTTTAAAACATAATATAACTTTCCCCTTCAGTTTCATAGATTGATGTTCACAAGTATAGCTGGTGTGAGATGGAATTGTCCAGAAAGACCAGGACATATTTGCAGGAGGTGAACTAAATGGTCTGTTCCTCTGTTGCACTTTTTGATGGGCTGGTGTGCATGTGTGTATACACGTGATATGCAAATAGGTCAGTCGCACATAAGTGTGTGTGTTTATATATGATTGAAAAAGAAACATGTTATCAGCAAAACAGTAGGAGAGTCCAAAACAGACTTAAGTAAATTCAGTCAGCCAACTGTGTCTATAGGTTCCATATCTGTGAGTTCAAATCAATCATGGATTGGAAATATTAGAAAAAAATTGCATCTGTCTTGAACACATACAGATTTTTTCCTTGTCATTACCCCTTAAGCAATACAATATAAAAATTATTTACCTAGTATTTGCATTGCATTAGGAATTTTAAGTAGTCTATAGTTGACAAAGTCAACAGGAGAATGTGTGTAGGTTCCACGCAGATGCCACGCCTTCACCATTTATATAAGAGACTTGAGCACCTGCAGATGTTGGCATCTGCAGACAAATCCTGAATCAATACCCTACAGATACTGAGGGACAACTGTGAAGGATTTTAATATATGATGAAGGTAGCATTTCAATTTAATGGAAAAGAACGTTTTGCTGTTTTAATAAGTAGTGTTGGTATAACTGCCTAACTAGAAGGAAAACACACTAGATGCCCCCTAGCTTACCTCAACCACAATCCTGTCCATGTGGATAGCAGATGTAAATGAAAAAGAAAAAGAAAAAAAATAACATTTAAGAGAACATACATATAATACAGAGGTGATAAAGACCTTTAAAAGCTAGCTGGGGAGTTGGGAATCATTTTTTAAAAAATCTTTGGCTTTGTAAAAGTTGAAAAGTAAAAGGTATTATAAACAAAGTCATCTTTCAAATAGAATGAAAAGAAACATTTACAACAGAAATTGTTGCAACACAAATTGGCATACTTCCCTAAGATAGAATGAATGCTTACCAATTGATTTTTTTTAAAAAAATCCCAATAAGTAAAAGAAAAAAAAAAAAAAATAGAAAAAAGGGGAGGGGTAGGCAACAGATATAAGCAGTTTGCCGAAAAGGAATCCAGACGACCAGGACACAAATGAAAAGATCCTTCACCACACTAATAGAGAAATGCAATTATGAATTTCATAACTGGTTCCTTTTTTAAATGAAGGGCCTTAGGACGTCAGAAATTGAGTGCAGACAGGGATCTTACTTGGAAGAAAAGAAAACAAACACCATCTTCTCGTTGATGCCAAACAGGGTGATGGGCGTGAAAAGAGGAGCTTGGATGGATCTTGATCCCACAAGCCACTGCTGGCAGGTTGAACCCTGTGTGTTGGGAAGGGACCTTCAGTTTAGAAGTGCAGAATCCCTTCTAGGACCAGGAGGATGGGTGCTAGGAGGTGGGCCCTCACTCAGTAGAACCATCCACTCCCTTGGGAAAGTACCAGAGAGGAAGATCACCGTACATATGACAAGTTCCATAGGAACATGTACCCATTTTGGAAATTGACTTTGCAGGTGACCCACAAGACCTTGTCTGGGGAGCCAGACAAAGAGGCCACACTCCCCGGGAGGTTGCCTGACTGAGGTGGGTTGTGGCTTTGGCAAATGACAAAGGCCTCTTGATTTTTTCAGTTTCTTCTAGAAGATTGAGGCCCACATCTGAGTGAAAAGAAGGCAGGGGGGCCCCTTGTGAACCCTTTTCCTCAGTAGGGTTATTCTCTCAGGGATGTTGACCCTGGGGTAAAGAATTATCTATAAAAGACAACTTGTTTGCAGATGGATAGTAAAATTCCAGAGAGATTTACGTACATTCAAGTGGTCATATTTGTGCAGTAGCCTCATCCAAAAATAATTTGGATGGCTGTTTTTACGGTAAAATTCAGACCTGCAGAGTCATAAATAACTTATGAATAAATAATTACAGTTCATAAATACCTCAAGCCATGCTCTCGCCAGCCCAGTTTCCATCGTTTTCCACGCTGGGCCAGGAGGCGTGTGACAGGTGTTGCCTCCATTTGGAACAGCAGCTCCTCATTCCACCCATCCGTTCCCCAAAGAGGCTTCATAAACACCAGGGGAAACTTCAGAATTGGAAAGCCCAGAGGCCAGGTGTTCAGAATGTTCCCCTTCTCTGGGAAGAAAGCGAATCTTTCTCTTAATGAATGTTTTTCCGTTAAAAAATGTGAATTAATGTAGGCTGACATTGATCATTCCTTTTCCTTAAAGAAAAATAAAAGAAACCTTTTTGGACATATTCCTGTGGTACAAGGTCTAGTACAAAGCCATCTTTAAATGTCTGTTGCATCTGTATTTCCACAGGGGCCCCTACAGTGAGTCTCATTGTCATTGCAGCCATCTGGGCACATTTTCCAGGCACTGAGCTTGGTATTTCACAGTCCTCTCTTCCAGAACATTCTCTGAGGTTAGGTTGCCCAATTACTATTGATACTATGGCTCCATGTGTGGAGAAAAGCCGGGGGCGGGGGAGGGGGGGGAAGTTGGTAATCAAAGGCAACCAAACGTGTGGCTTCAGCCCAACAAAAGAATTCTAGCTTCTTCATTTTCTGCATCTGGCAGGGAACTCAGGGAGGGGACTTTGAGGCACTCCTTTTATCTCAAATTCCCTAAGCTTCCGGACAGTATGAAGACACTTAGAGATTCTGCAGAAATCTAAACCTCTGATCCCCATTAATGTCCTTTTCCAAGCTCTCTCCCTTCCCCCACTGCACGTTCTTGCTCAACGCAAACACTCGGGTGCCTTGGAAACAGCAGATTTGACGTGATTTTAATGGTAATCTCATAATTAGCCTAATTAATGAAGTCCCTTGAATACTAAAGAGTTGACTGGTTTTTCAGTACCATCTTAGGCAACATAAAGACAGCCCACAGTGTTATTTTTTAGTTAACTAGGTTTATTTAATTGAAGAAGTAATGCATGTATATCTGAAAACAGAATTTTCAAACATTATCGAAGAGCATAGGTTGAAGAGTCAATCTTCTAATAAGACCCTCTTCCAGAGGCAATTGTGGAATTTTATGTTGCTAACAATTGTGTTTTTATCTGTAATATTTATGCATATACATATGTGCATGCGTGGTATGTGTACATGCATATAACACTCTGTGTATGTGTGTGTGTATGCATGTCTGCAGATGTTTTCTGACACAACAATAAGCCTTCTAGAAATGTGGTTCTGCACTTTGCTTTTTCAATTCATCACTGGCTCTTGAGTAACACTTCATGCCTACACGTGTGACCTGGCCCCTGCTTTGTAATACTTACATATTATTCCATTATTCATTAAACCAACTCCCTGTGGACATGTCACTATAAAGGGCACATAGGTTGTCCTCTCTCTGTTGTTGCAAGCAGCATGCCACGAAGCATCGTTGTCACATCTTTGCCACACACACATGCAAGGATGTCTGCAGAATGAGAATTGCTCTGTTGGTGAGATGAACATTGTACTCTGATGGAAGAAAGTCCTGTGGAGCTTGTGTGGGTTTACATACCCACCTGGCCTCCATACTGTAATGGGCCAGAATTATTTAAAAATACACAGACTGCTTTTTCTTGTCTTTACAGCGTGTGTGCTGGAATTCCCAGCCTTCCTAAGCGAGTCTTTGGAAGTCCTTTGTCTGAATGACAACCACCTTGATGCAGTCCCTCCATCCGTTTGCCTGCTGAAGAGCTTGTCAGAGCTCTACTTGGGAAAGTAAGTGCATGATGAGAGCCAGCCTGCCAGCTCTGCCCCCAGGGAGGCAGTTTGCTGTCACTTAAATTGCCTGGGGACCAGGCAGAAGGAAGCTGTCTGTAGAGGCAGTAGTGGGGTTTTCAGCACAGGGCATGGGCCAGGAGGTGGGGGAGAGAGAGACAGAGACATTGATATGTGCTTCTGCTACTTTATTCAGGCTGCAACGAGAACCACTCCAGCCTCATCCTAGCTCTTACTCAGCACTCACTGTGTGCTGGATACTGCTGGAGCTTTTAGGCTGTGTGTAAAATTTAATGAAAATATGAAGTACTATATTAATATTAAAGATGTGCTGCCTTTCCTAGAGGAGGCAGTAATCATCTTGATGGCAATGTAATTAGTAGAAAAGAGGCGGGAATTGGAGGAGAGGGGACCCAGTTCTAAGTTGCAGAGACTTGGACTTGCAGAAGACAGGAATGCCATTTCTACCACTAAGCATCCAGGGAAGAGAGACTTTGGACTCTGTATTCAAATGGGATACCTGGAGTGCAGGGTTTGGGGTGGAAGCCAATGGTGACCTCTGCAGGCTGCAGAGGCTGATGGGAGCTGCGTGTGCACACACATACGCGTGTGTGCATGCACATGTGTATTCTTTCCTGGTGGGCATGTGCACCCTCAGCAACCCTGGCATTCGAGAGCTCCCTCCTGAGCTGGGACAACTGGGCAACCTCTGGCAGCTGGACACTGAAGACCTGAGCATCAGCAATGTGCCTGCAGAGATCAGAAAAGAAGGTAGGACATTTCTGTCCTGTCCCCATAGCATCACCTCCTTGGGAAAAAAAAAAACCTCAGGTCCACCTGCTAGGTTCTAGAGATGGAAACCGTGGGTGGCCCATGGGGCCCAGCTCCAGCTTCAGGGTTTGGAAGATGCGATGGAATTGTCCCTAGGGCAATAGTTACCCAGGGTCATCATAATGAGAGTGGTCAGGTAGTAAAGCTGTGATCTCTTAGGCAGCAAGTACATTGTCCTTAGATTCTTAACTTTGACACTTCATTGCTGGGGTGAATGGTATGGCACCCTCTCTCCACCAGATTCAATCATCTGCTATTAACTATTCCCCTAGAACGCATCAGAGGCATTCCCTCACAACAGAACTTAGCTTCTTCCCTTTATATGTTCCCTTTATATGTTAGCAATGAAGTCCACTCTCCCCCTTCATGACTTTACAGGTCCCAAAGCAATGCTGTCTTTCCTGCGTGCTCAGTTACGGAAAGCAGAGAAGTGCAAGCTGATGAAGATGATCATCGTGGGTCCCCCGCGCCAGGGCAAGTCCACCCTCCTGGAGATCTTACAGACGGGCAGGGCCCCCCAGGTGGCCCACAGCGAGGCCACCATCAGGACCACCAAGTGGGAGCTCCAGAGGCCAGCAGGCTCCAAAGCCAAGGTCAAGGATGGTTGGCGTGCAGTGTCCCCGTGGGTGGGAGGGACACTCACAGAGGCTCTTCTTTCTTCCCAAAGAGCCCAGGGTTTTTCAGCCTAGTGTCCAAGGCCCAGGATGTTTGCAGGGGTCACTGTGTGATGTTCCAAACCAGCTTTGCCAAAGGCAGCAAGTCACTTCTTGATGTGACCTTGTAGTTTCTCTACTATAATTAAGTCGAGGCTCTGGGCCAGTGATCCTTAACCCTGGCTGTCCATTAGATTCCTTTGGGGAACTTGTAAAGGCACCAGTACTCAGGCTTCACTACTTTTTGGGCCCAGAGATTAGATTCAAATGATCTGGGTTGGAGTTCCTCCAGGGCTGAGAACAAAGTACCCCTGCAGGCAGTGAAAGATGAGCATTTGTCTGTCTCCTAAAGAGGAAGCTGAAAAAACAAAAAACCCTGGAATGAATGCTCTGTCCCCCATGATTTCTGCCTTCACCCCAAGTTCTGAAAAGTCCTGTGTAAAATAAAGCCCTCACTGAACCTATCCATCATCCCCTTTTTCCATTTAGTACCAGGCAAACAGAAATGAACATTTTCTTATTCTTGAAAGAGACAGAAGAACTTGTTGGATGTGGCGGGGGCAGGGGTGCTCTCCCTCCCTGGGACGTAGCAGCAGGCACTTAGCTCTTCTCTGTGCTTGGGTTAGGAACAGTGCCATCCTCAGCTGCTGCCTGTGTTTTTCTGCTGCCCTGTGGTGACCCGGGATGGAAGGTACAAGGAACTTGCCCTATGAAACACTGAAGGGCCATGTCCAGTTGTGGCAGGATTTTGTCCAGAGCCCCCATGCACAGGGCCAGCTAGAGACGGGTCTCACTGTAAACCTCTTTCCCAATCAGGGAAAACCAATTCAAGAAATGAGGCATTTAAGGTGAATGCACATTCTAACACAAACTCAGAAACTGGTCCTCTTGAAAATGGAGTCCCTGGGACTGGGCTGTACAGAGCTCATGCATAAGGTGTGCGAGGCCCTGGGTTCAGTCCCCAACTTGGAAAAACAAAAGAATAGAGCCCTGTCTCTTATGGTCAGACCAATCAGATCATTAATACTAGGCCCACCCAGAACACCCCAGCAAGGAATCTAGTTAACAACCATCCAAAGGGTTTCCAAAATAACCAGAATCTTCCACATTCTCTTTGGCTTTGACTTTTTAACAATGATTCCATCTCATTTCCATCCAGCTGTTCTTTAGTGAATGGCCATCCAAGGCCAAAAGGGTGAATTTGTATTTCTATTTTTCCTGTGCATGTCCTTCCTGCCATCATGAAACTCCCCCTCCTTTAACTAAAGGACGGCCTCTGGCTCTGTGAGTGCTGAGCTCCATCACTCTGTGTGTGGCTGACCTTCAGCTGGTGGAGAACAGCTGTCCGTTTTCATCGTTATACAAAATCAGGTCAGCGTGCTGTCTGTCTTCGAGGCCAAAGTGCTGCCTCGTGGCAAAGAATCCTTGCTACAGCTAACTGCTGCTTAGCTCTCAGGCCAGCTGTGACCTCATTCGATAATAGGGAAACCAGCGTTTACACAGCCTTTCCCAGCAGCCAACAGCTTCTCTGTTGTTGGGTTCCCACATCAGGGGTGTTTCCCATCCTCCTTGGTGGGCGCCACACTCTGACCTACACAGTTTGGAGGCCACCCTCTGAATGGAGGGAGGTCAAACCTTGGTGAGGACTGTGAGGTCAGAGTAGGGGCTTCCTCCAGTCAAATGTCTCCTAAGTCTGCAGCTATAATGGAGCCAGAGTAATGCCCTGCAGTGGTTCCCAGATGCCCCAGTCATATGGGAGCCTGTCTGACCCTGCTCTGTTAGCAAGAGGCAGAAACCCACAAAAGCCCATCCTGATGCAATTGTGCCTCTTTCCCTCGCCTAGATTATTAATTCCAAAAAGACATGATAGGTCGTCCAGAATTTTTTCATGATTATGTCTTTTTCAGACACGACCCCAAGTACAGCATTCAAATTCATCCGTTTTCTCAATGTGGTTTCCTAAGACCTTGGTCTCTCAAATGCTTTCTTGTGATGGCTTGTTGTTCAAGTAGGTTGAGTCCGTGGAATTCAATGTCTGGGACATTGGGGGCCCTGCCAGCATGGCTACTGTCAACCAGTGCTTCTTCACGGACAAGGCCCTATACGTGGTGGTCTGGAACCTGGCGCTGGGAGAGGAAGCCGTGGCCAACCTCCAGTTCTGGCTGCTCAACATTGAGGTGAGGAGATGCTAGCCCTTCTCTTCCATTCCCAGTTCCCATCACCAGGGTCCTGCCACCCCTCTGAAGCATCCCCTGTACTGAGAAAAAAAGGGATGATGTTAGGGAGAACCACTTTGCATTTTGAGGGGCTTTCACAGAAGGTCCCAGAATCAGTCTGCCTGACTGTCACAGTGGAGCAGGTGGACCACTCCCCGGCCTGAGGTGGGGTGCTATTGTAATTTTCTTGTTTACCTTTCGTTCAAGAGTGTGAAAGAGAGGCCAAGCTTCTCTCTCAGGTGTAAAGGATGCCAGCTGTGAGGGAATAGCTGAAGGATCAGGGATCCCTCCTCAAGGCTGAACCCAGCACCCCCTGCATAGAGAAGGTCATGGGGCACCTCAGATACTTACTCAATACATAACAAGCCCATAAGGGGACAGGCCCCAGGATGGTGACTGCCTGAGGCCACTGGCATCCAGGGTCGACAAGCCTGCACACCTGAGGAGCTGTTTCCCATCCTTTTTCATGAATGGAGATGGGTCTTGGCCCTGGGGTTCTCTGTCACAGGCTAAGGCCCCCAATGCTGTGGTGCTGGTGGTTGGAACACACCTGGACTTGATTGAAGCCAAGTTCCGAGTGGAGAGAATCGCGACGCTTCGAGCCTACGTGCTGGCGATCTGCCGCTCGCCCTCCGGGTCCAGAGCCACAGGCTTCCCAGACATCACTTTCAAACACTTACAGTGAGTGTCCCTCGTCCTCATGCTTGCTCCTGCTCCTGTGTGCTCCAGTGTGTCCATCTTTCCTGGGACCTGCTTGAAGAAGGCTCCTGATGCTGGGCTAGGCACCTCTGGCAGCAGGTGGCAGCTCAGCAGACCAGCCCTGGGCAGGGTGAGGATCCTCTAGATGATGAGTGGGACAGGGCCTGGAGCTGTCCTCTCTGTGCTTCCTTTCTGTGTCCTCTCCCCCCACACTATGGCCACCAAGAGTGCATGGTTCCCACGGCACTAAGAGATGTGAACTCGGACACCACCCCACCTGTTTGTAGATCACTGGTCAGTGACAGACCCTGGGGAGTGAGGTCCTGTTCTCATGTTGAATCTTAGTGGTCCTGGTAGCTGTGTATTCGGGGTGAGGAGAGGACAGAGCTGCAGAGCGTGAGGAGGGTTAAGCCATTTAGATGGGATCAGCCACTCTGGGCTTGTCACCCCGCACATGTCCTGTCAATGGACTGTCATGACAGCCTGCAGATTATAGAGGCTGTTGTGTCCACTTTGAACACAATGTAACTTAAGTCTTAGTGAATTAAGTGAGGACCTCCTGATGAGAACAAAATGTGCATTGCTGTAATTGCACTGGTGGCTCTTGGGTTCCCTCTGGGTGAAGTGCCATGGATACTGGTGCATGGGTTAGTCTGTGGACCTGAGAGCCTGGCTCTCAGGATCAGGGGATTCCTGGGATGGTCTTGAGATAGCCCCAGTCAGCCTGCAATAGTAGGAGCACTGACTCTGGTTCAGAGCCCTTGGTCCAGCCTGAGTCTGCTTCTTCCCAGCTTGTGTCCTAGGGGCTCACATCACACTCTGTACCTCACCTTCCTCCTCTGTAAAATGGGCATGCTGGGAAGACAAACCAAAGTGATATATTGAGGGGTGCCCAGCATGGTGCTTTATAAATGTAAAACCTCCATAAACTTCCTGTGTCACCTTTAATGAGTTCTCCACTCGCCAGTGTTCAGGATAAATCTTGGGAAAACAAAGAAGCTAAGTGCATCTCAGTGAGGGGTGGCATGGTGATTAAGCTGGGATTATTTTTGCACACACAGCGAGATTTCCTGTAAGAGTCTGGAAGGTCAGGAAGGGCTGCGGCAGCTGATTTTCAACTTCACATGCAACATGAAGGACGTGGGCAGTACCATCGGCTGCCAGCGACTAGCAGGGAGACTGGTGGGTACCCCCTCATCCAGTTAAACCAGAGGGCTGCTTCCTGCTGTTGGGGGTTGGGATGCCCCTATCTGTGTTGTAAAACATGCATCTAGGTTTAAGGCTAAATGGTTCCCGGTGGGGCAGGGGAGGGTGGAGGTATGGAGGGTCCTGAAGCCTCAGGACTGAGGGGGAGAGGCTAGAGCTGGCTGATCTGGCAGCACACCCCAGGACCTGACAGTCCCAGCCTCGTCCATTTGTCCTCCAGGTTCCTAGGAGCTACCTCAGCCTGCAGGAGGCCGTGCTGGCAGAGCAACAGCGTCGCAGCCTTGGTGACGACGTGCAATACCTGACGGACAGGCAGCTGGAGCAACTGGTGGAGCAGACACCTGGCAACGACATCAGAGACTACGAGGACCTGCAGTCTGGTGGGCCTAGGGGGTGGGCACCAGTGTGGGGGACCCTGGGAAGCTGGGCAGAGGGCCAGGGTCGCCAGGGAATGTGTGAGAAACAGAACCACCTGCACTAGATGGTTCTAGCTTGACCCTCAACACAGCAGCGTAACCAATTTTGAACAAGAGATCCCAAAACTCTGCCTGGTGTTCCATCTTCCTTTCTTCTTCCCGCCATCCCTCCTTCCCACCTTCTTTCCTTGGACAGAGAGAACACACACAGCTGCTCTAAAACAGCATCATGTTGGCCATTGAGAACAAACTTATGACCAAAGTGGACTGGTCATAGCCTCCAAGGCTGAAGTTCAGTAGAGAGACAGAGTTTAAATAATTACAACCAGTTCTCATCATTCACAGTAGTTGTAGTCTATAAATTCACCTCAACCACTGAAGTAGTGAATACTGAACCATTACTCCTGTGGAAATACAGAATTAGTTTCCTTTGAGTCTCTGGCCACATTATCATCAACCCATCAATGCGTAAGCTTGCTTTATGTGTACTTCTGTTTAAAGATGTCTTTTTAATATTCTGTTTTAGTTGTAGGTGGACATAATACCTTTATTTTATTTGTATGTGGTGCTGAGGATCAAACCCAGGGCCTCATGCATGCTAGGCGAGTGCCCTACCACTAAACCACAACCCCAGCCCACGATGTCTTTTTGAATATAGATTATAATTCTTTGATGTTGAACTCGTGGTCGACAGCACTATAACTCATGCCTGAACAAAGCTTATCTATGTATTTTCTCTATAAAGTACATTGCAGCTTTCTTGTGCTCAGGAACACCACACAGCATTTCAACACTGGACTTGGGGGCCTTTGTAAACAACAAACCCACTAACAGAAAGTACAAAAATTCTGAAAATATGGCACTAAATAGCCACTAGATAGACACTCCTTTGCATTACCAGAGCTGTGGCGACAAGGCAGAGAGAGCATCACTTTATTCAACCTCACCTGGGAACACGCTCACCTGTGCAGGTGATTGAAACTTTCCCCAGCTCTGCACATGTCTATGCAAGTCTGAAAAAGCACCTCAAGTATTTGGGGACACAAATTTCAGCAAGTAGGGGAATTTGAAGAGGTGGGATCTGAGAATAATGAAAACTGAGTTGGCCATCAACTCAGAATGCTGGCAAGAGTCGCATGGTGCCACCAGGGAACTGAGCTTAGCTGCCTGTCCCTTGCTGAAGGGCTCAGTATGTCAGGAGTGTTGAATTCTTCCCAGGAAAACTTGGTGACTAGCCTCCCTTTTACTCCCTCATGCAACACTGCTTCCTGCTCTCCTCCCTGACAGCCATCAGCTTCCTCATAGAAACTGGCACCCTGCTGCACTTCCCGGACACCAGCCACGGCCTGAGGAACCTCTACTTCCTGGACCCCATTTGGTTATCTGAGTGTCTGCAGAGAATATTCAACATTAAGGGCTCCAGGTCGGTGGCCAAGAATGGGGTGATCCGTGCAGAGGACCTCAGGATGCTGCTGGTGGGGACGGGCTTCACACAGCAGACCGAGGAGCAGTACTTCCAGTTTCTGGCCAAGTTTGAGATCGCCTTGCCCGTTGCCAATGACAGGTGAGGCCACAGACCACACTGTGCAGGTCGCTCCCTGGAGGAGGGAGTTGAGGTCTGGGACCACTGGAACCCTGCACAAGACCTCCAGGGGTTGGCACCATTACCATCACTTCCCAGGGACAGGTCAGCACCTAGTAATGACCTGCTACATTATATAGGGTATCAAGGAGGCAGGTGCAGCTAGCCTCCCAACTGGTGGCTTCCTCCTATGCCAGGTGGTTGAAAGAAATCCATTCATTGAAAAGACTTAGGAAAGCATACTGGAAGGGCATTAAAAATGATTTGAGGGGGGTTCAGTTTGGCAGGTAGGTTGATGACTTGGTTACGTAGTGAATAAAGATTAACCTATGAGGATGTATTTCCTAATTAAACAACCTGGCTTCAAAATGCAATCTAATTTGATGAACTTATGGGAACAACATTGTCACCTACTCTAAGGGTAGATGGCTGTGAGTGTCCGTCCCCACAGGGCATCCCTTTGCTAAGAAGAAATATTCTATGAAATGCCTCTCTCTGTGGACTCTTCCTGGGTCTGTGACATGACCAGGTCTCCCAGTCCTAAACCACAAGCAAAACCAAACCAAGTCTCCTCTTCCTTCTCCTTTCCCTCATTCTCAGCATCCTGCTCCTCCCCAAGGGCCACCCATTAACCGAATCCTTCTGATTCAGTGCCAGTTGCCACAAAAGCCAATGAGTGCCTTAGCTGCCCCTCCCTGTCTTCTACTAAAAGTAGTCAGAAACTTGACCTCTGAGCAGCCTTCTTGACATGACAACCCTGCCACCTTTCTTAACTGCCACCAGCATCCTCCTGAGCAGGATCCTCCTCTGCACCTAGCCTGGGCCATTACGTCAGCTGCCCTGCTCTTCTTGCACCTTGCAGAAAGACTCCCAGATTCCTGCAAGGACCACCCTCCAGAGCCTAATGCCTGAGCTTCCAGATGCTGCCACCTGGAAGTCTCCCATGGTGCTCAGCTCAGCTTTCTCTTCTCAGTTGTCTGGTCACACTGGGCACATTGTCCACACTGCTCTGCTTGGAAAGTGGAACTTACAGACTCAAAATTTCTTTCCATATCCCGGGCAGCCACTTCTTATTCCACCTGCTCCTTTACATGGCCCTGCCACCCTGCAAGGAAGTAATTCTATTGACTGACCCTTTCCTCATTGCACCTCTCTTCTGTTTCTCTTTTTAATTTGAGGTAAAGTTTACGGTAGTTCCACTGCAGCCTGAAAATATGAAATGGAAAATTTCAGACATAAGCAGTTCCTTCGTTTTAAACTGCACACCATTTCAGTAGCATGATGAAATTTTGTGCCATCCTGTTCCGATTCACCAGGGGTATGAATCATTCCTCTGTCTCCTGTCCATTCTGTATAGGTTATCCCCCTGCTGCTAATCACTTAATAGCCATCTCAGTTATCAGATTGATTGTGGTGATGTAGCCATGCTTGTGTTCACTTAACCCTTATTTTACTTAAAAATGGCACCAAAGCACAAAAGTGGTAATGCCGGCAACCATATAACCGTTTTTATGACATTTATGTGTCCATTTTATCATTAGTTACTATTGTTAATCTCTTGCTTTGCCAAGTTTTTTAATTAAATGTTATCATAGGTATGTATATATATGGGCAAAAACATAGCATATATAAGATTTGGTACCATTATCAGTTCCAGGCCTCCACTGCAGGTCTTATCCTCTGCAGATAAGAGGGGGACTACTGTAGACTCACAATGAAATGCACAGATCACCAACAACCAAAACAACAAGATTTTACAAATGCATACAGTAGGTAACCAACTCCCAGATCAAGATACAGAACAGTTTCATCACCAAGAATGTTAACCCACATACTCTCCTATCTTTAGCCACCAGCAGTATTCTGATTTCCATCACCAAAGCCTAGTCTTCCTTGTTCTTGAACTTCATAACTGCAAGAAATTATGCAATATGTTCTCTAATTGGCATCTCCTGCTAAACATCATGCGTTGAGATGCGTCCAGGCTGTTATGTGTATCCGAAGTTTGTTCTTTCTTCTTTGTTGCTGAGTAGTATTCCATGGTATAGCTTTATCAAAGTGTGTTTATTGCATTCACACACTGATGGACATTTGGATTGTATCCAGGTTTTGGCTACTCTGAATAGAGCTACTGTGTATAGCCTTAAGTCTTTTTGGAGAAATGTATTTTCATTTCTCTTGGGTAAATAAGAGGAGTGGAATTATTGGGTCATAGAGTAAGTTTAATTTTATAAGAAACTACCAAACTATTCCCTCAAGAGATTGTATTTTCCAATCACTCCTTTACCTCTCTAACATTTGTTATCAGTCTTTCTAATTTTGCCTGGTGGATAGAAAATTGTATTTCCCTGTGGTTTTATTTTGCATTTTCTTCATGACTAATGAGGTTTAACACCTTTTACAAATTTATTGTTCATTTATATAGTATATTTCTGTGTGAGGTGTCTATTTAAGTTTTATGTCCATTTTATAATTAGAATGTTAGCCTTTTTCTTGCTCTCTTGTAGTTCTTTATATCTCCTGGGTACAAGTTCTTTCCCAAACACATGATTTGCAAATTCTTTCTCCCAGTCTGGGACTGGGAGAAATATATATATTTGCTTATTACAAGATCTTGACAATCTTATTGTGTTTTTCTTCTAGAAGCTTTATAGCTTAGCTTTTACTTCAAGGTCTAAAATCCATGTCATATTGATTTTTGTTTATGGTATGAAGTAAGGGCCAAGATTTACTTTTTTCTATATGTTTATCCAGTTGTTCTGAAATCATTTATTAAAAAGATATCCTTTCCCCCTCATTGAATTACCTTGGTTCATTTATCAAAACTCAGCTGTGCAGGTTTAGTTCAGTACTCTATTTTGTTCCACCAATCTAAGTTCCTACCCTTACACCAGTAAC
This sequence comes from Sciurus carolinensis, assembly GCF_902686445.1. Taxonomy (NCBI): domain Eukaryota; kingdom Metazoa; phylum Chordata; class Mammalia; order Rodentia; family Sciuridae; genus Sciurus; species Sciurus carolinensis. Next base: position 68,428,086 of record NC_062214.1, read on the forward strand.
AAAGTACATTGATTTTGGTAGCTTCAGGATAAGCCTTGAAATCAGATAGTACAAACCCTCTGTGTTAGTTTCCCATGACTGCTGTAACAAATGGCATGAACTTGGTGACATAAAATAATCACACATTTATTCTCTTTCATTTCTGGAGGCCAGAAGTTCATAATCCATTTCACTGGTCCAAAAGCAAGGTGTCCAAAAGCCAATGCTCCCTCTGGAGGATCCGGGGGAAGGTCCATTTCCTTGTCTTTTCCAGCTTCTGGAGCTGCATTCTTTTTTCTCATAGCCCCCTTTTCCACGCACATTTGTAATTGCCATGTCTTTGTAATGAATTGACCCTTTTTTTTTTTATTATAAAACACCTCTATCTCTGGTAACTTTCCTTTTCTTCAAGTCTATTTTGTCTAATTCTAAAATGGCCAGTTTTTTTCTTTCTTTTTATTCTAAATGGATTTTTTTCCTCCATCCTCTTATTAGCTGCTCACCTGGGTATTTATATTAAAACTGAGTCTCTTGCTGACAGCGCATTTTCAGAAAGTCTCTGACTTATAATAGGAATATTTAGTTCATTTACATTTAATGTAATTAATTATATAGTTGTGTTTAAGCCTAGTATCTTACCATTTATTTTTATTTACTCTATTTTTTGTTATTTTGTTCATTTTCTCCTGTATTTTTTTAGTTAACAAAATTTTTTAGTATTTTTCTTCCCTCTATGACTATTTAGCTACTCTTCTTGGTATTGTGTTTAGTGGTTTTGCTGTGGATTAGAATATATGTCTTTAACAGTGTAGTTTTGGCTTCTTTCCTACTGCTATCACCTGGGCTATTCCATATCAGGATACATCTTCCTGAACAGTTGAACTGCAAAGTCCCCTACCCTGAGGTGTAACCCCAAGCAGGCAAGGACTAGAGGGATCACAAGGGGATCAGATCCCTGCTGGCTTCCCAGTCCACAGGTGATGCTTGGACTTAAACTAACTTGGTACTCAAGGCCTCTTGTTGTAGTCTGTTTCAGCCACTTTCTGGATTTGGATGCTGATGTTGACCACAAGGCAGCAGCTGGTATCCCTAGTCCACAGACTTTTGTTAGGCACCTGCCATAGAATAGATCACCACCTGTCCCCCAGCTCCAGAACCCAAGGGAATGCCCACTAGAAGCTCCTGGGAAGCTGGTTGTGGTGCTATGAGGCCAGCTCAGAAATTCTGTTGGCATAGATGCAACCTTCTGGGGGCCAAAGTGGACCTCTTTGCCTGAGGCCCCACCCAACTTTTTCAACTCGGCCTTATTGTGGGAGGGAGACTCAAGTCCTTGCCACTTCAGTTTCATGGGGGTCATGATCAAGGACCTAAGAAGAGAAATCCCAAAGAGGAATTCCAGATCCCATGGCTTCTCATTCCATGTCCTTGGCCTTAGTACACAAAACACTCAAGGTTAAGTACTCAGTGAGTTTACATAAACTTTTACTTATTTTATTAATGGATAAGAAGACTGAAGAGATATTAGTGTTCAATAAAAATGAGGCAGTTGTCTATGCACTGTATATAAAGCAGATACATCAATATATGTATAGATATAAATATAGATTAGACATCTTTCTACTTATTTGATTGAATAGTAAAATCAACTGGGAATGTAAAAGTAGAGTGCTTACCTAGCATACATGAGACCTTAGGTTTTATCCCCAGCACAACATACACACACAAAAATCAGTCAGATCATCACCAGAGTCCTCAGGGAGGCTTACTGTACAGGGAATTAGGACACTGAATCAAACTGTCCAAGTATGAATTCCAACTATTTTCTTTTTCTTCCTCTATAAAGGGATAATTACCTACTGGTATTATAGTTGTTGTGATCATTAAATTAGATAGTACATAGTACTTAGAACAATGTCTCCTACACCTAAGAACTCCCAAGACATCAGGTATTAGCAGTACTGCTGTTACTAGTTCTTTGTGTTAAATACTCACAGCTGGGGTGTCTGGTTCTGCACAATGCCATGAATAGCAGAACATTTTCCATCTTAGCACAGTCATAATGGTTCCCTTGTGTCCTAGGCGAGTTCCAGCATCTTGCATCATAAGCTTTTGTAAAGTCAACGACTCTGCTACAGTCTTTGGATCTATGCAAACAGATGCATTGGCGGGTCTTCCACCTGCAGCCCATGAACCCCTCCAGTCCCTTGGAAACCCTTCAGGGGACTGATGAACCTCTTGGTTCATTAGCACTTGTTGCAGGTGGAAACTCCTGAGCTCTCAGCAGACACTGGCAAGGGCCCCAGCCCCACCATCTGGCCATCTCAATGGTGTAGAGTGAGCCAGCCCAATTTTTCATCATAGGCACCATTGCTTACCCAGATGTCACTGGTTTATGTTCATCAAATACATAAATAGTTCACCTCTTTAGTTTCATCTTGCTCACTGTCTGTTCACCCCCTGGGACAGCTTTTCCTGACTCCTAATTGTTTTCCAACCAGTTCTCTCCAGGGACTCTGCTCCCCTTGAGATTTGGCTTCTGTGACCAGTCAGATTTTTGCCTTACTGACTTCTAAGTCACCCCTGCCTACAAAAATATCTATCCCTGACTTCACAAAGCACCTATTCTGTTTGTGCACCACGCTATGTTCTGGGGCACCTGGGACACCTGAGTGCCCCTTCCCTTCTCCAGGCACACATCTACAAGGAGAGAGAAAAGCAGGAAGCCACTTCCACGGGGCACAGCCAGCCAGTGTAGGCAGTCATGCAAGATACAGGCTGAGCATGACCTGAGTAGATAAAACAGAAAAAATCAATAGTAGGTTCTGGTGAGATCCTTCTGTGTGGAGGACTCATGAGCAGATGAAAAATATGAAATTTTCAAAATTTGAGGAAATAAGACAGGATGCTAGGATGGAGAAGGCCAGAGTGGGGACAGAGGCATCTAACCCCGTGGTTGAGAATGTCCTTTCACCTAAGACCTGCCGTAACTGAAAAGGACCTAATACCTCATCATCTGTGTCCACCGGGTCATCTGCACAGCCCTGTCAATCCTCACCAACCTGCCAGGTGGGGACCCTGTCCTTCCCCATGGGTGCTCACAACACAGAGCAAGCAAGTCAGGGTTGTGATTTACACTTATGTGCCTGGGTCACCAGACTGTCACAGAATTTTCCTTAAATAGTCATCCCTCAATACCCGTGGGGTATCAGGAGCTCATGGGGATACTAAAATCCATGGATACTCAAGACCCTTTATATAGAATGCCCTGGTATTTGCATAGAACTTATGCATATCCTCCTCTAGATTTTAAATCACCTCTAGATGACTTATAATGTCTAATATTACTTAAAAGCTATGCAAATAGTTGCTATACTACATTGTTTAGGAAATAATGACAAGAAAAGTCTGCACATATACAGGCTTTTTATTATCATTTTCAATCTGAGTTGGTTGAATCTATAAATAGGGAACCTATAACTATGAAGGACCAACTGCATAAAGTTTTAGGAATCTCTTTCAAAATGTTCTGAAGAGGTTTGTTGGAATGCAATGAATTTATTTTTAGAGGATTGAAGCTGAAGGTTTGTTGAGAAGGTTCTAGCTTCTGCACACCCAAAGGGCATCCCACGACTCCCCTGCCTTGGTCACCCTGTGCCTGCCTCACACCTGCCCCCACAGCACACAGAGGATGCTGGTTTTCAGGCACGCTCTTGAGGGGACCTCCCAGGTTTCAGCTGTTTTAAAATGACAACAAACATGAATGCTTTGGTCACACAGTGATACAGCATCTTTACGATGACCATAAGTGTTCTCATAAAACAACCCTCTTTTGCACAAAACAACCACCTTCGAACTTTTAAGGCAATTGTGTTGTTTCAACTGGCCAAGAACAATAAATAGCTTTGAAGACCAAAAAAACGTTACTCTGACCCCAGTATCTGCATTGTCCTTAGAACTGTGCAGCTGTATTTGTTTTTCCTCCACCAACCAAAGTTAATGCTAAGTGATTTCCCAACCGCAGCCCAGTTTGCCGAGAATCAACTCCGATTTGCTGTGTCTGACATTTTTATGACCACAGATGTTTTCACATCTTCCCTCACATCATTCTAGTCTCTCTCTTAGAAACTTCAATAAATATCTTCACTATGGCCATCTTCATTTTCCTCTGGAGCAATTATTCTCAGCATATAAACCACCCTTTTTTTCTAAAAATAGAATTCCAAAGGCCCCATGTAGAAGGCACTTGGACAGCCTGAGTCACTTTGAGAAGCAGACTCCCAGGCCAGGCTGCGGGGGGTCAGGGCCCTGCAGCAGAGCTTGGACCATACTGGTCACCAATCCTCTTGGTGTATTTCAGCTACCTCCTGCCACATCTCCTTCCATCCAAACCTGGCCTGGACACCCACAGCATGCGGCACCCCACGGCCAACACCATCCAGCGAGTGTTTAAGATGAGCTTCGTTCCTGTTGGCTTCTGGCAAAGGTTTATAGCACGGATGCTGATCAGCTTGGCTGAGATGGACCTGCAGGTAGCTGCGGGTTCTGTGGGGCACCTGCAGTGTCCTGTTTCCTAGAGGGACCTGATTAAAGACCCTTCTCCTGCAGGGATGCCACTGAGCTAGAATCAGGAGGCAAAGGAGGCACAAACCGTTTGAACCATTCTGTGAATACCAAATCAGTGTCCACCAGACTTAGACAGAACATCCCCTTTTAAACAGTGGTCCCTAATGTCAGCCCACCTCCAGTTCACCCAGAGAGCTTGTTCTAATGAGAATACAGGTTACTGAGCCCACCCTCAGTGATGTGGACCAGGTCCCAAAATTGATATTTTTAACTATTCCCCAAGTGATCCTTGACTTAAGAAGCATGATCTTACCATCCTGGCTGTGCACTAGACTTGTCCAGAGAGGCTCTAACCAACACAGACCTTTCCTCAGACCATTCAAATCAGGATCTTTGGGGACGGGCATGGTGGCACACTTCTGTAATCCCAGCATCTTGGAAGGCTGAGACAAGAGGATTGTAAATTCAAGACCAGCCTCAGCAACTTAGCAAGACCCTACCAGAAAGAAAGAAAGAAAGAAAGAAAGAAAGAAAGAAAGAAAGAAAGAAAGAAAGGAAGGAAGGAAGGAAGGAAGGAAGGAAGGAAGGAAGGAAGGAAGGAAGAAAGAAAAAAGAAAGAGGGAGGGAGGAAGGAAGAAAGGAAGGAAGGAAGGAAGGAAGAAAAAAAGACATAAAACGGGCTGGATATGTGACTTAGTGGTAAAGCATTCCTGGCTTCAGTCCTCAGTAAAAAAAAAAAAAAAAATCAGAATCTTTGGTGTGGTCACCCAGTATCTTTTAAGACTTTCAGGTGATTTCACTCTGCAGCCAAGCCTGAAAACTTAACTTGGTCTGATTACAAAACAAAAAAAGACCTAACCCAAGGAATTTTGTCCTTGTGTTATGGGGACAAACCAGCTAGGGTTATGGAGTATTGACCTGCTGTCAGTCAACATAAATACTATGGAAATAATATTTGCCCAGAGCAGTGGTTCTCAAAGTGGGGTTCCCAATCAGCAGAATCAGCTTCACATAGTAACATATGAGGAATGCTAATTCTTGGGCCCAAACCCAAACCCACTGCCTCAGAAACTCCAGGATGGAGTCCAGCTATCTGTTTTAGATGGGCCCTCCAAAGAATTCTGATGCACTCTACAGTTTGTGAACCCCTGGCATAAATCTGGCCTTTTAAATCCTTTTTACATTGATCTCTGTATGAGCTTACTTTTGCTACCTTCTAATTAGAATGCACTTATTGAATTATAAATTCTTGGCTCCATAAAGCTGTTCTTTGATCTTCCCTTTTTATTAAAGTGGGAAGAAAAATAAATGCAGGAGCCTGAAAATCAATGGGAACTGTGGCAGCCTGTGTTAGCAGAAAAGGGATTTGTTTATAACGCCTGGAAGGTGCAGTGGGGTGCAGGCCCTGGCTCTCCAAGGTTCCATCCTTCCCTCTGCCCTCCCTTTGAACTCTGCATCCTGCTGCATTCTAAGTGGGAGGTCACCAGCGCCAGCATCTTGGGAGGCTGAGCTCACAACTGGGGCCCAGCTGGGTGCAGAGGCAGGCATCCTTCCCAGCAGCAGCCCCCACCCAAAATTTGGAAAGAAGTCCTATTAAAATTCAGACGGGTGACAGGGGGAAGAAGAGTTCAGTTGCATCTCTAATCAAAGACATGCAGATTCCCACAGTAGTGGATGCCACTTTTCACCTATCAAATCAGCAAAGAGCTGAACCTCAATACTCATATGTGGAACACTGGTGGTTACTGTGTCTCTGGTCTCATGGTTTCAAAAGCCAGTTCCTCCATATGCATTCAGAGCCTCAAAATCTTCAGCCCCTTCGATCAGTAATCACAGAGCTAAATACCTGAATTGAGGAAATCATTTTGAACCAGAGAAGTCTTTGTGGTTTCTTTCATGTTCAGCATTCCGTATTTGAAGAAGCAAAAAATTGGCATCACAATCTAAACATCCAAAAAGAAGGGAATAATTCGAGAAATTGCTATATTTCACAGCTTTCGCAAAATGAATGTTAAGTGAGTTTTTAATGACATGGGAAAAGTGCTGTTTTTTTTAAAATATACTTTTTTTTCTTTTTTCCAGTACTGGGAATTGAACCCAGGGCCTCACACAAGGTGGATAGACAACCACTCTACCTCTGAATCACATCCTCAGCCCCAAATTAAACAGAATTAGAAATACAACATACACTATTTTTTAAACTTATTTGTAAATTTTTTAAAACTCCTGGCATCCTAGATAACTGAATATGTCTTCCGGGTGTTAAATTGTTGTTTTATTTTCTCTCTTACCCACATTTCTGTCTTGCCCACATTTCTAACATAAATTTTTACTTGTGAAGTCAGAGAGGGAAAAGATTTTTTAAAAAGAAACGTCTACTTCCAATCATTTGGAAAAATCTGTTCCCAGGGTACCCTGGAGACCCCTGCAGATCATGCAGCGTTTAATTTGGCAGCAGGGATGAGCGGCAGGCGTGGGAGGAGAGGGAGGGAAGCCCATGGTGATTTATCAAGACGAGGCCGCCCTGGGCCTTGTTAGAGCTCTGCACAGGGCCAGCAGCAAGCACGGAATACTTAAGCAGGGTCTTTTCTGTCTGTCTTTCAGCTTTTTGAAAACAAGAAGAATACTAAAAGCAGGAACAGAAAAGTCACCATTTACAGTTTCACAGGAAACCAGAGAAATCGCTGTAGTACATTCAGAGTGAAGAGAAATCAGACCATCTATTGGCAGGAGGGGCTTCTGGTCACTTTTGATGGGGGCTACCTCAGGTAGGAACATCTGGAAGCCCACCAGCCCAGGTCAGCGAGGTTGCTGGGACAAGGACCCCCATAAGAGCTCCCGGAGGACACCTCACCAGAGCCCTGCTCGTGAGAGGGGTTCCTCACTGCAGCTTGCTACGAATGCAAGACCCTCCCTGTGAATGCCTGAGGCCCCCATCTTCTCACCCTTTCCACACTCCTTTTGCAGGACTGGAATGGTAAGAGCAGATGTGGCAGCCACGGCCCAGGACTTGAGGGAAATGGGCAGCCACTGAGCTAGCAGTGAGAACAGAACAGTGGGCACCTCCCTCACACAGTCCCTGAGGTGGGACCACCAGCCCACCCCCTTGTTCTGAGAGAAGCCAGACCAATGGGTACACTTGGGCTCCTCAGCTCCAGTCCCGCACTGTGGCCTAACAAGATGACAAGATGCCTTTTCTCTTCTTTTTTATTTATTCATTTATTTGGAGACACACACATGAAGTTAGATCAACAGACTTAATGAATGATCAGCACACAAGATTATTTAATATTTACAATGAATTTTTCAAAAGAATTCTTTTCTGTGTGAGAAGGTTCTGTGTAGATATTCTCACTTAAAGCTCACCATTGCTACTTGCAGATGAGAACACGGTGGCTCAGAGAGAGAAGGGACTTCCTAAGGGTCACATCTGAGAGTCAGAACTCACCCTGAGCAGCAAAGTCATCCTTATGACCACTTCACTGTGTTGGGGATGGTGTGGGGAGGGAGACAAGGACAAGACAGGTCCACAAACACAAGCAGAGGAGTCTCCTAGCAGTCCTGCAGGGCCTGGGGCCACTCTGGGTCCCTGGGTGGTGTCCACCCTTGGAGGCAAGGAGATAACCCCACGTTCACCTCAGCAGACTCACAATGGTCTCCTTTTTATTTCTGGGCTGCAGTGTGGAATCCTCTGATGTGAATTGGAAAAAGAAAAAAAGTGGAGGAATTAAAATCATTTGCCAGTCAGAAATGAGGGACTTCTCAGCAATGGCTTTTATCACAGATCATGTCAATTCCCTGATCGATCAGTGGTTTCCCGGTAAGAGAACTTTCTTGAACCAAGCCTTTGACCATGCTTTATTTCTTTATAAACCAGATGGGATTATTTCTTTGGGGATACAAATTCCACTGGGATTCAGTCCAAAAAAACCAGTGTGTGTTGCGATGGGGGTGTGGTGCAGGAGATGGCAAGAGTCTTAGCCCTTTGGTGAGGGTCCTATCCCCAGGGGACTCTGGCTCTGAGCTTGGGCAGGGAATGCTGTGGGAAGATGGGGACCAGGATCCCTCAGGGAATGTGCCAGCACTCGGGCCCTTGGGAAGACAGATGGCTCTGGATCCCATGCATGGCCCAAGGACATGCTCCATGTGAGCATCATACGTGGCTGCTCCACACTGAAAACAGAGGGACCGAAATCAGCGGGGGCTGGCAGACAGAGGTCTACCCCTGGCACAGGGGCAGGGAGGGAAGGGAGCACAGTGCTGAGGGGACTTGTCCTTCCCTGCCTCCCCCACCCTTCAGTGGTAAGCATCCACCCACATGGTCCTTTTCAGAACCTTTAGATCAGCTTTTTCATTGCAGTTCACCTGAAGAAAATCTTTTTTTTTTTTTTTTGGGTGCTGGGGATCGAACTCAGGGCCTTGTGCTTACAAGGCAAGCACTCTACTGACTGAGCTATCTCCCCAGCCCCAAGAAAATATTTTTTGATGTGAGCTGTTGAGGTCTTGTTTGTTTTGTTACTGGGATGGAGACAACCCCCCAGCGGGGCTTGTAGAGAAGAGGTTGTCGGGTGATGGTGCAGAGACAGGAGACCTGTGAGTTCTCCCTCAGGCTCTGAAAACTGGAGGCCAAGCCAGTGCAGAGCAGGTTTGGGATCCCAGTGCTGCCAACTGCCTGCTCAAACAAGTCCCCCAGCCCTTCTGAGCCACCTCCTCACCTGCCCAAGATCCCTGCAACCAAGAGAGCATTAGGAAAAGTGCTTACAGAAGTGGCAGGATGCTCGCTGGATACACATTCCAGCCATTAGGGTCTGGTTTCCTTTGGGGCTTGGAGTCCCTTGGGTACTGGCAGGAGGGTCCCCTACCAGGAGAAATGGCTTAGAGAGGGGCTTGCAAAGAAGGCTGTCCGGGGTGTGATTTGCAATGCTTTGGGGGCTCTAGGACATCCAAGGGGTTCCCAAGGCCCATATCAGCCCTCTGGGCACTGTGTAGGTCCCCATTCACTAGGGCCTGCCACCTTCAGATGCTAGGGAATTTGACACATGGGACCATCAGAAAATCACCTGAGATGAGGGGGACTCAGCTGAGCACCTGAGCCGAGACGTTCTGGAGCCAGCATCACCAGCCAGTGGCCAGGAACACTCCCAGCAGGATGCCTGTGGATGTCAAATGTTCCCCTCTTACCCTGCACAGAACAGGTGGTTGACCAGTCCCGATGGTACCTTCATAGGGCACTTCAAGGGGTGAGTTTCTTTGTATCTATGAGGCACACAGAAAAATTATGTCCCCTGCTCGGGGAAACCCATGTCAAATGATTAGTTTTGTCTCCTGTCATTTGTACTCATTATTCCCCCTCCCTGCATTGTTCTTCTAGAAAGCATCTTAGTAATGTCGAGTCATCTGTTTTTAATATGAAGAATGGCTCCTTATGCCAGCTGTGTTTGAATGACTGGAGTATAACTCAGATCCAGCCCCAGTCATGAAGGTGGGGTCCCCACCCTCCTTCTCACCCTGTTCCACCAGCCTGCCCAGGGGCACATGGCTGCAAGGCCCCTGCTCAGGGTTGAGACCACAAGACAGCTCTTAGGTGCATCCTCACCCACTCCTAGGGAACATCTTGCATGATGAACAATTGCACTTTCCAAAGTGCACTGAGTATTGGACTCATAATGAGTATGGATGTTCACAGTGAACAATGGTACTCAGCTTTGGACTCTCCCTGGGGTCCAGGCAAGGGCAGACAGACCCCTGCTGTGAAGGTTCTCCTGGCCCAGGTTCGCAAGGTGCTTGCTACTCAGGAGACCCACCTGCAGCCTCCTTACCCCACATGAACTCTTCTTCTTTGTCCCCATTTAGCCCTGACAGCCACGGAAAGTGACGGGACCCCTCTCATGGAGCAATATGTGCCCTGCCCAGTCTGTGAAACCTCCTGGGCCCAGCACAAGGATCCCAGTGAGAAATCGGAAGGCGTTCAGTACTTCGACATGGAAGACTGTGTGCTGACAGCCATCGAGCGGGACTTTATCTCCTGCCCTAGACACCCAGACCTCCCTGTGCCACTCCAGGAACTGGTGCCTGAGTTGTTCATGACAGACTTCCCAGCCAGGTATGCTCCCAGGGCCCCTCCCAGGACACATGTGCAGGTCACAGGGCTGTGCTTCTAGCTTTGCAAGTGCCCATCAATCCCAGGGCAGAACCCTCCCACCAGGTCATGCATGGTGGCCAATCTAGGGGTGACAGCAGCTTCCCCAGCCATGGCTTCCCACCAGATCTTAAGTGACTTTTAGGTTTCCATCCTAAAAAGGGAACCAGGAGGCCTTCCATTGTTGAAGCCTAAACAGGCCCAGCTGGGCACCTCACAGGTGAAGCTATCTGGGACCACTGCACTTTCTTCCCCTCTCATGAACTAGAGCTCCTTTCTGCTGGACTAGCCCTCCATTTGGAGGAAGCATTCTGTGGTCCTGCCCGAATGGTAATGACAACAAAATCCAAGTCCTCAGTAAAACATGGCACTTTCTTAAGTGGATAGCAACCCAAATCTGTGATTTGTTCTCCCTGGAGACAATTTGATATCAAGTGGCTCCCAACATTTTTGGAGTTCTAAAGTCCTGTTGTTTTCTCACTCAAAGGCATGCATGTGGGCTGGGGTTGTAGCTCAGCGGTAGAGCATTTACCTAGCATGTGTCAGGTACTGGATTTGATCCTCAACACCACATAAAAATAAATAAAAAAAGGTATTGTGCCCCATTTACAACTAAAAAATATTTTTTAAAAAGGTAAGCATGCTATATCTGGTTTCTTTAAAGAACATTAAACTCTCCCTTTTTTATAAAAATATTTGTATTCTCATATTTTCTACATCACTTCAAGTAGATGTGGAATATTCTATGAATTTGCAGAATTAGGATTCCAAAGCATGCTTCTGGATGAGTCTGTTAAATTAAAGAGGGGTTGGGGGTAGAGTTCAGTGATGGAGCACATGTTTAGCCTCCATGAGGACCTAGGTTCCATCCCTACCAAAAGTATAATAAATAAACAAAGAAAATGCTTCCTACATTAGGTGATGCCTACCGTTTATTCATTATTCCCAATAATCTCACAAGTGAATGTGGCAGATGCCACTCTTTTGCAAAATGACTTCCTTTCATTCCTAGATCTTTTTATTTAATTTATTTTTATTGTAAACAAATGGGATACATGTTATTTGTTTGTACATTTAGTAACAGCATACCATTTGCATAATCATACATTTACACAGGATAATGATGTTTGATTCATTCTGTTATTTTTTCCTTCCCCCCCACCCCTCCCACCCCTCTTTTCCCTCTATACAGTCCCTCCTTCCTCCATTCTTGCCCCCCTCCCAACCCCCATTATGTGTCATCATCCGCTCATCAGCGAGATCATTTGTCCTTTGGTTTTTTGAGATTGGCTTATCTCACTTAGCATGATATTCTCCAATTTCATTCATTTGCCTGCAAATGCCATAATTTTATTATTCTTTATAGCTGAGTAATATTCCATTGTATATATATATACCACAGTTTATCCATTCATCAATTGAAGGGCATCTAGGTTGATTCCACAGTCTTGTTATTGTGAATTGAGCAGCTATGAACATTGATGTGGCTGCATCTCTGTAGTATGCTCATTTTAAGTCCTTTGGGTATAGGCCAAGGAGTGGAATAGCTGGGTCAGATGGTAGGTCCTTTCCAAGTTTTCTAATCATTCCTAGATCTTTAACATGAGGATTCTCAGTTCTCAGAGATCATGTGAAGTTTTGTATATACACACATATGATTTTTTAGGGAGGTACCCAATTAGAGACCCTCCAAATTTTAGAATTTTCATTTGTTGAACTTTGCTATGTTTACCTCTCAGCTTAGAGACCCCAACTGAATCTGGGCTGTGGAATTCACTATGTGGAATTTGAAAAGCCAGATCATATTGTCTCTGTTGGTTTGGATCAAATCTCAGGTTGTAGCACAGTTCTGAAATGAAGTTACTTGATAGGAAGTTCGAAACCTTGACAATCTGAGTAGGATTCACAGTTCAGCAGAGGTGCTGTGGACTTCATCTGGGTCCCAACCACAGCCCCAAAGCTTCACACCCCGCAACTTGAAGTTTGGCAGACAGAACTCTGCCCCATGGCTCCTACAAAAGCATGCATTCCCTGAGTCTGTGCAAGTCCTAACAGAAAGCCCCAGAGGGAACCCCAGCGTTCCCACAGCTCCCCGTGCCCATCCTAGGTGAGAGGTGGTTTTGTTGGGTGCTTGGAGAACAACCCCAGCCCATCTTCTCCCATGTCCCCAAGGGCTGTAGTGGGTGTAGGTGGCGATGCAATTGAGCTATACCTGAGCAACCGCAAGCCCATTCCTAAAGTCGTGAGAAACAACCCCATCTGCAGGCCAGCCAGTGGGGCCAGGAAGGCTCAGGTGCGGACTTCACCTCTGCCTGGATGGGACATCTGACAGGGTGCTGGGGAACTCAGGTGGCCTTCAACAGGTCGGCTGCCTCCCCACCTCCCTTCTTTGCTCCCTGCTTTGCCTTTTCACTATACTTGTTTCTGAAGAAAAAGAGGAGTCTCAAGGAATGAGAAGCAGACTCAGAGGATCCTGGGGTAATGAAGGGTACCCATGAAGGCCCAAGCCTTGCATGCCAGCAAGAGCCCCTGAGCATCTGTTTTAGTCAGCTCTTTTGCTGCTGTGACTAAAGGATATGACCAGCACAATTATAGAGGAGGAGGAAAAGTTTATTTGAGGGCTCACAGTTTCAGAGATCTAAGTCCGTAGAAGGTCGACTTCATTCCTAGGGGCTTGAGGTGAGGCTGAACATCATGGTGGAGTGTGAGGCAGAGGGAAGAAGCTCACATGAGATCAGGAAGCAGAGACTCCACTCTCCAGATACAAATATATATACCCCAAAGCCACGCCCCAGTTCCCACCTCCTCCAGCCACACCACCTACCTCCAGTTACCACTCAGTTAATCCTATCAGGGATTAATTCACTGATTAGGTTAAGACTCTCAAAACCCAATCATTTCTCTTCTGAACCTTCTTACATTATCTCACATATAAGCTGCTGGGGGACACCTCACATCCAAACCATAACAGCATCAAAGCCCATAGAGGACCTGTAATCCTGCTCCTTCTGTCCTGGCCTCCATCTGGGCTGCCAGGAAGGCTCTAGGCCACTGTCCATGCAGCCCTGGCCTTCTTAGTCAAGACCCTCCAGGCCCACCAGGAATCTGCAGAGAAGGCCAAGTGGTCCAGGAGCACCTGCTAGTATTTCCAAAAGCCTGGCAGAAATCTCTCTTCACTAGGATCAGAACACACAGACCAGTGAGGTGACTGAAGCTCCCTGTCCTTGGGTGAAATCCCAGATAGTGTGGACACTGGTCAGGCAGATTGGAAGCTCTGCATGTTAGCGTATACAACCATGGCATAATAAAAAGTAAAGAGACATCCTCACAGTGAATAAGTCTGAGGGATGCTAACTGTCCAAGCACAAAATGCTTCAGAGTAAAACATCCAAAGGGATCCTTGTTCTGCACCCACCATTTCTGGAGGCTTCACCCTCAAGCTGGTATCATCAGCATTTCCTGGTCAGGTCCTGTTATGAGCCCACTTCACAGAAGGGGAGACAAGGTGTGGTTTTCCCGTGGGCATGTGGCAGGTCCAGGGTTAGCCCAGATTGGTCCATCATCACAGATGGCTTTGAACTGTGACCCCAGATCTAGTCGTTGGGCTGACCCTGAGCTGTGTTGCTGCAGGCTCTTCCTGGAGAACAGCAAGCTGGAGCACAGTGAGGACGAGAGCAGCATCCTGGGCCAAGGTGGCAGTGGCACCGTCATCTACCGGGCCCGATACCAGGGCCAGCCTGTGGCTGTGAAGCGATTCCACATCAAGAAATTCAAGAATTTTGCTAATGTTCCAGCAGGTAACAAGGGCCCTACCACAAAACTATTTTTTCCCAGATATTTTCTTCCTCAGGTTCACCTCCCTGCCACCTCAGGGAGGCCTGAGGTGACACACATATGGTGTAGGAGGTGAGGAGGGTGGGCAAGGCCAGTGTGGGCCCCAGGGAAGCTCTGTGTCATGCTTGGCCATTGGGGGACAGGCTGGAAGACCAAGCCATGTGAGGCCTGGAGGTTGCTCTTGGAGATCAGTCTCCTGTCTAGCTAAGAGCCCCCAAGAACAGAGACCATCCTTGCTATCTCCATCTGCTCTGTGCCAGGCACAGGCACAGAAGGTGGGGAGGTGGCCACTCCTAATGGATGGTGTAGAATGCTTCTCCCCTACTGCCCAACCCCACAAAGAAAGGAACTTCCTACTGCCCACCTTAGAGGCAGCACACTCAGCCCCACACATCATGGACAGTGCAGGAATGTTCTCCACCAAGAGGAACCTAGCACCATTTACCTAAGCCCTTTTCTGCTGCTGTAACAGAATACCACATGCTGGGGAATTTCTAAACAATAGAAATGTATTCAGCTTATGGTCCTAGAGGTCAGAAGGTCCAAGAGCATGGCTCTGATATCAGATGAGGGTCTTTGAAGGGTGAGAGAGTGTGAGAGCCAGAGAGCAAGAAGGGAGCCAAACTTTATTTTATAATGAACCTGTCCCATGATAATAATCCACTCCTGAGATAGTCACAGTACTCCACTTGTAAGGACAGAGCCCTTGTGATCTCATCAACCTCTTGTGAGGCCCCAGGTCCCACACCATTGCAAAGTTTTCAACATGTGAACTTTGGGGGACACATTCCAACATTACATGGCATCATGTAATGCCCAGCCAATCCTCCCTCTAGCCTGCTGAATATTACATTTTTCACTGCCCTTGGCTCAGGATAGCTCATCTGTCTGGTTATAAAGCTAATTTATACTCGTGGTAGCAAAATTAGAATCACAGAAAAATATAAAGAATATAGAAAGGAAGAGGCAAACTTATAATTGTCTGAAGAGAACATGGCTTTCTGCACAGAAGATCAAACAGACTTGGTTGACAAATGTCAGAGCTAATCAGAGCTTCCTGAAATTGCTAGACATGAGAAAAATATCAGAATTCAGCAATGTCCCTGTACACAATGACCCATTAGAAAATGTCCTCCGTGATAAAAGCCATAAAATAAAAACCATGTGGTATCAAGGAATTACTAGTGTATCATTCCACATAGTTCTCATCTGAATCCTAACAGGGCATGTCTACATATAATTTGATTAACTGTAAAATGCATGTGCAATGAGAAAAATCCTAGAACTGAGAACATGGATAATGAAAGAAAAAGGGCAGAGGACCGCCCTGAAAATGTCATGACATGAATCTGCAGGCATTAAGGCTGTTTCCTCCTGGGGCAAGCATAGGCCCGTCTAGAGAACAGAAACAGTCATGCACTTGCAGGAAGCTGGCATATAGCAGAGGTGACATAGCAGGTCAGGGGAGAAGGACATGCCAAGATTTGGATCCTTGTTGCACATCATAATAAAAAATAAATGTCTAATGGATTAAGGACCCAATGTGGAAAACAAAAGATTTATGCTTAAGAACCAAGTGTCTGGACACATACATAGATCTGGCACAACTAGTGCCTTTGGTCACCAAGATTTTCATGCTGTTTAAACTTTCACCTCCAACAATCCCCTATGATAAAATATAAGCATAGAGGAAAAATAGAATCAAGGGGACAAGATGGATAGGACATGAGAGGACAAACAGGGCCTGCATGAACCCTGCCTGGTGGCCTCAGGCCCAGCTGATTGTGTGTGTGCTGGTCACAGCCTGGTAGGCAGTGTCCTGACCCCTCCAGGGTCTCATGCAGGCTGTCACGAATTTCAAGGGCATTGGAAGTTTACGATTTGGGGTTAGAAATCACCTACCACCTCCTGGACCTGTCTCTTCTGGCCTGAGATAACTGTCACAGACAGGTCAGTGGCCCTGGGCACTTGTGGTTTCCACCTTCAGGGATCCTGGCTGCTAGCAGTGACCTAAGCCTCAGCATTAGCATTCTTGAGGGGAGAGAGGAAGGGAGGGACCTTGTTAAATTCTAGACGTCTCCTGAGCCAGTGCTGAGTGAGACACCAGGGATGCAAAAGAAATAAGACAATGGGTCTGGGGTGAGAGCTACAGAGCCCTCTCTGGGTGACAAGGGTGGGCACATGTTGCAGTCCTCCATCAAGAGGGCCAGATGGGCCTTACTGGGTGCTCAGGAACTGCCAAAAGTTACAGGATCACATTTAACACTTGAAAAGAGGGGGCTTAGCATCAGTGCACAGTACCACCCAATGGGGCCAAATTCTTGACAATGATATTGCAATCCCTTATCCAATGTGTGCCTTAAAATGTAAGTCCCTGCCCCACCTGATCCCTCCATCCCTGCAAGGCAGCTCTGAGTGTGGCAGGCCCCCCATGTCATGTGGCCCCTGGGATGCTGCCCCACCAGCCTGTCAGAGTCCAGCTGGTCCTGGGTCCAGCAAGGCAGTCCATGCCCTTTGTCCTCCCTGGTGACTGAAGGCTGTGCTGTCCCCCAACAGACACAATGCTGAGGCACCTGCGGGCCACAGATGCCATGAAGAACTTCTCAGAGTTCCGGCAGGAGGCCAGCATGCTGCATGCCCTGCAGCACCCCTGCATCGTGTCACTCATCGGCATCAGCATCCACCCGCTCTGCTTCGCCCTGGAGCTCGCCCCACTAAGCAGCCTCAACACTGTGCTGTCTGAGAACGCCAAAGGTAAGGCCCTGCAGGGGATTGCCTGGGCCCTGCCTCCAGAGGCCACCAAAGCAGCAGGGCTGGCAGGGCAGGCCTTAGGAAAGCCACCATGGGCCCAGGAGCTCCCCCTAGCCCTACCCAGCTGTCTGGGTGCAAAAGTAAAGCCACAGGTGGTCTCAGTGACCCAGTTCCATGACAAGGCACCTCACCAGGTCTAAACACTTGGATGGTGACGTTGGTAAGACCTGAGGACCTCATGCTTTAGAACCACAGAATCAGGTTCCAAATCCTGGTTGCCATAACTTGCTTATTTTACATGCCTATAAAAGAGATAATAATAGCCCCCCAGGGAGGGCATCAAGCTTCAGTAGCCCCCCAGGTGGGCACAAACTACAGCAGCTGGTACCTCAAGCCCACCAGCTACAAAACTAGATCACTTCTCTGACTAAGGCACTGTGCTGCCTACCACTGAGAAGTCTGAGACCCTGGGTTCAGTTACCATATCTGAGTCTTTTAAGAAATTGAAAAAGAATTTACCTTGAGAAATGCTGACTAAACTCCAAAGAACTGCCAAAATAATGAAAGAAGGTATCTTTAGACTGAGGAAGAAATGGTATTAAAATCAGTCCCTTCTCCCTCAGTGAGAAATAAAAATTTTAAATGAACTTCTTACACCTGCAGCTCAGCTCTTGACAGCAAGACCACCCTGACCTGAAATGAACTCTGGGGATTTTGAATCCTTGTCCTTTTAGTAAAAACACCAGAAATTCCAAGCATGAAATATCATGAAAGGAGCTCTCACAACGAGCAATCCTAAATACAATTTCACTCGCGAAGAACATTCTCTGTCTAGCTTCAAGAATAGTGAGAAGGTGCCAGTGGAACATAAAGTATTGGGAGATGCATGAGTCAGCTTTCTGTTACTGTGACAAAATATCTGAGAAAAACCACTTAAAAGAAGGCAAAATTTATTTTGGCTCACGGTTTCAATCCATGGTTGCTTGACCCTATTACTTTGGACCTGTGGTGGGAGCTTGTAGCAGAGAAGGCAGCTACCTGTGGCGGCTGGGAAGCAACAAGAGAGAGGGGAGGGACCAGGGTCCCATTATGCCCTTCAAGGTCATGCTTCCTGTGACCTAACTTCCTTCCACTAGGTCCCCCTCTTAAAGGTTCCACCACCTCCCAATAGTGCCACAGGCTGGGGACCAAGACTTTAACACATGGGCCTTTGGGAACAAACTATAACAGAAGAAAGGAGGGGAGAATGGATAATTCTAATTTTATTCAATCAGAATTGAAATTTTGATCGATTTCAAAATTGTTATTTTTTTTTCCTGCAAGATTCTTCCTTTATGCCCCTGGGACACATGCTTACCCAAAAAATAGCTTATCAGATTGCCTCAGGCCTGGCCTACCTGCACAAAAAGAACATCATCTTCTGCGACCTGAAGTCGGACAACATCCTAGTGTGGTCCCTGGATGTCAAGGAACACATCAACATCAAGCTGTCTGACTATGGGATCTCACGGCAGTCCTTTCATGAGGGAGCCCTGGGTGTGGAGGGCACCCCTGGCTACCAGGCCCCAGAGATCAGACCTCGCATCGTGTATGATGAGAAGGTACCTGCCCAACCCTCGCAGTCCCTGGCCCAGTCCCACGGGTCTGGAGCCCAGGTCCCTTCTGAAGCCAGCCGAACAGTCCTAACAGCACCTAGAGCTTCCCCCAGCACACTTTTCTCTCTGTGACCTTGCTCAGTGAGGGAAGTTCTGGCATAAATAGGAAGGACCCAGGGGCCTCTATCTTTCTGCTTGTGGAAAGGTTGACTTTTCATTAGGTTCAGAATTGTCAAACCTCAATTCATGGACCTTGTACAGGCCGTAAAGAGTGGAAAAAGAGTCTGAGACAGAACTATGACATTTGATGTACAAAATGAGGACAGAAGACCAGCCTTGCAGGGTACTCTTGAGAAGCAGATAGAGTAAAGTTGGTAAAGGCTCCTGGCCCATAGGGGCTAGCTACAAGGTGCTGGCCAATCCAATGCCAAACCAGAGGACAACAAATTCTAGCAGGACAATTGTGGCTTCCCCAGGCAATTACACACAGCCCATCTTAATTCAGACAATAGCTAATGTTTATCTTCTTCCCTGATAACCGGTAGATGCAGGTATTCAGACAACATGAAATTATTTCATGCCACCCTGCTACACCTAGTACCAGCCTTGTTAATTAATCCCAACATTGAAATTCCCCTCATCTGCAATTTCTTATTAGTGGGTTATTCTCAGATGGGTCATTGACTATTTGCTTTGAGAATGACCTAAGCATATTTAGGTTAACTTGGCACCTGTGTCTGTTGCTCAAGATAGAAAAGTCAAATCAAAACAACAGACATATGAGCTTCTTAGTAGCAGATAATTCAGACAAGATGATTACCTTGAAACTACGATTATAATAGAAACATTCACATTAAAACTTTTCAAGTCTTTTCGCAGCCATTCTCCTGCTAAAAGTCATTTCTTGACCCTTATAAGTTGTGCAGGTGCCTGTAAATTCTTTCCTTGGTGGGCCTTTTTATGAAAATGAAAGTGAGAGAGGTAGTTTATAATCTAGGAGCTACTTCCCTCCTGTGAATTACATACACAGCCCCTCTAGTGCCAAACCTGATAAGTTGAAGGTCTTGCCATCCTTGTGGCCCTTAATACCTGGAGGTTAGCAAGCTCTCACTATGAGTTTATTAGTTGGAAGGATAAATGGATGGATGGATGGATGGATGGATGGATGGATGGATAGATGGATGGATGGATGGATGGATGGAAGGAATGATGAATTAATGGACAGTAGGACAGGAAGACAGATAGGTGGATGGGAAGAACAAAAGTATGGGAAGATGAATGAATAAATTCACAGAGGCACGGATGGTCAGATAGATGTCTGGATGGGTAGACAGTTGGATAGAAAAAGGATGGGTAAATAAAAGAACAGGTGGTTGGAAGACTACATGGATGGGTAGATGGGAGAATGTGTAGATAAATGGACAGATAGACAGATGTTTGATTGGTTGTTTGGAATGGAGACAGATGGATAAATTGGTGGAGGGATCACTTATGGTCTTCCTTTGGCAGGACTCGTGTTTTCCTTGTCTAATCTCTCTGCTTCCTCCAACTCAGGGCCAGTTGCAAAAGCCACTGGGCTCAGGCAGGGGACCTGACTTGGCTTGCCTTTCTGCCCAGGTAGATATGTTCTCCTATGGGATGGTGCTCTACGAATTGCTATCAGGACAGCGTCCTGCACTGGGCCACCACCAGCTTCAGATTGCCAAGAAGCTGTCCAAGGGCATCCGCCCCGTTCTGGGACAGCCAGAGGAAGTGCAGTTCCATCGACTGCAGGCACTCATGATGGAGTGCTGGGACACAAAACCAGAGAAGGTACCTGGGGGTGCACAGAGACTGGGGCCTGGAACCTCCTGCCCCTGGGACAGAGACTATGGCAAATGTGTGTATGGCTGCCCACCACCCTTTACTAAGAACAGCAGGCAACCTTCTCTGCTCACCTCTTTTATAGAGAGATATTTACTGCTCCAAACATACCCAGTATCGTTTTGTGTGTCATTCTCAGGAAAAATGAACTTTCTTTTGGAATTTTTCAAATTTGGGGATATTTGCATAGATTTTACTAGTTAAGCATACCTAATCCCCAAATCCAAAATGCTCTGAAATCCAGAACTTTTGAGCACCATTCAACATGTATATCAATTCCTTTATAGTAATATATGCAAGAGCAGAGGGAATCTGAGTATCTCTTTGTAAAGTAATGGGGGGAAAGGTTGCTTGTAAGAAGCAAGGGTCATAGTATAGTATAGTAGTAAAGCTATTTTATTGTTCACTGGGAGAGGCCCCAAGTTTCAAGGTTAAACTCATTTATCAAATCAGACAGACTTGGTTTAATGAATTGAGAATAAATAGGGTTTGAGAAAAATCCTTCATGAGAGTATATGTCCTCTGGCATGGCGAGATGTTGTGGCCAGTGATGACCCAGAAGCCTAGATGGATATGTTTCTGGTATCTGAAATCTTGAGGCTCTTGTTAGGATCTGGTCCTGAATGACAGATTCCCTCATCCCTACCTGGCTTGAGACAGCTGATCTCATGAATAGAACTGGCATGGAGATGCTCACAATCTGGAGGCCTCTCTCCCTCAGCGCCCGCTGGCCTTGTCTGTGGTGAGCCAGATGAAGGACCCAACCTTCGCCACCTTCATGTACATGCTGCCCTGTGGGAAGCAGACTGCCTTCTTCTCGTCGCAGGGCCAAGAGTACACTGTGGTGTTTTGGGATGGAAAAGAGGAATCCAGGTAACCTCCTGATGCCTGCCCTGTCCTGCTGGTATTTGGGGTAGAATTGGAGAACAAATCGGTGATGACCACAGTGAACATTGTTTAGTGGACAGTGGGTAACAAGACTTGGTGAGAGTCCATTCAGGAGAGCAGGAAGAGAGAAAACTGAGTATGTACAGACACACAGTACAGGTTTATGGTTAAGAGAGGCCAAAAAAAAAATGGGTGGTGTGTTGGGAACACAAGTCAAGGGAGGGTTTTGCTTTGAGACGAAGCCATTTGCAGCCTGGTTAGGCACGGCATTAAATGATGCTGCAGGTGGGAGATCGGGCAGTGAAGTTGCTGCAGAGTAAAAGAGAATGGGATCCAGAGCCAGGTAGGAGGGTCACCCTGCAATAAAAACCAGTTGCAGCTCCTTTTCTCAATGAAATAGCAAGAAGAAGAAGAGAAGCAGTGGGAGAGGTTTTGGATATTCCAGAAGGAAAGAGAAGGTATGGAATGGGCATGGGGAAGTCCAGGGTGCCTGCAGGTTGGTACTGAGGCCTACTTCAGGCTGGAGGGCCTGTGTTTGAAAAGAGACCCACCAGCCTGGTTATGTGACTTTCCCTAGCATGTTCTGCTTCCCAGATTGCAGAAGGGGCAACAAGGTGGTTTTAAGCAGTCAGGGTTTTGCCAGGCATAGGAGCCAGGTGCCTTCAAGGAAGTGATCATATTATAGAGAAGGACATGGAACCTAAGTGAGGCCATAAACTGTGGAAGACCAAAGGTCCCATTCTTGGTAGAGTAAGAAAGACTTGCAAGGAGTAATGATGTGAGGTGAAGTGAGCCAAAAAGCCAGGACCTGGTCAGACAGAAGGTGCTTGGTGTGGCATGGCAGGAGGGAGGCAGTAACAGAGGCAGGATCTGGAGTGCAGCCTCGGGCGCGGGTGGCTGGGAGAGTATGGGGAAGAGGCCACTGAAGAACAAGCCAGAGGTCCCAGGACACAGAGGCCAGGGCATGGGAAAAGGAAGTGTCAAAGACTAAATCTCTGAGAAGTCTCATACCATCTTGTAGGAGAACCTTCAGTCTTAACCGGTGTGTGTTGCCTCTCTCACCTACCTACTGTGAGATCTTCACAGGTGACAATAGCCTTCCAGTGAGCCCTGTGCAAACATTTTCAGGTGCTGAAGTCAGGGAGGTCTAGATAAAGTGAAGCCTGGGTGGTAATGAGATTAATGGAATGGACTTTGCAGTTCCCTCAGGTCAATCTGGGTGTCGTTTGCATCCGATTCTATGCCACTGGGACTGAGGGTTGTGACATAGACACACACTAAAAAATTGATGCCTTAATGAAAGATGTCACTCTAAAAAGCACCACTGACTGTACCTTCCTGATAGGATACATTCCAAGGATAAAATAAAAAGCAGTTTTGCAGCCAGGCATAGTGGTGCGTGCCTGTAATTTCAGCAGCTTTGGAGGTTGAAGCAGGAAGATTACAAGTTCAAGGCCAGCCTCAGCAACTTAGACAAAGTCCTAAGCAACTTAGACAAAGTCCTAAGCAACTTAGTGAGACTCTGTCTCAAAAGGACTGGGAATGTGGCTCAGTAGTAAAGTGCTCCTGGGTTCAATCTCTGGTACCAAAAAAAAAAAATTAAAAAGCAGTTTTGCACAGCTGCCCTCCAGCCCTCCATCCATATCCACTGATTCAACCAACTGCTGAGGGAAAATATTTTTTAAGTGAAATCTGTACTAAACATGTATACACTTTTTTTGTGTCATTATTCCCTAAATAATTGCGTATAAGCATTATTTACATAGCATTTGCATTGTAGTATTGCAAGTCATCTAGAGATGGATTAAGCTCTATGAGAGGATAGTATAAAAATATTATGCCATTTTATATAAGGGACCTGAGTATATGCAGATTGTGGTATCCATGGTGGATCCTGGAACCAATTCCCTGTGGATACAGGAGGTGACTATGTATCACCCTGTTTTCGGTAATTGCATTGTTTGAGGTAGTGTTATTGTTATTCTGACATATTGTTGTAGTTGTGGAGAAAAGTTAATGAATAATTATTGTTGTTGTCATTGGAAGCCATGATTTTCGGCATGAGCTAAAATGGGAATGGGATATTAAGTTAGGTAAGTTAAAAACCTATAGTTCTGAATTGAAATTGCATGGACTTGGGATATATTTTATTTTTGGGCCCACTGAAGAAACCTCAAAACAATAAGCAATCAAATACACTTGAACCCTGAGGACTCAGGTGGTGGTCTCTAAGTAACCAAGGGAACCAGGCATCAGGGGAGAAAAAGACGGATTCCAGGTCTGGGGTGAGACGTAAACCTGGGACATTTGTCACATGAGAAGCAAGATGTTCTCAAAGACTTCTGAGATATTTCAAAGGGACTCCAGAGTCAGCCTGGTCCTGCTGGTGCTGGGTTGGGCCCCACTCCACACACCTGGGGATGCTTTCTTTATCTTCTCCGTCTTGCACACACAATCACACAATAGGGTATTGGAGATGGTTCTGCTCAAGACACAGAAAGCTCATTCCCAGAGGGAAGAGAGAGGCCTCTTTGTGTGTCCTGTGAAGGTTATTGGAAGCTCCCCACCAGCCTGAAGAAGGAGCAAGCTCACAGGAAGGGAGGAGGGTTTCCGGCCAGATGCTCAGGGCAGTGAGCCTGGAGAGTAAGGGTGGAGCAGAACTTGGGATTTATCCCTGAATTACAGAAGGCAAGGAGGCAGCAGGAAAGGGAGAATAATACACCTGTGATAAAATTGTGATTGGAAGGTATAATATTATTGTTTTCCTTATATTAATTTTTTCTAAGTAAAAGCTATTTAAAAATGTCTTAATTTCATTTTTTTAATGCATAGGGGGGAAACGACTGAAAAAGAGGTAGACAAATATTACTTTGAAGCAAGTTTTGTTTGCTGGTTTTTTCACCCACTCTTATCATCTGCAATCACGTGTTGTCTGTCAAAGATGGCAAGGGTTCCCAAAATATGGTGACAGAAAACATTTACAGTGTGGATTCCTGCTCACTAGCTTAACTTGCTCTCTTGAATTGGGGGAGAAGAACTGTGTGCTCTGGGATGCAAAACTAACTGCCTCCCCAACTCCGTCTTTTCTTCTGTGCAGTGAATACAGGCGATGTCCCGGCAGGATGGTGGGGAGGCACTGGCAGTGCTGCCAGGGTTGCCTGGCCTGTGAGCCCAGGGCTAGCTCTTGTAAATGACTGCTCACTAGCTCTCAGAACACCCATGTTGGGAACACATTTTGAGCCTCCACACCAGGCTACTGTGGAATTTACCCATCTTGTCTTTAGCCTTGGCCTTGATACTTGGCTCAAAAGGGTCACCTATATCGGCAGGAGCTGAGCATTGAGAGGACAGTGAGTGGTCTTAGTGGAAGTGCCTTTTCTTCATGCTGGGAGCAACTGTCTCAACCCTCAGAAGTCATACACACACACACACACACACACACACACACACACACACAAAGGCTTTCTTCCCTTTGGGAATATCCTTTCTCTACAATGTTCAAGCATTACTACCCAGCAGGCAGAACTCAGGACCACCCAAAGGCATAAAGGGTGAATCTTGACCTCTCAGAAGGTGACAAGATGTGACCCTAGCTTCCAGGAGCAAACAAGGCCCAAAGTTGATGTCCTCCTCCAAGGTCATTATACCAGGCATGGGTGAGGGAGGTGGCCCCTGGTCCTAGAACTGACCATGTGTTGTTGCTGATCACAGGAACTACACCGTGGTGAACACAGAGAAAGGACTTCTGGAAGTGCAGAGGATGACCTGTGCTGGGATGAAGCTGAGCTGCCAGCTCAAGGTCCAGAGCTCTCTGTGGACTGCCACCGAGGTAACCACCTGCCTGTAGGGCCCCCAACAGAGCAGGCTCTACCAGGGTGCAGTTTTCAGGGGGGCCAGATACATTAAAATACAGGATGCCCACATCAACATGACTTTCAGGTAACCCCCAGCTCATCTGCAGGCGGTCCTCAGAGCAGCGCCATCAGCCCCACCTGCAGCTGGCCCTGCCTGCCCCTGGCTGGGCCGCCAAGCTCAGGGCGAGAATCAGGGGTAGACTCTCAGCTGGAGGAGAAACCCAGTAGGTTGGTGACATGTGCTGGTTCCACACAGCACATCCTGGTTTCACATCACTTCTAAAACTTTTGCCTTCACATCAGGTTAAGCCACTCAAAGGCCAAGGAACTGTCTTCTAAAAATTCTGGGGCGGAATTCCCCAAATCAAATGCTCTGAAGTTTTGGTAGGGGATAGATTGGTGCAATCTTTCTACAAGACGTTTGGAAAGTATGGTTCAAATACAGATCAGAAATTTCAGAAATACTCATATAGCTTAAGCCTTGTTAACTTCAATTTTAAGAATGTATCCTAATAAAATAAACAAGACACACCCATGCCTGGAGAAATCTATAAGAATTCTCATGCCTGTCAAGTCATAGTAGTGAAAACTTGGCGTTTCTCTGACGACAGATTTGCCTAATTACAGTACACCCGAGTGACCGACCATCAAGAGGCACCCCAACATCATCCTTCATGGAGGAAGTGAGAAGAGGGCTCTACCCGTGGTGTATTGTCATTGTATTGTGATGCCACTTTTGTCAGTACCACAAACACACACAAACACCCACAGAAAACCCACAGAGGTGCTGCGTCCCACATCCCCAAGAATGATTTCCTCTGAATAATGGATTATGGGCAATTTTATTTTTCTTCTAGACTATTCTGTATTTTTCAGTTTCCACAAAGAGCATAAATACTTCGACAACCAACCAGAAACCCTCTATCCAAGTTACATTTTAAGGAACACAGGGGATCCCTCAAGCCAAGCACACCCCAGTAGAAAAGGACAGCACCTTCTGCCCTGGGTCTCATGGTGGGCTCCTCTGTCTCTGCAGGACCAGAAAATCTACATCTACAGCCTCAAGGGCATGTGCCCCTTGAACACGCCCCAGCGGGCCTTGGACACTCCGGCTATTGTCACCTGCTTCTTGGCAGTACCTATTATTAAAAAGGTGAGTTGTGGGGGAGGTGGGCATGCAAGTCTCTGACTCCCTCTCCCTGTTTGAGTGGGCTTCCCACCTGTGTTGGACTGGGGAGTACTGGAGCCACGCCCTCTTGGACCACCTAGCCCAGGGCACAGCCCACCTTAGAGACGCTGGCCGTCATTAGCATAGAAAGCCTACAGTCCACAAGCAAACAGCCCCTGACTGGGGGAGGTGCTTTTGGAGCCAATGGTGCAAGCCAGCAGCTGCATGTAGGCCCTTGTGATAGCAGCGACATCAGGAGCCTCTTCTCCACCATTACTCGCCTCTACCTTCCCAGGGCCATTCAGTTGCTGTGTCCTGGCAGGTCCAGCTTCTCACCTGTCAGGCAGCCATTTCTCCTCCTCTCTGTCTCTGCCTCCTCTCAGGGTCTCACTGTCCATCCCAGACCTCAGTTCTTCTTTTGCCCAGGGTGGCCTGGCAGACCCATCTCAACCTCAGGCCTGACCAAGTGGTACTCTCCCCGACCCAGGGCCCAACCAGCTCTGCCACATCTTGAGCTATCTAGAGACCCTCACCCCACTGGCCTCTGTGACTCTCCCCACACTGCAACACACTGTGCTGGGGCGTCTCCATCCAGCCTCTGCTAGGAACAGTCTTCCACACATACGTCCCTCCTATTCAGTTCTCAAGATTGCAGGGACCGTGACCCTCCCACCACCACCACAGAAGCCATGCTGTGTGAGAGGCAGCTGCCTGACTTTCCCAGGTTCTGCAGCCCTCTTGGGATCCAGGCACTGCTAGGGCAAATCTGACTCTGCCCCGAGGGACCTGTTTAAGCAGCAGACACACTCGCCAATGCACGCATTTCCTGGTGTCGCTTATTAAAATGTGTTGACTGTCATCGTTCCATTCCAGTTTCCCCATCTGTAAAATGGGGGTATTAAGAGATGGTGGAATGGATCTCTGGGTTTAATGTTCCCAGAGCTCTAGGAGGGTGCACTTGGAAATTGTGTTATTATGACCCCTCTGACAGTCACAAAATATGAGTTCTCTCCACCCTGCTCCAGTTTCGTTTTTTTTAAAAAAAAGAAGAAGAAGAAGAAGAAACAGGTATGAAATGAACCTCAGAGTCGTTTATGACTGTGGCCCATGCTTGAGGCTGGGCAGCTCGACCTGCACCAGAGCACAGGAGAGCAGGACACAAAGCATCATTGAAGGCCATCGCTGGCCAGAGCCCCAAGCGAGGGCACCACCTCTCACACAACCAGGGGGAATAAAGCCGACTCTGTGCTGAGCTCCTGTGAGGGGTGCCCGCCCTCTCAGAGGCCATCCTGCCCGGGCCACGCAGGGCAGACCCCTGCATTCTTGCACATGCACGTTCACACCCAGCCGGGACGTGGCATTCACCATGCTGGCCAGGCTGAACCGGAACTGCAGGGAGAACTTGGAGCCTGCTTGCCATGGCTGCTTTCTAAAATCCCTCTTAAAATCCCAAAGGTGGATTTTGATAAACTTTCTTCAAGCTTCTTTCCCTGGATATTGAGCCCCAGGCCAGTCACTCTGTTACCCTGGACAGCCCAACCCCCTGACTTGCCCTGACTCCCAACAAAGCTGCTTTCTGCCGCTCACCCTCCCTGGCAGGAGGCCTGGGTCCTGCTGTGTCCTGACTCTGCTTTTGTTCTGCGGAGCTCTTTCCACCCCCACTACAGTGTTCCCACTCTGTCCTGGGAAATGCCCTGGGGAAGCCTGGGGTGGGCCCAGCACTCAGTGCTGTCCCTGCCACATTGGCCTCTGCCCAGAGACCTCTGGTGGGTGACTGCAGAAGAGGTCATGCTCCATCACAGGCATGAGGGGACCTCAGTGACCTCATCAATGTCAATACCATGGGCATTTCAGAGTAAGAGTCATAAACTGGAAATCAGGCCAAAAAATACTTCTAGGAGAGGGTTGAGTTGGGAGCGATTTCTTCCAGAATGAGTTCAGCAAATATGTATTATCCACTTGAAGAGAAATCTATGTAGAGTCCCAGACTCACAGAGATGAATGAGACTCAGCTCATTCAGTTGTGGGCACAGAGACTTGGCCTCTGCTTTCACGGGGCACCCTGTCTAGCATGGGCAGACCCCCACAATGCCTACAACTGCTTATTATTATTAAGCAGTGTTCATAGGAGGGAGGGCACCATGCCCTGCCTCTCAGGGAGGTCTTGGTGGCCTCCAAGGAGAAGCAACTCCCTGCCTCTCATGCTGCAAGAAGCTAGCCGCAGCAGAGGCAGGAATGTGGTCCAGCTGACATCTACCCTCACTTGGTGACGTAGGCACTGCTTCCTTTGCCACATAAGAAGAAGTATGGGGTTAGCTCTGCTGAGCTAAGACTGCACCTCCTCTGGACTCTGGCCCAGAGGCCTCTGCTGGCAACCCCAGCCTTTCTAAGAGCTTTTCTTCTCTGGGTGCATTAGTGGAAATCAAGTGGCCACCTAAGGCAAGTGTGAAATGAGTCTGGTACGCACTTTCTTTTCTGGAGTGGGTGAAACCAAAGGGCATCATGTGTCCCTGTCTCCTCCCCACAGAATTCCTTCCTGGTGTTGGCAGGCCTGGCTGATGGGCTCGTGGCTGTGTTTCCCGTGGTGCGGGGCACCCCGAACGACAGCTGTTGCTACCTGTGCTCACACACAGCCAACAGGTCCAAATTTGGCATCCCAGACGAAGACACACGGCAGAACCCCTACCCAGTGAAGGCCATGGAGGTGGTCAACAGCGGGTCTGAGGTCTGGTACAGCAACGGGCCAGGCCTCCTCATCATTGACTGCACAGCCCTGGACATCAGCAGGCGGCTGGAGCCCTACGCTGCCCCCTCAGTCGTCATGTCAGTCGTGTGCAGCTCCGATTGCAGGGGAGAGGAGGTCGTCTGGTGCCTGGACGACAAGGCCAACTCCTTGGTTATGTACCATTCAGCCACCTACCAGCTGTGTGCTCGATACTTTTGCGGGGACCCCAGCCCCCTCAGGGACATGTTTCCTGTGCAACCCTCAGGCCTGGAACCCCCATGCAACCACATGACCAGCCTGAAGGGACCTGAAGGGGATTGCATCGCAGATGTGAGCATAATGTACAGTGAGGAGCTGGGCACGCAGATCCTGACCCACCAGGACTCGCTGACCGACTACTGCTCCATGTCCTCCTACTCCTCGTCCCCACCCCGCCGGGCCACCAGGTCCCCCTCCAGCCTGCCCAGCTCCCCAGCCAGCTGTTCCAGTGTGCCTTTCTCCACTGACTGTGAGGACTCAGACAGGCTGCAGGAGCCCAACGCTGCCTCCGACAGGTCTGAGCACGACCTGACCCCCATGGATGGGGACACGTTCAGCCAGCACCTGCAGGCTGTGAAGGTCCTTGCTGTCAAAGACCTCATCTGGATCCCCAGGTAAGTTTCCTGATGGGGGAGGGGTCACCGTCCTGTGCTGCCATGGCTCTTGTTTTGGGGGTGGGGTGAGCAGAACCCTATCACTTCCTTCAAGATAACATCCAGACCCACCAGGGCCTATTCTTCCAAGGATTCGCTCCCTTGGTTTTGGAATTGGGAGTGATGTCAGCAAATCTGAGAATGGCCACACAAAAGCACATCTGCCCACTGGAGTTTAAGGTGCCACAAAAGGAGAACCACAGTCAACTGTGATTGTGTTTCCCACTGGGAAAGTTCTTTTCTGCCTCACAGTCTGTACCTTCTCTGTAACCTAAAACCTTAGCAGAAACTGCACATTTGTGACTTGGGAGCCTCATCTCTCAGCACACAGCTCCATTCCCCCCAGAAAACGCTTCCCCCTCTTGGTTTTGATTTCTTAGGCGTGGTGGAGATGTTATTGTCATTGGCCTGGAGAAGGATTCGGGTGCCCAGCGGGGCCGTGTCATTGCCGTCTTAAAAGCCCGAGAGCTGACTCCTCATGGGTAAGGCTGAGGAAGGGGCTTCTGTGGGACCCAGGGGAGCAGGGTGGGGAACCTAAGGCCCCACCCCGGTCCTGTAGGACAGCCTGATATCCCTCCTGTGCTCTGTTCTCACAAGTAGCATTGCCAGGAACTGTATTCCTGCACAGTCTTGCCGCAGAGACCATGTCCTGGACAGGCCTTCCTGCCCTGACAGCCTCATGGTGGAGACAGCCATGCTGGTACAGAGTCATGCCCCCAGGCTTGGAGATGGCAAAGAGCTTGTGCCTGTGTCATCTGACTCTGCCTGGTGCTGAACTATTAGTAAGATCACCTCCTAGGCAGGAAGATCCCCTGGAGGGATCCCTATTTCAATTTCAGGTGGACTCTGGTCCTGGAGACATACCCCCAGCAAGGTGCTTGATCTACAGGTGCACTGGGTACCCCAGAAGCAGGTGGCCCTGGGCAGGGGCCGATGTTCCATGTACTGATATTTGCTGAGCTCCTGCAGCTGCACACATGTGTACACACGCACACACGCACACACTAGAACACTTCCACTTCACTTTAGACCCGTTTCTCTGCAGTGTGAGCAGAAATCCACGGGTAAGAGTTTTTATTTTATCTGGAGCATAAGGAGGTAGAGAAATCCCTTTCAGTCTGCTTCCCCCAGAGTGTGACAATGACCAAAAAGACATCCATGGCAATTCCACTCCCTTGTCCACCAACATTGAGCTTTCTCAGTGAGCCCTGGAGCCAGGGGCCCTTGCTCAGTGAGTGCTTATAGAAATGAGATCAGGGTTTGATCCTGAGCCCTGGCTGATATTTGGACAACAGCCTTGAGCTGAACTAGTTCCCAGCTTGCAGGTCAGATTTCTGGGATCAAGTAGATCTGCAGAACCCAACTGTTAGCCTTGGAATTCCTATCATTATTGTCCCTTAATTTTTACCTGGTGCTCTTTTTCCAATTCATCCCCCCAAAGCCAGGTTTTACTAAAACCCAGGTTATAGGGAGAGAGACCCCCGAACAGTGGCTAAAAGGCAGGACCTGGCAAGGCCACCAGGAAGTGGAAGGCCTCTGGACATCCTGATATACAGGATGGCTTTATTGCCCAGCAAGGCACGTGTGCTGGACACAAAAAGAGGAGACACAGATAGTATGTGCCTCTAGCCCACAGAGACATCACCAGCAGAGGAAGGCCATGGGGAGCTATCCACTGTGGTCCAAAAAGAAACTTGTTATGTATCCACAGATCATGCAAAACAGTCCACAGCCTCAATATATATATATGGTTATGACTTTGGGGCAGCAGACTTTCTCCCTAGTGTATTACCCTGTATCCCTAAGTATGTGGAAATGCAGTAAGAGAAGAAGAATCACACTGAACTTTAGGCAAGGGAATTGACGAGCCCAGACCCCATCGTGGGCCGGTCACTAGTGGGAGTTTGGGTCAATGGTATTTTCTAAACACTTCAAGTCTGAAGGAAGGCATGGAAGGTGCATCAGTGACCTTCCCAGGGAATCAGTCCCTTACAGATCATTTCCATTAGCAAGAACTGATGCCTTCAGCCCCTCGTGAAGCCTCAGTCTCCAGGCTGCAACCATGTGGAAGGGCATCCAAGCACATTCCAAAGCCAGACTAGGACACACATGACCCCCTTAGTCAGCTCTGTCCTCTCCAAGGTGTGCAGGGTGAAGGTGCTGTCCCCAACTGAGTGGGAACACCTATGGGTTTTCTCAGACCCTCTTTCTCTGCAGGGTGCTGGTGGATGCAGCTGTGGTGGCAAAGGACACTGTGGTGTGTAGCTTTGAGAATGAAAACACAGAATGGTGCCTGGCTGTCTGGAGGGGCTGGGGTGCCAGAGAGTTTGACATTTTCTACCAGTCCTACGAGGAGCTGGGCCGGCTGGAGGCTTGCACACGCAAGAGAAGGTAATTCCTGTGGAAGGACCCAAGTGTAGAGCCAGCTGGCCCCAGGGATGCTGCCTGAGTCCTCTGCCTGCTGCCCTCGGAAGATCCAGAGAACCGATGGAGTTCTGCCCTGAACCCTGTGCTGCTACGTGCTGAGAAGTTACCTGCCTGGCTGTGGTTTGGGAGTTCTCAGGTTCTGCAGGGCAGTTACCTGAATACCTTGTCCCCCTATTGCTGGTTTTACAGCCCAAGGGAAGATCGTGGGGTCTGGTCAGGAGGGGCCTCCTCTATTGGCTTCCAGGAGCAGGGGAGGGGGTACCCCATTCTAGGTTGAGTCCCACAAAGGGACCGGTCTCAGATGGAATTACACTAGAGCCTCTCTGTTGAGGAGCATTACGGGGCAGGATGGGAGGAGGGCTGTGACCCCTGGCCCTTCCCCTGCGGAGACCCCAGTCACTGAGCCCATTTCATAAGCTCGAGTCCCAGGAGCATGGGGCCCAGCTTGAGCAAGCTGAGATCAGATGTCTTTATCTGGGCAAAGTGTCTGAGAAACCCCCAGAAGGACCCTGGGCAAGGAGAGTCGCCCAAGCTGAGGAATGAATGAGTCCCCTTAAGTACCACAGCCG
The DNA here is from genome assembly GCF_902686445.1 of Sciurus carolinensis. Lineage (NCBI taxonomy): Eukaryota > Metazoa > Chordata > Mammalia > Rodentia > Sciuridae > Sciurus > Sciurus carolinensis. Next base: position 68,461,133 of record NC_062214.1, read on the forward strand.
GAAAGCCCAGTGCAGGAGCACCCGCTGGCCTTTACATTCTTCTCCTACCAACAAAAGGAAGAAACCCAATCAGCAGGACTTGCAAAAGGGCCTTGTGTTTATGCTTAGTAAAATAAACTTGGACACAGCTGAGCACAAGCCCTGTTTGTTTGCACATCATAATCATGTTTATCACTTTAACAAATTAAGTAATATCTCAGCGGTTAGGCCTCTGGTTGTGAAATCACATGGTATGGGGCTTCTACCAAATTATGTATTTGCTAAACATTTACTGCACACATGGACAGCAGACTATGAAAAGTGGAACTGTTAACAGGGAATGTATGGTTACGACAGGGAGTGGTTTTATAAATTGTATGTACACACGCGCACTCATATCCACGTCTTTGCCAGGACTTGCCATTTGAGACTGCTTGACCCAGAGTGGAAGTCTGAATGTGAGGTCACACTCCAGCTCAAGCTGATGAACCTTTTCTAAAATTAAATTATAAAAGTCAAACTTATGATTTGTGGGGTGTGCAGGCAGATGTGACTCCTTTTATCTGAAAATAAACAGACCCTAAGAATGAAATCACGGTCTCTGTCTGCCGAGGGCTTGGGACAGCAGCACAGACTTGGTCCCTCCAACTTCACTCACTGTCCTGGGTGGGAACAGACAGCCCGTATTCAGCCCTCAGCTTGTAGGCTGCCCCATATCAGTGTCCAGTCAGTCACAGACCTGGGAAACAAATCCCCCACTTCCTTTTACTAGCCTGGGTCCCAAGTCCTGGGGAACTGAGGGTCCATGCCTTCTGCCCACTCCACAGCCTTTCTCCATCCTGGCCTCTCAGCACAGTCTTACGGATCCCCATTCTCCCTCTCATCTCTTCGAAGTGCCCCACAGCTGCCCAATTACCCCCAGATCTTATTTGTACACCCCTCAGCACCTATGCCCTTTGTCACCTGCAGTCAGACTGCTTTGCCAGCATCCACCCCCCACCACCCAACCTGCCTCCCCAACCTCTCCTCCTGACCTGGGTCCAAGCCGGTATGAGGAGAGCCAACAGTGACAGGTGAGGAGATCACTTCACACTATGGTTAGAAACCATGCAGAAAATGGTTAATGATTGGAACTACATAAAAAAATAGAAACTTAAATGGAAAAATTACCACTAAGTTCAAAGGTGGGTGATAGACTGGGAAAAAAATAGCAACAGAAATGAGAGGTGAATGGCTCCTGTTTGAAGGGTTTGTACCCATCAGTAAGAAAGAGAAAACCCAATAGGAAAAGAGGTAAAGGGTATGAGCAGGTAGCTGAAATACAAAGAAACACAGGCCCATAAACATTAATGCTGGATCTCACCCACCAGTAAGCCATTTACATTGAAAGTATTAAAGGGTCAGCAATTACTTCCTGAGTACCTACTAAATGTCAGGCACTATCACCAGTACCCAGTGAAAATCACAGAGACAAGAATATCTGCTTCCAAGAGCTCACTTCTACTGGGCAGAGGTGGCAATGAACACACAAATGAAATTAAAGGCATGCTAGACAATAAAATCAGGACACTGGTGGCGTATGACCACATTTAACTGAGTCTGGGAAAGGCCCATATGTGGAGGTGCCATCTAAGAAGGAGGCATTGTGTGGAAATCTCAGGACGCCCGCTGAAAGGGCCACGTGTGCAAAGGCCCTGCAGTGGGACGGAACTGATATATTGGAGAGCTCCATGAAAGTTGGTGTGGCTGGATCATAGTGAAGAAGGGAGCTCAGGGCCCACCAGGGACAGAATGATAAGTAGGGGTCTCCATGGCAACGACTGGCAGTTTTAAGCAGGACTATTAGACAATCTTTAAAAAGTGCTTTGACTGTTGGGTGGAAGAGGGGCCACCCATTAGAGGATATTGTCACAAAATCTACCACAGTTTCAAATGCACAAACCCTTCGACCTAGCAGTTCTACTTAAGCATTTGATCCTGAAAGATTTGTGAAAGTGCCCAAAAATACAGAACAGAGATGTTCCTGGCAGCATCACTCCTAATGGCCCTATTAGAGAAACCACCCGGAACTCTCAGGAGGGAAGTTATAAAGTTCCTGTACGTGCAACAATGCATTGCTCCTGCAGCCTTTCAAGGAGGCAGCGCTGCTCTGAAATGCTCTCTGAGGTGTAATATATGTGTTATTGTTTTATAGCAGCTCACAGTGCAGTGTTGTGTACATAAAAAAAAAAAAAAATCTGTAGAGGTACATGTGCATGCACACATGGGAACTATCCCAAAGGGTGCCCAAGGGAAGAACCTGGTAGACATAGGTTATCTCTAGGGAGAAGAATTAAGCATTCCTTAGAGGACAAGCTCTTCATTTTTACTCTATACCTTCCCCCTTGCACTCTGAGTTGAATTTGTGCCTTTGCATGGTGGTGATCCAGGCTGAAAGGGACTTCACCTCTGGATCCCAGGAAGGATGTGCCTAAGCATTGGTGTCCAGAGATAATGAGGAATTCTCTCTGCCCCACCTCCTGTGTGGACATCTCACCCTAGGGAGGGTGTCAGGTCCCGGGGCAAGGCCAACCACACCAAGTATCCTACTGCGTCTGCCTGACCTCCATGGTCATGGCTGAGCTGTAACCACTCTTGTCCTTGGGCTGTAGGTGCAGATCCCCCAGTGAGGGGGAATGTACACCAGAGGGAGTCAGGTGTGAGGGGCTAGGGATGGTCAGCCAAGGCCAGTAGCTCTGCCCCAGGTGCACCCTTGTCCTGTCATCAGGGCAGTGTGCAGCCCACGTGCAGCATCCAGGCCTCTGCTGCCCAGCACACAACACCCAGGCCTCCTCCCACCCACTGCCCTGCACCTGGAAAAACAGTGGTCTTTCTGACAACTGCTTACTGGCAGGGTTGCCACCACCTTCCCAGGGCACTGATTGCTCAAACCCATGGGGTCTTTGCAGTGAGGTTCCTGGGGAGGCGTAGCAGACCCACCTCCCTGCACAGTGCCTTCAGGGCTGGAGTGTGGACTGCTATCCCTGTGGTTTTTCAAACAGACAGCACTGGGGAAGCCCCTGAACAAGGAGATGTGTGGATAGACACTCCCCAAGACTCAGGAAGGTCAGCAAGTGTGAAATATCCCCAGGCATGAGCAGGCTGCAGCCCTGGAAAGAGCCAGGGCTTCTAACAAGTTGGGGCCAGGGGCCTCAAACATCTAAATGCCTAATGATATTTCCTATTCAAGACAGAATTGGACAGTTGGGTAGGGGTTCTTTAGTTAAGATAATGCTTTGACAATCCTATGGCAGAAACTACTAACTGCACCCCTTCTGTTCAGTAACAGACCCTGATTTTGCTGCTGCCTCATCTCCCAGATGACTCTGCAGGTGGGGGTTATCCTGGGGCTGAGCTCCATTCAGGGGTGATGTGGATGTGGTCCAGTACAAGCTCAGGAGGAGCACCATCAAAGGGGTCTGGGGTCAGCAAGAGGCCTTTTGACCCTGACCTTTACCCCCCTCTTCCTTGCAGGCTACTCCCTGAGGATGCTGGGAAGCCCCCAGGTTAGTGATGAGAGGCCCCCTTTATGCCAACCCTGGCTATCCACCTGCAGGCTTCTCATGACATAATGGGGAAAAAACCCACTTCCTTGTTTAAGTCTGTTATTTTTCAGTTCTCGATCATTGCTTCCAAATGTAATTCCTAAATGTTCAGATATATTTTCCATCAGCCCAACCAGAGCACTGGGAGTTAGCAAGTGAGCTGGCCCTAAAAATCTTCTGTGCAAGTTCAGACAGAGAAATCTGAGCAACAGTGGAGTGGAACGTGGTGGGGCCGGACGTGCCCCAGAGCTTAATTCTGCAGTAAGAGCTGGGTGTGGTGTGGCCTGTAATTCCCCCAGGGCAGCAAGCAGTCATTTCCTCCCCACACCACAGTTGCAAAGGGGGCAAGGGTCTAGCCTAGTTGCCCAAATCCCCAAATTTAGGGTGTGATGACTTTAATGTCCTGAGAGTTCAGGCCCTCCACCCTGGGCAAGCTGCCCCCCTCTGTGGCTCCGGCTTCTCCATGAAACAGCAACTGCTCTTCTTACTCCACTGGGATGGCTCAGGAGACCAGGAGAGGCCATGTGTGAGACAGCCCCAGCCCAGCCCCCAACCCAGGGCCAAGACCCACCCCTATCCTCTACCCTGACACCCACCTCCCCTGCCTGGGAAGGAACCCCCTGGGTAGCACGAGCTCTTGCCTGAAAACCACTTAAGGGAAATACAAGTGTCCTGTTGTGAAAGGTCCCACTTTTCAAAACAAATATTTCTTCAGAAGTATCGAATTCTGTGCTTGAACCAAGTTAAGGTGTAACACATGTAAGAGTAAATGAAGCCAGGCACAGTGGAAAACACCTGTAATCCCAGTGGCCCAGGAGGCTGAGGCAGGAGGATTGCAAGTTTAAGGCCAGCCTCGGCAACTTAGTGAGAACCTTTCTCAAAATAAAAAATAAAAAAAAGAGCTGGGGATGTGACTCAGTGGCTAAACGCCCCTGGGTATAATCTCTGATGCCAAAAAGAGAGAGAGTAAATGAAAGCCTATTGATTAGTGCAAATAAAGTAAATTTCCACTTTGCCACTGGTGGTCTCTGCCATCTCCAGGGCTGTCATCACTGCTATTCCAGGTCAGATGGTCAAGCTACATTCCTTGGTCCACAGTGGTCAGTCAGTGGGTGGGGAGAAGCCATGTGACTAGGGCAGAAAATGAGTGTTGAGGGAGCAGCACCCATTTTCCCTAAGAGCCAGAGCCCTGCATTTCCTGTATGAGACCCCAGGTTGCTCCATCCCTCTGCCCTAGAACCACAGCATGAGCTGATGGATAGGATACACCACCAGCTAGAAGGATGTTCCCCGTGCACCCAGACAACCTGCCATGGCTGTGTCAAGAGTAACAACTGAAGTTTGTGGCTGGGGCCATGGGGATTTGAAGGTGCTGTTACCTGGGCTCACCTATCCCATTCTAATTGGTACGTGACCCCAACACGCCACCATCCCTCCACACCAGCACTACCCAGCACACACATGCCGTGTCCCCTGCCATGTCTCTCCCAGACTAGAAGCTTCTCAAGGAAAGCTGCAAGGAGGTGAGTTCTGGATGGGCAAAGAGGTCTCACCCTAAGAGGGTTGAGGACAGGACAGGGCCCAGACTCACATGACCACCTCTCCCTTTCACACAGGCTGCTGTCTCCTGCACAGCTGAGCTCTCTCGGGAGGCACTTGGTAAATTCTGGTGTTTCAGTGTGTTCTGTTGGCTCTGCTGCCTGGACTTAATGACTCGTGAATATCCCCTTTGACACCTGTCCCCACATGCTCCTCGGCATCCTAACTTCCACATCTCCATTATACCAGACGTACCACCCTGAGGCTCCATCAGCTCTGAGAAACACCAGCCCACCACGCACTGCTCCCAGGAGCTGTGGTCCCTCAGAGTACTCAGTAGGACCAGAACTCTCCCAGCTTGTACCAGGGGTCCTGTCTCTGCGCCACCAACATTCCATCACTGTCTGTGTCCCCTGCCAATGGACAACTCCTTAACTAGATTAATGCACAGAAAGCCCACTGTAGCCATGACCTGGACCCTCATTGTCATTCTCCTCTTTGGGGAAGTTGGCAATTCTCTACTCCAACCCCAATGGCCCACAACTTTGTAACTCCTGGGCCTGTGTTAGTCACTCCCCATTAATATAGCAAAATAACTGAGACAATTAATTTTAAAAAGAAAAGTCTTGTTTAACTCACAGTTCTGAAAGTTTCAGTCCAAGTTTGGGTAGACCAATTGATGTGCCTCTGGTGAGTTACCAAGTGATACTGGCAGGGAGGCACAGCGGGGCCAACTGCTCACCACATGTCCCAGAAAGCAAAGTGAAAGACTGGATGGGCCAGAACCAACGATGTCCTCAAAAGGCATGACTCTAAGACCTAAGGACCTCCCACAAGGCCCCACCTCCTAAAGATCCCACCCACCTCCCAATAGCACCATCTTGGGGACCAAGACCTGAACACTTGAGGGACACTTATTCAAACTATAGCAGGGCCTCAGCTTCCTAATCTATAAAATGGGAAGATTCAGTGGAGGATGACTTAGCACAGTGAGACACAGCAAGAGTTGTGGACATCCATTCTCATCTAACCCTGGAACTTCAATAATCTATTTCCTTAGTTTCATGAGCTTCGTATCCCTGCAGCCTTCAAGCACCATACATCAGCTGGCTTCACTTTCATTGCTTTCTGACAAAATGGAGGCCTGGAGAGGTGAGGGTCTGCCATTACTCAGCTTGGGGCCAGCGGAGAAACTTGTTTCTGACGATTCCAGGATGCAATTGTAGTTTTGAACTTTAAGTCTGCCCCTCCTGGGCTCAGACTCAGTCCCCTCTCTGGTGTCATCCAGGCACTTTACAGTCCTGTCTCAATAGTGTGAGGCAGGGTAAGGCATGCACCTGGAGAAACACGACTATCCCCTGCCTTCTGGGCACCCGCTAGTCCCCAACAAGGATCCTAAACAGCTCTGCACAGTGTTCCTGGCATCCACAGCATAAGGACAGGAGCCAGCGTCTTCACTTCCTCCTCAGCGTGGCCTCCCCCAGGATGAGCTGTGTGCTGTGCTGGGTGAGGTGATAAATGCTCCCAGCCCAGAATGCTCCTCCATCCTCAAGTCTGGCCAAGGTCAGCCATGTCAACCCTTCCCTCTCAGCAGTGTAGTCTCTCCCCAGGTCTGTAGTGGGTGACAAGAGGAGGAGCAAGTCATGGGAGTGAGGTGGAAGGAACTAGAAAACATCTCCGCCTCTGACATAGCTGCATCAGAGCACCAGAGCCTTAAATCAAGTACAACTGGAGAAGTGAAGTGAACCAACTCATTATCTGGATTTTATTTATTAAAAGTGGTTTAATTTTGATCTACAGTACACTAGGTGTTTGCAGCCCTCAATGCAAGATTTCTGCTCCTTGATGGACCCATTGAGCAGACAATGAGCTGGAGCCAACCTTCTCACAGGTGGGGAAATGTTCCCTCACAGAGGCCCAGGTCCCACACAAGGCTGCGGCTCCCTGGATTCTTGTCCTTTAGGCTTCCTATTATTGCTTCCCCTTCCATTTACTTTTAGTTTCACAGGTCAGAACTGGGAAAACAGAGACCCAAATAGAAACCCACTGAGGACAGAGAGCATTAGGATGAGCCACCACTGGAACAAGAGTCAGAAAACCAGACCCTGGCACCTTTCTCCACCTCCCAGGTAGGTGGCCTGTGGCAGCCCCTCTCTCATGTACCTTCAGCTCTTCCACACCTCCTGACTCAGGCTGTGATGAAGATCCAATGGCATGGACTCAGCAGACTCTCACACTCCATTGTAATGGAGGCCATCGGCACCTCCAGACAGAAGAGCCCAAGACCCTTGAGCACAGGAAGGTGTGACCAGGAACACCTGTTAAACTCCAAAAACCCAATACCTAAGGTTTTTCCCTAAATCTCCCTCTTGGGGCTGTACCCCAGACAAAAGGATTTGTTGAAACCCATTCCCATGGGTTATTGTTCAAGGTGGTGATGAAGGTAGGGTTTGGAGACACAGATCCAAGTTCTAATCCTGTCCTGGTCCATTGCCCACTGAGATCTAAGGTGACTTTTTCAGCCTCTGACATCTTTGTTTCCTCCTGGACAGGATGGGAAAATGATACAGGATTGACTCAGTGACAGTGCATAGCAGGGACACACAAGGGGGCTTCAGTTAAATGGAAGTTCTCTGTGCCCTGCAGAAGAACCACCCATGAGTGTGCATGTGCAGGTGGTGCCCAGGATCTACAAGGCTGGGCCTGCCCAGGCCTAGAACCACAAGTCAAAAGGGAATATACATAGGAGAACTCCGACTGCAGAGAGGATATTGTAGGGGTCAAACCCCTCAGGGGGCAATATCCCTACAAGGACCAAGGGTTCTGGAAGATGCCTCAGCTCCCACCCTGGCTCCCATCACGCTAGCCATGTGCCGGCAGAAGGCCTCTGAGCCTTTCCTGCCGACACTTCTGAGGGATATGCACAGACTTGGCTGAAGACCCACGCCACCCACACTCATGCACATACTCTCTCTCGCACTTGGCGTGCTCAGGGTAAGCATCACATCCGCCCTCATGCCCACTTCCTCTCAAGTCATGGAGAAGACTCAACCCAGAGGCTTGGCCATGGACATTCTCCTCAACTCCTGCACCCAGCTGCCCCCGTCACAGGGACCACAGGCAGCACGACCCTATAGAGGAGCTCTGATTGCTGAAGGCAGGGCTAGCTGTGAACAAAACTGTGCCAAGCCCTGCTCCCCTCTCCCACTCCTCGGGAAGGGAGTGCGTTGAGATTAGGTTCTGGAATCAGGAGGATTTACATGTTCTGGGAGACAGGAGGGGAAACCCTGAATGTAGAGGCACAGAGGTTAGGGTACAGAGACTTCCTTATGATTCTAGAAAATGTGGGTCCTCTCCCCAAAACCAGACAGTGATGGCAGGGCCTTGGGGAAAGCCCCAGGCTTTGGGCCCTGCCTCTCCCACAGCAGGGAAAGAATTCAACCAACCACAGTAGCCAGCAACTGGGGGCTTGGCCAAGTAAACCTATACTATTTGCCAAAATATAAGAGCTCCTCTCCCTCCCTGGAGCCTAGGGAAGGAGGAAAGCCGGTGCCAGCCTCCCCAGCCCTCTCCTCCCACCATCTACACCCCATCCCTACGTGGCCAGCTCTCAGAAGCAATTTCCTCGCTCACAGCCAGGGGGCGCCCTGCACCCAGCAGCCAGGTCCATGTCCTCCCACCAACTCTGCTTGGCCCAGACAGGGGACAAGGCCGCTGAGAAATGGATGCCCCTGTGCTCCTGGGCCCTCTGAGAAGTTTGTGGGCTTGATGAGTTTACTTTACCAAGTATTTCCAAGTAGGATCCCATCTAGGGAAGAAGGAACCCTTGTGGCTTCATGTGGACAGATGTAAATACGGACACCCAAGGAGCCCTGGAGTGTTTGAGGGCCAGTTAGTTAGAGAAAGAAGATCATCTTCTTGGAACTTTTTAATTGACACTTTGAAATCCTTGTGAAATAGAAGTTTTGTTTTAGTGTAACTTGGGTTTTCTGTATATTCACAGACTTGTGAAGTTCAGTGTGTGTACATGTGCGCAGGCATGCACATATGTTGGCTTACAAGGGTACATGTCACAGGTTATGCGCACACCTGCTTTAATCTCTCTGACATGTGGTCCCATAGCCAAGTGCAAACTCAGTTTGAGTCCCCTCTGTCCACAGAGGTGATTTTGAGGGTCTGAGGGTCAGTGGCACATAGGGAGATTATGGAGATGGAGTCTGGAAATTCAGAGAAAATTTTCCTGTAAAAGTCTCTGGCCAAAATTCCTTCTGGAGTTCCTTCCAAAGGGCCCCAAGTTTTCACAGCTGGACCTACTAATCCTTGCAGTATTCTCAGCAAAACTCCTCAGAACTTCTCAGCCACCCAAGGCATGTCTGCAGTTACCATAATGTCAGCCACACAGAAATTATTCTGCAAAGGGGAGCCTACCCCTTCCCCATACAGGGATAAGGATGGTCAAATATGCTGCTCAGAGACCCTGAAAGTCAGGCATAGAGAGGAGACTGTCTACCAGGAAGCTCTGGGTTACTAGGGGGCTTTCTGTATCCCACACTACTTGGCTCCAGGGTGAGGCTCTGCCTGGATCCCCTCATTCCAGAACCACAAATTGAGAGCCAAGAAACACAAGACCCAAAATCACATGAACAACCATGGATGGTGAAGGAGACAGGTCAGGATACTCCACTAAACAGAGTGCTCTTTGGGCTACAGTGAAAAAAGACAGGGGTACAGGGGCCTGGCCCCTGCCCTGTGGATCAGTCACTACTGGACCTGTGAGGTATCTGCTCAGCAGCTCTTAGGGAAAGGAGAAGGCATTGGAGAACCTGACCAAGACAGTCAGTGCAGATGGACTGTGGCTCGGGCCAAATGGGAAGGGAAGCCAGAAGGCAGTGTATTACACGGCCACAACAGGTCTCCTATCCCACCATCCCTCCCACTCAGAGGTGGCATCTCCACCCTTCCCTCTTGAATCCTGGGAGCTTGCAATTTTCTTGTAACCAAAAGAATGTGCTGGAAATAAAGCAGCCTGACTTCCAAAACTCAGTCAGAAAAGGCAATGAAGCTGAGGGCTCACCTCTGAAGTCCTGAGCCACCAGAAAAGAAGTCTGTCTAGGAAAAGGCCACCATTCTGTGAGGAAACCCAAGCCACAAGGAGGCCATGTGCAGGCATTCTGGCCTTCAGCCCAGCTGAGGTGCCAATCAACAGCCAGCATCCCAATGCAGCAGCAAACATGAGAAAATACACCTTCAAATGTCTCTTGCAGCTTAGTCTTCCTCAGTCATGGAGTCTTTGCAGTTGAGGCCTCAGCTCTTACAGGGTAGAAGCAAATCACCCTGGTTATACTCCTTCCAAATTCTAGACCCACAGAACCACAGTATAGAAAGATGGTCATCATATATTAAATTTGGGGGTTATTTGTTATGAAACAATGGTAATTGGAACAGATGGCCTAGCAAGAGGTCCAGAAAACTGTGCCAGCCAACTTTCTTGTTCTTTGCACTTGTGCAGTGCTGCTGGGACCTGGGAGGTCAAGGATTGGTTGGAGAGTTATGCTCGCTCCAGCACGTGAGCATAGGCTCAGGGCTGTGAGAGCTGCCTCTGGAGGTGGGGGAGACAGCTTAAACACGAGCCCCCATGACCCTGGCTCAGGGAACCAGTCAGTGGACCAACCAGATAGAACTGGTCTCTCTCTCTCTGGAACTGAGGAAGGCCCTGGTGCCTGAAGACTGGCCATTCACACTGGCAGAGTTCAGGGCTGATTTACCAGGATGTGCTGGGTGTTTTGGGGCCTGATAGATGAATGAGGCTCAAGAGTCATGGGTCACCTTGGCAACTAATACCTTATGAGCATCAAATGTAAATCGCTGCTGCTGTGGGTGGCAAACTTGGAGAGTAAATGCGTCTTGCTTTCACCACTCCTTTCTGGCCATGGCTGCTGATTGGACTCTCCTCCATCACCTGCTCTGAACTTTGGGAGTAGACAGATGGATGGAAGTTTCCAGAAAAGAAGAAAAGGATGGCAGGCAGGTCCCTGGGGCTGTGGGGGTAGGTCTGGTAGGAGACTGGGCAGCCTGGGAAGGTTCCCAGCTCTAGGGACCTAATGGCCAGCAGCAACCACGGCCGTGAATGGTCAGTAGCTCTCTTCCTTGGTCACCAGACTATCTGTTTGCAGGCAAGAGGCCCTGGGAAACTGCAACATAGATGCTCTTATTCTCCCCAGCCACGATGCCAACCCGGGAACTAAAGGGTAGGAGAGAGGCATGAGGTGTGGGTTTGTCCTCCCAGAATGTGAAGCCGGAAATGACCTTGACCTTCTCCCATCCCATTGTGCACAGAGGAAACAAAGGCCCAGAGAAACCGCCAACTCAAAAAGTGTTGTCACCAGGGGCAACCTGGCCACAGTACTGGCCAGCCTGGGAAAAAGTTGTTGTTCGCTGCGGGGATGGGTGTTTGTTTTGTTTTGATTTTTAAAAAGCCTGAACCAAATCAGCTTTTTAAAATGCTGCTCCAGGACACGGTGCTACTTGCAGATGGCCTGAAGGAGCAGAGATCCAGGCAGAGTTGAGTCAACAGCATTCAAAGCGAAACCCTTGCAGATTTCAAAACATCCACAAACGGCTCCTGCCTCACTGATCTGATGGGTCTGGGCAGTCTGTGCCTGAGACCAAAGGGTCAGGCTCATATTTGCCCCTTTTATTCAATCAGCAGCTTTCATATGGGAATGAACTGAAAAGATCTGCTTTTTGCCCATGATCTTATGTGGTTGCCAGATTTTCTCTGCTCTAAAAAGTTAAGAAATCTTGAAACTAAGGAGGCCATTTGTCATGATTTCATGTTGTCACATGAGTTAATTAATTGTCACATCAGACCAAAATGCAGCACTAATCCAGCTGTGTGTGATGCAACTCCAGACCTCAGTGGAAGGAGAAAAGATTAGTTTGATAGACTGAAGATTGTTACTACAGAATTCAGGCTTCCCTTCTTTCAAAAGAAAGCAGACCATCTTTAGGAGCCTCCTTCTCTGCAGGAGCTTGGGGCTGGTGGTGCTTCCCATCACTTAGGTCCTAAGTATAGCAGTGGAGCACACCTGGAGCCCTGCTGAGCTGAGCCTAGTTGACCATCTCCTCCACCTCTGAGATCCTACCACAGTGCCCAGGCATAGGCAGGTGCTCCCAGGGCCTACCTGTAACCTCAGGGAGCTGCAATTCCTTCTCATGTCCACTTCTCCCCGAAGCCTGATGGTGCAGACTTCAGCCCACCAGGCAGCACCTCCATGTTGGAGGGACCATGGACTTCCCACCAGCCTCCATCTGCAGGAGCACTGAGCCCGCAAGAGAAACGAGGGCAGCCGAATGCTAATGTGCACTGTGCTCACGTTGCTGACTGGACTCACCAAGGGCAGGATTTGAGCACCCTTGCTGGGGTTTCTAAAAGAGAGAGAATTCAAAATAGACTGAGCCATTCCCACCAGAAATTCTATCCATCGTCTCCTGGATGGCAGTGGCCCTCCCATACCGATGAGCACAAGTGAGAATTCCTTGGAGCATTCCCAATGTGGGACCATGGTGGTCAAGAAGAGACCTTGGAGATAGAGGAAGCCAGCAGAGTTGGTGTATGGGCCCGAGGTCCACAGGTTGTCGCTGGAACTGGACCCCACTTCTAGTTCCTGCTTGGTGAGGTCAGGAGAACAGGCCTCCACCTTAAGCCTGCACCACACCAGCATTCCCCAGGGAGCGTGTTTATGTGGTACCATTTATGCTAGGACGCCAAAAAGAGGAGATGGCATTAACAACCCAATAGAATGGCAGGGGGAAAAACTAAGAATTAATTAACAATGAGGTGCGATTGCATCAAGGTGACTAATAAGCACGAGTTTTGGCCTCCTGGTTCTGTACCTAAATGCTTTAAAAATGTAGAAAATGTGTTTAAGAAAATAAATTCCTGGCAGTGCTAGAGGGAGGGGCTTTTACCTGACTGTAAGAAGGCTACAAGAAGATCTTCCATCCCACATGCCTTTCTTAACAAAAGACTCTGACACTCTCAGCTATTGGTCTGTTTCTTCTCCCAGAACCTCTGCAGGTCTCTGACTGCAGCAGAAATGAAGCCAAAAGACACCTTGGCTCACGAAACTGATTCCATTTCTCCCTGTCAGCTGGGCACAGACACCATACTGTGGGGAAACCCACAGCAGGGAAATGGTGTGTGTAGGCACTTCATCCGACACCCCTGATGAGTCTGTCCCCAACCACTAACTGACTGCAATCCTGTGAGAGCCTCTGAACAAGAGCACCTGGTTGAACCCAGTCAACTTCCAGAGCCATGAGACAGAACAATAAGAACGACTGTTGTAAAATAAAAATAAAGACTATTGTGTTAAGCCTCTATTTTCGAATAATCCATTTATCTACAACAGATAACCAGAACAGGGATATCCTCAAGGGTCAGAGTTATAAAAGACCTGGGATCAGACTGAATGAGGAAACCAAAGCCCAGATTCTGAAAATGGTGGGAGCAGCTCTGGGAGTACTTCCAATTTATCCAGGGAAGCCACAGGGGACAGAATGAAGCCCTAATTGTTAGGGTGTGAGTGAGGGGCACCTCCATCTGGAAGACCATTCCGTCCATGCCACCTGGCTGCACATTCCCACCTCTCACCCACAACTGCTGGAAATAAGTAGATAAACCACTTATAGGTGCACCAACAAGAAATCTCTCTGAGTCGAGTTTGAGCACTTCTTGAAAACACACCAGGAAAAGCCACCACAAAACAGAGGTATCAAGCTAAAACAATAAAACGCTTAAAGAAAGTGAGCTGTTCTGACAAGGAAATGGAAATTAAAATATCATGAATACATTTAGAAAGATAGAGAAGGTCAGGTAACTATGAAAAAAAAAAAAAGAACATCTGGGCGCAGTGGCGCACACCTGGAATCCCAGTGGCTCGGGAGCTTGAGGCAGGAGGGTGGCAAGTTCAAAGCCAGCCTCAGCAAAAGTGAGGTGCTAAGCAACTCAGTGAGACCCTGTCTCTAAATAAAATACAAAATAGGGCTGGGGATGTGGCTCAGTGGTCGAGTGTCCCTGAGTTCAATCCCCAGTACCCACCCACCCCCCAAAAAAAGAAAGAACCAATTAAAAATCTTCAAGACTAGACATGATTGTCCAAATACAAATGGACAACCCCGAAAATCATGTCTCCAGAATTTAGGGCTAAAGCAGTCTTCAGAATGTAGCACAAAACAACAAAGTCATGAAATGTATGAAGGAAGAGTAAAGAGACATGGATAGTAGATGCAAGAATTGCAAAACCATATAATGGAAAACCCCAAAGGAGAATGAGTTAGTTAGAAGAGCACTAAAAGAAACAGTAGAAGGAAAAATTATTGAAACCTATTCCCAAAGTTCTTAATAAGATATATTAAAAAAAAAAACTTGGATATATGAATAGAAAAAAAATATTTTCAATAGATAAATAAAAGACTGAACTATAATAATAACTTAAAAATACTCAGGTCCAGTCATTTTTACAGGCATTTTCTATCTGATCTTTAAGAAACAGGTAATGATCATGATGACCATAGATGTAAAAATTCTAGTGTACGGAAGTCACCTGTGTCCGTGCATCAAAAGCACTGAAGAAAAAATGTGTGTGTTGAAGAAAAATCTCTACACCAAATGTATAGATTTTTTTTTACAAGATATCATTATTCCCTAAACAAGACAATATGACAACTATTTACATATCATTTACATTGAGATATCTTAGGGACCAAACTAAATCGATTTGTTTCTACATACTTTACATACCTTGAAGGTAATTCTATAGTTTCTTTAATATTTTTAATCATTTTGAGCATGAAACAAAGTATCATGGAGTGGACTTTTCCAGATGTAGTATTGTGTCAGTGCTCAAAACGTTTCAGATTTGGGGGCCTTTCAGATTTCAGATTAGGGCTGCTCAAACTATATCTCATGGTACTACTGTGAAGATTCAATATGAAAATGTGTGTACCGCTTGGCCAAAGGAGATTTTCAGTAAAATATCAGTTCTTTCCTCCTGTTGGTTTCATGAGTTTATGCACATTTATTTTGGGGTGTGAAATCTAGCAATTAACTCTCTCCCAACTGGCATACCTAATTAAGAACTGTCCACAGGGAGGACCCTCAGGAATTTGAGGAGCCATCTTGCAGTTGAGAAGCTGGGGGTTTTGCATCAGAATAAAGAAAAGAAGTGACCCGTGGGGCTTGCCAGTGGCCCTAGCATAGTCATTACCTGGTGGCTGCCACAGTGCTCATGGCAATCAGATGCCAGAGGTAAGAGAGCCACAGACGCAGTGCCGGGAATCTCTAGAAGCTGCTTAATACACATTAGCCAATTTTGCTAATAAGAAAACAAACACTTGGAGAGGATTGGTGACTTGCCTGGGATCACACAATGGGTGGCAGGCTCCAGTCCAAGTCCCCCTCCAAATTTCACTGGAAGAGAGTCTGATGAGAACAGGAATCCTACTCTCAGGGCTAGAAGCAAAACCATCTTTCTCTTGGGATTCAGCGAAGTGCTTCAGCAAGTGTGACGTGGCGGGAACTTCCCAGAAGAAAACTAGCTTCTTTCTCCTGGCCATGGGTCTCTGGCGTATGCGCACCCTCTCTAAGTGATGGCATTGGACACCGCAGACTGTCCACAGCTGGGACCTGGCACGTCTTCCTCTGCTGGGCAGAGTGGGCAGCTTAGCAGCTGGGGAGTTGGAAGCCCGCTTTGCCACTGCTGGCAGATTGGGATGTCACTGTCCCCTCAGTCAAAATGATCCACTTGTCAGGAGGATAGCCTGGGTCCACTTGCCTAGAGCTGAGGATGATAAAGGCTCCCAGGGTGCTGGTGCCTGTCACAGCTACTCCTCACCATGAGAAGCCATTTGTCATGGGCACTGTGGCTCTTTGCTCAGCAGGTCTGACAAAAAAGACTGGCTCCCCGACACTACTTCATTGTGACAGCTGGGGCTCTTGGTGCCAGGGAAAGGGGGACAGATGCAAACCCTCTGTCCTTGGGCATGAGACCAGAGACAAGAATGAACCAGAAGTAAAAGGGACGGAAGCTCATTCATTCTGGGCACACTTTGAGACCTAGGGGATGCAGGTCCTTCCCAAGGATGAGGGCAGAGAGGAGAATGGGCAGAGCTCTAGACTCCCTCCTGCTGCCCAGAACTACTCAAGATAGAGCAGCCCTGCCGTGAAGATGCTGGGAGCCCAGCACATCAAACACTGTACGTTTCCTCTGAAGCAGCAGCACAATCAGTTCCATTCCACGTTCCAGACAGAGACCCTGCAGGGTCCTCACCCACACTGAGGGTCTAAATCTCCAGGACTGTTGGGCATGAGAATTAGAATTTGGAGAAAAGTTATGTATGCCCTACAAATACCACCTCTACCCGCTGGAGTGAGGAAAATAAAGAATGCTTTCTTTTTCCCTCCAATTGCATAAGCAAGGCTCAGAGGACCCCCTCAGAAGTCTATCGTTTCCCTGCAGAGTAGATCATACAGTGGATCGAGACCCCGGTACCCTGGAAAATCTGAGGACACACTATGGGCCAGCACACAGCTCTGACAGCACCGCCAAGGGAAGAAGGGCAGGTTAGACTGCACTCCCAGTCAAACCAAAGGTTAAGCAACGTGGGCCATGTGCAATGGATGGGGTTGCGGGGTAAGGGGGCCAGCTAGAAAAGAGCTGGAGGCATCAACCCTTGTGGAAATGAGTTCACTCTGGTCAAGTTCACCCACTCAGCAGAGCCTTCCCCAGCAAGAGTGGTATATTGTTTCTACAAAAGGGGGGATAGTAAAATACCATATCCTTGAAAATCCCCTTTTTCCCTTGCCCCCACCAAAAAATCAGCAAGATAAGGAAACAATGAGAGCAAGCCTGGGCTGGAAAATCCAGCAGATAACATATTATTTTAAGGACACTGGCTTTCTCTTATACACCCTGGGAGCCAAGGCAAGTCAGTGCTACCTGTAGAAAGCTACTTTCTCACATGCACGCCAGGACAGGTGCTCCTCGGGATACGGGTCAGACAAGCTATCTAAGCAAGCTAATGCTGATGATGTTGCTGCTTGTGCAGCCTAATGAATAAAACCCTCTCTGAGTGGGGACAAGAGTGCAACTGAGGGATCTGTAGAAAGAATATGTGTCCCTTTTCCAGCTGGCCGCCTCTGGATAAAACATAGAAGGGGAGAGACACTGCTTGGCAGAGCACTATGAGGGACAGAAGTCTGAATGTCAGTCAGCCTGTCGCCACTGAACTCTTCTTGGAGCAGTCCCTGATCTCTTGTAAGCTTTCCCCAATAAGCCTTACGTCTCCTTGCTGTTTCCGGGCACTTTCTTTGGCCTGTCTACAACCCAGCCCACTGCCCTGGCCCAACTGGGCTATGGATGCGACAAGTGGAATGAGGCAGCCCCTGAAGAACTCAATGCCCAGAAAAGAGAAGGAGCCAACACCAGGTCACAAGGACAATAATGGTAAAGTAATAGCTTCCGATCTGCACCTGCTTCTTCGGCTCTGCTCCCTGATTAGGGTGGGTCAGAACCTAAGCAAGAGGAAAAGGAGGAAAAAGGGAAGATGCCCACACACTCTTCCCCCAACCCCTGGCTTCTTGTGAATGCCACCAGAACCCATGGAGGTGTGTGCTTTGCCTGATGCCCCTGGGAGGACACACACCTGGGCAGCCGTGGGCGCTCTGCACAAGGGGGTAGAAGGCACCCAGGGCGTGGCTTGCGTGGATGGCTTTGGGGAGGGTTCTAACAGGCAGGCTTTGCTTTAAATTGGGTGCCATCAGAAAGCAGGGATGATTCCAAGGGTGGGTATCCCCACACTTCTTATCTGCAGGGAGGCTGACAGGCGTTCTCTGCACCCTGTTCTGTGCACAGTGAGCTGGTTTTTTCTATGCTTAGACACAATAATAGAGCGACCTCTTTCTGTTGTGCTTCATCACCATCAAGGGGTTTCTGGCCTGATGCAGGCTTTCTGTGAGGTTGAGGACACCAGGGTGGGGCTGGGAGCACCAGGCACTTCCCACAACACAAGCCCAACTTAAGGAGCCAGGCCAGCTCCCAATGCCAGAAGCTGCTTTTCTCTTTCTTGGTGATGCCAGCAATCCTCAGCATTGCCTGTGAGGCCCCGTCTAGTCTGTCCTCTAAGCTGTCAGACTCATAGCCCTGCAAAACAAAATTGATAGGAGGCTTTAGTTTTGGACTAACTTCCTGCACTAGGCCCCAGGGACCAGGCCTAACCAGAATGGAGCTACTCATGCTAAGTGCCACATAACCAGTCTGAACTTTGAAACAGGCTAGTTTAAAAAATAAAAAAATAAAAAAACCAGGAAATCCACAGCAACCAATCCAAAAGGGTTCAATTTACCTGAACTAGGATGCTAAGAAATTCTGTTTTAACCCTTTAAGAAAGCTACTTTGAAACCATTCATCTCCTTTTTGTGATCTGTTTCTGCTTTCCTGAGCCTTTCTCTGTCTCTAAAGCCAACTTCTCTGTCTAGCTCCTGGGAGCACTCATTCTATTTTATAATCATAAATAAAAGCCAATTAAGGTATTTAAACTGAATTTGTTACAATTTTGTCTTTTGGTCCTTGGTCTGTCCTTCAGCACACTGGCCTTTTGTGCCTTCAATACACCTGTGCCCTCCAACTACCGCCTGCCTCTCCCTCCAGGCCCCCACGCTCCACCCTCCAAAATCCAAACATCACTCTTCTCTAGTCCCCAGTATAAGCTCTCTGAGCTCCACGCCTCTGTCCTACCACTAGATAATGGTGCATTTGTTTCTGACCCCTCCCCTGTCAGCCTTTCCTAGACTGTAAATGCCACCAGAGCAGAGATGGGTTCTGCTCTCACCCCTGCAGTCGGCCTGCAGTCCGCTCTCACGGAATCTCCTGCTCATTCATCCTCCTCTTTGTGTCTGCCTCACTGAATTGAAGTGCAGGCTGATCTCAAACCCACAGGCAATCAATTCAATTTAATCACGTTCAATTTAATTGCTACCCCTTTATCCAAAGATCTTAATGATGTCATTTTCAGGGACTATATTAGTTTCCTGGGCCTGCCACCATAAATTACCATAAATTAGTGGCTTAAAACAATGGAATTTATTATCTCACAGTTTGGGAGTCAGAGGTCCCAATTTGAGGGGTTCCAGGGCCCCATTCACCTCCAGAAGCACTGGGGAGGTTTTGCTCCATGTCTGGTCCAAGGCTCCTGGTGTTTCTTGAGTCCACATCACTACAATCCTTAGCTCCACTCCCTGACAAGGCAGTGTCCTCTCTCTGCCTGTGTCTCCTCTTCTGTGTCTTTTACAAAGACATTCATCATTGGATTTAGGGCCCACAGGTAATCCAGGATGACCTCATCTCAAAATCTTTAACTTAATTACATCTCATTTTTCAAAGAAGGCCACATTCCCAGGTTTCTGGGGATTAGGATGTGGACATATCTTTCTGGGAGCCACCACTGAACCCATTCGAGGGATTGACCTTTCTCATGACCAGCTTGTGAGAACCAGTTCACCCATCTCCCACAGACAGTGAGCACTTAATCCAAAGTGGCTGATATTATTCTTCCCACATTCTCAGAGGACTTTCGGCATGGACCAAACTGTATTCAGGAAATAAGTCATTTTCTCTTTAGAGCTGATAAACTTAAGCAAATAGCTATTTTTTAAAAACCAATCTTGTCATTTCATGTCAAAAGTCAGCTGATTGATTTGCTTACTACCAATATTAGCCAAATGATGGGGTCATTATCCATTTGCAAACATTTAATTGGACAAGTCAAAGTTAGAACTCCCTTCCCCTCAATCCTTATGCAATTAGCATCTCTCCCTACCCAGGGCCCTCCCCTCCTCTTCCTATGGGACACCAGGGGAGGTCATGCCCATACCAGGAGTCAGGCCTTGGGACCATCAAAAACACATACTCTAAGTCTTGTGGGGACAAAAAGGCCATGCAGGTGTTGTCTGGATGCACACCTCGGGATGGGAAACTTACTGTCTGTTTCAGGCTGAATTGTGTCTCCACCCTGCCTCCAAAAATGTTTTAACTCCAAGAACCTCAGAATATAACAATATTTTGAGAGAGGGTCTTTAAAGAGGTAATTAAGGTAAAATGAGATCATCTGGGTGGGCCCTAACCCAACAAAACTGGTATCCTTCTCATAAGAAGAGATTAGGACACAGACACCCAAAGAGGAAAGGCCATGTGGAGACCAGCGGAAGGCAAGTGTCAATGCAGCCAGGGAGAGAGGCCTCAGGCAGAAACCAACCCTGCTGACACCTTGATTTCTAAGTGAACTTGATCTCTTCCAGCCCTCAGAATTGTGAGAAAACACACTTTTGCCATTTGAGCCTCCCGGTCTATGACAGGACAGCCTACCATGGACTGAATGTTTATGTCTCCCAAGTTCCATTGTGTTGTAGCCTACTCCCCAGTACCATAGTATATGGAGGTGAGTCTTTTGTGAGGTGATTGGTCAGGAGGCCGAGGCCCTCGTGGGGCATTTGGGCCCTGTTAAGAGACACAGAGGGCTTGCTTTCTCCCTTTCTCTCTGTCATGTGAGAACACAATGAGAAGATGGCCATTTGCAAACCAGGACGTGGGCCCTCACCAAACACCAGATCTGCTGGCATCCTGATCTTGGATTTGCAGCCTCCAGAACTGTGAAAAACGTGAATTTGTGTTTACTGCTCCAGTCTACTGTAGTTTGTTATGACAGCACCAACTGACCGAGTTCACGACTGAGGGCTCTCCCATTAGTCAGTCCTTTCCCTGGTTATCAATATGGTGTCAAGATGGGTGTTTTAGTCAGCTTTTTTACTGCTGAGACTGAAAGACCTGAACCAGAACAACTGTAGAGGAGGAAAAGTTTATTTGAGGGCTCACAGTTTGAGAGGTCTTAGTCCATAGAAGGCCAGCTCCATTCCTCAGGGCTTGAGGTGAGGCAGAACATCATGGAAGAAGAGTGTGGCAGAGGGAAGCAGCTCACATAATGATCAGAAAGCAGAGAGTCTCCACTCACCAGATACAAATATATATCCCATAGCCACACCCCCAATTCCCACTTCTTCCTGTCACACCCCACTTGCCTCCAGTTTCCACTCAGTTAATCCCATCAGGGATTAATTTACTGATTAGGTTAAGGTTATGACCCAATCATTTCTCCTCCAAACCTTTTTGCAATGTCTCACATGTGAGCTTTGGGGGACACCGCATCTAAACTGTAACAATGGGCATGTGATCCAAAGCAATGACCCAAATCAATGGGAGACCATCTTGAGGAATTGGCTAGATAAAATCATTGTAGGGGGTGAGTCCTCTTCCCATGGAGGTGACAGCCTGGCGTGGGGAGGCCTCTCCAAAAGTGAAGCCATGCAGGGTCTGACTTACAACGTCGCTTACTAAATCCAGCAGTACCTGAGTCTGTGCCAAGGCTTTTCGGTGATATTGGGAAAGGAATTATAGTCAGCCCTCCATATATGCCAGTTCTGCATTTGTAGATTCATCCAACCACTAATTGAAAATATTTGAAAAAAGAAAATTACATCTTTACTGAACATGTACAGACCTTTTTCCTTGTCATTATTACCTGAACGACACAACTATGGACCTAGCATTTACGTTGTATTTGGTATTCTAAGTTATGTAGAGATGATTTAAAGTATTTGGAGGATGTGCATATGATAAACACAAATATTATGCCATTTTATAGAAAGGCCTTGAGCAACTGTGGATTTTAGTATCTAAATGGAAGCCCTACAATCATCCACATGGATACCAAGGAATGACTATACTCATGTGCACCCACACGATGTATGGAGTAAGTTTTTCTGTGTCAATTTTAAGTTCTGATGTGGGGTTTCCCTGCCAACCCAATCGCCTCTCTTCCACCAGGCACCCACTCTCCTTAAAACACTTGGCCTTAGCTGGTGTTCATTGAGAGAACCAAACCATTTCACCCAGAGCCTGTTCCAGGCTGACAAAAAGGTGATGGGCCTCTCTGGGCCAATTAGTGGTGAGGACAGAGGAAGGGCCTAGCAAGGCACAGCAGGTACAGAGAAGGGTGTGTGAGGTGTGTGCACATTTGGGGGTGACTGACAAGCTCTTTGATATTACCGGACACTGATAAACTCCATGATGGTGGCCTATTTGAGGATGGGCTGGGTGAGGTTCCTGGGGCAGGGTGGGTGCAGACCACCTGTCCTCTCTGTATGTCTATCCTCCTTCCTGAGATTCTGTACCAGTCCTTATGCCCTGAGGCTGCCCCCAGCAGGGTTCACTGGAGAGCAAATTGTAGAGGTGTAAGTGGGAAAAAATGAGCAAGAGAGCAGGCAGAGTCGGAATATTGGGAATGAGACCATGACAAGCCTAGTTCTCTTACAGGATGGGTCATCTGGGAACCAGGCAAAGGTGTCAGTCCCCAAGCCTGGCTCTCAGAACTTCTGGGTCCCCAGATCTGGAGTGGAGCAGGAGTGTGCATGTGCAACAGGCCACCAAGCAACTCTGAAGCTTGGGGAGATAGAGGAGAGGAGGGTCGGCTGGAGGCACGAGGCCAGGGGGAGGTGCTGGGGTATTCCAGATCAAGGTCTGCACTGAACCGCTGGTACGAGTTGAAGGTGGATTCGGGAAATAAGTATTTTTTATTACTTTAAATTGAAATAAAGCGTACATGCAGTAAAATGCATATAGAGCAATCCTGCCTTCCTAGAGTAACTGTGCTGAGGACAGGGCAGGGACTGCTGCTCGGAGAACAAAGTGTGGGATGCAAAGCTTGGAAAAAACACAAACGGACAGCCCTCAGGCCTGTGCCCTGGCAGGAAGCCTCTCGACATCACGCTTACAGAGCCCTGAAAAAGCCCCTTCTGTTTTACCTGATAAGTCCACTCTAAGAAGTTTATTATAAGGAAATACTTTGAAAGGAAAAAAAGTTACATGCCTAGAGACACTTATTGCAGTGTTATCTGTTCCAGGTACAACCAGAAATCAGGTGCCTGTCTAGTAAGAGGAGACAGTAAAGTAGGATGTGCCCCCTTTCTAGAAGAATACTGCAGCCATTAAAGAAATAACCATAAACGTCATAGTATGGTGGGTGTCGCTCTATGGTAGAGCACTTGGCTAGCACATATGAGATCGTGGATTCAGTCACCAACACCAAAAAAAAAAAAAAAAAAAAAAAAAAAATCCAAACCTTCACAAAGAAAATTATAAGATGAAAATAATAACCTGGCATTATAATTGCCTTCTTTTTCTTCTGCCGACACTTACGGCACAAATAATACAACAACACTGACAGAAATGTTTCAGAGTCATGATGCATTGTAACAATATTTATGCAATTTTTAAAAATTCCCTCAGCCGGGCATGGTAACACACACCTGTAATTCCAGCCGCTGGAGAGGCTGAGGCAGGAGGATCCAAGTTCACAGCCAGCCCAAGCAACTTAGTGAGGCCCTAAGCAACTGAGACCCAGTCTTGAAATAATTTTTAAAAAAAAGGATTAGGGGTGTAGTACAGTGGCTAAGCACCCCTGGGTTCAATCTCTGGTATAAAAACAAAACAACAAACAAACAAACAAACAAACAAAAACCTCAGCATTTTCAGCCCAGAGAAATCAGGAATTAAATCATTAGTTGCCATAGGTCAAGAAAGGGGTATTGATGGGGACAAGGGAACAGACTGCTTTGTAAAATTGCAGGAAGACCCTACTACACATGGAGGAGTCTGCTAGTGGGCTTGGTCAAAGCACACCACAAGAGGTCACCTGCGGAGAAAGGCTCTATATTTATTTACTTATTTATTTCTGTCTGAGATTTTCCAAATTTCTCTTCCCAAAATAATCCATCATATCACCAAATATCTTGGAAAGTGAGGCCCAGTTATTCAAGGGCCTTATCTACCAGTGAGTAGCTGCAGAATCACACACTGTCTGAATTAACCTCCTGCACAATTCATGAAGCATCCCTTTAAGCTCAGGCTGGAGGGACTCCCACATTTGAGGAGCTGCTTCCTCCCTAGCCAGGTATGGGGTACCTGAACAAAGGCCTGAGAGCCTTGCCATGTGGCCCCGCTGGCCAGGCGCTGCAGCCCAGGGACTCGTACTCGGTGACTTGTTTATCTTCCATCCTGGCTGAGATCCATGAATGATAGCCAGGGCAGCAGGAACAGCTTGGAACTGTCTGGTGCTGTGTGGAAGGAGCCAGGGCTCTGAAGCAGCTGCTCCAAGACCTCCACGGCTCCAGAGGTAGAGGGTGACAAGCACTGGGCCCCCATGATGCTAAAGGAGGTGACCTGTTGACAAGACCTGCCAACTGTGGCCTTTTATAACTTTGGGGATGTCTTCTGAATGTCAACCATAGTGGGACTGACTCCTGCTTTTACCTGCAGCCTAAAAGCCCAGCTCCCTAATGTGGCTTTGGAGGCTCCCCTCAGTGTGACTTGCACGCATTCTGACTCTACCCCCACAGCGGCCCCTTTGCTCCTGCTGAGGATGCACCTCCAGTGTGACCAGCCTCCCCTTCTAGAACATGTCTGACTTCCCAGCTCTGCTCAATCCCCATTCTCCTTCATGAACTGAATGTCCCCCGCACCACCTAACTGGACCACCCTCCTTCGATATCCTCCCTGCTACTCACAACCTTCCCTTTATCAGAGGAAATCAGACACTTCAGCTTTCCTGGGGCCATTCCAATCTCAAAAATGCTCTCCTGATATCCCTATGCATCGTCAAACTACCCTTGCTGACCACAACAGGGAACAGCTTGATCCAGCAATTCAGCATGAAGACACTAAAGGCGGGCCCCCCCAGAGCCTCTGACTTAGTTGGTGAGGATCTAGGCATGGGGGGCTTTGTAAAGGTCACACAGGTTCAGAGAGCTTTGGGAGCTGAGGGTTAGAGGGAGCCTCTTGCCCAGCCATCCCAGCACTTCCAGGAAAGGGGTGAGTGGCTGTGCAGGCCTCTGTGGGGTGAGCTGTGTTACCTACATTGCTGGCAGGCAGCACCCCACTTGGGTACCTGACTTCCTGCTTTGAATGCAAGTGTGTGCAGCTCAGTCACAGCCATGCTGGGAACAAGAGCAGGGTGTATCAGGGTGTCCATCTGCCACAGCTGCAGGGCACAACTTACAGAGCCTGAAATGGTTAGCTTGGGCAGTTTCTCCTTCACCAAAGGATGTGTACATCTCGCCTGCTCAAGGAAGCAACCTAGGGATGGTTTTAGGATACAAGGGTGAAAGGAGCCTCCCAAATGCCAGGGTCCAGCCCTTGCTGACCTGGGCACTAGTCTGGGTCTGCCAACTCCCTCCAGTCCCAAGAAGGACCCCAGTTTCTTGGACTGGAAGGACTTTTCTTTCAATGTTTTCCTGTTCAGGCCAAGGGTTTCTTAGGACTGGCTCAGTCAATGAGGATCCTGACTTAGCTTCAAATCAGATGCGACGTTTGCCTTCTGATGGGGAGCAGTGGACCGCCCTCTCCATTCATTCATTGGCTCCACACACTTAGACGGGTGCCTCCCAGGGTCCTAGACCCACCAAGGAACATCCTGACAGGCACAGCAGATGAGAACCCTCCACCAGGAGATCTGCTCAGGTGGGAAAGCTGAAATAAATAAATAAGCACACAATAAGCAAGCAAGGCTGTGTCAGATGGCGGGAGGAAGAGCCTGGGTGGGCAGGGACACAGGTGCTGTCGGGAGGAACATCCAACATGAGACTGGGTGGTCCGGAAGCTGGAGGAGGTGGCATAGGCCCAGCCTGTTTGCCGGAAATGCTGAGATTTCACTCTGAGCAGACATCCCAAATCCCAGGGGGAAAATGCAAGCAGCCAAGGTTGAGCTAAACCCAACTCACCTCTTCACGGTATGCATGGCCAGCACAAGGTCCCTGACTGGCTCCCCCAGGCTGGAGGATTGCAGCCTGCCTGGCCTTGGGAGCAGAAGAGCCTCCTGTCTGAGTGTGGCTTTCAATGGGCCTGCATAGAAGTCCCCAGGGAGCTGTGAGGAGACCTGCCACCTGGACAACACTCCAGTCAGTCAATTAGACTCTCTGGGTCTGGGATCCAGATGTCAGCCTTTTTTAAGTTTCCCCAGGGAATGCTTCTGGGCAGTCAAGTAGAGGTTTAGGGGAGGCAGCCCAGGAAGGCAGCAGAGCCCCGCAGGATGAGATCTCTGGGGTGGAGCAGGCCTGGGCTGTGATCCTAACTCACAGGTTGCTTAGCCTCTCTGGTCCTCAGTTTCTTATCTGCAAAATGGATTGGTACCCACTGTCTAGAAATGGTGGGGATTAAACTAGAGAACTAGTTTAACTAGTATCTAGTCTAACTAGGTAGTAAGTAAAGTACATGGCCTAGAGCCGGTTCCCTGTGGTGTTAAAGGCAAGCACATTTAAATTCGAGTACCCCTCCTGGATCACAGAGTAAAGAGTGCTGGGGATTGCAGGCAGCAGCCTCTGGCATGACCTGCAGCCCCAATTCTACCCTCTTCCAGTTTTGGGAACCTTGGTTTCCCTGCGTGTAAAATGGGGATCACTGTGATCTGTCTGCTGTGGAGATCTACAGCAGCACAGCAGGGAAGGTCTGGAAGGGACATTTCTGAGAAGCCATGCTTCGGCCTGGTTTCTGCTCTGGAAAGTTCTGAAATCCTGGGGCCAGATGGGGAGGACTTCCCAGACCCTCCACTCCTCCATCCATGAAGCTTACACATGAACCACCTCCCTCCCTTCTCCCCTTCTTCCTTCCCTTCCTCAGTTTCATCTTTGCTCTTAACTGTGGTCATTAATTCAAAAAATAGGGAGGGGTGTTGGGGGATGAAGAAAAGACAGACACAGGTCAAGAATAAGCTGGGGCCAGGTGGGTCATCATCCCTGATGGAGGATGAATGACCAGAGCTAGTATAGTACATTTATTACTAGGTTTCATG
This sequence comes from Sciurus carolinensis, assembly GCF_902686445.1. Lineage (NCBI taxonomy): Eukaryota > Metazoa > Chordata > Mammalia > Rodentia > Sciuridae > Sciurus > Sciurus carolinensis. Next base: position 68,488,192 of record NC_062214.1, read on the forward strand.
GAAAGGTTATTTGTGGAAAAGTTTCAGTGAACAAGCAGTCTGAAGGACGCAGGACGGGCGAGACATTCAGGTCCTCTTGTTATGCTCGCAATTTTCTATCCCCGGGAGCTGGTGCCTGAGCTCAAGATTCTGGCAGATACAGCTCTGCACTTTTCAGGGAGACGCCTCTGCTGGCGTCACCATAACAACTGGGCCATCTCGGCCTGCATCTTTGCACAGGAAGTTCCCAGCGCAACACAGCCACGAGGCAGAGAGACCAGGATTCGAATCCACACTTCCCCTCCCCACCACTCTCCCTACTCCCAGAGGCCTCCCCAGGTAGAGCAATGTCTCTTTAGGGGGTAAAGCGAGTGGGGCTTGGTCTTCCCAAAGCCCCTCTCTCTCCCAGCATCAGGGCTCTTGCCTGTCCTGCACCATCATGGACCTGCATGAACATCCTCCTGCCTCCCAGATGCGGCTCTGACTCTTTGCTCAACCCCCCATGGTGGAGAAGAGTCACCACGGCAGGCACAGGTGGCTGGGGTATACCATTTCCAAATCCCCAGACTTTCTTGGGAAGGAACCAGAGGGAAAACTGGAAGGGCCTGGACCTGGGTCTGGTGACCGGGCCTGCAGGGACTCCACAAAGGCAGTGGGGAGACGCCAGACTCCAGGGCATCTGAGACCAGGGCTGCTGCCTCAAGGGCCACCCTGCCTCTGGGCATGGGTCCCAGGACAGCTGTGTGGCAGAGAAGGCTGGGACATCTTGACCAAGGGATCTCTGTGGGTCTACTATGTCCTGACCCCCATAACAAGACTGGCAACCAAAATCCCTGTAGGTCCCCCACCTTGGGGGTCGCCACGGTGAGAAGAGGCCATGCCTGGCTGAGGTTGCAAGTGCTGCCTGCTCCTTGCTTTCTTCCAGCCTGCTCCCCCTGCGGCCTCAGAGCTGGGGTGTCCCTTTGAGTTAGAGCCTGAGTCCCCGTCCAGAGCTGAGCCCCTGCTGCACTTCCCCTCAGTGAGGGTAGGTGTGGGTACCAGGGTGCCAGGCTCAACTTTCCCATCTGTCCAGGACTGGCACCTATTGGTGCCCCAGGAAGGGATGGCCTGGACACCTCTGCACTGAACACACCGTAGGCCCCCAGCCCTGCACTTTCCAGAAGGACATATGAGACCCAGAGAGGCTTGCTGCCCTAATCAAGGCTGGCTGCACAGGATCCCTGGGCTCTGAGTCTCTGTCCCTCACAATCCTCTGGGGTCCAGATCATCCGCGCCATCCCTTTGCAAACTTGGGTTAAAAACTTCTTTCCCTTGAACAAAGACCTGGGCATTCAATTCCTAGAAACTTCAGGAGGGCAGGCGCGGATGAGGAGTCCACCTGAACCCCACTACCTTGTTCTGAGAGCCACTCCAAGGAGCTGAACTGAATGCTCTGATTGGGTTTAGTGCATGCACACCCATTTCTATAGGTGAGGAAACTGAGGCCATGGAAGGAGGCGGTGTGTGCTGAGGTAGACATGAGCTGCTCCCTCCCACTGTCCCTGGCCTGTTGTGCCACTCCCCGATCACGTCACACTGGAAATCCATTCACATGGCTTCTGCAGCCTGCAGACCACGGGACCCCTGACGTGGACCATATTTCTGTTCTGACAGTCAGCCGTTGTAAAACTGAGCCTCCTCCTTGTAATCACCCATGAGTTTCCCTTTGGAAGAGCTGACTTTGAACTTGCAGAGAACAAAGACCTCTTTGTGACTTGCCCTGGGGAAGGGAGTTGGGGGGAGAAATGCATAAATAATATGAGAAGCAGCAATCCCGGTTCTATTTTGTAACCTCTTGTGAATATGAAATAAAAACGACTTTATTTTGAGAACTGCAGTGGAGCCAAGTTTCTTCAGCCTGGACACAGAAGCCTGGGACCCAGGGCTGAGCCAGCAGGTCAGAGGCTGTGCTATTGGGGCAGCCTGGCCAACCATGCGCACGTCGGCACTCAGGCCCTGCTCAGCCCAGGCCAGGCATCAGAAAACATGGCATGAAGTTCCCCAGCCCAGTCACAGGAAGTCCAATTTGTGTAAGAAGAAAGTCATTTCTTTGCCATTTGGGGCTGGACAGAAATGGCTTTCACCCCTCCTTCCTCCCGCTGTTCTCAGCCATGCGTGTCTTCCTGAGTTTCCCTCCAGCATTTTTCTGCCAACACTCCAGGCAGAAAGGCCAGCCCTGGGGCCCCTCCAGGAGCCTGTGGGGGCAGCAGCTGTCCTCACACCACTCCTCCCTCCCCCATGGCGGAGAAGGCTGGCTGCCTCTGGATCAGCCCTTGCAGCTTCTTTACACGCTCAGGGTTAGTCAACGAAATGGGCTGTGCCTACCCAGGTTTTCTTCTCTGACAAGCTCTGTGTCACCTCCTCTGGGAAGCCCTGCCTGACTCAGTCATTCTCCACTCTGCCCTCCCCTCAATACTCAGTGCAGATCAGTGTGACTTTGTCTATGCCTGAGAACGTAACTCGTCCTGTGCCCCCCGCCCCTGACCCAGGACCTGGCACAAGAACAGCCTGTGGGTCAATAGGTGAGTAGGTTCTTATTCCTCTTACTCCATACAAGCCACTTTTTGTAAGAAGAGAAGAACAGATGTATGGGCTTATAGATTCATATAACTGAGAAGTCCAAGTAGATGGCTTCAGGTGTGGCTTGATCCAGGGACTCTCACTGTCTTGGCCTTATCAAAGGTAATCTCTGCATGAAAGGAACTAAAGAGATGCTCCTACCTGCTTAGCAATCCTGTTGAAGAACAGCCTGTCTATAACTTGACAAGGAAATGTTCTGCCCTCACCCTATCCAGAGGACCTGGAGGAAGTTTCTTTACTGGAAAAGTTAATACTTTAGCAATTTTGTGTAGACTGTTCTCTGCTGCTCATTAGCCTGGTTCTGGGCATGAACATTCTAATATAATATTTTGCCTCTTTTTATTAATAATTTACACATCATTTACTTCCAAAAGAGATCCAAAGCTACAACCTAACTTTGACCTTGCTAGTAATCCTTCCAAAGAACTTTTGTGTAGCTATAGCTTCCATGGATTGCCCACAGTGAGGAACGGAGGCACTATCAGGCAGAAACTGTGTTTTATACATCTCAAAACTAAATAGAAGAAAATGCAGAGGATCCAGGAATCCATACCTGGACCCATTTCACAGATGAGGAAGCTATGAACCAGAGAAGGTGTCTTTTTCTGTTTAGACTTATGTAACAAAATGCCTTAAACTGGGTAATATGTAAATAACAAAAATTCATTTCTCACAGTTCTGGAGGCTGGAAGTACATGACCAAGGAGGTGTAGTGTCTGGTGAGGTGGTCCAGTCCCTGCTTCCAATATGGGGCCTCGTCACTGCATCATCTGGAGGAGATGAACACGGTGTCCTCACAGAGAGACGGAAGGGCCTGTGTGGTTTGGACCTGAAATGTTCCCCAGAGGCTCACGCGTTGAAGGGTTGGCCTTCTGAGCAGCAGCGTTTGGGGTGGACCTGTGCAGTGTGCTGGGATCATGAGGGCTTTGACCTCACCCACAGGTGGATCCTTTCATGGGCTATGACCGAAGGGGCTATGGGGCGGGGGTGGAGACTGTAGGGGCCTGGGTGGAGGAAGTAGGTCAGGGGCATGCTCTGGAGGGCATATCTTGTCCCCAGTCTCTTCTTCCCTCTCCCACTCTTTCTGCTTTCCCACTGCCATGAAGTGCGAAGCTCCTCGCCATGATATCCTACCTCACGGGACCCAGAAACAACAAAGCCAAGTGACTCTGGATGAAACCTTCAAAATTATGAGCCAAAGTAAATCTTTCTCTCTTTAAGTTGATTTTCTTGGGTATTTTGTCACAGCAACGGAGATCTGACTAACACAGGAGTGAACTCACTCCCTCAAGTCCTTTTATAGGGGCTCTTACCCCATTCAGGAGGGCTCTGCCCTGTGACCTCATCACCTCCCAGAGGCCCCACATCCTTAAACCATCATCTTCACAATTAAGTTTCAACATATGAATTTTAGGGGATCCATTGAGACCATAGTAGAGAGCAATTGACAAAGTCAAGGACTGTTAGCCAGTAGGTGGAGAGGCTCTGAGCAGGAGGCTGGAGAGACAAAGGGCCTCCTACTCCTTGGAGGCCCATTCACTCTGCAGGATTCTAAGAGGAGGCTGGATGAAGTAAGGAAGATTAGAGATGGGACATCCGTTCTGTCAGTCAGTCCAGGAGGTGGGGTTGGTGCCCTGACCAGTCAGTCATTCTCAGGTCAGGGTGGAGAGCCCTTCCCTCTCTGGCAGCCCTTCCTTGGAACCTGGTTGCCTGGCTGCCCTGACCTCCCTTCCAGGAGGCTGGGGATGGTCAGGAGCAGTTTAAGCCAGCATGACCTCCAAGGCCTATAGCAACCAGTGGCAGATTGGCTCTGAGGGGCCCAGAACACCAGCCAGCAGCCTGCAGGGGACCCGTGGAGCAGGACATGAGCACTCCCCCTCCAAGGGCAAATTTCCCATCCCTGGGACCAAGGACAAGAATGTCGTTCTGATTTCACCCACTTCCATGTGGCTGCAGGTTGGAGGCCACAAGATTCTCCTACCATCTTCAGTCTGGGCAAAGGAATTCCACTGCCTGTACAGGGTTTGGGCTTCTCGCCTGCCCACGACCCCCCGCACCCCATACCAGGCCCCAATGTCCCTCACTCCAGTCCTTTCCCAACTCTTCCCTGGATAGGATCCCACATCTTGGGCCTCTGCTCAGGAACCAGACACAATCACAGCAGTAACATAGACCCCAGCTCCACGGGGCTCCCCAGCTCCACGGTGCTCCAGGAGGTCAGATCCGAGTGGGCCAGTAGGCTGGCATCCTGTGGAAATGGAGGACCAGGGACAATACCCAGAGCGGTGCAAATACACACTCCTTGTAGTTCAGGTGAAGACAAGGGAGGGGACCCACAGACCCATGCGCTGGGCCCAGGGGAGCTGGTGCAGAAGCAGACACCATTTTCAACAAGCCAAATCCCCACCTCTTTATTTGAATTTCATTCCTCTTTTCATTTTGTTTGCCTTTACTTTGCAAATAGGACTGGGTGGCACGGATCTGTGACCACTGTACGCATGCATGGGGTCTGGGCCTGACTTCACGGTTGGGTGTATTTACGTAACTGCATAATAAAAACAATTGAGGGCAACTCGAGGGACCCAGAGACTCTTCCCCTCCAAGATGGGGACAGAGGGTGACCCAGAGCAATTTGGATTTGATGAAAGCAGTGACAGATGTTGACAGTTGACAATAAGCAGTTTAACAAAGGGACACTCAGAAGAGGGTTGACATGCAGACAGCACTGTGTTGGAGCCACTGCCCTTTATGAACTCTGAGCTGGAAAGGGAGGGGGCTCCTCTCAGCTGGGTTTCACACCTGAAAAGAGAGCCAGAGCCTCTGTCTCCAGGACCAGCCGACCCTCACTCACGGTAGTGGCAGTGTGGCAGGAGCCCCCAGCCTGAGGTGATCTCTCTCCTCTGGGCTCCCCTCCTCCCAGGGCAGGCCTGCTTCCCCAGCTTCCTTTAAGATGCACAGCATTGACCCAAGAAATTCCTTTCTCCAGGGAGATGCCAGACCCAGTGCAAGCTGGACAGGAGAGGTCTTGTTGCCAGCTCTGTGGCAGAGCCCCTGGGACCCACCAAGGCCAGCTGCCCCTTCTGCTGTGGGACGAGGATCCGCCTACCCCACACTCAAATCCACACCAAAGGTTGCAGATCGCCATGTCTTCCAACACTGGCTCACGCCTCACTTCCGGGGTCAGTGTAGGTCAGAGCAAGCAGAAGCGTGACCAGGTGTGTAACCCCATGACCTGGAGCCAGTTGCTGATGGATCCCGACAGCTTCTGAGGCAAGCTGTGCTGACAGGGTCACACCTGCCTCTCAGAGCAGCCAGGACCTGCTGACCTGGGCTAAGGTCAGGGAGGTCAGCGAGTGTCCATGTGAGCCCTGCAGCCTCCTGTCCTGGCTGCTGCGCCTGCCGGCTATGGATGAGCCCAGCAGGAGATGGGTGAGCGGGCATAGGCCCAGGGAGCCAGGGAGGGCAGGGTCACAGGCTTTTCAGTGAGGCGCTGTGGTCACAGGCCGGCCTCGCTCCTGGCCTGGCCCCTCCAATCTGTGTCTCACCTCTCCCCCTGGACATCTGGGGCACTAGACCCAGAGTTCCCCCAGCAGGGACTGGTAGAATTCACTGACAGGGTGAAGGTCTGATTTATTTTTACTTTTCAGGATTACTCCCACCAAAGTGAAGCTGCTATTTAACCAGCAGCCACTAAAAACAAATATTTAAACACCACATTTGTGCAGCTGAGCCAGGTGGGGCTGCGATTTAGAGGCCTGCTGTCTCCCTCAGCTGGCCTGGACTGTGACACCACATGGCTCTGGCAGCCCCAGCACTGAAGAGGACAAGCCCTGCTGTCCACCTACATCCTTCTGTCCCAGTGTCTGAGGAAAGAGCAACTTGTTAGAGAAGGACAGAAGACCAAGAAAGAAAATGTTTCCCCAGAGAGGGCACCTGCCAGAGCGCGGGCAGACCTGCAGGAGACACGCTGTCCAGCGCGCTGCCAGCATACTCCAGCTGTGCAGGTCCCACCAAGGCACCAGACACCAGCGACACCCCCATGGCCAAGGCCAGAAAGCCACACAGAAGGAGGGCCACGGGGTGGGGAAGGCCAGACCCTCCAGCTAGGAGCGAGCTGGCCTGGAGAGAAGAAAGTCCCCATTCCACCTCCAGCCCTCTGCTAATCCCCAACCCTGGGATTTCCGAACACAGATTTTATCATAGGAGGCCAGAGTGGGGACAGTGAAGTTTCTGCTTCAGGTATCTGGAGAGAGGCAGAAAGAGAGAGAAAGAGAAACAGAGACAGACGGGGAGGGGTAGAGGAAAGCGGGAGGGAGAGAAGAAAGAAACCTTGTCTAGGCTGAGAAAGGGCAGCCAGGGAGCAAGAGCGGGGCCCAGCCCCCACTGACACACAGGGCCCTGAGCTATCTTCTGCAGAGCTGGCTGCCTGGCCTGTGTGTGAATGGAGCTCCCAGCTACTGACGCCCCACTGCCCTGGGATGACCATGCCCAGAGGGCTTTCCTGATGACTCTCTCTCCAGACAGAAATTGGACCTAGAATCACACAGATCTTCCAAGTCAGACTAAAGGAAGCTGCTGATAGGCAGTTACCTGTAACCATGAAGTCCACCGTGGAATAAGGTTTTCAATAAGTCCATGATAAGTTGTGTCGTGAACAGCACTTATGTGTTCTACTGTGTTTTATGGATTAAAAACTACTCAGTTGTTAACTGCAGATATCAAAAATACATTTCAATGCCCGTGATCCTGTTTCCATCTCCTACTGTTTATTAATATGCTTGTGTTAGTCAGTTTTATATCACTGTGACAAAATACCTGAGATAATCAATCTGTTAAAGAAAAGGGTTCATTTTGGTTTCAGAGGTTTCCATCCATGGTGATTTATCCTTGTTGTTCCGGGCCTGTGGCAGTACAGTATATCATAGTCATAGTTTGTGGCAGAAGAGGCCTGTTCACCTCATAGTGGCCAAATAGAAGAGACCAGGGTCCCAAGAGTCCCCTTAAGGGTATGCCCCCACTGATCTAATCTCCTTCCATTAGGCCCTACTTCCCAAAGACTCCACTACTTCCCGATGGCACCACAGGCTGGGGACCAAGGCTTTAACAATGAGCCTTTGGAGGACACTTAAGATCCAAACAGAAGCATACTGAAAGCCTCACAAAGCAACAGTGAGTGACCAAGCCTGCACCTGCAGTTCACCTGGCGGGCTCCTCTGGCTCTGTAAGCACTCTGGCTCGGAGCATGACAGTGTTCCAGGGAGGCTGGGACAGGTACCAGGGCCTAGAGCAGCCCACTGGCAAGCCCTGTACCTCTCAGTGTTGACACTGGGAACACTTGTGAGTCTTAGGAGAAGCTGGGACGGGGGCCCTGCACACTGGGGCGCCTGGGAGCCAGCCTGCTGCATCACGGAGGTAGGACCACCAGGATGGGGCAGAGCAGCCAGGAGGGAGGGGACCTGGAAGGACTGGCCGAGGGTGCTGAGGCAGCATCAACTTTGAGTAGCAGGCATCACCTGGTGGAGACACTCAGGGGGACGGGGCTTTCCAGACCTGGCTGGGCATTATTACTGAAGGCATCTCCTATTCTGTCTCCTCCTACCCTCTGGAAACACCTTGAGAAAAATTAAAGTAGTAAGAAATAGTCCATCTATTATTCCATAATATATTTTATACTAATATAATAGTATATTACTATTTCATAATATAACACTTTGACACATCTTATCTCATTTGATTTTCACAATGGCCCCATTCTTGCTCCCATAAACTGATCTTTGTGCTGTTCCTCAAACATACCAAACTCTTTCCTGCCCTAGGACCTTTGTACATGCTCTCCATCTGCTTTAAATATTCTATTCATGCCTTATTCCCTCTTTCCATTCAGGTCTCTATTATAATGTTCCCTTCTGGGCTGGGGATGTAACTCATAGTACATGCATAGTAGGCATGTGACCCTAGGTTCCATCCAAGTATCATCAAAAAAGAAAAAGTTCCCTTCTCTTAAAACACTTACTTTATAATGCTGTGTCACTCCAGGGGAATTTACTCATTTATCACATCAATAGGCTACAAGTTAGGAATCACATGATTATTTCAATAGATGCTGAGAAAGCATTTGAGAAATACAGCACTCCTTCATGCTTAAAACACTAGAAAAAATAGGGATAGTAGGAACATACCTCAACATTGTAAAGGCTATCTATGCTAAGCCCATGGCCAACACCATTCTTAATGGAGAAAAACTGAAAGCATTCCCTCTAAAAACTGGAACAAGGCAGGGATGCCCTCTTTCATCACTTCTCTTCAACATCATCCTTGAAACACTTGCCAGAGCAATCAGACAGACCAAAGAAATTAAAGGGATACAAATAGGGAAAGAAGAACTAAAGCTGTCACTATTTGCTAATGACATGATCCACTAGAAAACTTCTAGAACTAATAAATGAATTCAGCAAAGTAGCAAGACATAAAATCAATATGTGTAAATCTAATGCATTTCTATTCATAAGTGATGAATCCTCTGAAAGAGAAATTAGGAAAACCATTCCATTCACAATAGCCTCAAAAAAATAAAATAAAATACTTGGGAATTAATCTAACAAAAGAGGTTAAAGACCTCTACAATGAGAACTACAGAACATTAAAGAAATAAATTGAAGAAAACCTTCAAAGATGGAAAGACTTCCATGTTCTTGGATAGGCAGACTTAATATTGTCAAAATGGCTATTCTACCAAAGGCACTATACAGATTCAATGCAATTCCAATTAAATCCCAATGATATTCCTCATAGAAATAGAGAAAGCAATCATGAACTTCATCTGGAAGAACAAGAGACCTTGAATAGCCAAAACAATCTGGAATAGAAAAAGTGAAACAGGAGATATCACAATACCAGACATTAAACTACTACAGAGCAATAGTAACAAAAACAGCATGATATTGGCACCAAAATAGACAGGCAGACCAATGGTACAGAATAGAAGACACAGAGACAAAACCACATAAATACAGTCACCTCATACTAGACAAAGGAGCCAAAAACATACAATGGAGAAAAGATAGCCTGTTCAACAAATGGTGCTGGCAAAACTGGAAATCCATATGCAATAAAACGAAATTAAAACTCTATCTCTCACCCTGCACAAAATTCAACTCAAAATGAATCAAGGACATAGAAATTAGACCAGAGACCCTGCACCAAATAGAAGAAAGAGTAGGCCCAAATCTTCATTATGTTGGCTTAGAATCAGACTTCCTTAACAAGACTCCCAAGCACAAGAAATCAAAGCGAGAATCAATACATGGGATGGACTCAAACTGAAAAGCTTTTTCTCAGAAAAAAATACAATCAAGAATGTGAAGAGAGAGCCTACAGAGTGGGAGAAAATCTTTTCCAAACGCACTTCAGAAGAGCAATTATCTCCAAAATTTATAAAGAACTTACAAAACTTTACAACAAAAATACAAAGAATCCAATCAATAAATGGGCCAAGAATTTGTACAGACACTTTACAGAAGAAGACATACAGACAATAAATAAATATATGAAAAAGTATTCAACATCTGTAGTAATTAGAGAAATGCAAATTAAAACAACTCTAAGACTTCATCTTATGCCTATTAGAATGGCTATTATCAAGAACACAAACAATACTAGATGTTGGCATGGATGTGGGGGAAAAGGCACACTTTTACATTGCTGGTGGAGTTGAAATTAGTGCAGCCACTCTGGAAAGCAGTGTGGAGAATCCTCAGAAAACTTGGAATGGACCCACCTTTTGACCCAGCTATCCCACTCCTCGGTTTATACACAAAGGACTTAAAATTAGCATACTACAGTAAAAACAGCCACATCAATTTTTATAGCAGCTCAGTTCATAATAGCTAGATTGTGGAACCAACTTGATGCCCTTCAACAGATGAAGGGATAAAGAAACTGTGGTATATATACACAATGGAATATTATTCAGCCATAAAGAAGAATAATATTATGGCATTTCCAAATAAATGGATGGAATTGGAGAATATCATGCTAAGTGAAATAAGCCAATCCCAAAAAACCAAAGGCCGAATGTTTTCCCAAATAAGTGGAGAATGATATATAATGGGGGTATGGGGTGGGGAGTGAGGGAAGAATGAGGGAACTTTAGATTATGTAGAAGGAAATGAGAGGGAGGGGATATGAAAAATCGTGGAATGAGACAGACATCATTACCCTATGTACATGTATGATTACACGAGTGGTATGAATCTACATCGTATACGACCATAGAAACAAAATGATGTACCCCTTTGTATACAATGAATCAAAATGCAGTCTGTAAAAAATTAAAAGATAAATTTAAAAATATTGACCAGTTAAAAAAAGTCAATGTTAAAAAAATAAATAAAATAAAATAATTTTTAAAAATTAAAAAAATCTTTTTCTAATTATACATGACAGTAGAATGCACTTTGACACATCATACATCAATGGAGTATAACTTCTTATTCTTCTGATTGTTCCTAATATTGAATCACACTGGTTGTGTAGTAATATATGCACATAGGGTAATAATGTCCAATTCATTCTATTATCTTTCCTGTCCCACTACCCGCTTCCCTCCTTTCATTCTCCTCTGCCTAATCCAAAGTAACTCTATTCTTCCCAAACCTGCCCCCCACCTTGTGAATTAGCATCCATATATCCAAGGAAAACATTTGGCCTTTGGTTTTTGAGGATTGGCTTATTTCACTTAACATGATATTCTCTAGTTCCATCCATTTACCAGTAAATGCCATCATTCCAAATCTCCACCATGTTGGCCTAGATCTGACTTCCTTAACAAGACTCCTAAAATGCAAGAAGTAAAATCAAGAATCAATAAATGGGATGGATTTAAACTAAAAAGCTTCATCTCAGTAAAGGAAACAATAACATGAAGAGAGAGCCTACATAATGGGAGAAAATCTTTGCCACCTGTACCTCAGAGCATTAATCGCCAGAATATATAAAGAACTCAAAAAACTCAACACCAAAAAATAAATAAATAAATAACCCAATCAATAAATGAGCTAAGGAATTGAACGGACACTTCACAGAAGAAGAAATACAATGAATTTCCTTATTCTTGGGAAAATACACATTGGTGTCTTCAGAGATTGTGGTGAATTTAAAATGGTCAGAGTCTTTGCACATTCTTTGCATCTTCTTCCATCAAGAAGCACCATCTGTTTCTTCAACCCTCTAACCTCCAACCCTTGTGACTTGTGTGGTCAATAGAATGTGGCACAGGTGACACTCATTCCTTTAGAACTCAGGCTTCCTGTGAGGAAGCCTGAGTCAGCCTGCTGGAGCAGGCATGTGAAAGAGAACCAAGGCACCAGGCCAACAGCCCATCAACTCCCAGGATGAAGGAGAGGGAGGACACCTGGGACCAATCACAAAATTCAGGATGGTATTTTAACAAGGAATAGCAAACTGAAACCAGAGGAAAGAGCCAAGAACGCCACTCAATTAAAAAATAATAATAAGTTGAGGGGAAAACAAATAAAATCTCAAAAAGCTACAGCTATGGTCAATTAATTTTCAACATGAGTATCAAGATAAGCCAATGTGGAGAAACATCTTTTCAAAAATGGCACTGGGATAAAGGAATATGCACCTACAAAAGAATGAGTCTGAGTCCCTACCCCACACCATACAAAAGTAACATAAAATGGATCAAATTAAAAAGCTAAAACTAAAAATCTCTTAAAGCAAACTTGCATAAATTGTCTTGACCTTGGTTTAGGAATACTTTCCTAAATATGATAATCAAAATTTCCAAAATATGTCAGTTGGACATCATCAAAATTAAACACTTTAGTGCTTTAGGACACCATCAAGAAAGTGAAAGAATGATTCACAAAATAGAATAAAATCAAATTTGTTTCCAAATCAAACATCTGATAAGGGACTTGTTTTGAGTGTTCTATGTATTTTTAAAGAATTCTTCAAGTTCAATAATAAAAAGGCAATTCAATTCTATGGAATGAAATTGATCAAATTTTGCTGTATGTATGTATGTATGTATTTGTTTGTATGTATGAACATATCACAATGAGTTCCATTTTTTGTATGTAATGCAGCAATTATATAAACAATAAATAAGGCTGAGGCTGTAGCTCAGTGGCAGAGCGCTTGCCTAGCAAGTGTGGGGCACTAGGTTCAATCCTTAGCACCACATAAAAATAAACAAAGTAAAGGCATTCTGTCCATCCACAACTACAAAAGAAAAAATTTTAAGTAAATAAATAAATAAAAGGAAGACTAGTAAAGTAGAAAGGAGATCGGGAGAAGGAAGCGGGGTGGGGCGGGGAGGAGAGGGAAAAGTGGAAGTACTGGGGATTGAAATAAACTATGCTATATGTATCTATGAATATGTGAAAATTAACCCCACTACTATGTACAACTCTAATGCACTAATAAAAAGAAGAAATAAAGAAATGGCCAAAGGAGTTGAATAGACATTTTTCCAAAGAAGACTAATGGCCAAAGAGCACATGACAAGTCATTAGGGAAAGGTAAGTCAAAACCACAGTGAGATATCAGGTCACACCTACTAGAATGTGGAATTTTTTGGGGGGGATGGGGGAACTGACTTATTTCACTTAGCATGATTTTATTTTATTTTATTTGTTCTTTTTACTTATATATGACAGTAGAATGTATTTTGACATGTCATACATACATGGAGTATAACTTCCCATTCTTGTGGTTGTACATGATGTGGAGTTACATTGGTAATTCCCTTTCTCCCCACACCCCTCTGTCCAATCCAGTGAACCTACACTCCTCCCTCCCCACCACCCCCCCCAACGCACCCCCAGCCTATTGTGAGTTAGCATCTGCATATCAGAGAGAACATTTGGCCTTTGGTTCTTTGGGATTGGCTTATTTTACTTAGCATGATAGTTTCTAGTTCCATCCATTTACCTGCAAATGCCATCATTTCGTTCTTCTTTATGGCTCAGTAATATTCAATTGTGTATAAACACCACAGTTTCTTTATCCATTCATCCATTGAAGGGCATCTAGGTTAGTTCCACTGTTTGGTAATTGTGAATTGAGCTGCTGTAGACATTGATGTGGCTGCATCACTGTAGTATGCTGATTTTAAGTCCTTTGCATGTAGGCCAAGGAGTGGTATAACTGGGTCAAATGGTGGTTCAATTCCAAGTTTTCTGAGGAATCTCCATACTGCTTTCCAGAGTGGTTGCACCCGTTTGCAGTCCAACCAGTAATGTAAGAGTGTACTTTTTCCCCCCACATCCTTGCTAACATTTATTGTTACTTGTATTCTTGATAATTGCCATAGAATATCAAAATTTTAAGTGTTTTGTGAGATTATGAAGAAATTGAAACTCTTGTCCATTGCTGGTGGGAATTTAAAATAGTGCAGCTATTTGGAAGAAGAGTTTGTGGTACCACAAAACAATTAAATTCAGAGTTTCCACATGACCAGACCAACAATTCTACTCCTACATGTATACCCAAGAAAAATGAAAACATTATTATACAAAATCTTGCCCTTGATAAGCCAATCCATGAACACAAAGATTTGTGTTTGCCTGGCGCTGGGTAGTGAAGTATGAGGGAGGGGGCATGTTCACAGTATGAGATTTATTTTCATGTGACAAAAATGTTCTAGAATTAAATACTGGCAATGGTCACACTAAAAACTCCTGAATTGTGTAATTCAAAATGGTAAATTTTATGGAATATGAATTATATGTCAGTAAAAAAGCCAAAATATCTGCAAAAAAATTAAACTTGGGCAAGGTCTACATTTTCTGCAATATTTAATTTTCTTGATTCGCTCTTCAGTTTTAAATTGAAGAGAACATGCTCCAACTTAACAATAATAGTTTTAAAGGCACACGTCTCCATGTTAAAGACAGCGTTCCAGTTTAGTAAAATATTCCATATGTGACTTAACGATCCGCACGCACTTTGCAGTTTGCACTCAGACCATTTTAAAGTTTAAACACAAATGAGAACTTCAAAGTCATGTAGAAAGACCAACCTGAAGTAACTCAAGTTTTGAATCTATGTTCTTTCCAACACCTGCACTAATGTGATTCTATTAAATCTGCTATTTAAATGTGAGCATTCACGGTGCCCCAGAGGTGGGAGACATGAATTATGTCCAAGGTGGTTTCAGATCCTTCACAACTTACTTTTTTTTATTGTCCTGGTACCAGGGATTGAACCAGGGTGCTTAACCACTGAGCCAGGCCCCCAGTCCCTTCTTATATTTTTTACTTAGAGACAAGTTCTTGTGAAGTTGTTGAGGCTGGCTTTGAACTTGTGATCCTTCAGCCTTAGCCTCCTGAGCAGCTAGGATCACAGGCAGGGGCCGCTGCACCCGGCACAACTTACCTTGGAAAAGCATGTTTCTGAACCAACAATACATCTGGAAGTTTTCCAGATTAAATGTCACGTAGAAGACCAAGTTTATTAAGAGATAAGAAATAAAATCTTATTGATTTGTGGTGTATATATACTCACAATAACCCTAACAACTGTTTAGAAATTAAAATATTTTTTGTGGGTGGAGTCTACCACCACGTCTGGTCATAAGAAAAGTGGCAGTGGCCTTGGTGGAGTTCCGTGTGGCTCAGTCCCCTCACAGTGCACCTCCTTACCCAGGTGGACAACTCCCACCACACAAACCTTACTTTCTATTTCCCTGTTCTCTTTGATTCCATCCTCAGGAGAGACTGGTGAGGAGTTTGGCTTGTTCAGGGCCAGCAGGAAGGGACAGAGCTGCCTGGAAGCCAGCTCTGCCAGATTTCAGTCCTCAGCCATTTACTTCCAGGGCTCAGCTCCCACCTCCTGGGCCCCATCCAGACTAGCCCTTCTTAAGGGTGTCAGCCGTTTGGGCCACACGCCCACAGTCCCATTGTTAGACTCACCAGGCCTGTGCCTCCACTCTGCACGGCTTCCAGCTTAGAAAGAACCTGGAAATTCATTCACACCAAGGTGCGGAGAACTGATAACAGGTTCCCTCTCCAGGAGGTCTTTGCCTTTAACACAGCAGGTACTCCTTGATTTGCCAAACGAGGGCCTCTACAGGTACCAAGTCAGGCCACCCCACCAGGCTGCCCTGATCATCTGTGCTCAGGTCCCCTCTGCTCCACGTCACCTCGGGAGGGGCCTGCTCCCTAAAGATGAGAAATACCTCGGCCCCAGGTACATTTGCAGGAACACATTCAACAACACCTTCTCAAAACTTCTGCGTGGGTCTACGAAACCAAGAAAATCCACCTTCCAACGAGCTCGCCTTGCGCATGTAGGTGACCTCGCCAAGCCCGGGAGGAGCGCCGAGAAGCCAGAATCCCACAGACTCTAGCAGTGGGCCTGTCCCCCTCGGCTCACGCAGATGCTTCCTCCCTCCCCAGAGTTATTGGACTGACCACGCTTAATAGGTGCCAGAGTCCTCATCATTGTCCTTCAGGACCTCACAACTTATTAAAGTCCTTCGGCTCAGACAGTTTAGAGGACAGGCCTGCTTTTAAAAAAAAAAAAAAAATGTGGTTTCAGGTTTCACTTCCTATCAGCCGGGTTTAGTTATAGGAAACAGAAACCACTCAACCATTTTAAGCAAAATGGGGTTTAGACAGGAAATGAGGGGCTTACGATTTTATTGAAAGGGCTAGAGGAGCAGGCACCAGCAGGACTTATTGGAGAGATGCCCAGAAGGGTTTGGGGACCTGCCGGCCAGGCGCTGCTACCTTGGCCCCAGTCAGCCAGCAGGGCTGCCTCTGAGCTGCCTCCTCACCCCATGGACGCACTGAATGGACACTGGAACCCTGCCGCAGGAAAAACAACCTCATGGTTTTGCTCGCCAGAAGAAACAGCCAAAAGCAGCAGGAGGAGAGTCTTGGCCCCAAATCCTAGCGGCGTGCAATGAATTGGCAGAACCAGGGATGCTCTGGAGCCGGCTCTCCCCAGCAAGAGCCAGGCATGCACAGCAATCCCAGCTCCGCATCCAGAGATACCATGTGACTAGCATGATTGAAATTGACCATGGTGGAAGTATTTACACTGCAGAACTCGTCAGCAAGCACGCCACGCCAAGGAGCTCTCCTTTTTTTTTTTTTTTTTTTTTTTTTTTTTTTTTTTTTGAGAGCTGGTTGTTAAGTATTTGCCAGCACACCACTGGGCAGAACCCAGTGCACATCTGGGATTCTAGCAGCAAGGGAAGCAGAAAACCCAGTTGTTCACCTTCTAGACTTTGAACCAACACAAAAGAAGGGCAGAAGGATGCTGGCTGCCAAGCCATCCTCATTACACACACTTCTAGGAATGCATCCTACAGTCAGCTCACACATGTGTGAATGATGGATGGCTGAGGATGTGCAGGATTGTGAGCAATTGTGTGGAAGCAACTTTTCTTAACATGAATTGCTCTTGAGCATATGTCAAAGTTCATTAACCCTCTAGCCAGGGAACTGGCAAGGTGACAAAATAGTGCTTTGGTTCAAAAAGGCTTTGGAAATTATTGATTCATATCTACGGGGGCGAAGGGAGCCTGCAGAAGCAACTAATTAAGAAAAGAGGTAACTCATAAGGTCGAGATTACGTTGCATTTAACCTGACCGTGAGAGCGTCATTTCCCTCTTCACTGGAACGAGTGGGATTTCAGGCACAGCAATCTTGGAGGCAATTTCTGGAAAGGCTAATCATTTATCAAAAATAATAAGAAGACATGCTGCATCTGTGACTGTTAATTAGAAAGACAAAGCTAGACGATTTCATGCCCCAACAGAGCTGGGCCAGAGCCCGGCAGTTCTGAGACAGCCAGCATGTCAAGTGAAGGTCACGGCGAAGCATCATGGAACCAGGACCTGCCCGGACTCTCACATGCCCAGGCTTCTAGGCCAAAGGTGCTGAGCCTGCACATTGCAGAAGCTTAGGTTTTGTTCCGCTTAACAATATCCAGATATGGAAATGATTTGCTGTGCATGGAAGTGTGCACCCCCATCTATAGGGCGAAACCCTAACTCTGCCCCTCCCCATGTGATATTTGGAGATTGGGTCTTTAGGAGATAAGTTAAGGTTAGATGAGGTCATAAAGATGGGGCCCCGGTCCATAAGACTGGTGTCAAAGAGATAATTGTATACCTATGTCCACAACAGTACTGTTCACAATAACTAAAGTGTAGAAGCAACCAAGTGTCTATCAACATACACATTTTATGTCATATACATACAAAGGAATATTACTCAGACTTGAAAAAGGATGGAAATTTTGGCATATGCTGCAACATACGTGGACTCTAAGGACATTATACTGAGTAAAAGAAGCTGGTCACAAAAGGATAAATCCTGTGTGATTCCACTCAGACAAGGTGCCTAGAAGAGTCAAAAATCATAGGGATAGAAGGAATGGAAAGTTCATTTTTAATGGGTACAAAGTTTCCATTTTATGCCCAAAAAGGGTTGTGAAGATGGATGATGGTGAGGGGGCACAACAATGTGAATCTACCTAATATCACACAACCGTACCCTTGAAAACTGTTGAAGTGGTGCATTTTGTTATGTGCATTTTATCCCAATTGTTTTAATTTTGGAAATAGGGAGCTACTTAAATAAATGCTAGTGCATCTATCCAGGGCCTCATGGAGCATCATGTGAAGGTGCCCCTCAAGTTCTGCAAACAGCAACAGCCACTGAGATGAAATATCATCTGCCATTCAAATGAGAGGCAGCTCTACTTGAAGAATGATCCCGGCAATAGGCTGCATCAAAAAAAGCGAGAAATCAAGCTATGCAGATGCTAATTCACAATAAAGTGGGGGGCTAGGGAAGAGTAGAGGTTCTCTGGATTAGGCAGTGGGGAGTGAAGGGAGGGGAGGGACGTGGGGGTAGGAATGAGAGTAGAATGAATTGGACATCATTACCCTATGTGCATATATGACTACACAACCCATGTGATTCTGCACCACGTACAATCAGAATGAGAAGTCAGACTCCATCTATGTACGATGTGTCAAATGCATTCTACTGTCAGGTGTAACTAATTAGAACACATAACAAAACAAGAGTCAGCGGGGCACTGTGGTGCACTCCCGTAATCCCAGCAGCTCAGGAGGCTGGGGCAGGAGGATGGAGAGTTCAAAGCCAGCCTCAGCAACTTAGCGAGGCCCTAAATAACTCAGTGAGACTCTGTCTCTAAATAAAAAAGGACTGGGAATGTGGCTTAGTGGTAAAGCACACCTGGGTCCAATCCCTGGTACCAAAGAAAGAGAGAAGGAGAGAGACAAAGAAGAGAGAGGAAAAGGAGAAAGTGAAAAAGGAAGGAAGATAAATGGGCAGAGTGGGCTGCCACTTGGGTTGAAAGTGGTCAGAGGAACCTATGAATTGGCTTGCTCGCCTCGATCAAAATATCTCTAAAGAGAGACCCGAGAAAATGACTCCCCTGCTGCCTCCAAGGAGGAGCAGCTGGAAGCAGAATGGGGAAGAAGATCTTTGCCATATGCCTTTTGGACTTGTGTGCAAGCATTGCCAATTCAAAAATATTTAATTTTTTAAAAATGGTTCAGGAATAACACCACGCTGGCCATTGAAATGTGGTGTTTGGCCCTGAAGAACACAGGCTGCACTGGAGGCTTCGGGGCCTGCTTTGCCACAGGGATCAACACTGGACTGCAGGGCACACAGGCCTGGAGTCCTCGTACTGACCTGGAATGAGTCACTCACCCCTCTGACCTCAGGGTCTTCATCTATGACCACCAGGGACAGACATAAGCTATGCACATCTGTCCAAACCTGGGTGTGAGACGGCCTTTCCTCCTGAAAAGGTTGAGTTCCTGTGCTTACTGAGGCCTAGCCCACATTGCCCCGCAGACCCGACTCACCCTGCCAGGCCCCTCTCTGGGCACCCGTGGGAAGGGCCACTCCTACTCTCCACAGGGAGAATAAAGGGGTCACGTGATCCCTGCCTACCAGTGCCCAAGTCTAACCTGGTCCAAGGGACAAGCCTGGCTCACTCAGCAGGCCCATGGGGACTGGTGGGGTGACCTGTGGGAATCAGTGACCCGGGGACCCAGAGAGGCTTGCAATGCTGACCTCATGCTCCCCTCCTGTGGTGATAAAGGAGCTGCTCTCTCCTCTTTGCTTCTTTGACTTTCTTGTCTCATCACAATGGGCCTGTTCACTTGATACTTCATCCTCAATTACAAACGTGACCTATCTTGATGCCCCAGAAATCTCTGGGCACTTCCTCACTTCTAGCACAAGCTGCCCAGGCCCACCTCCAACTGTCACTGCTTGAAACCCAGAACCAGCCAGTCTCCCAAAGAGCCCTGGGTCCTCAGGGTCGAGCTGGAACTTAGAACCCAGGATCTGGTCCTTGGCGTGCTCATTGCTGCTGGTGGCCTGACGGGAGAAAGACCTGACACTCTGACAGGGGGTTGGGGCCTCCAGGTCCCACAGGCAGCTCAGGCAGAGTGGACTTAACATCCCAAACTCCTGCTTCTCTGGGCTCTCTGGGGTGGGCAGCAGGTGCTAGGTTGGCCCCTTCTCCTAATGGTGTTCCCAGGAGAGGCCTCACCAGCACACTCTTCATGTGCTTGACCTGACCATTGATGTCAGGGCTTGAAACCTAGAGGATGAGTCATTTTGAGAGTCCTGGGAGAGGCCGGCACAAAAGCAGAGCCACCCACCCACGAGCTGATGCCTGGTCTTCTACCATTCATTCCTAAACATGGACATTTATATCCCGGTTTAATTACAACCACCCTGAGGATCCCACTTGACTATTTAGGTGTTCCCAAGAACGGACACAGTGATGTAACGCACATGAGCCCAAGAGGCCCCAGGGCCTTGAGATTGGTAGGAGGGGCTGCCCTGAGTTAGAGAAGAGCCTGGGCACCTGTGTGGGCTTTGGGGACAACACAAGCATGTGTCACAACCTGGCAACTCCAGCCCCTGCCCACCCACTGCTCTAGGAAAAACTGCATCACCCTCTGTAACCTCCAGACCCCTAGGGGATCCTGGGTCGGCTGCAGACCCCCCTGCTCCTGCAGGGGCACAGAAGGCCTTTATGGCTGAAATACATTGAACCCTGTAATGGCCAAAGAGGAAACACATGTGTTCCCTCTTCCCTTATAACCCCTGTGGTCTCCGGGGCCTAACAAGGTACACATGGAAGTGTTATTCTTTGACAGAGTGAAAACATCAAATCAGCCAAAAGTGGGAGCAGATCGAATTTTTGTGTGCTTGTGTGTACACACATGCGAGTGTGCGTGTGTGCAAGGTGTGTGTGGGAGTGTGTTGGAAGACCTGACTCTACCTGGCATCTGCTTGGAAGGGTGGATCCCAAAAGACTTCAGAAGGGGTTTCAACCTTTCAGACTGGTTCACCCCACCCCTCCACTCTGCGCCCACCTGTCCCCACGGGATCCAAATACCTTCTCAGGCCGAAGAAAAGCATCCTGTCCATTAACAGAACAACACCATTTCAGAAATAAAGGCTTGTTGTCCACGCACAGGGAGCTATTTCTGTTTGTGGCAGGATAATACAGTAGTCCTCCCTTCTCCAAGCTTTCACTTTCTGAGGTTTCAATTACCTGTGGTCAACCTCAGTCTGAAAATATAAAATAGAAAATTCCAAAAATAATCAATTCATAAGTTTTAAATTGCATGCCATCCTCAGCATGATGAAATTCCACTCTGCCCCACTCCGCCCTCCTGGGGCGTGAATCATCCCTGGGCCCAGAGAACCCATGCTGCATATCCTTCTGTCTCGCTGTCAGACCAGCTGTTGCAGGATCGCAGTGCATGTACTCAAATCACCCTTTTTTTTTTTTTTTTGCAGTGTTGGGGATTCAAATCACCCTTTTATACTTAATGATGGCGCCAAAGTAAAAGAGTGCCGATGCTGGTCATTTTATTACTGTACAGTTACAACTTCTCTATTTTATTAGTAGTTATTGTTTTCAACGTCTTCTCCTAACTTATCAATCAAGCTTTATCATATATATGAAGTATATATTCATATCTATGAAAGAACATAATATACGTTATATATATATACATATATATATTACATATCTATACACAAGATGCAGTACTAGACGTGGTCTCAGACACCCACTGAGCTCTTAGAACATATCCCTTGTGGATAAGAGAAGACTGGTGTATTTTTACCTATTAACAAAGTGCTTTGTTCTCTGTTTGGAGGATTTTTTTTTATATCTACTTTCTGCTACCCCGTCACTTAGGCCATTCAGGTAGGTGGTTATTTCAGACTCACTGTCCTCAGGGTGGGGGCAATACAGCAGAGAACAGAGCACATACTTGTACATTTGGACTCTCACAAGAGGCTACTGAAACTCTAGGAAGAGAGTCTCTGTTAAGAACTGGGGCTTAAATGCAAGAGCCCAGCTTTTCAAGAGAAAAAAGTTCTTAGTTTTATGTTTGGGTTTTGGTTACTAGAGGCTCAGAGGACAAAGTGTAGACCATAAGCAGTAGAATAGTAAAGATGTGTGCAAAGCCAGTGTCCCACCCAGAGAGAGAGTCTCTTTGCAGCAGGCAGAAATAGAAGAGGCAGACGATTTTGAGAACCTGGCAGTGGTCTCTCAGACCTGGCCTAGGATGTGTGCTAGAGAATATCAGGGATACAAGGAGCCCAGGAGGTGACAGGAGAAGTGGGCCTCTTTGTCCCGGGACCTCCCTTAGATGAGAATATTTTAGGAAGAAGAGTTAGCCCAGGCCACAAAAGCTGTGCCACTCAGTATTACAGTCACTACTCATCTGGGGCTCTTGAAATACAAATTTAAAATGATTAAAATTTGAGTTAGTTCCTCTATCACATAGCCACACTTTAAGTTTTTGACAGTCACATGGGGATAATGGCCACCATATTGAAAAGAGCATTCCACCTTTGCAGAAAGTTACATTGGCTGCACTTTCACAAAGGCATAGAAACCAAAGCCCAAAGGCGGGGCTCCCTGGCAGCAGGCCCACCCAGCACTGCTGCTTCTTTCCTTCCCACGACACTGCTGCTGGTCGCCAAGCACCACACCCTGGCTCCATCTCAGCTGATGGATTGGATGGACACTCCTTCTGATCCTGGGGCCCAAAACCCAGCCAAGCCTTGTGCCCCAGTGTAAAAGGAGAGACCAACATTTATGGACAGGGGTGAGGAGGAAGACAGGAAACAGGAGAGAGGAACAGGGGTGCTGTCGGACTCAAAGCTGACCGAGTAACTGGAGGCAAATTCACTCCCTGCCCTCAACTTCTTCATCCATCTACCCACTCATTTACCCATCCTCCTGTCCACCCAACTATCCATCTACCCATGATCCCTCCACCCATCTGCCTACCCAGCCACCCGCCCACCTACCCAGTCACCCAGCCACCTACCCATTCTCCACCCATCCACCCATCCATTCATCCATCCACCCATCTCCATTTACTACTTACCTCTGTCTTTCTGCTTCTGGCATGATGGGTACAAAAATGAATGAATCATTATCCCACCTCAAAATAAAAATAATTTGCAGAAAAATAAGAATAATAGTGACAATAACTGACCTAGTGGTGTAATGAGTGAATAGTCTGTGGAGTAAATGGTAAATGCTTGTGAGTGAGGAGGAGTCCTCCCAGGTCCCTCTTCCTCTAAGAGTCTGTACTTCCCCAGGTGTGCTGAAGCTGTCAATCCAAATGCTGGGCCTAGCCCAGACCCCCTGAGGGTTTCTAGGAGCCACAGAGACTCCTCACCCCAAAAACCTACTGTGGCCAGACTGCGGCAGTGCTCCTGGTCCCTGTTTCCAGGCTGCCAAGTCTCTGCCCCCTCAACAGGAGCAAACCCAGGACCCCCAAGGCATGAGCTCACCTGCAGGGGAGCCAGGCAAAGACTGCCTTCCCAGCTCCGGTTTCTTTTTAGAGGAGTTGGGAAGGTGCTGACAGGGGCAGGAGGCTTGGCCACAGGCCCAGCCCTTTCACTTCAGCTGCAGGAGACCTCATCTGTGAAACACAGACCCATTCACTTGCAGGGTTGTAGGAAGACTGGAGATGATGTAAATAGAGACATGTGGGGGGAGGGTGCTGGCATACAGCTAGTGCCTAATAAACACTGCGCATATCATTTCAATGTGTGGAGGGTTCCTTTTCCACACTCTGATGCTATAAGCTAGTGATCTGATGTGCACAGGATCATTCCTGTAATGACAGGCCTGAAACAAAACCATTTTGTACCTGGGCTCTGGCGTGTACCCCAAGGGAAAGGGCAAAACATTGTAAATCAAAAGACCTTTGACCTGCCTGGAAGACGTGTTCCCGTACACTTTACGTGGGTTTTGGAGCATTTTCGTGACACATGTCAACATGTCAGATGACTGGGAGGACATGTCAGATGACTGGGAGGTCTAAGACCTCCAGGGTACTGCCTTTTACAAGTGTGTGATCGACCATAGAGTATCAGCTCTAGGCAAGTGGGAGACAGGACTCATGCACACCTGAGGGTGAGCTGGTTGGCTGCATTTCACTGCTGGTTATTAAAAGGTTTAAGACCAGATCAATTACTTGTATATGCAGCTTGAGAACTGAATGGGCCATGGGGTTTGCAAAACCATTTCTCCCCTACAAAAAAATCCATCCTACAGACAGCATTTGCTCAAGTGTTCAGGCCGGATGAGCCAATAAAGACTTTTTGGAGTGCTGGGTGTTGGGTTACATTTGAGGATAGACCTGGAATTGAAATTGGGGAGCAGGTAAGAAAACACAAATAAATAAAGTGATTATAAACCAAGCAAGTGTTCAGGTGTTATGAAGAAAATAAAGAACTGAGAGGTTACAACACTGGATAATCAGAGGCCTCTTTGATAACATGACATTTAAACTGGGACTGGGAGAATGGAGAATGAGCGAGTCATAAGAAGAGAACAAGGAAAAACATTACACACAGGGAAGTTGTAGGTGCAAATGGCCAGAGGCAGTAGGAAAGTTGCCAAGTTCAGCCCTCTGCAAGATTAAGCCAGCTAGAGCCTAGTGAGGGAGCAGGGAGAGATGGTGTAGGTCACGTCAGCCACAGTAGAAAGGGTGGATTAGTTAATCCTAGTTAATCCAAAGGCCTTTGGAAGAGTTGAAGCAGAGGAGCTGAGTGCTCCAATTTGTATTTGAGGAATAGCTCTCTTCTGTGGCTGTTAGGAGACTGGATTAAAAGGAACAAAAGTGGAAGCAGGGAGACCTGGTAGAAAGCTTCAGGAACATCCAGGTGAAAGCTGATGGTTACTGGGATGGGAGCAGCGGGAGTAGAAAGGGGGAAAGTGGGGAGAATTGAGATGTAATAGTTCCCCCTTATCTGTGGGGAGTGCATTCCAAGACTCACAGTGGATACCTGAAAGCCCAGACAGGGCAGAACCCTACATGCACTGATATTTCCCATACTTACATAACTAAAATAAGCATTTACCTTTTTGCTTAAAGACAATAAACATTTTATGGTTTCTCTTTGACATATCCAAATTGCCATCATCACTACTCTTTCAGGTTGGCGCCATTATTTAGTAAAATAAGGGTGACCTGAACACAAGCACTGTGATGTGGCGGTAGTTGATCTGATAACTCAGTGATGAATGAGTGGGTAACATATACAGTGTGAATACACTGGACAAAGGCATGATTCACATGTAGAGCAGGACAGAATGAGGTGGTGCAAGAGTTCATCCCACTACCCAAAATGGCACACAATTTAAAACTTATGAATTGTTTATCCTCAAACTTTAATGCTTTGAGACCACAGTTGACTACAGTTGTCCTACTACAAAAAACAAAACTGTGACTAAGGGGGGACTCCTGCCTATTTAGACGTCAGAACCCAACGTAACTTGCTGCCAGACTGGATATGAGATGAAAAAGAAGGAAGACATAAAAAAATAACTCATAAACCGCTGGGTTGGACATGGTGGTACCAGCTGCAGAAATGGGGTACATGGATCAAGGGCAGACAGATTGAAAGGGAAATTGGGAATTCTGCATTGAGAGACCTGCAGAACAACCAAATGCAAACGTCAAGTGATCTGTGAATTAGAAACTGGGAGGAGAGATCTGACCTGAAACTAGAAATAAGACCCTTGATTTAGATTTAGAAGGTGGAAGGGCAAGCTAAGAAGACAGAGAAGGAGCTGCAGAGGTGTAGGAAGAAGGTGGAGGAGTGGAGCAGTGGGAGGCAAGAGAAAAGGAGGAGGTGGACAGTGTTGAGAGGTTACTGGGGTTCAGGGACCTGAGGCAGATTTGGCCACAGGAGGTCCCTGGTGACTGGTAAGAGCAATTCCACTGCGGCCGTGAGATAGACAGCAACAGGGAGTGGAGTGCAGGGTGAAGAAGTGAAGAAGTGGAAACAGCAAGTGAGGCTCCTGCCCTGTTTTCCTCATGCCTCATATTCTGTTCGGTTTTGGGAGCATTTCTCAGTTTGAGAGTCCTGGGTCTCTGAGGAAGGACAGAGAAAACTTCCTTCCCAGCCTCCTTTGCCTCCCAGGCCACAGGCACGTGACCTGACTCCACCAGTCAGATTCAACATCATGGGTCCCAGATCTGGAAAGAGGCTTCAGAGGGTAGCAGTGGTCACAAGCAGAACCTCCAAGCACCAAAAGGACACTTGCTGGCTGCAGTGTCATCAATTGCAGCCTAGCTCCAGGCAGCAGACACACTGTGGTATCTGGTGCTGTGTAAGGTGACAGTGGTTTCCTCTCTATGTGGTTCTGTGGGGTTGTAATTTGGGGTGTTGGTCCTTCAGGCTTATTTTTGAGTCCACGCTAGGCTTCTTCAAAATTCCTTGCAATAAGCTCCTGTTTTGTTTAATCTTCTTGACTCAACATAAATGTGCCAGTTAAGAATTATGCCTGATTTGGAAGAACTGCAGAGCAGAAAGAAGGGAAGTGTCTGAGTCTCCTAGCATCCTTGGAAACAGCACCAGCCCCAGACTTCCTGTTAGGTGAGATTAGTAAATTCCTCTCCTTACTCAGGTTTTCTGTTGCTAGCAGCCAAATGCATTCCTGAGCCAGGATCTGGCAGAAGATGGTGGAAAGTGGAGAAGGCTAGGTAGATACCAAGGACCCCATCACTGTAGCACAGACGTTGGTCCCCACTGTTAAGCAGTGGCAAAACATTTGGCAAAACTGTCACCTGCTGCATGGTGACACAGACCACATGACCACCAGGGATGTAGATTGGGGTAACATCAGGAAAAATCTGGAATGGAGCTCCCCAGAGTTCCCACTGGGAAAGAATTGAGCCCAGACACAGGAAGCCATCAAGCAGTGACAGAGGGAATGTGCTCAGAGAAGCACCCTTTGGTGGTGCTTGCAAGCTGAGAGGGGGGAGTCTCATAATGAAAGCCTTGCAAGAGTAATCACACACACACACACACACACACACACACACACACACACACACACATGCACGCACGCACACACACACATACACACACACAGAGTTTCTTTATTCTAGGCTGATGCAAATTCTGATTCCACAAATCAGAGCCATAACAGGAGATAAAACCAGGGCCTAGGCATTCCTCTAGAGCTTTCTTAGAGAATTGCATCTAACAGAGGGACCCCCAGAAAAGAGCAGATGAAGGATGTTGTCTCCCACCAATACCATTCTTTTAATTGCTCCAAAGTACTAATCATTAAACTCAGAACTAAGTCAAAGGCAAACCACAAGTCCAGTAGATTTTTTAAATGTTGAATCGTTATGTGTAAGGCTTATCTAGAAGGGGCTGTTAGCTATGGTTACTTGCAAAAAAAAAAAAAAAGACTGGAAGTGAAACCGAGCATCGGGGGTATCCCATCAATCACCCATAGAAGCTTCCCTCGCTCAGCTTCCCAGCAGGAATGGCTTTGTGACAACAATTCAATAGTGCCCCTTTCTTCATGCTGAGCCAGCTTTTCTTTTTCTTTTTCTTTTTTCTTCTTCTTCTTTTTTTTTTTTTTTTTTTCTTTCAATTCAAAAAAGACTCTGGGATTGATTTATTGATTTGGGATTGATTATTGATTTGGGGGAATTGAACCTAGGGAGGCTTCGCCACTGAACTACATCCCAGTCCCCCATTAAATTATTTTCTAAAATGCAAATCAAAACCACCCTAAGATTCCATCTCACCCCAATTAGAATGGCAATTATCAAGAATACAAGCAACAACAGGTGTTGGCGAGGATGTGGGGAGAAAGGTACACTCATACATTGCTGGTGGGGCTGCAAATTAGTGCAGCCACTCTGGAAAGCAGTATGGAGACTCCTTAGAAAACTTGGAATGGAACCACCATTTGACCCAGCTATCCCACTCCTTGGCCTATATCCAAAGGATCTAAAATCAGCATATTACAGAGATACAGCCACATCTAATGTTCATAGCTGCTCAGTTCACAATAGCCAGATTGTGGAACCAACCTGGATGTCCTTCAATTGATGAATGGATAAAGAAACTGTGGTATATATATACAATGGAATATTACTCTGCCATAAAGAATGATAAAATTATGGCATTTGCAGGCAAATGGATGAAACTGGAGAATATCATGCTAAGTGAGATAAGCCAATCTCAAAAAACCAAAGGAAGAATGATATCGCTAATAAGTGGATGAGGACACATAATGGGGGGTGGGAAGAGTTAGTGTTAGGGTTGGAGTTGGGTTTAGGGAGGGGGGCAAGAATGGAGGAGGGAAGGACTGTATAGAGGGAAAAGAGGGGTGGGAGGGGTGGGGGGAAGGGAAAAAATAACAGAATGAATCAAACATTACCCTATGTAAATTTATGATTACACAAATGGTATGCCTTTGCGCCATGTACAAATAGAGAAACAACATGTATCCCATTTGTGTACAATAATAAAATAAATAAATAAATAAAAAGAAAAAAAAATTATTTTCTGAGAGAGGGTCTCGATAAGCTGCCAAACCTGACTTGAACCTTTAATCCCCCTGCCTCTGCCTCCTCATCACTGAGATTACAGGTGTGCACCACTGCACCTGGCTCAGATGAGAGTTTGGTTTAAATTCTTGGAAGAAGAAAAAGAGCCTATGATAACATCACATCCCATGTGGATTTAGGGATTCTTCTGTGTGAACTTTATCACTAGTGCTGAGGTAAGAAGTATTCAAGCTTCAGTACCTGAAGAGTAAGTGGCAAAAGAACTTAAACTAGGACACGTTTCCCACAAATATATACGGAGGACTATTCTTAAAGACTATATTTTTTAAGAGAAAAAAAGCTGGGCACCATGGCCTGTAGTCCCAGCCACTCAAGAGGCTGAGGCAGGAGCATCTCAAGTTCAAGGCCAGCCTGGGCAATTTAGCAGGACCCTGTATCAAAACAAAACAAAATGCAAAGGGCTGGGGACATAGCTCAGTGGTACAGCATTTGCCTAACATATGTGAGGCCCTGGGTTCAATCTCTAGAGCTGCAAAAATAAAAAGAATATACTGAGAAAATAATAAGCAGAAGATTTGAATATACATCACAGAAGATTTATAAAAGGTCAAAGACTCTTGCAAAAAGTATCAGCTTCTTTAGTATTCCAAGAAATGCAATTTGAGACATTGCATTGATGGGATGACACAGATGGACCAAGTTCACAATTGGTGGGGGTGAGGACAACAAGCAGGCTAAACTAGTACAACTCCTTGGTAGTGGGATTCCAAATCATTATTCTTCTTTATCTTTTTTTTAATGTTTCCATCAAAAAAATAACGAGCCTTTAACTTTGCATTAAGTCATGATGCTACCATCACTTGGATCACACATAAACTTCTCGATCTTTATACTTAACATATACTCACATGGTTAAATGCAAATACTCTACGTGCCCGAGTTCAGGGCCACGTCTCATGGCTGCCATCTTTGCTCCATATGGATCTACAATCAGATCCTCCTAAAACTAAAATTGACGCCATTTCCTTGCTTAAAACTTTTCAGGGGTCCCTGTTATCAATAGATAAGGTTTTGCAAGCTCCTCATCCAGGCCTGAATGATCTGACCCTGCCACCTCTCCACCCCTGTCTGCCTCACGCTTTTGTTTCAAGCTACACAAAGCACTATTGTATTGCTATTTGCTTTGCTTTTTTACTGATTAATTTGCCAGGAATTCCAAAACCCTCTACCCTCCTCGTGTGCTCTCTGACTTGGGTCTCCTCTAGTATCTTCTTTTTTCTTTTTTATTCAGTAGCTGGGATTGAAGCCAGGGGAGCTCTACCACAGAGCTGCATCCCCAGCCCCCTTTCACCTTTTATGTTGAGCCAGGTTTTCCGCCAAGTTGCTCAGGCTGCCCTCAAACTTGTGATCCTCGTGCCCCAGCCTCCCAAGTAGCCAGGATCAGAGGCCTTGCTGCACACCTTCATTTTGGGATTAGCCATTATTGCCTGGAAATAATTCCCCCTGGCTTGGAAGGTAAGCTGCAAGGGAAAATCATTTACCACAAGAAATGATTTCTCTCATTAACTTAAAAGTAGGAAGAACTTTTGCTAGACATGGTAGTATTCACCTTTGATCCCAGCAACTCGGAGGCTGAAAAGCAGGAGGATCACAAGTTTGAGGCCAGTCTCAGCAACTCAGTGAGACTCTCAGCATGAGAACTTGTCTTAAAATAAAAAAAAAAAATACCAAGAAAGGAGCCGCCCCAGGTTCAATCCCCAGTACCACACGAAAAAAAAAAGCCAAACCTGTTTAAAATAAATATCACGCCAGATTTCTTTTACAAATAGCCAAATTATTATAGGAGTTTTTTTGTTTTGTTTTGTTTTTTCTGTGGTGCTGTGAATTGAACCCAGGGCTTTGTGCATGCTAAGCACATACCACTGAGCTACATGCCTAGCTGTAAGAGGGATCTAAAATCATGTAGAACTAGTGTTGACCACGGGATGTTTAAATTACACCTTTAACCCTAGGAAAAATCAAAAAGTTAAATTATTTGAGCTGATTTTTCAGATAAAACACCCTCCTTGCATCACACCTTATGTCTCTGTTTAATGGGTCGATTGTGGGAAGAGAACTGGACCTTCATTCCAGTAACAGTAGCCAACCAAGTTTTTGAATAAATTTATTATCAAAATAATTCAAGGTAGTGAATAACACCAATACTTGAAGCAACCTCCAGGATCCAAAAATCTCACGGACAGGAGGCCCACCTGTGTGGCCATGGAGAAATGAAGAGGGAGGAGCCCCCAGAGGGCAGAACTGAGTCTGCAGAGGGCAACGGCTATGGCAGGTCCTCCAGAGAGCAGAGCAACGTGCCAAATGGCACCCAGGACTGGGTGTCCTTGCTGATCAGTCTGTAGCTGTGGGCACCAGTGACTGCCATGTGTGCCCCATTCTTTCCTCCTTACTAACAAAGCCCTGACTTGGAAGGAAGTAAAATAGTCCCCTGTGACATGCTCCAAAATGTGGCCCTGGTCTGGCCAATGAAATACCAATGGAAGTTTCCAAGGAAAAGAATCTTACCTGAACAAAATGTCAGAACTTTACAGGGGAAAAAGACAGTCATTGTTCCTTTGCTTCTCTCTCCTTCCTATTCTTTATTCTCAGAAAGGAGATGTGTTGGTGGTGGTGCAGCAGCCATCTTGTGACTATTTGGTGTAAAAGGATGCTATCAAACGGCATGAGGGAAAGGAGGGATGTAGGTTAGGAGAGAGAGGAGCTGTGTGACAGCATGGGGCATAGGCGAGTAGCTTACTGGGAAAGTTAGAGGTAGCCCCTTCCTCAAGGAACCATGCCTTGCTTCCTGCCTGGAAGTGCTGAGAGAGAGAGAAACGAGCCCCTGTGGGAGGACAAGGAGGAAAGAAGATGCCTTTTTCTGAAAGTATATCCCACTGTAATAGATGGCCTGACCAAATAGTTTCCAACATCGTCCATCATCTGAAACAGGAAAAGCATCATCATTGATAGTCACAGTATGAGGAAACTACGCTTGCAATTCTCCCAATCTATTTAAACGGACCAGAAAATAAAACTGAAATCTAAATTGTCATTAAATATATGATGGTAGTCACATGCAGGGGTGCACACCTGTAATCCCTGCAGCTCAGGAGGTTGAGGCAGGAGGATCACGAGTTTAAAGCCAGCCTCAGCAAAAGCAAGGTGCCAAACAACTCAGTGAGACTCTGTCTCTAAATAAAATGCAAAACAGGGCTGGGGATGTGGCTCAGTGGTCAAGCGCCCCTGAGTTCAATCCCCAGTACCCACCCCCGCCCCTAAAAAAGTATATGATTATAACAATATGGCACTATTGCTTTGTCCAGGCAAGATGACTGTTCATAGAACCAGGACATCATGGAGATGATAAAGTTCCCAGACAACCTTTTTGTGGAATTCAGAGGTGAGTCCAGAAGAGGAAACTGATTACAGTAATTCCCCCTTAGCCACATTTTTGCTCTCTGTGATTTCAGTTACAGTCAATCCCAATCAGAAAATATTACACAGCAAACACCATTATCCTATGTAAATGTATGATTACACAAATGGTATGCCTCTACTTCATGTACAAACAGAGAAACAAGATATATCCCATTTGTTTACAATAAAAATAAATTTAAAAAAACAAAACAAAACAAAACAAAAAAGAAAATATTACACAGAAAATTCCAGAAAGAAACAATTCGGGCATTGTAAATAACTTTATTACAGTATATTGTTACAATTGTTCTATTATTGGTCATCCCTTACTGTACCTAATTTATAAATTAAACTTTGTCATAGGGAAAAACAGTACGTATAGATAGTTTGGTACTATCAGTGGTTTGGGGCATCCACCTGGGGCCTTGGAACATATTCCAGTGGATGGGAACCACTACCATACCAAATCAGGACATGTGCTGGCTTGCAGACGGCTGGTCCTGGGGTCCATCTTGGCAAAATTACAGACCTGAGAGCAGAACATCAGGCAGCCAGATCAGTGAGCCCAGGAGGCGGAGCAGGAAGGAGCTGGGGAAGCGTCATGTGTTCCCTGCACTGCTGCATCTTCTGCCAGGCCACACGGAGTACCAGCCTCGTCCAGCCCAGTCTCATGTTGCTGCAACCATCTGTGTCTCCCAAGAGCCTCGTACTGCAGGACACACAGAGATTCAATGCCCACACTCCAGGCAGTTAAGGAACTCTCTGAGGGCACACGGGAGGGAGGCGGCCTGGAGATGGGAATGTACGTTTCCTGTCTGTCCACCATGGCTGGGAGTCCTTGCAGCTCCCCAGGGTCTATACTCTGATTTTGCAGCTGAAGTAACCAAGGCTACTAGAAATACAGTAATGAACCAAAGCCACCTGGCTGGCAAGCGGCAGTGCTGCGATGCAGTCTCAGGTCTACTGGCCTTAGAGTTCCCCACTCTTCCTCCAATGCTAGATGTTGGCACCTGTGCGTTCCCTTCAGCAGGTATGTGTGTGCACGTCTATCGTTTTACAGCACTGATAGGCTGTGCAGGGCAATGCTTAAACCCCTGGGCTCTGGAGTCAGATTACCTTGGTCCAATTCCCAATTCACTGACTATATGACCTAGGGTAAGTTCCTTATCCTTGCTGTGCTTCAGCTTTCTCATCTGTAAAATGGGAGTAATGAGGATAGTGTCTACCATCGAGTTAAGAAGTGAAAAGCCCATTCTAAGTATTAGCTCTTGCTGTATTTTGGCGGGGGGTTTTGTTGATGATGCTGATATGGAACTGCATGGCTGTAAGTCTGAGAAAAGCGTCCTCAACATGCTGACCTGAGAAGCCCCAAAGCCCACTTCAGTGGTGGCAGACGTGAGGACAGAGAGCCGGTCTTTGACACCCCAGGTACCCCCACACACGACCCGGGAAGTGGTTTGGGTTTTATCTGACGTTTGTTCTGAGTAATCAGACGCAGGTCCTTGCAGGCTCCTGTCCCCACATAGCCTTCCTGTCCCCACATAACCCTGAGGGGAAGCGAAACTGCCCATTGTCATGTCCTGGGCAGGCGCCTGCTGATGCCTTCACCTCCCTCTGAGATGGCAGAAGAGAAGGTTTGGGTTCAGGACAAGCAACCACAGAAAAGGCAGGCACCTCTGCTGGGGAACATATGTGGGTCTGAGCCCAGTCATTGTGGGGACACCTTCCCCCTCACCCTTGAGCCGTGAGGCCCTGTCTGCCCCTGTGAGAGTCCAGGCACAGTGGACCTTTCCCTGGGTGGGCAGAGGACACCTGCACTGTTTGGCTGCCCCTCTGGCTCTGATGTCAAATAGACTCCTGTTCCTATGGCTTCACTGGGGCCCTGCTCTGTTCGACACAGAATACCTCTCACCCCAGAACCTCCTGGACGGGCTGCTGACCTGGGCAGAGTTGCCCACCTTCTCAAAGTACTCCCTGGTCCTAGTGACACCCAGCCCTGCCTGTACCCTGAGAGGTCCTGAGGACATTAGGCTTCATGACTCTGGGCAGCAATCACAGTTGCTTTTTCCTCCTTGACTAAAGTACAAGCTCTGAGACTACAATTCTCTCCAACTTTATGCCAGGTCCCCAGACTTCAGTCTGCCCAAGAGGCACTTAGACCAGTCAGAAACTGTCCTCCAGTAACCTTATCAGTCAGATGGCCAGGAACCTTCCGCCTGCTCCAACCTGGTCCCCCTAAAATAGAGCTTCTGATTAAATCTTCCAGAAACACTAAGGCTAGAGCCTTCTAAGGACTGAAGACACATTCTAGTAAGCTTTCCCCTGCCCCACTCCATCTTTAAAAATAACAAGAAATTTATTTTGAGTTTTACAAATTAGCACATGATCTTTGAAAAGAAATCTGCCAACTATCTTTTAAAACACCATAAAAATATCCATCTTCTTTTACTTAGGCATCCCATTTCTGATAGCATAGCTTAAGGAAATAATTGAAAGGAAGCCATGGTTGTATTTGTCTAGAACATCTAACCTGATCCTGGAAATGACCCTATGTCCAACGACAGGTGATTACATTAGTGCAGGCCATCTATTCCATGGTGTCATAGAGCTCTTAAAGATGTAAGTGACAAAGGTTCACACATAATGTGCCTGAGAAAATTAACCTGCACGTGGCCCAAAGGGAGGCTGCGTGTTGGGCTGTTAGGACTACAGAGGACCCGCCCTCCTTCCTTCCCTCCCTCTCCCTCTCCTCCCCCTCCACTCCACTCTTCCTCCTCTCTCCTCTCTCTCTCTCTCTTTCTGTCTCTCTCTCCCTCTTTCATCCTTTTCTTTATCCCCCTTAACAGAGGTCACTGGAATACCTGCCTGTCTTCAAGATTCAGGGAAGAAGGCCCCAGATTGACAACTCCTTGCCCTCAGAGAGAGGGGAAATGTGCTGAACTCCTTTCCCAGCTTTCCTCCTCACTTCCAAACCCTAGCTCTTGTCTCAGTCCCCATGCGCTCCAAAACAATAAAATATCATCATCATCATCATTATCATCCCCCCTCCACCGTCATCCTTGTTGTCAAGCCCAGAGCCAAGCTAAACACCCTCCCTAATGGGACCCGGGTGTTCTAGAGACCCCGCTGCAGAAAGGCCTCTTCCTGGAAGCACACAGTCATGTCTTGGGGTCCTCAGGAACTGTCTCTGAGGGCCACTCACTGAGGCTTTACCTCTTCCCTTGCGGGGCAGAGAAGCTAATATCCTAGAGGACAGGTTGAACAAGAAATTCAGTCTAGTCCAACTATGGGGAAGCACAATAGCAGAAAAATCAAATTTCAGACCCAAAAGGAGAGTAGATGATGGTGGGTAAGATGGGAACCACCTGGCATGGTCAACAGAGTGGGCTGAGGGTGGCTCTGACTCAGCAGAAAGCCCAGTGCCCCTGACTGGGATGGGGAGAGGCAGGCATCCCACTCTGCCCTTGGGGGCAGGGGTTCAACTGGCAACTCCTTGGGAGGAACAGCCTGGCCCCCAGCCCTTGACCTTGAGCCCATTACCCACACACAGTCCAACATCTAATCTACTCCATGTGAACTGGGGCTGCAGCCTCAGCTGAGGGTCAATTCCCAAGCCCAAAACAAAAATGCACCAACAACAAGGAGGAGATTAATTTGGTCACATTACATTTATGAACTTCTGATCACAAAAGTCAAGGGGGAAAAAAAAGGGTAAAGATAAGTTGCAAACTGATGGAATTTGCAGCAGGTATAAGCAACAAATGAATTAACATTTGAAGTACAGAGAGAACTCCTCCAATCCAAAGTAGCTTTCGGGGATCTATGTTTACAGCAGTCCACCTAACTACTCCAAATAATTACTTATCAAAATACAAAATGAGTGGAAAAATATCTTTTATATGCTAATTTGTAGGATATATTTCGCAAGAGCTGGGGGGCCCAAGCTTGAAGCCACAGTGGAAGTCAACAAAGGCTCCTTATGGAGCAGGGACAGGCATCTTCCCAGGCCCTAGACACAGGACCTCGGGACTGGCTTTCACCTCTGCACCCCAACCACAGAGGACTGAGGTCTAGCACGATCTGCAGAGAAAGGGGATAGAAGATCGAGAGAGAAGAGCTCAGAACCCAGCAAAAACGATGCTCCTGGGCTCAGCAGACTCCCAGTGAGCTGTGCTCTCCTACGTGCTCGCGTGCACACGTGTACACTTGCTCCACGGGCATGAGTGTGGCCCTGCCACATCTGCTTGTGATCTTGCATCCACACACACACCTGGCTACCCACACTGACCCACATGTCCTCCCACCCCTGGGCAACCACAGAGGTGGCCTGGACCGTCCCCAGATGAGGCTTCCTCATCACCTTCTTGAGCCCCAAGGGGGAAGCACCACCCATCCAGGGGCTCAGCCTGAATCTCCAGGGCCAGAGGCCGTTCTGCCCTAATTCGAGGCTTTACAAAGCAGGGGTCACCGCTCTCTTCTGGCACAGAAGGATGTGGGAGCCATCAAGGTTGGAGCTGGAGGGGTAGGGACAGAAGGATGTGGGAGCCATCAAGGTTGGAGCTGGAGGGGTAGGGAGGGTCTTCGAGGTCTTCCTCAGGTTGGAATTGCCTTCACCCCCACCACCTCCGCCCTCCTAGAAAAGACCCAGGCCCTGGGAGGAGGTGGGCTGAGACCTGCCATTGATCTGATTCCCTCATTTGTTTTTTTTGTTTTTTTTTCCAATTCTTAACATGCTCTCCTCCCTGCCCCAAACTATTGAAGTAATGAATGTTTTTACTTTAACAAAGCATTAATTAAGCAAATCAATGAGCAAGGAAAAACTATATGATGTCCTGAATTCCACTCCCAGAAATAATCAGGGAAAGTCAAGCCCTGAGGGGCGGGGACAACCCAATGCTGGGCTTCATTTTGTTTGCTTTCTCTGTTTTTCCTGAGAAAATATGCATAACATGAAATTTGTCATCTTAGTAAGTTTTTAGGTGCGCAGCTCAATGACCTTAAATAAATTCCCTCTGTTGTGTCACCATGTCACCATCCATCTCCAGAGTGTGTTCCGTTGTCTCAAATTGAACCTCAGCACCTGCCCAACAACTCCCCACACCCAATCCCTGGGAATCCTCATTCTATTTTCTCTCTCTATAAGTTTGACGACTTCAGGAACCTTGTGGAAGTAGAATCATGCATATTTGTCCTTCGGTGACTGGCTTATTACTCTGAGCATAACATCCCAAAGTTCATCCATGTTGTAACCTGTGTCGGAATTTCCTCTCTTCCTTCTAAGGCTGAGTAATATTCCATTGCGTGGCTAGGCCACATCTTGTGTATTTAATCATCCAAACACTGAGTTGAATCTGAGCCTTTTCTTGGGACTCTGCTTCCCTTTGAAGCTTACCAGCCTTAAGCACCACTTTCCTCCCCAGATCACAATTTAAGTCTCAAAGACACAATGAAGTCTCCTCAGAGGCGGAGCCAGGAGATTCAGATCTGTATTTGCAGGACAAAGGAGGTAAGTTAGGTTCCCCCTGCCCCAAGGTCAGCTGAGGGGAAGAGGTGGGAACAAAGGGGAAGAAGATGGGCCTGGCTGGGCCCTTGGTGACTCTGGAGTGACCCACTGCCCAGCATACTTCAACACTGGAGGGGACAGACAATGAAGGGAAGACCTGCCCCTCCTCAAGGGGACCAGAATTGAACCAGGGAAAATCTCAGGAATCTCCCTAAGAAAGGCAGTGGCAGACACAGGGCTTCTACTAAACACGAGTCAACAGCCAAAACCCTCTGACCAAGAGTGGGTAGGTTCATTGAAAAAGATGGTCAAAGTGGGAATCATAAAAGAAAACTGCTAAGGTTTGAATGTGTGCCCCCAGGTTCATGTGCTGGGAACTTAATCCCCCCTGGAACAGTGCTGAGGGGCAGAACCTAAAAATGGTGATTGGGTGCTGAGGGCTCTGTCCTCAAGGGTGGATTAATCACAAGGGCTGGTTAGTTATCACAGGAGCAAGTTCCCAACAAAAGGAACTCTGTTCTCCTCTTCTCGGCCTTTCTCTCTCTCTGTCTCCTGCACATGCTCTCTTGCCCTCCCGCCTTCCCCCAAGGGATGACACAGTACCAAGACCCTTCCCAGGTGTGGTCCCTTGATCTGGGAATTCCCAACCTCAGGAGCCATAAGCCAAGTAAACTTCTGTTCATTACAGAGTTCCCAGTCTGCGGAATTCTGTTACCGTAACATAAGACTAAGACAGAAAACAGGTCTGACAATTTAAAGCTTTTAACTGAAAACACACTCAATGACCACACTTTGATGTAGGCTCAAGGCCTCGAATTTGAGAATGAGCCGCTCAGTGGAGCCCACATCACCATTTTTTGTTGTTGTTGAATAAATCACATCCATAATGCATAGCTGTGAGTTCAGCTTGTTTTCCTTACAGTGGAGCCAGAATTTAAAGACATATGTGAAATAAGCAACAAGAGTCCTCTGAAACAGGTTCCAACCTTCTACAGCAGTCTTGCCCATGGCCAATTTGACATCAACTTTTGTAAAATGACTTAACCTTTCTCAGGTGTTTGCAAAGTATCCAACCTCCATATCAGAGAAACAACCACTTGTTCTTATGCCCCTCATCTCTCATTGGTTAACCCCATATTTACTTAATTACATCATTATTACAAGTGCACCTAGCACGAACACATTCGGGGATGAACCCACAGGCTCTTGGGGCCACTCAGCATGCTCTACAGGGTAAGCTGGTTAAGCAGGGCCAGTCACAGCCTCTGCACAGCTGCCAGGGTGACAGAATTGGGATCACTCACAATGTTAACTTTTTTAACAAGTAAACTTACCATTTTTTTTTTTTTCGGTGTAAGCACTTTACCAACTGAGCTCTCTCCCCAGCCCTTACCATTGGTTTAAAAAAAAAAAAACTATATAAAATTCTATGCACTATCCCTACCCACTTTCCCCAGTTCCTTCTCAAAGGCCCCCAACATCAGCTGCTATCCCGGACTGCAGGACATCAACACAGGACGGCAAACCTAAGAGAGAAGGAATGAAAGGGACAAGAGACACAGGGAGTGGCAGCAAGACAGGAATTCTGATCAAGCTGCAAATTTTTATTGTTCTCACGGGTATTTATGCTGAGGGAATGAGGGGAATGACGAGGTGCAGGCTGGTTGGCTGTGTTCTTCTATTGGGCTCCTGATAGGCTGCAAGTTCGCGCCGGCGGGAAGGTGAGGTTCGCGCCAGGGGGAAGGTGAAGTCCCGGAAGAGAAGCCGTGGGCGCCATAGGCTCCATAATGTCAGAATTATCAGCCAGGAGTGGGGGAGGAGTGCTGCTGCTTATTGTAAAGGTCAGAATGTTCTCAGAATGAGAACTTCTTGGTCCCTGACAAGCTGCCAGGTTCATACAGGTTATATACAGAATCACAGATATTATATATACACGGTTGATACTGAATTTTTTTTCACTTCACATTTTGTCATAAATATTTCCCCTACAGTTCATTCCTTGGCTCAGAGGAGAGCACGTGGCAGCATTTTATTTCCGGATCCTCGGTGGGATCCCCCAGCACACTGCACATGTCCAGCACTGTGCTGGTACCTGGTATTATAATCCTGGGTGTCCCCAGGAGCCTGTGAGCTCTGAATGCAGAGGTTGGGCCTTCTGCACCTTTGTTTCCCAGGGCTGAGCACAGAGAAGTGCTTGGGAGGAATGGAGCTGGAGGAGCCAGGTGTGTGACAGTGGGATGAAAGAGGGACCCTATCCAGGTCCCTAAGGCATGGGGAATCTCCAGTGTCAAATATGTCCCAGGGCCTGGCATAGTAATGACTGAGGCCGAGCCCTGGACCTTCCCATCTTGCACCCCACCAGCAGAGGGAAAGGGAAAGGCCCTGATACAGCCCAAACTGAAAGATGTCACATTGATCGAGCCCCAGATACAAGGCTCTCTCCCGCTACGAACTCATTCATTCTTCCTAACTACAAAGTCTCTAACTATTCTTGCCATTTCACAGATGGGGAAACTGAGAAATGAAGCCCATGCTCCAGGTTCCCACCTCTGACTTGGGTCTGCCTAGAGGGCAAGCTCCTCCCCACCCCCCAAAATGCCACCACAGGTGGAATCAACAAATGGGGAGGTGGTCAGTGTCAGGCTGCACCATCTCCCCTTACAGATGGAGAAGCGGAGGCCCCTATGGTGAGTGAAAAGTCACAGCCACAGTTGTTTGGGAGGCAGCCACATCCAGACTGGGACCAGCCTCCCACCTCCACCCCATCCTGACACTCGGAACTGTTGCTTGTACCATGTGTTCTCATAACCCTCCCCATGACATGGGGAGCCTAATAGCTTCTAACTCATGCAGTTGCTGAGATGAAATGAAACATTGTTAAAGGGCTTAGATCAGCTGACTCCTTTCCAGTTCTCTATAAAAGTGAGCTGTTACTAGTCTCATCTGGAGCCTCTCTTGGGCTGAGCTCTGATGCAATTCAAAGTAGCAAAAGTGAGATTCTAAAAGCACAACTGGGGACATGGGACATGGACATTCCTGAAATCAGCAATAGCAAAGACAACTGACACAGCAACCTGTAGCACACCACTTCTTCCACAATCTCTTGGCACAAGAAACATTTCTTTGTTTTTCAAATAAAAATTTTGAAACTTTCAAAAACAATTGTCTTTGACCAGCAAGGAATACTTGAACCCATCCCACAGTACAAGCCCAGTGCTCCACAGGCATGGGGAACAGGACTGGCTGCAACCCCCCAGCTGCAGCAGGGGATTCACTTCCATCCACATGCCCCGTCTCCACTGAGAAGTTCAGTTTCAGTGGGTATGTTCAGGAGGAGGTCACCCAGGAGCCAGGAGCTGATTCCTTCTCTATGACTCGGGAAAGGACTGGGTCTTTGTCCACTGTGGTCACTACCCTGGGTTTATGCCACCAGCAAGGGATCCAGTCTCCAGGTATATTAGGGCACATCCCCTCCACACCCCTAAACCAGGACACTGAGCTACTGACAAGATGAAGACTGACTTTGCATTGCTTGAGTAAGACTCCAATACCTATCCTCTGCCCCTCTTTTTGGATGGCCCCCTGTTATCATATAGATCTGAAATGTTCCCCATGCCCCCCAAAAAGTTCATGTGTTGAAAACTTGGTTCTCAATCCAGAGTGGGGCATTGGGAAGTGATTGGATCATAAGGGTTCCAACTTTATCAGTGGATTAATCTATTTGATGGTTTGATCATTTGAGTGGATTGCTAGGAGGTGGTGGGGAATGGCAGAGGAAGTAGGTCACTGGGCATGTGCTCTTGAGGACTGTAGCTTGTTCCTGGTCCCTTCTCTCTCTCTCTCTCTCTCTCTCTCTCTCTCTCTCTCTCTCTCTCTCTCTCTCTCTCTCTCTCTCCTGCCCTGTCCTCTCTGACTGCAATGAGCTGAAAGCTTTCCTCTGCCACACCTTTCCACCATATTGTTTCTGCCTTGGAACCAGCCAACGATGGGCTGAACCCTCTGAAACCCTGAGCCAAAATAAATCTGTCCTCCTCTAAGTTGTTCTTGTCAAGTATTTGGGTCACAGCGATGAATAGCTGAGTAACACACCCCAGTTCTGGGTCAAGTCACTCTCTTCTCCCCTCCCCCTTGAGCACTAGACTCCATTCTGTTCCCTTCAAGGATCCAGCCCATCATCCCCTAGGGGCTGACTCACCAAGGCCGTGGCTCCCAACGGGAAAGCTCAGCCCTTTCTGACTCCCGGAGGCGGCTTCCCCTTCCTGGGTTGGGGGTGGAAAACCTTTAGGGAGAGAACAGCTGCAAAAGAAAAGAGCCACACACCCCAAACCAACAGGACACCAGGTTATTTGTTCTGGAATCACTCACCTTTTCCCATCCTCCCTCTGGAAGGGCCCCTGTGGAACCTGTGTGCTCCTGCTGGGCCTCTGCCCCAGGCTGCCCCGGAGGTGTGGGTGGAGGATGTTGTCTCCAACTGTCCCAGGGGACTTGGTGGAGGCTTGGGCGGGGAAGGAGATGCTGGATGTCTCCCTGGTCGGTTCACATCAGCTACCAAAGAATACTCTTTCTG
Source organism: Sciurus carolinensis (assembly GCF_902686445.1). Lineage (NCBI taxonomy): Eukaryota > Metazoa > Chordata > Mammalia > Rodentia > Sciuridae > Sciurus > Sciurus carolinensis. The sequence continues at coordinate 68,530,223 of NC_062214.1, forward strand.
TTGAAGACTCACCCTGTTATACAAGATAGGGACAGCAAGTGTAATATGCAGATGTCACAGGGCAGGATGAGCAGGGCCTGGGAATCAGAACACATGGAAAGTCATCTCCCCACTTTTCATTACTGGGGGATCCCTAGAGGGAGCAGTCCTTCACGCTGAACATGTAAGAAAAGAGGTCAGATCTGAGCTGAATGAGGATGAAAAGTGGAAGGGCTGACAGACATTACAGTTTGGATCTGGAATGTTCCCCAAAGGCTCCTGTGTTGAAGGCTTGGTCCCCAGTGCAGCAGTTCAGAGGTGGGGCTTTTGGGTAGTGATTAGATCGTGAGGGCTCTGACCTCATCAATGATTTGATCCATCATGGGTTCATAATTTAATGGACTTTTGGGAGACGGCGGAAACTGCGTGTGGAGGGATGCTAGGTGGAGGAAGTAGGTCACTGAAAGTATAACTGAGAGGGCTAATCTTGTCCCTGGTCCCTTCTTTGCTCTCTCTCTGCATCCCAGCACCCATGAGGCAATCAGCTCTGCTCTGCCACATGCTACCAGCCGTGATGTCCTGCCTTGCACAGGGCCATAGTGATGGGACCAAGCGACCATGGTCTGAAATCATGAGCCAAAATAAATATCCTCCTTTTTAATTGTTTTTCTGAGTCAATTTAGGGTACCATAATCAAATACCATAGACTTGGGGGCTTCAACAATAGACACTGATTTTCTCGAAGTTCTAGAGGCTGGAAGTCTAAACTGGAGTCCCAACTTGATTGGCGAGTGATGACAGTTTTCTTCCTAACTTGCGGATGGTGTGTGGTCATGTGACCATTCCTCAGTATAGGCCGAGAAAGAGTGAGAGAGATTAGAGAGAGAGAGAGAGATCTGTCTTCCTCTGTGAGAGGCCCCATGGTGGGGGCTCCACCACATCACCTCATCTAAGCCTAATCACCTCCAAAGGCCCCACCTCCTGGTAGCATCACACTGGGGGTTAGGGCTTCAACATATAGATTTTGTGGGGAACACAGACATTCACATGCACATACATACAGACATACACACACATACATACATGGATGTAAAAAAAATCATCAGCGGAGTAAGTTAAAGATTCAGGCCCTTAGGCACCCGCACTGGGCTCTGATTGCTGGGTCTGCTATAGAACCCGGGAGGGGCTGATCTTTCTCAAGCTGCAGGCAATAATGAAGGGAACTGGGTGAACAATCTCCAGAACAGAGGGGATAATCTCCAAAGAAGTACTAAACAGAGACCCATCCTCCTCAAGGTCATTTCCTGCCCAGCTAGCAGCCCCTTCTCAATGGAAGGTGAATTTCCTCTCCTTCCCACTTGCTTTTGCAGAGTCACCCTGACCCATGTGTCCTGCAGAAGGACCATCTGCAGACACAAAGAGAGCAGCATCTTCCGCTGGAGAAAACCAACCGGCATCTCTGGGACCTGGCCAGGATGAAACCTAAGCCTTGGAGTGACCAGCAGGGACAAAGGCACTTGTACTATCCTGGCCAACACCTGCCAGAAGGGAAATGAGAAACCCTCGCTGGGAACCACGTGGCTCTGCTCCCGGACCTCTGGCCGCAGATGACCGCTTATCATTGAAGGGGGCAGTCCCAGCAGTGAGAAGTGGAGCCAAGCCCTCCTGAGGCTGGCCTCTCGAGAGAGGCATTTCCGGCACAGAGAGGCCCCATTCCCGAACGGGGACACTGCAGCATCTGTAGAAGGAAACAGGCATGCGTCCCAACTCCGAGGCCCAGCCTTTGCCAGTACAGATAAAGAGATCTGATACTCCTAGGGCCTCTCTCTGTGCTCTCTGAATGCTTTTCAAGGCTCCAAACCAGCTCTACCCAGCACGATAAAGAGGTGTGGGAACCTCAAGCCCCAGGGGCTGGCTCCAGCCAGGTGGCGGCTGGACTGGGCCAAAGAATGGTAGGGGGGGGGGGGGGGGCTGAGGCCTGGGCTGCTTCTGCCAACAAAAAGCCCCTGGTGGCGGAGGAATTCAGTGGGTTGTATGTTGGGTTCTGGATCCTGGATCCTGGATCCTGCTACAGACAAAGTAATCACTTGGAGGAATATTTTCAGATGGTTGAAGTCAGTGTACTCAGTGTCAATGTGTGACCTCAGACAGGCGCCTGAGGGTCCTGGCCTCCAGAAGTCCCCTCCCGCACAGCACTGATCACCGCCTCCATGATTTCTCTGCAGGGAATTTCAAGTTTCTTTCTCCCTATTATACACCCTTAAAAAAAAAGAAAGAAAGAAAGAAACTTGAACAATACTGTTATGAATTAAATTGTGTCGACTTCCCTTTCAAATTCCTAACCTTAGAACTTCAGAATGTGGCCTTATTTGGAAATAGAGTCACTGCAGATGTATTCAGTTAAGACAAGGTCATACTGAAGTAAAGTGGTCCCTACTCCTATATGACAATAGTCCTTTAAAAAGCATGGAATAGACAGACATCATTACTCTATGTACATATATATTACACGAATGGTGTGAATCTACATTGTGTACAACCGTAGAAACGAAATTATGTACCCCATTTGTGTACAATGAATCAAAATGCAGTTTGTAAAAATAAAAAATAATAATAATAAAAAAAGCAGGGGAGGGGGCTGGGGTTGTGGCTCAGTGGTAGAGTGCTTGCCTAGCACCTGTGAGGCACTGGGTCGGATCCTCAACAACACAGAAAGAAAGAAAGAAATAAGAAAAAAGCAAGGCAAGGAAAGAGGCAAGGCAAGGCAAACTACATCCTCAACCCCATTTTACCTCTTAACTCATTTCTTTTGTGAGATAACTCACAAAAAAGTCATTAACATATATAGTTTAAATAATGATTATAACATGAATATCAGGTAAAGAAAAGGTGTTGCTGAACCCCAGCTATACTTCTGCAAAATTTGATCACTATCTTTGACTTTTTGATAATTCTTTCCTTTTCTTTGTAATTTTGATATTGTATGGTTTCACTGGTTTTTGAATTTATATAAAGGGAAGCACACAGTATTGTCTTTCTGCTAGCGTCTTTCCCTCATTTGTGGGATTCACCTATTGCTGTATGTAGTAGTGGTTTGCTAGTTTTCATTGTTAAATAGTATTTCGTGGCATAAATATATACTTACCTTAAGTTGTTCTTAAGTTATTCATTCATTTTTGCTTTTTTTTTGAACACTTGGGTTGTTCCCAATATTTGGCTATTTGGCTGTTATGAGAATTTCTTTTCTTTTCTTTCTTTTTTTTTTTTTTTTTTTTTTTTTTTGATGTGTGTGTGGTACTGGGTATGGAACCCAGGGCCCTGCTCATGCTAAAGCTGTACCCTACCACTGAACTACATCCCCAACCCTATTATGAACATTCTTGCATATGAATCCTCATGCATATGCCATTATATGCATTTCTACTGAGCAAATACTTTGGAATAGTATTGCTAGATCACAGAGTACATGTGCTAAACTGGATCAGATAGTGCCAAACTGGCTCCCAACGTTTTTGTACCCATTCACACTCCCATCAGCAGTGGATGGGTCCCATTCCTCTCTAGCCTCACTAACACCACTATGGATCATCAGACTTTATTTGCACCAATTTAGTGGTGTGTGATGGGATCTTGTGTGGTTTTGATTTGCATACACCTGCTTACCCATGAAATTTGATCATTTTTTCTTGTTTATTGGCCATGAGAATTTCCTTTGTGTGTTTTTGTGTGTGTTTTGTACTGGGGATTGAACCCAGGAGCACTTTATCAATGAGCTACATCCTCATATAAAAGCTCTTTTTGCTTTTATTTTTTGAGACAGGACCTTACTAAATTGCTGAGACTGGCCTCAAACTTGAGAGTCTCCTGTCTCAGCCTTCGGAGTCACTAGGATTACAGGCATGTGCCACCACACCTGGTTGAGGATTTCCTTTGTAAAGGAATTCTTATTCAAAACATTTGGCTATTTCCACGGGTTTGCAGTGTTGTTCTTATTGGCATGTAAGGGTGTTTTAAATGTTCTAAATGTAAGTCCTTGGTCAGTTACATGTGTTGGAATTATCTTCTCCCAATCGTTTTGTTCTTATGATGCCTTTTGATGGACATGGATTTGTCTTTCCCTTCATAGTTGCTACATTTTTAGGGTCTTGTTTAAGAGACCCTTCCTCATCCCAAGACCTAGAAGATACTTGACTTCCTCAGTTTTATCATCTTATCTTTCAGTGTCAGTTCTCCTGTCTCCTTGTAATTATTTCGTAGGTGGCATAAGCTAAGGGTCCACATACAACCAATTTTTCCAGTATCACTTGTTGTACACTCAGTTCTCTGACACATCTGCATGCCAGCTTGGCCACCTTTGGTGTCCACCTATGTACAGACCTATTTCTGAGCTCTCTAGACTGACCCATGCCTCTGCCTGCCCGCCCCAGCCTTCATGTGAGCAAGCCCTTAGGACAGAAGGGTGTGGCACAGTTGTTTTGGAAATAAATGTTTCCCCCACCCCACTATTTCCTGCTGCCCTTTGCTTCTCCCTCACTCAGACAACTAGCTATAAAACTTTCTTTGCTTCAAGGGGACAGATGCAGAAGAACATAAGATGATAAATAAAGATGACAATGATGGTCCCCAACTTATGATGGGGGTTGACTTAATGTCAGGATGTAACCTCATCATAAGTCAAGGACCATATGTAGTCAAGTGTTTGACTTTTTAATTTAAAAAGCATACAGATAAGTCAGCGTGATTATCTCGCACCCATGAAATGACATAAGACCCATGAATGAAGAGAAGTAAGGGGACAGCTTGAAGATGGGCCACCTGTATCTGGGCCATTTCTCTTGACTCCATGGGTTCAGGCTGTTAGCCAGACTCCAGATTTACCCCTGTGCTGTTACATGTGTTGTGTAAATTGTAAATTTACAATTTACAATTGCTGGGGCAATTGATGGACATGAATTTGTCTTTCCTTTCATAGTTACTACATTTTTAGGGTCTTGTTTAAGAGACCCTTCCTTATCCTAAGACCTAGAAGATACTTGACTTCCTCAGTTTTATCATCTTATCTTTCAGTGTCAGGTCTCCTGTCTCCTTGTAATTATTTCATAGGTGGCATAAGCTAAGGGTCCACTTACACCCAATTTTTTTGTTTTTTTTCTTGCATATGAATCCTCATGCATATGCCATTATATGCATTTCTACTGAGCAAATACTTTGTGCTGGGGCAGTGAAGCAGAAGTGGTACAGAAGGTAGCAAAGGACTCCTGAATGTGACAAGTGGCACTACCAAAACTGAGAAGGGGTACCCATCCAAAGAGACCTTGTAGCGGAGGAGGGAGGACATGGCAGTGACTTGTGGAGCCCCTGGCCAGAGACCACTGGCCAGGACATCTCAGCAGTCATTCCACTCCACACCTCAGGCGTCCAGGCCAATGCAGAATAGAAATGGTGAAAAGACAGCCTTTGGTTTTTTGGGATTGGCTTATCTCAGCATAAGCCAGTCCCCCCAAACCAAAGGCTAAACGTTTTCTCTGACAAGTGGATGCTGACACATAACGGAGGTGGGGTGGTTAGGGAAGAATGGAGGAACTTTGGATAATGTAGAGGGAAATGAGGGGTTGCGGGGCAGGGGGCATGAAAGACGGTAGAATGAGACAAACATCATTACCCTATGTACACGTATGATTACACGAATGGTGTGACTCTACACTGTACAACCAGAGAAATGAAAAGTTGTACCCCATTTGCATATAATAAAAAAAAAAGAAAGAAAGAAAAGACAGCCTTGCCTTGTTTCCAATGGGAGGGTGAAGGCTTCAATACCAGTAAATGTAATAGTAGCTCTCAGGTTTTTTGTATATGTCTTTATGAGAATGAGAACGAATTTACATCAGAGGAGTGCTGAATTTCATCTAGAACCTTTTTCTTTATATGAGATTTTTATATGATTTTCTGCTTTATTCTATTAACATGAGGCATTCTATTGATTGATCTTTGAATATCATGACAACTCACCAAAATTCCTGGCCTAACCCTCACATGTTGCTTGACTCAACTGCTAACAATATTTTTATAATGGTTTAACTGTGACTCCCAAAGCTAATCCCAATGCAACAGTGCTGATCGGTGTGACCTTTATGAAGCAATCAGGTCATGAGGGTTCTTCTACCATAAATGAATTAAAACCGTTATCTTGAGAGTGGGTTAAGTGTGCAGGGAGTGGGTTTCTGTTCAAAGGATGGGCTCTGCTCCCTTCCCTCCCTCCCTTCTCCACCCTCAGGGTACATGTGCTCTCTTGCTTTTCCGCCTTCCACCAGGGGATGATTCAGCAAGAGGCAGGACCCTCGACTTGGACTTACAGCCTCTAGAAATATAAGAAATAAATCTCTGTTCTTTATACTTGTTCCAGTTTCAACTGTTCTGCCACAGCAGCGCAAAGGGACAATTTGGTAAAGAGTTTGTGTCTATGTTCATAAGATATTTTCCATGATGGAATTGCCCTGTGATGTCTGTCAGGTTTTGGGTATTGAGATTATACTGACCTTAAAAATACTAGGTATTTTCTCCTTTTCTATTTCCTAACAGTGTTTCTATTTGTTTGTTTGTTTCATTAAATCTTGATAAAATTCATCAGTAAATAAAGGCATCTGGGTTTGATTGACCCCTCTCTCCCAAGGACAGGTGACTTTTTATAATTGCAAATTAAGTTTCTTATTACATATAGAGCTATTTGGTTTATCTGTTTTCATTTGTGGCAACTTTAGTATGGGTTTTTTTAAAAAAATAAATATGGCAATTTGTTATTTAATCTATTGACATAAAATTAATCATAATATTGTCATTACTTTTTCATTAACCAGCTTCAGGATCTGTTGGTGATATCCTCTTTTTTTATTTCTGATATTGTTAATTCTTGTTTTGTCCTTTTCTTTCTCGCTTGTCCTCTTCTTCCTCTTCTTTCATCCTGGGAACTGAACCCAGGGTCTCATGCATACTGAATCAGCACTTTACCACTGAGCTGCATTCCTAATTCCTGTTTCTTCCTCTTAATTAGACTTATAGGGTTTTGCCAACTTCTTTACTCCTGACAATTTTTTTTTTTTTTGCTATTTTCAATATGCTTAATATGCTATTAGGTCTATCTAGTAAGTTCTTCATTTTAGATGTTGTCTATGTCAGAATATTCATGAAGTTCCTTTTTCTATTTCTTGATGAAGTTTCTCATTACAGCTCATTATGACAATTTTCCTTTCAGTCTTTGAATATTTTTATAATAGCTGTTTTGAAGCTCTTATCTGCAAATTTGAACAGTTGGTTCATCTCAAGTTCTCCATTACCTGATTTTTTTCTTGACTATAGGTCACATTTCCCTGTTTCTTTACATATCTACTAATCAGTTAAGTTAATAACGTCTTCTGTGGCAGCCAGGCAACCAGCAGATCTTGGGAAGAAGCCCTAGTATAAGTGCTAGTCTTTACAGGACCTCATGTAAAGAGGGCCCAGGATAAGGATGGGAGTTCTGAAACTCTATCCAAGGCACTAAGAAACCCTGCCTAAAAGGGAAATTCTGTGCATCATGGATGATCTGTTGTATACACTCTGGATTCTGTTATCTTCCTCTGAATAGATTTTAGTTAAATTTCTGAATGTTAAATTTCTGATAGATCATCTTGATTTTATAAACATTTGGTTTTTGCAATTAGGGAAGGTCTATTTTGGTATATATATTTTAGGTATGCCATTGGTCTTATGATAAATAGGAGACATAGTCTTCGTTCCTAATATATGACCCATTTGGGGTTTCAGTGGAAATTCCAGAATGTTTATGAAGCCCCTCTAACTTGATGGGACTCTAACTCCAAACACTGACTCCCCTGCAGTAGAAGCTAATCTCTAATTAGATTTTCTCAAACCTCCAGCTATTGCTTTCTGATGGGTTCCTTGGAGTCTCCTTTATGAAAACAGGTAGAAATGAATTGGGGTCGAGAGGGGAGTTAATTCGCAGATTTGGGAGTTCTAGCCTTAATCTCCCTGCTTCCTGGGACTTTTTTCACTTCCAGGGGCTCTGGCAGCTCTAAATTCATTTTATGATACCTCAAGCCAATAATAACAATGGAACTTTCCAAGTTCTATGTCCCATTTCTCTGTAGCCTGGTGAGCATCCTCCAGGGAAGGGCTATATAAATAATTATCCAATGCAGTTCCCTTGTTTCCAAAGTCAGATTCTCTTATTTCTACCTGATCTTGATTATTCTGTAGTGCCTTTCAAGAGCTGTTCCTTTATGTTTTGCTTTTTGTTGTTTCTACATTTTTCTGTAGTTTATAATTGCTATTTGTGAGAGGATTAGTTTGATACAAGCTACTCCTCCTCACCTGAAACTAGAATTTTCCAAATACTGTGCATTTTTTTAAAAAAAATTTACTGCAACTACACTGAATAGCATGTTTATGGAGTTCTAAGGTTTGAATGTGTCACCCAAATGTCCCTGTGTTGGAAACCTAATCCTTAAGTTCACATATTGATGGGATGTGAAGAAGATATCTTTGAGAGGTAATTCCAATTAGATGAAGTCATGGAGATGGGACCCTATGATGTAAGACTTTCTAGGATGAGGAAGAGAAACCTGAACTAGCACCATGTGATACCGCTCCGTAAGAAGACTCTTCTCAAATGCTAGCACCATGCCCTTGGACTTCCCAGCCTCCAGAACTGTGAACTAAATAAATTTCTATTTTTTGTAAATTGCCTGGTCTTAGATATTTTGTTATAGCACCAGAACATGGACTTTAAAAAATTTAACCCTTTAAAAAGCAGAGGAAATTAAAAAAAGATAAACTATGCTCTCCATTTCTTCAGTTCTGAAAATTTCCATTCAAGGGGCTGCATTTTTCTGATAATCTGTGAGTAATCTAAGTTGAGAATTTTGAATCTCCCTGACAATTAGAAGCATTGCATTTTCCTTTTCCACAGACATGGTTTCTGGAATAAGTCTGATGTGGTGTTGATCTTGGATCTGTGACCTTGGGCATGATACCTAAATTCTGCACTTCAATTCCTCATCTGCAGCTGTGGTCAAGAATACTGATCTCACAGGGATTGAGGGAGCTGCAAATGAAGTAACATCTATAAAGTGCCTGGCACTTCATAACTGCTCCATAAATGTTAACTTCATGATTCCAGAAAGCATTCCATATCTGTGAAGTAAGTTTCTTATTCTTATACTAGAAGTTGTTTGATTGTTTTCACCTAAAAAATGAAAGTCCCAGGCTGTCTTTATAGAAATATTTAATTTTAGCTATTATATTCCTTTAGCAAATAACCCATTCAATGTAAAGGGAACTAGCACTGGCTTCATACCATGACCTTCCAGGTCCCTGGGGGCTCCTAAAGATGATTGAGTTGGTCTTGACCAAGGAGGGATTGTGGTCAGGCAACCAGCAGATGGAGACACAAAGTCCCCAGCTAAGAGCTAGAACCTACCTCAGCAAGTGGGAAGGGGACCTGGGATTGGGATAGGAATGCATGACCAAACCTCGAAAGGTTGAACTGAGAGGATAGTGTTGCCAGAATTTGCAAGTGGACATTCCAAGCACAGAATGCCTCTTAGCCAATCCTGGATTCCTCTTCTGTAGAGGGAAAGGGTGAATGGGGTCACAGTGATTGTCAGGGGGTTGTTGAACAAAGATGACATTGAAAAAGCAGGCAGAGGTTGCTTCAGCAGAGCCTTAGGGCAGTCAGGCCAAGCAGTCTGGGGTTGAACTGGTGCTGTGTCTCAGCAGGAAAGTCAGATAAGATTTGTTTTGTTTTGTTTTAAGGAAGGGGCTGGACTAGGGGAACTGGAAATGGGCAAGTCATACCCTTGTAAATGCTGCTTTGTCTGGAGATGATGGGGTAGGGGAGGGGCCATCCTGGTGACATTATCTGGATTTGGCAGCTTTGATGACTCATCAGATGTGGGTGTGAAAGGAGCTGACATTTCAGAGTGGAAGGTGGAGATGGTGTGCAGAGTGGCATTATAATTGACATACAGGGACAAGGGAGTCAAGTTCAATTGATTCTCTAATCTTGGGAGGTGATGGAGAGAGAACTCTTCCCATTTTACAGAGAAGGAAGCTGAGCTCTGGCACACATAATTTGTTCACAATCACACAGCTGCAGGCAGGCAGGCAGACTGGACCAGGACCTGGCCTGGCATCTGTGGAGTTGATCTAAACCAGAGCTGTGCTGGTAAATCCAACTTGAAAGGAAAGCAAACTGCTTTGAAGCATTTGCCATTTCCTGTAGTGTAAATACTCCACCTCAGCCAATTTCAGGCTCCTGGTATGATGTCACTAAATGTGAAGTCAGGAATCAGTGTTCATGAGCCAGTCCTAGCTGGCTTGGGGCCCCAGCTCACTCAAGTCAGCTGGTTCTGAGGGCCCCTCTCCTTCCCTGGTGCCAAACCAAACACCTCACAATCAGTCCAATTCTTTGTCTTTTTTATTCATCACCCTTCACCTTAAAACTTTTTTGGGTTTATATAACCACAAGTTGGTCTATAAGATGGGGGACATGGAAACACCTAACAGTAGAATCACTATCCCTCAGCCCCTCTCCAACCCTGGGCTGTGCTACTTCGGGATGTACAATTTAGTTGATGCTTCTGGACCCATATGCGAGTAGCCTACCCTGTGGAGAGGAGCATTTTGCTGAGAGCCCACAACAGTGAAGAAAGCTCACATCTAGTTTTAATGCTCACCTGAGGACTGCAGACTGGCAGAACTGCTAGGATACCTGCTTGCCATTCAGGACCCAAGCATAGCACTTTCTAGTCCCAAGTAGGAACTGTGCTTCTGATGTCACAATCTGCAAACGGATTCAATTTGCACAGTACTTGTCTTTGAAGTTGGCAGCTCTGCATTCTCTCAGACTACTCATTTTAAGACAGTCTGCAGTGTTTTAGTAACAAACCCATGAAAGTCCGTATGTATCACATTTTGGGATACATAAATCTCTCATGGCAGTGAGATAGGACTGCAGACCACTAGTCCAGGGCCATGATGGGGTCCCGAGTCTGATAGGAAGTGGAAGCCATGCGTCCTCCTCATTCCATGGGAGATCTGGCAGTTGAGGCCCATCTTCTCTCTTTTTTTTTTTTTGGTACTGGAGATTGAACCCAGGGGCACTCAACCACTGAGCCACATCCCCAGCCCTATTTTTTTTTTTTTTTTTTTTTTTATTTAGAGACAAGGTCTCACTGAGTTGATTAGCACCTTGCCATTGCTGAGGCTGTCTTTGAACTCACGATCCTCCTGACCCAGCTTTCAGAGCCACTGGGATTACAGGCATGTGCCACTGCGCCCGACTAAGAACTATATTCTCAATAAGCAGAGGTCAAGTCTGCCCAGAAACTCCTGGCAGACCCACAGGAAACCAGCTAGGGTTGGACAGAGTCTTCTGATCCTGATGGAACACACGTCACATCCTCCTGAGGACGTGGCCCAGACAGTGACTGTCCTGATGACCTGCCTCAGAGGAACTGGTGAGTATTTGCTGAAAGGCCCATCCCCAAATCTAACTTTAAAGAAGGCCCGTGAATCATAATGCAAACTGCTCATTACCCAGTGACAGTTGGGTGAGCCACTTCAGATCTTTAGCCCTTGGGAAGTTGCTTAGGTACATCTATTAACAGTTGCTTCCCTGGAGTCCATGGCTCTCTCAGAAATCCTCACTTCACAGATGTGAAGTGAAACAAGGACCTCTCCTTGTCCTTTTCTGCGAGGGGATGTGCTAGTATCTTCCCTTTATCACCTGCTCCCCCTACAAAAGAAAACATTTATGGAGTCTCCAAGAGCTGGGACTATAGCTCATAGCCAAACACTACCTTTGAATCCAGTAATGTGCTAAGGCTTCCAAGTAGCACCAAAGCCAGATAATAAGTTATAACTAATTTTTAAAACTTTTTTTCTATGAAACACATCATCAATCTTCAAAACTTGCCTGGAACATGTCAGTTTTATCTTTGAACATCAAAATTTATTTCCATCTATTTGCAAATGTGTATTTTTCCTACCAGAAAATCACTTCCAGCTCTCCAGGGAACGCCTGGGTACTTCTGGTTGCATCTATGCTTTATTCAGCACTCTCGCTGCCTTGCCAAGTCTGGAAAGAGCTGCCCTTATCTTGAGCTGGCAGCTTCCTGTCCTTACCAGGCCCAACCCATCTCCTGGGATGAGGGTAATCGGCTTGAGCGTGCAGTGTACCTCATTCCCAAAGAGGACCTGTGTCTGGGACTTGCTTCTCCTCACTTCCTGAGTCATCAATAGATCTGTCTGCTCTTTTTTTTTTTTTTTTTTTGCACTAAGTTGTGACTCAAATTTTGTGGCCACAGAGCTGGATTTGTAGAGTTGCCATTTCCTGGGGATGAGGTAAGCAAGATACTGTGCGCAACATTCCCTGAGTGTTTCTTGAAGGTCATTTCATTGTTCAGGCTGACTTTTAAAAGGTTTTATTAGAAATGCTAGTAGGTACAAAATGTCAACATGGACCAGATAAATACTAGATAACTGTGTCATGTAAGGAGAGCCAAACTCCATTTGCTCAGCCCTAGAAGTGGATGCACTGCCTCTGGAAATCCATCAGATGACCAGAGTACAAAAAAGGACCCTGTGCAGAAGGTGCTCCCTATGGCATTTTTCAAGATGGGACAGGACACTGGAGATGGTCGATATTAGGGGAACTTTCAATTCTAGGAAGGCAGCCTTTAAAGACAATTTTAAATTATCATTGTGGAGGAGAGGAAGTGCAAGATGCCAAATCGTATGTCCACCATTACAACAAACCTTAAATACACGTGAAACCCCCACAGGAACTTGCCAGAGTGGAACAGGAAGGTGTGAGAGACTGTAGATCTGTCCTTCCCCTTCCTTTCTTCCTTATATATGCAATTATTTCTTAGTATCCACTCAGGCTTGGTTCCAGGATCTCCCCCTACCCCAGATACCATCGTTAGTGAAAGATCTTATATAAAATGATGTAGTATTTGCATAGAACCTACACAAATCCTCCTGTATACTTCATAATACCTAAGACAACATAGATGTTACATAAATAATTGTTATACTGTATTGTCTAGAGAATAATGACAAAGGGTAAGAAGTGGTACTAGTCCTGTACAGTCACAATTCTTCCCTTCAAAGATTTTCAATTGCAGGTCAGTTGAATCCATGGATGTGCAACCCCAGGAAGAGGGTCAACTGTATACACTCTTTATAGTGTGGTTAACATCACCAATTACAATGGAGGAAACAATTTCATTTAAAAATCTGAATTGCTTCCTTCGTGATATTAATGGGATCATTTTAAAGTGCATTTTTAGAAATAGTTCATTTGTGGCCTCTCTACTGCAAGAAGGCAGAAGGCTTCAGAGTATATGAAGCCTGGCACCGACATAGCCCTTTGGCATGTTTTGAGAAGTAAGCTTTTGCCTAAAGGAAGACTTAAATTTAATTCAGAATTAATTATTTTAAAGTCTAGCTAGAAGGGTTTCATTTTCTCCAATGGGAACATATATAAGGCAGCAAACTAAAGATCCCAAGGGCAGTGGCTTCACACAGTGCAGTAAGTTGCAACAAATCAGCACCATTTAAAATGATTGATCAACTTATATTTTCTTATTAAAAAGCAGTCAGACATAAATAATTGTTCTTCCCCTTCCTCCTTTTTTTTTGGTATCAGGAATTGAACCTGAGCATTGAACCCAAGGGTGCTTAATCACTTGAGCCACATCCCCAGTCCTTTTTTTATTTTGGGACAGGGCCTTGCTAAGTTGCTGAGGCTGGCTTTGAACCTGTGATCCTCCTGCCTCTGGAGCTGCTGGGATTACAGGTGTGCACCACCACACCTAGCTCCTCTTGCCATTTTAAAGAAGTATAGCTAGAATGTTCTTTATAGGACAAAACTTCATTTTTGTCCAGATTAGTAAAACATGAAGATCCTCAAGCTGGGGTACAATAATGGTAAATTAAAATGCATTTAAAAATTCTGACAACATATATTTAAGTGGTTTAACTGCACTAATGACAAGCCAGCCCCTACCGTAGCTGGCCCTATGATTTCTGGTTGAATATTTATACCCATTCTAATCCCCACTTCCCTGCAAAAGACCCAAAACTCTGAAGCATAGGAAAACTAATTGAGTTTTTTCCTTCACTGGAAGTCATACACAATGAGTTGGTGTAATCTGACCCATTGCATTGTGATCTTTCCATTTTTAGTGCATTTATAACAAGTTAGACTAAGCAAATTTGCTATGGGCATTTGCCTTACAAATGGAACAGGAGACGTCTTTCAAAGACTCTCAAATTACCATGAGACTTGCCCAGGCAGGTGGCAGCCCTGTGCAGCCACCTTAGTCAACAGACCCCCAGCTGGCTCCCTGGTCGCGTGGCATATAAGCTCCTTTGCAGCAGAGATTACAGCACTTCATATGGGAGTAATGCAGCCTAATCCCCCAGGCAGGCGTCTGTGCAGGTGTGGGGAGGGGCCTTGGTTCCCTTCATGACAAGACAGCCTAAGAAGAGACTTCAGGCATTGGTGTTCAGACAGAACCCCTCAGCCAAAGCAGATGGTCCAGTGGATAGGAGCCCTGCAGGTGTGCCACCTTTCTGGAGGGCAGATCTTGAAAGGCAAGACCCCAGCAACAGGGGCAACATATCTGAACACCTGCTGGCCCCCTTAACCTAAGAGTGTCCTTAAGAGACAGGGCCCAGCAACTGCAACTCGCCTGCACATACGTTTGACTCCAAGAACATACTGAAAAATGAAGTGGCTGCTGAGAGTACACAGATTTCCAGATGATTCCTCAAGGGCACAAGGAGGTGGCAAAACATGACTGTTTTTTGGCTTGGGTTAAACACCATGACAAATGGTGGGTACGTGAAGGTGTCCATTAGCCAGGTCCTCCTGCACCTGCAGTCTGACAAAAAGAAACCACACATCCACTCCTGGGCTATGTCAGGGCCAGGTTTTGAGGGCTTTTAAAATAGGATGTGGTCAAAGGGATGGGCAGGAAGGAGGCTCAGACATACTTTGTCCACAGGGCTCCAGAGCTTGATCAGCAAGTTCATAAAAGGGGTTTCCACTTACCCTCCTGCTCTCAGTCGTGATGTTCCACCCTCACTCACAGTGGCCTTCCTGCTTTTGGAGCCCAAAGGGATGTCTCACAGCTTGTACTGTGTGACACCTGGCCCTCTTCTCTACACATGAGGGTCTTGGGGTGTTATGATCAATGTCCATGCTCATCTCATCCTAGCCCCAGATACTTGTGCCAGTCAAGTGACCAGGCCTTAATATGAGGCCATCCTGGTCTACTCCAGGCAGGCAGGGCTCCTGCATTTGTAACCACAGTGCCCAGAAGTCCACTGCCCTACCCATACACTGTCACAGAGCCATTGAGGGGCCAGAGCTGCTTCTGCCCTACATTTCCTTAAGAGGCTCTTGCCAGGGTCCACAGACCTGAGCCAGTACACAGTTTCCCCAATCACATCTACACAGGAAGGGTCCTGGATGCCATCAGAGTGAACAATGAGGTGTTCTGGCTGCAGAGGAAAAGCATGTTTGGGAAAGCACATGCCAGAGCAGCAAAGACTAACGCCCCACAACCTGGAGCTGGCATGGCTGGAGGAAGCACCCTGCAGAATGGAGACTGATGGACTTGGAGGTGGAAGCCAAGCTGAAGAGGGCCTGAATGGCAGTGAGACTATGAACTCCACCCACTGGGAGAAGGAGAGCCCTGAAGTGACTGAGGAATGACAGGAGAATGGAACTTGGAGGCCAGCAGACAGCATCCAAGCACTGCCAGGGGTGGGGAGCTGAGACCTGGAAGAATTGCTGGAGAAGCCCTGAAGGGAGGCAGCACTGCCATGGACGTGAGGAAGATGGGCAGTCACGAGAGGGGGAGTAGGGAAGGAAATGACAAGTTAAGCCAGGAGTCATCAAGATGTTGGACAGATGGACATTCAGCCTCATAGGTTTGTTGCTCACATCCCCAATCCAAATTCCAAATCCCTACAATTCTCAGTGAGGATAAACAGGAGGGATTTACATGACTTTGACATCAAGATGTGGATTATGCTCTTCCTTACTGGAGAAAAGCGTCCCTGCTTTTCTTCCCAAGAAAAAACTAAACACTCCCACAGTAAATGGCAATTAGGCAGAATTACAGCAATTCTTTCTGTGAGCACGATGTCATTATGCTGGGATTTAACTGTCATTACACTGTAAATACCTCTCCTGGGAGTGTAATTCTCATCCACAAAAGCTTGCTACTTTGGCATCAGAGATCAGTTTTTAAAAAATGTTGAACTAGATAGCAACTGTATGCAAGTTATCTTCTAGCTAGACCAATACCAAAACCCCAAGAACACATATGCACAGTGCCAGTTAAACCGTGGTCAAACATGTGGGGCACTAGTTAAAATGAAGATTCTACAGGGCTTGGAAGGTACATTTGCATCACAGAGCCTGACAAGGGCCTGATTGGTTTTGAGATTATCAAGTCAGCAAGCAGATGAGGAACAAATGAGACAAGTTCATTCTAGGAAAAACAGAGGAAGATGCACTTGAAAATCAGTTTCATCTCACTCCCAAACTGCAGCCCACAGAAATATTTCCCTCAAATAACTCAAAAAACTTTATGAATCTGTGTTTAAGTTTTTTTACTCTCCAAATGTAATACAAGTCTTCAGCTAAAACAGGAATAATGAGACAAAATGTTTTTCAAAAGTACAATAGAAAAATATTGTCCACTGGTTTATTTTTCCAAATGAGCAATAGGCTATTTACAAATAAGCAGATCTCCAATGATGAGTATTAAAATGGCAAGCCTATCAACTGTTTGAACCTAAATGAAAAAAAAAAAATATTAAGGCACATTTGATCTGTGAGTTTAAAAACAAACATTCTGGTGTAATGACAGAGTCATTTCACTTTTGTCCCCAAAACACATGAGCACCAAAATTGTCCAAGAACACTTAATACTTAGTAAAACAGGAATGTAAAAATTAAGGAGGAGGAAAAGTCTTCAAAAGGAAATCTTTGGAGATCGGTTTACTGCAAATAAAACATACTAACCACACTTCTGGTACACATAAATACTAATGCTAACAGGTACTCAAGAAATGGTGGAACTCTAAACAAAGGATATTAAATAAATTAAAGGTATTCAGATGCCAAGGACAAAACAAACAGAAATTAAAGAATGAAGTAACCATCTCCACAATACAGACAGGAAAAAGTGAATGAAGCCAAATACACCTCCCCCAATGTTTTCGTTAGGGTGCTTTTGTTTGTTTAGCTTGCACACATTAGAATCATTACAGTAATTCTTCTTCATCATTCTAAATATTGATATTTTTACCCTCTAAAGAGAAGGGTCGGCAAGAGAAAAAACACCAAATGTTCTTGTAATGTGGTGCCAGGCCTGTTTAGGCCACAGCGTGACAGGAACCAGCCCCGCTCTGGCTGGGCCCCCCTCACTCCCCTTGCTTGTCAAAGCTACTTGACCTTGAGGGTAGAGTACAGTGCGGGGCAAATAATCAACTTTGGAAAGCTTTGCTGAAGATGATGATACAGATATTATTACATTTACTTATTTTACAACTGGAACTTGAGATGGCTTTAAAAAAAACTTGTAAAAAAAGACAAAAGGTAGAATCTGTGCAAGGTTAACAGTCACAACAGAACATTTACCAGAGTTACAGTGTTTTTTTGTTTGTTACAATAATACTTCATAGGAATGTTCATGTTTTCTGCCATAGGACTGTAGAGAAGGGGCCTGGAAAGGAAATATAAAAAAACAACACAAAAGGTTCTGTTCTTCAGGGACATTTCAAGTCAGAATTAAGCAGGTCTGCTACATAATGTTCAGCAAGAAGATGTGTTCAAAGGCAAACATTGATCACATTTTTGTTCAAAAAGCTCAATCTTAAAGGAGTCCTATGTAAGAAAACCACTTGGAAAATATATCCTTGTATGGACTTCAAAAACTGATCATACAAAAATTTTTGAAAAATAAATTAGATAATTAAAAATGTCTTTTCCAGCAAAGCTGGACATCAGGCTGTCCGCGCAGAGCCATTATTATTGCTTTTACTGTAACTTGGATCATTTTTCTCCAGCCACATTTCAGCTAACTGCTGTGTGGACCCATATGTTGATGCTTTGGACCCCAAGCACATTTTGTATTGTTTGGGATCCAGATTGGGGTCACAGAAGACAGGGTGGTGGACATGGACTACTCCTACCTCCTGGCTTCTGAATGTCTTCAAGCCTGCCTGGACAACCTTGTTGAAGAGGTCCACATCCTCCAGCCCCCAGCCTTGGATGGAAACATCAAAGCCACCCACTCGGACAAGATCTCCCTTATAAATACAAGTAATGCCAAACCCATAGTTTCTCCAGAAGCCAGTTTTTTGAGTAAAGGCAAAATGGTTGTCACTGGGAACTTTCCCACTATAAACAATCTTTGGATCATACTGGCTAAAGATGATTGGGAAATATATTTGTTGGCCCAAAACTGTATTTGCTCGACACCGTTGCAGGAATTCGGTAGTAAACACCAGGTCAACGTCACAGAAGAAGAGCAAAGATTCATTATTGAACTGGGAAGATCCTACTTCAAGGGCCAGAGCTCTTGAAAATTCTCCAGACACAGGCAAAATCTGCATGTCAGCTTTAGGGTACTTAATGCGATAATCTCTCATCAGTTCAACTTGTTTGGCCTTATCAGGGTTAGAGTCAGAATTGAAAAGAAGGATGACGAGTTTGACATTCTGATTTGGGATGAGACATGTCTTCTCAAAGTTCCCCATAAATCTCACAAACATGTCAAAACGTCCAGACAAAGGGATCAGTATATTTATCTTTTTATCTTTGGGCTCTTTGTGCTCGTTCTTGGACCCAGGGAGCTGGAAGGGAACAAGCTTCTTTAGGGAATTGGAGAGAAATGATAGGGATCCAGAGTCCTGATTGATTCTGTTGGCCAACTCCTGTGCGTCCAGTTCCTCATGCTCCACAAACTGGATCTTGCTGAAAGTCTGCTGTAGGTACGCGTGTCTCCTCACAGGAACCGTCATCTTCTTCCCTTTGTGCTTCTTGTACAGAAGCAGCAGGTCCAGAATGTACTCTGCCCCATACATGGGGTTCACGCGGCGGTAGCCATACTGGATCTCCTTGAAGTCGATGATGCGCCCCCGAGTCTTGGCATTAGCGTTGATCATTTCCATCACCTGCATGACGATGTCATCCAAGGCTTCCCTCTGGGCTGAGTCCATTCCTCGCCGGGGGGGCTGACCATCAGCAGCCGAATACAAATACTTCCCAGTCAGAAACTCCCATTCCAGAATCTCTTCTCGCTGGCGGGCCTGAAACCGCATGAAGGAAGGAGGTATTCCCAGCTGTAGGTCCTCTTTATGAATTTCTGTGTTACTGTATTTGCTCATCAGGACGATTTCTCGGTGGAGCTGTATTGTGCGATGACGTAGCTCAGCAATTTTGCGACTGAGCATGTAGCTATGCAGTCTGTACTGGTAGGGTGGGTTTTTGTTTGGGTGTAATGTGATAGCTCGGTGAATCTTACTGTTATGGAGATCTCTGATGTATCCCTTCTTGTTCTGTTCGTAATTTTCATAAAAAAGCTGCTGCATCTGTTAAGAAAAATAATTACAAGTTTAGTCTTGCATGACTGAGTGTCTCTCCATGCTTGTAATTCCTTAAATACCTGATAACTATAAAGACAAAAATCTAAATATTAGAAATCCTTCTAGATAGGCCACAACACACAGATGGCCCCAGATAAAGTCCAAACAATAGCAGCTGAATAAGATTAGAAGAGTTAACAGACATAAACTGCTTAAAGAAATAAGACTTAACAACCAGAGTTGGCCAGTATAATTTTGCAGGCAGAATTATGAAAAGGTTTTCCCATAAAGAAATCTCAAGGGTAAACTTGAGATTGCAGTTACCAAGTGAGATACCTGGGAAAGAATGCCACTTTTGGTCCCACTAAGCACGTGAATGGCCCCACAGACAAAGTTGCACTCAAAAGACCAGCAGAGTAGGTCCTGCAGTCACCCATGTGCAGGAATAAACCTCCTTTAATTCCTAAAGGAATAAGAGAGTCAACAGAGGCTCACAAAACCTGCTGCTGGTGGGATGTGTTCTCAGGGTGAAAGAAGGTTCTGCATAGTATCTGAAAGTGTGATTTGAAAATGCTCTCCCTGTCTGCCTGCTTGCTCAGCATGGTCTCCAGCACCCACACAGGCCTGGGAGCTCAGGCAATGCTGACCCACCAGGAAGGGTGCAGTAAGCATGGGGCTGAACTCTTCTTCCAGCCTAAGACACAAGTTTTGGAGAACATAAGCTTAAGGGCCAGCAGCCAACATGGGGTCTGTGTTCAAGTTAGGAAGGAAATAGGCTTAATTCTTCAGGACATTCAGTTAAGGAGATGATGATTTTTTTTTTTTCATAGTCTTCTGAAATGAAGAATAAAATTTCACTTCCCTCTGTCCACCAAAAAAGTAGCAAAAACACCATTATAAGTTGGTATCAGGTTAAGTTAAGCCTGCTTTTTTTTCCCCTTTGTAATTCAGTTATTTATTCATGTTACACAATAACTCTGGATATGAGTAATATGGCTGACTAGTTTATCTGCCTTTGGGCAGTCATATTTTTTATTCTTTTTTTCTGTGAGCTACTATTATGACCATAATAACAGAAAAATACAAATTAGCTACCACATTCCATTTTCTTTTAACACAGAATACTATAAGCTGCCAAACAACAGGACTAAAAAGGGGAATACTTTCAAAGAATGGCTTAAAAGAAAAAAAAGGAGCTCAAGGGTCCACAAGAGGTGTGGTGGGCTCCAGACACCTACACAAACTGCATCTGATGTACGCTGACCCTTCCCCTCTCAAACATCCATGAAGTCTGGTCTTAGTGCAGGGATCAGACTGGGGCTGCGGTGCCCTCCAAAGTGTGCCACTGTTTCTGTTTCCACATCATTATGATCCACATGTGAGCATATTTGTAGAATTATCTGCTGAAGTTAGTGTTGAATTTTACAATTAGAAAAGGCAATCCAATTTTTGCTCTTTTAAAAAAGAAATAAAAATTTAAAAAGGGAAGCAGATCTTATTCATCCTAGGAAGACTCATGTGTTAAAAGGAACCAGGACACAATGCAAGACCCACCCCCATGCAGCCAGCAGTTTGCTCACTGCTGCTCAGGGAGTATAGTGGCAGCAGACGCTTGTTATGAGGAATTTTGTGTACCACTTCTACTTACTGTGACTACAAGTCAGCAAAACAAATCTTTGCTTTAAAGCCCTGAAGCAATCTGGAGCTTGACTTCTTCAAACCCTGGATGCTTGGGGCAAAGAGGAAGTAACAACAAGGCATAGCGCATGCCTGTAATCCCAATGACTCAGGAGGCTGAGGCAGGATGATCACAAGTTTGAGGTCAGCCTTGGCAACTCAGCAAAAACAGTCTCGAAATTAAAAAAATAAAATAAAATAAAATAAAAAGGGTTGGGGTACTGGTGTAGCTCAATCCTCAGTTAAAAACAAAACAAAAAACAAAGATGACCACCATAATCTCTCTTTCTACTTTTATTCCTTATGTGAGTCATAACAAAAGACACTGCAAGAACTCCCTGTTGAAAACATCTTCACTGCTCATTTTCCAAATGGGCTGGCTGCTGAGTGCAAACTGTGGGGCTACAAGGGTGAAAACCAAGTGTAATCTGAGGATTCACAATAAAAGTTTAGGAAGGTTCTTTGCAGGTGCTAAAACCTTGAGATAAATACAGTCATTTCACAATCCCATAAAGCCTAAAAGTAAAAGGATGCCTCTGAATAGCTGCTCCCCAACTCTGAGAAACCATTCCTCCTATGTCCCAGGAACCAGGTAACTGAACCATCGGACCCCAAGTTGTCACCTAAGGTCACCACCATGTAAGGAAAGCTCCACCCCAGGGAAGAGTCAGCATCAACCTAAATGCTCCAGAACTAGGTACTAGTACAGGAACACGACTACAGATCACATGTAATAAATTACATATTATTTCTATTTCATCTGCTTATAATTTCCAAATTTTTGAGAATGAATGTGAAGACCTATAGAATTTTTTGAAAGTCCTCACTGCCCCCCATTTCCAAGAACATAAACATATTCAACCATCAACATGGTTTTCCAAAATTGGGTGACATTAGCTTAGGAAAAAAAAAAAAAAAAAAAAAAGGCTAGGAATAAATCTAACCAAGGAGGGGAAAGACCTCTACAATGAAAACTATAGAACACTGAAGAAAGAAACTGAAGAAGATACAAGATGGAAAGATCTCTCATGCTCATGAATAGGCAGAATTAACATATCTAAAATGATCATATCACCAAAACAACACACAGATTCAATATAATCTCCATCAAAATACCAATGACATTCTTTACAGAACTATAAAAATAGACCTAAAATTCTTTGGAAGGATAAAAGACCCAGCATAGCCAATGTAATTTTAAGTCAAAAAAAAACAATGCTTAGACGCATTATAATACCTGACTTCAAATTACACTACAGAGCTACAGTAACAAAAACTGCATGGTACAGGCATAAAAACAGACACATAAACCAAGGGTACAGAATAAAAGAGACAAACCCACACAGACACAAAAGTGCCAAAAACATACACTGGAGAAAAGACAGCCTCTTAAAAAAAAATAGTGCTGAGAAAGCTGGTTATCCATATATTGAGGAATGAGATTAGACCCCCTTCTCTCATACCCTGAACAAAAGGCAACTCAAAATGGATTAGAGATCTAAGAATTAGACCAGAAACTATGCAACTCCTAGAAGAAAATGAGGGTCAACACTTCACTTCAGCATACAGGCACAGGCAATGACTTTCTCAATAGGACCCCTAAAGCTAAGGAAATAATGCCAAGAATTAATAAATGGGATGACATCAAATTAAAAGGCTTCTGCACAGCAAAGGAAACAAGTATGTGAAGAAGGACACTATGGAATGGGAAAAAAGTCTTTGCTAGCTACTCTTCTGATAGAGAATTAATATCCAGAATACATAAAGAACTCAAAAAACCCCAAATAACCCCATTAATAAATGTGCAAATGAACTAAACAGATGCTTTCTCAAAAGAAAAAATTAAAATGGCCAACAAACACATGAAAAAATTGTTCAACATCTTTAGCAATTAGGGAAGTGCAAATCAAAACTACACTGATATTTCATCTCACTCCAGTTAGAGTAGCAGTGAACAAGAATATAAAGAATAATAAATGCTGGAAAGGATATGGAAACACTTTTACACTGTTGATGGGATTATAAATCAGTGCTCTTACCATGGAAATCAGTATGAAGGTTCCTCAAAAGACTAGGAATGGAATCATCATGTGACTCAGCTATACCACTCCTCAATATTAATCCTAAAAAATTAAAGTCATCATCATACTATAGTGATACATGCATAACCATGTTTATAGCAGCACAATTCATAATAGCCAAACTATGGAACCAGCCTAGGTGTCTGTCAACAGATAAATGGATAAAGACAATGTGGAGCTTTGGTCATAAAAAAGAATGAAATTATATCATTTTCAGGAAAATAGAACTTGAAAACACTGAGTGAAATAAACCAAACTCAGAAAGTCAAGGGTCATATCTTTTCTCTCCTCTGTGGGAGTTAGGAATAAGGAAAAGAAAGGTGGGGAGCAAGGAATCTCATGAAAATCAAAGGGAGATCAGTGGAGTAGAAAAGGGGAAGGGAAAAGAAGAGGGAAAAGGGAAATACTAGGGAATAATACTGGCCAAATTATACTGTTATATCATGTACACAAACAAATATGTAACAAGGAATCCCACCATTATGTATAATTATAATGCACCAATAAAAAGTATGGAAGGAAAGGGTGAGAAAGGCAGGTGCTGTTCCTTCCCCTGCACAGCAGACAGCTTGTGCTGTCAATTCCATCTCTCTGTGCACCTCAGATTCAGTCTTCCCTCAGGACCCACTGGGTTATGCCTCGGTTTTCATTCTCAACACAATAGTAAAAATGGTATAAGAATATAAATCAGACTTCTGGTTAAAACAGGGGTGACAGAACTCACATGATTTTCTCTTCTCATTTCCCAAACACCTCTAAAAAGAGAATAAAGAAATATAAAGGGAATAAACCCATACAGGTCAAGAGAATGAACCAAGAGGAGACAGAACACATAATGCTCCCAGAACCTGGGGACATGGAAAGTGAGAGAAGATGAAATCTCACAGTCTACTCTGAGAAAGCCAACCCTCCTGTGAGAGCCCTAGAAAGACACCGGGCTGTGAGAGGGAGGGGCAAGGCCCTCTACTGAATGCAGAGAGACTGGAAGTAGATCTCCAAATTCCCTTCCCCAGAGTTAGGGACCACCCTCCCTCACAACCTCTGCAGAAGGTAGAAGGCACCCAGCATCTTCACAGATGCTCCAAGTTAGGATTCTGCCATTGAGACGGTGACTGTCTACCAGTTACTTTAACTAAATTAGGATTGGCAAATAACAAAAAGTGGACATTTCAACATTTACATGTTCATCATGTACAGTAGGTATTCCTGAATACAACTGTCTACAAATATTTTCCCCACTTCTTTGAGGTTACTGTCTTGCTTAAGCACATAACTCTGAAGTTCAGTTTCTTCAGAAATCAAACATGAGCATCTAGGTTGGGCTAAGGTAGAAAACTCATTAGAGGAATGAAAATCTCTGGAATTTAGCAGAAAGGACCCCACACTGTATCTCCCCACTGTCCCCAGCACACATAACCCCATTCCCCATACCACACAGGAACCTGGAAATCTTTTAAGATCAATCAAATAGTCCCATAGACCTGTAGTCCTCCAACAAAAAGTCAAACAAAATGTTGGATCACTGTAGCCAAAACAGCAATTTGAAAGGCTTCACCTTCAGAGTCCCCGGTCAACTTTTCAATGCTTCATCAAAAAAATATCAACAGCCAAGGATCATCAATCAGGCAGTTAAAGGGTTCTGGGTTCCAAAGGGAAAGATGAAGACAAAGAACAGAAAGCTTGGTAGAAAAAAACAATGCAATTAACAGAAAAAAAATTCAACAAAAACAAAAACCATATATCTGAAGAGAAGATATTGCATCTCCGTTAAAAAAAAAAAATACTACAAAAAATAAAATCAGAGACCTTCTGAAGTTAAATATAAGAAAAAAAAAAAAAAAAAAAAAAAAAAAAGGAGTTGCACTGGAAGACAAAGTTGAAGAATTTCCCAGGAAATTGGAGAATTCCATCTCTCTGTGCACCTCAGACTCCCTCTTCCCTCAGGACCCAAACAGAGATAACAAAACAGAGAAGAGAAAAACAATAATATAAAAAACTGGTAGAGAATTTAAGGACCTCATGAATGGGTTAAACTCTTAAGTACTCAGCATGAAAAATACAAGTTCAGAACACAAGGATAAAACAATCTAAAAACTGCCAAAGACTCAGAAACTGGAATGACACTAGACATAAGACAATCGTACAGGACACTAAAAAACAATGCCTTCAAAAGTGGAAAGAGTGAAAATCATACTCAATGTAGAATTCTCTTTCCAAATTATTCATCAAGCAAGAGACGAGAGAGATTTTCAGATATTCCAGGGCTCAGATTTATCCTGCATTCCTGTTTTCCCAGGAAGTTGCTGTCCGGATGTGCCCCTCTAAAGTGAAGGTACAAATCTGGGAAGACGCAAGGAAATGAGGGGTGCAATCCAAAATGACCCTGCAAAGAAGTCTCATGAGAACTGTTTCACAGCAGACCAGTACGAACTACAAGGCTCTGATGGTCACCATCTTCATCTCCAGAACCCAGCTCAGTGCCTGACATGTTTATAAGATGCTCAATATATATATTTGACAGATCAATATTGAAAGGTTAAGCCTTTAAGCACATCAAATATTAGTAAACTGTTGAATAATTTCAACATTAAACAACTGATGAGGACTTACATGATATATCATACATGGAAAATAACACATGGGGACAAGGAAATAAAAATCAGAGGCACATTTAAAGAAAAAAAATCACACAAATGATGTTACTGATGTTTTTTTCCTTTTCTTCCTCTTCTTTTTTTTTTGACTGTCCATTTTATTCTTAGCTATTAATACACAAGATGTGGGAAGCAGGCTCTAATGAGAGGTCTTTGCAGAATGCATGCATGGTGTCCAATCTTCTCTGTATGACTGATTACTTCTTACAGACTTTCAAAGATGCCATGTCCCCATTTTCAGGAATAGATTTTTCAAGATGTTTTAGAGGCCCTCTATGGTCATTACTTTTCAGAGACTGGAGTCTAGGTAGGCTTCACCTCAAATAGTATATATGCTAAGCACATCAATATGGAAAGAAGCATTTATACAGGCTATGGAAGCCTTAAAACAGACTGAGAATTTTAAATTACAGTAAAGTTGTTGAGAGAACTTTCTGGCAAAACTCTCAAAGTTTGACTGAAAAGAATATTTGTTATATATAATTTTTAAAAAATGAGTAAGAAGTCTGTTGAAAGACAAAAATAAGTGGAGATGGGGAGGAACACTGCAGAAACTTAAGGCCAATTCTATGCCCAGACTGGATAGTGGCTCATGTTGTCCCAAAGAATTTACTTCCTATACTTATTGCCATGCTACACATAAACATTTTAGACAAAGAATGAATGCACACCTGGCTGATCTTAATGCAAAGGAAAGAGCAGACTTTCTAAAAGCAGCTAATGGGGATGGACTTAAGAATAGTGAGTAGAAAGATGCTATGACATGTGAGGACCTATACCTCCCATGACCACACTGAGAGTCACACTGAGAGTCACACTGCGACCTGCCTACACTGGCTTCAAGTGGCACCTTCAGTCAATTAGCACATTTAACTACCCCCTCAATTCTGTACAAAGCCTCATCATGAATGGCTCTGGTGGAGGAGTGTGGTGAGATGAGTGAGGATGAAGGAAAAATCAAAAAAACTCTTCAGATTTTAGAGAAAGATTTTTTAAGAGAAATATATTTACAAATCACCTTTGAAATTAAGAACAAGAATTAAAAAATATACTTCAAAGCAAAAAATGCCAATGATATAATAAAACCAAGTTAGAAAAGAAATCTAGAAATTACCTGAAATTTCTGAAAAGGACACAGGAGAAAAATAAGGGAGAAAGCCTGGGTAGCTTTGCCCTGGCCCCACCCACTATCCTTCATGACAAGGGGCCCATAGGGGTCACCTGGTCATCTGACCTGCCCCCTTCACCTTCATCCTAGTTGCTCTTTCACCTGATTACATCAAGCTATCCCAGGGCTTGTGGATCTAATTTCTGCCTTTGTAGTATATTTCAGCCATTTTTATTTGATTTTATACTCCCTTGCATAAATTCTCAAAAATTATCTTTGTATGCCTGCATTCAACTAGTTTCCCTACCTTTTACTTTTCCTTAAGAACACCTGACTGGGTTGGGCATGGTGGTGCATGCCTATAATTCCAGCAGCTTGGGAGGCTGAGGCTGAAGGATCGTGAGTTCAAAGCCAGCCTCAGCAACTTAGCAAAGCCCTAAGAAACTTAGTAAGATCCTATTTCAAAATAAAATATAAAAAATAAAAAGGGCTAGAGATGTGGTTCAGATATTAAGCATCCCTGGGTTCAATCCCTGGTACCCAAAAACAAAACAAAACAAAAACCACCTGACTGTATTTAAGAAGGCATCCTATGGGTGAGATGAAATTAACTATTGTGGTCTTAGGAACTGTAATAAGAAATGATTGGTAAATATCTTTTATCCATTTCCTCTCTCTTTCCCTCATATTATGGCTAACTCAAAGCTCATCCCAAGGTTCCTCTTTAAGTAAGTAAAGATGCAGGGAAGATTTAATTTCTGAACTCCAAGCAATTTCCTGAATTCAACAGGATGAAACTCTCAACCCTTAAGTATAATTGTGGGGCTGGCATTGTGGCTCAGGGGCAGAGCACTTGCCTAGTGCGTGTGAGGCACTGGGTTCAATTCTCAGCACTGCATATAAATAAATAAAATAAAAGTCCATTGACAACTAAAACAATTTTTAAAAAAGTATTATATGACTAAATCAAATTTTTAGCCATTTTCTAGAAATAGAAATAAACTATTATTTCTCTAGAAGAAAGTTCAGAATAAAACAATGTCGAGAAGAAAGATTAAAAAAAATAAGACTACATAGACCTATTTACTGATTTGATGCTACCACCAAGTTGTAAGATTTTGGACAAGTCATTTGAATTCATCAGTCCTCAAGTTTCCTCATTTATAATCTGACTGTACTATACTAGAGGTTCCTTTGAGATGAAGAATTCTAAGACCTTAGGTGACCACGTTAGTTAGAACTGGTCATGTACATGCTGAAGTTACGCCTTGATGTTCTGCCCACTACTCCTGACTTGGCTGAAGCTGCAGCATTACAAGCTCAATCTACATTTGAAGCATTAAAGGGTAACAACACATCCTGGGATGTTTCTATCCCACAAAACAAAAGGTTAGGAGATTCCTAACAGTTGATTTTATAACTCCAGGAGCAACAAATACATAATGATTCTTTTGTTACAAAGGATATCTTGAATAATACCAAACTTAGAATTTTAAGAAAATTTATTATCACCAGGTAATTGAATCATCTATAATTTGGCATATTATTTAGAAGATTATAAAACAGTTAACAGAAGAAAACACAAGTTGATGCAAACAGGTATGCCTTGTTCTAAAAAATAACAAAAACTAATTGAAGAAACTTTCTAAGATGAGTATAGTAGCAAAGATGGTTTAATTTCCAGTGTTCGAACAGTCCTTATTCTTTGTTCTAAGAAGCACCTCTATAATCTTTGACTCTGGGAAAGCCATATCCCTTAGTGAGATGCTACAGGACCCTGTGTATTCATTCTTTGGTAAATGTAAGAGGGGCTAATAACAGGGTTATGCTATTCCCAGGAAACTGTAGCCCAGCTGGGAATAGCCATCAACCATCTACTTCTAATCTTCCTTAACAAATACTTTCTATGGTCTTCAATTCAATAGCAAATGTCCTTCCCGTCCTCTGCAATGAATGCCAACATTCTCATTAGATCTTGTTCTTCCCCATTAGTAATTTACATTACAGTCCTTCATTAGATACACAGTTCCTTCACATCAACAGACTATCACTGCTCCAGATTGACAACTCCTCATTCAAATGTGTATGCAGTGTTCATTACAAAGAATTTGTTTTTTCATCCTTTTGTTCTGAAAATTAGTTCAAAGAAAATATAAGTTGCCTAAACGTTAAAAGATCACAAGTGCAGGTAGTTTCAATAGCCAGAGTCGCACTTTTTTTGTGTGTGTGTGGTGCCGGGGATTTGAACCTAGGGCCTTGTGCTTGCGAGGGCAAATTTTTTAAATATTTAAATTAACATTCTCATACACCTACAGGTGGGTCTTCTAGAATATTTACTCTCCAAAGCAAGAACCCCTGAGGTAGAAGTAGGGGTCTACTAAAAATCTGGCCTACCACCAGCTGAAACTGTGCTATCCCTGGCTTTAAGGACATATGGTTACCCTACATGTCCCTATAAGGTCTCTCCTGATTATTTTTGCATAGGATTTGCCAATTTTCATCCAATTAAGTTCAAGGAGTTGGTATTTTGTATTTATAAAACTGCATTCATAAAAACTACATTTTTCATGGGAATTAAACCGGGGGAGGGGGGGAGGGCTCATGGTAAAAAATGAGAACTATATAAATGAGTCTTGAATGGTCAGTGTCCAGTTCTGAAATCTAAACACTGTCAAAAGAAGCATGACCCATTTCAAAGTAATTGAGACTGGGTTTGGCAAAGTTAAATAAAAACTGCTGGTAGTGGGGGCTGGGGAGATAGCTCAGCTGGTAGAGTGCTTACCTCGTAAGCACAAGGCCCTGAGTTCGATCCCCAGTACCGCAAAAAAAAAAAAAAAAAAAAAAAAAAAAAAAAAAAAACCTGCTGGTAGTAATTTAAGGCTTCTGCATAAGACAATATTAGCAAAGTGAACAAGCTGAAACAGGATTTTGCAAGTGAACATTCCAGGGTTTGAATAATCAGTAGGGACAGGATAGTCCAACCTTTATGTGTAGTTGCAGAACTGCACCTAAATTCCCATCTCTAGTCAGGAATGGAGGCCCACACCTGTAATTCCAGCTACTCAGGTCAGTTAGTTAGTTGAGCTCTCTGGACAACACCATTTTTTATTCCCCCGACACACACCAAATAGATAAAGAAGCAAAATGAATATATGCAGAAGTCCTATGCAGATATGGTACCAAATATTCACTAAACCATCACATGAAAGTCAGTGAGAATCCAAAAGGCCATGTACAGAGAAAAGATAATAAGCATGAACTCGACAGAACAGGCAGGGAGCAGAATTACTTCCTAGCTCTGGACCTGCTAGGAAGGGCCTTCTTTCTAAAGCTATATTTTAAAAATTCATTCTCCTCTAGCCCTAGGATCCAGTCCCCACTGGCCTCCACTTATCCCCCACAGCACTGTCCTAACTCTACTCAATATGGACAAGGTACCAATGTCACATGTGACCCAAAACATCTCCATATGACTGATTCAAGCTCTAGCCTAGGAGATAACCAAAAACAAGTCAAAACAAAAGTAAAAGCAAAACCAAACTTACCCAGGCAGGTCAGATGTAAGTCAAAAGGGGTGAAGTGGGGGAATGAGGATATAGTGACACAGGCCTGGTGCTGTCAGACCTAAGGAAAGCTAGAAATCCAGCTGTGTGTGGAAAGTCTCTTACTTCTAAGTGTTAGTACTCGGTTTAAATTGGGAAAGAGGGACAAAGGGGGTGAAAAGGGATGGGATGGAGTACACAAGCCAAAATAAATGTGTGGGTCAAATATGGCCTACACATTCATTTCCTTCTAGAATTTTTGTTTTTATTTATACTTGATTTATTGTAAACTCCAATTCTACATAAAGACACATTATGCTATTTTAACTTATGGCATTTATCAAAATACAAACAAGCAAACTAAACAAAACAAAATAGAACAAAAAACACATAAAGATTCAAACAGAATTTGGATCACTAAAGTCTAATGAGTTAAGTTAGGACAACCACTGAAACTATAAGGTGGGGCCCAAGAGTTAAGGTCTCCAACATCTGTCATCTTCAGTGCAAGTCAAGTCTGAGGGGGAATTCTCATTTCATAGTTATCACTCCAAGGCACCAGTTCTTAAAAGTTTTCTTTCACAGAAGATTAGGAGAAAACTTTGGCTGGAGAGGGTGATGGGGGAAGGAAAGAGTGGGGTGGTGCTGGTAAAGGGAGCTATTAAAGTTTTATATTCCATAATGTCAAATTCCCAGAGAAAAAATACAAATAGTTTTCAAAACACAGACAATGGACATAGGTACATGCAAACAAATAACTACAACAATGATGACAAAAAGATAGGCTTGTCAACAAAAGCTGCTGGAACAACTGGATATTCAAATACCAAAAAAAAAAAAAAAAAAAAAAAGGCAAGAAAAAGGAATTGAGACCCAAAACTAGCTAGGATTCTTCATAAAAATTAACTCAAAATGGATAACAGACCTAAATGTAAAAGCCAAAACAATAAAATCAAAGCATAATACAGGAGAAAGTCTAGATGACCTTGGGTTTGGCACTGACTTTTCAGATGTAAAACAAAGACAAAAGACACTGACTCCATGAAAGAATGAACTGATAAACTGGGTTTCATTGACCATGACAAAGACATGTCTTAAGAGAAAACAAGTCATAGATTAAAAATTCACATAAGACTTATTAGGCAAATAAGTCTTATTTATATATAAACTTATTTATATATAAAATATCTTAAAAATTCTAAAACTCAACAAGAAAACAAGAAACCCAATTAAAAAGTGGCAAATGATCTTAACAGACACATCACCAAAGATGACACGCATCTGGTAAATGAGGATGTGCGAAGATATCCTATGTCATTAGGGAAATGCAAAACAACAATGGGATACACTATACACACCTGTGAGAATGGCCTAAATCCAAACCAAATGATGGAAAGGGTGTGGAGCAATAGGAACTCTCATTCATTGTTGGTAAAAATGCAAAATGATAGTCACTGAAAGAGTCTGGCAGGTCTTTATATAACTAAACATACAATCCAGAAGTTGACGCCTTAGTATTTACCCAAAGAAGCTGATAACATGTTCATGGATATTTACAGCAGAAGCAACCATGTCCCTCACTAGGTAAATAGATAAACTGTGGTTCATTTAGATGATGAAATATTATTCATCATTAAAAACAAACAAGTTACCAAACTACAAAAGACAAAGAGGAAACAAAAGTATATCTATTTCTAAGTTAAAGAAGCCAATCTGAAAAGACTACACACTGTGGCTTCAACTATATAACATTTTAGAGAAAAGACAAAACTATGGAAACAGTATAAAGGATCGGTGGTTAGGCCAGGCATGGGCACATGCCTGTAATTCTGGATACTTCAGAGGCTGAGGCTGGAGGATCACAGGCTAAGGTCAGTCTAGGCGACTTAGTCAAGACTCTGTCTCAAAAAAAAGTTGGGAGGTGTGGTGCTGGGAATGGCTCAGTGGGAGAGCACTCACCCAGGGTTCAATCCCCAGTACTTTTAACAAAAACCCCAGTGGCTGCCAGGGGTTAAAGAGGAAAGAAGAGTGAAAAGGCAGCTCATAGAGATTTCAAATGAAATTATTCTGTATAATAGTACAATGGAAATTTGTCCAAATCCATTTGATATTGTTGTACCCAACACCCAAACATTTGTCAGATGTCAACTACCGACTCTGAGTGATAATAATGTATCCAAGTAGCTTCACTGATTGTAACAAATGTCCACTGTGGCAGAGAATGTCCTGGGGGAAGTTTGGAGACAGGATACCTGGGAACTACATTCTCCTTAATTCTGCTTTGAATCTAAAGTCTTCTTCTTTTTTTTTTTTTTTAAAGCAACCTATTAGGAAAAAATTCTCAGTAAGTAAGTTCTAGGGAAAAACTATTAATCCTTTGCTGTGGCTTTGTTACTGGGGATTGAACCCAGGGGCACTTTACAACTGAGTCATATCCCCAGTCCCTTTTTCTTTTTTATTTTGAGACAAGGTCTCACTAAATTGCTTAGGGTCTCACTAAGTTATTGAGGCTGGTCCCAAACTTTCAGTCCTCCTGCCTCAGCCTCCAGAGTTGCTGGGATTACCCAGCTGCTGTGACTTATTTATAATCAATTCTTTTGTTCATTCCTTGATCCATCTACTCACAGCTCTAAAAAGAAACAACAAACCCTTATAGGAATTTATAAAATGCACTAAACTTTAGGTCCTTTGTAAAAAGAGGTTAAGGTAGAAATAAAATGTAAGTAAAGTGGTGAGGCACATTTGTAATTCCAGTGACTCACAAGGCTGAGGTAGAAGGATCACAAGTTCCAGGCCAGTTTTAGTGACTTAGCGACCCTATACCAAAACAAAATCAAAAGGGCTGGGTATATAGGTCAGCAACAGAGTGCCCCTGGGCACTCTGCACAACAACCAGAAAGAGAAATGAAGGTAGGAAGGAAGGAAAGGAGGGATGGAGGCAGGGACAGGCAGGGAAAGAAGGAAATCACAATGAGTAAGATCTTGTTCTTAAAGACATTACTCTATAAACTAAAAAGCTCTATACAAAAAGAAGAGAAAGACAGGTGCAGTGGTGCATGCCTGGAGTCCCAGATACTAAGGAG
This sequence comes from Sciurus carolinensis, assembly GCF_902686445.1. Taxonomy (NCBI): domain Eukaryota; kingdom Metazoa; phylum Chordata; class Mammalia; order Rodentia; family Sciuridae; genus Sciurus; species Sciurus carolinensis. The sequence goes on from NC_062214.1 coordinate 68,564,021, forward strand.
GCTTGGGTGGGAAGATCACTTGAGCCCAGGAGTTCAAGGTAAGCCTGGGCAACACTGCAAGAACCTGTCTCAAGCTCTGGAGGCTGAGGCAGGAGATCGAGAGTTCAAAGCCAGCCTCAGCAAAATCAAGGCACTAAGCAACTGAGTAAGACCCTGACCCTAAATAAAATACAAAATAGAGCTGGGGATATGGCTCAGTTGGTCGAGTGCCCCAAGTTTAATCCTCAGTACCAAAAAAAAAAAAAAAAAAAAAAAGGAAAGGAAAGAAAGGGTAGGGTGGGTGGGTATATTTTGAGCATCAAGCATCTATTATGAGACACCAAGCTTCTCTCTCTTCCTCTCAATACAGACACACAATCAATCCTCACAATTTTAAGCCCTTTAAGGACAAAATCCATTTTGTTCTAGATGCCTAGTAAAAGTATCTAAATATCCAACAAATAACTTGAAATAAACGAATGGATATTATCTTCCCTGTTTACTAATAAAGACAAGAAGACTGATCATAGATAACAATGTAAATGGCTCTTATCAATATTTAGACATCACAACGGAACAAAAGCACTGCACTCAACAAAGATAAGAGCTAACACCTTAGAAGAGCACATACACACAGCACACCATATTTGCCCGCTCATAAAGCTACCCTCCCCCATTCTCAGAAAGGCTGTAGGGCCCAGTAGAAAAAGTGAACAAAGGCAAGACAGGCACACCTTGCCACCCTCCCCACCAGCTCCTGTTGCTAACAAATAAGGCAACAAGAACTATGAGAATGGAACTTTAGAATATAGACCATCAATATCTTCAAAATGATGCAAGAGGAAAACACCCTCAAAGAGGACTCACTCAAATTCTCAGAAATTACACTGACTATCCCTCCGTATCTGTTCCACCAGACTGAGGTTCCTTCAAGTCTCTTGAGGTCACACATATGATTTCTGTAGCTCCAACATGTTGCAGACCCCTGGCATATAACAGATGTTCTTGATAGACAATTACCCTAAGGATAGAATGTTAACAACCAAGAATTTTAGTATACTAAGTGGATATCATTCTACACTTCCAAAATAACCTACTTCCCCTGCACAATCATTCAACATAATCCTTCCTTTAGGTAAATATTAGGTAATCTGTTTGAACTATCACATAGCCCTTTAACCCTTGAGAGGCACCTGAATTAAAAAACTAAAAAAAATGTTTATTACTGCTTCCCCATCCCTAACTGAAGTTAAACAATCTGTGTGATTTTATAACATCAAAGATTTACATCACTTAACATGCATGAACTAAATGAAATTCTATGGTATTTCCATGACTGTCCAATGTTTAGTATCTGGGAACATTAATTTCTTAAACAGAGAGGATACCATTACTCTGTGCAAGGAGCAATCCTAGGAGCAAAAAGCAGGTACGATGGTCAAGTCACCAGTTTGATTGTCTACTTGGGGGCAGGTGAATGCTCCTCACTGAAACTGCTGCTAGATTCAACTTAAAAAACTCTAGGTCCTGTTGCCATCTCTCTGTACAGGCTCATGGGGAGGCTCCAGTTCATGCACACATATGTGCACACATGTACTTTAGTGGTACAATCAATAATGGTGCTAGAAATGACTACTTAAAATTTTCTGAACAAATATGTGCGTTCCATGGAACGAAACTGGGTTGGCTAAAGCATAAAAGTAAAAAGGAGGACTGAAAAGTCCCATATTTAATGTGCACACAACACAAACAGTCCCAGCACTAAAGGATAGTCTTCTACACTGGGATGATATGCACCTTTGGGTACCTTCACTTCCTAAGAAACCAAACTGCAGTCATTTTTGTTTTGTGAGTCGGTGAAAACACGGAGTCTCATCAATGTAGGGTGCCAGGAAAGGAAGGACTATTGGAGAGCATGTTTACACCTCCCTGGTGCCCACTTACTCTCTCCTTGGGTACAAGTAGTCAGCTTTCCCATCTTGGCCTGGCACCAGAACACAGTAGGATCCAGGGGCCACCCAGCATTTCATTAAAGTGGGAGTAACTCAAAAGTACTAATTGACTTTCCTAGAGCCCTCTGCATGTGGTTACTTAGTCTTCCACAGGAAAGTCAATATTATAAGTAGTGGAGTTAAGTAATCTTTAAATTAGAAAAATACAGAATGGGTAAATTGTGCTTTATTATTTATGTTAACACAGAATGTCAAGTACTATAAACTGAAAGGAACAAAGGTTCATTCAAGGTAAACCTATCTCAACTAAACATGTCTACTCTAGTCACATGTGCTCACACATTTTGTAGGGGTACCTCACCTGAGAAACAGTGCAGTAAACCAGGTAACACTTTAAAAGAATTATAAAATGACATTTCGCTATGGCAATTTAAAATCTAAATTAACTTGTAAATTAATTTTAGTTCTGAATTATATAGCCAGAACAACTATCTTCCCATCAAGGTTGCCCCTATATTCCTTATTTCCTATCTGGTATTCTGCACCATTAAATAAAGTTATATAGTAAGTGCTGAAAGGAAAAGAATGAGAGAGCTGCTTCTAAGCACCAGTTGCAATGGCATTTAATCCATCACAGCTAGTACTTCTTGCTCGAACCTGGAATAGAATCACTGATAACACATGATTACCTCCAAGACCCTGAACAATCCTACTTTCTAATCTTGCCTCCATTCCTAAATTAAATCCTAAGCCCTGACTTTAACTGTGTGTGTGGGTTTGGTTGAGAAAGGACAACACTGAGAGCCACAAAAGGTAGGAGGATAAACAGTGGTGTCTTAAAATGTCAAAATTCTGTTTTCAAGAATACATCTCTGAAAAGGAGGCCAAAAGGATAAGATCTTATCTGCTTCTTTTTAAATAATTTTTTAATTTGTTCTTTTTAGTTATACATGGCAGTAGAATGTATTTTGACATATTATACATACATGGAATATAAATTTCCATTCTTGTACCTGTATGATGAAGACAAAATACAGAATCTTGAAAACAAAGTTAACTGTGGAAAAAGATGCTAAGAGACCATGAACAGAACTTCCAAGAAATATGGGATAACCTGAAAAGACTAAATTTAAGATTTATCAGGAAAGATGAAGGCTTGGAGATACAAACAAAAGGAATGCACAATATTTTCAATGATATAATATCAGAATTTCTCAAACCTAAAAAATGAAATGGAAAATCAAATACAGAAGGCTTACAGGACCCCCAAAATACAAAATTATACCAGACTAACACCAAGGCACATTATTATGAAAAAGCCTAACTTACAGAATAAGGATAGAATTTTAAAGGCTGCCAGAGAAAATGGTGGGTACCATTTAGAGGAAAACCAACCTGGATATCAGGTGATTTCTCAACCCAGACCTTCAGAGCTGGGTCTTAGAATAATATATACCAAGCTCTGAAAGAAAATGGATGCCAACCAAAAATACTATAGCCAGCAAAATTTAGCTTTGGAATTGATGATGAAACAAAAACCTTCCATGATAAATAAAAGTTAAAAAAAAAAAATTCAAACTAGAATGCCTGCACTACAAAACACTCAATAAAATATTTCATGAAGAAAAACTGAAAAATAAAAGTGAAAATCAGCAAAGGAAGGAACTACACTAGAAGAACAGTCATTCAAAGGAGAAAATAACTCAAAGTAAAAATGAGAAATAAATCAAAATGGAAGGGAATAAAAATCATATCTCAATAATTACATTGAATGTAAATGGCCTGAACCCATCAATTCAAAGACAGACTGGCAGATTGCAGATTGGATTAAAAAACAAGAACCAAACAATATGCTGTCTTTAAGAGATTCACCTTATAGGTGAAGACATTCACAGACTGAAGGTAAAAGGATGGGCAAAAACCATGTTATTCACATGGATGACATAAAACAATCAAGGTTTTCTATCCTCATATCAGATAAAGTAGACTTCAAGTCAAAGTTAATCAGATGGAACAGAAGGACATTTCTTTCATACTGCTTAAGGGAACTACACATCAACGAGACATAACAAATCATAAATATTTATACCCCAAACAATGGAGCATCTATGTACATCAAACAAACCGTTCTCAGTTTCAAGAATCGAATAGACCATAACACAATAATACTTGATAAATTTAATGTGCCTCTGTCACCACTGGATAGATTCTTCAAACAAAAACTCAATAAAGAAGCTATGGAACTAAAAACTACGACCAGTAATTTAGACTTTATAGACATATATAGAATATTTCATCAATGAATTGACTTTCTTCTCAGCAGCACATGGATCCTTCTCTATTATAAAGCATGTTTATATATATGCTACCACATATGTTGGCATGAAATTGCAATATTACCTTAATATGTTTTTAGCATCTGTAAGGTTATTTTGATAGCTACCTTACCATTAATATGAATTTTTGTGTTCTTGTTTTCTTGATTAGACTTTTAACTTTTAGTTGTATTACTTCTTCTCTAATTCATATATTTCTGCTCCTACTACCTAACTTGAAATAATCTGATAGTAGCTTCTTTCTGCTACAAGAACTTTAAGTTATAAATGTTCATCTGAGTACTGTTTCATCTCAGAGATTCTGATATTTTAAGTTTTTATTACTTACTTAAAAGCACTTCTTATTTACTTTTCTTGTGTTTTCTTCCTTGACCTGTGAGATGTTTACAAGTGTGCCATTTAATTTTGAAGTAGTTGACATGTGGGACAGGCTTCTATGTATCTTAAGGTGACTGATTTCTAATGAAATAAATCATGCAGGAAACACAGTCTGCATGATTTCAAATTTAAAAACAAGTAACGGAAATGTTTTTTATATTGATTGTATTGGTTACGTATGTGTCAAAACATCAAAAGTAATTAAAATACATAAAATGCACTTTATGTGCATTTAATTTTTTTTTTTTTTTGGTAGTTATAGATGGACAGATTTTTATGTGGTGCTAAGGATCAAACCCAGTGCCTCACACATGCTAGGCAAGTGCTTTGCCACTGAGCTACAGCTCCAGTCCAAATATGTGCATTTTATTATACTTCAATTTTACCTCGATAAAGCTATATGAAAAAACAAAAAAAATAAAGGGGGAGCTAATAAACAAAGCATAGTCTTACCAATAGCATTTTATAAGCCTACACCTATAAAGCATGTGATTCTTACAGTGCCTTTTTGTAGAAATAGCTATATCACTTGCGATTACTATTTTTATATCTCTTTTATCATTATAAAGTAAAATATATTGCCATGGTCTGGCTCTGGAATATTCCCCATAGGTCCACAGTGCTAAAGGCTTGGTCCCCAACCCTTAGCACTACTGTGCAGGGATATAACCTTTAAGAGGTGGGGCCTAATGGGAAGTCTTCAGTATGGGGAGGGCGTAACCTGGAAGGGAATATCCGGACCCTGGTCTCTTCCGCCATCTCTTTTTGCTTCCAGGCCACTATGAAGTGAATAGGCCTCCTCTTCCACAAGCTCCCACCATGATGTACTGTGCTGCCACAGGCCCAAAGCAATAGGACCAAGTGACCTTGGATTGAAACCAAATTAAAGCCCTTATTAAGTTGACTATGTCAGGTATTTTGTCACAGTAATGAAAGCTAATGCATACATTCATTATAAAATACTGGGAAAAGGAAAAAAACACTTAAAATCCTATTCTGATTTGCAAAATAATTCATTCTGATGCAAAACTAATTATATTCCCTGTAAACTATACAGTGTATGCCTACTCATAAATATACTATGTCAGAATAATAATTCTACTTCTGACATCTTATTCTCCTGAAACTGCTAACATTACTGCTAAATAAAACCAAGCTAGGGTGGGAGGGGGTGGGGGACGGAAAGATAGTAGAATGAAACAGACAGGGAAAAAAAAAAAAGAAAGAAAATCAAGCTGTTCTATTTATCAATCAGGATCAACCTAAGAAAGAGACATTAAAATTTGTAAGCTACAAGAACAACAAAAAATTTCACAGAAGTGAAAAAACTTAAAGGCTAATGGCAAAGGAATAAGTCGTGTGTCAATTAAAGACTAAAAGTACAATTTCATTAACCCCTAGTTGGCCAGTATAAGTATAAATATGAAAATAAATGTATGTATAAAATAAGCACATGGCTAACTGAACAGTGGAATATTCATAATCCCCATAATGATGAGTTATACTAGAAGAAATGAAGACCTCCTTCTTCTTTTCCCAGTCTCTTAGTAGGCATTTTCTCATGCCCCATTTGTATGTACAGTTATCAGATGGACTGTGCTCATGCAAAAAACGGGGTGTGTGTGTGTGTGTGTGTGTGTGTGTGTGTTGGGAGACGTTATTACTCAACACACATTCGTGAGCAGAAACAGAAAAATCCAAAGAGGCAAAAAGAAATATTAATTCCATTCTTACTGTCCGGTGATAACCCCTGTTACTACCTTAGGGTACAATTAATGTCAAAATAATTTTAAAAAGTCACAACCTTAATGTTTATGAAGTCGTATTCCATACTAACATCCACATCTAAGACAGTAAACTAGAGAACAATTAGTCAACATAAGCAAAAAAGCCATAATTTAAATACTTTTTTTTTTTTTTCTAAATGTCTTAGTCAAACATACATTATATTACATCAGTTGCATATGACCCTACCAATTCACATGAAGTACAGGCATATTCCTAGAATAAAAATAAGCAAAACATGTTTAATTATTTTAGTCTTTGTTTTACTTCACTTCCAAGTATGTTTACTATGCAAATATTCATGAGTCACAATTTTGCTCTATTTTACAAAAGGTAGCATTATTCAATTTAAGATTTTCACTCAAATTACTGAAAAAACTGACTGTAGATTCATTACTTCCTTCTGTAGAGTTGAGGTTAAACTCTGATAACTAATGATAAGGTATTCCCCTGCCCCTCAAATACGAGTTTAATCACAAATGCACACCCAAACTCAAGAATTATGGCAGGGAAAGCAAAAAGCCACATAAAAAAATGTAAAGGCTTTAATCAGGGAAGACACCAGAAGAGAAACTTTCTCATCTGAACTGACATGCAACTCTGTACTGTATTTCAAGAATACTCCCAAGTTGTTGTATCTATATAGCCAGAATTTTTTCCAGGAAAAATTTAGGTCAAGTATCTAAGGATACCCCCAATTCTGGCGCATATATATATATATATATATATATATAGTGTTAAATTACAAATTTATATAATATTAAATTGTAATATAGCAAACATAAAACCAAAACTACAAATAGAATATACTGATTACCAATTTCTAACAACCAAGGACTCCAGCCAATGGAAATGTTTATTGAAAGTCTAATCTGATCTCAAATAAGGAGCTTTTTAACCTAAAAGCCAATTAAACTGCATTGTGCAATTATATTTCTTAACCTTCTGACCCTGGTACATTGCCTTGTATTCAAAAGTGAAATTCAGTGACTTCACTTGCAACCTGAGAAAGAAAACTCCAGTCCACAAGAGGACAGGCTGCTTGGGATTCACCACAGGATATACACAGAATGTGACCTCATGGGATCTGTCCTCCTCCTCCTGTGGTGACAAACTGGGGCCTGACTCCAGCTGTCTGTCCTTCTGTCAAGTTAGAGGTGTGACCACATACCCAAGTCTTTCCCAGTGGAGTATGAGTGGAATTGGTATGTCCCCCACTGTGTCTCTAGGGCTGTAGCCTGAGCATGGTGACTATGTGATCCATCTCCATCAAGGACAATGCCACAAGAGATGACAGAAGCAAAATGGAAGAATCTTGATCCCTCAATGACTATGAAGAACACAGTCCACACTTTCCTGGAACACCTGAAACAGCTGTCCTGTTACCTACTAGAGAAATTAACATGTATCTCCACTGCATTTCTCAAGTGTGTGCTGTAGCTGTCATGCAGTTATAAATTTGCTACTAAATTAAAAACTGAAGCCCAAGAACAATCTATGATTTAAATACCACCCCAGAATGACATTTCATAAAAAATGCAATAGTTACTTCTACTTTCTGAGCAGCATTTTACATATTATTTCATGTAATTATGTGCCAGCCCTAAGTATTACAGGTATTGTTCCCACTTTACAAAGGAGAAAATGAGCTCCAAGAAAGCAAGGAAACTGCCAATGGCTGCAGATTCAAGATCAAAACATCATGCCCACCTAGAGGAAGGTTTGGCACTTGATGCCCATAGCTCATTTAATTCAGTTACTGTCAACAGCTGCTTTTGCACTACAGGGATGAGTTAAATGGCTAGGACTGAAACTACAGACTGTAAAAATATTTACCATTTGGCCCTTTACAGAAAAAAGCCTGCTGCTTCCTGATCTAGAGCCTTTGGACATGAGCAGACTTAGCTAAAGTGAACCACATTCCAAAATGCAGTGTCCCTCCCCAAGCAATTCACCTTTCCATCCAGAACTCAGCTTCTCCTTGCTCTTTAGTTCCCTGATGCCAAGCCACCACACGACTGGTTGTGCCTCCCTGGCACCAAAACACCTTGTTGCATTTGTCAGTGCTACACCTCTGGCTTCCTACTTTTTCAATTCTAACAGAACACCTTACTTTAAAAAAATAATTTCAGATTTTAAAAAAGTTCTAGAGATTAGTCTCACAACAATGTAATGTACTTAACACTACTAAACTGTACACTTAAGAGTAGTTAAGAGGGCTGGGGTTGTAGCTCAGTGGTAGAGTACGTGCCTCACATGTGTGAGGCACTGGGTTCAACTCTCAGCACCACATAAAAATAAAGGTCTATCAACAACTAAAAAAAATATATATATTAAATATAAAACTTGGTGGACTAACAATTTGGATGGACTAACTGGGTGGTGGCAAGTAGCGCGTGGCTGGAGGAAGTGGGTCACTGGAGGTATGTATTGAGATTTGTATTTTGCTCCTGGTACCTTGCTCACTCACACTCTGCTTCCCAGCTGTCATGCTGAGTAGTTCTCCATCATGCCTTTCTGCCATGGTGTTCTGCTTTAATTTGGAGTTGGCCAACTAAGAACTGAACCTCTGAAACTGTGAGCCAAATACACTTTTCTTCCTCTAAGTTGTTGAGGAATATTGCAGTCACAGCAATTAAAAGTTGATGAATATAGAGTGTGTATATATGTGTACACGCGTGTGGGGAGAGGGTACTGGGAACTGAACCCTTGAGAGACTAGACAAGCACTAAGCTACATCTCCAGGCCTTTTATTTGAGATAGGATCTTGCTGAGTTGCCCAGGCTGGCCTTGAACTTGTGATCCTCCTGCCTCAGTTTCCCCAATTAGGATTATAGGTGTATACCACTACACCAAGCTATTATGTATATTTTACCAAAATTAAAAACAAAAATTTAAAAAGGTCATTTCATGTTAGTCCTCTAAAAATTAAATAAATTTTATTTAAATTAAATGAAAAACCTGGAAGTAACACTAGAAGCAGAGAAAATGACGTATCAAGTTCTGCATGATCTTACTTTGTGGTATACATTCATCCTACTTTGGTCTTGTGCATAAAAGGCAGTTTGGAGAAACTAAAAACAGACAGTGCTCCCTAAAATAGAAACCTCAAAGACCACAAACAACCCAGTTCATTTTATCCCTGTTTCTAACTAGCATTACAGCTGCATCAGCAAATATATATATGAGTAACAAAGCTCTAGCAGCATCATTCTGAATAAGGAAGGTATAAGAAACAGAAATTCATTTCATACAATTCATTTTGCGCAACAGATATTTTGTAAATACCCACCAGTTGAGTACAGTTAAGTAATACTCTACACAACAGCATAAAATATAAGTATCTATGTTTAAAATTCCACATACTCTTGATCATTCAGGCACCAAAATAACAATATAGGTTGAATAAGACAAAATGTCACTATATGTAGTCATTTCATGAGCCAGTTTACTTCTAGAATCATTTAAAAAATTTTTATTCTTATAGGTATCAAGGTAGAACATAAGGGAAGTCTTTACACTACCAGAAAACAAAGTCACTCAGGTGTGTAGACATAACATGACTGCAAATACATATGCAGAGCCTGAGAAGCTGGCAACTGCTTTGCTTCTCATAGGCTGTGTGTCCCTAAGCAAGTCTCCTGACCAAGCTTGTGTCAGTTTAGGCTAAGCAAAGATTACAATTGAGGGTGAATTGTTAATGTGAATTAGATTAAGAGGGCTGTTTCAAGACTGCTCAAAGACTGTTCTGGAGTAGGACAGAAATAGGCTTTGATAAGAACACCTGGCTGCTTCCCACCTGCACACTCAGATCAGTCCAGGACCACACTTTTGGAAGTGCAGTTATTAAGTCTTCCCCATGTACCCCCTTTTGCCACCCACTGGCAAGGCTCTCAGCCCTGACCTTCCTCATTTCTCATTTAAAAACTGCAGAAATCTGCCTTCCCTGTCCCAGCCTCAGCCTCCTCTGATTCTGGTCAGGTAGACTTACGATATGGAACTCTGGCCATGTTACTTGCTTGCTGGGAATAATTTACCCACAATATTCTACATAACCTCTAAGTGCCCCACCCCATTCTACCCACCTCTCCTCCCTCCACTAGGTCTGATGCTGTGGCAGCACTGCAGCTGGGCCAATGGGTTCTCCCTGGCTGTACATGCCACATCAGCTTCCCTGGGTAAGTCCTTTCTCCAAGACTCAGTGTTTCCCTGCCGCAGCCAGGGTCTGGGCACCTTCTGTCATCCGATACCCTATAGTCCCTTCTCTCCCAGAGTGTGCCAACAGGGAAATGTAGAGGAAGGAGAGGAAGAAGGGGATGAAGGAGATGAAGACAGGCATATCGAATTCCTTTAACTGTTTTTACAGATTCTCCATAAGAGGCACACAACAGCAGCATCTGGGATTCTGATACAAGTTCCTGGCAAAAAAAACCTACTATACAAAGAATATAACAAGGCTGTTAATTGGAGATGAAGTCATCTATTCCTATCCTGCTCCCCAACCTTCCATGAATATTGACATGAAGGTGCTATGGCAGGAGGTACCATCTCAAACCCTATGGATTAAGGTGGAGGTCAAAGGTAAAATAAAAAGGATACAGAAGTCAGATGCAGTGATGCACAACTATAGCCCCAGCTGCTCAGAAGGCTAAGGCAGGATGACTACTTGAGCCCAAACCAGCCTGGGCAACACAGCAGACCCCACCAAAAAAAAAAAAAAAAAAAAAAAAGAGGGGCAGCAGGTAGAGGGAGAGAGACTAGTAAGAACAGGAAGCAAGTTGGTGGTCTAACTCCTTCATGTCTTTTTGCAGCTAATTTGACTCATTTGGTGGATGGACAAGTGTGGCTCTCTTCCCACAGACTTCTGCGCAGGTGAAGAAGGTAGGCAGGAAAGCACTAAGTCAGAAGAACTAAGTTTTAGCAAGGGCTGCAGCTATGAGTCACTGGATGGACAGATGACAAGAGGTTAGGAAAACCAGCAGCAGGGAAGAAATGCAGACGGGCGTTCCCTGGCAGTTTTGGTGGCCTTAGATGGCAGGGGCTGACCCTCTCTTTTTATTCCAGCTGATGTATTCTTAAGAGAAGCCAGGCCAACCAGATGGAAAATAAGAAAAGTAAGACTGTCACCTGCCACCTTTCTTGGACTATGCCCAAGAAAGAGATTGGAAACCTGCTTCTATGCCCTCCCCATGAGGGACCAGGAGTCAGAGCAACGTCAAGTCAGGAGCAAGCAAGCCAGAAAAGGGCCTGTTACACAACTGAGTAGGACAATCCTCAGACCTCCAGATATACTTCAGTTTTCAATCTGAGCTCACATAATGGGCAAAGCGCATGCTGTGAGCTTCAGCAATTCAGAGGCTGCTAATGCTGCACCAGCATCCTACCCACTGCTCCAGGGAGGGAGGAGGCAGCAGGATGTGAGAGTCAGAACAAGGCTGATGTGGAGACTGAGGGCATTTCTGATCACTGGTGGCACACACTGGTGTGAATGGGATATGAATCCAACCTAAGTTTTATTATTATTATTTTTTAATTTAAGGCTCATTTAGGCTGGGTGCGGTGGTGCATGCCTGTAATCCCAGTGACTTAGGAAACTGAGGCAGGAGGATCGTGAGTTCAAAGCCAGCCTCAGCAACTTAGTGAGGTTCTAAGCAACTGACTGAGAACCTGTCTCTAAATCAAATATAAAAAAGAGCTGGGGATGTGGCTCTGTGATTAAGCACACCTGGGTTCAATCCCCAGTACCCAAAAAGAAAAAAAGAAAAAAAAAAAAAGTGGTTCACTTATAAATAGTAGTTTGCATGTTTAGGGATTTGGGAGGAGTGGTTAAAACTAAAGGTAAAAGACTAAAAATTGAGGATAAATAATTTAAAAGGTCCTAGTAAGTGGAAATTTAGCAAGAAAAGAAGTATTGGTGAGGCAAATTGTTTTTGCATTTTGGACATCTTTTTTTTTTTTTTAATTATCAAAAACCAGCTATGGGGGTGCTGGGGTTGTGGTTCAGTGGTAGTATGCTTGCCTACCACAAGTGAAGGCACTGGGTTCAATCCTCAGCACCACATAAAAATAAATAAATAAAAAAACAAAGGAACTGCCAGGTGCAGTAGTGCATGCCTGTAATCCCAGCAGTATGGGAGCCTGAGGCAGGAGGCTTGTGAGTTCAAAGCCAGCTGCAGCAGAAGTGAGGCAACTAAGCAATTCAGTGAGGCCCTGTCTCTAAATAAAATACAAAATAGGCCTAGGGATGTGGCTCAGTGGTCAAGTGTCCCCAAGTTCAATCCCCAGGACCAAATAAAAGCAAAAAAAAAAAAAGCTATAATGCCATGTTCTCTGGGCTTTATAGGGATGTAGACTTTGATTCACTATATATCCTTAAATTAACTTCTACACTGACACATAAAAACATTAAAAATTGTACATATTTATGGAGTATCATGTGATCTTTTTATACATGTATGCACTGTATGTTTAAACCAGGTTAAACAGTTAAACATATCTATCTCCTCAAATATTTTGCTTCTTTGTGGTAAACACATTCAAAATTCTTCTAAGCTTTTTGAGATTCCATATGTTTAAAAATTCATTATCACTACTACAAAAGGTCATTTATTTCTTGAATAAAATTACAAGCACTGCATTTGTCTTTTTTTTTTTTTTGGGGGGGGGGTGATTTTTAATATAACAAAATACCCAAGGCTGGATACTTATAAAGAAGTTTATTTATCTCACAGGTTTGGAGTTTAAAGGACCAAACACCATAGCACTGGCTCTACCAAGGGCCCATGGTTGCATTACCTCATGGGAGGCGGCACCACATGGTAGGAACGCATTCAAAAGTGGGATCAAAATCACACTATAAGACAGGAAGTCAGGGCAGGGGAAAAGCCCAGTCTTGCAACCTCCCACTAGGTCCTGCCATCTCTCAACACCACACTAGCAACAAAAAGCTTACAATGTATGACACACTTAAACCATATTCAAACCACAGCAAGCACTTGTTAGTATATAAAAATTAAGATGTGACAACTGGATTCAGTAACAGCATTTTCAAGTAAACAAAACAAGATAACTACAGATCAATTTTATTAATGATTGTTAACCCCTAAAAACAAGCCTTTTCTTTTTTGGTACTAGGGGATTGAACCAGGGGCATGTAACCGAGCTTTCAAGTAGAATATGCTGGGTTCCAGATGCCAAAAGGCCCCAAAATAAGGGGAAAGCAGGCACAGAACATATAACAGCTAAACATGCACTCAGGACACACTCAGCAGACTCTGTCCCCAATCTCAACAGGTCATGTACTAGCAACCCAGTCCAAAGGTTGAGGACACAAATCTGCATGTATGAATGACATAGAACAAGAGAGACACTGTTCAATATAATGGCTTCTCAGGTTTATAGTCACTTGTAAAGACAGCAATTACCAAAAGCCCAAGAATAAAGTTGCTCAGTATAAAAATTGCCATCTAGAAGAGTTGTGAATACCAGCATTTGATAATACCACAGTAATGAATTCAGGTAAAACCTAAAATTAGTAGATGATGGTTAGAGGAGGAATAGGATATCTCAAGTTCTCAAAGTATTGCCCTATAAGATGTTTATTAATTACAAAGGTTAAAAAAAATAGTCGTCTTACAGTGGAGAAACCTGGCAAGTAATCAGGATTAACATTACCCATACAGATACCACTGAAATCATGCACTCCTGATGTGATGGGCTGAGAAGGACATAACTCATCACTTGGTCTAGGGGAAACTGAGAGATAAATCTAAACTGAGGGACACTCTACAAAATAATTCAAGGTCATAGACAGCAAAAACAAGGGCAAGGTTTAGAATACTAAAGGGACATACCAACTAAACACTGCATGGGATCCTGAGCTGAACCCTGGAAAAACTGGAGGCTTGTTTGATTGTTGTTGTTGTTGGGGTGGTGTTTCTATGAAAGCCATTATTGGGATAATTGATGAAGTACAAATAATATCTGTACATTTATATCAATGTTAACTTCCTGATTTTGATTACTGCACTGTTTATGTAAGTGAATGTCTTTGTTCTTATGAAAACATACTGAAGATGGGCCTAGTGGCACACACCTATAATCCTAGCAGCTTGGGAGGCTGAGGCAGGAGTATCACAAGTTCAAAGCCAGCCTCAGTAACTGAATGAAACCCAGTCTCTATATAAATAAAGGGCTGGGTGTAGTTCATTGTCTAAGCACTCCTGGGTTCAATCCTTGGTACCAAGAAGAAAAAAGAAAGGAAGGAAGGAAGAAAGAAAACACACTGAACACGCTGAAGTATTCAAGGGCAAAAACATGCACCATACCTGAAACTTACTCTCACATAGTTCAGGAAAAAATAACATACAGAGAAAAGGATAAACCCAATGTGGTGTCAACAATCAGGACATCTGGGTAAAGAATTTAGGGGAATTATTTTCGGTTAAGTTTAAAGTTATTTCAAAATTTTAAAAATTTACCAAAAGATGGACTAGTTAAAAATGATCATCTGGAGAAGTTACAAATACTGTCACTGGGAAAATATCATGGTAATTTTTTTTGTAATACTGCATATTCTATCCACCAACAAATCATGATACATGGCAAGAGACTTCTTAAAAGCTCTTAGACAATTCAAAGAGATTTTCAGAAATATAAAAAAGTCATTTTTTATTTGTAATCTGTTTTATTAAGCCTAAAGCTTCAATATTTTGTCTTTTGGATTTTTTTAACATAATCATCATGGTAATACCTCATTATATGCTTTGAGGTTTCCTGGACAAAAGCCTGTTACTATTTTTGACCCTAATTCATCCTTTTTGCTCAATGTGCTGCAGGCATAACAACAATTTATTATAACCAATAATTTACGGTTCCTCCTAGTCACTAAATTACCACCATATGCATGGATGATTCAGAGGGTGGGGGGGGACTAGTATATTTACTAAAACCAACCTACTCATCAGTTATTTAAGGAAAAACCTGGTCTTTATATTTCCCCTTTAATATAAACACATTACTTATCAAGCTGCATAGATTATACAAAGCTTCCAAACAAGGAGAAAGAAAAAATATACAGCTCTAATAAAGTTTTATAGCTTCTTGTTGAAAGATTCATACTCAAACTTGAAGGGTACTATGATAACAAAACTATAACAAGTCTAACATTTCTGTCAATGACTATCATCATTAGCATTCTAACATTTAAACATGCAAATATACACACTTGTTCTGCTCAAGGTGAAAACTTTAATTTGGGAAATAGTCTAATAATTTTCTCTAATTCCCATGCTCTTAATATGGTGTTATTTTCTATTTCAAGTATCAATAGCTAGAAAAATGTTCCATCTTTAAAATAATAATAGTAATTTTATATGTATGACATAATATTCACACTACTAAATGAGAAGTTTTATTTCAAACACGAACCCACATCTGTCTACTTTCTCTCTCCCTGGGGTAGCCTCAGAGCCAGGAGAGATGATTTAGAAAATAGAATGGCAGTCACACAGACAAGGATGGCCCACTTGCCAGGAAGTGAGATTAGAAAGACAAGGGAACATGTAATAGGTCTCCAATAAGCAGGAGAATCAATTTCCAGGTTTGTTTCTCAAGAGGCAATGATCCATTCAAGGAAGTAGCTCAGCCACTGAGACTGAGGTAGAGGATAGGATGCCTCAAGCAGTTCCTCCTCAGCTAGTACAGCAGCCAGCAAGACTGCTGGAGATGGTCTGCTACACAAGGTGGTCACAACTGAGGCTGTTTCCTGTATAAATGCATTGGAAGGAAGCATTGTGAAAGATGACAAAATACAAATAACACTTCAGAAAATAAATGAACACTCATCAAATTATGCATTGAAAGAATATGGTGTTTTGGGGAAAGTCAGTAAACTAAGGAATCTAAGAAGCTCAAAAAGGCCAGCAATGTTAGACACATGAATAAACTGGCTGCAGAAAAGAAACAAACCAGACTTCATCAACTGTGAGAGAACACATCATTTCCTCTCTCTCTCTCTTTCTTTTTCCCCAAAACAGAAGTATCCCTGATAGCAGAGGAGAGTGAATATTCCCATGGTTTAGGGCACAGTCTAAAGCAGTCCTCCAATAAATATTAAAGTTCTTTTCCTGTTTTTAATCTTAAAAATTCACACAAATCTACATGATACTCTATGATACCATGCTTATTTCATTATAAATATGTCTGTCTCTCCACCAAACATCAGATAAAAAACATTCTAGTAACTTGGGCCATGTTTATCTGCTGGCTACTTTACACCGGCATAGCCGCACTCTGGGGAAGACTGGTTCCAAATTAAAATTTTATTTAAGAGAAACCAACTAAACCACTACACCATACCAAACTAAACCAAAGAGAACCAAAGGAAACAAATAATACCTAAAAGGGAAAATCCTAACAAGGTATCTGAAACAAATCTTGTGTAATATATTTCCCAGAAAAAGTCCACTCCTGACAAATGTATTTTATATTAACACAGCATTTACAATAAAAAAATAAAAAGAAACTACTCACTATCTAAAATGGGAATAAAAGACTTATCTTCTATACTACATTTCTGGAAATTAGGAAGAAAAAAAAACTTTGGCTGAAAGATTTTATACACCCATACAAACCTTGAGAATGGTAAGAATTAGTATCACCAAATGCTTCTCAACTTAACTAACGACAGTAGTTAGTATTTTAAAAATCACTCATTTGAATTTTCAGAGTACAGCTCATGATGACAGCTGGCTAGCTAAACCAATAGAGAACTTCACATAGCATGGAACGTCAAGTTAGCAGAACATTTTCCTTAAAACCCAAGGTACCTTTACCATATTCTCCATACATGTTTATTTGTCAAACATTAAATGCCTCATATATTAACCTCAAAGAGGAATACCAAAATGATCAAGATAACACCCAATCTACTAGGAAAAAGACAAAGTTGAATGTCTGGCACAAAGAAACATCCAAGAAAATAGATCTTCAAAGAATACACTTTCCAAATAGAAATACTGGGCTGGCGTTGTGGCTCAGTGGCAGAGCACTTGCCTAGCATGTGTGAGGCACTGGGCTTGATTCTCAGTACCACATATAAATAAATAAAATAAAGGTACACTGACAAATTGACAACTAAAAAAAAAAATTTAAAATAGAAATATTTTATTTTCTGAAACTTACCTATAGGTGTTCAAAAAACAAAATGAGGGCTACACTGACATGTGCCAGAGTCAGTTATCACCTGGGATTAGGTAACTAAAATTAAAAGCCTATTTCAAGGAGTGGGAAATGTAGCTCAGTGGTACAACATGTGCTTAGCATGTGCAAGGCCCTGGGTTTGATCTCCAGTGTGTACACACACACACACATACACACACAGCCTATATCAAGACAGATTCAGGCTTTTTGCCCAACCACCTCCAACTTTTCTTAAGTAAAAAGAAACTTGTGGGCTGCTAATGCAGGAAGAAAGTAGTAAGTTCGAGGCCAGTCTGGGGCAATTTAATGAGACTGTTTCAAAAAATATATATGTATATAAAGGGAGACTGGGGATGCAGCTCAGTGGTAAAATGCTCCTGGGATGAATCCCCAATACCAAAAATAAACAAAAAAACAACCCTCAAAAGGCACTAGTGGGATCAAGCAAGGTTGAGGGAGATAGGCACAGGAAGCCCAGCAGTGGGTATCAGAGCCCAGAATGAGAAAGTCTTCTACGGAGGCTAGGAGTGACAGTGCTGATTGAGTCAAGACAGGACAGCACCAGTGGAAGAAATGTGGCAGCAACAGGAGATTGCTCACATACAGTAGACATTGAGGCACTAAGTAAATCTCTGAAGATGATGGAAGCTGGTTTCTCAACTGTCCAAGAAAGGAGTTACAAATGTGGAAAGAAAGAATAAGAACCCTTTGGTGGTGAGATGGAATTTGGGGTATTAGTGTGAACTTATGGGGATACACACACACTTTTCCTAGTTCAATCCATTGAAGAGGCCTGCAAACAGAAATAAACCAACAGCAGTGAGCATACTTAGGACTAGATCTTGGCTTCTCAATATTTTCCACTATAAGAAATAAGGGTCTTAGAAAAACTGGGACAGGAAAACATAAGAGTATAGAACATCTTATTGTACCAGAAAGCAAGAAATTGTGCAGATAATATAGAGTTATATCATAAAGACACAGAACCCTCAAGAAAGGACTGGACAATCTGGGATATTTAAACAGAAAATATAATAACAGCAAGAGATTATAACCCACTGAACAAAATAGGAATACAAAAGTCTATATTCATACAAACACATTCAAGAGGAACAAACTTTACTTTCAACTAATAACAGAAGGGAATGACTGGATTATAAAAATACCACTTAGCAAACATCACAATACTAATTTTTTTCAGCCAAGAAACATAAATGACTGCTAAAACCATATGTGTGAGTCTGATGAAGATCAGAATATTTGCATAGTCTCAAAGTAGCTCTCCACAAGGGTGCTTATTAATTATGAGAGTAACTTTACAATGGAGAAACCTGGCAGACATCACCAATAGCAAAATCATGACCTGCTAAAATTCAAGAAGACAGTGCCATTTTAATAATATTTCTGCCTAAAATGCATACTGTGTATCAATTCATAAGAAAATAATAAACAAATCTAAACTAATTAACATTCCATCCGTCTATAGTCTCCAAATGTGTCAAGATCATAAAACTCAAGTCTGAAGACATATTTCAGATTGAAAGTGACTAAAGAGACATAAACAGCACTTAAAACTTAATTTTAATAAAATTTCAACTTATATACAGATTTGTAGAAAAATAATAAAGAGCTATCTCCCTGTATTTCATGGGGCTTTTTCAAGTTTTATATAAAAAGGGTTAAATTTAGACTGGAATTATACAAGTTCAGTGTTCCATAGGGGGGGAAACTGTTAAACAAAAATAACAAATACAAGGTCAGTAGCTAAGCAACAATAAGACACATTTGCATGAAGTCAACAAATGAGAAGAAAAGGCAGTAAAAATGAATCTTTCTATACTTTCTATGTTTAATTCCCAGGGTAAGTTATAATCAAATCAGTAACTGCTCCAATTGCTAAGTATTATCTCAGAACACACACTCGGGACTCTCTTCAGTTTATTGGTAGGAGAGGACAGATATGGGTATAACATTATCAATGTTAAAAACAAGTCTATTGACATGTTATTCATCTGCCCTTGAGGACAACTTAAATAGCAAGTACAACAAAGAAAGTATAAAAGTGCTCTAAACTTTGCAATTAAGACCCATTAAAATCAGTCTTACAAGTTAGTATTGTCAAAATACTCTCAAAGTAGTTGTCATCATCTAATGCCATTCATTCTTTTTTTTGGGGGGGGGGGTAAGGAAATGCTGGGGATTGAACCCAGGGCCTTGCACTTGCAAGGCAAGCATTCTACCAGCTGAACTATATCCCTGGCCCTAACACCATTATTTCTCTTCCCACCTACTGGCTAACCCTCTTCACACTTTGAGTATCAGGTTGGGGTTGTGACTCAGTGGTAGAGCACTTGATTAGTACATGTGAGGCACTGGGTTCGATCCTCAGCACTACATAAAAATAAATAAAACAAAGGTATTAGTTGGGCATGGTGGCACATGCCTATAATCCTAGCAGCTTGGGAAGGTAAGGCAGGAGGATCGAGTTCAATGCCGGCCTCAGCAAAAGTTAGGCACTAAGCAACTCGCTGAGATTCTGTCTCTAAACAAAATACAAAAAAGGGCTGGGGATGTGGCTTAGTGGTCAAGCATCCCTGAGTTCAATCTCCCACACCCCACCCCCAGCCCCCAAATAATAAAAAGGTACTATGTCCATCTACAACTAAGAAATTTTTTTAAAAATTATAATCAATCAATTCCCAGGACCGTAAAAAAAAAAAAAAAAAAAAAAAAAAAAAATATATATATATATATATATATATATATATATATATATATATATATATACACAATTAAGATGACCGCAAGGGGCTGGGGATGTAGCCCTTAACACATGCACATGTGTGATGCCCTGGTCCAATCCCCAGTACACACACCACACATACACACACACACAAACAAAAACAAAAAAACAAGGAGAAGGAGAATGGAGGAAGGAGAGGAAAACTATCTTTAGAACAGAAATGAAACAGAAATAGAACAACTCATAAAGGTGAGGCAAGTCTGAAATAACTCAGTCCCTGTTGGGGTAAGATAACCTGTTCCTATATTCATTATCAAAAGCAAATTAATGTTCTCACTGAAACACAAAAATTACATCCAAAGACTAGTCAATTTTTACACACAATGCTTGCAATTTAGTCAAGAGTTACTAGTCATGCCAGTGTAAGACCCATAAATGACTGAAAACTGGGTGGAGAGGGCAGACACAAGAAATCCATACTTGTCAGATACGGACTTTAACATAAAGTGATTAACGTGTTCAAGAAATAGGTGAAAAGGTGGAGAATTTCAGCAGAGAACATTAAGCTACTTAAAATACCAAACGGAAAATCCAAAACTAAAAATGTACTGCTAAAATGCAAATAAAACACAAGAGGTTTATTGGCAGACTAACTACAACTGAAACAGAAGAACATAAATATGATATTAAGGAAAAAAACTATAAACCCAATAGAGAACTCTAGGTAATAAAAGGTATATTGAAATACTTGTAGGAGACATGTACCAAAGGCTTCAATTTACCTTCAAACACATCAAAAAATAAGATGAATAGACATACACATAATAAAGGAAGTATAATAAAACAGAATCTAAGTGTGTATATATAAGCATTTACTGAAAAAATATTTCAGCTTTGATGGAAATTTTGCAAAAATTTTTGAAAAAAATGAAAGTGAAATAAATTTTCCTAACAAACAAAAACAATTCACCAACAGAAGACCTGCCTAACAGAAATTTGAAAGTTAATTCTTCTTAAAGGAAGAAAAGAATCCCAGATGGAAGAACAGAGATGCATGAAGGAATATGGAATAAGAGAAAGGGTAACTACAAATATAAATCTAAATAGAAATTAATTGCATGAAACAGTAATAAAGATGTCTTGCAGGATAAACACACATGACAACAGCCCAAATGGTAGGAGGAGTAAAATGGAGTTGCAATGTTCTAAAATCCTTGCATTTCCTGGAAATGAGATTTACAGTCTTTGATAAGTCAAAATAGCATGACATAATCTGTACTAGTTACACACTAAATAAATGGCAGAGAAGAAAAAATAAATAAAAAGTAATCCAAAAGAAGGTAAGGGAGGGAAAGAGATTTAGAAGATGTGGACTAATAAAACACAAGTAGTAAAAATGATATATTTAAACTCATGTGTCAGTTATTATATTACGACTAAACAAACAATACTTTAAAACTATTCCTGCAGGTGTGGCTGTGCATGCCTATAATCCCAGTGGCTCTCAAGGCTGAGGAAGGAAGATTGCAAGTTCAAAGCCATCCTCAGCAACTCAGGGAGGCCTTCAGTAATTTACTGAGACCCTGTTGGAAATAAAAAATAAAAAGGGCTGGGGGTGTGGTTCAGTAGAAAGTGCTTTCTTAGCAATCACTGGGTTTAATCCCTAGTACTGCACAAAATGAAACAAAACCACACCATAAACACAAACAAAAAACTATTCCCAAACAGAAAAATATTACAAAACGTGTCAAAATACAAAATGGAAAGTCCTAGGTTTACTAGATTTATCCATACAAAAGCTCACATAAGGATCTAAAACAAAATGGTATAATGAAAACAGTGCCCTACGTTAAAAAAAAAAAAATCCCTATTCCAAAATACAACAGCTGGAGAAAATATGTCTCTGATAGATCAGATATTGAAGCAAAGCAAACTTCCATGCCAATAAGATTTTACTAGGTTCCTACTATAGTTGGTGATTTCCTAAGATTGGTGTTTTAAAAACACCAATGTGTTTAGGAGGGACAGTAAAACATGCTGGGTACACACATCAGGCATGTGTGTGTGCACACTCAGCACTCATGACTCCATTTGCCCAACTCAGGCTCAACTTACTTTTATTGAAGATGCAGCAACTCCACATTACTGGACACAACACAGCACATCTCACCTAACCACTGTCCTCCCCCAACACACACCAAACAAATTCTTATCATGGCCTGTGCAAAATTCAAAAACACTTATTTCACTACAGACTATCACAAAAGTACTTACATGCCCTTCTGTAGGAAGGCAATGACTAAAGCAAGATCTCACCCCACAAGTATTTTGCTTCCATCTGCCATCTTAAAATAATGGATTTTTTAAAATCGGGTACTTCCATGTATTTTAATAGATGTTTATAAGCTTTGACATATGAATGATGTGTAAAGACCTGAAAACACCAAGTATAGCCTACAAGTCACAGCGATTAAAACCTTTAAACTTTTCTAGAGCACACTGTCAATATGAGCTTACAATGTTAGAAAGATCAAACTTAAGTTTGAAAGGTCACAAAAAAATGAAGTATACAAAGTTTACTAGAAACTCTGCTCTTTATGACACAGAATCTTCTATAATTTCAAAATACATAGAAAAGTAAATTCTCTCTAAGTTACTTTTTTATAATCAAAATAATTTTCAAAAGCAAACAAACTTGAGTATTCTTACACTAGCAATCTCATTACATGCCTCTGAGTCACTGCTATTTGGCCTTGGACCTGTTTCTTACCCCTTATATGTGAGCTTGTAGATGGTCACATTACAGGGACCTTCATCCTATGATGACCTTGGCTCTGTTTCCTCATTTCCTGGTATATCTGTGCTGTAGTCATCCTCCACAAGGCTCTGGGTAGCAGTTGCCCCACACATGGAATTGTCCCTGCCACCCTGACTTTGGTTTCCTGTGAGATCCTGTTCCTAGCCCTGTTACTTCTTCTCACTGAAATGTATGCTTGTATATGGTCTTACTGATCTTTGATCCTCTTTGACTACCTTGAATGTTTTTAATCTATATTTGCTTGTATTGTTTCTATTTTATGACAGTAAAAATATACTCTCAAAAACATTCATTCTTTGCAAGAATACATTTAATTAAATCATCAATATTTTATTTACCTGTGAAGAGAAGGGACTGGGGTATGAAGCAAAAATAGTCCCTGCTGGGGCAAAATGTCCAAATTAAAGCAAACGGGTAAAATAACATCCACAGGTTCTGCTGTTTAACTGGCCTCAATTTAGGCAACTTTCACTATTTGCTGGGCTCTTCTCAGTAGACCGCACTGTTGCCACCTGAACCTTTAACCTCTTCCTCAACCTTCAGGCACCAGTTCAGACCTTGGTTCCTCACCCTCTGGCCCTGGGGGGTCATGCTCATATGCTCAGATTCTGTACTTGTCATCATGTGATCACCACAGTTGTAACTAACAAAATAATTACCTTGCACAAGGACAAAATTCCACAAGGGCAGAGACCTGTGTATTATCCCCCCTGGCTCCTCCAGTGAAGTATAGTGTAGGTACATAATTATTTGTTGGAGGTTGATTTTGAAGAGTATTGAAAGGATCACAGAAAAAAAAAATATATATATATATACACACACACACACAATCTAAAGATACACATATGTATATTTTATGTGTGTGTATATATACGTATATACATATAATATGCACACAAGCACATACATGTTCTTTCTTTCTTAAATGAGACAATGGCAAGGATAGGTATGTTTACTCATCTTAGTGTCCGTGCCACACAGCACCATTATCAAACAGTAAGCACTTAACTAAATTTACCTGTTGACAACAACTCCAAGTGGATCAAGGACCTAGGCATTAGTCCAGGGACACTGTGCCTACTAGAAGAAAAATTAGGCCCAAATCTCCATCATGTTGGCTTAGGAACCGAATTTTTCAACAACACTCCTAAGTGTAAGATGTAAAATCAAGAATCAATAAATGGGATGGTATTAAACTAAAAAGCTGCTTCACAGCGAAGAAAATAATGAAGAATGTGAAGAGAGATCCTACAAATGTGAGAAAATCTTTGCTGCCTGCACCTCAGATACAGCATTAATCTCCAGGATACATAAAGAACTCAAAAAACTCAACACCAAAAACACAAATAACCCAATCAATAAATAGGCAAAGGAAATTAACAGACACTTCAATAGAAGAAATATGAATTGTCAACAAATACATGAAAAAATATTCAACATCACTAGCAATTAGAGAAATGCAAATTAAAACTACATTGAGATTTCATTTCACTACAATCAGAAAGGCATTATCAAGGATACAAGTAACAATAAATGTCAAGAATGTGAGGAAAAAGGTACACTCATCCACTGATGATGGAACTGCAGATTGGTACAACCACTCTGGAAAGCAGTATGGTGATTCCTCAGAAAACTTGGAATGGAACCACCATTTGACCTGGTTATACCACTCCTTGGATATTCCCAAAGGACTTAAAATCAGCATACTACAGTGATGTAGCCACATCAATGTGTACAGCAGCTCAATTCACAACAGCTAAGCTATGGAACCAACCTAGGTGCCTCTTCAACAGATGAATGGATAAAGAAAATGTGGTACATATACACAATGGAATACTACTCAGCCATAAACAAAAATGAAATCAGCCAATCCCCAAAACCCAAAGACCGAATGTTCTCTCTGATATGCAGATGCTGACTCACAACTAGGTGTGGGGGGAGAGAGGGGGAGGTTCACTCAATTGGGCAAGCGGGAGTAGGGGGAAGGGAGAGGGGAATGGGAAAGACAGTAGAATGAATTGAACATAACTTTCCTATGTTCATATATGAATACATAACAAGTATAGCTCCACATCATATACAACCATAAAAATGGGAAGTTATACTCCATGTATATATAATGGTCGAAATACACTCTACTGTCATGTTTAAAAAGAACAAATAAAAAAATTTTTTTTTTTAATTTACCTGTTTAACAACAAATGAATGAACAATTCATGTACGTCACTTCAAAACCCTTTTGGCTTGTTAATAATCATGTAGGTATTAAATATGGAATGCAATCATCTATAAGCTGTTCAGACTTGTCTTTAAAACTTTTGCCATTCAGGATAAGCACTCTGTATTAATATTCTAGATGCTTAAGGCACATAAGCGACCATAAAAATAGGAGGGAAAATTCAAACCCAAACCCAAAGATCAGTTCAACAATTTTCCACATCCTCATAGAGTTAGGCAAAAACATGTTGAGCTTAATGTTATTAAGATACAAAAAATGAAAAGAGCCACTTGCCTGAATTATAAACAAAGATATAGAATCAAATAAAAACCCCTCAGCCTGGGTTTTTAAATAAGGCATTAAAATCTCTTCTTAAAACAAAGTGCTGCTATGTAACATTAGAATAGCTCAAATCCAAAACACTGACAACGTCCACTGCTGGAGAGGATGAAAATCAGCTGGAACTTTCATTCACTGCTACTAGGAATGCACAACAGTACAGTCACAGCATAAGACAGTTTCTAGTCTCCAAGCTAAACACTGTCTTAGCTAAACTCCACAATAACACTCATACTTACTCAGATATTTGTGATTTAAAAACACATCCACATGAAAACATGCATGAAAAATGTTTGAAAGAGCTTTATTCATAACTGCCAGAAACAGGAAACAACCAAGATATCCTTCAGCAGCTGAATAAACAAACTATGGTACACATCCCTATCATGGAATATTATTTAGCTATAAAAAAGTAATGTGATATCAAGCTACAGGAAGGCATGGATGACTCTAAATGCTAAGTGAAAGAAACCAGTCTGAAAAAGCTGCATAATATATGGTTCCAATTATGACTCTAGAAAAGGCAAAACTATGGAGTCAGTAAAAAGAAGAATGGTTGCTAAGGTCTCCAAAAGGCAGCAGGGGTGAGGAACACTGAATAGATGAGTATAGATACTTTCCAAACAGTGAAACTATTCTGTACAAAAATTAATGGAGTCGGGTGCAGTGGCCTGTAATCTGTGGCTCGGGAGCCTGAGGCAAGAGAATCATGAGTTTGAAGCCAGCCTGAGCAACTGAGTGAGGTCCTAAACAACTCAGTGAAGACCCTGTCTCTAAATAAAATATAAAAAAAGGACTTGGGATGTAGCCTAGTGGTTAAGAACCCATGGGTTCAATCCCTGGTTTAAAAAAAAAAAAAAAAGTTAACAATGGATACATGACAATGCATTTCTCAAAACCACAAAACTTTATAGCACAAAAGCAAACTTTAAGGTACACAAACTTTTAAAAAATCATTTTGGAGGTCAGGGAATCCCAGGATAGAATGCAGACTGTGACAATGACAAAACCACCTCAATGTATTGCATATGTATACAACACCCTCACTAAAGAGGGCAGGGTAGAAGGTTGCTAAGTCACCTGGGAAATGAGCAGAGACCTCAAGACTAAAGGCAACTGAAACTGCACAAAGGCACTGTACTCTAGTTGATGAAGTTGTTTCCCGTAAGGATACATGGCAACAATTCCAAAACCACAAAGCATGAATACTGGATTGAAGAATTAAGTAGATGGGTAGCAGATGATGAAAGCCAGGCTTCTTACTGCTAGGGTGGGAAGATGGCAATTAAGAAAAGAGAGGAGACTAGAATGATTCACCTGGTAAAGATTCTGATTTGGAGACCACAGCATGGATTCATGTTTTCACCTTAAAATAAATACAGATGGACATATACTATTATGATTTGAATATAAGGTGTCCCCCAAAAGCTCCTGTGTTAATGCAAGAGGTGAATGATCAGATGGCAAGAGACGACCTAATCACTGGATGAATCCATTTGATGGATTAATAATTTGGATACATCTCTGGGTGATAACTACAGGCCAGTGGGCATGGCTACAGGCAGTAGGTCACTGGGGACCATGCCCTAGGAGACCATATCTTGTTCCCCTGGCGCCTCCTCCTCTTTCTGCTTCCCAGTCACCAAGAGTTGAGTCAAAATAAAATTTCCTCCTCTAAGTTGTCCTGGTCAGGTATTTTGGTCACAGAAGTCTGCCAGCATATTGACTACTTTTTGAGTGCAGATTGCTCACTGACTGGCGCCTATCATCTGCCATTTGCCTGCCTCTTGCCTGTCCATCGCCTGCCTTTCACCTACCCATCACTCACCACCCGAGATTCACCTGCCAATTGTCTGCCGGTAGCCAACAGACAGACGGCAGACCACCAGTGGATCGCCAGCTGCCTGCTATTGCCTGGAAGTCCACTGTCATAGAACCTGCAGGTTTGGTTACATGTGGCTGCCGGCATTTTAAGACAACAGCCAGGACCTGTAGGACCCCTGGCCGGACTGACTGAGCCCTGTCTCCAGGACCCCTCGGCCCCACCGACCACTCCCTGCCTCCAGGACCCCTGGACCAACTGACCATGCCCCACCACCAGGACCCCCAGACTGCCTTACTGCACCCCACCTACAGGACCCCTCAACCAGACTGACCACACCCCGCCTCCAGGACCCCCAGCCGACCATGCCCACACCCCAGTCAACAGCTTCCCATTTGCCAACACATTTGGAAGCCAGAGCGGACATCTTGGATTATCTTGGAAGTGGTAGCTCCCATCTTTAGGTGGGGCAAATCCTATCCTGGGACACCTGCTGAAGACTGGAAGTTCACTGTCCAGTTCCTCTCATGCATCAGGCTACTGAAGACTCAGAGGTTTGAATACTATATGACTGTTATAGTATAATTTTCTTTTTTTTCTCCCTTTTGAAATGTTTTAAGTTTTTATTTCTTTACTTTTCTTGCTCTATTTTCCTTTTGTTTACCTGTTTCCTAAGTCTCTTTCCTCCCTTTCTCATGCTAACAATGAACTTCTTTTGATTACACTTTCACTCTTTCTATGATCTAGAATTTCTATACACTCTTTTCCTATCCCACTAACAGTTACACCCTACACCCCTCCCCATCCTCTTTGTCCTCCATTAGAAACTTCAGACCTTATTGCAAATCTATTTGTTATACTGTAGATAATAATTGAACTCATTCTGTTTATAACAATATCGTTAATGTCTTCATAAGGGCAATTTGGTATAGGGTTGCATATTGTCTGTACTGGGCGCTGCTAATATTGATCTCCCCCTTAAAGAAGAGGTTTTGGAAACTTATAGGGTCACTATAAGCCTATGGGGGGAAACTAGCAATGCAGATCTGGGGTATTGCAGAGGGGGAGATACATGAACAACATGAAAAAACAAGGGAAGAAAATGATCCAAACAATCCTAGATTCTATATTAATAGAATCCAGAGACAGCATGGTAGAAGAAATGTCAGAAAAGGAGTTCAGAATATACATAATTAAAATGATTCATAAAGCAAAGGATGAGATAAGAGAGCAAATACAGACAATGAATGATCACTCTAATAAGCAGTTGAAAGAGCAACTGCAAGAAGCAAAAGATCATTTCAACAAAGAGATAGAGATTCTCAAAAACAACAACAACAACAACAACAAATAAATCCTTGAAATGAAGGAAACAATAAACCAAATAAAAAACTCAATGGAAAGCATCACCAACAGACTAGATCACTTGGAAGACAGAACCTCAGACAATGAAGAAAAACAGATTCACTCACAAGGCTGGACACTGTAAGTCTGAGAACTGGTAGAGTTATCCCCTTTCTGAACAGCCTGGCTCATTCCAGTTTCTGGTGTTGCCAGCACTCCTGGGCTCATGGATGCATGACTCCCATCTCTGCTTTTTTCACACGGCTTTGTAGGAGAGAGGGGGACTGGGGATGGAACCCAAGGGCACTCTACCACTATGCTACAACCCTAATCCTTCTTAAAACTTTTATTTCAAGACAGGGTGGATCTTGCTCCCAGGCTGGCCTCAGCCTCCTGAGTACTTGGGACAATAGGGGTGGGCTGCCACCACACACCACTACACACAACATTTTTGTTTATATCTTTTATTCCCCCCTTTGCCTCTCTCAACTAACAAAACTTGTGATGGCATTCAGGATCCACCAGGATAATCCAAGGTAATATCCTCGCCTCAAAGATCCTCAGTTTAAATCCACGTCCAAAGACCACTTTCCCAGTAAGGTAATATTCACCCAGAACTTGATATCTCTGGGTAGTCATTATTGAATTGACTACACATGCTGTAAGTCAAATATATTATCCAATGGATTCCCCTACAAAATCACAACAGAGGATGATATGTTTTTTTTTTTTTTCTTACAGGTATTACTACCAAATACACATGAACTCAACTGTTAATGTGGAAAGCTCTACCCTCTAAACTATCAAAAACTCAACTACAGAGGTAATGAATGCCTTCATCAAGGTCAGAGAATTCAGAGGGCTTATGGAAGAGTCTGACCAGCATCTTTAAAAAGACCATAGAGGAATTTTAGGACTAAAGACTTTAAGAAACTGATCCAGGAACACTGAAAATTTCCAGAGAAGATCAAACATCTCTTTTTTTTCTTAGGTTGCTATTCACTACTTCAAATCCATTTAACTCACTACTTTAGCAAGACTCAAACAAACCAAGAGTACCACAATGTCTGTTAACTTGAACTTTATCTTGAATGTAGGAGCACCCTAAAAATATCCAAAAGAAATATAAGAACTCTGAAGATTTTCTTTTTGTCTAAAATTCTTCACACCTGAACTTTATGGGTTGTTTTTAAATATATACTGGCAATATTTACAACAACAACAAAAAGTTTGCAATATTTGGAGTATAGTGCAATATTATAAGAAAAAGAAAACATGATCATTACAGTTAAAACTGCAGGCCCTGCAGTCAGATGCCTGGATTCAAATTCTGAATTTTTCTCTTCACAAGTAGTACAACCCTGGACAAGTTAAATGACCCTGTTTTAGAAAAGAGAAAATTGGGTTAGAAGAACAGACTTTAAATGTTTTCTCTATTTAACAAAAGTATAAGATATCCTTTCAAACTTCATCTAACTCTAAAAAATTCTTTACTACCAGGGTTTAACTGAATCATTTTTCAATAACTATCTCATGAACTTAATACTGATTTCTGCCTTCCTGTTAAGAACCCATGTAAAAGTTCTACTGATCTACAGTAACTTACAAAATAACTAAGACTGGTGATCGTTTAGGTTTCACTCTATTAGGGAGTTTTATAGACCAAAGTTACAAAAGAAAGGCTGATTACAGCAATTAGTAAAGGGTATGAAGAAGCTTCTTGGGGAATGTGTGTGGTTCTCTGAACCAACAGAGTGAGCATCAAACACAATAGTCAAGCATGGTGATGCTAGCCTATACTAGGAAGGCTGAGGCTTGAGAAGAATGGCTTGAGTCCAGGAATTTGAGATCAGTTTGGACAACACAGCAAGAATCAAAAAGAAAAAAGAAAAAAAAATGGTTCCACAGTTTACAATTCCAAACAGTAATTAGCTTCCGCAGTGCTGACCACCAGCCCTCTCTGCAGTCTACTGGTCTTAGGGCTAGTACCCAAAGTTCTACTATTCTCAAGCACTGTTCTACACACCAGTCCTCAGCAGATTAAAAAAAGTTCCCCTTCATTATTGTAGCACACCTCCCATGCAGTCCACCCATACCCAAGGATTCTCTCTTTAAAGAGAATGTTCACTTTGAAAAGAATCCTCTCACATTATCACCTTCCAAACCAACCAAATGTTAAGTGTCCAAACATTTCAAGTTCAAACTAAGGAAATGGAAATCAAAGGTATAGTTTTCTTCCCATCTCACTGGCCTCCCATGCCCAGTCTCCTTTGTGGGTCCCCTTCGTCTCTGACCTCTAACCCCCCAAAACCCCAGGTGGACCTCAGGATTTCCTCCCTCCTCCTCCCTAAATCCCTAGAAGACATCATGTGTCTTTGGCCCTAAATAACATCTTTATGGTGATAACTCACATTTGTATCTGCAGGCTGAATTTCCCATCTTCCCCTTGCAGACAAACTCCAACTGCTTGGGCAACTATTCTCTGTCCTCACTCTTAGCTCTACCTACAAAACTCATCCACTGACTAATCACTTCTCACCACTCACCTGCTAAACAATCTCACTGCTCATATACCAACAAGAGGAGCAGGGGACTGGTTTGCAAATATTAAGTCCCTGTATTCCCCTGACCCCCAAGGGTTCCCCCACCCCAACACACACACACACACACACACACACACACACACACACACACACTCAGCTTAACACCTAAAACCCTCATCATGGACAGGTCTCATAAGATGCGGTTCCTCACTCAAATGCTCCTTCCACCCACCTCCTGGTCCTGATCATGCACATGCTCCTCTGCCCCTATCATATACATCACATTCCTTCTGCTTGAATGATATTTCCTATATTTATTGAAAAAAAGGTTCACTTCTTACTCTTTCACCTGATCTAGCAGCTCCCTTCCTCCACTACTCTACCCACTGCAAGTACTTGTGCTTCTTCAGGGGACTGAGTGCCACTTGCTGTTATGTATGACTGTCTCATTTTCTGGCATCTCCACAGATAAGTAGATGCACACTGAAAGCAGTTTTGCTGTGCTCACTTCTGCCCACCCTGTCCACAGCAGGCCTGTCACAGAA
This sequence comes from Sciurus carolinensis, assembly GCF_902686445.1. Lineage (NCBI taxonomy): Eukaryota > Metazoa > Chordata > Mammalia > Rodentia > Sciuridae > Sciurus > Sciurus carolinensis. The sequence continues at coordinate 68,596,025 of NC_062214.1, forward strand.
CAGGCACGCGGTTTTTAACACATTAACCATTAAAAATAAATCTACATTTGCATTACTTGGAATATTTTAACAACCATACTCATCTTGCTCTAAGAAACAATCAGAATTCTACATTATTACAGTATTCATTAATAAACACCTAAAGAGCCAACAGGAATCCCTCTGATATTAAAGCGAACAGAAACTTATTCATTTTGCTACCTTTAATAAACCACATTAGTACAAATAAAATTAAGTCATGTCTTTAAAAGCAGGGTTCATATTGCAGGGAAATATACAAATGTAACAAACATGAAAGAGAAAGTAGTAACTACAATATTTTACTATCAAAGGGAGATTTTTAAAAAGAAAAAGCAGGCTAGGGATTTGGCTTAGTTGATAAGAGTGCTTGCCTAGCATGCACAAGGCCCTGGGTTCAATCCCCAGCACCACCCCAAAAAAAAGAAAAAGAAAAAGCTTTGGAAATAAGTAACAGAGATCAAAAACAAGAACTCTATACTGATTTCTGTATCCCCACAAGGGCTCAATGAGAAAACAGGGTTAAGCCTGATGATGTCAGCAAGAGTTAGCAATAAACTGTTGAGTGAGAGCTGAAGGATTCTTGCTAGCAAAGGAACAATTTTGCTCTAAAGCACCACGACAAAATTTTTATAGTCATACCATCGTACATTATAAGCTTGCTCGTATGATAAGCTCTTTCATTAGGGTTAGAAGTCTGCTGCCCTCCCAAACAAAGACCTTTCTGTTGTAGATTTCCTAGAAGTCAATAAGCTACAAATCACGTCCTGTACAATACCCACTTAAGAGTCACAGAGGATCCAGTCTTCAATTGCTTAGGCCAGTTTCCCAGAGGAAACTGGGGTAGAAACAGAGCAGCCCAGAGCAGCCCAGAGGAAAAGGGGTAGGCAGAGCAACATCCCTTTTGTGTCCAATTAGATGTCTCTGGGTTCTGCTTTTTATTTTGAAATCATTTAGATTTACAAAAGTTGTAAACACAGTGAATAAAATCCCCACCCTGTTTCATCCAGTTTTTCACTACATTTAATATCTTATTTAACTATGGCACACATATCAAATGAAAAAATTAATATTCATATAACACTATTCCCTGTAGACTGTATTCACACTTCACCAGCTTTCCCACTCATGTACGTTTCCTCTTCCAATCCAGGGCCCCACACTGCACTGAGTTGTCAAGTCTCCACCGTCTCCACTCTGTGAGCTTCCCAGTCTTTCCTTGCTTTTCAAGGTCACACCTTTTAGAAAGTCCTACGCTTTGGGTTTGATACAAGTTTTCTCCTGACTAGCCTGGGGTTATGGATTCAGGGAAGATTACTAAGAAAGTAAAGTGTCCTCACTTCATCATACTGGTGAGAACACGACATGAAGGTGACTTATGAAGTTAAGGTGGTGAATGCCAGGTTCCCAAATCCTACCCCATTCACCAAAAGAGAGCCACAAAGACTAGCCTACAGGGAAGAGGAGGGAAAACAAGTTCCACCTTCCAAGAGGGAAAATTATCAAAGAATTTGTGATGTTTATGAACCACCACAGTAATTAATACTTTCTAATTACTTTTTAAAAAACTAGTTTGGTAAATAAACCTTAAATTATAGTTCACAGAAACCCTGAAAAGTTGTCTTAAACATGTAGACCAGTGGTACAAAATAAAAGACACAGAGACAAACCCACATAAATACAATTATCTCATACTAGACAAAGGCACCAAAAACATACACTGGAGAAAAGATGGCCTATTCAACAAATGGGGCTGGGAAAACTGGAAATCCACATGTAACAAAATGAAATTAAATCTCTCTCACCATGCACAAAAACAACTCTAAGTGAATCAAAGACTTAGGCACTACACAGAGACCCTGCGGGGAGGCGGGGATAGGAAAGAATGAAGGCACTTTCGATTGTGCAGAGCGGAGTGAGCGACAGGAATGGGGATGGAAATGACAGTAGAATGCAAAAGACAGTATTACCCTATATACATGTATGATTACACCACTGATGTGATTCAGTACCATGTACAGCCAGAGGAATGAGCCATTTGTGTACAATGTGTCAAAATGCATTCTACTGTCATATATCACCAATTAGAACAAATTTAAAAATTACTATAAAAAAGTTGCATTAAGAATGATTGGGGGAAGAGAAGAATGAAGGAACTTTGAATGGTGTGGGAGGGGGTGGGGGACAGAAAGATAATAGAATGAAACAGTATTACCCTATATATACATATGATTACATGAATGGTGTGAATCTACATTGTGTACAACCACAGAAATGAAAAGTTGTACCCCATTTGTGTACAATGAATCAAAATGCAGGCTGTAAAAATAAAAGATTTTAATTTAAAAAAAGAATGATTTACAACCAGACTACATAAACAGACATTTGCAAAATCAACTGCAGAAACAAAAAAGATATTTTAAAATATCATTTAGTTTTACCTTTAAAGTGTCAGTTTCATCTCTAGTCAAAATGTCTTTGCTTCCATCATCTCTGATTTCTTCCCATGTTCTTACTTGAGGTTCACTGCTGGCCCCTCATCCTCACAACCCACTCACTTAACATGGCTAGAAGAGTAGGGAGAAAGGGGTAGGGGGATGTGAAAGGGTACCATTGGATTTTTGTCTATAACAGTCCAAAAATCCAAATACTTTTAAATAGGGTGAGTCAGGCTATGAAGCCTCTCCACATTGTCCCCTTAACTCATCCTGCCCTGCTCCAATTGTCACCCGTCCTTCCTTGCCTTCCTGTGTGTCCTAAGAGTATTTTGCTCTGGTTATTGTTGGTTTGTTAATTAGATAGTGTGGGGTTTTTAAAATAGATTAGCCCGTTTTCATTTATTGATAAATTCTTAGTATTCGGAACCATTACTTCCAAATGACTTTTATAGCACTTTGAATACAAATGTACGTTTAAAAGGTGGATTACCAGTTCTATTATAGGAACTGGAGTAATGATATATATATATGTGGTCTCAACCCTTTCAACTATGCTACTGGGCTACATCTTAAGATAAAGAAAGTGATATATGGATCCCAACTTCTGATAATGAGCTATAAGAACCCTTTTCCTGCCAACTAAACATAATAGGTTAAATACACCTAGTGATCATCTTCTAAGAAGAAAGCTGATTAATAAAGCCTAGAATACCTTTAACTTATCAAACATGAAGACATATCAATTTGCCTCCCTCACAACACTGTGCTAACAGACCAAATGGTGACACCATTTCGGAGGTGTTTACATACCTGCAGGAGGCATTATTTTGCCAGTAAAGAGATTCCAAGCAACTAACATTTCCATTTTCAGTAAACTCTGATTATCTGTCAAAACAGTCTTCTCTCAATTGTAAAAGTAAGAACAGGGATTCCAAGACCACAATGCTACTACAAATCAGTCAAATACGTATTTACATAGAACTCTTAAGGAATGAGTTCTAAATGGCTTTGCTTTTCTGGTACTTGAGGATACTTCCAACAACCTCCCATTTCACAAGCCCTTACACTCTGCCCTGCACTAGCTATAATATAATAACATATATCATCTCAATGAATCCTAGAAGCCATTCTACAATGGAGGTAATTTCTACCCTTACCCGATTTTTAAAGAAATTAAGGATCAGGAGAATTAGGTAACTTGCTGCCCAATACCACACAACTAGTGAGGAATCAAGCTGAATGAAGCACTATAATTTAAGCCCAGGTTTATCTGTGCCCAAACAGGATGTTCACACTACCCCCTTCCCCCTTCAACATCTATGTCTCCTGGCCTCATCTTTGACTACTCTCCACCCTGTCACTTCATCCAGTTATACTGGTCACCCTGCTATCTTAAAACACATATCACACACTACTCTTCACTGTCCCTCCTCACTCCAGCCTAGCTCCATCACAACTATAACAGGATCTTTGCTTTCTGCATGGCTGTGCCCCCAAATGAAACAGCATATTGCTAACAGCAAACATACAAGTTATTTTTAAAATGAAAGCACAAGAGTATTATAACTCATTGGTTGAAGTCTTTCTAATTTTTAAGACACAATACTTCTTAAACAGATTCTATCCTAAGACTCCATAAAGGGTGATTTTTAGGTGATATAAGCAAAACTAGTGGAGTAAGAACCTCCAAAAAATTCTGTTCTCCACAGAAGTAAAGAGAAAACTAGCAAAAATGTTCAGAGGTAACCCTTTCAAGACTCTATATATTAGCTAAATTTCTGCAGTAATCCAGGGAGCATTTACACAAGAAAACCACAAAATTATGGTTAATAGTGAGTTTTATGACCTTTTAACTAACTCTATTTCCAATTCCTGTTTTCCAGATCCACCCTGGTCTTGAAAACCCATAGTCCACAATCACAATGAGAACAAGCAACCCAGAAGCCACTGGAGGGGCCAAAGAGGCTAGCTTTCCTTCAAAGCCCCATTCCCAGAGAAGTGCCAAGATGTGATCTGTCTGGTAGGTCCCCTGGAAGACACCACTTGCAAGGCTGTCTTTATTTGACCTCTGAGCTCTCCCAATGCAAATAACCTCTTTGGAATAGACAGTGATGAAGGGATGGGTATTTATCAGAAACAGTCTCAAACAACTGACCACTGCACAGTTCAAAAGAGTAGCTGGTGGGGCAAAAGATAACTAAAAGTTTAAAAAGAAAGCCAGGGAATGAGATGTCCAAATGGGACTTTGAAAAGCTTCATTGAATATATTGGAAATGTAGAAGGCCATACTCATGAGTGGGGCTGTGCACATGTTTAGGAAAGACCTGAGGAAGTCCTAAGTGCTCATCTCTATCTGACCTTGAGGCTCTGCTCAAGTAGGAAGTGAAGGCTAAAGCAGAGTTGTCAACTGCCTGTTCTAAGGGCAAGCATCAAAAGGTATGCAGAGTTCCCTCAAAACAAGACTGGGAGACTTGAATTCTCCTCAACTAAGGAAATCTCTGCCCAAACATTAGCTGAACACTAAGCAAACTGAACAGAGACTTCAGTGGCATACAGAAAAGAATACAGACTTTATGGAATGAGTTCTGAAAGATCACTAAACAAACAGCAAAATGTGACGGAGAAGGAAGATAACCTGATTTACAGAGTTGTAACATTTAAATAATGATAGATAAATGCTCAGTTTCCAACAAAAATTATGAGATATGCAAAGTAGCAAGAAAACACAGAAGGAAAGAACATCAATAAAGAGAAGAAAATTATTACTTTTTAAAAGATCCAAACGGAAATTTTGGAATTGAAAAGTACAACATCTTGCCAGGTGCAGTGGCACACATCTGTAATCTCAGTGGCTTGGGAGGCTGAGGCAGGAAGATCACAAGTTCTAAGCTAGCCTCAGCAACTTAGCAAGATCCTAAGCTAAGCCCTAAGAAATTCAGTGAGACCCTGTCTGTAAATAAAACACAAAAAAATGGGCTGGGAATGTGGCTTAGTGGTTAAGTGCCCCCAAGTTCAATCCCTGGTACCAAAAAAGGAAAAAAAAAAATTAACAATATCTGAAATTCAAATAGGCAGAAGAGTGAACCAGTGAACCTCAAAGGCATGCCAACTGATATTACCTGGTCTGATGAACAGGAAAAAAAAAAAAACTGAATGAAGAAAAATGAATCAGCACATGCATGATGGGAATGGGGGGGGGCGGGGAAGGGGCACACAGCAGTAAGAATACTTGAAAAAATATTGGCTGAGAAATTCCCAAACGAATGAAAAGCAAGTCATACACACAAGCTCAAAAAACTCCAAGAATAATAAAAAGAGCCACACCTAGGCACATCATAATCAAACTGTGGTGAGCCAAAGAGAAAATCTTGAAAGCAGCAAGAAAAGTAACACATCACATAAAGGGATCATCAATACGATCAACAAATTTATTAGATAACATGGATGGCAGAAAGCCTCCATTCAAAATGCTAAAAGAACTCTGCCAACCCAAAAAGTCTACATTCAACAAAATTATCCTTCAAAAGTAAATTAGAAATTAGGATGTCCCCAGATAAAAACAGAATTCACCATTAGTAAACCTACCTTAAGAGAAAAAGTAAAGGAACTCTTTCAGGCTAAATGAAAGTACACTATATAGTAACTGGAATCAACAAGAATAAAGAACCAAATAATGGTAACTACACAGGTAAAAAGAAAAGACTACATAAATGTATTTTTCTAATCTGATTTTAAAAACAACTGCATAAAGCAATTATAAATCTATGTTGGTGAGCACACAAGGTATGAAAATATAATCTGTATGACAACAACAGCACAAAGTTAAGCCAGAGATGGATCTATCCAGGAGCAAATATTTTTGTTTACTTTTGTTATTAAGTTGGTTTTAATCTAACCAAGTTATTGAGATATTAATTGTAATCCTCAGGGCAACTACTAAGAAAATAACTTTAAAAAAAATAGAAATAGAAATGACAAAGGAGTAGCTGCACCAATTTGCAACTCCACCAGCAATGTAAAAGTGTGCCTTTTTCCCCACATCCATGCCAACATCTATTATTGTTTGTGTTCTTGATAATAGTCATTCTAATTGGAGTAAGATGGAATCTTAGAGTTGTTTTAATTTGCATTTCTCTAATTACTAGAGATGTTGAACACTTTTTCATAAATTTATTAACTGCCTATGTGTCTTCTTCTGTAAAGTGTCTATCCAGTTCCTTGGCCCATTTATTGATTGGGTTTTTTGTATTTTTGTTGTAAAGTTTTGTAAGTTCTTTATAAATTTTGGCGATAAGTGCTCTATCTAAAGTGCGTGTGGAAAAGATTTTCTCCCACTCTGTAGGATCTCTCTTCACATTCTTGATTGTAACCTAGATGCCCTTCAACAAATGAATGGATAAAGAAACTCTGGTATATATACACAATGGAATACTATTCAGCCACAAAGAAGAATATTATGGCATTTGCAAATAAATGGATGGAATTGGAGAATATCATGCTAAGTGAAATGAGTCAAGCCCAAAAAGCAAAGGCCCAATGTTTTCCCTGGTAAGTGGAGAATGATATATAATAGGGGTGGGGGGACGGGGAGGGAGAGAAGAATGGGGGAACTTTAGAAAGTGTAGAAGGAAATGAGAGGGAGGGGGTATGAAAAATCATGCTATGAGACAGACATCATATTCATGTACATGTATGATTACACAAATAGTATGAATCTACATCGTGTACAACCACAGAAATGAAATTATGTATCCCATTTGTGTACAATGAATCAAAATGCAGTCTGTAAAAAATTAAAAGCTAAATTAAAAAAAAGAAATGACAAAGGAATTAAAATGGTACACTAGAAAATATGTTAAACATAAAAAAGTATTGGAGGAAGAGCAGAACTTAAAAAAAAATACAGAAATCAAATAGCATAATGGCAGACACAAATCCTACCTTCTCAGTAACGACATTAAATGAAAGTGGATGAAACACTCCACTTATAAGGCAGAAATGGCAGAATGGACTTTAAAATTATTCAATTATATGCTATCTACAAGAGAGAAATTTTAGATTCAAAGACACAATTTAAAAGTAAAAAGGCAGAAAAAGATCTACCATGCAAAACCAAAAGAGAGCTGGAGTAGTTATGTTAATATCCAACAAAATAAACTTTGGACAATAATTATTAACAGAGACAAAGAAGGACTTTTATAATGATAAAGGAATCGATCCATCAGGAAAATACAGTACATACAAACATTCCTAAGTACATCTAGGAATTGTTTTTATATACCTAAAAACAAATCCCCAAAATGAATGAAGAAAGAACTGACAGAACTGAAGGGAGAAATAGACAATTGGACAATATTTTAAACTTCAATACTCTACTTTCAATAATGACTAGAATACCAGAAAAAAGATCAACAAGGAAATAGAGGATTTGATCAACATTATAAACCTACTAGACCTAATTATCATCTATGAAACACTCAACACCAGCATTCCTCTCGAGCGCACATGGAACGTTCTCCAGGACAGAATGTAAGTTGGGCATAAAATAATTGAAATCATACAAAGTACATTTTCCACCCACAATGGAATGAAACTAGAATTCCACAGCACAATGAATGGTTGGTCTTAGACTGCTGTGTTGCTCACTTTCTCTAATTTTGCAGTTTCCCTTCATGCCTTTCCTGCTCACTGCTGATAGTCTTTATACAGTAGTCCCCTTTTTGGGGTGATAATTTGCCACTTTCAAAGTATTAGAGGCTGACTAACAACTTTTAAACTTCTGGAACAAAAGAATAAGGCTCAGTATAAGCATGCCCAGTACCGTACAGCATTAATGTGTGGTCTGTGGAACATCTACTCTGGCCACAGGATGGGGAGCTGCCTGGCTCTCTGGTAGGTGAGGTGGATGGGCAGCCTAAATGAGGAGGAAGCCACCACTGCAACATGAATCATCTCCATGACAACCACCAGTGGGGAGATATTAATCTATTAATAAACAAAAAAAAAAAATCCCAGGTTTCTGATCTAACATTCTTTATAAATGTTCAACATTCCTTTATAAACCAGCCAAATAAGGAAGATCTTTTCTTCTTTAACATATTTTGCTGTAAACTCTGGTTTCCACAGATGATGTGCCTTCCCATAAAAAGAGTATCATTGATCTTGATCTCCTTATAGTTTAATTTAAAATCAGTATCACAAGGCCTCATACTTTTCATCTGTTTTGTGAACATATATCTTTGTTTCCTCAACTTTGTCTCCAGAGTCTTTTTGAGAGAAAAAGAAAGCCATTCGTGTTTTAATATTTTTCAATTTTCCTACTAGTTCAGAAGACAGTTCTTATTTACTAGCTAACACGAAGCATCACAACTGGTGTATCTTGGCATACAGGCATATTATGAACAAGTTCAGAGCCAGGTGCGTTGGCACAAGCCTGTAATCCCAGCAGCTCAGGAGGTTGAGGCAGGAGGATCATGAGTTCAAGGCCAGCCTTAGTAAAAGCAAGGCGCTAGGCAACTCAGTAAGAACCTGTCTCTAAATAAAAGACAAAATAGGGCTGGAGATGTGACTCAGTGGTCCAGTGCCCTTGAGTTCAATCCACAGTACCCTTCCCAACCAAAAAAAGAACTAGATGAACAAGTTCAGCTGTACCCGGACAGCCATTTCTCCAGGTCTAGGGTGGTAAGCGAAGCAGGGATGGTTGCAGCAGATAGGGGCTGGGGTAGGAGCCCATGAAGTCAGTCTCCCAGTGTGAGTACCATGATATGAAGAAGATTGGGAAGTGTTGTGCTGAATGACTGATCAGAAAAACTGCTGTAAAGAACTGCAAATAGCTTAAGGGCCATAGTTTTTGTAAAAGAACCAAACAGAAAATGTTACAGGAAATTTAAGTGAAAAACAGCAAGATGTAAACAGTACATATAACATTGCTTTTACATGCTAGCATTCATGTAAAAGGGGAAAGATATAAACTAAATGGTTTGTACATGATGTAATTAATATGCCCTTCGATACCTCCTGGTGCCTTTGGAAGGATGCACCCTAAGGAACTGACTGATGGAAGAACCCAGTGAGAGAAAAGTGGGACGATTTATCTTTGTAAACTCTTTCAATTTTGAACCATGTGACAGCATTATCCATTAAAACAATAACTTCTTAAAAATTATTAAATCCATCTTTGTCTACCTCCAAATTTCATTAGTAATAATTGTTTCCTACCCCAAATGCCTTTTGTTTTGTTTTGTTTTTTAAATACTTTTTAATTGTTGATGGACCTTTATTTTATTCATTTATTTGTATGTGGTGTTGGGAATCAAATCCAGTGCCTCATACATGCGAGGCAAGTGCTCTAACACTGAGCCACAACCCCAACCCCCAAATGCCTTTTTTACTAGTCAAATATTGTGTTAAGGGCTGGGCATGTAGCTCAGTTGGTAGAGTGCTTGCCTTGCGCACACAAAGCCCTGGGTTCAATCCCCTGCGCCACGAAAAAAAAATGTATTAAAATAAGTGAAAGATTTGGGTGCCAGATACCCAATTACATTTAGTTTGTGAAAATCCCCAGGGTTCTACACTTAACAATCTAGGCGTTTTTTCCACAGGAATACGCCAATTTAAAACTAAAACATAAAACCAATAGATTAAGTTGGTCCCTTTATTAAAAGAACAGTATTTAATATTTTCTTAAATAAAACAAATTAGTTTTTCAGACTTATTAATCATGTTTCTCAGAAAAATCTTAAAAACTTGAGTTAATAATGCCAAACCCCTGTGACAAGGGGAACCAGGCCTTGCTATAGACAAATTCCTATAGACTTTTCTAGTATTCAACAGTCTCCAGGCCCACGTTCTCAACTTTCCCATAAATTCTGTGAGTTTAAAATTATTTCCAGATTTTTTATTTTATTTTATTTTTTGTGGTGCTGGGAATTGAACCCAGGGCCTTGTGCTTGCGAGGCAAGCACTCTACCAACTGATCTATGTTCCCAGCCCATTTCCAGGTTTTTTAATAAAAAATATTTTTTAGTTGCAGATGGACACAATGTCTTTATTTTATTTATTTATTTTTATATGGTGCTGAGGATCGAACCCAGTGCCTGGCATGTGCTAGGTGAGCACTCTACACTGAGCCACAACTCCAGCCCTCCAAGTAAAGTTTTAAAAGTCATTTATTAATAAATAACTACCAGTAATAATCAAAACAAACTTAGAAATGAATTTGGGTTTTGATTGTGATGGCTGTTTCTCATGGGTCACTTAATTATATACATATTATCCAAGGCATTATTTCTATTTGAAAAAAAAAAAAATTAAACCTTCTGGATAGGTTTACAATTGAGCAAAATAAGTACCTTCCAAGACCCAAAGCTTAACATAATTGTCTTCACCATAAGACTCTACCTCAAAATTTTCTTCTGTAAGTTGTAATGAAGAAACTAGATTTACAAGGTGTTTAATGAAAGTTCCTCATCCACATGAAGGATTAATCTTGTCTGAATGGTGAATACAATGATAAATTCTAATAATTTAGAAGTTATTAAAGACTTACCAAAAGAAAGAAAGAAATCAAAAGTCTAACAAAATGGTAAATATCCCAATGGACACAATTCTTTAAAATGGTAATGAAGAACCACATATGAAAGGCAAAATTTTAAACAGAAAAATATATATGTGACCCCAAGAAGGGAATAATTTCTTAAACAAGAATATCTTCTTTTAGAAAAGGAAAACATCAAGGAAAAGAATGATAAATTGGATTCACAATTTGCCTATAATAAAAATTTCACAATGAAGATGAAAAGACAAGTCATGATCTGGAAGAAGATACTGTTCAAAATAAAGCACTCCAACAAAACCCTGAGATAGATAACATTCCAACAGAAAAGTGGGCCAAAACTATGAACAGGCAACTCACAGAAAGGAAAAAAGAACTGTCAGCACGGCTGGTAACAGAGCCACCTGGCCTAAGACCAGAGAGAGCAAGCCAGCAGTATCTAGTAAAAGCCCTGTCATCATAAGGCATCTGTGCAAAGAAGCAGAATCACCCTGACAGACTGCCCCACATTCCCAGGGAGATCCTCCCTGCTGCTGTCACTGACCCAACTCCAAGGCAGGGAGAAAGAGAAGCACCCAAGGAGAGAGCTTCCTCACCCACCAGGTCCCCTTTTAATTATTAGGGAATTTGCAGATGCATCAAGTCTAAGAGGTGGCTCCAAGCATTCACACAGGATGATTCCAGGCACCCCTGCCGAGGGTGTTAGAAACCTTAACGCTAGATTACATTATAACAAGAAAACTCGCCCCCAGTCTTCTAATCCCTGCAGCCCCAGGACACCACTTTACAACTACATCTTGGAACTGGTGTTAGATCAAAGTTCTTGATCTAACTCAAGATACTGGCTCTAATGTGTCTATTTAGTATATCTAGGGTGCAAACATAACTATGCTTAAGACTTTTTTTTTAAATTCTCAGAAGTAGTTCTATCCTCTACAAATCCACCAAGAAGGCTCTCTTCTCAGAGATAAGCATCAGGAGAAAGTATTCCAAACTACATAGCATTACATATTTTAGCCCCAGTGAAATACTTTAAGGTTGTATCTACTTAATTAAGGATGGAGAAAAATGAAGAAATACTGCCAGCTGTGTTCTGCTTAATATGGCATGAAATCCCCAAATGGCTTTCCTCCTGCAAAAATCCATGAAAACAGAAACCCCCTAGGCCCAGCGAGCAACCACCTACATACTGGAGGGGTGGGAGCAGGAGTGTAAGGCACATGAAGATTAAGGGATTTATTCAGATCACATCTAGCACTTGAAAACATCTTTGCAAATTAAAAATTAAAAATTACATGAAGACCATTTCCCATATACTTGAAAATGTCTACTTCCCTAAAAGTTCAAATAAAAGTAACAGACTGATTACAAGATATTTAAAAGCAAGTGTGGGGGGGAAGGCAAGTACATGCAAGAACACCAGTTCCTCACTTAAGTATTTTAGAAAACTGACTCCAAGAGAGCTAACAGTTTACATCAGAAAAGTACATCTTTTTCTTGGGCAAAAGACATACAATTCCCTTTACTCTTCACAACTACCAGTAGTTTATCGATCTAAACACACCACCACCTAAATCATTTTTTTCACTGCTATCAGATCCTGCAACTGCAGGCAAGAGGTACATATCTGCCAATAAAAACGGAAAAAGTAAAAAAGCTAACTCATAACCTCTGGAACTACTAATCACAAAGCAAGTACAAATAGACTTCCTTCAAAAAGCTTCAGGTTTTTGGGAAAACAAACAAAAAAAAGTTTCATGTGAATGTCAAGATAACTCAGAAATTGCCTACCACCTCATCTGAAAGGAACTACATTGTAAATTTACAGATTACAATAACTATTCAAAAAGTCAAGGTTCAAAATATTTATTTATGGTGCTGGGGATGCAACCCCAAGTCTCCCGTATGTTAAGCACACAGCCTACCCAAACCCCAAGGTTCAAAATAAATGCAAAGTCAAATGCTACTGGCTTTTTTTTTTTTTACATTACTAAGCATTTTATAAATTCAAAACATGTAAGTTTCTAATCTGTGTAGGTCATCATGACCAGATCAGAGTAGTCAGTTATTGAGAGACTGAGGACCAGGAAGTATCCTATGTTGTTGCAATTATCTCTGTGGAGTCAGTAGAAATGATACAAGATGATTTTCTGAATAATCATGAAAATGTCACTATGACTATCAGCAAACCACGTGTTTTATTTAAGCCCCAAGTGTCATTGTTTATTACCCAAGGTATTTATGACAAAGGTATAGAAGGCATGTTCCAAAAGCCAAGACCAAGAAGAGATAAGGAATTAAGGGGAACCCAAATTTTAAAAACAAACAAAACAGAACAAAAAACCCTGAGGCTAAAAAATGTATAATTTATACCAATTTTAACCCTCAAAAAGGATATTATCACTAATTTCCTACAAATGATTCAGAACTAATGACAAAATTAACAATCTTTCCTTTAGTAAAGATCTCTGCTCTTACCTCATAAGACCAAACACACTGTACGCCTGCAAACCTCCGGACACATCTTCCCACTTCCACATCCTCGTGCGTGGTATACATTTCCCGGAGACACTTGCCAATGTGTGGTACCATTCTCCGAAGCACCTCCCGGCTCATGATCACACCAGGCCCCCCCATGCAGAAGTTCTCACCAGGCTCAAGGGCCAGCTTCCCCATTTCTTCTGTGGTGCCCAGTCCTGTCTGCCCGAGAAACAGGGGCTCACTGCTATTCAAACTCCTCAGGAAACTCTCCAGACGATCTCCTTTGATGTAAACATCATCATCTGCTCTCATAAACCATTCATACTTGTCCAAGTAGTGGTCATGCATGTACTTGAGCATCATAAAAGACTTCTTCTGGGGTGGGTAGGAGTCATCCACGCCCCGTAGTGGCACTATTGGAATTGGTATAGACGTGTCTGAACCCTCACTAGAGAAGAACTCCACTTTCCCAGGAATTGTCTTGGACCATGTTCTGGAATTAAAATAAATATCAATTAGAGAACAGTTTGTTTCAGGCTTATTTTTAGAAATTTACATATCTGCTCATTTGAATCACTACATATGATTGCTTGATTTACTTGGTCTGTTTGCTTCCTCTTAGTTGTAGATGGTCTTTTATTTTATTTATCTATTTTTATGTGGTGCTGAGGATCGAACCCAGTGCCTCACACATGCTAGGCAAATGCTCTACCACCGAACTACAGCCCCAACCACAAAACAGACGCCCTGTTTGCTTCCTGTTAATGGAAGCCCAGGCTCCCAGATACTGCAGAATTTAATTATTTTTTCTTTTGTATTAAGAATTGAACCCAGGGGTGCTTAACCACTGAATCACATCCCCCCAGTGTACCCGCCTTTTAAAAAATTTTTTTATTTTGAGACAGAGTCTTACCAAGTCACTTAGGGTCTTGCTAAATTACTGAGGCTGGCTTTGAACTTGTGATCATCCTGCGTCAGCCTCCCAAGCCACTGGTATTAAAGACGTGCACCACCATGCCCATCTCCAAATTCATTTTTAAAAGAACCCCCCAAAAAAGGATGAGTGTTAAAACAATTAAAGTTCAGTTTTAGTGAAAACCAAATTGCCAGACACCAAGACGTAGGTAGTCAGGTTACTTGTTAATACTATCAACTCCTCATGACAAACTCCTCAACTCTATAAAACAAGCTATGAGAAGTCAAATTGTGATGCACACCTATAATCTCGGAGGCTCAGGAAGCTGAGACAGGAGGATCACAAGTTCAAAGTCAGCCTTAGCAATTTACCAAGGCCCTAACCAACTCAGTGAGACCCTGTCTCTAAATAAAATATAGAAAAGGTCTGGGGATGTGACTCAGCAACTAAACACTACTGGGTTCAATCCCTGGTACCATGAAAAAAAAAAAGAAAAGTCAAACTATTCATTCAGTAAATTTTCTTTGACTATTGATCAAGTGCCAAACGTGCCAGGAATATGATAGTGAACAAAAACATCATCCCAACTTGTAGAGCTGACATTAGAAGAGACACATTACGTACATTCACTCCTGTACGTAGTATCAAGAACTCAAATAAGCTCTCTGAAAGAATCGCTGCAAGTGAACAAGACCTGCAGGACAGAAAATGCTTCCCTGAGGCAGGGTGACCATCAAGGATGCCAAGACACCAGAATGCAGAGTGTGGAAGTGGGGAAAGCTGTCAAGTGGGGAAAACTCTGCAGGGCCTAGCAGAGCCTGCCAGACATGTGGGCCTTTATGTTTTAAAAACCACCAAGAAATCATCAAAGGTAATGGAGCAGAGGAGAGACGAAATCCTCAGGAACGGAGTAGAGGGTTGAATGAAGCTATAGATAGGAAGGACCAAGGAAAGACTAAGGATCAATTAGAAGGAAACAGAGCATCCTTACACCAAACAACTGATTTAAGGCTATCACATCCTTTACCTTGTACTTATGCTATGAATTAAAAGCTGAAGTAGTTTACTACAATTTATTTACATAGACTACTTTCAGGAAAAATGTATAATGGAGAATAAATGAGGGCTGGGGATATAGCTCAGTTGGTAGAATGCTTGCCTTGCAAGCACAAGGCCCTGAGTTCAATCCCCAGCACCACACACAAAAAAAAAGGTGGAGAATAAATGACACAGAAGTTGAGTATTCCTTATCTGAGATGCCTGGGACCAGAAGTGTGTTAAATTTGGAGTTTTTTTAGATTTTGGAATATGTACACAGATTACCAGTTGAGCAAACCTAATCCAAAAATCCAAAGTGCTCTGAAATCCCTGGCAGAATAGAGCACTGCACTCAAAAAGTTTCATCATATTTCAGAACATTCTGGATTTCCAAATTAGGGATGCTCAATGTGTAGTAAATTTAACCTTAACAAAAATCAAAAAAAGCAGTTCCCAAGTAATAGTCTCCTCCACATTATTTTAACTATTAACAATAGTATTTACACAATGAAAAAGTGACTTGGCAGATCAAATTAAACATAAACACATCTGTAGTGCAAAATCTTAGGAGAAAAATATTTCAAAAGATGTTGGGCATGGTGGCACACGCCTGTAATTGCAAGGCTCAGGAGGTTAAGACAGGAGGATTCCAAGTTCAAAGTTGTCTCAGCAACCCAGCAAGGACCTAAGCAACTCAGTGAGACCCTATCTCTAAATTATATATTTAAAAAAGGGCTGGGGATGTGACTCAGTGGTTAAGTGCTTCAGGGCTTCAGGGGTCGTTCCCCAGTGCCAAAAATAAAAAATGAAAAAATACAAATAAAAAATAAAAAGAATTTAGGATGTAGCTTAGTGGTTAAGCACCCCTGGACTCAATCCCCAATACCAAAAATAAATAAACACAAATGTATTTATATTCAGTATACATATGCATATGTGTGTGTGTGTGTGTGTATATATATATATATCTGTAAATTCAGTGAGACCCTATCTTAAAATTTAAAAAAAAATTTTTAAAGGAGGTCTGGAATGTAGCTCAATGGTAAAGCAATCTTGGGTTCAATTCCCAGTGCCAAAAAAAAAAAAAAAAAAAAAAAAAAGTGTATCATTCAGTAGCATTAGATAAATTCACATTGTTGTGGTACAACTATTACCACCATCCATCTCCAGCACTTTTTCATTTTGCAAAACTGAAATTCTAAAACACAGTATTACCTCTTACTTTTGTAATTTCATAAACAATTTACAATGAAGAACTTGGAAAATAAATGACTGGCTTTCATCTCTCTTCTTAACCAAAATCTAAGAAATACGAAACAACTTCACACTTATTGAAACCAAAGAAAAATTCAATGGAATTCAACTTTCTAACAAACATGCTGCTCAAAAAGTCTAAGTATTAATACTTTTCATCAAATCTAAATATTAACTATAAGATGCACCATTTCATCTATCAATAAGAAAAAATACTGCCAATCATAATCCCATCATGCCAACATCTGTAAAATAAATCCTAATTTCAGAGATGTTAAAACGTGGGGGGATAAAGTGCATTTCAGAATGGATACAACACAGTAGTTGCTAATGTTTTCCTTTAACACCTTATGGATTTTAAGCAGACCTACATATTCTATACCACTTTATTCTTTGAAAAAGAACCAAGAAACAAATTCAGAACTCTACAGTATTAAATACTATATTGAAAACTGCATTTCATTTTCACAAAGAATAGTCTGCTTTAAAAAAAAAAGAAAAAGAAAAAAGAAATAAAGGAGATAAGGCGATTAAAGAGAAATCAAACCCACCTGCAAAGGGACCAGTCCCTTTGCAAATGCGAATGATCTGCAACATACACCGAATATATGACATCCACAGTTGCCCCTCTGATGTGGTCATATCTGGAGGGGAGATGACTTCCCAGCACTCTTTCAACCTCCAGAAACCAGTGATGGCAAAATTATACTGACCTCATTCAAGTCAAGAAATCTGGCTCAGCTGGGCATGGTGGTGGCACACACCTGTGATTCCAGCAACTTGGGAGGCTGAGGCAGGAGGATCACAAGTTCAAAGCCAGCCTTAGCATCTTAGCAAGGTTCTAACAACTTAGCAAAACCCAATCTCTAAATAAAACACTAAAAGAGCTGGGGACATGGCTCAGTAGTTAAGCACCCCTAGGTTTAATCCCTGGTTAAAAAAAAAGAAAGAAAAGAAATCTGACTCTACTCTCCTTGTATAGAAATGTTGTTTTGTTTGGCAGTTACAGTTCTCTAAAAATGTAAATAAGTTCAGTGCTTGACATATAACAGAGGTTAATAAATGTGTGGAATGAATACTATCCACTACCATAGAGTAAGCGACTTAAAGATGCCACATATGTGTTTGTAAAAGGGCAGAAATCATTTCCAGATGACCTTCTCTTCACTTCTCATCCCCCAAGTCATACATCCTACAATTCCAACCTACAGAAAACTGACTCAAGAAACAAGAAAACAATCAATCCAGAGGGAAAATTCACAGGTTCACTGGAGTTGAAAAATATTACTACCCATAATATTTCTGAAATATAATTCAAAGCTAAATAGTCTGTACCACTTTATGACTGACTAACAGTATGAGGAATAAAAGCTACTCAACTTTAGCTCATTAATACATATGGTGCTTCTAAACCAAAATGTGAGTACTAAAACAGACCAAGTTCAAAGTAGCACTAAAGGAGCCACCCCCAAAAAGCCATGAAAATACAAAAGCACCATAGTAATATTTGGAAGATGAAGTAGCTAATTCCTCACTTCAAAGGAACAACCTATTAAATAGGCAATCTACAGTGCAGGGGCTCTGGGATCACACTGCTGGGGTAAGAATGCTGGCATCGGTTTTGGTTTCCTTATCTGTAAACTAGGGAAAACAGTACCTGCCTTATCTGACTGCTGTGAGCATTAAATAAATTGTTATATGCAGAGTGCCTAGAAGCCAGCCTGGCACTATATTAGTATCATTTATTATGAGGGTAGACAAGAACTTGTAAATAAAACAATGTTGTTAAAGAAAAAGTGAGAGGGCTGGGGATATAGCTCAGTTGGCATTGGTAGTGCTTGCCTTGCAAGCTCAAGGCCCTGAGTTCAATCCCAGCACCGTGCAAACAAAACAAAACAAAACAAAACAAAAAAAAGTGAGAGAGACAGGGAAGTGTGGGCCAAACAAGGAATAGTCAGTTGCAAGACTACAAACTGGAATGAAGCTATTGTGGAAAATGCTTCTCACATATCTGGCTAAAAACCCATCCCTCAAGCTATGTACTATATCAGAAATTTCATTTTATTCTCAATCTCAGTGGTACAGGACACAGTCTTACAAGACTTTGAATTTTAAATGCTTCTGCTTAAAACACCAGACTCTTTAATATATTAGACTAGTACCAAAAATCATTTCACCTGGGGCTGGAGTTGTGGCTCAGTGCTTGCCTAGCATGTGTGAGGCACTGGGTTCAATTCTCAGAACCACATATAAATAAATGAATAAAATAAAGGTCTATCAATATCTAAAAAAATATTTTAAAAATAATCATTGTATCTGGCCCTGGTTCTCCATGTACCCCCAGACAGAACCCAAAGCAGTAAACGCTAGCAACATGATTGACATGGTCACACTTAATGCCTCAACTGTGATTTCAAATTTTGTTATTTGTCCAAGAAGAGAAAACAGTTAATTTTAAAAACCAACAATCTAAACTTAAACCATCCTTAAAAAAACCCTCTATAGTCTCACAGTAACTTCACCCAATTATTATCTGCTCCCTTTTAGGTGACCTAGGGAAAGACCTCATGTTGCTTTTCTGTTCTAAATGTTTTTTTTTTTTTTTTTTTAATTCATTGTACACAAATGAAGTACAACTTTTCATTTATCTGGTTGTATATGATGTAGTCACACCATTTGTGTAATCACACATGTTCATAGGGTAATTATGTCTGTCTCATTCCACCATCTTTCCTTCCCTCTGCCCCCTCAACTCCCCTTGTGCCCTCTACACAATCCAAAGTTCCTCCATTCTTCCCTTACCCTACTACCCCGACTTACATATCAGCTTCCACTTATCAGAGAAAACATTTGGCCTTTGGTTTCTTGGGACTGGCTTATCTCACTTAGCATGATATTCTCTAGTTCCATTCATTTACCTGCAAATGCCATAATTTTATTCTTCTTTATGGCTGTGTAATATTCCATTGTGTATATATACCACAGTTTGTTTATCCATTCATCTGTTGAAGGGCATCTAGGTTGGTTCCATAGTTTAGCTACTGTGAACTGAGCTGCCATGAACATTGATGTGGCTGCATCACTGTAGTATGATGATTTTAAGTCATTTGGGTATAAACCAAGGAATTAGATAGCTGGGTTGAATGGTGGTTCCATTCCAAGTTTTCTAAGAAATCTCCATACTGCTCTCCAGAGTGGCTGCACCAATTTGCAAACCACCAGCAACATATGAGTGTAACTTTTCCCTCACATCCTCACCATGTATTTTTTTTATTTGCTCATATTCTTGATAATAGTCATTCTAATTGGAGTGAAATGAAATCTTAGGGTCGTTTTGATTTGCACTTCTCTAATTACTAGAGCTGTTGAACATTTTTTCATATATTTGTTGATGGATTGTATATCTCTGTGAAGTGTCTGCTCAGTTCCTTAATCCATTTATTGACTGAGTTATTTGTATTTTTTGGTGTCAAGTTTTTTGAGTTCTTTATAAATTCTGGAGGTTAGTGCTCTATCTGAAGTGCAAGTGGTAAAGATTTTCTCCTACTCTGTAGGCGCTCTCTTTACATTACTGATTGTTTTCTTGCTGAGAAGAAATTTTTTAGTTTGAATCCATCACATTTGTTGATTCTTATTTTTGTTTCTCTTTTATTAAAATCTTTTCATTTTTACAGACTACATTTTGATTCATTGTACACAAATGGGGTAAATCTTTTCATTTCTATGGTTGTACACAATGTAGACTCACACCACTCCTGTAATCATACATATACATAGGGTAATACTGTCTGTTTCATTCTACTATCTTTCTGTCCCCCACCCCCTCCCACCCCTTTTTCCTCTACACCATCCAAAGTTCCTTCATTCATCTCTTCCCCCTGCCCCCCCCATCATTATATATTTTCATACACTTACCAGAGAAAATATTTGGCCTTTGGTTTTTTTAGGCTTGGCCTATTTCACTTAGCATGATATTTTCCAAATTCATCCACTTGCCAGCAAATGCCATATTATTCTTCTTTATGGCTAATATTCCATGTGTATATATACCACAGTTTCTTTATCCATCTGTCAACTGAAGGGCATCAAGTTTGATTCCACAATCTAGCTATTGTGAATTGAGCTGCTGTGAACATGGATGTGGCTGCTTTACTGTAGTATGCTGATTTTAAGTCCTTTGGGTATAACAGGAGTGGGATAGCTGGGTCAAATGGTGAGTCCATTCCAAGTTTTCTGAGGAATCTTCGTACTGCATTCCAGAGCCAATGTGCAACTCCACCAGCAATGTATGAGTGTGCCTTTTTCCCCACATCCACGCCAACACTTATTATTGCTTGTGTTCTTGATAACAGCCATTCTAATTGGAGTTAGATGAAATCTTAGAGTGGTTTTGATTTGCATTTCTCTAATTACTAGGGATGATAAACACTTTTTCATATATTTGTTGATTACCTGTATATCTTCTTCTGTGAATTATCTGCCCATTTCCTTAGCCCATTTACTGATTGGGTTCTTTGTATTTTGGGTGTAAAGTTTTTTAAGTTCTTTATAAACTTTGGAGATGAATGCTCTGTCTAAAGTGTGTGTGAAAAGATTTTCTCCCACTCTGTAGGCTCTCTTTTCACATTATTAATTGTTTCCTGTGCTGAGAAAAAAATTTTTAGTTTGAATCTATCCCATTTATTGATTCTTGCTTTTATTACTTGTGCTATGGTGGTCTTGTTAAGGAAGTCTGGTCCTAAGCCAACATGATGCAGATTCGGGCCTACTTTTTCCTCTTTTTTTTGTGAAGGGTCTCGGGCCTAATTCCTAGGTCCTTGATCCATTTTGAGTTTTGTGCAGGGTGAGAGATATGGGTTTGATTTCATTTTGCTGCCTATGGAGTTCCAGCTTTCCCAGTGCCATTTGTTGAAGAGGCTATCTTTTCTCCACTGTATGTTTTTGGCACCTTTGTCTAGTATGAGGTAACTGTACTTTATGTGGTTTTGTCACTGTGTCCTCTATTCTGTACCATTGGTCTATTTTGGTGCCAAGACCATGCTGCTTTTGTTACTGTTGCTCTGTAGTATAGTTTAAGATCTGGTATTGTGATACCTCCTGCTTCACTCTTCCTGCTAAGAATTGCTTTGGCTATTCTGGGTCTCATTTTTCCAAATGAATTTCATGATTGCTTTCTCCATTTCTATGAGGTACATCATGGAATTTTAATTGGAATTGCATTAAACCTGTATAAAATTTTTGGTAGTATAGCCATTTTGACAATATTAATTCTGCCTATCTAAGAACATGGGAGGTCTTTCCATCTTCTAAGGTTTTCTTTAATTTCTTTCTTTAGTGTTCTGTAGTTTTCATTGTAGAAGTCTTTCACCTCTTTTGTTAGATTGATTCCCAAGTTCTTTTTTTTTTAGGCTATTGTGAATGGGGTAGTTTTCCTGATTTCTCTTGCAGTGGATTCATTACTTCTGAATAGAAATGCATTAGATTTAGGAATGTTGATTTTATATCCTTCTACTTTGCTGATTCTGACCTTAGGGGAAATTCCACCAGAAAACTTCTAGAACTAAATGATGGCATTTTAAGGAACATCTCTCAACATGAAGTCTTTGTAAACACGCCAATCTTAAGAAATTATAATCTGTTCAATTAGGTAATTTAAGCTTAAAGAGCTCCACCTGTGAACAAGTTCTGGAAAATAATTCATAATTCACCATTGGGTAGGGAAAGGGCACATTAATAATTTTAAATTACTAAAGGCAATGTTGCTGACCAAGCAACTGGCCCTCCTTCTGTGATAGAATAGGCAAAGGTATGTAGTTTTCATAAGCAAATGGCAACTTGGCTATCAACACATTTGTTACCAGCAGTTCTTAACTGATATAACAGGACATCTGCAAAGGCTCTTGCCAGAAAACTCAATTTTCAATGGACTGATACCCAACTCTTCCTGAAGCTCAAATAAGACAACTGAAATCTGAGAGAGCCAAGCAATTCCTACATTCCTCTGGGATCTAACTGCTACCCTTATACCAAGTGAAATCACAGTTTAGTAATGCTGCTGGCCTGATCTTAGCTTAGCCAAGGAATGTCTGTGTCCTGTGAATACTTGGTATCATAGTCTCCATTTCTATTTAGCACCGTTTTTAGGAAAATCACATAAAATTTACTTCTGTTCAACACCGCATCTATAGCACAACCACTGCCCTGGGTAAATAATCATATATGGTCAGCTTAAAAAGCAGGCAACGGTACATATTTCTTATGTGGCTTCCTAAAGGAACAAATGTATACATTCAAAAACAAAATAATGTATACCTCCACCCCAAAATAGTTGCTATAGTCATTTATTGATGGGGGATCAGAAGAGACTGAATTTTCTTTGTATTTTCCATGTTTTCTAAATTTTTTTTTTTTCTAACAGATACATATAGTTAGAATTAGGGGGGGAAAATTACCTGGAGAAAAGCTTTGGGCTAACAAGCAAATAAAGAAACCAAAAGACAGGACAACAAAATTTTACTTTTGTAATAAAAACCTCTCTCTCCAACAGGCAAAAGCTTAAAGAAAAACAACAAAATTGAGTTCTTTAAAGTTTCTAAACTTTAACAATTATACTAATTTTTTAAATTAAAATGCTGGGAGAGTTTCAAGTTCCCCAAAACCATTAAGCATGTCATCTGCTGTTTACAAAGTGGCAAGTCTAAAAGGACTCATGGAAAAAAAAAAAAAAAAAAAAAAAACCTCAGATATGGCTTCTTGACCTTTTGGCTAAGTTTGAGCATACAATAATCTCAGAAGTTGAGGTCAAAGAATGAAGGAAGAATACAGGTGTTCCCTTGTAGAAAAGCTGGACACTAGAAATTAAATGTATATACATTTTCCCTGTTATAAAGAGGATTTAAGACAGACAAAATTTAAGAGAAAAAGTGAACAAGAAAATGAGGTTAAAGAAAAGTAAGAGTAGGAAACCTAGAGCAAGGCATAAAGGGCAAAATCACCATAGGAGCTGCCTGGCACAACTTTACACCCAAGACAAACCTGGATCAGGCAGGGGACCTAAGGAGGTACCCACTCAAACTGCAGTGAGCTCACATGCTGAGACCTGTGTGACATCATGTGATCCATGTAAGTGCCAATGGCAGGCCCAAATTCAGCTAGAAGCTTTCCAGACTTCTGGTTCCACTTGGCAACCAAGTCACAAGACTGTGTCCTACTGTTCTGGGTTAAGTATAAAAACTATTTCAGATACTAAGACTTGGGAAATTCCTCCCCCAAGCCCATGGTGAGGAAGCAGGATAAATGTAGGGTATATCTTTATAGGAAGAATGGTTTCATGGGGAAGCAGTCTAACTTCATCCCCCGACAAAAACAGAGTGTGTGCTCCTCACTGCCAGTTAGATCAGCAAAAGGCCTTGAGGACACTCCCAGGATGAAAGGTGACTGACGCCTCTCCTAGAGCTGAAGGCATGTCATTGCAGGCAGGGCATTGCCAGCATTATTCAGTCTATTATTTCTGTCTTCTGCCTCAATACTAGGAGTTCTACATCAAATGTATTTACAGTTTCACCCTTCCAAGTGTGTGGTTTCCGGGTATGTGGCTTCCTCTTTTAAAATCTTTAACTGACTCACTGTCCTTAAGATGTGAGCAATCTCAAATTCTTTTTGGAATAGGTAGGGAAATTATTTTAAAAAGAGAAATCATTTTTACTCTTTACTGATAATCCTAAAAAAAATATACTTACAAGGACAGCATGCTAAACAGCAATTTTCTTCTCAAGCTGTTGGCAGGGTATATTACAACTTCCCACCTCAACAATGGCTTGGACATTAGCCAGAAGACATTTCTAAAGTATTAAGAGTTAAGAGTAACCTGCTCTTGGAGCCCAGTTTCACAACAAAAAATGAGAAGACTCCTGATAGACCATAAATACACCCTCTTTGAAACATAAGAAATAAAATTCAGAATGTAAATGACAGAAGACAAATTCTGATCTCCTGATACATTTCTAAAACTTGGAATATTGCAAAGCTACTTGGTATAATTTGTATAATGCTGCTGTACACTTACAACTAACTCTAAGGGATATGTATGAACAGAAAGCACATTTTCAAACCTGCTTGAATCTGTTTTTCTGTATTCCTAATTAACCCCAAATAAATGTAATTTTCTTTGTTCTGAGGAGAAAAAGAAGATATGTGTGGACAAAACTTAAGTTTTCAAATCTAAGGGGAAAAAAAAAATCAGCATTTAAATGCAAACAATAAAAACCAACCTGAGGGCTGGGGTTGTGGCTCTGTGGTAGAGCACCTGCCTAGCATGTGTGAGGCACTGGGTTTGATTCTCAGCACCACATATAAATACATAAAATAAAGGTTAAAAAAAAACAACAACCCTGAACTTATTCTGGCTGACCCCTTTGAAATCAGAGTCTCCTTCTATTGAGGCACTACCTGGAATCAGCCTGTTTATCCAAAGTCAACAGTCACCCTTCCCTGAACGATTTCAGAGTGCATTATACTCACTCAATCTTACAAGGACTCTGTGAGGTGTGTGAAGCATCATTACCCACAGGAAACTGAGGCTCCAGTCTAAGTAAGTAACTTGCTCAGCATCAAAAAGTTAATAAGCATGAAAGCCAGAATGCAAACAGGTATAGCTCTAGAGCCCCACAGGTCAGCCTATTGGCTTCTCATCCCATACACTTGTCACTTGAATTATCACCCACATTTCTTTTCCAGTCTCTGGGCCACTGATAAGGCTGAGGAAACAGCCATCACAGATAAGGAAAGCAGTCTTACACATACTTCAACCACTTCTACCCCCCTTTATCTGCCTGGCTTGGTGAAAAGAAAATCTGGGCAAAACTTGCTGGCCAAGAACACCTTTCTCAGTGTTGGGGTCAGTTTTGTCTTTCAGCCAGAAAACCTGATTCAAATATAACCTTCTGAAATCCTTCTTTTGTGTGAATCTGTTTACTATTCAAACTTCTGCTCAATTCTGTGGGGCGGGAGGAGGGGGCATTATCATCAGTAACACACACAACAAGTTTATTGGCACCTGTGATCAACTTAGAAAAATCATACACTCGTGACATTAATATCTATGTGTCTGCTCAACAATACTCAGGTTTTTGTTCAAAAACACCAACTTGACATCAAGAGTAAACTGCCCCTTATTTTTAACCATCCAAAACAAATCTATTTATATACAGAATAAATAGCTGTGGCAATTAATGCTTTAGAAATAATGCATTAGGTTGAGAAGGCAGACAGCTTTAATACATTTAAACTGCAATTTAGTGAGACTCTATCTTAAATATTTTAAAAGGGCTAGAGATGTAGCTCAATGGTACAGCATGCCCCTGGGTTCAACCCCCACACACTTGGGGGGAATCAAATTCACAGTTCCTCCC
Source organism: Sciurus carolinensis (assembly GCF_902686445.1). Taxonomy (NCBI): domain Eukaryota; kingdom Metazoa; phylum Chordata; class Mammalia; order Rodentia; family Sciuridae; genus Sciurus; species Sciurus carolinensis. The sequence goes on from NC_062214.1 coordinate 68,622,134, forward strand.
AAAAGCTGTCATCTCTTTTTTTTCAATATAGCTTTATTACAAAATGACTGCCCATTGTAAAACAACTAGAATATATAGAAAAATGCTAAGAACATAAAAAAAAAATCATTTAGCATCATGATGTATATATTCTTTTACACTTTCTTTTCTATACAACAAAAATATATGTTTACTTTGGTTGTAAACAAAATGGGCCTCATGCTGGCCATACTATTTCATAACATAGTCTCACTCAAATATATTTTGAACTTCTTCATTTTGAAAAAAATATTTCAGCCACACTTTCTTCCCACTTCCCCCCATTACTGGGTGGGGATAGAACCCAGGGCCTTGTATATAATAGGCAAACACTCCAGTACTGAGCCATACCCCCAGAACCATATCATCTTAAAGGTATGAAATATAGATCACAATACAATTGAATCAATTCAATCAATCATGATCCATACTTCCTGATGGACACCTAAGGTACTTTAAATGTCTATTTCATACACACCTTTAAATTCTTTTCAAAAAATTATAAAGGAAATGGCTAGATCTCAGGAGAGATGCATTTTAAAGTTCTTGATAAATACTGCCAAAGCCCACCCCCAATAGGAACCAATTTCTCTGGATTTTAGTCCATTCTCTAAATAGTAAGGCTGTCAATTGATGTTCAGAAACTCAAAACACAACAATCTACTCTCCTGCTCAAATACTACCAACAGCTCTGGACACCCATACCACAAAACCCTTTTTTTTTTTTTTTTTGTGGTGCTGGGGATTGAACCCAGGGCCTTGTGCGTGCAAGGCAAACACTCTACCAAATGAGTTATATCCCCAGCCCCTCAAAACCCAATTCTTAAGCCTAGCACACAGATGCCTTAGCTCAGCCTGGTTCTAAATGTCCCTGCCTACTACTCCATCACCCACAGCTCACAGTTCAGCATCAATGAACTGTCTGTTTCTCATCCATCATTTCTTCCTACTATTTCATGTTTTAGGAAACCTGCTATTCTGTCTCAAAAACTCCTACCCATCTTTCAAGATTCAGCAGAGAAGAAAGGATGTGTAGTGTGGGTGATACAGCCCTGATCCTCTTTATGCAGTGTAAGCCTCTTTCTTCTGTACCCGCCCCCCAGTACTTCGTTCAGGCACCTCCCTCATCATCCATCATCATTCATTTCCCTCCCTGAACTAAATTCTGTAGGGACTGAGTGAGGTCCAGCACTGGTAATCTACTTTTAATAACTGGCACCTTAATTCATGGTCAGGGAAAAGTCAAACTGCCAGCGTGATGAGAACACAACCATGGTTATACCTGGAATATTCATTCCATTTGGAGGCAACAAGATCTTAAACCATGATATATAAAACTACACTCATTTTCAGGACCACAATTTTTCACTAGTCTTGTTCTACAGGTAATACATAATTTGAAATGGGCTGGGCTACAAAAGTTCACTTAAAGGTTATTTGATTTTACATGTAAAAACCTTCCATATAAATGTTTGCCAAAAAGAACTGCATCTAAGAAAGTGAGTACTGCTCTAAACTGTTTGAAGATAAACATGGTATATTAGCTCAAAAAAAAAAAAAAAAAGGAAACGAACTCTGAGATATATAAAGGAGAAGCAGCTCATTAGGGCTGGTAAAAGGAACAGTCTGCCTTCTTTCAAAGTATTAGGAAGAGGTTATTAACTGATACAATACCATGAAATAAGAGTCCTATATCCAAAGCTAGTGTTTCTCACCCTACCTTCCCACAGTCCCCTACAGACAGACACTAATCTTTATAGGTGCCCTTTATCATTCCTGGGCAAAGAAAGAATACCAAGTCTTTCTTCTGAGAAAGAAATAAGCCCAGGAGAAGTAAGAACCAAGACAAATAAGAGGTGTTGGATTAGCTCAGTGTTCTCAGATTTAAATGAACTGAAAAACTAAATGTGTTATGTTTTTTCTTTTTTTATCAAAATGTTGACCAAAAACAATAAAATAAAAAGATGTAAAATGCATCACAACTCCCCCAGCAAAAACAGGTAAGTGTAGCCAAGAAATATCTGAAACAGATGACAAAGGGGGCCTTGTCTACCGGATATTAAAATATTATTCAACCTCAAATAATTTTAATGGGTGGTACTGGCAGAAGAACAAACCAAAAAAAAAAAAAAAAAAAATCAATAAATAAAAGAGGAAGTCCAAAAACATACCCAAGAATTCTGAGAATGATAAAGATGGCATTTCAAATTGGTAGGGAAATGAGAGCTTACTCAACACATGGTGCTGAGACAATAAACTATATGGAAGAAAAAATGAAGCTGAGATGACTGTCCTTTCGAGCATCAGAAAAAAATGTTACCTTTAAAAATCTCCCTAGGTTAATACCTTCCAGAGCTTAAGGAAGGAGCTCTAAAGTCAGGGAAAAACAGATTAAATTACATGAACATTTTTAACCTCTGCTTATCAAAGAACCTCACAAATGAGAAATAAAAAGATAGAGAAAATATGGGTTGCAGTTAGTAACTCAAGACACGATGAATGCAGGAGTTCCCACAACATGTTTATAATTAGCACAATAAATTATTTTGGGGAATCTTGGTATTTTAAAGTGAAATTACAAATAACTTCGCAGATGAGTCAAAATAAATTATTTTCTGTGTTTATTTGCAAAACCCTAGCTACTCACCCCACTTCCCTGCTTAAATGCTTGAGTGACTTTTTTATTCACTTAGAATAAAATTCTGAAAGACTTGCTGCTGTAAGTCCATTCTCCTCCACCCCTTTATTATTATTATTATTAATATTTAGTTCTAAATGGACACAATGCCTTTATTTTATTTATTTATTTTTATGTGGTGCTGAGGATTGAACCCAATGCTTCACACGTACCAGGCAAGTGCTCTATCACTGAGCCACAACCCCAGTCCCCTCATTCCCCTTTCTTTTACTGGTCACCTTTGGGTTCCTCTCCACAATGTTTCCTGCCTTGGGACTTAACAGTTACTCCCTTTGCCTCACATGCTCATCAATGATATTCAGATAACCTGTTCTATCAGACCCAATGGCCCAAATGCCACTTTCTCCAAAGCTTTCCCCAACTACCTAATAAAGACAAGCACCACCCAGCCCTGACCTTACTCTGTTCTATTTTCTCTACAGTGCCCAGCAATAGCTGAAACCCTCTTTTTAGTGTCTGTCCCTCCCACTGGAACAAGCATCTGTACTGCTATGTCCCAACCTCAGGGTCTGGATCCACAGGGGCTATGCATGTATTTGGCTTTACAAAGGAATGAATACAAAGCGCATCTGAATGTTTTGATGAACCAAGATTACTCCTATGAACCTAAAAGTTATGTGTTTAGTCAGAGGATACAGAAGTCAGATCTGGCTGGTGTCTCATCTACTGCACTTTGAGTTTTATTTTGCCTGCTTTTTAAATTCTCTATCTTGTCTGATATTAGCTATCACTGCCTTGACATCTCTTGGTGGCACCTACCCCTACTACAAGCATATGGCAGTTCTAGAAAGTAAATTATTTAAGGATAGGGCTGTTCTATCATGGAAATGCAGTAACTTTAGGCCAGGGTGCCGTGGTACATGCTTGTAATCCCTGCAGCTCTGGAGGATGGGGCAGGAGGATCAAGAGTTCAAAGCCAGCCTCAGCAATGGTGAGGCACTAAGCAACTCAATGAGACCCTGATAAAATAAATAGGGCTGGGGATGTGGCTCAGTGGTCAAGTGCCCCTAGGTTCAATCCCCAGTACCACAAAACAAATAAATGAATAAAAATTTAAAAATTTAAAATAAATAAAATGCATTAACTTTAGTGCAGATAGACATACCACCTTCTTGAATATTTCAAGGGTTTTTTAGCTCTCCTATAGATTTCAGACAGTTCTTGGAAAGAAGAGGTTGCGAGTTACTAGTTTCTAGACCTAAATTCTGACGCTTTCAATATCTTATACCACACTGCCCTCTTACTAAAAGTGTTGGCATCTCCTTCATTCATAAGTCAAACAATAGGTTTAAAAAGCAGAGTTTTTTTTCCTGAGATTAAGCATGAATTTGGAGCTGAGGAGATAGCTCATGTTGGAGAGCACTCGCCTAGCATGCAAAAGGCACCTTCAAGGAAAAGAAGAACTCTTTGGGGCTGGGGAGGTAGCTCAGTAGGTAGAGTGCTTACCTCTCAAGCACTGAGCCCCCTGGGTTCAATCCCCAGCACCGCGAGGGAAAAAAAAAAAAAAAAGAATGAATCTGGGTTGGGAATGTGGTTCAGTGGTAGAGTGCTTGTCTAGTATATGTGAGGCACTAGGCTCAATTCTCAGCACTGCATACAAATAAATAAAGGTTCATCAACAACTAACAAAAATATTTTTTAAAAAAAAGAATGAATTTGCTTTTCAGAAGAAATATACTACTAAGCACAACCAGGTACAACTATAATTTCACTTTGTATTAGCAAATTTAAGATTCGAGTCTACTTTCCATACAAATCTGTACATGAATTTCCAATTTGAGAGTTCAGTGTGGACTTTTGGCCTATAAAGCACAGCAAAACTGTAATCATAAGTTACACCCTACAAACTCCATCCCAATTCAGGCCTTCCCTGAAAGTTCCTTAAGACTAAAATTGTCTTGTGCCATCTCCTGAAGCCAGACTAAGTACAGGGTGGACAGGAGGGGCAGACACTCTAACTGGTTAAGGGTAGGCCCACCCTTAGATTCGAAATACTCTTGAGTTCTTCAGATTAGAGAACTAAAAGCTATGCAAGAAAGTTGAAGAAATGACTGAAGACCTCTGGTAGGGGTCTTCATTTCTCAAAAAAAAAAAAAAAGCAAAGGTGTCTCAAAGAAGGAAGAACCCAGGCCAAAGGGCAAACTGTGTTTCTACTTTCCTCAACTGCCTATAAGAAAATAAACAAAATCTTAATGTGTTTAAAAATTAAAAAAAAAAAAAAAAAAAAAGAGGAGATAGGAGATGTGGAAAGGAAACCAAAAGTCAGAATATCAAGCATGGACTTTGGGAAACTATCACAGAATGTAAACTAGTAGTTCTAGTTTACATACATTTTGAGTATGCTGATAATTGTTGTGGACAGTGGACAAACTACTTCGACGATTGTCCCTAGAACTGTGATTTCACATGGTCAGTCGTCACACTGTAGTCATAGGGACTCATCCATTTCTGATATGGATGTTTCTCTGGACAAAGACTATAAAACCGCAGTTAAAATCATAGTACACCTAGGAGAGAACCCTGATCTGGTAGTTCCCAAATTGCTGCATTAGTCTATAGTTACAATACCTAAATTCTTTTTACCTGCTCTTTTTAGATACACATGACAGTAGGGTGTATTTTGACATGTTATACATACATGTAATATAACTTATTCTAATTAGGATCCTATTTTTGTGGTACAACACTTAAATTCTAAGCTTTTCAACTACTTAGAACCCTTCTTGGCAGAATGTGGGGTCTGGACTTCAACAAGATAATGGAAACATGCAGGAATGGGGATCAAGCCATTCAAAGGGCAGTCAAGCTCTTTGACCTTGTTTCTCAATACTACCTCCTTTAAAGGAAGGGAAAGATCTGCATATCCTTATCCCATTACAATATCTAATGTTTGAAAACTTAAAGAGCAGGACTGAATTTAAAGGCTGAAGTTACAAAGGCATTTAAAACAAATAGAAGCAAAAACAAACAAAAATCCCAGCAACTATCATATCTTGGCTCAGTACTGACTGCTCTAAAAGTTAATTCCCAGTATATTCATGCTTTAAAACCATTACTGACCCTGGGTTGTTTGGTGGCTGGATAAACTCCAAGCTTTATCCATACAGTAAGTGTTTTCTGTATTACACACACAAAGTTTCCACCAAATCCTTTCACTAAGTGTACATCCCTCTTCTTTAAATTCACTCCAATACAAATCTAATTCTAACCATGCCGGCTATTCCAAAATCATCTCCTTTCTAAAGACTGCTTTGGCTAATCCCTTTGATAATCCTTTAACATGACTGCAGTCACTTTTATGACTCATTTAGCCAAGTAGGGTTCAGTTACTGGATAACATGCATATATCATAATTGCTGAGCAAAAGACGCGGGAATGCAATCTTCCACGCAATCTACCACGGGAAATATTTTTCTCCCCAAGGCTTTTTCTCTCTGCTTTACAGTCCGGTATGGTCAAGTGCACATTGGGCACCCCCTTTCGTTTGCCGGAGTGCCTTCAACTGTGAAATCTAAAAGTATGCTATGGGAAGGCTCTAGCCAGATTAATTTACATGCGCTAGAGCTTTGCAAGGGCAAATGTGCTCATTTTAGAGAATCAAATTATAACCTCTTTTGCCAGCACTTCCGCAGGTACTGGGCTATGAGTTTTCCTACAACCTTATGAGGAAGACTCATTTAGTCAGACCCTTTTAACACAAGAAGAGGCTTGGACACGAAAAGCTGAAGTGCCTTGCATAAGGTTAGGGTGAGGCACACCCAGTGAGCCATCCTAGTCCATCTGACCCCAAAGACCTACTCCTGAACCTTGTCCTTGCCATCCCGCCGCCCCTGACATCTGCTGCCAATGTCCGTCATCCCCTAAGAGGTACACCGGTTCCCCCAAGAAGTTTGGGAGCCTCGAGTCTGGAAAATCCGCAAGGGCAAGAGTCACTGAACAGGTAATGCCACCCACCGGAATGCAGAATGCAAGAGGCCATTTCCAGGAAAAGGGGGCTCACCTGTAGGCAGCCACGGCGCGGGTCTGCAGGTATTTCTGGGCGGTCATGACTCCCACGAAGAGAAAGTTCCTGTCGCGCGGACCGCCACCCAGGGCCGAGCCGTGTGGCCACAGCTGCGCCCCGTGCGCATCGCCCCGCGCCCCGCCGGCCTGGGACGATGCCGCCGCAGCCGCTACCGCCTGCCCGTACCGGCAGCCTTCAAGGCTGGTGCGGCGCCGCGGACCCGCTCGTTTCAGCTCTGAAGCGCGGGGCAGGACAAGCCGCGAGGCCAGCACGAAGCCCAGCACGAGCCCGAGCAGCACGCTGAGCCAGGCGCGCCGGCCGCGCGCGGCCATGCCCGCGCCACTCCGCCCGCAGGGCCGCTTCTACTGCAGAGGCTCCCCGCGCCCTCAGCCCGCCGCCCCCGCCAGCGGAGGCCAGCCCGCCCTAGCGCCGCGAGGCCCGGCCCGGACAGAGCCGCGGCCGCCGCGGGCCCGCCGCGCCCATGGCGGCCCCCGAGCCGCCCGCAGGCCCTGCGCCGGCGCTTTGTTCCGCACGCCCGCCCCCACCGCCGCGGCCTGCGCCTTTAAGAGGGGACCATGCCCGGCGCGCGCCGGCGGCGGCTCGGGAGCGAGGCGGCGGCGGCTCCTCCCGCTTGCGCGCGGAGGCGCGGGGCCAGCGCGACAGCGTCGGCAGTGGCAGTCGGGCTAGAGCCCCTGTCCCGCCCTGCTCGCGTCCCCCGGCTGGCTCCGCTTGGCTCGTGCTGCACCCGCCCCCGTCCTCTTCGTGGCTGACGCCGCCGCCGCAGCTGCACATCCTCCGGCTTAGCTCGCCATTGCAACAGAAGCCCTTCACGTCACGCACAGCGCGTTATGAAGCGGCCCCGGCGGCTGCGATCCGTGACCCCTCTCGGGATCCGTCCGCGCCACGCGATTGGCGCAAAAGTGAATGGGGGGCGGTTCACGTGGCCAAAGTTTGACAAAAAAAAAAAAAAAAAAAATTAAATTATAAAAGCCCACGTGCCCCGCCCGCCGGTGTGGTCTGCGGCCGGGCGGAGGGGGCGTGTGGCCGTGTCTGTCCTAGAGCTGCAGGCCCGGTCGGGCGCCGGCTCCAGCAGCCCGTTATCCGCACCGGCGGCCACGCCCCCCGCCGGCCCGCAGGCTGACTCTGCATTGGGTGGGAGAACTGGTCTCCGAGTGGGCCGCTCCGGGCAGTCCCTCTGCGCACCAGGGCGTCGCTAATGGGCATCTCCAGGGCGAGTTTTGCAGAAGGGGCTTCTTGGCCACAAACTACACGAATCGCACGTTCCTCGTTCCCAGACTGTCCTCGGATAAACCCCACTGCCGCGCCCTGCCCTTCAGCCTCGCTGACCTCCCGCCTCCTTGCTTGTGTGGACCCATTCACACTGTATCTTTGTTCCCGCAGTCCTGTCGGCAGGAACCGCACGTATAGAATCAACAGTTTGGGAGCGGTTTGCGACGTGCAGGCTTGGAGAGTGAACCGTGAATTCAGTTACCTTGGAAGAAAGGAGGGAGGAAGGAGCCATACTTTATGCCCAAGCTCCTCACTCAGTACTAGCATTTAACAGATGTTGAAGATACGGTAGAAGATGTTAATACTCTGGGCAACAAAACACTACTTTTATTTGTAATCTGTTTGGGCAGATAGCTGATTAGTATCGCTCATCTGAGTCTTTGTCAATATTCTGATAGAGTTAATCTACAAAAAGGTCCTGGATTTCTGAAGACAGGTTTTGGGTCCTTGCTCCTCTACGCTAGGTTTTATACATTTCCTTTACGAAAACGTCAGTTAACAAAAACTGAGTACGTGCCTATTCAACAAATGTTTGTAAATATCAGTCCTGTTACTTAGTCGCCAATATATTATCGGGGTTTTAAGAGCAAAGTATTTCCTGGGCCTGCGGGGTTCTCATTTAATCAAATGAACCAAGGAATTCGGAACAGAAACTAAACATGCGTGGGGTAATCTTTTTTTTTTTTAATTTTTAGTTATAGATGGACACAATAACTTTATTTTATTTTATTTTTTTAATGTGCTGAGGATCGAACCCAGTGCCCCACACGTGCAAGGCAAGTACTCCACCACTGAGCCCCAGCCCCAGCCCTGGGGTAATCATTGAGTCTCTTTTCATTACTAAGACCAAATGAGATTATTACATGATTTAAAATACCAAGCTGTGGGAGATGCAGATACTTTCTCTTTAACTGAATGGTGGTAGCTCTTGTTTATTCTTTGGAGTACTACTATTTTCTGAGACTCTTGTGATTTATGTCAAAAATAGTTCATTACCCTCCTCCCAACACTCCCTCTCTAAGAAGTGATCCACATCCAAAAATAAAATATGATTATGCAGTGAATACAGGATTTCAGCAGTGGTCTTGGGAAAAATACAGAACATACAACCATGAATTACAGGCTCAAAAACTATATAAAGAGGTTTCCAGTAAGACCATAAACCACAAATGCTGGGGAGTCACCAGAGCCCCCAAATTCAGCAACAGCCCCATAATTCAAAATGATATATGTAAGGCATAAATCTGGCAAGATGTAGACCTGCAGACTTTCAATATCGTGACATAGTCAATGATTTTATATTTTCTAATCGGCTTTGGACATGTCCATATTTCCTCTCCTAAACTAAAGTTCAATAAAAAGTACAGAAACGTGAGGAAATAATATTTTGTCCTCCTCAATCCCCCAATTCCTAGAAATCCCTGGCTTCCTGAGTCCAGATACAGCCTCAACTACAGGTTCAATAGGGGAGCCTCCTGGAGACTCTGGCAGCTCCTAACACACATGTCCCCTCACATTATTTTTAAAGATGGGAAGAACACTGGCTGATAAGATTCTGTAGGTGTTTCACTGCAGTAAATTAAGAATAGTTTAATGATGTTGGGTTCTTGATTAGCTGCACTGGGAGCCTTCTTTGTTATTTTGAGGGAGTCATTGACCACAAAATAGGTGTGGTGTTAACCATAATCAGATACAGGTCCACTTGCAGGGGAAACCTGAATTGTGGGCTTATTCCATGAAGACTCCTAATGGCACCTGAGAGGCGACTGGTGCTGGATAGGGGATCAGGAGACTGGGATAGGTTCTGACTTCTACACCAGATCTTTCTACTAAATCAGGTTAAAGTCTTCTGGTAGTGAGTCTAGACTGATTTTGAGAAATTTGTTTTAAAATGTGGGATCATCTACTTCCTTTCTGTTTGCATGTCTGTGATTCTCTGACACATAAAATTCATCTCTACCTCCATGAGGGAATATTTTTTCATAAATTGCAACTTTGTTTCCACATGAATCACATTTTTTCCTGCTGCTAATACATCTAATGCCTGTTGCAGGTATAACATTTCGTGTAATTTGCAGCAATTTCTTGGAAACCCTTGGTAAATACCTCAATTGTTTATTGGCAGCAAGCCTTGAACGACTGACAGAGTTCATGTAAGGGCTTCTTGAAAGACACAGCATCTGGACTCGAGCCTCAAAAGAGGGTCCCTGAAAAAAAATGGTAATAATTTTTAAAAACTTTTAGAAATGCCTCTTTTAAGAAACAGTGAATGCTGAGAGTTGTGATAATCCATCCTTTCAGAAGGTTCTCTTCACAGCTTGCAAAGAATATCTGTAATGACCATTTTACTAATATTACCACTAAACCTCTATTAACCCAATAAAATTTTGCCTCATTATTAACATTGCTATTAAACTGACAGGCAAGATTCTCATTACCTTTTTAAGATTCCTCAATTTTTCATTCTAGTTGCAGCATTTCCAGTCAGAGACAGGAAAGGGTAAGTGATCATGGGTTATGTTCTGGCTTCCAAACACTAGCAATACAACACTGGTTGCCTGGAACACTCTTCAGTGCCTCATGCTTCCTTGTTCTGCCTATCATCTCTGTGCATCATCAGTGTGTTTCTCATACAAGCATTGTGGGCATGTGCACATGTACATGAGGACAGAGACAGAAAGAAGAAATTGAGCATAACTCTGCACACTGGCCGGATGAGATGTAATCTTGATAACCAGAAACGACTGCTGCCAGCACAGGCACTCTTGGGAAACTGCCTAAATGTTCTTTGGGAGATAACCTCCCTGAAGGGGCCAAGGACAGTTTGCTTCTAGTCTAAGACTTAATCCTTGTATTGCAAAGAAGTTTGACTTTCCCATCTGTTGCCAAGAAATGCCATTAATCTTTAAAGCAGGGTCAGAATTTCTGCAGCTGGAGGGTTTGCACAAAGACATAGCTTTCATTCACAGGAGGGATATCCCCTCCTCCACACCCGAACCCTGGTGCTGGTCAGCTGGTCAGCATGGCCACCTGAGGCCTAACCACAGTTGGGGTCAGTTCTTGTGGAGACATTCCAAATGTGTAGCTCAAATCCCCTTTGTTTTACTCAAGGCTTAATGAAGCATCAAATCACTTTGAATTCAAGCTGCAGAAGAAGGTTTAAGCTACTAATTGAGATAGCAGTAATTCAGATCTGCAAACACCTAAAGTACATTGCAAGGATAAAAGAACATTTACACCAGAGCACCCACTGCTAAATTACACCCCCTGTGCACTTCCCTGATCCTTTGCACACCCTGTTATTCTGCTATCATGCCAGCACTAGGGTCATAAATATTCTTATCATTCATCTGATGTTTGATAAGGGCTGTTAGCCAGGCCTGCCGATGAAGGGTTCTCTAGGAATTCACACTACCAAGAGTATGATGAAGCATTCTGTCATGCAGTCGTGCAACTTGTTTGGAGGGCATTTTATCACCATTAGCAATTGTAAATGCATTTACTTTAGACCCCACTTCTGAGAATTTATCCTCCAGCCATATCAGTACAACTGACACTTGTTCTCTGTGATTGTAAAGTGTGGTAGCGAACTGTTAGACTCAAGTGTCCATTTATAGGGGAGTGGATGAAAAAACCTTGGACTAGTTTTCAGAAAATAAAATTAGGTGTTCTTCTATTTTTGAGGGAAGATGCGCCCTGATAATTCCATCATTGGTTAAAAATACTATAAGTGGAAAATGCATTGAATGCATCTAACCTACAGGACATGACAGCTTAGCAGTTTCCCCTCCTAATGGTGTGGCTGACTGGAAACAGTAGCCCTCAGCATCAGAAGAGAGGATTGCATCACAAATCACTAGCATGGGAAAAAGATCAAATTCAAAATTCAAACTAGAGTTTCCACTGAAAACACATCACTTTTGTCCCATCATAAAATTTAAAAATCATCAGTAAATCACTATAAACTGGGGCAATCTCTCTTCTGCAGCTATAAAACAGGGAGCAGCCTCTCTATATACTAAAACAATAAAAAACAAAAGGCAAGAAGAATAAGAATGCTGTCAGTGGGGCATGGTGGCACACACAACTCCGGAGGCTGACGCGGGAGGATCACAAGTTTGAGGCCAGCCTCAGCAACTTAGGGAGACCCTAAGCAACTTAGTGAAACCTTTCTCAAAATAAAAAATAACAAGGACTGGGGATGCAGCTCAGTGGTAAATCCCCATACTAGGGGGAAAAAAAATAAGAATATTGTTAATGTTTTTATAACAGGGCTAGATGAATGCATGAGAAAGTGAAGCTCTATGAGGGGTCAGGGGAATTGGGGAGTGGGGGTTATTGGAAGGAAGGATGTGAATGAGATCTTCCAAGGAGTACTTTTAAATGTCAGTCTTGCTTTTTTCAAATGTGATTGTATTACCTAATACAAAAAGGATAAAAACATACCAATTTTTCCACACATCAGATGTTCCAAAATATTAACAGTTTAGACCATGAAGATCACAGATTCTATCTCTCAGCTGTTTAGCCAGCTTTCTTGTCTTACAGAAGTGGACACTGAGACCCAAAGAGATGAAGTCAGTGAGTGCTGTCACCAGTCATAGCCAAAGAGCCCAGAATGCATCAGATTCTAAGCAAGAATCTCCACAATACTTTATTTCGAGTTTTGTCTCTTAACCTTCAGCAATGAATTAAAAAAGAAATTTCATAGAACTAATTTGAAGTTAGTATCATTGTTAGTATTCTTCTAGCATGGAAATAGTAAGAGCCCTCTCAAATCATCAAAATGCCTATGTGGGCTGAGCATCCCTAATTCAAATATCCAAAATCCAAATGTTGCAAAATCTGAAACTTTTTGAGTGCTGCAATGAGGCCACAAATGAAAAGTTCCATAACATTAAGCTTTGTTTCATGTACAAAATTATTTAAGGAGCTGGGGTTTTGGCTCAGTGGTAGAGCTCTTGCCTAACATGTGTGAGGCACTGGGTTCAATTCTCAGCACCACATATAAATAAATGAATAAAATAAAGGTCTATCAACATCTAAAAATACTAATAAAAATTATTTAAAATACTGTATAGGATTACCTTCAGACTATGTATATACTATATGAAGCATAAATGAATTTAGCTCCATCCCCAAGATATTACATTATATATAAATATTCCAAAATTTAAAAAAAAATACACAAACACTTCTGGTCCCAAAAACTTTGGATAAATGTACTTAGAATCTATTTATCTATTTCTTTTTTTTATTAAAAATTTTTTTTCAGTCATTGATGGGCCTTTATTTTTTATATGTGGTGCCGAGAATTGAACCCAGTGCCTCACACATGCTAGGCAAATGCTCTACCACTGAGCCACAACCCCAGCCCTATTTCTCTACTTCTTTAACACTTACTCCTCCTTGTATTTTATTCTTGGGCCTTCCATAATCCTAAGGATTTATGATGTCTTTTTCTTTTTTCTTTTTTCTTTTTTCCTGGTGTTGAGGATCAAACCCAGATCCTTGTGCACACTAGGCAAGTGGTCTACCAGAGCTACATTCCCCATCCATGTGTATTTTTATTTTTCCCGTTTTAACCCTTAAACACATTTTTAAAAATTTTTTCAAAATGTGTTAAGATAGTAGACATAAAAAGGTTGGGTCAGGACAGTGCTAGAACTTTGTGACAATGGCGCCCTCTTGTGGTATATATCTATTCTTGTCAAGTGAGGGCTTTAATCTTGGACTTAAGAGATCAGACACTTTATTTTATGGTTAATAATAGCCTATTTCTCATTATAGCCTACTAAGACATTTTCCAACGTTCTGTAATTGTAATTGTTGTTAACTATCTGGTGACACTGTAAAATGAAAGTTGAGCAAAAAAAATGAACTGAGCTGGGCACAGTGGCGCAACCTGTAATCCCAGCAAGTTAGGAGGTAGAAGGATGGCAAGTTCGAGGCCAACTTCAGCAACTTAGTGAGGCCCTGTCTCAAAAACACTCCTGTGAAGTGGAATCTACTCTTTGAATAATGAAACTGAATGAGAATGTCAGGGAAGTGGGGCTGATTTCTGCAGGTTTAGCAAGCACCCCAAGTGATCCTGATGCCCAGATTGGTATGACAGTCATGAATCTCTTCTTTCACGTGACAAATGGGCCACTGATCTCCTAACACCTGCAGAATACCAGCCCATGTAAGCTTATTGTATATGGCTGCAGATGCTGGTTGAGAAGTTTTTGCTTTCCTGCACTAGTCTGGCCCCTAGATTTCACATAGGAAAGGATTCTGCAGGTCATCACTGCATTTTTTAATACTTGAATTGAACCATTCTACCACTGAGCTATACTTTCAGTCTTTCAAAAAATTCATTATGAGGCAGGGTCTAAGTGCCCAGCTGGCCTTGAAATTGCAATCCCTGCCTCAGCCTCCTAAATATTTGGGATTACAGGCATGTGCCACCATGCCCAGCCTCACTACAAAAATTTGAATTTCCAAATAAGTGTTACAAAACTGTGCAAAATTGGGAGTTTTAGCCAGGCACTGTGGCACATGCCTCTAATCCCAGAGACTTGGGAGGCGAGGTAGGAGAATTTCAAGTTCAAAGCCAGCCTCAGCAATTTAGGGAAACCATGTCCAAAAATAGAAATAAAAAGGATGAGGGATGGAGATCAATGGTAGGGTACCCTAGCTTCAATGCCCAGTACCACCCCCAAAAAACTGGGAGTTTTTTTTTTTTTTGATACATTCTACTGATGCTGTATACTGCACCAACATCAAACAGTATCACAATTCAAAAGCTTATCCAAATGCCTTCCCCAAGCCCAGAAAATCCTGATGTTTCATGGGATCTGAGCAGGCGTGGGGTGAGGAGTAGATGGAGTTAAAGGTCAGCAATGTTGTTCACATCAACACCAGTGCAAAGATGGTGAACCCATCTTTGTCCCCATCAGGGGGTCATCATTTGGTTCTGTAACACCCCCCAAAGGTCCATGTGTTCAAGGTTTTGTCTTCAGTCAGTGGTTCTATCGTGAGATGGTGAAACTTCAGGAGACTGGGCATAGTGGGAGAAAGTTGGATTATTTGGTGTGTGCCCTCAAAAGAAATGTTGGGATCCTAGTATCTCTTCTTCCTCTTTTTTTTTTTCCCCAGTTGCCACTCATTCCTACAATTATATACTGGGCTGCCATAGGCCCAAAGCAGATAGCATATACGTTTCCTCCTTAAAAAAATGATTAACTCAGGTATTTTGTCACAGTTATAGAAAGCTGACTAACACAAAGAGGCTATTGACCTTTTTGAAACTTCATTTTTAAAAATTTCTCCTGAAAATGACACTTTCAAGCTATTAGCATCCATGTACTGTCTCAGTGGTAGGGGCTTGCCCTGGTTATGTTCCCTAGGAAAGACCTTAGACCCCACTAACACCTGAACTCAAAGGGCGCTCTGAAAATGTATCCTGCCTAGTAAATGGGAAGGAAACCTCAAGATATAACACACTTTTATTATCACAAACTGGATATGGCCTAAGATACAATTGGTCCTGGTATTTAGCTGCCTCTGGTAGAGTAGTTCAACACGATTTCAGCAATGTTGAAATTAACAGGAGGCATTCTAATGAACTAGTGTAATTTGTTTCTTCTCCAAATTTTCTGGATTTCATGCCATTTTCTGATTGATTCGAAATGGTTTTAAAATGAAGTTTTATACCATTTAACTTTAAATCAGACATAAACATTTAAGTCATTGAAAAATACATTTAACCTGGTGTTGTGGCAAATGCCTGTAATCCTAGTGACTCGGAGATTGAAACAGGAGGATTGTAAGTTTGAGGCCAGCCTCAGCAACTTAGTGAGACCCTATCTCAAAATAAAAAATAAAAGGACTGGGAATATGGCTCAGTGGTAAAGCACTCATGGGTTCAAACAAAGAAATTTAAATTTTAAATATTTGATAGCAATAAAACCAACTGCTTCCCCATCACTGGAAGCAAAGTGAAAAGTTGTACTGCGTGGATTTGGACATGGGAGCTTTCCAGGACACTTGTGTGGAACATATTCCAGGTCAACCCACCTCTGCTTCACTTCTTTGTCAATGCTTGTGATATCAAGGGAACAAAGCTCACAGAGACCTCAATACCCCACAGAGAGCTCTAACCCTGCCCCAGAACCACCCATCATATCTGGGTTCAGTCAGTAGACAGGAACCTCACCAGTTATGTGAACTGAGAGAATTTTTAAAACCAGTATTACTGAGGTATAACTGATGGACAGTAAACTGTATGGTTAAATTTACACACACACATGCACACACACACGTACATGTGTCATAGATAGGTGTCACCACAATCAAAATAGTGACCTCCATCACCCCCCAAAGTTTTCTTGCACCCCTTTTTGCTCCCTCCTTCCAAGTCTACACCTCTATTCTCAGGAAACCACTCATCTGTGCTCCATCATTATTGATCAGCATGCATGTTCAAGAGTTTTGTATAAATGAAGTCATATAGTATGTACTCCTTTGGGTGCTCTGTTTCTTTCACAGAGAAGAAAATACCTTGAAACATGCTATGGCATGTGTCAATAGTTCATTCTATCTTATTGCTAAATGGCCTTTCAAACTAATAATGTACTGTAATGTATAAAGCTGCTCCCCCGCCTTTTCTGTTGCAGCCATTTCCCCACCTCCCAACTACTGTCAATCTGTGAACATCCTAGCTAGCTATTGGTTCATCAGTCAGCCTGCAAGTATCCTTCTCTGATATTGGTCCACTGTTAGCTCGGTGGGATTCAATTGCTTTACTGTAGCTACCCCGCCATCTTTTCTCATCCTTCTGTCTCTCCTCCTCACTTTCTCTATCCTCCTGGTTTTCACACTCTCTCTAGCGCACGCCCTTTCTCATTCTCTTTCTTTCTTTTTTATTGTAAACAAATGGGATACATGTTGTTTCTCTGTTTGTACATGGCGTAAAGGCATACCATTTGTGTAATCATAAATTTACATAGGGTAATATTGTTTGATTCATTCTGTTATTTTTTCCCTTCCCCCCACCCCTCCCACACCTCTTTTCCCTCTATATAGTCCTTCCTTCCTCCATTCTTGCCCCCCTCCCTAACCCTAACTCTAACCCTGACACTAACCCCTCCCACCCCCCCATTATGTCTCATCATCCACTTATCAGCGAGATCATTCGTCCTTTAGTTTTTTGAGATTGGCTTATCTCACTTAGCATGATATTCTCCAATTTCATCCATTTGCCTGCAAATGCCATAATTTTATCATTCTTTATGGCTGAGTAATATTCCATTGTGTATATATATACCACAGTTTCTTTATCCATTCATCAATTGAAGGACATCTAGGTTGGTTCCACAATCTGGCTATTGTGAATTGAGCAGCTATGAACATTGATGTGGCTGTATTCATTCTCTTTCTTTCCCTCTCATTTTCTCTCTTACCCTGCAGGGAGACACTCTGTTTGCTTAATAAACTCCCTTATGTGATTTCCTGTGTCCGGCGTGGTTTCTGTGGGATTCCTTACATTGGTGCCATGACTTGGGATGGGATCTTCCACTGTCTCTTAAGCAAGTGGAACCCCATCTAAGCCCCAGTGCCCCCCAGACACAGCCCCACCTTCCATTCTGCCCGGACACTCTGCTCTGCATTCATCGCCGGACTTCAGGTTGGTGAGTCCTCTAGGCGAGTTCCCCTAGGCTGATTTATACCCTCTAGGCGGCTGAGGGGTGGGGGTACCCCCAGCCACAACTTTTATAGTTACAACTGGCCCCTATAGTCGGTCCTATCTGCCGGGTGGATTCCTGATTTTATGGTGGAGATTCTCTCTCAGGGTTGAGGCTCATCTCGCACTCGTGCACTCGCACTCGAAAACCCTGATATCAGGTCCTCAACTCTTCTCGGCTTTTGCCTGGCCCCACATTGATGTTTGTGTGATGACACCATCTATGTGCCGCCTTCTCGTCTCCAGTCGACCACTCTGTGGCCTCGGGACACCGGGGCACAGACTGGGCTGTATCAGTCCCCACCATGGGATCTGGGTCCTCCAATCTGGCAGATTCAACCCTGGGAACCCTTCGCCCGACCCCCAACTTAAAGCCATCAAAATTCGTTTGTGTAGGGCTGGGGAGATAGCTCAGCTGGTAGAGTGCTTGCCTCGCAAGCACCAGGCCCTGAGTAATGGCACACAGCTTCCGTGAGTGAGCGGGCAGATGGAAAGGGATTCCTTATCCTCAAGTCTCTTCTTTCTTGCTTCTTGGCTCTTCCTGCAGGCTCAAGCGCCTCCAGACCCTGCTAATCCGTCTTCCCCTGCTCCCCCATGTAATATAAGCAGCCCCATTCCCCACAAGTAGTGGGAGATAATTGTTTGACAATTTTCTGCATCCAAACCTTAATTAATTACTGGTGATTCCATTTTATACTTTCCTTGTAAACTCTGTTGCCTGATTAATATATTGCAGAAGTACACCATAAATTAACTTGAAATAGTAAGCCATCACCTATAGGACAGATAATGTAGACCCCAATTAGATAAAAGGAGGTAAATAACTAAAGTTATAGATATTGAAGTTAAAGTCCAGTACTCTTGCTTTATGACTGGTGAGACTGGCTTGCTTGATGGTTAAGATCAAACTTAGAGATTGAGATTAAATACAGAGGTCAAGAAAAGTCCATATTTGGGTCTTGCCCTCAAAGTCAGCCTGAACCCAGGGAACAAGAGGACTTCTCTAAGGAGGTTTGCAACTCTTGGTCACACAACCTCCTGATCAAGGAGATTGATGAGGCCACTAGAGGAAAAGCCACTCAGTGCACCTGCTGCAGAGGAGGGTCAAGGAAAAAGGGAGACATCCCTGGTACTTTCAAGAGAAGCCACCTCATTGAGGAGACCCTGCCTAACCAATGGCACTAATGGAGCTAAGAAGCTGCTCTTAAGTTCTCTATGAGTGACCCCTGTGGGAACTCAGCTGACTCTTTAACAGACAGGAACAGGTCACTTTGGCCAACTTGATCTTAAACACCTAGTAAAACAGTTAAAACCAAAATGTAGCCATTCTTGGGCATTTAAAAGAAATAATACTTAAACATAACTTAAGATGTACACTTGTGTTAACCCACTAGAATAAAGGCTAAAAGCTACAAAAGAGATTCTTAGGCAAATGTGCCTGATAACTATCAAGAGAAACTGCCAGAGTCAGAAGTTTTAGTCAGTTTAAAGCCTACAGACACAGGTAGGCTTAATCTATGTTTGCTAGTAACAGAAGTATAGAGATCTCTACTAAATGTTGTGTTTACATTCCTGATAACCTGGACAATGTTAAAGTTCCCAAATAAAGGCCTTGTCCTCTCCAGCCTTTGCTAGGCCTTGTTATGGGAACAACTTCTCAGTTCTTCCACCCCCTGGTGAGGAATTATTATCTTCTGTCATCTTTATGATATTTATTGGCATGTTCCAGATTCTGCAACATTTATATTGTATCAATCTCATTTCAGTACTCATGTCTTTTTTTTCTTCTCTCATAGAAGCACCCATCCCCAGATGCTTTTACAGCCTGCTCTTCCCCAACCAGACTTCTACCTTGGACCCCTCAATTGACCCAATTTCTAAAAAGGGAACTCCAAACTGCTTGCCCCATGCTGCCCCCTTCCAGCTCGAAGAAACCAGATCGGTCATCACCCCCTTTCCCTACAGCAGTGAAGGAGTTCCTAAAATTAGAGGAGTGAATGAAGCCAGAATTGGGGACAGGCAGTTAGTGTGGAAATAGGGGATCAGTCAAATCGAGGAAATGAAGTCCATGAAAACCATCTGCCTTTGGAAGTCTGGAAGGAGAATGGACTTTTTACATCTCACCTGCAAAACTGTCCCCAGTCACTTAGGCAGGAAGGAGAGAGAAGGCTTCGAAAAGAACTGGAGAGCAAAAGATTTTCTTATAAAAACAGAAACAGGGGAATCTAATGTATAAAGCTGTTCCCCTGCCCTTTCTGTTGCAGCCATTTTCCCGCCTCCCAACTACTGTCAGTCTGTGAACATCCTAGCTAGCTATTGGTTCATCAGTCAGCTTGCAAGTATCCTTCTCCATTATTGGTCCCCTGTTAGCCCAATGGAATTCAATTGCTTTACTGTAGCTACCCCGCCATCTTTTCTCATCCTTCTGTCTCTCCTCCTCACTTTCTCTATCCTCCTGGCTTTCACACTCTCTCTAGCATGCGCCCTTTCTCATTCTCTTTCTTTTCCTCTCATTTTCTCTCTTACCCTGCAGGGAGACACTCTGTTTGCTTAATAAACTCCTTTATGTGATTTCCCATGTCTGGCGTGGTTTCTGTGGGATTCCTTACATGTACCACAGTTTAAAAGTTCACTGATTTCAACTTGGATTATTAAATGTACAGCTTTTGTGAACATTCATGTCATTTGCAAGGCTTTATATGGACACATGCTTTCTTTTCCCTTAGGTAAATATTTACCAGTAGATGGCTGAGTGGTACAATAGGTGTCATTTCACTATTTTAAGAACTGTCAAATTGCTTTCAATTTTCTTTCCCCCTTTTCTCTCCAAACCTCCCACCCCCCAGATCAAACCCAGGACCTTGAACATGCTAGGCAAGTGCTCCACCATTGAGCTGTTTCCCATTTTCCATTCCTGACAGGAGTGTGAGAGTCCAGTTCATCCACATCCATGCCAAGTGTTCACACCAATACTTAAAATAGTAAGTATTCTTAATTTTAGTGACATGGGCTTAACTTTAGTGACGTGGACTTGGGAACCATACCTTCGAAATGGGTTTGGGGTCTGACTTACTCAGATGTTGGAGCAAGTCATGGCTGGCAGGGAAGTCGGGACATTCGGGATATCACTGTTAGCCTAGAAAAGTGGGCAAAAGGAGAGCAAGGCAATAGGAAAGCAAAGGACAGTGAATTAGGCACAAGGGCAACAGGGGAATTATAAAGACTGTGGGGTCAGCTGGCTGCTTCTTGATGACCCTCAAGTGTACACACAGAGAAAAGGACAAATTGAAGGCAGTCTTCGTCCAATGCAGAACACAAGGGGAAGATCAGGAAGCCCTGCTGGACTATCATTCTCTGCAACTATCAGAGAGAAAAGGTTGAAAGCCAAATCTAGGCCTAAATAAGGGTTGCTGAGAACCTTTTTTTTTTTAAGATTATTTTCTATTTAATCATTTCCAAAGATCGGTAGACAAAATAATAGAAAATACAAATATAATTGAAAGGGAAATTTCTGGGTGATTAAGTAAGGGTTTAAGTTCCAGCTCTTTTATTATTAGCTGTCTTATTATGAAGCACACCTTGTTTATATTCTCCAATTCTGTTTCTTTGTAAAGTGTTAAAGTTATGGAAATATGCACTAAATAAAATCATATCTATAAAGCACTCAGTATATAGGTTGACATTTAAAATCCTTTATAATTGGTTGGCTGACTCTGAATCACTTCCAAAATTAAGGGTTCAAGAAAGACAGCCTCTAGAGGAATGCCAAGATCTCTTGCAGAGAACTTTGAACCTTTAAATCCCTTTGTCTCAGTCCCTCACTAACTGCCTCCTGCCTAAATTGTCTTTCAATTAACGCACCTGAGGTAGCTCTTTGCCTCCTGATGCTGATCACCCTCAGACCTCACCCCACAGCTCCTCACAGTCTCCAGGCTACAGGAGGAAGTTGATCCCAAAGGAAAAGTACAAGCCTGCTGTGGGAGGCCACAGCTATACAATGAGAAGTGTGGCAGGATCCCTATCTAACCATACTGGTAGAAGGTGGAGAAGGATTATGGAGGGGGACTCCATAGGTGTCAGGAGGTAGAAGAAAAAAATTATAAAGCTTGCTGGAGTCAAATTTATGAAAACAGGATTCATGTTTACTGTGTTGATAGGAGTGCCTAAGAGTAATGCTCATATCTGCTTAAGTTAAGGTGGCCTCAGGGTCAACACCCAAGGGACTGGCCTGAACAGACTGTGGATAAGCCCCTGAAGCTCATACAGGTTAGTCTTCTGGTGCAAGAGTGGTTGGAAAATGAATTTGGAATGCCAAACTTGAACTATCCAGTATGGCCTGTTGCCCTATCCTCAAGTCAGCTTTGCTCAGATCAGTTACCACCAGGGAAGTTCAAGAACGTTGGTGCTCCCCTCGCCAGCATCTTTTCAAAGCTTTGCTGAAGGGATGCCTTCCAAATCATCTCCTATTATTAGAAGGTGTCTGAGCATGTTACATGTGATAAATCCATGCCACTTTTATTCTTTCTGAGCTTTGGACTGTATCTATATTGCTTACGTGAATAAGAGAAAATTCTACAGGACTACATTTCCTATAGGTTAATGTATTAGCTTCCTGTGGCTGCTGTAACAAATGACAACGAAATGGCTTATAAAGACAGACATTTATTCCATCACAGTTCTGAAGGCTAGCAGTAACGCCTGGTGCACACCTGTAATCCCAGAGACTTGGGACTAAGGCAGAAGAATTGCAAGTTTGAGGCCAACCTCAGCAATTTAGTAAGACCCTGTCTCAAAATAAGAAATTAAAAAGGGCTGGGGATGCAGTTTGGTAGGTTCAATCACCAGTTTAAAAACAAAAAAGTTTAAAGACTAGAAGTATAAAATTAAGGGGTCAACAGGACCAAACTTCCCCTGAATCTTCTAGGGAAACTTCCTTGCCTTTTCCAGCTTATGGTAGGCCCAGGAGCTCCTTAGCTTGTGGGCTGCATCCCTCCAGCCTGTCTTCTCATGGTCTTTTCTCAGTGTCTGTGTCTCTTCTCCTCTTCTTATAAGGACAACAACTGTTATGGACTGAATTGCTTTCACCCCACCCCACCCCAATTTGTATGTTGAAGCCTTAATCCCCAGTATCTAAAATGTGGACTGTATTTGGCAATGGGGTCCTCAAAGAATTCAGTTAAAATGGGGCCAATAGGGTGGATCCTAACCTAGTCTGACTGGTGCTTTTAAAAAACAGATTAGGACACACAAAAGAGACAAGAAGGCAAGAGATAAGACCACATGAAGTGACAGCAAGAAGTGGTCATCTACAAGCAAAGGAAGTCCCAGAGGACACCAACTCTGTAAGCACCATCCAACTTCCAACCTGTATAACTGTGAAAGAGTAAACTTGTGTTGTTGAAGCCACTCAGTCTGGCATTTTATCAAGGCAGACCTAGCTGACTAATACACTAAGCACACTGAATTAGGACCCACCCTAATTCAACTGCCCTCATCTGAACTTGACATCATCTGCTAAGATCCTATTTCCAAATAAAGGCATATTCACAGGTACTTCATGGGGATTAGAACTTCAACATATTCATGGGTAAGGGGACACAATGCAACTCTTACCAGGTGCCAGTTTAGTTAAACAACTTAGCAGATCACCCAGGAACACCAGCTTTCAACTGAATTCAGACAATAGGAGGTATTGACAGAGGACTGGTAGGTGAGAGATCAGAATATTCTGATTCTTTTAGCTGGGTCTCTGCAAGTTGGCTGCCTGTACTGAAGACTTACCTCTTTCAGGCAGCCCTCTCCATGCACACCTTTCTCTAGGTTCTAGTCACTTTTCAGGCTTTTGAGGCATTAATGCTCAAAAACTCCCCAGTGTTACTAGCTTCCCCTGGTATTGTACCATGCCAAGTCTTGTCTGCATGTTAGCAAACAGCTTCTTTGTTACACACTCTGCAGATAACCAGTTTGAGTAACCACATTTTCTGCTGGCACCCTGACTGATGCAGGCCATTTCTTAAGCTCTTTGGGGGTCAGGATGTAGTTGTATTGGTCAGAACATGATTCTCCACAATTGCTACACATTCCCTTGATTATAAATCTTGGGGGTGCTGGGATGGTGGCTCAGTGATAGAGCTCTTGCTTTGCACATGTGAGGCACTGGGTTCGATCCTCAGCACCACATAAAATGAATAAAATAAAATAAAGGTATTGTGTTCATCTACAAGTAAAAAAGTTAAAATAAATAAGTCTTGGGGATGATCCTAAAGATCGAGTGGGGGCAGATTTGATCCAGCTAGGGAGAGAATTCAGGCTGCAAGATGTGCATTGAGGCTGCATGAGTTCATCTAACACCTGAGACTTTACACTGAACTCTACTGCAAATGGCCAACTGCTTCCCCTCCCAGCATCTGTTTCCTTGCAATGTGACTTTATAGTTTCTCCCACTGAGTGTTGGGAATATTCCTCTGGCTTTTGCATTGGGAGTAGCCTTATAAATTGCTTTAGTCAATGGGATTGTAGCAAAATGTGAAGCAAGCTAACCTGAAAAGCTTTGGCACTGTCCTTGGAATTGAATTGCCATGTGAATGTGCCCAAGCTGGCCTGATGTTGATTGAGAAACAGAAGGCCAACCACCTGTTGCCTAACTGACAACCAGCCAACTTCCAGACATGAACTACCTGAGCCATCAGCTGACCACTGACATATGAGTTGAGTGTAGCCAAAGTCAACATAGAAATGCCCAGCAGAATTTTAGGGATAAATGGTTGTTTTAAATCATTCCAAGTGGTTTGGGATGCTGGAAAAGCAAATGGATACATCTTCCAAATCAGAGGTCACTTTGTTGCCAATCAGCTGAGAGTTCTTTTTACTCAATTCAGATAGAAATCATGAAAAGGCAAAGTACAGCTCCTTTGGTGTTAAAAACTCTCAGTTCTTAGTGTTAGCTCTACCGAGGGCTCTGCTCAAGTCAGAGCAGACATCACAAAAAGGCAAGGCAATACCATCTGAAGGAGGTGGTTTTTTGGTTTGTTTTGGGTATTGAATTCAGGGGTACTTGATCACTGAGCTACATCCCCAGCCCTATTTTGTATTTTGAGACAGGATCTCACTGAGTTGCTTAGCGCCTCGCCATTACTGAGGCTGGCTTCAATCTCTGGATCCTCCTGTCTCAGCCTCCGGAGGAAGCTGCTGGGATTACAGGCATGTGCCACCCCACCAGCCTGAATGAGGTTTTACTGGGGTTTATTCTGCAGCACAAGAGAGGCAATAGTGTTCTGAGACTGGGTCTCTGGGGACAAGAGTAGTGAAGATTATATAGGCAAAAGGGGCAGGCTCTGCAGGCAAATCAGCAGCAGTTAGTCACAGAACTTTAGCACTGTCATGATAGCTTAGTTGTATGCCTCAGCTGTCAAGAGATGGTGGAGGTACTCACTACCTCCACCCTGGAAAACCTCTGGGTCCACCAGCAGTAGTTAGGACAGCCCCAGGAGTGGTGGTGGTCGTTGCTGCAGTGAGTGTGGCAGCAGTAGCAGTGATTACAGCAGCAGGAGAAGCTATAGCAGCTGTCAGTGAAGCAGAAGTGTTGGTGGCGGCAGTCACAGGGGCAGTGATCAGCACAATAACTGTCACAGAAGCAGCAGAAGTCACAGCAGTAGCCACCCCATGGCCCCTGGAACAGATGTGATAAGACATTTGGGAGCTCTTAATGATTTGTTTTTATTGGAGGGGGAGTGAACCCAGGAGCTCTCTACCATCAAGATAAACCCCCATTCCTTTTTGTTTTTTGGGACAGGGTCTCACTAAGGTTGCCCAGGCTGGCCTCAAACTTGCAATCCTCCTGAGTTGCTGGGATTGCAGGCATGTGCCACCACACCTGGCCCAGAGCTCCTAAGTTTTAAATAATGGATGTATGTTCCATCCACCCTAATCATGGAGCAGCATTAATAAATTGTTGGGCAAAGAACACACAAATCTTCAGTGGAAACTTTTGTGTAGATGGCACTGTGTCCTTGGCCAAATGACTAGAGAGACTTAAGAATCATGCCTCAGGGACTCTTTGCTGTCCCTTTCTCTCTCCATCCTGCCATCTCTGCTGGTTCCTCCTCATCAAATGTTTAAACAGCACTGCTAAGTCTTTCTTAAAGAGCAAGGTCACACCAAATAAAACCTTGGTTCCCTCTGGGTGAGAGGACTCTGGGTCTGCTCCTTGTCCTGCCCTCTAAGTGCACTGAAGATGCACTTCCTGGGCCCATAAATTTCAGACTTTAGGGACATTTGGTTTCATTTCACTTGATAGCACTGGACACATTTTATACATGCCCCTCCTGGTGACACTCCCTTCTCTTCTATAGCAGTACACACTGGGTTTACTCAAATGACTGACCATGCCTCTCTCTACTCTGTGTTGTCTACTCTTGAAAAGTTTTCTATAGTCTCTCCCATCTTTTTGTCCATTTGTTAAATCTATTCTGCTAAAATTGTTCCTAAGGTCACATGTGATGGTGTGATGAGCTTAATTCTCACCTGAAGTTATCCTTTTTTAATAATCTTAAGATATAAGCACTTTTTTTTTTCAACACTAGGGATCAAACCAAGGAGGGTGAGCATATGCTAGGCAAGCACTCTAACCACTGAACTACATCCCCAACTAAGTATACTTTTAAAAACACTATTCACCTGACTTTGGGTCCCCCACCTTGCCTGTTTTTTCCCCTTTCTTACTCACTTAGTTTTGCTTTTTTTTTTTTTTTTTTTTTTTTTTTTTTGACCTTCCTAACCCCTAACGTCCAGTGTGCTTCAGAGTTCAGTTTACAAACCTATTGTCTTTTTCTACCTACGTTCAATCTCATTCAGGGGTTGAAGGGACACCCCTCACCCCAGCCCTGTCCAGCTCCAATGCTTGGAATCTTCAGGAAGCCCACAGACCAGGTTTAGGTGACTGTTGTGTGCTGCTCAGCTTCAATTCTCCCCCTGTGGTAGAACCGTCACACTTTCTTATCTTTCCCCCATCCCAAGACAAAAGTTTTGTTGGTCTGCAGATGCATCCTGGATACCTAGTACAAGCTGATACCTGTGAGTGCCCTACCTCATAGAATTAGAACAGGCATTACATCTAATGCCACTTGATGTAAGTGGTGATGTGGATTCAAGTACACAAATGCCTTTTCTAGAGATTATGCAGGGGGATATTCATGGCTTGAGATGAAATGTCATTGTATCATAACCCAATTCAAATGCTCCATCTCAAAATACACAGTGGCAGGAGATGTGCTCTGGGAAATAAGACTCCAAGCAGGTTTGGAGATGTTGTAAACAGCATTAAGCATAGGCCCTGCCCTGCCCTGCCGATCTGGCAGTCTGCTGGGGGACAATACTGAGTGATGACAAGCAATGCATGGTGAGAGAAATGACACAAAGTACGGTAGAACATGCCTATAATCCCAGCAGCTCAGGAAGCTGAGGCAGGAGGATCACAAGATTGAGGCCAGCCTCAGCAACTAAGTGAGGCCCTATGCGACCTAGCTGTTCTTAAAAAAAGGGCTGTAGCTCAGTGGTAAAGTGCCTCTGGGTTCACTCTCCCATACCTCCCCCCAAAAAAGTAGTCCGATTTAGGAGGACCTAACAAGGTGAATTCTGTAGCCATAGGTTGCACTTTTATGTAGGAGTTGGAAATATTAGGAAGTAACACAGAGATGAAATAAGCACTGTCTTAGCTGTTACCAGGAAGTACCATGAGTGGGTGGCTTATAAAACAGCTTCTCACGGTTCTAGAGGCAGAAGTCCGAGATCAAGGTACTGGTATGGTTAGGCTCTTCTAGGTTGCAGAGTCAACTTTCTTCTGACCTTCCTCACATGGCAGAGAAAACTCTGTGGTCTCTTGTAGGGGCATTAATTCCCATTCATGAGGGTTCCACCATCACAACCTGATCACTGCTCAAATGCCCTGCCTCAGTGCCTTGGGAATTCAGGATTTCAACATAACATAAAGAATATGGGCAGCAGGTAGGTGCAGCACAACCATTCAGCCTCTAACAATCAGGAGGATCTAGTGTTCAGTGCTGTAGCAGTCCTCAACATACTTCTCAGTAGTTATGTCCTGGGATCCACATGGTCATGTGAAAACTAGGCTTTAGCAGTGTCCCTGTTGCCCCCCCCCCCCAAAAAATATATCCACTAATAATTAAGAGCTCCAAAACGTCTATCATTTCAGTTTCAAATTCCTGGCATTCTGTGCTAGGACGTGTTGCCATCTCTGCTATAGCTTCTCCAGATGGACAAGGCAGAGAATACAGTCTGAGTGTGAAACAGTTTTCATGGTGCTGGTCAAGTCTTTTCTTCCCCAGAGGCCTCGGGGTTTGGTCTTTACACTTTTACCCCCAACTCCTCATTCTATCTGGGAGGCTGGGGAGGGTCCTTTATTTTTGGAAGTGGGGACAGAACCCAGAGATGCTTTACCATTGAGTTACATCCCCAGTCCTTTTTATTTTCAGACAGGGACTCTCAAAGTTGCTTAAGGCCTCACTAAATTGCTGAAGCTGGTCTTAAACTTAGGATCCTCCTGCCTTGTTACTGAGATTACAGGTGTGTGTCACCATACTCAGCAAGACCTATGTTCTCTGGCAACCTCAGTCCAATGAGAGGGTTGGACTGCATTACACTTGTAACACAACTTCCATATGTAATTGTTTCATTAACTGGATTAAGCTCCCCACACCTTGATTACCTAGGGCCCTTGGCAGGCAGGAATACAGGGACGAAGTGAACTTCAATGATTAGGGCCTTGGTTACTTACTTCATTCCTCCAAGTTTCAGCTCCTGAAAATCAAAGTTATAAACAGCTCCTCCTTCGCAGGACTATAGTGAGAACTAAATACACAGGTATGTAACTACCACATGGTAAATGCTCTTCAATTACTATCACACATAACTAGCATCCCAATATATAATATTTATTATTTATTTTTTCCCCCTTTTTTTTTTTTTTTTTGCAGTACTGGGCAAGGCAAGCACTCTACCAACTGAGCTATCTCCCCAGCCCTATTTATTTTTTATTTTATTTTTTTGTGGTGCTGGGGATATGAATCCACGGCCTTATGCTTGCAAGGCAAGCACTCTATCAACTGAGTTATATCCCCGACCCCTTATTTATTATTAATATACAGATAATATCCATATCTGCTCATCAATTCTCCATATGACACCAACCCTCCACTACCACCACCAGAAGTTAGATGAAAGGGGGACATTCAAAATTCAAGCATTGCTTCTTCCCACATGTTCATGACTTGATAATTTCTAAATTTAAGGAAGAAAAAAAAAAAAAACCTTCTACTACTCTCCCTGTAAATCCCATTATTTCTCTTATGTAGTTTGTTCCTATTTATCGCAAACTGTTGTGTCAAGAGCTGACTTTAACTAGATTGCAGCCAGAGAGCTGATTTGCTATGTATAAAACTGCTCAACTTTTAAAATGTCTGAGAGGCACTTAATGGAACTCAAATCTCTCCAGTCTTAGTCTTCATGCCAACCTATTTGTTTGTAACAACACTGATCTTTAAGTACCCTGTTTCTACTTCCCTCAACTCTTCCCTGAAGCTCTTCCCAAGATATTTTAAGCCCTAAGTGACCAAAAAAACTGTTTTTTTCCTTTATATGCCAGAATAGACTATCCCAGAATATTTTACCTACATCAGATATCAATAAATGTTGACTAATTTATGAGACCATTTCAGAATACTTTTCTAGCCAATGAGCACTATTTTGTAGTTAAATTTTTTTTTTTTTGGGGGGGGAGGTCCTGGGGATTGAACCTGGGGGTGTTTTGCCACTGAACTGTATCTCCAGTCCTTTCTTAAAGACAGGGTCTCCCTAAGTTACTGAAACTGACCTCGAACTTGCAATCCTCCTGCTTTGGTTTCTGGAGTCACAGGGCACAGGCATAGATAGCAATGCACCCCCACACCCAGTCCTCAAGTTTAATTTTGTTCCTTCCCATGATACAGGAGGGGTTCACGACCTATAGCATACAGACCAAACCCAGTCCATGAGCTATTAATCTTAAAAAAAAAAAAAAAAAAAACACACCACCACCACTTAAAAAAACATAAAACCCAAAGACTATGTAAAGGAGATCCTATGTGGTCAATGAAGTCTAAACTATTTACAACTATCTGGCCCTCTTAGAAAATTCCTGGTAAGGGCTCTCACAAGAACATAATCAATAAGTCATGGCAAACTGGGAATGACCCATAGGACTCTTAGGAAACTGGTCAGCTTACAAGTTATGTTGAATCAAGATTTTTCTTTATCCTATTAATTCAGCAACTAAATTGCAAGAGACTGATTTTGAAGATGAACCCAACAGAATCTGCCAACTTTCAAAACTGCTGCAGCTGTCTGCCATTTGTGATTCTCATTTCTGGTAAGGAATAGTAAGTGGAGAAGTAAGTACAAATATTTGGAATCTGTGAATGTTAAGAAGCTGCTTAATGTTTAATGGACAAATTCAACCTCATAAAGAAATTTCCTTAAATTTAATAAAGATGCTAAAATGTCATTCATTTTTTTTTAAATATTTACAATTTCTTTTTTTATAAAGTTCTGTACATAAAAATAAATATACAGAAACAAACCCCATCAACCGTCTGCATCAGTAATCCTCACTGGTGGGCTCACCATTTATAAGGAAGACATCATTCAACGCAACCTGTCACAGAGACTGTCCTTAATTAGGAAGGACTTCTAACATAAAAGATCATTACTAGGCCTCTTTCACCAAGACTGCTATTCAGTTAGAGGCCTTCTACCTACCAACTAGCAATTAATCATGAAATCAACAACTGTAATGACTGTCTTTCAGTGGAGTGAGACCTAGTGGCAATGTCTATATCCCATGCTGACTGAAGCCCTTAAATACGCAGGCATAGTTAATAACAAATAAATCCCACCTCCCCTGGGCTAGTCACTGTGAAAAGTATGCGTAAGGCAATCGAATCAAGGGCTAAGGGATTATCTTGCTAATGTCAAAAATGACACTAACAAGAATCTTAGTTTCATCCACCAGATGATGGGCCTCTGCGTCCAGGTCTCCAGGAGCAGGTGCCACCTCCTTCTCCAGTCAAAGGATTATAACCTGGAATGAGAGAAAGGAAGCAGAACACTATTGATGGTTGAAAATCTGGGAACACTTTATGTCAAAAATACAAATGTGAGTCTCATGCAAAACACTGCAAAGCTACAGATTGTATGAACATGGATTTTTTCAAAAAAACTTTAATTACCATATTAAAAAATGTTTTACACTGTGATTGCAATTTGAATTGACTTTTGGAAGGGAAAAAAGAAGCTAGTCAGTCTCTAGATCCTAATTCTCCAAAACATATGGAAGAGAAAAACGAACGAACAAAACAAAAACAAGAGCCAAAGCAAAACAACCCACCCCTTTAGGATGGCCTGACCTTGAACATATGAAGGCTCCAACTGTAGTGCTTAATAAAAAGTATACATTCAAGAGCAGTTCAAGCTATAGATAATAAATTTAAAGGGCTGTAGCTGTAGCTCAGTGGTAACACTTGCCTAGCATGTGTGAGGCACTGAGTTCAGATCCTCAGCACCACATTAAAAAAAATACAAGAATAAAGAAAATGAATTTAAACCAGGAGTGAGTCTGTCATCCCGGACACTTGGGAGGCTCAGGTAGGAGGACTGCAAATTTGACGCCAGACTCAGCAAGGGGATGTAGCTCAGCGGCAGCACTCCTGGGTTCAATTCTAGTACCACAAAAAATTAAAAAAATAGAAAAATCAATACATAACAGAACTTGCCAGTGGGAACTTGGCAGAAGTTCTATAATAGAACTACTAGTCAGAACTGGGTTGCATACATCATTCCTCCCACTCTTCTTCCCAAAGTCAGCAGACAATTGATGACTAGGTTGAGTGCCATGGTTCTAGAGTCAACCAAACCATGAATGAGTTGGTTTTGTTCTTTACTTGCTGTGGAATTTTTGGGTAACAAATCCCCATGCCTATTTCCTTTTTAGTAAAACCAGGTTGGTCAAAGGCGCTAGATTCAGGACTGCTGGATACCAAAAGTGGCTATGTACACAGGCATGTCATGTATTACATATTCTACAATTCCTACTCCTCTCCTAAATATCACACCTAGGAAATCTGAAAAAGGCTTCCAGCAATGGAAAGTTTTAAAATAGCATTTTCTATTCAGTTGCACTACTCCAACAAGTAGGCTTTGGGTTCCTGACACAGAGGGGATTAAAGCTCAGTCTTTTGGCCAAGCTTGTTGCCATGCTACTTAGAGTCCACATCCATGTCTCCTCCCTGGTCCTCAAAGATGCCAAACAGACCCCTGTTGTGCCCTTCTTCCTCCATGGATGTCTTTAGCCTAAAACTGGTGCCTACACAGTATTCTAGTATCTCTTCTCTGCTCTCCCCTTCCTCAGAATTAACTAGGGGGCTGGGGATATAGCTCAGTTGGTAGAGTGCTTGCCCTGCAAGCATAAGGCCCTGGGTTCAATCCCCAGCACTGCAAAAAAAAAAAAAAAAAAAAAGAATTAACTAGGAACTCCCAGATAGAATCACGTAAGATTACTAATTTCCATTTGAGTATGAGTTCCATCTTCCTAAGTATATGTGAAATTTCTCAAGGACACAATGAAGCCAGACTGCTATGGTATTACCTAGAGTGTCCTGGTTATCCTACACACACACACAAAACAAAAAACAAAACAAAACAAAAAAAACCACTGAACAAACATCTGTTCACATCTCCTTGAGAAAAAGTTACTTATAAGAAAAAAGGCAAACCTGGTTACCAAGACTCAACCTCTTTTAGCCCCTTGACATTCTTCTGACAGGTGGGCAGAATGTTCCCTGTCCTGCTTACCTCTTTTCTTATAGAGCTGTAGTGGGATCAGGTGAGAATACTGATCCCAAGTATAATTCTAATTACTTCGACCTATGTGGCATTTTGCATCCGTTTCCTTTGTTTAATCTTCACAATTCTAAGCTTAGAAATTAGAGTCAATTTATGGACATTGAAACAAAGAAAGAGAATCTTACTTTTAAAAGGTTAAGTACATCCTATAAGTGCTGAAAATTCCAAACGTTTGACATCATTTGGTGCTTACCACCTCCCCGCAAAGGCTTTTTGTCAGACTTCCGTTTTGGGACGACAGATGAAGTAGAAGGCCCAGGACTCTCTTCCTCCTGTTTGAACACACACAGGCTTAAGAATAATTTGAAGTCTCCTACTTGGGATGAGGCTGGGGCTGTAGCTCAGTGGTAAAGTGCTTGCCTAGCAGGTGCCAGCATCACAAAGAAAAAAATTCAACATTCTACTTGACAAATCTTCAACTACTAGAAATGGTAGGTCAAGTCTATAGTTACCTGAGGCTTTCTTGCATTTCTTTTGTAACTTTTGCCTTCTTGCATGCTGTCCCACATTTCGATCTTCTGTCTCCTTTTCTCTTCCTCAAGCTGAGAAAGAATCACATAAGAAGGTACTTATTAGTTGCCACTCTTTTAAAGAAAATACTTATTTTCATAATTATTAATTTAAATGTCCTTCAAAACAAACTTGCACCCATTACTTTCTTTAGTTAAAAAGCTGATGTGATCTAGTTGTGGGAGTTTAACTTTTGTTTTTCTGTACTTTTTTTTTTGGTAACTGGGTTGAACCCAGGGGTACTTAACCACTGAGCCATATCTCTAGCCCTTTTTTATTTTGAGACATGGTCTTGCTAAGTTGCTTAGGACCTCATTAAGTTGCTGAGGCTGGCTTTGAACTTGTGATCCTCCTTCCTCAACATTGTGACCGCTGAAATTACAGGTATGGGCCACTGTGCCAGCTGCTTTACTATGCTATTAAAAAAACAAACAATGTCATGGAAAAAAGAGCAGTGATTCAGGTCTTCTAAAACTTGCCCTTAACAGGATATTTCTGGAATGTGGGATCACTCTGACTTGGAACAGATGGCAAGTAGGTTGGCTTTGTCATCACCTGGCTGTGCTGCCCACGGAAGTCACTGAACCCCTCTATCTCAGGCTGCGAGGATCATAGGAAAGACCTTTGCCTCTGTTCTTTATTCCTTAAAGAATAGCACCTCACCAGGCACAGTGGTGTACACTTGTAATCCCAGCGCCTCAGGAGGCTGAGACAGGAGGATCATGAGTTCAAAGTCAGCCTTAGCAAAAGTGAGGCGCTAAGCAACTCAGTGAGACCCTGTCTCTAAATAAAATACAAAATAGAAAAATAAATAAATAAATAAAATAAAATACAAAATAGAGCTGGGGATGTGGCTCAGTGGTCAAGTACCCCTGAGTTTAATCCCCAGTATTCCCCCACCAAAAAAAAAAGAATAGCATCTCTTCCGGCAACCAAGAACTGCAACTGATGTGTATACCTGGTATACTTAAATCTCTCATTTCCAATGGAATCCAGACAGAACTGTAATTCATTTTGGTTCCACAAAACTGATGCCACAAGAATATGTGAAAAGATATCTTAAAAAACAGGCACCCAGTAAATTTCTCCATAGAATACAAGATTCATCACTGCTACACCCAAACCTATTACCTTGTATTTCCACTGTCCTCAAGTAAAAAAGGTTAAGAAACCACCTCTAGACATGAAGGTTGTTTTATACTTCAGTGAGTAATTGAGAACATCTAAATGAAACCAAAGTTAACAAATTCTGGCATTGTACACAAGAGATCTCATAGTAACCATGAGCACAGATTTAATCAAAATTATATATGCCATAGAATTTAGATGCTTGAACACAGACTTTCCGCCCTCTTGCAATTTTAGGAGGCTTTCGTTACAATTTTAAAGTTGTCTTTTAAAAGATTTTTCAGCCAGGTATGGTGGCACATGCCTGTAATCCTAGCAGCTCAGGAAACTGAGGCAGGAGGATCACAGGTTCAAAGCCAGGCTCAGCAATTTGGCAAGGCTGTAAGCAACCTAGTGAGATCCTGTTTCAAAACTTAAAAAATAAATAAATAAATAAATAAAGGATGTAAAATCCTTTATTTTAAGGATTATTTAAGGATAATAAAGGATGTAAAATAAATAAATAAATAAATAAATGAGGATGTGACTCAGTGGTTAAGCAATCTTAGGTTCATTCTTTGAATCCAAAGGGGGGGGAAAAGATTTTTCAGCTATATCAGCAAACTGAATGATAAAACTGTTACAACACGCAAACTCAGACCCTGAAATTATTGAATTCTGGTGCACAGAAGAATATGACTTATTGTATAGCCCTAAAAACAAAACAATAACAATTAATGGTTTGGGCTGGGGCTGTACGGTAATGGTCTATTGTGTGCAAGGCCCTGTATTCAATCCCCAGCACCACAAACACAAAGCATTAAGGGTTAGAAATTAGGGAGGGAAAAAAAAACAAAAAACAAAAAACTTAAAACAGAATGCTCAAAATGCTGTGTATACTATACTTTCATTTCTATAAAAAGGAGTCCATACAAGTGTTCACATATAGATAAAATAATTCTGGAAAAATGCCCAAAAAACTTAACATTGTATGGGATGTTTGGAGAGTGAAAAGTGAGGGAGCAGGGAGAACATAAAAACTTAGTTTCTGGAGCTGGGGTTGTAGCTCAGTGGCAGAGCGCTTGCCTAGAATGTGTGAGGCACTATATAAAAATAAATAAACAAACAAATAAATAAATAAATAAATAAAGGCGTTCTGTCCATCTACAACCACAAAACAAAAATTTTTTAAAAAAACTTAGATTCCATGGTATAGATTTTTACATCATAACTTTTGTTGTTGTTGTCTTGTTTATTTTTATGTGGTACTGAGGATGGAACCCAGCACTGTACTACTGAGCCACAAGCCCAGCCCCACAACTTTAATTTAAAAAGTTAAGTAAATAGTATATACTTTAGGTTTACAACTAAAGGGAAGATAGTTAATCACTGACGTGGACACTAAAAAAGGTTGTTGGGGCTGGGAACAGAGGTGGTTGCCTATAATCACATCAAATCGGGAGGGTGAGGTAAGAAGATAGTGTTCAATGCCACTTATTTTGACAGGGTCTTAAGTGAGACCCTCTCAAAACAGGGCTGGGAATGTAGTTCAGAATAGAGCACCTGCCTAGCATGAGCAAGGCCCTGGGTTCAATTCTCAGTAAAGAAAGAAAGAAAGAAAGAAAAAGAGAGAGAGAGAGAGAGAGAGAGAAAGAGAAAAGAAGGGAAGGAAGGAAGGAAGGAAGGAAGGAAAGGAAAGGAAAGGAAACAAGCCCTTAGGGGATGATGACCAAGCAGAAATAAGAGAAGCTGCCAGTGACTGCAGAAAGACATCTGTCTCTGGAAACAAGAATAGACACAGGCAAGACCAACAATGCAACCTTAGAGTTGCTGGCAGAGGCATCCTTTTGAGGGGATGAGGAGGCCCAGAAACTTCTGGACTAAAACTAGATGGCAGAGGTCATTTCAGTGGCAAAGATAAGGTAAAAGCTGGTGGGTGGTCACTCTACTGCATTCCCCCTGACTGCTGAAGGCAATTCTCGGTTCTTCCTCCCACCCCACTTTTCACCTTCTCCTTCATCCAAATCCCATGCCTTAAAAACCTTAAAATGCTCGGTGCAGCGGCACATGCCAGAAATCCCGGCAGCTCAGAAGGCTAAGGCAGGAGGATCACAAGTTGAAACTCAGCCTGAGCAACTTAATGAGGCCCTAAACAACTTAGTGAGACTCTGTTTCAAAATAAAAAATAAAAAGGGCTGGGGATATGGCTCAGTAGTAAAGCACCCCTGGGTTCAATCTATGGTACCAAAAAACCAAAACAAAACAAAACAAAAAAAAACTTTCAAAACTCTGTCTCCTGTTTTCCATCTCTTATTAGCACCACTGTTGGCTGGGCCCTCTGCTGCCTTCCCCTCGTTCTCTTTCAGATCACTGAATAATGCCCTCCCCTCATGCCACCTCATGTGCAACACAGCTTAAAACAAAGTTAACTGTATCTTCTGTGTGTCTGTGACATGAGACCTGGACACATGATTTTGTTCAATGATAGTGCTGTAAGGGAGTCACTCGAAAGCAAAAAAACACAAAAGACACTTTTCCTCAAGAGTATTTCCTGCTTAAGAAGATGAAATTGCAAGTTGACCAACACAAAGCTAAGTGGAAGCGATTCTGCTCCTACCACCCCCAACAGGCAGAGGTACTCATATATACACCTTCCCTCCAGTCTATCCTTCCTCTGTGCTCTAGATCTTGCATTATAATCATACATTCACATTTACCCTTCCCTAACAATAGCATGCTTTTCTCAACATCGCCAATATTTACACGGTAGGCCTTGATTTTAACAAGATAAGGCTCTGTCCTAACAGTTTACAAATAAGAACACAAACACACAGTCACTATTACCCACTAAGTTCCACACCATTCTTAAGACTATATTTTCAAAGTAAAACCATTCAGGGTTTGGATCAGCTCAGTGGTAGAGCACTCATTCAACATGCTCCAGGCCCTGGATTTGACCCCCAGAACTGCAAATTAAAAAAAAAAAAAAAAAAAAAAAAAAAAAAAAAAAAAAAAACTTACTAAATAAAACCAGTTCATACCTGTCTTAGTTTTTCCTTATGCTTTTCAACTTGTGCATTTAGTTCTTCTTGCATTCTTAAACGAGCAGCTGCTAAAGCCTCTTGTCGTTTAACAACAACATCAGGTTCTAAAACATCAGGAAAAAATGTGAGATAAGGCATCTTCTACAATATAAAACAAACTTCTCAGTGTCTGTAAGTATAGATGTACAAATGTTAGACAACACCAAAAAATATTCATGTGAGTAATCCTACCCCCTCTGCACATGTTTTACTGCTTAAGTGACAGGTGACAATGGCTCAGCCATTGTTCTTCAGCCCTAAATGTCCACATTACCAGAAACAAATCTCTGCACTTGGGAGACTGAGGTGGAAGGATCCCTTAAGTCCAGTTCAAAACCAGCCTGGGCAACATGGTAAGCTTTGTTTCCTAAAACAGTTTTCTACCTCAATCTTGGTACTGACTTGTGTTTGTTTTGAGTTAGGGTCTCACCTGGCTCCTCTCAAAAAAGAAATGCAGATTTCTGTGTTCCCTACAGTAATTCTAATTCAGGAAGTCTGGGACAATGGCCCTGTTAATGAAATACAAGTGGTGTGAGGTTCACAGTGAGATTCCATTATATAAACTGAGTACCTCACGCACACTCTACTCTATCTTTAGGTTGACCAGAACTCCAAAAGGTAAAGAAAGTTTTCTGAATCTTTTCCCCCCTTATTTTTGGTACAGGGGATTGAACCCAGAGGTGCTTTACTCTGAGCCACATCCTCAGTCCTTTTTATTCTTTGAGATAGGGTCTTGCTAAGTTGCTGGTGCTGGCCTCAAAATTGCAACCTTTCTGCCTCAGCCTCCCAAGTCACTGGGATTTACAGGATTTACAAGTGGATTTACAATGTACCACCAAGTATGGCTAGTTCTCTGAATCTTTACCAGTCACTTAATTAGCCCATATGTATATCAGAAAAAGGTAAAAATTCATAGGAATTCTATCCTTGTTTCTACAGAAAAGAAAAATCTTTCCAACTAACATTCAAAATATTAACGAGGGGCTAGGGATAGCTCAGTTGGTAGTGCTTGCCTCGAATGCACAAAGCCCTGGGTTCAATCCCCAGCACCCAAAAGAAAAAAAAAAAAAAGAAAAAATATTAACGAGTGCCCAGTTTATGTTTTTATCTAATTTGTAAAGTAAACTTTCCCTCCTAACTCAGTACTGTAGAGACTCAGATGCATGAAGATATGTGTTGCTTTGGAGCTGGGGTCTTGATATGTTGCCAAGGCTTGCCTCAGGCTCCTGGGCTCAAGCAACTCTCCTGCCTCAGCATCCCGAGTAGCTCAGAATACATGCCAGGCTAATTTATTTAATTATGTTGCTATTCTCAAAACATTTAACATTTCTTTTGGATACATCCACAGAAAGTGTACCATCTTATTAGTGAAAAGATTACTTTTTGAGATGGAGTTTTTTGAAACAACCAAATGTAATTAGAAATCAGATCTGAGAATTTAGTGAAGAATCAAAATGAAGTAAATATGAAAAGCTAAGGCTGAGTTTTTAATCACTCACAAAGATTCTCATGATAAAACTCAGTAGACAGATCCACTTGTACCAAGAAACTGTTTTCATTTTAATACATCCTAAAATTAATAATCATGTAACAAGATATGCATTAAGTGCACTATATGCCATCAGGCAGACAGGCTGAATTTTCCAAACTCATTAAAATCTCTGAAACAGGGCTAGGATGTAGCTTAGCAGTAGAGTGCTTACCTAGCATGTTTGAGACACTGGTTTCAATCCCCCAGTGCCATCCAAAAAAAAAAAAAAAAAAAAATCCAGATTACCTTCATTTCTATTGTCAAAGTTTAAGATAGTTTGAAACTTGCCAATAAAAAATAATCTTTGAATCAAAAACGGAATTACACATACACCAAAATCAACTTCAGGGGTATAAAGTACTCCTCCCCATATATAAAGAAGCATTATGTACTTGTTATTCTTAACAGTGAACTTTTAAATACTACAAAAAGCAGGTGTCAAGTCACTGAGACACTAACCCACAGCCGCTTCAGCTTGGTCCAGTTGCCTCTGCCTCAAGGACCTCAGCCTGGCGGAGAGCTTCTGAAAGACCACATAGAGAAGGATGCAGCTGAACAGGATGTACCAACCATAGGAGGCCAGCAGGGAGCCCACTGAAAAGAAGAAAATAACTTTAAGACACTAAAAATGACATTACCATAAATCTCAACAACGATAAATAAGCGTAGTTCCTGCCCTAAAATCCTTCTCGGTCTAGGAGAAGAAATGGTCTCTTAAAAAAAGAGCATGCAACAATTTGGGGATCACTGAGCAGGGAGACCGCTCAATCATCTGGGACAACAGTGGGGCAGTATGGACGGTGGAGAGCACAGCACTAGGTTTTGAAGGATGAAGAGGGGCTTATCCCACTCGGGATGGCAAAGATCTTTCAGAATTTAGAAAATCACATGTAAAGGAGTGACAGCAAGGGGTCCTGGGCGTGGGGGTGGGGGTGGGGCTAGAATCAAACGTTAAGGGTCGAGTGACTCCAGGAACAGCAGCAGGAAGGGTTTGCTGAGCACAATGTACAGGACTACAGCAAGCAAGGTCCGCGGGCGCCACCCAAAGATGGGCAGTTCTTGAGAAGGCATCTGCGCGAGGTCCCGGCCGCCGCCCAGGGCCTGCGTGCGAGGCTAACGCCCGACTGCCGACCAGGCCTCCTGGGCCCTGCCCGGAGCGCGGCGGAGGACGACCCACCGAACATGGCGGCGCGCCGAAGAGATGGTACACGCGCCCCACTTCACCAAGGCCGCGGCAACTCACCTGTGACGTGCAGGAAGCGCAGTCCCTCAGTCTCCAGCGCCGGCCGCGCGGACAGCTGTTCCCCTTCCCGCTCCATGGCCACCACTGCTGCCGAGCCCTACCGCGTCGCCTCCATCCGGGTACTTCCGACCGGTCCCTACGTACACGTGGCGCGCCCCAACGTGGCGGTGGGCCCTGCCAATCGTGTCTCGACCCGTTCCGACGCTCGGCCAATCACAGAGGGGGTGCCCCCGAGGGGCGGGGCGAAAACTGGCAAGATACAACCCGGACGGGCAAGGCCGGGTTAGGCTGGGCAGTTCAGTCTCCATACTGTTTTCAGTGAGGGAGATTAGCTGACCTCTTTCTGTAATTTCTTGTGGAATTTGTACATTTATACTGATTGGACACTGAGTCAAGAAAGTTAGCGTCCACCCAGGGTTAGCATTTGCGCCCACTACTTGTCCGGGTCCCTAAAGAAACAGAGCTCAGCGTTTTGGCGATTCCCAGCCTTTGAGAGTTGACCAAGATCCGCCCCAACAAAGCTGTAAACACGAAATACAGCGGCTTCTTTCTCCTTCTTTAAGGCCAAGAAAGTCTCCACTGATCCTAAAGGTTCTTTCTGCAGAATCAAAACCTCTTGGAAGAATTACCATAGCAGTGGCACTAACACTTGTTCATGGTTACTGTGTGTTAAAGGATATTATCACAGTTATTTATAATAGTGCCCTGGCTGTTTCCTCTGCCCGCAATGCCTTCCTCCACCCCCTTCAACTACTCAAATGTCACACCTCTTTGGTGACTGTAACTACCATGTTTGGAATTTGACCTTTGGATTTTGAGGAAGTGCACTTACCTAGCTGTGTATCAAAAGAAGTGTTGAGAATTAGGAATATGACAAAGTGAAAAAAATAGTGAACAGGTCCTATTACCAATTTTTTTTTTTTAACCCCAAATTGGGTACTTCTTCCTTCTTGGAATTGTGGAACCAATAACAAGATTCAGCTCTGATTGAGCGGTCAAGGAGACTTTTCTTCTTGACCAAGAATAGTGGGGTTGGGAAAATAGACTCGCAAATCATTCTCAGCTCTGGGGGATTGGTAAATTACAGTTACATGGTATAAGAAATGAGGGGGAAGCATAGGGTAATAAAGGGAAAGACTCTTCATGTCTTCTCTGAGTGGAGATTTTCTCTCAATTCTGGTGTCACCTTTTTTTAAATGGTTTTTCCTTGTGGCAATTGTCACCTGTCATTGCGGGGGTTGGTGGAGGAGTGTCATTTAGCCTGCAGATGAGATGATAGAGGTTGTCTGGCAATCACTCCCGCAGTTATTTTAGATCCAACCAAGTTTCAGCTGGCTCACCTGACTGAGGAACTTCTGATCTTCAGGCAGGCATCCAGTCCTTCAAGATAAGCAGGGTTGGGGGAGGGGTGTAGAAATTCAATTAGGTCACCTAGACAGTACAAGATTAGGGTGGGGTAACAATGATAATGTCAGAATGTCACACTGCTGCCATGGCCAGGAGTGGCGTGGGGAAGGCACACACCATCAAGCTGGAAGACCACCGATGCTTTTCCTTCTTTAGTTTGCCAAGAAATTTCTCAACCAGGACAGTGCACTAAACTCACCAAGTGCTCCTAGCAGTATATTCAGAAGCAGTAAAGGAGAAGATTGCTATGATTTGGGGTTATTTTTGTTATTGTTTTGTTTTGTTTTTGGTATAAGGGATTGAACTCAAGAGCAGTTAACCACTGAGCCATATCCCCAGTCCTTTTTGTTTTTTTTATTTTGAGGAAGGGTCTCACTAGGTTGCTGAGACTGGCTTTAAACCTGTGATTCATTCCCCTGCCTCAGTCTCTGAGCCACTGGGATTACAGGTGTATACTACCATGTCGGGAACTGTGGTTTGATACAGTTTGTTCTCCCAAACTCAGCTTAATCCCCTAAAGATTTGTGTTAGTGGAATTAAAAGGGGGAAAACTTAA
Source organism: Sciurus carolinensis (assembly GCF_902686445.1). Classification (NCBI taxonomy): domain Eukaryota; kingdom Metazoa; phylum Chordata; class Mammalia; order Rodentia; family Sciuridae; genus Sciurus; species Sciurus carolinensis. The sequence continues at coordinate 68,664,259 of NC_062214.1, forward strand.
TCTGACTGCGGTGTTTAGAGGTGGGGCCATAGGGAAGTTTCTAGATTAAATTAGGCCATTGGGGTGGAAACCCTAAAAGGGAAAGAGACCACATACACAGAAACACATGTACTTCACCTTGAGATGATGCAGTCAGGAGAAGCCCCTGAAGGAGGATTGAGAGTTCAAAGCCAGCCTCAGCAAAAGCGAGGTGCTAAGCAACTCAGTGAGACCCTGTCTCTAATAAAATACAAAACAGGGCTGGTGATGCGGCTCAGTGGTCGTGTGACCCTGAGTTCAATCCCCGGTTTACCTGCCCCCCCGAAAAAAGAAAAACCCCTGCAAGAACATGTACCATGCTATTGAGATTTTCATCCTCCATTCTGAGCTAAATAAACATCTTTTCTTTATAGAGTAAGCCTTCCTCAGGTACTTTTATTATAGTAGTGAAAAGCTAATAGAGATTCCTATTGAAGGACCTGAGTTCACGACCCTAGTAAAACCTCAAACCTCTTTTTCACCTTGACAGCCACTTTGAAAATGTATTCCTCAAATCAGGAAATTGAGAACTGTGAACATCATCAATTAAGGCTTTGAAGATAGTCACCAAATTGATGGGTTTATGAAGGAGTTTCATTTCTACCTTCTTTTTAAAAATTTAAACTGTGTTGGGGATCAACCAGTGCCTTAGGCATACTAGGCAAGTGCTCTACCATTGAACTACATCCCTGGTCCATATTTTCTCCTTCTTGATGTTCTCCTCTCAAATGATGAACCATCACTCTACTTTACAGTGATTTTTCACTTGTTCTGGCATCTTAACTGTGATGGGCTGACAGATCTGACTCCATGAGAATGTTATAGGGTAGACTCTAAGGGAAATAACTAAACAGACTCCATTTTGCTCTGAGACTCCATGTTACATAGGAAATAAGCTTCTCCCATGGGAACACCCTGCCTCTGTACCCATCATCAGTTACTTGGTGTGACATGTTTAATAATATACAATGGCAACTCCTATGTAGTGAAGAATTGCTCTCTTTTGATTCCTATTGCTCCTAAACAATGTACCATGTAAACAGTGATTGTGTGGATGTTAGTAACCATTCTTTAGTTTGTACCTAGGTAAGGGTCAATTTGACCCCCCTCCCCCTCTGTCGATGATCTCATGATGTTAGTTTGTAATTTTGAATCATAGCAACAGACACTTATGATTGATGTGATTTTTGGTATAAGAACCCCTACAACCCTGTGGTTGGGGCTGTTCTCCCAATAACCATTTTTTGGGGGCATTGTGTGAGACAGTCAGCTGGCCAGCTTAATAAAGACTCTCAAATTTGGACTTCTCAGTGGTGATCGGTCTGTTCTATTTCTTGCTATTATAACTGTAAGCGCAAAAGGACGGGAAGCATACCTGGACGGATTCAGAGAAGCCTTTATTCCTTTGCAGACTTGGGCGCCATTGGGACCCATTTTCTACATGGGGAAAATGACTGTCAGTTACAGAGAGGATTTTGGTTTTATAGGGTACAATGATGTAATCAGTGGGAGCTGTGTACGTGCAGTTTTGATAGTCAGGGGCTAGTTATAAAACTTTAATTTAGGAAGATAGTTGTAAAAAGGTTGAAATTCATTGTCTGGGAAGTTAAAAGTCCAGATCCCAGGGATGGGTACTCAAATCTTGCCCATTGGTATTTGCTGTGCTTCCTTTTAGGACTAATTAGCCATGGGGGAAGGTCATAGTTTAGGGCCCAGCGTTCAGTACCTGCCCCTTTCTCCCAGGGCCCATTGTTCCTTGGCTAGTTTCCTCTCCTGAGTCGCACCTTTCTCCATTTTTCTTTGGGGAGCTGTCTTTTAGGAATATTATTTTCCTTAACCCTTCAGTAACCATAATCAGAGCAATACTTGGTCTGAGATTAGCTTCAATTGTACCTTGGAGCTGGGGGGATATAACTCAGTGGTAGAGAACTCTTGTCTTGGTATGCACAGGCGTTGGCTTCAATCCCAAGCACCACAACATGACAAAATAAACCCCTTGCTGGGCATGTTGGTACATGCCTGTAATGTGACTCTGGAGGCTGAGACAAGAGGATCCCAAGTTCGAGGCCAGCCTCAGTGACTTAGCGAGGTTCTAAGCAACTTAAGGGAGACCCTGTCCCACAATAAAAACTAAAAAGTGTTGGAGTTATATAGTTCAGTAGTAAAATTCCTCTGGGTTCAATCCCCAGTACCCAAAAAACAGAAACAAACAAAAAAACTTGTGCATAGTGATGAACTGGTAAGAATGAGCACAGTTACCATTACCTGGCCTCTTTCATTGGGACTTTAGGTAAACCGCACTGGGGTCATGGTAGCAATTTGTAGTGCCTCTTTCTTCTCTCAGGAAGTTTGTACTTAGAAAAGGGATCACAGTACAACGGTTTCAATCAATGCTTGGGAGTAGAGTTTATTTTATATAGTACTTAACAATTAAGATAACTTTTAACAGACGGCTCTCCGCCTTAAAAAGTGGTGTCAGATTAAGATTTGAAAACTTCAAGGATGTAAGAACCCAGAAACCACTCCGGACACAGGAACTCATATAGGAGAGTTTATTAAGCAAACAGGCAGAGTGTCTCCCTGCAGGGTAAGAGAGAAAACTAGAGGAAAAGAGAGAGAGAGAGAGCACATGCAAGAGAGAGTGAAAGCCAGAAGAAAGCATGAAAAGCAAGGAGGAGATAAAAAGAGAGTGGTGGGGGAACTAACTATTCTTAAGCAGTTCAATTCCATGGGCTAACAGGGGACCAATAACAGAGAAAGATACTTGCAGGCTGACTGATGAACCAATAGCTAGCTAGGATGTTCACAGACTGACAGTAGTTGGGAGGTGGGGAAATGACTGCAGTGTAAAGGGCGGGGGAGGAGCTTTATATTATATTATAAAGGATGCTGCAGTTCATATTATCTCTGAGCTCACAGTGTAGCTCAGGACTCAAGATGCTCACAGTAGCCATGGAGGAAGATCCAAAAATGCAAAAATTTATTGTTAACAGCTTTCACCCTCTATCAACAAATTAAGTCAACCTTCATCTTGTTAAATGGAGGAAAGAATTTGGTGTATTCATCCACCCTGTGTCTACAATCGTCAAGATGGAATAAATTACAACATTTAGTTTTTCTCATTAAAAAGTGAGACTTGGGACTGGGATTGTAGCTCAGTGGTAAGAGCACTTGCCTAGTGTGTGTGAGACACCGGGTTCGATCCTCAGCACCACATAAAAATGAATAAAAAATAAAAAGTAAGACTCCTCTCTTGCTGGGTGGGGAGGCACACACCTGTAATCCTAGCGGCTCAGGAGGCTAAGGCAGGAAGATTGTGAGTTCAAAGCCAGCTTCAGCAAAAGCAAGGTGCTAAGCAATTCAGTGAGACTCTGTCTAAATAAAATAAGGTTGGAGATGTGGCTCAGTGGTCAAATGACCCTGAGTTCAATCTCCGGTACCCACCCCCCGGCCCCCACAAAAAAAAAAAAAACAAAAAAAAAAACTCTGCTTTTTGCTTTCTGCCTGTCATGAACTGAGCGGCTTTCCTCTGCCACTCCCTTTTTTTTTTTTTTTATTTTATTGTAAACAAATGGGATACATGTTGTTTCTCTGCCTGTACATGGCGTAAAGGCATACCATTTGTGTAATCATAAATTTACATAGGGTAATGCTGTTTGATTCATTCTGTTATTTTTTCCCTTCCCCCCCACCCCTCCCACCCCTCTTTGCCCTCTATACAGTCCTTCCTTCCTCCATTCTTGCCCCCCTCCCTAACCCTAACTCTAACCCTAACACTAACCCCTTCCACCCCCCATTATGTGTCATCATCCACTTATCAGCGAGATCATTCCTCCTTTAGTTTTTTGAGATTGGCTTATCTCACTTAGCATGATATTATCCAATTTCATCCATTTGCCTGCAAATGCCATAATTTTATCATTCTTTATGGCTGAGTAATATTCCATTGTACATATATACCACAGTTTCTTTATCCATTCATCAATTGAAGGACATCTAGGTTGGTTCCACAATCTGGCTATTGTGAACTGAGCACCTATGAACATTGATGTGGCTGTATCTCTGTAATATGCTGATTTTAAATCCTTTGGGTATAGGCCAAGGAGTGGGATAGCTGGGTCAAATGGTGGTTCCATTCCAAGTTTTCTAAGGAGTCTCCATACTGCTTTCCAGAGTGGCTGCACTAATTTGCAGCCCCACCAGCAATGTATGAGTGTACCTTTCTCCCCACATCCTCGCCAACACCTGTTGCTGCTTGTATTCTTGATAATCGCCATTCTAATTGGGGTGAGATGGAATCTTAGGGTGGTTTTGATTTGCATTTCTCTTATTACTAGAGATGTTGAACATTTTTCCATATGTTTGTTGATTGCTTGTACATCTTCTTCTGTGAAGTGTCTGTTCATTTCCTTAGCCCATTTGTTGATTGGATTATTTGCATTCTTGGTGTAGACTTTTTTGAGTTCTTTATAGATTCTGGAGATTAGTGCTCTATCTGAAGTATGATTGGCAAAGATTTTCTCCCAGTCTGTAGGCTCTTTCTTTGCATTACTGATAGTTTCCTTTGCTGAGAGAAAGCTTTTTAGTTTGAATCTATCCCAGTTGTTGATTCTTGCTTTTATTTCTTGTGCTATGGGAGTCCTGTTGAGGAAGTCTGGTCCTAAGTAGACATGTTGAAGCTCTGAACCTACTTTTTCTTCTATAAGATGCAAGGTCTCTGGTCTGATTCCGAGGTCCTTAATCCATTTTGAGTTTAGTTTCATGCATGGTGAGAGATATGGGTTTAGTTTCATTCTGTTGCATATGGACTTCCAATTCTCCCAGCACCATTTGTTGAAGAGGCTATCTTTTCTCCATTGCATATTTTTGGCCCCTTTGTCTAGTATGAGAAAATTGTATTTATTTGGGTTTGTGTCCATGTCCTCTATTCTGTACCATTGATCCACCTTTCTATTTTGGTACCAATACCATGCCGTTTTTGTTACTATTGCTTTGTAGTAGAGTTGAAGATCTGGTATTGCGATACCCCCTGCTTCACTCTTTCTACTGAGGATTGCTTTAGCTATTCTGGGTTTTTTATTCTTCCAGATGAATTTTATAATTGCTTGCTCTATTTCTGTAAGGTACATCATTGGGATTTTAATTGGAATTGCATTGAATCTGTATAGCACTTTTGGTAGTATGGCCATTTTGATAATATTAATTTTTCCTATCCAAGAACATGGGAGATCTTTCCATCTTCTGAGGTTTTCTTTAATTTCTTTCTTTAGTGTTCTGTATTTCTCACTGTAGAGGTCTTTCACCTCTTTTGTGAGATTGATTCCCAAGTATTTTATTTTTTTCGATGCTATTGTGAATGGGGTAGTTTTCCTAATTTCTCTTTCTGAAGATTCATCACTTATGTATAAAAATGCCTTAGATTTATGTGCATTGCTCTTATATCCCGCTACTTTACTGAATTCACTTATGAGATCTAAAAGTTTTCTGCTGGAATTTCCTGGTTCCTCTAAGTATATAATCATATCATCAGCAAATAGGGATAGTTTGAGTTCTTCTTTTCCAATTCGTATCCCTTTAATTTCTTTGGTCTGTCTAATTGCTCTGGCTAGAGTTTCAAGGACGATATTGAAAAGAAGTGGTGAAAGAGGGCATCCCTGCCTTGTTCCAGTTTTAAGAGGGAATGCTTTCAGTTTTTCACCATTTAGAATGATATTAGCCATGGGCTTAGCATAGATGGCCTTTACAATGTTAAGGAATGTTCCCACTATCCCTATTTTTTCTAGTGTTTTGAGCATGAAGGGGTGCTGTATTTTATCAAATGCTTTTTCTGCATCTATCGAAATAATCATGTGATTCTTGACTTTAAGTCTATTGATATGGTGAATTACATTTATTGATTTCCTGATGTTGAACCAACCTTGCATCCCTGGGATGAAACCCACTTGATCATGGTGCACTATCTTTTTAATATGTTTTTGTATGCGATTTGCTAAAATTTTGTTGAGAATTTTTGCATCGATGTTCATTAAGGATATTGGTCTGAAATTTTCTTTCCTCGGTGTGTCTCTGTCTGGTTAGGTATCAGGGTGATATTGGCTTCATAGAATGAGTTTGGGAGGGTTCCCTCCGCTTCTATTTTATGGAATACTTTGAGGAGTATTGGAATGAGCTCTTCTTTAAAGGTTTTGTAGAACTCGGCTGAGAACCCATCTGGTCCTGGACTTTTCTTTGTTGGTAGGCTTTTGATGACTTCATCTATTTCTTGAAATTGGTCTATTTAAATTGTGTATGTCCTCCTCCTTCAGTTTAGGCAATTCATATGTCTCTAGAAACCTGTTGATGTCTTCAAAATTTTCTATTTTGTTGGAGTATAGATTTTCAAAATAGCTTCTAATTATGCTTTGTATTTCAGTCGTGTCTGTTGTGATATTTCCTTGTTCATTCTGAAATTTAGTGATTTGGGTTTTCTCTCATCTTCTCTTTGTTAGTGTGGCTAAAGATTTATCAATTTTGTTTATTTTTTCGAAGAACCAACTATTTATTTTGTCAATTCTTTGTATTGTTTCTTTTGTTTCAATTTCGTTGATTTCAGCTCTGAGTTTAACTATTTCCTGTCTTCTACTACTTTTGGTGTTGGTCTGTTCTTCTTTTTCTAGGGCTTTGAGCTGTAGTGTTAGGTCGTTTATTTTTTGAGTTTTACTTCTTTTATTAAATGCGCTCCATGAAATAAATCTTCCTCTAAGTACCGCTTTCATAGTGTCCCAGAGATTTTGATAGGATGTTTCTTTGTTCTCATTTACCTCTAAGAATTTTTTAATTTCCTTCCTAATATCTTCTGTTATCCATTCATCATATAATAGCATATTGTTTAATCTCCAGGTGTTGGAGTAGTTTCTGTTTTTTACTCTTTCATTTATTTCTAACTTCAATCCATTATGATCTGATAGAATACAAGGTAGTGTCTCTATCTTCTTGTATTTGCTAACATTAGCTTTGTGGCATAATATATGGTCTATTTTAGAGAAGGATCCATGTGCTGCTGAGAAGAAAGTGTATTCGCTCTTGGTTGGATGGTATATTCTATAAATGTCTGTTAAGTCTAAATTATTGATTGTGTTATTGAGATCTATGGTTTCTTTGTTCAATTTTTGTTTGGAAGATCTGTCCAGTGGTGAGAGAGGCGTGTTAAAATCACCTAGTATTATTGTGTTATGGTCTATTTGGTTTCTAAAATTGAGAAGGATTTGTTTGACATATATGGATAAGCCACTGTTTGGGGCATAGATGTTTGTGATTGTTATATCTTGCTGATTTATGCTTCCCTTAAGCAGTATGAAATGTCCTTCTTTATCCCTTCTGACTAACTTTGGCTTGAAGTCCACATTATCTGAAATGAGGATGGATACTCCAGCTTTTTTGCTGAGTCCATGTGCATGGTATGTTTTTCCCCATCCTTTCACCTTTAGTCTATGGGTATCTCTTTCTATGAGGTGAGTCTCTTGCAGGCAACATATTGTTGGATCTTTCTTTTTAATCCAATATGCCAGTCTGTGTCTTTTGATTGATGAATTCAGGCCATTAACATTCAGGGTTATTATTGAGATATGATTTGTATTCCCGGTCATTTGGTTCATTTTTTAAATTTTATTTATTTATTTATTTTTTTGACACAACTTGGTTCCTCCTTTATTTGACAGTTCCTTTAGGATAATTCCTCCCTTTGCTGATTTGCTTCTTTGTTTTTCATCTCTTCCTCATGGAGTATTTTGCTGAGAATGTTCTGTAATGCTGGCTTTCTTTTTGTAAATTCTTTTAGCTTTTGTTTATCATGGAATGATTTTATTTCATCATCAAATTTGAAGGTAAGTTTTGCTGGGTATAAGATTCTTGGTTGGCATCTATTTTCTTTCAGAGCTTGAAAAATGTTGTTCCAGGCCCTTCTAGCTTTTAGGGTCTGGATTGAAAAATCTGCTGGTATCGTATTGGTTTCCCCCTGAATGTAATTTGATTCTTTTCTCTCACAGCCTTTAAAATTCTGTCTTTATTTTGTATGTTCGGTATTTTCATAATAATGTGCCTTGGTGTGGGTCTGTTGTAATTTTGTGTATTTGGAGTCCTATACGCCTCTTGAACTTGATTTTCCATTTCATTCTTCAGATTTGGGAAATTTTCTGATATTATTTCATTGAATAGAGTGTTCATTCCTTTGGTTTGTTTCTCTAAGCCTTCCTCAATCCCAATAATTCTCAAATTTGGCCTTTTCATGATATCCCATAGTTCTTGCAGATTCTGTTCATGATTTCTTACCATCTTCTCTGTTTGTTCAACTTTGTTTTCAAGGTTAAATATTTTGTCTTCAATATGTGAGGTTCTGTCTTCCAGGTGTTCTATCCTATTGGTTGTGCTTTCTATGGAGTTCTTAATTTGGTTTATTGTTTCCTTCATTTCAAGGATTTCTGTTTGTTTTTTTTTTCAATATCTCTAACTCTTTATTGAAATGATCTTTTGCTTCCTGTATTTGCTCTTTTAACTGTCGATTAGTGCTATCATTCAATGCCTGCATTTGCTCTTTCATCTCATCATTCAATACCTGCATTTGCTCTTTCATCTCATCATTTGCTTCCCTGCTCATTTTAATAATGTACATTCTGAACTCCCTTTCTGTCATTTCTTCTGCCATGCTGTCGTTGGATTTTATTGATGTAACATCTAGATTTGTTTGGGGCATTTTCTTCCCTTGTTTTCTCATTGTTCAGGAATCAGTGGGTCATTAAGATATTGCAGATTTCCTCTATTGACTTATAATGTCCCTGAAGATTGCTAGTTATATCCCCTCTTATCCTTCAGTAGTCTGCAGTCTTGGAGGAAGTTGATAATGTGGTGCTCCACAAGGAAGCTGCCTCTCTGAGGTTGGTGACCCTCAGGTGGGGTATATTCCCTGATAGTGGGCAGAGGTGCCTCCACTTGTTGACCAATGGTCATCCAAAGGGGAACTAGGCTGTGGGCTGAGGCATGGCCTGTTTGTTCCTGTGTCTCTGGTTTTACCGACCTTGTGGGAAACCTCACCTGGCAGGGTAGACTCACCCGGTGGGGAGGTCTCGCTGGTCAGTTCCCCTCCTAGAGGTTCCCCTCAATCTACAACTATCGCCTGGGCTGGGCTGTCTTCCTCTGCAATGTTCCCAGGGGCCCGGACCTACCTCCTGGGCCTGGGAGCCTCACCCTTCGCAGGCGAGTGTCCTTAGGCTGCCTCTCCTCAGAGAATCTGCCCGCCGCCCTGGAAACTTCGTTCCGCCCCTAGGCGTGTTTCGGCGCGGCTCTTCCAGCAAGAAGCCGCCTAGCTCCTGGGACCCTGCTCTGCACCTAATCGCCTGGCTATGCGGCCCCTCCTCTGAGCCACCACCTGGAGCCCCGTACAATAGCTCCAAGACCCAGAGACCCACCACACACCTCCTCCTCCGGACAGCCGCCCAGTTTCCGACACAGTCACTAGGAGTCCAAGCAACTCACTTCGCGTCTCCTCCTCCCGCCAACCGCCCGTAGCCCTAGGCAGTCACTCCGAGTCCAAATGACCCGCCGTGTTCCTCCTCCTCTTCCTCGGGGTAGCCCCCCAGGTGTTCAGGAGCGGTAGCTCGGAGACCAAGGGACCCACCGCACTCCTGCTCCAGGCAGGCCATCGGTGTTCAGGAGTGGTCGCTTTGAGTCCAAACAACTCACCACTCACCTCCTCCTCTGGCAACCGCCTGTGGCTCTGATGCAGTCACTCCTAGACCCAGCGACCCCCCTGCCGGGCTTCTCCTCTTCCTCCGGGCAACCCCCCTGGTGTTCGGAAGTGGTCGCTCTGAGTCCAAACAGCTCGCCACGCAGCTCCTCCTCTGGCAACCGCCTATGGCTCTCTACTTCACAAAGTTCCCTGCGTTCCAGCTCTGCCACTCCCTTCTGCCATGATGTTCTGCTTTACCTCTGACCCTAAGCAATAGTGTCAGCTGATCATGGACTGAAATGATTAAACTGTGAGCCAAAATAAACTTTTTCTTCTCTAAGCTGTTTTTCTCAGGTTTATTGGTTACAATTACTCAAGCTTGCTAACACGAATAGCTACTAATTACTGCATAATTCTTTACATGGTATATATATGTGTGTGATATATGTGTATATCTAACTGTATGTATATGCATACCCATATTCTCTTTAATCTCTTTAACATATCCTGTATTCCTAGAATTTTACCCATTTTTTCACTAATATTTACAAGGATATGAAGAGAAGAACAATCTTGAATATATGTATCATTTCATACCTGGATATAAATTTCTAGAATTAGTAGGTCAAAGCGTACAGAAATTATTGTCGAATTTATTGAGCACATGAAATATGACAAAACCATATAAAACCTCATGATGAAAAATATTACTGCAGAACAGATTTTTGTGCATGACAGAGGGAGGGTGAGAGGCAGAATAAGACAAATTGAATGAAGAACACAGAAAATATCTGAATAAATCCTGTGTGCATAAACCCTTGATTATGAGCTTTTCCGTTTCTTTCATCCTGGTCCATCTTACATGAACAATATCTCATTGTTGGTTCCTTCCCTGATTACATTTGCTGTTGAACACCTTTAAAAATATGTTATTCTTATTTCTTGTTTTGTGAATAACTTTTTCATAACTTTGTTCAAAATTCTCACTTACTTTTCTGTCATGTTATATATTCCAGATTTGCAAAATAAAAATCCCATTTAGAGCAATCTTCTGTTGTCATATGTATTTGTTTTGCAGGTACTCATAATAATCTTGCCCCTCTGTATTTCGTTGTATCACTTTCATCACCAAAAAAATGGTCAGTTATTAAAAGAACAACTATTTCTTTTGTAAGTCTCCAGCTCATCTAATATTTCCCCCAAACCTAGCAATTATTAACTAATTCTTCATTAGGCTCTTATTGCATATTACCTCATGGTTTATTTATATTCAAATTTCTAATTCCCTTAATGAATCCACTTTTTCTTATACTTCTTTCTATTTATTATTAATTAACACCAAATGCTCCTGGATCACAAGGGCCTCTACTTTTACATTTAGCTCTGATGTATTCTTTGGCCCATGAGTTACTTACAAGTATGTTTTGATACTTTGAAGTACATATGGTAGTTTTTTGATATTAATAACTTGATTACTTGTAATAACAATATAATTTGTCAATTCTTTATATTTTGTGAGCCACAGTGGCCAAATTAATGAAGTATTAATAAAAATCCTGTGTTTAATGATTTTTTTAATGTATTGTCCAATTGTTCTTTATATGTCCATTATATCAAGCTTGTTTACTCTATGGATTTGTCAGTGTTCTTTGCAGTTCTACCAATTTTGTTCTATTTAGAATGGAATTATTAATTTTCCTAGTGAAACAAACCATTTACAAACATGTAGCAACACTGGTTGTTGTAGTAAAAAATAAAAAGATAACTGGTAAATAAAAACTGAGAATTTGTTAGCAGTGGTCCACTTTATGCTTTGAATGTAGCCCTTACTGCTCTGCCACTGCAACTTAATTTTTAAATGGATATGTTTCTTTCTCTTCCTTTCTCCTTATTCTTCTCTAATCTATTCCCCTCCCTAATATCAGGGGAAACAGGATTATCTTTCTTCCCATCCTAGGCAGAGTTATCTCTCCCTGAGTACACACCCACCACAGGAAGGAAGTAATCCAGACTTTGGGGATGGTACCAGATCTCAGAAATGATTCTCCCTAATTAACAAGTGAATTACAACTCCAGACAGAGAACACCTGGAATTTAGTTTTTGAGGCACGTCTTTTAAAGCCCCCTGTTCCTGCTGAGGGGCAGAATCACAGCCTTTGGGACAGGAATCCTGTTTCTCCTTTGCTAACAAAGCAATATACCTTTCCTTTTCATTTTTCTCAAAACTGTGTCCTTGTTATTGAATTGGCATCAGGGATAAGGACTGGGCTTTTGGTAATAGTTCCACAGAAACCAGGTCCTTCTGGGTGTTGCATGTCTCTCACTGGTACAAATTCCTGCTTGAACATGAAAGAGGTTAACCTGAATGAACCTAATGTCCTATAAAATCACAAACTGAAATTATTGGGGTCTAGGACAAACTGGGCTAGGACAACCCCCTTTTTCTTGCTTCTGAGACATGGAGATGGAGGTTAAGTTCTGGGCACAGCTCTTTCCTCTGGTCAGTTTTGTAAAATCCTCACTTAGACCAATAGAATAATCTTACAAGGTGTTCTTTGGCTTTTTTCTCACCAGGTCTCAACTATTAAATTGGTACTGAAATAATCTTGCTCAGTCCATATTAACTCAGGGAATGTCCCCAAAAATCTCATGAGTGCTAAGTGCTGCTATGTAATCCAGGCCAGAGACTCAACGCAAGCTACTCTTAGGTAATGAACATGATCAGGGAGAAGTTACCATAGGACATTATCCCATAACTCATCATCAGTGAGGCTATAGCTGAAAGTTTGGTCCTTGTCCCCATTGCCAATTCAATAATGAGGAAAGCTTGAGATAAAGGAAAAAGGTTTACTACTTTTGCTAGAAAAGGAGAAAGTAGGGGACTCTTGTCCCAGAGGCTATGATTCTGCCCCTCAGCAGGAACAGAGGTGATTCATAGGCTATATTCCAGGTGTTTTCTGTTGGAGTTGTAATTCACTTGTTAATTTGGGAGAATCATTTCTGAGACCTTCTGTACCATCCCCAAAGTCTGGATTACTTCCTGTGGTGGGTGTGTACTCAGGGAGAGATAACTGCCTAGGATGGGGAAGAAAGGTAATCCTATTTCCCCTGATATTAGAGAGGGGAATAGATTAGGGAGGAACAGGGAGAGAGGAAGGGAAAGAAACATATCCATTTAAAAATTAAGATGCAGTGGCAGAGCAGTAAGGGCTATATTCAAAGCATAGAGTGGACCACTGTTACAAGGCTGCTGATCAAGGAGTCACATTCAGTAAAGCAGCTCATAAATAATGGAACAGAGAGCTGCCTAAATATGATGGAAGTAGCCTCCCTGGGTCTTAATTGCGGAAAAGAAAAAATTAAAAATTTTTTTGGGTGCCAGGGCTTCACGCTAATAAGCACACTCTACCACTGAGGTAGACCCCCAGTCACAAGTGGAATAATTTTAATCATCCTATCATTAGCAGAGGTGATGGGTGGGATATGATGGGTTGGAATGTCATTGAAGACATTGTGAGAGTTAAGTCTAATCCATAATCCAGCCCAAGAAGAAGCAGACCTTAAGACTAAGTCTTAACAGAAGACACTGTGTGGTTCTGTCTTCCCAGACTGTTGGGAGCTGAAGGCACAGTTCTTGGTAACTTAGGCATCTTGTATATGCCTTACAAGAACAGTTTATCAGTTGATCAGCAGTCATCAAAAACTGTTAGGGACTATTTAGAAGAGCATTTCTTACATTTAGAATAACCAAAGGGGCTTTAAAAAACCCAAACCAAAGAAAGAGGATAACTACTCAGGTAGCCAAGGCACTGGTAATTTTTGGTACTGGGGATTGAAACATCCCCAACCCTTTGTAGTTTTTAATGAATTTTGAGACAGGGTCTTGCTAGGTTGCTTAGAGCCTCACTAAAATGCTGAGGCTGGCCACACACTTGCAATCCTCTTGTTTTTTAAATATACCAGCACTCGTATATTTAAAAAATCCTTCCCAGTGTCATACTGTCAGGGTTAAGGAACCATTGATATTTGAGGGGAACTACTGGCAGCTGAACACCAAATAAGTCATAGTGTCCAGGAGGAATGTATGACTTATCCTGCTACCAGGGAAGCCAAGATTTCCCCTACTGATGTACTACAGATTGAAAGATGCTGCCCTCTGTCATACCCCATTATCCAACAAATAGAAGTCACAGTGTCCTCTATAATATTTCAAATCAATTTGTTAATCTGTATTATGTTTGCATATAGGTTTAACTGAAAAGGTCAAAGGATGCTGATTTGTTTGAATCCTAAAGCCTGGATGCCTTTAGGAAAAATCTGAATGTAAACATTTCACAGATGATGGGGATGCCTACCTAGAAACACCATCCTCCTGAATTTCCAACTTAAACCTATCCTTACACCTCAATTCAAATATACCACAATGACAAGCAATTTGGCAGCACAGTGAGTGGCCTTTATTTTTTACCATTTGTAGAAAACTGACATTTAGACTTCAAAATTTATATTATAAAATTATCAGCAGCAATTTAAAACATTTCAAGATGATGAGATTCTACTTTGCTGACACAAATAAGGCTGTTATTCCATGTTCAAAAAGTAAGATTTGTCCCAAGGGAGCCTATTAGTAGATATCCACCACCTTGCTCAGGACCCATTTGTGACTGTGTCTTCTTCCATCTCTTCTTCGCCATCATCGGTGGGCCCTGAGGGTGGGGGGAAGAAAAACAAAACAAAACAAAACAAAACAAAAGTCATGTCAGTTTTAGAGAACCTGTTAGCTTAGTAGGTGAGTGCCCATTCTGTGGCTACTGTATACCAGGCACTGGACTAGGTACAAAAAGACCCAGAACAGGCCGTTTCTGGGGAACTTAACAGTCCTTTGTCAAACTGTCTTTGGCAGGTACTGAAAGGTATAATCAATTTCCAAGGAAAAGGGGTCACAAAGGTGTTTTGTTTTTACTAAAGTCAAAACCATTGCCTCATATTGTAGTTGATGATTAATTCATTTTTTGTGAAAACAAAAAGTTTATATACCTGTGCTTTAAACTCTTGCACTACAATGGGCAAAGAAACTAGAAATACTCAAAAAGCATTTGGGTATCCACTACTTGCTAGACTTTACTGTCAATGACTTTACTGTCTCTAAATAAGGGAATATGGCAAAAACAGCCACTTGTTAACAATATAAGGCAGATTTTTTTTGGTCAATATATTCTGAAAAAGGAAATAATGTTTATGCCTCTTGCTTCTACAGCTGGGTCCAAATACCAGATTTCTAGATGTAAAACTACAAAGAAGGAATGCCTTTGTTAGAGCTACTTGGAAACCTGGGACCACCAAGCAATGGAGCACCATTCTTGATGTCTGAACCTCTTCCCTACTGTACTTTTGATTACACTTTAAATCCTGATATCCTTAAGACTCAATCAAAACATCCTAGGTGGGGAGCAAATTAATGCAGTAACTGTTACACTACAGTCACAATAAATTTTCTGGCACTGGATTGAACCCAGAGGTGCTTCACTGAGCCACATCCCCAGTCCTTTTCAAGACAGTGTCTTGCTAAGTTGCTAAGGCTGGTCTCCGACTTACAATTCTCCTGTCTCACTCAGCCTCTTGTCCCCCAAGACAATAAGCAGTTTTGATACTTCCCAATCTGTCACGACCAAAGTTCAAAAGGCTCAATAGATTTCTACCATACATCATACAGCCCAAAGTGCCTGTGTGGTTCTGTCAGGTCATCAGGCCACATTCTCCCCATGATGTGAGCCTCATTCACTCTGGCCTTTCTCAGTCAAGTGTACTTTTCTACCACAGGATTCTGGCAGGACAGTCTCCTCTGCCTAGAATGTCCTCCTGCCTTTGTCTAGTTCAGCAGTTCTTAAACTTTTTAGGGTGACAACCTATTTTTTTTGTTTAGATCACTTACATTTTTTTGATAGATATCAGAAATTAAAACAATTTTAAAGAAAAGGAGAAATATTTCAATACTCTTTGCAGATAATTATGGATATTCTTTTTAGATAACATGATAAAACTAGACAAGGGTTAGTTTTAAAATTTTTTATTGTTTATTTTTTGGTAGAACCCAGGGGTGTTTAACTACTGAGTCACATCCTCAGTCCTTTTTTATATTCTTTAGAGACAGGGTCTCACTGAGTTGCTTAGGGCCTCTCTAAGTTACTGAGGCTGGCTTTGAACTTGTGATCCTCCTGCCTTAGCCTCCTGAGCCATGGGGATTACAGGTGTGTGCCACTGTGCCTGGCTTCTTTCTTTTTTTTTTTAATTTTGAGAAGGGTCTTGCTAAATTGCCTAGGCTGGCCTCAAACCTGCAAGTCTCCTGTCTCAGCCTTCTGAGTAGCTGGGATAACAGGTGTGGGCAAGGCCTGGTTCACCCAACAACCTCTAAAGGCTGGTACTATTATTACCTCTGATTTAAAGATGAAGAAATATACTTGAAAATACTTGCCCAAGGATACAGCTGATGAGGCTAAGACTTAAGACTCAGGTTACTGGGCTCTAGGGTCTCTGTTCCTAACTGCTACATGATATGACAGCCATGCCTCACCTAATGATGGGGATCCATTCTGAGAACTTTATAGCAGGGTGATTTTGTTGCTGTGAACCAGAAGACCACAAAGAGTATACTTGCAAATCTAGATGGTATCACTTATTACATACCCATGCTATGTGACATAGCATACTGCTCCTAGGCTAGAAACCCATACAACATGTTACTGTTCTGAATACTGTAGGCAACTTTAATGCAAAGGTTAAGTATTTGTGTTATTGATACACAGAAAGGGCACAGTAAAAATATTAAGCATAGGAGTTTTTCAGCTCTATTATAATCTTATGGGACTACTGCTTTGTATGCAGTGTCACTGACCAAAACATTATCTGATGCATGATTATACATATGGGTAAATTACATAATTACCTCTAGAGTTTGGTCCACTCCATGTTATAAAATAATGTTTTTATGTTGACTTTTATACATCCTTATTCTCCACCCCATAGTTCTATGGCTTAATTTTTTTTTTTTAATTATTGATACTGGGGATTGAATCCAGATGTGCTTTACCACTGAGTTACTTTCCCAGCCTTTTGGTTTTTATTATTTAATAATAATAAATTCCATCCTCTTGGCTCAGCCTTCTAAGCTGGGATTCCAGGGCCCCCAGCTTAACTTTCTTCTGGCATTCCTTGATCATAGCACCTGAGCTGTCTGGTAACCATTATGGATATAATAGTATTTGGAAACATGAAGACAGAGCACCATTCCCTGACCTGATCTGCGTTCTCTTCCAGGTATCTGACCAGACTGCAGCAACCCCTTTAGCCTCTCCACTTCAGCCAGAGTTGATGCATTTGCTATGGCATTCTAGAAGACATAGGAAAACAGAGATGGACAATTAGTTGCAACAAAGTACCAACTACCCAGAAAATATGTACAGAAATTCACAACATCTTTTCATATAGAATATTACATAGTTCTGTTAGGGGAAGAATTTTACTGGCACACTGAAATCAACCTACAAAGCAAATCATATAAATTTTCAAAATCAGTGAAAAGACAAGCCTTCTTCTATGAGAACAAATAATAATTCCACATATCCTAAAATTTAAGCTAAACACCTACCTGGTTATATTACTGGAGGCTTTAGGAGGCTGTATTATAAAATTAGGATTTTCATTGAGTATTCAATAGGATTTGTTAGAAAATCTTTTTGTACTGGGGATTGAACCCAGGGGCACTCAACCACTGAGTCATATTCCCAGTCCTTTTTTAGATTTTATTTAGAGGCAGGGTCTCACTGAGTTTTCTTAGGGCCTCACTAAGTTGCTGAGGCTGGCTTTGAACTCAAGATCCTCCTGTCTCAGCTTCCCGAGCTGCTGAGATTACAGGTGTGTGCTACTGCGCATGGCAACAAATCTTTGAAAGCAAAAATTAAGGCAAACCTTGGTAACTATTAAGCATATCATATTAGCTATTTAAAATTACAAATGCATCCAGGGAAAATGAGAAAGACAGATGCCACCACTTTGACTGGCTGATGAAATTAATTCAGGTCAAATAATAACTTTCAGCTAGTTTTTCCTCAACTGGAAATATAGCTGAATTCTAAAAACTACAGAATATGCAGCATTCAGAACTTGGTTCACTATACCATTATATGTCCTAACCCCATTTCAACTCTCTTCATTCCTAGAATTCCCAAACAGTATTACCTTGATTGCTTCTACATCCCCTGGAGACGGCCCACCTTTCTTTTTGTCAGTTGGCAAACCAGCACCTGGATTAAAACTTGGGAGGGAAGAACATAATTGTTAAATTCTGCTCAAAGAAAGTTGCTTCTCTTTTACTTTCAAAGGTTTTTGAAAGTAATTCAACCAGTGTAGTATCTTATCTTTGTTAACAAACTGATACAAGAACTCTCTCCTTCAGAAACACCTCCCAATTAATCTTCCTATAGAGAAAACAGAATGTACAATATTTTACATTAAGACTGCAAACTGAAATATATTCTCTGCTAACCTGTTAATTTCATATGATGTACAGACCACGGATGGCCGTAAACTATCAGCACTCAAATTTAATATCATATTAATCACAGTTTTTGGCTTAAGTTTGAAGGAGGTCAACTGCCAGATAGTGTTTCTGAAGGTGAAGTTGAGTTAAGTTGGATATCCGTATCTTACGTTTTGCTTCTCCTGGCAATATCCTTTGCAAGCTGTGCACCCCGTTTGCCCTTGAACATTTTCTCTGCTTCCTGACGCTCCTACAGCAACACCACACACAGAGTTAATGGAAATAGGAATACCACATGCATTTAGATGCATTCCTCAGAAAACATGGAAGCCAACTCTCCTGAAATACTCTGGGCTGGCAAAAATACCAAAAAGCCAATTTCATATGAAAAGGAGATAGTGGTCTTCCCTTCTAGTGAAGCTCCCTGAAGAAAGCTTCTCCTCCTCCTTTCAAGAAGGAGTTCCCAAGGAATCAGGAGAGGGGAGGAAAGCAAAAACAAAACCATTTCCAATAAGGGGTAAGTGATTCTAACAGTCAGAGTTGCTCAAAAAAAGATCAAAATCTTCATTGGGAATGTATTTAAGCAGATAATCAATGGTGTGGTTCTAACATTTTGCCAACTTTGAAACAGCCAATGTTAACTTTGAAACAGCCAATGTTAAGATAAGAGTGTTAATTCAAAGTCCTACCACATGAGGAAAAAAATCTGACTTAACATTTTCTTTCCCATATTTTATTTTATTTTTTCTTTCCCATATAATCGCAAACTAATGGTAAATTGTACTCAATTAGGCAATTTAAAAGGTCAGTAACAAAAGTATAAAGAAAAACATAAAACTCTATAATGACTTACAATCAAAGAATACTTACTTTTAGTTTTACTTTTTGAAAATCCAGCACTCTGACTTGTGGAACTTTATAAATCACATATAGTCTATAATGCTTCTTATTTGTTACCGGATTTCTTAGAATGCTACAAGAAAAAGAACAACACACTACCAATCTTGTTCACAGGCTAGCATTCAAGAGATCCATTTGAACAGTGTAATTAATCTATAAATTAAGGAAAAGTACACTATTCCTTTCATTAAGGAAACATCTGTTATTTGTTTTTAAAAAGGTACTTTTTACTGACTGCTTTGAGGTCAAAGTGTAATTTTATGGACTTCATTAGTTTTGTCATTACAACAAATAATTTCCATACCTTAGATAAGTCAGTGATTTAAGAGATGCCAAAGGGTCCAGATCACCCTGTAAAAATAAGGGCCACAGTTAAGAACACCGATACTATATTGTCTATTTTGATATTTTGAAATGCAGAGTATCTTTGGAGAAAGTATTCATAGTATTTTTTTATTTCTTACTACCCCAGTATTTAACCCAAAACTGGCACATCTCAAATGCTTAAATACTTTCTACTAATAATTTAAGCTTCTTAAAATCTTGGCATTAACAACTCTGTCAACAGCAGAAGACATACACACAAAAATTGATTTCCTACGACAGTCGCAAAGGGCTACTGAGCAATTATTCAGAAAAGAAAGCAATGCTAAAGCTGATGTAATTTTGGTTAAGTGATTTGCCCAGGGAATCTCAATCCAGAATTTTGGTGTAATGTGGTCTTTTTTTACAAGTACCTCCCAAGTGCCTGGGAACAGCATATTGTTTTGAGAAAAGGCACTTTTATCCTAGGCCTCCCCAAATCTCTTCAAATAATTTTTCATAAAGTGAACAGAAGAGTTAAAAACAAACAAAAACTCCCACCAAATTATGGGAAGAAGGCAGGATAGTTTTTGAATCTGCCCAAATTGTCCCATAAACCATAATGGAACAAAGACAAAAAAACCAAAAGCTTATTGTTAATAGCGATAACCAAAGTAGATGACAAGATATTCTCCATGAATCCTACAACAGAAATAAGTAGAGGGGCTGGAGTTGTGGCTCAGTGGATGAGAACTTGCCTAGCACGTGTGAGGCACTGAGTTCGAACTCCAGCACCACATTAAAAAAACTAAAACAAAATAAAGGTATTGAGTCCATCTACAACTAAAAATATTAAAAAAAAAAAAAAGAAAAGAAATAAGTAGAAACAACTACTTGAAAGCTTTTAAGACTTGCATGGTGACACCATTTCTGTAGAAACAGAAGACAAAGAGGCATCTGTTATACCAGAGAACTCTAAAACAACTAACAGGTACTCAGTTTGAGAACATCAGTCCAAGAATCTGCACATTCCAATAATGAGTACAGGTCTAAGAGGGTTACAGCAATTTAGGCCCTTGAACACTAACCAGAAATTGTGTCCCTTCCAGATAAAAGCCTTACACTGAGGAAAAAACTGCTATAAACAGACCTAAATTTAGTACACAGGGCTGCCAAGAGGGACAATGAAAAGAAGTACCGATAAAAGCAGGGGAGTGCTTACTTCAGTAGCTAATATACTATAATTGGAAGGATACAGGGATTAGCATGGTCCTGTGCAAAAATGATACACAAATTCGGGAAGAGGTCCATATTAAAACAAGGAACCAACTTCCAAAGCAACAGGAACAGAGCCAGTCCTCAGAAAGCAAGCATTCATCTTTACTTCAAAACCACCACCAGAGGGAGCTCTTGAGCTTGATACTGGCATAGCACCATTGAAGATGATCCAAAAAGAAACAGAACAAGGTTTGTTAAATACACACTAACATAATGAGGATGTATTGATGGGTTTTAAAAAGAATAAATATATAACAAGCTATAGAACTGCTGAGATGTTTTAAGTCACTATACTGCATTGTTTGAGAAGGTATACAAAAACTAAGATTGACAGAAATCCAGGCAGATAATCAAATCCTCTATCAATGATGTGAGAGTTGAACACACCTTTTTCAGTAACTCATAAGAACAGCAGTCTTTATCTTTGCAATAACTTCAAATACAACTGTAACTTCTAAAACAGCATTTCCTATGAACATGCACTCTGGGCTAAGTACCTCAAGTTTTGGAAAGAACATGACCTCAAGCCAGTCCTTTCCTACTTCTGGAGTCAAGCACCCCTTTGAAAATCTGAAAGATGCTATGGACCCCTTTGACACTGTCCACCAGGAATGGAACATACAGCTCATTCTAAACAATCGGGAAAATAGAGAAGGGAGATAAAATCTTAGTAATCCAAAATCAAACTATATAATATGGATTTAAACATTCAGTGTTAAAGTGGAAAATTCAGGTTATCAAACAGGGTAACTCAATATGAACTTTTTTGTTAAAAATTAAACATTTAGAGCAGATTTTTTTAAAAATTATTTTTTGTGATATTAGAGATTGAACCCATGGTGCTCTACCACTGAGCTATATCCTCAGATCTTTTTATTTATTTTGAGCCTGACCTTGAACCTGTGATCATCCTGCCTCAGTCTACTGAGATTCTTGGATTATAGGTGTGCACCACCCCATCCAGCCAGAATGGAAATTTTAAGGGCATAAAAATAGGCCAAAATAATTGTTATCTATATAGTAAAACTGAAACTTGCCCTTGATCTCATGACAAAATTAGTTGCAGGTAGATCGTTCATCTAATTTGAAGAGCAGAGTAATAAAATTTCTAGGATAGACTCATCCAACAACATTTAATATTTAATGCATGTCAGATATGCAATTTAAAATTTTCTAGAAGCCACATCAAAACAGAAAAACAGGAGAGACTAATGAACAATAAATTATTTTACCTATTATCCAAAATACTATCATTTCAACATCAGAATAAGAAAACTTACTAAGTTGGGAGTGGTGGAGCATGCCTGTAATCCCAGTGGTTCAGGAGGCTGAGGAAGGAGGATCAAAAGAGTTCAAAGCCAGCCTTAGCAAAAGTGAGGTGCTAAGCAACTCAGGGAGACCCTGTCTCTAAATAAAGTACAAAATAGGGCTGGAGATGCGGCTCAGTGGTCAAGTACCCCTGTATGTTCTCTTCTTTTTTAGTATTGTCTTTTGAAATCTGGCATGTATTTTACCATTCTGCACATCTCAATTCAAAGTATTCACTTGCAGTTATTGGTACCATATCAAACACTGCAATACTAGCAATAAAAACTGACATATTAGACTACACTCAATTAGGAACTTTTCCATTAGGATACCTTAATAGAATCAAAAGGAAAACCAGAATGGGAAAAGGTATTTGTAACATTTATAACCCAGAAGGTTTGTTTAGTGTGTATGAGGCTCTGGTTTCACTCCCTAGAACAGTACCAACAAAAAAGGCACCACACAAAAACAGAATATAACCCTAAAAGGTCCAGATTCTGAAATAATTAAGAAAAAGATGTAAGGAAAAAAAAAAAAAAATTTTTTTTTTCATGTAGTGTACAAGAATTTGTAATGCCTTTAACCCTTTCCCCCAAATACATTCTCCCCCTATTCAACTTACCAGTTCCACAAGACTATTGTTGGTGAGAATGAGTTCTGTCAGACAGGGCAGAGCCTGATCAAGTCCTTCACCTATACGGCTAAAATAAAAACAGAAAAGCTCTTATTAAAAGTGAAAAGTAGGCCTGGGGATATAGCTCAGTTGGTAGAGTGCTTGCCTTGCAAGCATAAGGCCCTGGGTTCAATACCAAGCACTGCAAAAAAAAAAAAAAAAAAAAAAAAAAAAAAGTGAAAATTAAGTGAACTAACAATTTCATACCTGTTTTGCTCAGAGGTTCTCAGATCTCAAAGTTGGAACAATCTTAGAAATCCTTCTGTCATACCCTATCTCACAGAAGAGAAATGAAGCACAAAGAAGCCCTGTCTGAGGTCACAAGACCAGATGGAAACAGGAAGATTTTGGAACTTAAGCCTCCTAAGTCCTCTTTCCACCGAAATACTGTGTAGAAGAACCTAAAAAAAGGTGAGACTTCCAGGTAGAATAAACTATTTAGCTTACTTCATAACTTTTTTTTTTTTTTTGGTTCAGGAAGCATGGAAATACTAGTGACTGCATTTGCAGCTCAGGTACAAGACATATAACCATACCATAAAGGAATGGTTAACCCATGAGAACTATTTCTAGCTAAAAACCCCCAACTCATCACTTAGTACTTCTTTATAAAGACATTATTTTTTTTCCAATAAAATTTGCATAGACCTGATGAAGGGAGGGTCAAAAAAAGATCTCAATTTTAGTAAGTTTCATTTTAGAAATCAGTTGTAAAGAAAAACAAATAGTAGAAGGTATGAGGCACAGATAATCAGTGAAAAACATAATGATTTTATATATTCTTTTAATATGATTCCTCTGATAACTGAGCAGCATGTTAGAAGATTGTGAATATACAAAAATAAAAGATTTCTCAACAGATGCAAACAGGACTAGACCACTGCCAAAATAATCTCTGGAAAAAGTGCTACTCATTTCTCATTATGAAGAAACATGTAGGTTTAACTGGCATAGTATGTATTACAACTTTTTCAGGGCACACCAAAACATTTACTCTCTTAACAGACACTTACCATATTCTGTTGTTGTTGACTAATAATGTCTTCAGTCTTCTTAGCAAAGGAAAACCATCCAACTTCCTGATCTCATTGTCAGAAAAATCAATAGCATCAAACTGGTCTAAGGTAGCACCTAGATTTTCAATGACTGGAATTTTATATCCTATAAAACAGAGGGGGAAGGAACCACACAAGATGTTATTAATGTTATTTAAAAGTCCCTTAAAACAGTACCAGTATTTCATGGTAATTTGACTCAAAGCTTTAAATTATTCGGGAAATATATACCTATCCCCTATGCCATGTTAAACACTGTGTAAGGTACTGAAAATAAATGACAAAAAGTCCTAAGTCCCCAGTGCCCTGAAACTTACGGTATGGCAGTGGACTTGAAGATGCTGACAACGAGGACAAGAGTAATGATGATGGGGATATTTACTACAGGTAATCTTGGTAACAATGTTCATAAGAACATTTACAAGGTGTTTCACACTGTTCTTAGGTCTTGGAGCTAATTAAGCAATAAAAGAGGAACTGACACTTTGAACTGCTAATTGTCAATGCCCAAGCCTTACTCAGACTTTGGGAACCACAGTTCTCAACCTCTTGTATCCCCACAGGCCATATTCATAGAACTCATCCACACATCCTCATGATGTGACAATTTCCCCTTCACCACCTCCAGCTCCAACAGTTCAAAATCAACAGTTTATACACAACTGATAAACTGCAGTGTGCATAATTCACTCAACTACTGATTTGTGTAATTTGGGCATAATTACTGAAGTGGATGCGAAATGAAGAAAGAAACACAAACAAGGTTAAAGTACACAGTCAAGAGCTGTAAAGACTGTATCAAAGTAAGTACTGCACCAAACTCACACTGCAAGAACTTCAAATAGTGCCAACAGAGTGAAAGTGTTGAGATGCTCTTGAATTTGACCTTTTTTTGAGATTAATTTATCTTTTTTGGTACTGGTTTGGTACTGGGAATTGAACAACCAAGACACATTCTCACTAAGTTTCTGAGGGTCTCATTAAGTTGCCAAGGCTGGCACTGAACTTGCTATCCTCCTGTCTCAGTCTCCCAAGTGTCTGGGATTACAGATATTTGCCACCGTGTCCACCAGAAACTTAATTTCAACAAAATAAAAAGAACTGGGATCTCCCAGAGGTCAGCAAGGAATCTTGGTACAAAGTAGAGAGAGCAGCAGGGGCACTCTGAGACCTTGGTTGCCTCAGGTCATGATCACACATTCTTATCCCAGAGAAGTTGGTCTTTACCACCTTTCCAAGACTCTGGAATTACAGGCATGCACCACTGCGCTCTTTACGCCCTTTCTAAAACCGTATCCTGAAAAGCGAAGTAGTTAGCTGCACTCCCGTTTTCTTTTTCTTTTTTTAAACTCAACTTCTTTCCTCCCCAAAATATCATTAACATATCTACATCCACAATATCTACTAACTATTTACTAAGAACCAACACGGTCACCCAGCACTAGTTAAGCCATTAACAAGTCTATTTTCCTGGCTGTAAAACAGCTCACATTGCGGAACAGGCCAGGCAAGGCCTAACAGAGTATGGATCAAAAAGTAATTAAAACGGTCACGTCTGTGAGTAGGAGCGGGGCAACAGAAGGCTCTCAGGAGCCTAACGGGAAGATCGTCTGGGAAGATCGTCTCGCAACAACGGCTCGGGGTTCATACTGCAGGATCGCAGGCCAAGCTCTAGCCACCGCGCACGCGGCCAGGCACGGACCTCAAGGCCGCGCGCTGAGGCCCGGGAACAGCCCGCCCGCTGCTCCGGACTCACCCCGGAGGTCCAGCTCGCGGTCCCGTACGGCATTGGTGTACTGCGCCGCCTGTTCGATCAGCTCCGCCGTTAGCTTCACCATCCTGCTGTCTCCCGTTTCCTTTCCGCTGCCGCCCGCCCGCAGCCGCCCGCCAGCGAGACGTCCCAGCGTGCACCGCGCCCGCCGCCAGGCAGCACCAGTCGCAGCCGCCTCGTGTGCGCGCAGCTCGACCTCCAGGCTGAAGCAATCGAAAGAGCCACATCCCTGCCTCGTCTCCCCGCGGCTAGGCTTCTTGCTTAATTAAGGTCTTGGCGCGGGGTTTGAGAACGTCTCTGCTTCTGGGTTCTTTGCTGGGACGTATCTGGAGTCTGAAGGGCTCCTGATGTCTAGCATTTGCGTCTAAAAGTTAAGCAAAAAGTGGAAACACCCAAGTGGATTTTTCAGTGCAGCTTGAGGTGGGAGGGAAAGCTGACTGTCTTTTCTGCATGCCGGAGGGGCGAGGACCGGTAGGAGTTAGCGAATGGTCCAGGACTTCAGATTCCTGTCCTGGGCTTGGGTTGTGGACCTCTGGCTGCAACGTGAGGACCGAGGCCGGGTCACACGTTTCGGGCAGGCCGCTGGGACCGCCCACCGCCCGGCACATCCGACCTGGCGCACCCGGCGCGTTCGGGTTTGCGGGTGGACCTGCGGTCTGTAGACTTTTAAACATTCATTCTGAAGTATGACACCAGGAAAGTGCGCATGACAGAAGTCTGCCACGTAACGGATGAACACACCTGCGTAGCCGCCACGAGGGTCCAAAAAAAGAACACTATTCTACACTATTCTGAAAGCCTTATCTGTTCCCAAAGGCAACCGCGAACCCAACACACACATAAGCTGATTTGCTTTTACTATAAATAGAATCATGAAGTATTTTTTGATTGTTTTGTTTTGACTGTTCTTTGAGTATTATGTCTGGAATCCATCCAAGTCGCATATAGAGAAGGATGGTTTTATTTCACTGCTGTAAAGAATATATATCATACTGTAAGTATTCTTCTGTTGATGGACATTAGTGTTGTTTCCAATTTGGTGCTATTCCGAATAATGCTACTATGAATTTTCTGGTACATGGATCTAATGCACTTGTGCATGAGTTTCTCCCTGCATGGAACTGTTGGGACAAAGAGTATGGTAGCCCCAACAGGCAAAGCTTAATAGTTATGCTAGGAGGCTGAAATAATTTACACACTCTAGTGATGTGTAAGGGTTTTTATGGCGTCCAACTTCAGCCTCATTGGCATTGCCAGTCTATAATTTTAGTGATTCTGATATTGGCTGCACAGAAGTATAGTACTATTGCTTCAATTTGCTTTTCTCTATATCTAATGAAGGCTGAGAACCTTCTTGTGTGTACATTTTTGTTCTGATATATTCTTTTATCAGG
Source organism: Sciurus carolinensis (assembly GCF_902686445.1). NCBI lineage: Eukaryota > Metazoa > Chordata > Mammalia > Rodentia > Sciuridae > Sciurus > Sciurus carolinensis. The sequence goes on from NC_062214.1 coordinate 68,691,195, forward strand.
TGCCCATCCAAGTTTCTTGCCCATTATTTTCTTACTTTTTTGTGAATTTTAAAAATATTCTAGATATGAACACACTCAGTGGCTTGCCTTTTCTCTCAATGATATTTGATGATTAGAAGTTTCTAACTTTTTAAAAAGTTTATTTTTATTGTAAACAAATGGGATACATGTTGTTTCTCTGTACATGAAGTAAAGGCATACCATTTGTGTAATCATACATTTACAAAGGGTAATGGTGTTTGATTCATTGTTATTTTCTCCTTCCCCCACCCCTCCCACCCCTCTTTTCCCTCTATACAATCCCTCCTTCCTCCATTCTTGCCCCTCTCCCACCCCCCATTATGTGTCATCATTCGCTTATCAGCGAGATCATTCATCCTTTGCTTTTTGAGATTGGCTTATCTCACTTAGCATGATATTCTCCAATTTCATCCATTTGCCTGCAAATGCCATAATTTTGTTATTCTTTATGGCAGAGTAATATTCCATTGTATATATATATCACAGTTTCTTTATCCATTTATCAATTGAAGGACATCTAGGTTGATTCCACAATCTGGCTATTGTGAATTGAGCAGCTATGAACATTGATGTGACTGTATCTCTGTAGTATGCTGATTTTAAGTCCTTTGGGTATAGGCCGAGGAGTGGGATAGCTGGGTCAAATGGTGGGCCCATTCCAAGTTTTCTAAGAAATCTCCACACTGCTTTCCAGAGTGGCTGCACTAATTTGCAGCCCCATCAGCAATGTATGAGTGTACCTTCTCCCCCACATCCTCTCCAACACCTATTATTGCTTGTATTCTTGATAATCGCCATTCTAATTTTGGTGAGATGGAATCTTAGGGTAGTTTTGATTTGCATTTCTCTTATTACTACAGATGTTGAATATTTTTTCATATATCTGTTGATTGCTTGTAGATCTTCTTCTGTGAAGTGTCTGTTCATTTCCTTAGCCCATTTGTTGACTGGGTTATTTGTATTCTTGGTGTAGAGTTTTTTGAGTTCTTTATATATTCTGGAAATTAGTGCTCTATCTGAAGTATGAGTGACAAAGATTTTCTCCCACTCTGTAGGTTCTTTCTTCACGTTGCTGATAGTTTCCTTTGCTGAGAGAAAGCTTTTTAGTTTGAATCTATCCCAGTTATTGATTCTTGCTTTTATTTCTTGTGCTATGGGAGTCCTGTTAAGAAAGTCTGATCCTAAGCCAACAAGTTGAAGATTTGGACCTACTTTTTCTTATATAAGATTAAGGGTCTCAGGTCTAATTCCAAGGTCCTTGATCCATTTTGAGTTGAGTTTTGTACAGGGTGAGAGATAGGGGTTTAGTTACATTCTGCTGCATATGGATTTCCAGTTTTCCCAGCACCATTTGTTGAAGAGGCTATCTTTTCTCCATTGCATATTTTTGTCACCTTTGTCTAGTATGAGAAAATTGTATTTATTTGGGTTTGTGTCCGTGTCCTGTATTCTGTACCATTGATCTACCTGTCTATTTTGGTGCCAATACCATGCCATTTTTGTTACTATTGCTTTGTAGTATAGTTGAAGTTCTGGTATTGCGATACCCCGTTTCTTTCTTCCTGCTAAGGATTGCTTTAGCTATTCTGGGTTTCTTATTCTTCCAGATGAATTTCATGATTGCTTGCTCTATTTCTGTAAGGTACATCATTGGGATTTTAATTGGAATTGCATTGAATCTGTATAGCACTTTTGGTAGTATGGCCATTTTGACAATATTAATTCTGCCTATCCAAGAACATGGGAGATCTTTCCATCTTCTAAGGTCTTCCTCAATTTCTTTCTTCAATGTTTTGTAGTTTTCATTGAAGAGATCTTTTACCTCTTTGGTTAGATTGATTCCCAAGTATTTTTTTTTTTTGAGGCTATTGCAAATGGAGTTGTTTTCCTCATTTCCCTTTCAGATGTTTCATCACTTGTGTATAAAAATGCTTTAGATTTACGCGTGTTGATTTTATAGCCTGCTATTTTGCTGAATTCATTGATGAGGTCTAGAATTTTTCTGGAGAAGTTTTTTGGATCCTCTAAATATAGAATCATGTCATCAGCAAATAGTGACAGCTTAAGTTCCTTTTTTCCTATTCGTATCCCTTTAATTTCTTTAGTCTGTCTAATTGCTCTGGCTAGTATTTCGAGGACAATGTTGAATAGAAGTGGTGAAAGAGGATATCCCTGTCTTGTTCCTGTTTTTAAAGGGAATGCTTTCAGTAGTTTCTAACTTTTATGTAGTTCAATTTATCAGTTCCTTTAGGGTTAGTGAATTATGTTTGTATACGTGGTTGCCTTTAAGAAATCTTCCCTTATCTCAACATATTTTTCTGTTATCTACTAGAGGATTGTTTTATCTTTCCCATTTAGGGTTCCAATCCACTTGGAGTTGATTATTTTTGAGCTTTTTATTTAAGTATGGTATACAAACAAAATATACAAACTGAACATAACCAAGCAATGGACATTGCCACATTTGAGAAACCCTTCTCCTGTTACCAAGGGTAAACATTATCCCGACATGCTGTATAGGTTGGTTTCACCTAGTTTTGTATTTATGCAAATTAAATTGTACCTTGTGTATCTTCTTCTTGACATTGTTTGTATGCAGATATAATTCTGTTATTCTCATTGTTATGTAGAATTTCATTGTGTAAATATTCCACACTTTATCCATTCTGTTGATGAGCATTTTGGTATTTCCATTTTGGAGTTATTAGAGTGTACTTATGAACAGTACAATATATATTTTTAAGGGAACACATACACTAAATTTATATCGCAGAATGGAATTGCAGGGTGATGGGGTTTACTTTGGTTCAGCTTAAAAAGGTGCTATTAGCTTTCCAAAGTGGTTGTGGTGATTTAAACTCCTTGCTAACTTTTGGCATTGGTCTGTCTTAATTTTAGCCATTCTGGTAGTAGTATTGTGTGGTGGTTTTAATTGTGTTTCTCTGATTATTACTACAGTTGAGAACTTTTTTTTACATATTTATTGTCCTTTAGTGAAGTCTGTTTAGACATTTTGTCCTTTTTTTTCGTCCTATTTGGGTATCTTTTTTTTTTTTTTTTTCCTTGTAGGAACTCTATAAGCCTTTTGGATGTGAGTGCATAAGAATCCTTGTGAGATATGTGAATAGTGAATAACCTCCCTACTCTGTGGCTCATCTTTTCATTTTTAGTGGTGTCCCTTCATGAATATTAGGTGCTATGTTAATAGATTTATGAACTTTTCCCTATATGGCTAATTTTTTTGAGGGGGGGGGTACTAGGGATTGAAACCAGCTATCCCCAGCCATTTTTTATTTTGAGTCAGGGTCTTGCTAAGTTGTTTAGGGCCTTGCTAAGTTGCTGAGGCTGGCTTTGAATGTGTAATTCTCCTGCCTCAGCCTCCTGGACCGCTGGGATTACAGGTGTGCACCACTGCTCTTGTCTACATATGGCTAATTTTTGTTTACATTTTGTTTTGTGGGACTGGATATTGAAACCAGGGTCTGGCACATGCTAGAAATTTCATGTGCTCTATCACAGCTATAGCTCCAGCTCCAATTAATGTTTTTTTTTTAATGTTCTTTAAGATGCCTTTGACTATCTTCAAATTGTGAATATTTTCTTTTAAAAGCTTGATTGTTTCAACTTTCACATTCGGATCTGCAGTCAGCCTGGAATCAATTTTTGTGTATACTTCAATGTAGGGATTAAGGTATGTTTTTTTCCCAATGTGGGTATTCAGTTGATCCAGTACTATTTATAGAAAAGGTCATCCTTCCTTCACTGCTTTGCAGTCACTCATGTCATAAATCAGTTATGCAAACATGAGGTTCTACCTCTGCATTTTTTTTTTTTTTTTTTTTTTTTTTTTTTTTTTTTTGTGGTGCTGGCAATTGAACTCAGGGCGTTGTGCATGCAAGGCAAGCAACTCTACCAACTGAGCTACATCCCCAGCGGTTCTGCCTCTGAACTAGATGTTTTCTTCCTAGTTTTGTTCAGTCAGTTGTCCTTGCATAATATCATAGTTTTATAAAGCTTTATATTTTTTAAATGGGAGACTTTTATGACTTTATATCACAAATGTGTTATATTCACCCCCCCAAAAGTTTCCACTTTTTCTCAGTTTACCTTGGTTATTATTGCCCTTTGCGTTTTTTGCCATTTTCATTTTAATATAAAATTTAGATACTCTTATATCTTAAAAAAAGAACCCTTGCTTTAATTAATTAATTTTTTCAATTCAGAAGGAAGCTTTAATGATTATACATATGTATGCATTTAAGAACAGAGATCCAAAATGTGTGAAACAAAAAATTAGCAAAATTGAAAGGAGAAACAAGACAATATGATAATAGTTGGAAATTTCAACACTCCACTACTGACAATGGATAGAACAACTGTACAGAAAGCCAGCAAAGATACAGAAGACTTTAATAACAGTATAAACCAACATGATTTAACAGATATCCACAAATATTCCAACCACCATCAGAATACACATTCTTTTCAAAGACACATGAAGTGTTCTCTGGGATAGACCACATTCTAGACAATAAACCAATAATATATTTTAAAGGATTTGAATAATACAAAGTATATTCCTGGACCACGTGGAATTAACTTAGAAGCCAACAGCAGAATGAAATTTGGAAACTCCAAAAATATTTGGAAATTAAACAATGTATGTTTTAATAATTCAGATAAAAGAAAAATAACCTAATAAATAAGAAAATACTTTAAAGTGAACTAGTATGATACGTCACACATCAAAATTTATGGAATGCATCTAAAGCAACAGGAGGAGGAAAAATTTATGGCTTTAAATGCCTAAATGGGAAAGTGCATGCTTATTGTGTGCACAGCTCTGGGTTTGAGTCCCAGAAGTAGCAGTAGCACCAACATACACACACACAGATTAAAAAAACAAGAAGGATAAGGGAATACTATGAAATTTATGCCAATAAATTAAACAACTTTTATAAAACAGTCAAATCTATAAAAGAGTAAAAAACATTGAAACTAATGCCAAGCCAAACCAAGTATGGAGGTGCTTGCCTATAATATTAGGTAATCAAAAGCCTGAGGCAGTGGGATTATAGGTTGAGGCCAATCTGGGAAATTTAGTAAGACCCTGTCTCAAAATAAAATAAAAAGAGATGGATATGTAGCTCAGTTACAGAACACCTGCTTACCATGAGTGAAGCCTTGGATTTAATTCCCAGTACCACCAAACAAACAAAAACAAAAATTTAATGCAAGAAGAAATAAAATATTTTTCCTTTTATAATTAGTGCATTATAATTTTACATAATTATGGGGATAAATTTTACATATTTTTTAATGCATATAACATTATTTACTTCATTTAAATCCACAATGCTACCCTCTTTCCTCCCCTCCTTCTTCCCCTGATCCTCTTCCTCCTCTCTATTGGTCTCCCATATATTAATTTATTTTTAAAATTTGTGCATTATAGTTATACATAAAAGTGGAACTCATTGTGATACATACATACATGCCCATAGGATGATTTGGTCAATTTCAGTCTTCTGTTCCTTCCTTTTCCCATCACTCCTCCCTCAGCCTGGATCTCTTTCCTCTACTACACTGTTCTCCCTTCTATTTTCATGAGATGCCCCTTTTAAAAAATTTCTTATTTCTATCTAACTTTTGCAAATGAGAGAAAACATTTGAACCTTCACTTTCTGATTCTGGCTTATTTCACCTCGGGTGATATTCTCCAGTTCCATCTATTTACCATCAATTGACATAATTTCATTCTTCTTCAAGGCTGAGTTTAATTTCATTGTGTATATATATATTACCATCTTTATCTGCTGATGGACACCCAGGCTCATTCCACAACTTGATTATTGTGAATTGCACTTCCATAAACATTGTTATGCATATGTCACTATAGTACATTGACTGTGGTTCTTTTGGATAAATTCCAATGAGTGGGATGGTTGGGTCATACGGTGTGTCCATTCCTAGTCTTTTGAGGAATCTCCACACTGCTTTCCAAAGTAGTTGTACTAATTTTCATTCTCAAAAACAATGCATGAGTGTAATTTTTCCCCTATAGCCTTGCCAGTCTTCATAGTTATTTGTATTCTTTTTTAAAATTTATTTTTATTGTAAACAAATGGGATACATGTTGTTTCTGTGTACATGAAGTAAAGGCATACCATTTGTGTAATCATTCATTTACATAGGGTAATGGTGTTTGATTCATTTTGTTATTTTTCCCTTCCCCCACCCCTCCCACCCCTCTTTTCCCTCTATACAGTACCTCCTTCCTCCATTCTTGCCCCCCTCCCACCCCCATTATGTGTCATCATCCGCTTATCAGCGAGATCATTTGTTCTTTGGTTGAGATTGGCTTATCTCACTTAGCATGATATTCTCCAATTTCATCCATTTGCCTGCAAATGCCATAATTTTACTATTCCTTATGGCTGAGTAATATTCCATTGTATATATATATATATACCACAGTTTCTTTATCCATTCATCAATTGAAGGACATCTAGGTTGATTCCACAATCTGGCTATTGTGAATTGAGCAGCTATGAACATTGATGTGGCTGTATCTCTGTAGTATGCTGATTTTAAGTCCTTTGGGTATAGGCCAAGGAGTGGGATAGCTGGGTCAAATGGTGAACCCCTGCTTTAATTTATATTGTACTGGATCCATAGATGAATCTGGAGATAATTGATAACTTTAAAATATTGAGTATGCCAATTCATGTACATGGTATAACTCTACATTTATTTAGGTCCTTTTTAATTTCAGATTTTGGATACAGATCTTTTGGTCTTTTTTTAAAATATATTTTTTAGTTGTTAACATACCTTTATTTTATTCATTTATTTATATGTGGTGCTGAGAATCGAACCTAGTGCCTCACACATGTGAGGCAAGTGCTCTGCCACTGAGCCACAACCCCAGCAAGACCTTTGATGTCTTTGATAACATTTAGTTTATTATTTGATAGTTTTTGATGCTATTGTATTATATTGTTTTGAGGATTGAACTCAGGGTGCTTTATCACTTTTATCACTGAACTACATCCCTGTCCTTTTTTTTTTTTTTTTTTTTTTTGAAACAGGGTCTCACTAAGTTTCTGAGGGTCTTGCTAAGTTGCCTAGGCTGCCTTCAAACTTGGGATCCTCCTGCCTTAGCCTCCCAAGTGGCTGGGATTACAGGTGTGTGCCACCAATGCCTGGTTTGTAAAAATATATTTTGTTTAAAATTTTTAATTCCAGCATTTGTTTCTGTATAACGAATTGCAGTTGATTTTTATATTTTGGCATCTTATCCAGCAATCTTGTGAAATTCACTTTCATTTAAATAGGTGCCACAAGAGGTGTTGATTAATACGTGAAGATTGCCTTAATGCCTAGTTTAACAAATTAAAGCTATGTAATACTAAGGCTTGGCAGCTTAACTTCTGTCTAGAACCTTCACAAAGTCCCTAATTGTGCTTTGGTCACATCAGTGTTACAAATGCATTTGAAGAGCTGTTATCAACTAGCTTGTCTTTCTAAGGTAAGGGAAAAGAGGTATCCAGTTTATCTCTACTAAGCTTTTCACTTATTAATTCAAATAGTTTATAGCCATTTTTTTTATTTGTTTGTTTTTGGCGCCTGGGATTGAACCCAGGAGTGCTTAACTGCTGGGCCACATTCCCAGCCCTTTTTTATATTTTTAATTTTGATACAGGGTCTTGATAAGTTGCTTAGGGCCTCACTAAATTGTTGAGGCTGGGTTTGAATTAGTGATCATCTGGCCTCAGCCTCTAAGCCACCATGCCCAGTCATTCTTTTGGATCTTAGGTAACTATGCTATTTGAGAATATTGATAGTTGAAACATCACATGTGCCCTACCTACAATTTTACGTGTCAATTTCTCATACAGATTTCACTTCTTATACTGATTATTTTTACCTTGTTCACTGCCTTCTTCAGCACACTATTTGAAAAGTGGTGATAGTGAACATCCTAAAACCCTAAATCAAGTGGTCAAAGTTTATGTCACCAGCAGTGGGACAAATCAAAATCATGTAGCACCTGCTAATGAGAATAACAGAGTCATGTCTGTGAGATCCCCGTCAAAGATACATGAATAAAGACATGAGTAAACTTCAGACAAACACAAACTGAAGGTTTGTAGTCTTTAAGAGGTTCAAGGCCATGAAAGTCCAAGAAAGACAGGAACTCTTCCAGACTGAACATTAAAGGGACAGGACTGAATGCAAAGTGTGATTATAAGCTGGATCCTTTTGCTAAGTGCATCTTCGGGCCAACTACAAGGAGTAGAATCCAGTCAGTGGGTAAGATGGTAGAAACAGCATTAATTTCTTGATTCTGATGACTATGTAGAAAATGTCTTTATTTATAGGAAATATGCCTAGTGTTTGGGGGAACTTATAGGGTATCATTTCATAAACTTACTCTTAAATTTTTCAGGAACGTATTTTTTTAATATTATATTTGCAACTTCTCTATAATTTTGCTTTGTGTTTCAAATTATTAATACAATCCAATTTCGCTTAATTGCAAGGAGGGCCACCAGGTGGAGTCCTTGGACCGAGAGCTGATTTACTTGGCTCTTCTGCTGGGTTAAAAAAGGCAAGGCAAGGAGGAGGGAGAGTATTTTTTCACTTTGAAAAGGGGAAAAAGGAGGAAGTTAAATGAGTTTCCCTGGCTTCCGCACACAAATAAAGACAGAAATCAAACCACAGGCAGTTTCATTCATTTTAGAGTATGATGTTGCAAACAATTTTCTTTTTTGATTCCATTTCTTTTGGCCAGGTTTCTCAACTTCAGCACTACTGACATTTTGGGCTGCACAATTCTTTGTTATGGGGGCTGTCCTATGCAATGCAAGATGTTAACCAGCATCCCTGGCCTCAACCCACGTGATGTGTTACAGTATGCCAGTTGTTAAAAATGTTTCTGGACATTGCCAGAGCTTCCCTGGAAGACAAAAATCATTCCTGGTTGAGAACTACTGTTATTTGCAATAAGATGTTCTTTGTTCTGGGCACTTTGGTTCCTGTAGCCTATAGCCCTCACAGCATGGCTAAGAGGTGTCTGGTCACACTTAGATTAGCTGGTCCATAGTGGTGGTGGGGCTTTGCATGGTCGGACTAAACTCCAGAGCCTGAGAAGGGTGCTCAGTTCTAAACTATTCAAAGGTGCTTTCCTATGCACAGATAAGTGACAGAGCAGAGCTTAGGCTATCAGGAAAGACCTAGACAACCAACCAGGATGAATAAAGACTTGAGTTCACGGAAGAAAAAGTAGTGTTGAAGGCCAATGCCAGGAATGTAAACTCGTGCTTTCCTCAGTAACCAGCGTGCAGTTCCTTCTGCCTGGGCAGAACCTTAAAAAGCTGGAGAACAGCCATGGTATATTACTTTCCAGCACCCTACATGATAGGACATTAAAATGTTCCTTTGTATTTCCCACCTCCTTTCCTTTCCATCTTCTTTGTTAAACTTCCACCCATCAGCTGTTCTTGCTGCCTAGCACACCCCAGGTTTCAGGCAAGGTAGCTCTCCAGCCCCATTACCAACAATGTTGTAATGCAGTGGATGGTGGTCTCCCTAAGTTCAAGGGCACTCCACTCCTGGACTTGTTGCCCTTAACTTTTTAAAGTTGTGTTCACTCACCTTCCCGTTACAGTGCATGTTATATAAAAAGTGCAGTTCTCCAAAGTCCTTTGAAAACAGGACATAATGTCAGCAGTAGCCTGGGAGGGATGGGATGTGCATTGCCAAAGAATCTGGGGATAAATTCTGAAAAATGTCACCCCCTAGAGATAATCCTAGTTTAAAAAATGCATTGTGGCTGTGTTTGGTCAGTTGTAGAGTGGTACCCCTCCTGCAGAGAACCAACCTCCTCCCTGGGCACAGGGATGGCAGCAGCTTTGCCAGTATGTGGCCCAAGACAAATGACTTCACCTCCGTGAGCCAGTGTCCTTGTCTGTGAAATGACAAATTGAGTACATGACTCAAGATCCTGCCCCAACTGAATTTAGATAATCCTCACCTTGAGGTTGGACCATTTATAAATAGGCATCAAGTGTGGTCAGGTCATTTTAATAAGGTGGCATTTAGTCATTAGGACTTTGTCCCTAGCTTCTCAACTCTCTCCTTGGGACATCTGGCCTGGCCACTACAATGAGGACAGGTGATACTGAGCCTGCCTGGTTGGCATCTTGTAGTTGGTATCTTTTGGGACATAGAAAGGGAGTTTTTTTTTTTTTTTTTTTTTTTTTAATTCACCAAACCATAAGAGCATAAGTTCTCAGTGGACACAAATTTCAATTCCAGGTTTTAGTGGCTCAAATGGCACCGTGCATCAGGGATATTTAGCAAGTTGCTAATTTTAATTCAGTATCAGTCTCATGGGAGAGACAGAATCTTTATGGATATTTTCCCAGTACTGGCTCTGGTATCCCAAATGTACTCATTCACTCCTTCCTTGTTTCTTGTCGGCAACTCTGGTCAATTTGTGATTGTGGTAGACAGCTCTTGTACTGTGTGGCCTTTCTGAGAGGGGCACATTGCTCCCTACTTTGGCAAAGCACTCTCTACAGCCACATTCTGCTGATAAGCCTGTCCTTGGGGCCACCACTGATACACTGGTGACCACCAATATAAACCAGGCTAACTAAGAGTCTTGTTCCAGGGGGAAAATAGAGCCAAGAAGTAGACCCAGAGTTTGTTCAAGGGACTGGACATGTGCCAGTTTCACTTGGAAGCTGGTTAATGATATTGTCATTTGTTCCATCAACTGGAGGAGCAGGTTTTAGAGAGAGAGGGAAGGGCACTGCTGCAGTACAAACCGGGTTCAGTTGTGCTGGTTCAGAGTTCCCAAGGTCTGTTCACATCATTCCCTGAAATTCTGAATCAATCCTGGATTCCTGAAACAATGCCTCATCACCGGCTTTTGCTTTTTCTTGAGTTGTAACTGGTGCATTTTCTTTATCTGCAGTTAAAGAATTCTAACAAGTACAAGCTTCTGACCTTACAGAGGCCATGGTAAAAAATCCCCACTGGCACATAACCCCTGGGTTCTCAGTCACAGAACAAGAGACCAGCTGTAACTTAAATAAATCATGCTTGCTAACTATAGGTGATGAGGTCAGTCTGGGATGTAAAGGACTCCCTTTGACAAATGGAAGGTGACCACCTATCTGGGGAGGCTCTAGCTGCGCCACCCAACCAGGCTTTGGTTGCATAAAGAGGGTCTCTTTGCTAAAGGACAACTGGCAGAGACCCTCCATTATTTCCTTATGTCAAGACTTGCATGTGATAACATCAAGTAGATCCAGGAACCACAAAGCAATATCCATTTCACAGGCTGGTCAGCCCTCAAGTTCAATGTTTTATGTCTTAAAAAGAAATACAGGCTCTTATTCCAGGAGATGTTAACTCTTTTATTAATTTAGGGTTAACATTGCATTTGCTTCACTGATTTCTTTTTCAGAGTTGTGGATTCAATAGATAACAGCTGGGTTCTTGCCAGCTCACAGGTGACAAGGGAAATGTAGTCAAAGAGGGGAGCAGGACAATATGGAGAGAGACAAGGTTGAAAAAATTTAAGGCAAATGTTATTCCCATATTAAAGGGAATTGATCAAGCAGATCTGTGTACTTCAATGAAAATATATGAAATATTTGTCAAAATAATTAACATCGGTAAAAATTAGAACACGTAGCTTATAAAATGCCTACACAGGTTTGGCAGAAATAAATCCAGCCGTGTCACGTAGGCTCATACTATACAGACACAGGAGCGTCCACCTTGAAAGCAAGTCTCCTGAAGAGTTGAGGCCGTGCCAGACATATTTTAAAAGCAAGTCCATAAAATGGGAAGGAATGGATGATTAATGATTTGTGGGCTAGGTTTACATTTTGTTAAGTGGAATTGCTTGGTCATTGGGGTGTCTTTTGGCTGGCCCTGGAATGCCTCCTTGGGACCTTCCTCCAAAGGCTCTGCATCAGGTAGAGTGATGATTCGGGCCCAGGGACTCCTAGAGACACAGGCAGTACACGGTCACAGGACAGCTGGGCTCACTCAGAGAATGCTGCAGAGAGAGGAAGAGTCTTCTGATCTGGGTTTGGTGTAGGACTTTCTAAGCTGCTGTTGCAGTTTCAAAAGGAGCTGACTATGTAGATTCCATCCCCAGTGGTCATACATTTTATGCCTATCTTATTTACAGTCTGACCAAACTGTTCCCCAGGTTGCGCCGTGGCAGGTGATGTGTAGGTACGTGGCTGGGCTCTTCATCACGTGTGAGGACAGCCCAGGGTCCTGCCAGAGGGCTAGTGAGATTTACTACAGAGCCACACAAAAGCAAGGGAGGGAGAGCGATGCATGATGCCAAGCGTCTTTCCTTTCTGCTTTGGTCTCAAAGATTCAGTAAACTTAGGGTCCTAGAAGCTGCTTTGAAGCTGGAGCTATGGATTCTTGTAATTCATTTTGTTTCCATTTTGAGTTTTCCAGAAGACTGTAGCCAGCAAGCAGAGTTTCAGAGGGTATCCTTGTTTCAGGAGCATGTCCTTAAGGGCCACCACCACCTGGTTCAGGTACCTAAAGATGCTAAGGGAGGATCTGGCTCCTGGGGAGATAAAACTGTCAGATGCAGAGCACTGCCCTTGCAACAGGTTCTGGTCAACAGTGTAGAGGAAGGTGGATGGATACAGAGGAGAGGCCCTGCACTCTGTGGGCAGCTGGTACCCCTACCCAGCCAGGAGGCACGTGCGGCAGCAGAACTGTATGAAGAGCTTCCGTTCGCAGAGCCGGTTGGATTTCACCATCTCGCAGAAGGTCTCATCAGCTGGGGCCCCGCATCAGGAAAGGAAAAGAAGGGAAAGGTCAGACCTTGGGACCAGTTAGGATCATTTCAACAGTTCTGTGTTTGCTGGGCACTGATGGTGCACCACATGGGGGACCCCTCCTGCCATGTGCTTCACTGAGTAAGTCTAGTGTGGCAGAGGTGGCATCTGGTGTGTACAGGCTCTTGCTGAGTCTAAGTGACAAGGGGAAGGTTCATGAGGGGAACAGGCAGGATAGGGTGGGGGACATGGGGGACCGCCAGTTTAGGCCAGTGGGGCCTTTGGTGCACAAGTGAACCTGTCTTTCTGGACAATCGTGCTGGTGGGAGGCTTAAGAAGAAGCATCTATGGCAAGCAGGAGGGCAGGGCTGGAGGGAGGCAGGAATGCAGACTGCTGCCACAGTCCAGGGGATACTCCAAATGGGGAGGCATGAGATGGGAGGAAGAGAGACATCAGAGGAGAAGGACAGGACTCAGTGATGGAAAAGCTGTGGGTGCCAGTCTCTGGCAGCTGCATTATCACTGTGATGCATTGTTATGAGTAAGATCTGGGAGACCCTCCTGTGGTATTCTCACTTTTGTGGGTTGGATACATAACCTGAGCAGGTAACTTACTAAACTGGAAGCTTCCTGGCCTTTGAAGGCCACAATTTTGCAAACCAAAAAAGTAATCCGCAAGGCAGGGAGGCAACTGTGTGGTCTGCAGGGCTCTCTGTGGGCTTCGTGCTCTGGTGGTTGGGGCAGCACCACATACTTGCCCTGTCCCTTGGACACTCTGGAACTGGCAGCTCCCTTCCCTTGTGTGCCAGGATGTGGTGCCTAGAGCTACTACCTGCTCCTTGCTGAACCACAGCATCCTCCCTGCCATAGTGCATCTGTAAATGGCTCCTACACCAGACTTCCAGGACAGAGTCCTCTGCCAACCCTTCTTGCCTGGAATCCCCAAATTGGGCACCATCTTTGGTTCCCTTGTGAGTTTCTGTTTTCACAGCCTATCCTTGACTCTGTGTACCTGGAGAAGAAGAGCTCTCCCACAGCACAAATGTCAGACCTCCCTCTGCACAGGTGGGATTCCTGCTTCCCAGTGCGGGGCTAGCTCTGGGTTCCGTCCTTCTAGTCCCAAGGCTGAGATCCTCCAGGATGCCTGGCTTTGACCAGCAAAGTGGGACCTCCCCCTCAAGGAAGCTGCCACACTCAGGCTTTCTGGGGCCTTATGGCATGAGAATGGGAATGGTACAAGAACAAAATCCTTTTTCAGAGTCACTCAACAAACAGATCGGCAGTGGCTGGGCTGCCTCCATGGTCAATGTGTGAGAGAGCCACAGGGCCTAGAGAAGCCCAAGACAGCTCACTAAATCAGAGGCAAGCATGCCTGTTCGGAGGTCTGCCATGCCTGCTTTCCCTTTTGACCAGAGGCTGGTGGGTTGGGGCTCACCGTTGCTGCACGTGTGGTTGGTGATGCAGGAGGACCCCAGCTGCGTGAAGCCCGACTTACATCTGCTGCAATTCCTGCTGGAGCCCTCACAGCTCAGGCAGTTCTCTTCACACCTGTGGGAAGACACCAGCTCCTGCTGAGGCTTGGGGAAGAGGCCCAACCACTCCAGGCTCCCTTGGAGCTCTCCTAACCTCTCACCTTCCCTGAACAAACCCCCAGCCCCCTCAGCTTTGGTCCTCTGTGGAAAGGCTATGACTGTGTCCCCCAGGATGCTCTAAAACAGCTCCAGTGTTGACGTGTCTTCCCTCCTGTCTGACTTGACTTGTTTTCCCAGGAGGGTGAAGACAGCCATGGCCAGTTGGCTGGAGCATGCCCACAAGTGAAGGCCAGGCCTGCATCTCTGAGACTTCCTGTGGCATCCCTGGACACCTTCCTGGGCTCTGTGCCCACCTGTCCTGTGGCTCTCAGAGCTGTATGGGCACATGTTTCCTCTAGAGGCTGCCAGCTGCAGTGGCTGTAGGCTTGAGGATGGGGCCGGACTTCTTCCAGGGAGGTGACGAACCTGATTCCAGAGCTGACAGGAGGGCTGCTGCTACCCACCAGGCAGGCTGTCCGTGGCTGCCGTGCCCACCCACCTCAAAGAGGTGAGGATGCCCTCCCAGTTCTTGCCCCTCCTAGGATAGTCCTGGCACAGTGTAGCCCATAGCTGGACCCAGGGATATTACTAATGCAGTCCTTATGACCTCAGGGGCAGTCTGTATGCCACAGTGGAGGGTGACAGTCACCAGTTTTACAGGAACACGTTTTCATTTACATACAGTCTGTAGTTGCTTTTGTGCCATGGTTGGCAGAGCTGAGTAGCTGTGACAGATGTGGTATGTCTCTCAAAGTTGAAAGTACCTCCCACCTGATTAGAGGACTCACCAGAGTCAACCATACAAGATTCCATTCCTAATGTTCTTTTGGAAAGTTCCTGCAGTCTGGTCCTTGTCACGCTACCTCTGCACCTTTTTGTGGTCCAGTCACAGACCCTTGATGCCACAGCACAAGGGGTGATTTTCCCCTGGGGACCCTCCTGGCATCTCTTACAGACATGCACACCAGTGAGACGGGAGCTAGGCCTAAGCCCAGCCACTTAAATGAACGTCAGTCATTTGGTAGACATAGGGACCTGGGCATCTCAGGTCATAATTGCTTCAGCTATGAATAACTGAGGTGTGAGTGGGCTCTGGTACAGAACCAGCAGGACATGGCTATCTCTTCTTCAAATATGACCTTATTTGAGTGTGGTGGGATGGAAGGTGCCTTGGTTTTCTGTTGTTGTGTCACAAACTGTCAACCAAATAACTTCTCAGTAGCTCCCAGTTCTGTAGGCAGAAGCCCAGGCAGGCTCAGCTTGGTTTCCTGTTCAGGGTCTCACAAAGCCCAGGGCATGGTGACAGCTGGCCTGGGCTCCCATCTGGAGGCGTAGGAGAAGAATCCAATATCATACTGTCCTGAGACAGGGGTGATGCTGCCCCTGTGTCCTCTCCCCTCAGTTGCCTTCTGGTTCCTGTTTCCTCTGTCAGGGTTAATGTGCTGGCAGGTGATTTCTTGGGCAGAGGGCATTTCCGATGCCTCTGGTTCTTCTCTAATCCCTATTTCACCCCAAACACCATGGCAACTTTCCCCTGCCAAATTCTCAAAGGGAGGCCATGCATCTTGCAGCTCCTTTTTCCTGCACCATTGTGGGCCCACTCCTTCAGCCTCCCACCTTCAGGATGTTCCAGGTGAAAGTTGGACACAGGCCACCTGCTCCAGGAGCCTTTGCCAAGCTTCAGTTTAGGTACAGCCTAGAGCAGAATGCATGTCCCTGAGGGTCTCTGTCCCCACTGGGCATCTAATAGGAAGTGGTGGTGGGGGGCAGGGCATGAGAAATGACCCCTTAGGCAAGTATCCTACCAAGTTACTCTCTTTTTCTTCCAAGACATCTTTGCTTGTTCCTGAAGGTCCTCTTACTAAGGTATGGGGGTGTCCAGAAACTTTTTTGAGATACTTTTCTTGGGCTGTTCTGGGCTTTAGGTCGCAGCTTTCCCCGTCTTCTTTGCATTTGGGTTGCTAACCCTGTGCCCTAACTTGACCTTTCCACTTACAGGCCACAATGCTCTGTCCTAGCTGCTTTGGCCTATCCATGGGGATGGCCAGAGAGCCAGTTAGCATTCTGGGCTCTGGAGGAAGACTGTGGCTCTCTAGAAGCTGATGCTCCCAAGGTTGGGAGAGAGCTATAGAACTAAGTGGACCAAGGCCCTTCTTCCTGGGGAGGAGTCCACACTGATGGGCTCTTCAGGGTCAGAGAACTCTGAAAGATGAAAGTTGTCTGTCTGTTTATTTATTTATTTATTGTGATACTGGGGATTGAACCCAGGGGCACTCTACCACTGAGGTACATCACCAGTCCTTTCTACTCACTAACTTGCCCAAGTTGGTCTTGAACTTGTGATCCTCCTGCTTCAGCCTCCTGAGTTGTGTTCATTATTGCCACAGCTTGAAAGATGGAAATTTTGTGAAGTGCCAGCATTTCATCACTTTGTGGCTCTGCAGGGTTCTTCCTGGGGTGTCTCTCCTAGACATGGTGTGTCAGCCCCAGCACTGACTCCCCTCCAGGGTGAACAAGCTTCTCCTCACATAGAAGCCAGTATCCAGGAAACTCCTGAACCCTCATGTCCCAGGAGGGGCTTACAGGGGCTGCTGCATCCAGCCTCCTGGAGGCTGGGGACACCATGGCCTCTGGATACCACACAGGGGTCCACCTGCCACAGCTGTGGGCATAGCATTCCCTGGAATCCAGGATATTTGACAAATGAAAGTGATTATCACTGTTTAGTTCCAAATTCTCCCTAGGTGCCATCTTTAGTTTTATTATCTACAAACCAGCTGTCTGGAGAAAATGAAAGGTTTACTTCAGACAACTGTGCTCAGGATCCTGAGTAGGACCCAGCAAGGCTGGGGGAAATGTGGTGAATTTCCCATTTCAAATAAACTCAGCAGAGGGGCTGAACTTTGCACAGACATGGGACCCCTACCAGGATCCTCTTGAGGGTTGCATAAGTGCAAGGACTTGGTGGTCTCATGGTATAGTTGTTTGTTTTCAAGGGATTAGGTGACAAGCCACAGCAGTTCTCAATATAGACTGGGAGACAGGCCCCATTATGGGGAGCACCTACCAAAGCCCACTGGGCATGAATGTCCCCACCTCCCTTGCTATGAATTTATATCAGACAGAAGGTACCCCTGCTTCCCTCACAGCCCACCCCACTATCACATCACTGTCACCTTTAGCTCCTGCTTGCTACTCTCACCCCGAATATGACAGACTGCCCTGCTCTGCTGCCAGGTCTGGGTTTGTGATGTCCTGATATGAGACAATCTTCAGCAAGACAAGAGGAGACCAAAGCACATGGCTTCTCCCTTAATGACCTGTGTCACAGCTAAATGTCCACTACCACATAAGGTGGACTGTATGTGTCTGTACACAGGAGTAAATGGAGAATGAGAGCGTTAAATATATGTGCACTGACTACAGAAGAAATGGATTTAGAATGAGGAGATGAGGATTTTCTCTAAAATATCTAATTTAGAATTTTTTAAAAAAAGCTCCAAATATGGGGACTGGGGAGATAGCTCAGTCAGTAGAGTGCTTGCTTTGTAAGCACAAGGCCCTGGGTTCGATCCCCAGCACCCAAAAACAAAAAAAACAAAACAAAAAAAAGCTCCAAATATGGTTTCCAGTGTGAAGCCTTCCAGTGTAGTCTGCTACTGGGGTGTGAGTGCCACGAGACAGGCATCTTGTTCTTCTGTTTCCTGCCCCATCCCAGCTGCTACCCAGTGCCTGACACACAGTAGGCACTAATCAAACAAATATGCATTAAATAAACAAAGGCACAAATGGTTACCAACTAACTTGTGATTGTGGCAATCACTAACGACGGTCATCCCTTCCTCAGTAAAAGGGTTTCTATCTGCCCACTGCACCTACAACAGTGGGTGATGCTGTATGTCCCTACCCTAGGCCCCAGAAAAGGTGCCACCACACCTGGCCCTTCAGCCACTCCTCTTTTGGACATAGCAGGCCACCATTCCCCAGCAATCTGAGCCTGGAAGACCGTACCTTCGACACACTTTGTGGGGCAGGCCAGGCATCTCCTCTGGGTAGAAGCCCTCACCACACGCCGGCACACATTTCCAGTCTTGGAAGTGGAAGTTTTTTGCACAGTGAATACATTCTTCTCTGCTGGGCCCTTAGAGGTACGGGAAAGGAAGCAGATGTCAGGGACTCCTTGCTGATGGTCACATCCTAGGCTTGCTCCAGTGCCTTGAGAGGTCTATGGAATGTTTCAGATGCCCCAGGCTAGCAACGCAGTTGGCATTTCCCTGTTGCCCACTGAGGGCTGTGCTATGCTCACCAATTTTTAGGTGGGCATTGCCACTCCCCTTTCACAGATGGGGTCATTGGAGACATGATCCAACCTCAGTAGGGAGCATGCCTCCCCATGGCCTGTACCATGACGATTGTCTCTGGTTCCAAACACTTCCTTCCCTGCTAGGCTACACCCAGGAGCCGGGTGGCCAAACCAAGATGTGCTGCAAACTAAAACAATACCCACTGGATTTCCAAGTCCTACTGTTAAAAAAGAATGCAACATAGTTCATTTTTTAAAATATTGATACATGTTGAAAGGATAGTTTTAGATACATTAGGTTAAAATTATTTTCACCTGTTTCTTTTCACTTTTTAAGTTGTAGTTACTTAATCTTTTAAAATTGCATCTGTGGCTGGTGTTTGTAGCCTGTATCATAGTCTCATTGGATAACCAGGGCATTTTCAATAAGAGAAAAAATGAGTAAGGGCTTCTGGGGTGGGGAGGGGTAGTCTGAGGAGATAAGTGTTATGGAAGAAACCCTACAGTTAAGGATCAAGTGTTATGAAGGAAATCCTACTGTTTGGCCCAGAGTCAGTGGATTTGTTGCCCTTGGTCAGATATACTATAGTGACTAGGCAAAAATCCCCAAGGACCACTTGACAAGGAACCTTAGAGAGAGGCAGGATCACTGGCTGGCAGTTTAGAAGGCTGAGAATGGAGAGGAAATCATCTCAGATGCTGCTATGTTTGGGATATGGTTTGAGAGTGTCCTCAAGTGTCATGTGTTGGGATCTTGGTCTTCAGTGTGGCAGTATTTGGAAGTGATGCAACTTTTAAGATGTGGGGCCTAGTGGCTATTTCTGGTCCCTCCTCTCTCTCTCTCTCTGGTTGTCTTATTATGTGATCCCTTCCTCTCACAAGGGCTCCTGCCCTTGCTATCTGCCATCCTCACCAGAGTCGAGCTAATGCTGACACCATGCTTTTAGACCTCTAGAATTGTAAGCTAAATGAACCTGTTTTCCTTATAAGTACTCCACATTAGTTATTTTGTTACAGTAACAGAAAACGGATTAATCCACTTATTATCACAGTCCTTGGGTAAACTTTTTTTTATCCCACTTTATTTTGATTTTGGTCTTAGACTGTGGGCTGAAAGTTAATGCAATGATAGTACTTCTTGGAATAAGTGGATAAGCTAAGGCCTCTCTGCTGCATCAATGGAAGATCCTTTGTTGAGGTTCCACAACCTTGGTGGGCATCAGGCACAAACAAGGCTCTGGGGCTACTCCATATCTTAGAAGTTTCAGGGAAGGAATTCTGAGCTCATCCAGGTTAAGTTCCTCTTTGGATAGTCAGGAAGAATAAAACCCAGAAGGTCACAGAATTTGAGTGGGAAGTAGAAGCAGGGCCCTCTGGGGCAATGGGGCCTCTATAATGGGCCAGTGTCTCCACATGGGGTTCATCTTTTCCTGCAATTGTGATTGAAGACTGCCCCAGGTACAGTAGGGATTCAGTCAGGTTTATGCTGTTCTCAGTGGGAAGCTGGTCTCTAACTTCTACCAACCAACCCCTTTCCATTCTTTATTCCCAGGGAGTGTCTGCAGGTCAAGGTGGTAGGTTTAGTGTATTTGGAGGGGCTGCCATTCTGTGTTGGGCCTCAGAGGATTTTCAGTGCCCACCACTGTCCCTTCCCTCCTGCCTTACCTGCTAAACTCTGTTACCCCCACTGTTCTTCCTCCATCACTACAATCTTTACTTAATGCCTGAGGAGCCTCTGTGTTGGCAAAGGAAGCTTATTCTCATTTGTATTTCATTTAATGCTTGATTTATTTACTTTTTGGTGGTGCTGCGGATCAAACCCAGGTGTTTGTGCACACTGAGCATGCACTCTACTACTGAGCTGCACCTCAAGTCTGATGTTCAATTTATTAAATGTAAAAGTTGATGGCGGGGGCTGGGGTTGTAGCTCAGTGGTAGAGTGCTTGCCTTGTATGTGGGAGGCACTGGGTTCAATCCTCAGCACCAAATAAAAATAAATAAATAAAAATAAAGTATTTTTTTGTGTCCATCTACAACAAAAATATATTAAAAAATAGCTGATTTTGGGTCGGCAAAAGAGTGGCACAGCAATTTTGCAGCATATGTGAGGCCCTGAGTTCCGTTCCCAGTACCACAAAAAAGAAAGAAACAAACAAACAAAAAAAACCATTGATCATATTCGCTTGGGGAACATGAAAATCTCTGGAAGTGGATGGTGATGTTGGATGTGAAACAGTGAATGCACTGAATGCCATTGAACTGTACATCTAAAAATTGTCAAAATGGGTAGTGGAGGTAGTGAGAGGGTAGATAATGGGCATCAAACACAGAGAAGGGGAGTAGTTCTAATGTATAGTTCAGTAGAGCAACTCAAGTCTACCACAATTAAACATTTCCAAACAACTAGAGAAGAGTTTGAGGATCCCCAACACATGGAAATGATGACATTTGAGGAGATGGAAGTGCTAATTACTCTGATTTGGTCATTACACACTGAATACATGTGTTGAATTATAATACTGTCCACTATGAGTAAGTAAAAATATTATATGTTTATTAAAATATAAAAAACTGGTAAAGATGGTAAATTTTATGTTATGTATATTCTACTGCAATAAAAAAAGCAGGTTGAACACACATTTCTAAGGAAATTTTTTTCACAACTACTAAAATATGACTTTTATAACTCAAAGTGTTTCAAGGATTCCATTAAGTCACAAGTCTTTATAGGCTTTGAATGCTTTAGAGGCAACCATGATCATAACAATAAGAGCTTACGCTAACCCATTATGCTGCCACATTCACGGACCCCAGTGCAAAGTGAAACTGCAGAGCCCTTGTTCAAAAAGCAAGAGTAACGTGCCATTACAGGAACTAAGACAGAAAACAAGTTCTCTTCTCTGAAGTCTCTCTTGATCTGTCATGGTGTTTTTATTTGCTATTTTATGCCGTGTTCTCTCAGGCCAAGGATGCCCATGGGTGAGGTCTGACCCTCACAGGTCCCTGGGGCACTACTTCTCATCCAGACCTGTAGGTGCCTGTATGTGTGTGTCCTACTGGCTGCCAGAGGCTGACCAATGTCCCAGGTAGATAAGTGGAGCCAGGCCAGTTCCATAGGTCCACTGACTTAACCTATGGTGGATACACTGATTCCCAAGGGAATCACTAGCTCCATGCCAGGATGCACTGGGCACCTGTACTGAAGATGGAAAAAAAACCTCATTCTCATGAAGCCACTTGTTGAGTGTGCTGGGGTCCAGGGTGGGGACAGGTGACATTATGCCCTATTTGAGGCATAATATTTGAGTGCCACCAGGCATTCAAACCTGACCCTGACCTTCCCCATGACCGTGTCCATGACATTGTGTTGGTGGTCAGCAATAGCAGTCACTCTGTAAGAGTCAGGAAAGGAAGGCCAGGCAGGCCCATGGCTCCAGTGGGCAGCGAAGAACAGATGCTTCTAATGACACTCACATCTGATGGGAAGCAAGAAGCTTCCAGGTGCCTTTGAGTGAGGGAGAGAGACTTCTGCAGCTGCCTGGGGTTGCATGTATTCCTAGGAGGTTAGAAAGAACCCAGGCCAGAGGGAATGGGGAAGTACGGAGAATCTTTGCTCCCCAAGAGCTCTTTAGACCGGCACACTGTTGAATTAAGTGCCTGAAGTGATAGAGAAGACAAGGGATTGAGATGAGGAAATCTACAAGTGACTCAATATAGCTCATCAAGCAGTCTGGGGACATGGAGAAAGAGAAGCGAACTGAATTGTTGAATCAAAAGCCTTATACAACTACACACCTGAATGTTATGAATTGAAGTGACTCTGACATTTAAATAAGCATCACAAGCACTGCTTCTTAACCAACCTGGGCTAAACAATGGGTCAAGAAACAAAAAATAAAAAATAAAGATAACAGATGAAAAGGTAAAAGGCAACATGCTAGAAAAGCTGCTGAGCCAACCACAGGTGAAACTCTTCCAGATGCTAAGCCTGGTTCCTTCTGGGGTTGTCCCAGGAGGGTATGGAGGTGGCCTAGGGTCAGCACTTGTGGATGCTGGCCCTGACCACGTCCCTGGTTTCTCTGGCTGGCATGTCCACTCCTGGACAGCACAGATGACAGCTACAAAGGGCTTAGCTGGCCATATTGGGGAGGGAGGGCTGTGCCCACCCTGTGGTATTTCTGATGACTGTTGTCATGGCAACTGATTTAGCAGACTAATTCTTAAATTTTTATGGCTATAAAAACTCAAGTATGTGAGTTTGTGAGAATACACTAAAGTGCTGGGGGAAGGAGGAAGGACGAAGAGGAGAAAACTTTATCTGAAATATATCTGAGCCCACAAACTCATGGTGTGCTTCAAGTTATTTGTGAAGATAACTACAAAATGAAACACAATAAAATGAATGAAATCTCCACTCTATTCTACATAAAAACTGTGCCTGGAGACATCTGTGCTATAATCTTTGTGGGGAATTACAATACATGTAAAATTGTTTATAGCAGTCTTTTCTTCTTTGAATAAAATGCTCAGAATGAGTGAACACAGGTACAAAGAATTAAGGTTCTGTTTTGTAACATCCCCATCCCTGTTCCCACCTGGATTCATTCCTGCTTCTCTAGGAGCCTTCTGAATCTTTATGGTGCTGCATTTTAGTGCAATTCTGTACCAAGAGCCAAGCTCCAAGACAAGATGGCTCATGAGCAGTTAAGTGTCTTTTATCCCTTGCCTGAAAACATCCACTTCCTATGCCTAGCTGGGTTTCTTTTCTTTTCATTCTTTTTATTTTTTGGGAGGGGGTGCTGTGGATTAAACTCAGGGGTACTTTATTACTGAGCTACATCCCCGTCCATTTTTTAAAATTGTTTATTTTGAGACAGGGTCTCACTAAGTTGCTGAGGCTTGGCCTCAAACTTGTGATCTTCCTGTCTCAGCCTCGTGAGTTGCTGAGATTACAGGCGTGCACCACCACTTTTGGCCTCGCTGAGTTTCTAATGTTGGGTAACCCAAGCTGCTTGCTCAGTGGACTGTTGCACTTTTTGTTTTTTAATTTTAAAGTTGTGGAATAATGTACATAACATACAATTCACCATCATTTTGATCATTTTTAAATGTTCACTGGTTTTAAGTACATTCACATTATTGTGCAACTATCACTACTATCCTTTTCTAATTTTTTTTTTTTTTTTTTTTTTTTGTGGTGCTGGGGATCGAACTGAGGGCCTTGTGCTTGCAAGGCAAGCACTCTACCAACTGAGCTATTTCCCCAGCCCCCACTACTATCCTTTTCTAGAACTTTTCTACCTTCCCAGACTGGAATTCTTTACTCATTAAATAATAACTCCTCATTCACCTTCTTCACCCTTCTCTCAGCCCTGGGAGGGTCCTTTGTGTTTTATTTTCTTTTTTCTTGCAGTGCTAGGAATTGTATCCAGGATTTTGCACATGCTAGGCAAGTGCCCCATCACTGAGCTACATCCCAGTCCCTTGCCTTTGTTTTTTAAATGCTCTAATAAATGCAAATGACCATGATGTTCTGGGGTTTTCTTGGTTTCAAGGTAGCTAGCCTAACCCTCTCAGCAACCCTGATTGCAAATGTCCAGGGAAGCTAAGGCCTCTGCAGGCAATGAGCTCACCCACGCAGGTTCGGCAGGTATGATGGCATTCCCCACATCTGATCAGCTCAGAATCAAAGTAGGTGCCTGGTTCACAGTCTGGAATGCAGCTGCCCCGTGCAAGGCTGTTGAAAAGAAAGAGGCTGGTTTCTACAACTGTTCCAAAATTCTAATGAAATTATAATTTGCCTTCAAACATCTTTCACAGGAGGAAATGAAAGTTGTTGAAGCACAAGGCTTGGTGTCTCTGAAGGCTTCCAGCTAATGAAAGCTAGCAAAGCTGTCCTGAAGCTAGCTAGAGGTCCCCATGCCTTGGTCCTGGCATAGGAGGTCCAGGTCTTGGGCCCTCTTCTATGCCAGCTTCTGTTCATTGCTGATTCTCAAACCTGAATCTGATCCCCTGAGGAGAACTGGAGCATATGGGGTTACCAGTGGTGGCATGCTGGCTCAGTCACATGGTCTGAGTCCCCCTTGAAGTGTCAGCATTTGCTTTGTATCAGGGGGGTGTCAGCCACAAGGCTGACCCTCAGCTCTGGATCTGCCCCTGCTTCTCCTGGCTTGAAACCTCCCTGACTTCACCATGACCTTGAAATAAGATCCCCTCCCGGGATCTGGCAGGTCTGCTTGATGTGGCTCCTGCTTCCTTTTTCACTCCATCAGTGCTTGCCCTCCCCTTGCTCCAGCCAGGCAGCCCAGCCAGGCCTCGCAGGGACACAGACTGAGCTAGACCACCCACGCTGGATCTGGCTCCACCACTTCCCGGCGTGCAACCCCAGGCAAGCCAGCTAACCTCTCTGCACCTCCGTTTCCTCCTGTTAATTGGTTCCTACAGTATAACGTGCTCGGAGAACTCACTGAGCAAATATATGTAACTGTTTGGTGTCTGGCACACAGCAAAGTACATAAATATCACCTACTATGTTTTCTTCAGTTCCTGAAATTGTACTGTGTCTGATACATACATTTCAAATGGGTTTGCCACAAAACATTATTGAACAAGCGCTCTAGGGTGCATCTGTCAGATCCAAAGCATCCTGCTGTGATATTGTGGTTTATAACTAGAAATATTTATTTGGTCTTCATCCTGGTACATAGCTCCTAAAACCTTTGGAATCAATAAAATGATAAGTATTTTTCTGCATGATAATGAGATGACTGGTGGCTGGGGGCTTCTAAGTAGTCTCAGGATTGGGGGCTGGTTGCCAGGTGAACCAGCCACATGATTAGAGGACTGGGAATTTCAGTCTACCACCCCGACCTCAGAAGAGGGGAGAGGGCTGAAGGTTGAATTGATCACCAGTGGTCAATGATATAATAACTCATGATTCCACGTGGAAACCTCCAGAAAAACTCCAACAGAGTTTGAGAAGCTTCTATGTAGGTGAATGAGAACACCTGCTGGGAAGGAGGTACACCCCCACTCCCCAGGGGTAGAAACTCCTGTGCTCTTGATCCTTCCAGACCTGTCCTATGCATCTCTTCATCTGGCTGTTCATCAGTTTCCTTTGTAACATCCTTTATAGTAAATGGATAAATGTAAGTAAAGTATTTCTCTGCATTCTGTGAGCTGCTTTAACAAATTAACAGAACCCAAGGAGGTCAGGGGAACTCCAATTTGTAGCCAGTTGGACAGAAGTATGGTCACAATCTGAGACTTGTGACTGTCATCTGAAGTGGGGGCAGTCTTGGGATCTGAGCCTTTAACACATAGGATCTGATCTATCTGTAAGTAGGTAGTGTCAGAATTTAGATAGATTATAGGATACTCAATTGGTGTCCTCTGAATTACTCTTTTATGTGTGGGGAAAAAAAAAAAAAAACAAAAAAAAACAACACACTTTTTTGGTGACCAAAGGGTAAGTGTGTTGAACTGAGTATGTGAAAGTAGGAAAAACACTTCGATTTTTCCTATTTTACACCTACATCTGGTGGAGAGCTCTGCAGTTCTCTCCCCACCGTAGCAGTGGCAGACGCCCACCCAGGGCTCTTGCTCATCGTAGTGCCAGGGCTGCTACGCCGGGCAGTTAAATCATGTCTTTAATAACCGATGCTCCCCTGCGATTATTCCCCTCAAGAGATGGATGGCTGGGAGGCAGCAGCTCAGCTGCTCTTTCACTGCTTCAACATGATAGTGATGATTTGAAGTCACAGCTTAAGTGGATATTGGGCAATAAAAGGAAGCTTTCTGTGGATTATGGCCGATGATGTTTCCAGAGTTTTCTAGTCTCTCTGAAAGCTTATTGCTGCTGGAACCCTAGCACCTGCTGTGTGGCTACTGCTGGACAGATACTTTCTACCCAGGACACCATTCCTGAACCTAGTATCTAGCTTCCCCCATCCCATGGATGAAGAAATAAGTTCTGTGGAACACCCCCACCCCCCACCGACCCCAGCACTTCACAGGGAAATGGGTTCCAGGGAGTTGGAACCACAAAGTCTTTCCTCCTTGACACCCTCAAGTTAGCCGCCTAGAGTGGAGGATTCTGCCAGTGGGGCCTGGGACATCACAGCTGGCCTCTCCTAGGCCCCTCCTAGGCCCCTCCCAGTGGAATGTCTCCTTTCTCTTCTACTTTTTTTCCCATTGGGGAATGTCCTTTCTGCATCAGTTCATCCTTTTACTTTGAATCCTGTTTTGTCCAGCTAATAAGTTTAAATAAAGCAGGTGTGATGTGTCACTTTGGGGGAGGGGTCTTGTTTTCCCTCCTCTCCCCCAGGCTCCCAGGTCCTTGGCACTGTCTTCTCCCCAGTACTCATCTGAAAGAATGGGTTTGGCTGGAGGCAACCTCATGAAGGAAGTAACTCCTGGGGAAACTGTTGCTCCTCCCTGTCTGTAAAGTGTGAAGAATAACAACACTGCTTTCAGAGGTTGCTGCAAAGATCAAACGGGGTGACACTGGGGTGAATACCTGGATAAGAGCTGATGCTCAGTATGTTCTCTTCCTTCATTCCTTAACCACCCCCCACCTAAAAAAAATTCACCTCTGTGGTGAATTCCAGTCCCAGCAGCACTGGAAGGAAGGGAGACTGGACTAGGGAAGTGAGCTGTAGCCTCCCAGGCTACAGATGCTGCTCCTTGTCTGGACTGGCAGTGGCCCCCTCACTTGAAAGCCTGCTGGAAACCGTCTCAGGCTTCCCCCAGAGCAGCTGTATCAAAATCTGCATTTAGACATGAACCTTGGTGATTCCTGTGCCCTTCATGGGAAAGAGGTGCTGCTCTCTCCAACCCCTTCCCTTCTTTCTTTCCAATGCAGACCACAGTGCTAACACTTCCTCCAGTACAGAAGTGTCCACAGCATAATTTCAACAGAATGCTTTCTGAGTTTCTAGAAAGTAACTGGTAATGCACCTTACATTGCACTAAATGTAATCTTGTCACATTAAATGGGCTAAGAAACAATTCTAAATATAAAAAAAAATCATTAACTCTGCCTTGTGTTTTTAAAGAAATTGGTGCTGAACTCCACAGGACTGAGTATGGCCGAGCAGGAGGACTGGGAATCTACAGAGCATCTTCAGGGAGCAATGTTCTCCCACTGGAATGAAGATGCCAAAAAATGGGGAAACAAGAGAAAAGACAGTGATGGAAAGGAGGAAGGTTTTGTGAGCCATTGCAGCCCACCCCTGCCCTGGACCAGAGGGGAACTGGAGTAGGCGGAAGTTACTGGTGCAAAGGAAGGCGATGATCTAAGCTTCCCTTGAAGACTCACCTTGCAGTGGTCAGTCCTACGTCATGTGATGTGATCCTCTGTTACTCTGAACAATTCTCTAAATGTTGCATAAAATGTAGATTAGACCTATCTTCCACATTTCCCTCTTAACCATATCCTTAGTGGACTCATGATTTTCAGAGATTGGAAATATTTACTCTGACATTTTAACTTTCAGGAAAAGATGCAAAAACGTGGTGAATCAATGACAGAAACTAAATGCAACATCGACAGGTTGTCATTCTTCACATTTTTTTTTTTAAAGCGCGGAGGGTTACCTGAATCCTTCCTTACAGACAGTACATTTCTCAGGTTCATCCACACACTTTTTACAGCTTGGATGGCATTTAAGGCAGTTTTTCTGACCTGGAGAAAAACAGCAAGATGAGGAAAAGGGGAGGGACAGGTTAGAGGAAATCAAATCTGGGAAAGGAGCCACCAGCATTTCACAGTGCGGGAGGGTAGCTCTTCCCCAGTTTCTATCTCCAGAAAGGATCAAATAGTAATGAAACACCCAGAAGCCAGGTAGAGACCATGTGCTCAGGTGTGGAGATCACCAATGTCTTACCACTCTTTTCTGGAATAAATCCAAGTCCTTAAATAACTACCATGTTTTGGAGGTGGTCCCTTTTTCAGAGGAGACATGGTTTGGTTCTTATTACTGCAACAGGGTGGAAGCTAATTCCTGGCTGGCTGAGTAGAGTTTAATCAGGTGCAAATATTTATAAACTTGATGGGGGCAGCCTGGATGCCCCTGACCCCTCTCCTCTAGAGCTTTCACAAGGGTCTTTTCTGAAGACTCAGCAACTATTCACGGGGGAGATAGGAACCTATGACAAGCCATCATACCTTCCAAGGAAATTCTGGGTCACTCCAACTCCCACCTGCATTTACATGAGTCACTCATGTTGGCACCTCATAGACATGACCTTGTGCCACTACTAAGTGCTATGAGTATGGAAGTGGAGGGCTGCTTGTTCTACCTCAGTGCAGCCTCCTCAGGGCTACAGGTGGCATCCCATGCACAGAGTAGGTGATCAGCAAGGATCAAAGTGAATGAGAGGATGGCTGATTCTGGCCCTAGGAAGGATATGGAGCCTGAAAACAGGTCTGGCAGGCAGCACAGGGCAGGTGTTTGGGAAGGCTGTGAAATGTGTCTTATATGACTGTTTCCCTTCCAAAGAGTCTGGTTATTTGGTAGCTTTATATGTCAATACAGATTTCTGGCTCCTTCTTCCCAGTGATGGCATGACAGGCTGGATCCTTCATAATACGGGCCCAGAGAGGAGCCCTGAGGGTAGGCCTGCTACCTACAAAATCCTGAGTATCAAAATGGTAACCTCTTTCACTTGTTTGAGCATTATCTCTATCAGTTTAACCCAAACCCTCTGTTGTCTCTTTTAGGGTAAGGTGCATTGATAGCACTGGACAAGAGCCCCTGGCCATTCCACCCACCTTCTTGACAGAGGACGTGGCGTGGCTGCTCCAAGGTCAAGTCCCACCTGTCATTACTAGCTGTGGGTCTCTTACCCTTTCTCAGCTTCAAGATGAGGAACATACTCCCCACCCTTTAGGGGTATGCTCACTTCCTGTAAAGAGTCCTCACAAGAACTGGTTGCTTCTGAGCCCTATTCCTGTCCCTTCAGGCCCCTCTTCATTTTCAGAGGACTGTAAACCTTCTGCCCACACCTAAATCCCAATTTCAGTTCAGCGGCTCTACCCAGAAGGGTTTTCCCCCAGTGTTGATCCTCAATTCCATAAATTCATGCTGAGGCCTCAGCCCCAGCCCAGGGCACCTGTCCTGTTACAGAGAAGCCCATGGCACAGTCTTTCTTGGAGGAGAAATTACAGGACAGACAGCAGGGGATCTTCTCCTGGTGACTGAAATTAGACAGAGCATGACAGCTATGGCTGAGCCACTTATCTGCCTATCCTCAATAGTGAACACTGACTTGCACATGTGTGAATTGCATGGTCTGCTGAATTCTTTGCAGCATCACTTTGAATTTCTCCTGGCCAGGTGTGTGGGTGATCTGCTGCCAACTGACAGGACCGAGTGCTCTGATTTCATGTATGTCCCTCCTGCATTTCCTGTGAAAGGTCCTTGCTCAGAACAACAGAGTACAAGAAGTTAAGGCCAGGGAAATCCTCCCAGTGGAGGGGATGCCAGTCCAGAGACAGGGAGCTGATTCATACATGTGCCCTCAGACATGCCACTTACTTTCATCAGCATAAAATCCAGCAGGACAGAGGGTCACACAGGTGTTTGTCTCCTGGTGATGATAGAACCCACGGCGGCAAGACAGGCACTGTGTTGGGTTCCTGCCCAAGCAGGTCTCACACCCCTTGTGGCATCTGCGACAGCGTCTTGCTGCTCTGTCCCCAAAGTAGCCCAAGGGGCAGGAGCTCACACACTTCCTGTGGGAACAGGTGCAGGTGAGAGCCCCTCTGAATCAACCTCCCACCCCTGTGTGGCCCCTGCATGGGGCTGTGGGGAAATCTTTTCCCAGAGCTTGGAGACCCCTGTACATTCAGCAAAACACTGAAGACATCAGGGGAATAGTAACTCATAAGGGAGTATCCTGTGTCTTGGTGAGCACTCTTGAGAGGTTCCTAAGGACACAGAAGGAGGTTTGAGGACTTGGGTAAGAAGTTCTTTCCTTTGGAAGCCATCCTGGTGGGAAGTTCCTGGCTTCTCACAGAGCACCATGATGTTAGTATTTGACTTTTGGAACTTTTGATTCTGCAAAAATCCTACCAAAGGTGCCCCTGGGGAGCAAGTCTCTCAGGCAGTGAGTAAAACTCCAGCACAAGTGCCTTTGTAGGCAGAGTGCTGAGTGCACTGTGACTGGGAACTCTAGACACTGAGAGCCATGCCTGTACCTCTGCCCTGCACAGGGCACCCCTGCCTGGGCCTCGTAGTGTGCACCAACAGCTTTCAGGTGCATCTGTCATCCAGGCCCTTAGGAAGCTCAGCAGTGTCCTGTCCTGCTGTCTTGGCCTCCCAGGTCAGGCCTGTGCAGCATGTGGTAGGTGCTCAGGAAGGTTTGTGAAACCAAGGAATAAAAAGCAGAGCAGCTGCAAGAATGACAGGGAAATGTGGGAGGGTGGTGATGCCAGGAGTTCAGGGCCCGGCTGCAAGGACCTGCAGGTGTGCGTGCTCACCTCAGAAGGGCCAGCACGAGCCTACACAGTTGGCCATATGCCTGGGGCTCGCACATCACATCTGTCAGCTCCCTCCCTCCAGGTGCATTCAGTCCCACAGGCTTTCTAGGGAGCTGCCAGGAAAATCCCACACTAGCCAGAGGCTGCAGCATGTTTTCCAAGAGCCACAGCATCCCATCTGGCCCTGTGTGGCCAACAGTAGGGGACTTGAGTCACATGTGTCTATAGTACCCCTAGGGGCAGCCTTGCATATTCAACATGATCCATTTTTGTTTCACAAATGGATGGAGAAAGCTTTATAAGCATGGTCACCAAAGTGCCACCGTTTCTGATTTCTCTATAATGAACATGTATTACTTGTGTGATTAGAATAGAAAGTTATTAAAAAAATTTAAAAGGCAGTTAACATCAATGTGATTTCTTTGTTGGGGTGTTACACAGCTTGAAATGGGCCACCTTAGCAGAGTTCCAGAACATGCCAATGGCAGCCCCAGCACATTACCTGCTGGTCTTGATGTTCCCCAGGCTGAAATGGACACAGTTCAAGCATTGGTCTGCATTGGGGCCATTGCAGCCTTTGTTCCCACACTCTGGATGGCACACACCTTAAAGAAAAAGCATTTCCTTCATCCACAGAGATGCCTTCTTCATCAAATCCAGTCCCCTGGGTCTCCCTGACTGAGGATGTGGTAGCCTGATGGGGTTGGGAGGAGTTGCTCTCAAGAGTGGTAGTCCTGTGGGGGCTGGGTGGCCAGACCACAAGGCCCCATGGGATGGTTACAGCTGGCAGCTGAGTCTAGCCAGTGATCCAGTGTCAGAGACCCCAACACTCTAGACAGCAGCAGAACGAAAACAAGTAACATAGCCAACTCCAGGAGAGAGCCAAGGTGCGTGAGGAGTTGGGGATTGTGACACCCTAGAGGATGGATGAGAGAGAAGCAGGGAACACTGGTATTAAGTTCATTCGCTTACATCACAGTCATTATGCTGGGACCAGACAGCTCTCTGATTTCCACTGTGAAGGACAAAGCAATGCAATCTGGGGGCGTTTTGGGCATTAGGAAATCTGCCACCAAGGGTGCTGAGGCAACATGAACTAGGCAGGAGGGAGAGTGCAGAGAGAATTCTGGACATACCCTAGTGGGAATAAGGATGGCTTCCACATGTTTAGGACCACCTGGTATAGCTGGTGCTGGCCAGGGTTGGGTAGGACAGAGCCAGAGCCTGCAAGTGTCACACTGGGCGAGTGGGAGCTGGCTGCACAAGAGGGTGGGGTGTGCTGCTGCTGTGGGTTTCTTCCTGCAGACTTTTTTTTGCCTGTCTTGCTCTTACCCTCAGTCATGGGATGCCAGTGTCTTCCCTTAAGTCCACTCAGGCCCCCAAATTCTAACTCTGAGCCTGTGTGTTGTTGGAAAAGCAACACAAATGTAGGGGAGCTCAACAGATTCCAGCAAACTCCTTGTTCTAGGTCCTCCTAGTAAGTGACATGGATGAGTCGGCTTTCAATGTCCATCCCCTCGGGCTGAGGCGGGTGTGTGTAGGTGTCCTCTCCCTCCTGTTCTGTAGAAGTGACAGCCTGTGGGAGCCAGTCTGTGCCGGGATTCCAGACTTAACCACCAACTCCATCCCTTCTATGGAGAAATGCCTCAGGGAAACCTCCTGGATAGCTGAGAGGGGACACAGGGAGGGACTGAGTGGGGCATTATGAAGGCTCCTAAGTCTCTGGAAGGGAAAAAAAAACTTCTGCAAGGTTTGAGTTGTTGGTGGGGGTGGGGAGTGAGTTCAGAAGCAAAGAAGAGTTAATTTGCTGGCCACCCGCATTTCATGGGGAACGGGAGGGTAAGACAAAAGTCCTCATTCTCAGCTGCCCACAATGGGTCTTTGCTGAGGCACACAAAGCCCTCTTCATTCCTCCTTCAAGAGGCTCCAGGCCTTCCCAATGTCAGACTCCGGTTATTTTGCTACCCTCCTGAAGGTTCACTCTTGTTGATATTTCCCAAGTTTTCATTGTGGATTCCTGCCCGCCTGTGATCCCACTGTGAACTCCTTTCAGAGCTGCGGTCATCTCCAGGATGTTCTGGACTGTCTCTTCTGGTCCTGGCTGGCCAGTCCTGTGTTCTAGATAAGCCTATCATTTCTAAGGCTCATCACTGAGTCACTCCCTCCTCTCCAGCTCTGGACTGTTTTACTATTTTGGAGTGAGTTCTCATCAGACTGTATTTCTATACACTGTATCCTGGGTTATTTATGAGGGTAGCCTCAAATGCTTTGTTCCATCATACTTTGTTCTTTTCCTTTCAGTATTGGGGGAAGAACAGGGCCTCCCATGTGCCAAGCAAGTGTTCTATCACTGAGTTATACCCCAGTCCTCTTAAAAAAAAAAAAAAAACATTTTTTTTTTTTTTTAAATTTTGAGACAGGGTCTCAATAAATTGCCCAGGCTGTCCTTGACCTTGTGAACCTCCCACCTCAGCCTCCCAGGTGGCTGGGATTACAGGAATTCCCTCCATCTTAAGGGAGCTGGGTATGTGTGTTGGGAGGGGGTGTGAGAGACCAATCTTCTCACTCTCTCCAGGCACTGGAGATGTCAGCACCACATAGGAAGGATTTGGTTTAGTCTACTCACTGCTCTATTTTCAGCACTTAGAATGGCATCTGGCACAGAGCAGGTGCTCAGTAAATATTGGCTGAGAGACTGAAGGGTGAGAGTGAGGATAAAAGAAGAGTGGACAGAAATAGGAGAAGTGCTGATGTCTCCACCATCTGTATACAAAGGGTTCTAGGATGTTTTGGGAGAGGGATGGCCTTGGGGAAGGATTTGGACTGGTGTTTATAGCTGCTGGTCCATGTGATGTGGATATCACCCTCGGAGTCCCCCTTGGAGCCTCTGTAATGGAAAGTTTCAGGACAATCTGGAGGGGAACCCCTGGCGAGGCAGGGCAGCAGAATTCTGAGATAGCATCAAGGTCTCCAGGAACATCCAGCCTGAGCTGGAAAGGTCAAGAGGAGGCAGCGCCTATCCAAAAGCTGAGGATGCCTAGATAAATATCTGTAAACAAACCTTCCAGCGTGTGACTCCTTTTTGGGATTGTTTAAAAAGTCAAATACCCAGACTCATCTCTTCCATGAAACGTTATAAATTAAATCTGGCTGGTCATCTTGTCCCAGTCACTTCACTTCTAAGAATGTTCTGGTACAGTTGTTACTCATTCTTTGGGAGAACACGGGTTCTTTGTGTTGCAATTTGTATTTATGTCTACTTTTCCTCTTTCCTCCATTAGTGAAAGTTCCTCCAAGATCCATAGTCTTCCTGGGTCACTTTCTATCACTCCTAGCAGAGGTTTCCAGTAAAAGGCACACTTAATTAATGCGCAGAACAGGCTTGCTAATAGCTGACCCCTACCTGCATAGGGGGTTAACTGGTATAGGTTAATTGAAAACTCCATTTTAAAAAATTTTGTGGAGCAAATCCAGAATTAAAAAAATTCACACATAAAACAAGTGTTAGAAAGCAACTTGGGAGTTCTTGATGGGCTTTGTCCTTAGTGTGCAGATCGTGCTGAAGAAACAGGAAGATTCAGAAAGTTTTGGTGCCTATTTTGCCCTTTACCCTATTCAAAAAAGGGCACCCAAGAAATGTTACCTCCATTAACACTATCAGACTTGGAGCAGGATGCAAAAGTCAAGCTCAAAAAGTGCCAACAGGAATAACAGACTGCTCTCATTATATGTCTGGCCTCATTCTTGACAGCTAAGTGAATTATTTAATGCTCTTGAATCCTTGCTCTCGTTTGTATTTTGAGTCTATGACCCCACACAGTCCCCACATGGACATACCACACACACTGTGAACCAAATCCTGTGTACCTGTCAACTATCCTGGATCCTTTCTGTTTTACAGAAAATTGTACATGGTCCCTTGACTCCCCTCACACTCCTGTGTGGATGGCCACTCTGTCCTGAGCTGTCCTCCACCCACTCATCTTCCTTCCAAGAAGCCGAATGACTGCTTCTTTCCTGAAGCCCAGGCTTCCCTCTGTTCCCATAATAGTTCTGTCCTGGCCTCTCTGCCACTCTCTGGTAGGAACCTGAGCTCCTCCCTGTGTCTTGCCACGTCCTTGCTGGGCTCAGCATCTGCTGGCTCCCTAGACCCACGCCACCTGGAATCACATGTGTGCTGGCTACAGGTGAAGACTCCCTAGCACCCCAGACCTACTGAACTCCAGTTCTGGGGGTGGGGCTGTTCTTCAGTCAAGTGTCTTGGTGAGTCCTTGGGGGTGGCCTCCATTTGTACTGTGGCCACCAGATGGCTCTGTCCTGAAGGCTGGCCCTCACTGCAAAGTTGTCTGCCCTCAGTACCACTGATGTCTTTCTTGTGTCTCACCCTGTCCATTTTAGCTGCTCTACTTCCCCTTGCCAGGCCCTCTGGTCCCCAGTCCTTCTGTTACCCCAGACCCCCACCACCATGCTGAGCCACACCTCTTTGCCTTAGGAACTCCAGAATCTGCCTTAGCTCTCCATGTGCCTCAGTCTGGAGAATAGCTGGTCCACGTCTCTCCCCGTTCCCAGGGAGCAACGTTGGCTGAGAGTGTCTGGTGACTGTCTGGTCCACCTCACAATGGCTCCCCTTTCAGGGCAGCTTTTCTGCCTGGCTCTGGCCAGGTGACTGGTCTAGTAAGATGGTTTGAATGTGTCTCCTCATAAGCTAGAAGCTTGGTCCTCAGTTGGACAGTACTGAGGTGGTGGAACCTTTAAGCGGTGGGTCCTAGTACAAAGTAATTAGATGTGCTCCTCTTGGAAGGGATGAATGTTAACTCCTGGGACTACTAGTTTAAGCAAGAGTAAGTTGTTATAAAGTGAGGCCACCCCACACACTTCTCTGCCATCTTCTGATGTAGCCACTAGGCCCTCCCCAGAGGTTGGACAGATGAGCCTTCCTAATCTTGGATTTCTGGTCTCCTAAACTGTGAATTAAATAAACTTCTTTTCTTCATAAGTACTTGGCTTTGGGTATTTTGTTATAGCAACAGAAGATGGACTAATGCTGTGCCTGACAGCCCTGTAAGAGCCCTGCTCCCTTGCAGTAGATAATCTTGACTGTTGCTATTGGAGGTCCTTGCTGTCACTAGACTTCCCTCTCCATCCCTTGCTCATATTGTCTATTTTTCATCTCAGGGAAAGCTGGTCCTTTACCCCTTCCGTCTGCCCCTTCCCCATCCCCTGATGCTGGCCCCTGGACTACTGTTCTATCAGATTCCCTCTGCCCTCTTTTTTTTTTTTTTTTTTTTTTGGGTACTGGGGATCAAACCCAGGGCCTTGTGCTTGCAAGGCGAGCACTCTACCAACTGAGCTATATCCCCAGCCCCTCCCCCTGCCCTCTTGCCCATAGTGTCCAGATGAAACCTCTGTCAACCTGGGCCCAACACCCCCAATGCAATGTTTGCCCGTGGCCAGGTTCCCACATTCTGGAAGCTCCATTCCATATCCCCCTTGATCTTGCTTTGGAATCTAAATTTGTTGCTCCCCCTCCTTCTCTTTTGTCCCTCATGTCATGGCACCCTCTGGTTCTTGCTCTCTCTGTCCTCTGTCCTGGTTTTTGGGCATGCTAATTGGCTCACCCTTCCATTTGCCCCTGAAGTCACAGGAAGCCTCTCTGAGAGCCAGGAAAGCATCCACTCCCATGGAGACCCCTCTATCCATTCAGGCCATGCTCAGTGGAGATCAAGTGATGCAGATTGAGAACAGAATGACTGTGAGGCTCTGTTGTACAGGATGGGAGTCAGTAGTAGATTTTAAGAAAAAAAATCAGTTCTTTATTAAAAATTACTGAATCTTGCCACTGTTTATAAATCATGGGGGAAACAGAGCAGATTAGTCTATACATAATTCAATGCTCTGTTTTAAAGGAATGGTGAAAGAAATTTAAAATGGAATCAACTATAATTTATGCTTGATTTGTATCGGTAGAATTATCCATTTTGTTATTATTTTTTTCAGAGGATATTGGATAATTCAAATCATCCATATTCTTTGATATCACCCCATCATTTATCAAGTAGCCAGAATATTTAGCTAAGAAAAATATGCCCAACCAGAAACACCTAGGGTCACACAGATCACTGTGAGATGGGTGGCTCAGAGGTAAAGGAACCACTTTTGACCTAATGTGTTAATAAAAACTGCACCGAGGGGAGATGTCCAAAGCCCTCTCTTAGGGGTACTGTGGCTCTTGGCTACCCTGCAAATGAGCTGGTGGCTCAGAGCCAAGGGCCATCACAGGAAAGAGATGGCTAGAGAGATTCGTACAGGCATCTTTAAGTTCTGTGAGTTTTTAAGGATGCTTTTGTGTAGTATCAGTCTCCACTGATGACACCCTTCTCTGGGTCTCTAATCCAATCTGCAAGGCTGGTGGAATGTCTACTGCCAGCTCTTTTTCTTGAGATGCTCAAAGAACCCATCCTTCTTGAAGCCTTGATAATAACTGCTTCCTTCCCACATTCTGGCCACTGAAAGTGCACCGACTTAAGGGAGTCAGGAGGCCGAGCCATGCGATGGGGACCTCTGAGGAAACGGGAATGTCTCTGTAGGCAGCTGGTTAATCAGGGCTACATCCCAGTTCTGGTTGGGCATAGAGGGGCTCAGTGTCCCAGTCTGGGAAGGTCAGAGAATACTTACTGGTTTGAAGCATACTTACTGGTCTGTAAAATATTAGGAGAGCCTTGGATGGGAGGAGCTGTGTGAGTGCAAATGAGCGTCATTATTATGACTTCTAGGCAAGAGAGGACATACAAGCATAATCTCACCTTTTACCAGGAATGGCCCCACCTTTGAGAGTTACAGTGGGAAACCAGACTCAAGGAAGCTAGTCATCTCCTCTTGTTTCAGGATCATTACCTGTGTAATCTTCTTCATCCTCAGGCACCTCAGCCTGGGATGGCCACTTTGCAGCCTTGGGTGGCTCCAGCTGTGGCGTTGACAGCTCCAGCATCCGCGAGCGGGACTGATGAGAACTGAAGGTATGGTAAGGGTGCTCCGCTGTGCCGTATAAAATGAGGCTCCATTCCTTCAACTTCCCTGGAAGGCAACAGACCCACTGAGTTATTTTGGGAAGGTCTTGATATACCTGTGTGCTCCTTTACCTGTGCAAAGGCCTCCAGCCCTGTGGCCCATGGCCTTCACTTCCTGCTCACCTACTGATCAGGTGTACCCCTACCACCCAGGCCATGTGCTGCTCTCTGGGTATCTCACTGCTGCAAGCTAGTGCTCCTTAACTCCTGTGCTATTGAGCTGCCCTACATTTCTGTCTCTGCTGGACAGGGGTTGGCTGAATTATACTTTCCCCCTCCTGGAGAGTGTCCTTGGCTCCTCTGGTCTCACTGCAGACTCCCTTGATGCTGCCTCCTTTACAACTGGCAATAGATACTTGTCCCCCTTGAGATGTCCAGTGGTAGCCTGGGTGCCAGGATGGCTAGAAGCTTTGTCCCATAGCCTCTAATTGTGATCACTGGATTGCACTGAGGGGCCCAAATTGAATCTTCAATTCTAGAGCACAGGAAGACTTGGACTTGGGCACTTTCCTCCACAGTCAGTCCAGGGCAGGTGGGGAGTTTTGGGGGTAGTATTGCTGGTACAAACTCAAAAGTCTACAGAGGTTGCGTGTAGGGGGAACATCCTTGCAAAGAGGAGGATGAATGATACAGATGCCAGGCTCTGCCAGGGAATTCAGGGTAGACAGGCCTGAGGAGGACAGGAGCAGATGGGAGGGCACCCAGCCTTGATGGAAGTGGTGGGGACACTGCTCCACTTACTGCCTCCATGTGAAAATGGTGGCTCATGTTTGAGGTTGGCTCAGGTGTAAAGAGAGGTGGGAAATCTGGCCTGTAATTCCCAAGTGAACTGTTGATGTCAAAAAACACATGACAAACGTGTGGCATGTACACAATTGTAGACGGGCTCAGCCACAGGTGGCTGGCTTAGGCCTCCTTTTCTTGTGACGGTGTCCCCAGCACACAGGGCAGGGCAGCTACGTTTAGAAGGTCCTTGCCATCATTCTGGCATGAGAGGTCATGGTCCTGTGTGATCTGCCCAAGGACATGCTGCTCATGCTAACAGGACTCTGCTGCCTGGCCTCTCAGAGTTTATTTGTAACTGGCTTAGCCCCAAACAAGGTGCTCTCAGACCCACCATGAACCACCCTGATGAATCCTCACTGTAACCAGCTAAGGACAATGCCTTTGCTAGTTGCTTATCTGTGTCAGCTGGGAAAATCTCTTCCTTTTCTGCCATGAGGTTTCTTGGCAATCAGAATTATTTTTTTTTTTTGGTGGTGCTGGGGATTGAACCAAGGGTCTTGTGCATGCTAGGCAAGCACTCTACCAACTGAGCTATCTCCCCAGTTCAACAATCAGAATTCTTTAGGCAAGAAAATGCTGATTCTTTGGTATGTATTGTTTTTAAAATGTTTTTTAAAATTTATTTAATTTTTTAAAAATTAATTTTTTTATTTTTTACAGACTGCATTTTGATTCATTGTATACAAATAGGGTACATCATTTTGTTTCTATGGTTGTACACGATGTAGATTCATACCATTTGTATGAATCATACATGTACATAGGGTAATGATGTCTGTCTCATTTCATCATTTTTCATACACCCCCTCATTTCCTTCTACATAATCTAAAGTTCCTCCATTCTTCTCTCAACACCCCACCCCCCATTATATATCATCATCCACTTATCAGGGAAAACACTGGTCTTTGTTTTTCTGGGGATTGGTTTATTTCACTTAGCATGATAGGTTGTGGAACCAACCTAGATGCCCTTCGACAGATGAATGGATAAAAAAACTGGTGTGTGTATATATATATACACACACACACACACAATGGAATATTATTCAGCCATAAAAAATAATAATATTTTGGCATTTGCAGAGAAATGGATGGAATTGGAGAATATCATGCTAAGTGTATTGTGTTTTTATTGCCACTTACTCTGCTCATCTAAAAGACACCCATCTCTGCTCCAAATGGCAGGCAGAGAACTGCCTACAAACTGTTTTTGCAATGCGGGCAGCTCTGCCACAATCAACTTTATATTCTGCTTTAATTCTGGGAATCTTAGACCCTCTAAATCCAAATCAGAGGACTCGTGCTCATCAACAGACCACAGGCCTGTAGGCTGTAAACCATACAGTCCTAGGTAGGAGGGCTGCAGAGAGATAGGCAGAACTGGTCCGATAGCTCACCAGACCAAACTCAGGTGGACTTTGATCTAGTTACACAATGTGGCACATTAGAAGCACTTTTGTAACTGCAGCCCTAGCTGACTAAGGTACCAGATCCCAAAGCTTCCAGCTCAAAACTGTCAGTTATCATTTGAAAATTCTCCCAAAATTCATGTGTTGGAAACTTAATCCCCAAATTCATGCTAATTTTGGAGATGGGGCCTTTTGGAGGTAATTAAGATTAGATTATCTCATGAGAATGGGACCCCATGATGATATTAGTGGTTTTATAAGATGATACTTCATGTCTGTATAAATATGTCAAAATAGACTCTACTGTCATGTATAGCTAAAAAGAACCACCGCCACCACAACCAACAACAAAAAGATAAAGAAGAAAAATCTGAGCCAGCATGCTTGCTCTGTTTCATTATGTGATGCCCTCTGACATATTATGATGCAGCAAGAAGGTCCTACCCAGATGCCAAAACATACTCTTGGACTTCCCAGGTTCCAGAACCATGAGCGTAATAAGCCTCTATTCATTATAAATTACTCAGTCTCAGATATGTTGTTATAGTAATAGAAAGCAGACTAAGACACTGCCCTGAATCACAGTCTATACTGCCTGACCTCTCCTGGCCTGGCCAGCATCAGAGGATGTAGGCAAGGACCTCTGACTCAAAAAAACATTCCTGGGCAGACCATTTCTTAGTACATGATCTTCCAATAGGCATAGCTCTTTTACACACATGGTGGTATATCTCTCTAACATGCTTCCTAACCAGGGCTGCATATTTGATAATGGTAACATAGGAAGTGCTTCATGCAGTCGCAGGCACAGAAAACAGTCATGGAGATGAGTTTTCATCTGTCCTCAAATCCTCAGGATCAAATTAAAACTGCATTTCAAAACCACAAAGGAATCTGGGCTTTTTTTTTTTTTTTTTTTCTTGT
This sequence comes from Sciurus carolinensis, assembly GCF_902686445.1. NCBI lineage: Eukaryota > Metazoa > Chordata > Mammalia > Rodentia > Sciuridae > Sciurus > Sciurus carolinensis. The sequence continues at coordinate 68,732,593 of NC_062214.1, forward strand.
AAACAAATGGGATACATGTTGTTTCTCTGTTTGTACATGGCGTAAAGGCATACCATTTGTGTAATCATAAGTTTACATAGGGTAATGTTGTTTAATTCATTCTGCCATTTTTTCTTCTCCCCCCCCCCCTCCCCCCCCTCTATACAGTCCTTCCTTCCTCCATTCCTGCCCCCCTCCCTAAAGCCAACTCCAACCCCAACACTAACCCCTCCCACCCCCCATTATGTGTCATCATCCACTTATTAGCGATATCATTCTTCCTTTGGTTTTTTGAGATTGGCTTATCTCACTTAGCATGATATTCTCCAGTTTCATCCATTTGCCTGCAAATGCCATAATTTTATCATTCTTTATGGCTGAGTAATATTCCATTGTATATATATATACCACAGTTTCTTTATCCATTCATCAATTGAAGGACATCTAGGTTGGTTCCACAATCTGGCTATTATGAACTGAGCAGCTATGAACATTGATGTGGCTGTATCTCTGTAATATGCTGATTTTAAGTCCTTTGGGTATAGGCCAAGGAGTGGCAATGGAGAAAAGATAGCCTCTTCAACAAATGGTGCTGGGAGAATTGGAAATCCATATGCAACAGAATGAAACTAAACCCATATCTCTCACCATGCACGAAACTAAACTCAAAATGGATTAAGGATCTTGGAATCAGACCAGAGACCTTGCAACTTATAGAAGAAAAAGTAGGTCCAGAGCTTCAACATGTTGGCTTAGGACCAGACTTCCTCAACAGGACTCCCATAGCACAAGAAATAAAAGCAAGAATCAACAACTGGGATAGATTCAAACTAAAAAGTTTTCTCTCAGCAAAGGAAACTATCAGCAATGCGAAGAAAGAGCCTACAGAGTGGGAGAAAATCTTTGCCAATCATACTTCAGATAGAGCACTAATCTCCAGAATCTATAAAGAACTCAAAAAACTCTACACCAAGAATGCAAATAATCCAATTGACAAACGGGCTAAGGAATCTGGGCTTTTTAACCACTGAGTGATGAACGGTGATTAAGGGGGGAGTGTAAGGACACAAGGACAGAGGCCACCAGCTCTGTGGGCTATAATTTGAGTTGAAATTTATTTTAGCCTTATAGGAGATCTTCAAATACACCCACCAAAGGCCCACTCACTGAAATTAGATTCTTATTTTTAGATCCAGTTTTGGTAAAACAAACAGAAGGGGCTGCTCCACACTTGGGATCAATGGTGTTTCCTACGTGGAGTGAGAGAGGAAGAAGAAAGAAAAAAGAATTGCTTTTTAAAGCCACAAGCATGTCTATATTACCTGTTCACATATATAAGTTTTAAAAAATTTTTAAAAATCTATCAACAAAGCTGGTGAACAGTAAAAAAAAAAAAAAAAAAACTACAAAGCAGTAGTAGTCAAAGCTTTTATGTTTCTGAATAAATAATATGCACAGATAGTTCACAATTCAAAATTCTAAAAGGGAATATAGTGGAATTCTCTCTCCCATCCCTGTCCCATGCGTGACCACACTGACCTACTTCTTGTGCATCCTTCCAGAGGTGGTTTTTTTTTTTTCCTTATTCACACAATTATGAACATATATCCTGCCCTTTTAGTAACAAACTCATAGAACTTTCTGAACCTTGCTTTCCCATTAACGATGGGAATCATTCCCTTGCTGTACTAGGGACACATAGCATCAATTACTTAAACAAATTCCGACTGAGGGGCATTTAGGTTGTTTCCAAACTTTTGCAGTTACAGACAGTACTGTCACCTTGTAACCCGTGCTGCAAACTTGGTTAAGTAAGGAAGGATTCAATGAGGGAGAGAGATCAAGAGTTCTGGATCAATGGGATCTGAATCCTGGTTCTGCCCTCTATTCACTGGGTGACCTTTGGGCAAGTTACTTCATCTCTGTTCTTCAGTTTCTACATCTAACGAGTTGGCGTAGTAATAATTCTACTTTACAGAGTTGTCCAGGACATTAAATAATTAAGGATAATAAAGCAGGAGGAACAGTGACTAGCATCCAAATGCTGCCTCCTGAGCATTGGTTAAATACAATCTGATGAACAGATGATTTTGTATGTTTGTAAGAGGACCTTCAGGTCACATTCCTAGAAGCAGGACTAGGCATTAAAAGGGGTGTGCTCCTCCACACTGGAGGCCATGGTTGAGAAATGAGAAGTTAACTTCACATTTCTCTTATGTGAGAAGTTGATCATCTTTTCATAGGATGAAGAGTTAGACCCCTCCCTTCCTGACTCGATAAAATTTGAAGCTCAATTTACCAAAATTATTTGCTGAGAAAAAATGATGAGTTTTCAAAAGTTGCCTAAAAGCACATTGTAGCCAGGTTCACGGCAAGTCCAAGTGGAATGAGAAGGTGTTTTGCTCACATCTGGTTTATATTTTTTGTTCCTTCTATATGCAAATATTTATCAGAGCTGGGTGTGGTGGCACACACCTATAATCCCAGTGGCCAGGAGGCTGAGGCAGGAGGATTGCAAGTTCAAAGTCAGCCTCAGCAAATTAGTGAAGCCCTAAGCAACTTTGGGAGACCCTGACTCAAAATAAAAAATAAAAAGGGCTGGGGATGGGGATGTGGTTCAGTGGTTAAGTGCCCCTGGGTTCAATTCCTAGTACCAACAAAAAAAGAAAAAAGATTCTTATCAGAGCCTATGAGGGCCAAGTGCTGTGCTAACAAGCTGCAGAGCTGACTCAGAAGCACTGAAAAAGAGCTGGCTCCCAGAGGGCAGTGGGCCTGAGGCAATACCTTTCCGTACCTGGAAACTCACCTTTCCTAACAAGCATGATCTGGAAAACATGACCTCAGGTTGTGGTTTAGATAATGACAATTTCTCTCTCTCTCTCTCTCTTTCTCTATTTTGTACTGAAGTATTCTTTTCACTTTCTCTACCAAGGGACTCACTGTTTTTCCTGCTTTCTAGGACATAAAAATAACGGTTCCGCATTTGTGGAATTAAGCGTATGGCATAAACGTACCGGCATGAGTTTGAAGTATGACTCAAAGTTATTTTCCTCTAGTTATAAAAGGAGACAAATTATTAAATATTGAAACAAGGAAGAAAGTACAAATCATCCATTGCTCCTGTGGCACACTTTCTTCTGGGCTGCTTTATCTGTGTGTGCATTTTCTCCCCTCAGCATTGCATCATGTTCATCAGGTTCAGAAGCTGTCCCACTTACTTGCTGATGTTTTGGGGGAACATGTCTTTCTTAGCTGGTGCATTAGCTTTGGTATGTGGCAAGTTTCTGGCACATAGTAGGTGCTCAATAAATGTTTGCTAAATGAATGAAGTAACATTTTAAAATATTGATTTTGGGGGAAGGGAAAACATTTTACCATATGAATGTAACTTTCTTTTCTTTTTGTTTCTTTTCTCTTCTCTCTCTCTTTTTCTGGTACTGGGGATTGAACCCAGGGGCATTATGCCACTGGGCTACATCCAGTCTGCCCACACCCTCTTTTTTTGCAACAGGATCTACACAAATGTAACCATTTCTTTAACCAATCTCTTATGATGGATCATAACAGAACATTTGTTCCACTTCCCTTCTTCTTTTAAAAAAAATATACATACTTGCCAGAAATATCATTTGCTATAGTTTGGACTACTTTTTCAGGATAGAGTCTCCCAAGTAGAACTGCAGGGTCAGAGAACAAGACGTGATTGGGCTCTTGACACATAATGACAAATGATTACACCACAGTATTTGTCATCACTTGACCCTTGATTCCAAAACAGACAAGGGAAAGAGCACAGGCCTTCTAGGGGAATCAATTCCTTCACACAAATCACATCTTACGCATGGTCAACCCCAACCCCAGCCCCAGCCCCAGCTTGACTGAGTCCGTAGGGTCAGTCACCAGTGACTTAGCAGAGCAGATCAAAGCAGATCCTCACAGGAAGGAGCTGATCGGAGGCTCTGGTCTTCAGGTTCCTGTCCTCATAGAAAGTCAACACTGTCCCTCACCTCTGGCATCCTGCACACACACGCCAGGATGAGGCTCCTGAGGGCCAGCTCCTGCCACACTTGGTCACTCCCCTGAGGCCAGACTCTAGTTTGGAAGATGAGACTTGTGGATATAGAGGAACCAAGGAAGATTTTTCTTTTTAATTCTTCTTTTTAATTATATACAAGGAAGAGAAGAAGGCAGACCACATCCAGGGCCACTCCAGGTCCCACCACAGTCCATGCTCAACAGAAATGCCACCCAGAGACAGGATTGCAGAATGTTGGCCCCGCTTTGGACAAAGCATTTAAGAAGAATGTATTACCATTCAAGATATGCAGCAAGCCTGGTCAAGTTTACTGTGACAAGAACTTGACTAGCACCAAGAATTTTTTAGTTTCTAGGAGGGGTTCTTAAAAGATGTTCAAATCTAAATTCTTTAATTTTTTTGCCATGAGATTCCTAAGACTGTGGAAGAAAGAACTGCAAATCCACCTGCTTAAACCTCAGGGGCCAGCTCTGCAGCACTAGGCCCCCAGATGTCAACCGTGAAGCCCAGGCGACTGTAATTGCGAGAGGCAGAAGATAATCCGCAGCTAATGCCATCTGAGCCTGCCAATAAGGGTTTTATCGTCATTCACTATCTTCACTGCAGCATGTCCCCTCCATGAATTAAATTCCTAATGAACAAACAGGATTATTCCTATTATTTAAGAAAGAACCAGAATTAAGGAAAGTCTAAGGTTGAGTTTGCCAATAGGAAAGTACCAGCAGTAATGAAGCTTTTCTCTGCCTAGCATTTTGAATTAAGAATTTAAAGATCCTAGAGAGGGGAATTTACAATTGGAGGCCAAGTGGGTAGGGGTGGGGGAAAGGTCTGGCTGGATTAGAGACTATGAGCTAATACTTTGAAACTCCTAGGTTTTCTTGGCCATATGAGAAGTTTTTAACAATAAAGAATTTATCAGTTCTCCACGTGCACCCCCACCATACCATGCAGGAAGACTATCTGAAATAGTAAGTGAATAAAGGCCAAGGAAATCAAGTAAATATGTTCCAGTCTAATACTCTGGTGGAAGGTTTTTCCTTCTGGGTCCAGGGAACCAGCCACCTGAGGGCCATATTCAAGTTGCAAAGTTTAATGTAGAGTTTGGGTAGAAGAAATGAAGAGGGTTCCCCTCCATCTATTTGTAAAATACACATAAGAACACTTTAAAAGGGTGAATTTTATGGTATGTGAATTATATCTCAATAAGGCTGTTATTAAAAGTACTGTGTGTATATTATACACACACATAGAAATGCCAGCATTTACTCAATAAATTTAACACATAATTAAAAGTGCACTGTAAGTCCACATTATGGCAAGAGGACAAAGGGAATCTAGAAAATGACTTGGAAAGGAGGATAAGGAAGAGGGTGTGTGCCCCCCTGTGCATACATACACACACATCCTCAGCGACAGAAGAAAGAAGACGTGGAAGCGTTCTTCCTGTGTTCCTGTAGACATAAACCCACAGAAAAAAGGTTTTCCGACTGGCAGAAAAGGGATCCCAGAAAACTAAGCTCCAATTTTTATTTGGGTGAGGTACAAAAGAAAATATAGTAGTTTCCTCTTATCTGTGGGGGTATGTTCCAAGATTCCCAGTAGATGCCTGAAACCACACATAGTACTGAACCCTCTAAATAATATGATTTCCTGTACATGCATAATGCACATTCAATTCCTTTTCCATCTTAACTAATAATCACTTCTTAACTAATAATCACTAATAATCTCTCACTGTAGCTATAACTTCTACAGTTTGAGGTGTGACTGCAAAATTAGTATGAACTTATTTATCCTCTTCATAATATCACAGATACAAAACTTGTTTTTACTGTAGATCTTAGCAACCTCAGCAAACACTTTTTCTTTCTTTTCATATTAAGGCAAGAACTTTCACCTTTACACTTAAAGGATGCACTTAATGGTTTCTCTTTGGCAAATAATTGCTGGCATTATTATTATTCTTATGTTATGACCATGATTAAGTAAACTAAAAGTTACTTGAACACAAGCACTGTGATAACAAGATAGCGGATCTGGTAACCTCAACAGCTAATAAGTGACTAATGGGCAGATAGTGCATACAGTGTGGATACACTGGGGAAAGAGATGATTCCTATTCTGAGCTGGATGAATAGGAAAACATGAGACTTCATTATCCTACAGGAACAGCATGCAATGTAAAGTTACAAATTGTGTATTTCTAGAATTTTTCTTTTAATTTTTCCAGGCCACAGATAACTAAAACAACGGAAATAAAAACCACGGAAAGGTGTTGGGAGGGGGCTACTATGTATATTTAGTAAAGAACAGTATAAGTAACAATGCACAACATAGCACTTTTCTTAATAGCATCTATAAGGTTAGGGAACACAGAAATACCATTTTTAAATATCTTTCAGTTTTTTTCAAAGTAATATATTAATAGTTTGAAAAGTCAAACAATGGGAGCTGGGGAGATAGCTCAGTCGGTAGAGTGCTTGCCTTGCAAGCACAAGGCCCCAGGTTCGATCCCCAGCACCACCAAAAAAAAAAAAAAAAGTCAAACAATAGTCCAAGGTTTGTAACAAAGAGTGTAAGTAACATGGTTCTTTGCTTCGCTCCTTTCTACCTCTTTGAATCCTGCTACCCACCACATACAGTATCTTTTAACATTTTGAGTCAGTTTTTCTAACATTTACTACTCCATTAAAAATATTTCTATGCTATGTCCCAGTTTCTTAATTTGAGACATCATTTGATGACTTCGTAGCCTGGAAGCAGGGAATTGAGTTCTCTTAAGCCATCCTATACATACTCACGTCTCCCCCATTCTTCCTCCAATACACAGTTTCTTACCAGGTCAATATTTAGTATCTCCCTTACTTCTGTTTCATTTTCTGGGAGGCTTATCAAGTTTATTTTATAACTTATCTACTGAATTATTATTATTATTGTTTGAGTTGAGGTCTCATTGTGTTACCAAGGCTGGTCTCAAACTCCTGGGCTCAAGTGATCAGCCTGTCTCAGCCTCCCCACTGGCTAGGACTACAGGTGTGTGCCACCGTATCTGGCTTGAACTTTTAATTTTTGTCTCCTATTTAAACATTTGAAGGCATTTTTCTGGTTCTCCTGATGTTCATTTAAAAAATGCTGCAGCCTGATCCTGTTTGTCTGAAATATCTTCTCTTCCCAGAGAATGACAGTGTTGTTGGAAGTTTCCTTTTGCTGTCTGAATTGCTCCTTTCCCTCCAAGTTTATTCTCTGTGAAAGTTTGTTTCTACTTTAATACTGAGTAATTTCCTACAATGTTTGGTGATTCTTGGGCATTCTTTCCTATTTATTTAGTAGGAAGGCACTAAAAAGCTGATTGGAAGTTCTGCGTGTTCCTGGAATATGAAATGTGCTTTTTATTTGTTTATTCATTTTGTATACAGCAAACTTCCTAGCTCATAAGAGAAAGGAAATGTTATAGTATACCAGTTGGCTCAGATGTAAATAACATTTGCAGGGTAAATGTAAACCTTTCCCATCGAAAGCAATGTAGGTCAGATGAAAATGTAATATCTTTAAAGTGATGAAATTAAAAAAAAAAAAAACTTCTAAGCCAAAAATTTATGTCCAGTGAAAATACCATTCAAATATGGGTTGAAACAAAGACACTTTTAAGTAAATCAAAGTTGAGCAAATTCATTACCAACAAACCAACACAACAAGAAATGGTAAAGGAAATTCTTTAAACTGAGGAAAAATGATACCAGATGATAATCTGGATCTACAGAGAAGAAGAAAGAGTACTGAGAATGCTAAATGTATTGGTAAACATTGAAGAGTAGGGTTTTTTCCCCTTAATTTCTTTAAAGACTGCTTCAACAATTTCCCTGTAAGATGAAGTTTACAATGTACCCAGAGGTAAAATATATGACACTGCCAGAGTACAATGATGGAATCACATGGTCACCAGGTTTTGTCAGTTGTGAAGTATGAAACTGTTCAGTTCTCCCCGGCCCTATTCCACCAACCCCAAGGACTGGGGATTGAACCCAGGGAGTACTCTACCATTAAGTTATAGCCACAGCCCTTTTTAAAAATTTTATTTTGAGAGAGGGTCTCACAAAGTTGCTCAGGCGGGCCTCAAACTTGTGATCCTTCTGTCTCAGCCTCCTGAGTCACTGGGATTACCAGTGTGTGCCATTGTGCCCGGCCCTTCAATCTTAATTCTAAATTAACTGCAAAAAATTAAGGGTGCACATTGTAATCCACAGAGCAACCACTCAAAGGAGGGCTAAAAAGCTAATAGAGGAAATAAAATGGAATACTGAAAAATACTTGATTAAACAAAAATAAGGCAGGAAAACAAACAGTGTTATCTTACTTTTTAAATGCTGTTGGATTTCATTTATTGATATTGGACTTTGAATTTTCAGATTTGTATTCTTGAGTGAGTTGGCAGAAAAATTTCCATTCTCATCATAGGCTCATGGGATTTGATATCAAGGATATATTGGTTTTATCAAAGTATTTGGGGGTGGTGTCCCTCTATTCTTACTGTCTGGAAGAGTTTATGGAATATTGACGTTACTTCTTCCATTTAAATGTTTAGTTGAATTGCCAGTGCATCCATATCTGACCTTGAGTTTTCTTTTAAATTATAGAATCAGTTTCATAAGTAGGACAATTTTAAATTTTATTTCAACTTGTTTCAGTTTTGTGAAGTTGTGTTTTTTTCTTGAAATTTGTTCTTTTTTGGTCACAAAATTGTTTGTAATATCTTAATATTATAAGATCTATAATCATGTTCCTCATTTCATTCCTGAAATATTCTTAGTTTTTCCTTAATTGCTCTTCTTAGAGTTTTATCAATTTTATTAATTTCTTCAAAGAACCAATTTGTGGCTTTGTTGATTTTGTCTGCTTATGTTTATTTTCTATTTCATTAATTTTTGCTATTTTAAAAATCTTTCTGTGTTCTTTAAATTTATGTTGTTGGTCTTTTTCTATCATCTTAAGTTGGATATTTAGCATTACACTTAATTTAGAAATCAAAATCAGAAAGATAACTGTCTCATCATGATTTTAGAATATTTGAACATCACAAGGGACAATTTAGATTTAATGGCCATAATGGAAATTGTACCCAAGAATACATTGGCTTTTTTTTTTTTTTTTTCTTTCAGTACTGGGGGTTGAACCCATGAACATTATGCCTTTGAACTACCTCCCCAGCCCTAAATTTTATTTTGAGACAGGGTCCTGCTAAGTTGCTCAGGCTGACCTCGAATTTGTGATTCTCCTGCTTCAGGCTCCTGGGATTACAGTCATGTGTCACTGTGCCCAGATACACGCTCGCTTTTATTTTACTTTCTTTTTTCTGGGGTGTGTGTGTGCTGGAGATTGAACCCAGGGGCACTTAACCACTGAGCCACATCCCCAGCCTTTTGTATTTTATTTAGAAACAGGGTTGCTCAGGGTCTTGCTTATTTGCTGAGACTGGCTTTGAACTCATGATCCTCCTGCCTCAACCTCTTGAGCCACTGGGATTACAGGTGTGTGCCACTGCACCCGGCCACACTGGCTTTTCAAGTATAAATGGAATGTGATGTTCAAATTTTTTATTCTTATGGATCTTTGCTGTTTTATCTACCAAATATATTTTAGGTACACTATATGTCCTCTCTTGTGTGTGTTTATCCTTTCTTTGCAGTTTTAATGAGTTTTTGCTTTATGCATTTTAAGGTTCTGTTATGAATTACATATAAGATTAGAAGTAGAACTTATAGAATTGAACCAAACCTTTCATCAATATGTAATGATCCTTTATATAGTGATACAAAGAACTCTTTATAACCATAACATTTCTGTGTGTTTGATGTTACTATAACTATCCGACTTTGTTTCAGTTATTAGTTGCCTCCTATCTTTTCCTGTTCACTTTATTTTCCATTTTTCTGTTTTCCCACCTTTTAGATTGTTTTCTTGCATATAATTATAATAGTCAGCTCCAGCAGGAAGCAGATGGCATAATTAAAGTAGAATAATCTAAGGAGGTTTCAATAAATAGATTATTTACAAGGTGTGAGCAGAGCCAAAGGAAGCTACAAGGGATGATGTGGTCCCTGGGGCTAGTGTTCCACAAACAAGTCGGGGTGGGCTGGGACCTTGGGGGATACTGGCTGCTGGAGGACTGGGTGAATAACTAACTCATAATTAGCAGCTCTACCCTCCCTCCACTCTCCTGCTAGAGTATCCCCCTTGCTGAATTCAAACATAAATAAGGGGCAAGGCAGTGTGGATAGGTCACCTCCCGAGTGAAGAATGCATCAGCTGGGTAAATGGAATATGTCTGGCTCAACAGCATTAAAAAATATGACAATCTTTGTGTTTTAAGTGGAGCAATTACTCTACTTATCTTTGTTGAAACTCTGCTGTTGTTGCTTGGACTTTTCAGTGCTGGGGACTGAACCCAGGGCCTTCAGCATGCTAGGCAAATGCTCCACCATGGATACCCCCATATACTCACTGTCTCTGGGTTTCTAATAACTGTTTTCTGTATTTCAATTCTACCTTTTTCTGTTTCTTTCTTTCTCGGGTGCCTTTGAAGTCCCAGTATCATTAAAGGTCTGCTAAAAGACTCTCCACCTGAGGGGGGCTCCATAGACTTGGCAAATGTCCCAAAGTGAAAGCTGGTTTCATAATTCCATGCACTTTTTGGCTCTTTGGATATCAACATTTCCACCCTTATTCAAAATTCTTTCCTATGGCAGGCAAGTTTCAAGATTCTTGGTCTTTTGAATTTGAAAATGAAAATTCACAGTATCTTTTAACAGTTTAATTCTTGTTTTGGGGTAATTTGTTGAAATTTAGAAAAAGATATTTAGATTACCATATACTTAAAAAAAAAAAAATCCGAACAGATTAATAAGAAAATCAAACTATAAGCAAACTTGAAATTAAAAGAAAAGAAATTGTCAAAGTTATGGAGGGGAAAGTTAAGATTATTTTTGAAAAAGAATAGATTTTTGAAAAAGAATCTATAATGACATTAAAATTGTTTGATATGCAAGTAACCGAAAGAAATACAAAGTTATACATGCAACATGGCTAGAGCTCTGTAAAATGTTAGGGAAAAGAAAAAAAAAAGCCTGAATGGAAATACAGAGATATTTTTGAACCTAATGTGTTTCTCAAAATAAGTTGTATTACTTATGTTCAAAAATTAAAGGCACTCACATTTTCTGGAGTGGATCTGGTTGTTGGAATGCTGACCAGACAGGCAGCAGGAATCCTGAGGCAGACTTTGGTTTCTAAATCTGACGAATGACACTGAGAAAGGCATTGCAGGAGAGTTTTTCCTCTTCCCTGTGTCTAATTTTTTTCATCAACATTTTTTATTTTATTTGCAAAAAATAAATATGAGGAAGGACCAATCTCATCTTTTTGTTACATTTGCTACTGGGAGAAATAGGACTGAATCAGTGATACTATGACCCACACAATATGCACAGAGGTAGCTGAGTTTCTACTACACCTAAACACAGGATAGTGGACCTCTTTTATTCTTGAAGTAGGAGTTTGAGGGGAAAATATTCTACAATGATCCCCTGAAAGAGTAGAAGGGGCCGGGCATGGTGGCACATTGCTAACCCAGTGACTAGGGAGGCTGAGGTAGGAGGATGGCAAATTGGAGGCTAGCCCCAGCAACTTAATGAGGCCCTGTTTCAAAATAAAGGGGCCAAAGGTGTAGCTCAGTGGCTAAATGCCCCTAGGTTCAATCCCTAATGCAAAAACAAAAAACAAACAAAAACAAGAAATAGTAAAAGGGAGGGAAAGTGATCAACTACATACAATATTAATGCAAATGGAGCTAAAAATGGAACTTTCTGACAAAGATGTGCATGGCGACTGTTTGAAAATGGGACCAAGATCTTCAGTTCTGTATCCAAGGAAGCAGGAGTGACACTCTATAATCGCACTTTCCAGAAATAAAAATTTAGTGAAAAACTTTGAAGCCGGCACAGAAGGCTTGTGTTTTAAATTTGTCTTCCTTTTTAGCACAAGATAGATTGAGTCATCGAACACAGATTGCCAAATTCCAACTCTTATCTTAGAAATGAAGTTTAGCTCAAAACAGATGTCAATAAAGCAGAGGTCAATAAAGTTTGCAATAAAATGAGAACAGTTATGCTCGTGGGCAAAAAGACGCGTATGAAAGAACCACCACCAATGGAAATTGAGAAACCATGGAATGCTTTATGATGAAAAACGGGAAAAACTGTCACACAGGAAAGGCTAATTTCTTCCCCCTTTAACCAATTATTAAACATTTTACCAAGGATGCACAGCTGAAAATAGAGTTGATTAAAATTACATGAGCTCTTGATTTAAATAAGGTTCATGCTTGCATGCATGCTTGCTCATTCAATCATTCAACAACTACTTATTAACCATGTTTTCAGTGCTGAGTTATCGGGGGAGAGAGATTAGAGACCTGTCCTGGACTTCGAAAGGCCATGGTGGAGTCACATTGGGCCAGTTCTACATGCCATGCTTTCGATATCTATTCCTGTGCAATATTTCACAGAGATGATCAAAGCTCTTGTTCAATCTGCCACCTGAACATGTATTTTAGCCCAGGTTCTCTAGAAGATGAGGGTCTGAAGTGAAGTTGAGGCTGTGCTGGGAGGTGGCATCCCAAGGTCATGAGACTGAGGGGGAGACAGGGACAAAAGTGAGGTGGCTTGTTTCAAGGTGAACCAAAAGAGCAGGTGGCCTGGGTAGGAACACTGACCTCATGGGACACCGGGCCTTACACTGTCTGCTGGGGTGAGCTTTCTTTGCTACCTTTGGCCAAACCTTTTGAGCAGTTTATATACTGGGGAGGCCAGGTGCCAAGCCTCACCCGGAAGTGAAGAGAAAGGTTGGAGCCTCAGTCCTGCTGGGCTGACCCCTGGGGCCACTGCAGTTCCTCCCTGGACAGGAACAAGGGTAGCCATGTCAAAGCCTAGCCTGTATCTGTGGAGGAGCCCAGGAGAGGAAGTGAGGGCCAGACCTCTCCACTGGGCAAGAGGTGAGGCCCAGGTAGGGGAGTGGGCAGGGCTGGGCTAATATGTGGAGGCACACCAGGAGTCCAGTGTGACATTTAGGGAGTAAAACATAATCAATACACATGCTTCAAGGTATAAATCATAAACTATTATGAGCAATGTTTGAAAAGAACCTATTTTCCTAGGTTTTGTGTAGTCTTCCATTTAAGCAAGCGCAGCAACTTTGTGAGATACTATATAACAGCAAGAAACAAAGTTGCAGAATTTGGTAAATTACTGGCATGTGTAGTTGATTCTGTAGAAGTTTAATGTCTAGAAATATTTATTGGTGTTGACATTACATGCACTATGGACAAAGGTTATAATCCTGAAACCTTTAGAATTCTTCAGAGAGGATTTGTTACATAAAGCTCTCCTATATTTGAATTTCGTGCAGACTCAGGGATATCATTCCCACCATATATGTGCAGATCCAGGGATTGTGAAGTTTCATGACCAGACCAGTTGGAACCCAGGCTACACTTGCCAGAAGCTCTGCTCTTGCCTCACCCACAGCACTGTCCCGAGCCCCAAAGCCCCAGTAGCGACTTCAGTGTACACAGCGGCCTGCTTGCCTTCCCACTGCCCACTTCTCCTTTCAGTCAGGTCCACTAGACTCTGGTTTAGGTTTGGTCTTCCTAACTTATCCCAGTCTCTCGCTCTGGAGCTTACTTTGCAAGTTTTGACAAAAGCACTACCCTTCTGAGTAGACCTCTTTGATCTTGCCCAGCTTCGACTTTCAAGTTCATGGGAAGGAGAGAACCAAAGACAGGATTCCATGGAAATGAACAAGAGGAGTCAGGTGTACCGGGCTGAGCTCCAAAGAAAGCCAAGATGTGTGGGAACTGCTTTAATAGCTTTGACCCTGGGGAACATGCCCAAGTGCAACACAAAAGCCACTGGGAAGCCAGTGCAAAATCCTGGTTTATTATCTCCTCAAAACAGTTTGGACACAAAGCTGTTGATAAGCAAATTTTTGTTTGCTTTGCTTGTAAAAAAAAAATGTTGCTTAAGGAGAAGAGAGGAAGAACAGAAATGTACCTGCTGAATTTTGAAAGAGTTTCCCAGGGGCCAGTTAACTGAGGGCCATCTAGCTTGCCTTCACAAACCCTGGATTCTACTCTTTTCAAATTCCTGGTTTTTCCAGAAGTTACAATCAATTCAATCTTCCTCAAAGGCACACAGACAGGTGTGGCCCCTGGGCTGCAATTTCCCCACAGGGCCCTTGAACCCATTCCTAAAATCTATGGTAAAATCTGTACTTGTGGAAGGGTGAGAAGAGGAGAGAAAAAGGTTCAGATGTCACTAGACAAGCTTCTCCTATCAGGGGCTCATAATGTGCTCCTCATGACTGGGTTATTCCTAGCCACGAGGTCTCTCAGTCCACAACTGGTAGAGCTGGTATTGGGGCCCACACTGTGGCCCCAAGAGCAAAATGTCATTCATTTTATGGTATTTGTTTTATAAACCTAGAACTTCCGTTTGTTGGTCTGCTACCATGATATCTAGTTCTTGTGTTTCAATTTGTATTTTCTTTGATTATTGCAGAGGTTGAATATCTTTCATTCATTGGTTATTTGTATTTTGTATGAATGGCTCTTTGCTTCTTCTTCTAGTAAGGTGTTATGGGGAGCAGGCTGTGCCCTGCTCTGAGTTACCCCATGTTGTTGCAGAGAACAGCAGTTTGACATGAGCTACTACATTTTGAATTCATGTGCTAAGGCAGAGTGGCATGGTACCTTGTCTGGACAATAAGTGACCACTAGACCTTGGACATAACAGAATTCACTGAAAAGAACAACACCCAGATGCACAGCACAATCATAAATTACAAACTGATAAAGTAATAGTACTAACAAAAAATGACCCCCTGTGTGCTTATGGAATTAAGTCAGAAGCACATAGATGCATGGACATATCAAACACGTTATCAAGGAAACCACACCTGTCTCTGAGTTTATCAAACACATCAGACCACTGAATGATGCAAACTTCTCTTTTGAAACACATAAATGGAAGGACACCTAAGATAGAGGTATAGCAACACACTGACCCTGTCACCTCCTCACTTGTCAGAACCCTTGCCCAGGACGATTGCTACAGCAATTTTCAACTCTGTCCTGGGCTTTAGTTCAATGAGGTTTCTCCTGTCTGTGGTGGCAAATGAACCACTTCAATTTGACACCTGCAGCTGATCCTGTGAAATTACCTGTCCTCAGGACTCTATCTTAATAGCACAGTTTGTTCACAACAGATGCATTAAGTATTTCTTAGTGATCTGTAAAAACTCTTTAAATATTAAGGCTAAAACAAAATATAAAGCTGTTTGTGATCATCTAACCTTGGGGAGGTTGAGATGTTAGACATAAAGAAAGTATCTACCTGCTAGGCATGGTGGCACACACCTATAATTCCAGTGACTCGGGAGGCTGAGGCAGGAGGACTGCAAGTTTGAGCTGAGCCTCAGCAATTTAGTGAGACCCTCGCCAACTTAGCAAGTCCCTGTCTCAAAATAAAAAATAAAAAGGGTTAAAGAGTTGGGTATGTGGCTCAGTGATAGAGTGCCCCTAGGTTCAATCACCAGTGTCAAGAAAGGAAGGAAGGAAGGAAGGAAGGAAGGAAGGAAGGAAAAAGAAAAGAAAAGAAAGAAGGAAAGAAAGAAAGAAAAAAAGAAAGAAAATTCTATTAGAGATAGACACTTCCATATATACATATATATATATATACACACACACATATATATACAGATATATACATGTATATGTATACATATATACATATACATATATAAATATTTAGTACTGGGGAATGAATCCAGAGGGTACTTAACCACTGAGTCACATCCCTTTTCATTTTATTTATTAAATAAGCAGTTAAATCAATGGCCACTAGACCTTGGTGGGTCATGGAAAGAAATAAACCAATGAAACAAGAACCCCTGACTGGGATGGATAGTCTTGGGTAAAGACAAGGCTCTATTTGGAGGGCTGGTTCTATTTTCATATAGATGAGTTGGAGGTGGGGAGCAGAGCTCTGTGTAAGGTCTGAGCTTCAGTCATATGTTGAACAAAGAGGGCTGGGGGTGTAGCTTAGCAGTAGAGCACTTGCCTAGTACAAGTGAGGCCCTGGATTCTATCCCCAGCATTGGGGGGGGGGAAGAGAAGAATGCCCCAAAGTCATCGCTTCCTAACTGTTTTATTATATTTCATCATTATTTAGGTTTTGGGGGGTCACTTTGGTCGACTCTGTGTATACAGTGGAAATGCTATCCAATAGTGGCAGCCGTGCATCTTCCAATTCTGCTTCTGATGGTGTCACCTTGGTGACTTGTATTCAAATATTAAATAGGAGCCTGAAAGACTGGGAGCTATAGCCCATAAGTTCCTACATAAGCACACCAAAACTTGTTCAGACTTCTTTCCTTGAAGTGGCTAATTTAAAAGAAAATAAAACTTAAGTTTAACCAATCATGGGTGGCCAATGGGTACTAGTTTTATTGTTCTGAACTTCCTACCAGGATAGTCCAAATAAGGCAACTTTTAAAACTTTTAACCAATCAAATAATTCCTTTCCTCACCCTATGAAAGGTTTCCCTTCAACCCCAGGTATCACCCTGCTGGGGTTTGGTGCTGCTTGGTCCATTAATTGCTATTTGCTCATATAAACCCCTTAAAATTTTAACATGCCTCTGTGTATCTTTTAACACTTAAAATCAGCCATGGTGGGAATATTCCCACAGTGAAATGGACGAATGCTACAAATAAGGGCTTGATTTATTTGTCGCTTTTCTAGACTTAACAAAGTGATGGAGAAGATGTCAATGATGTAGATTAAACTTAAAATCTGTTGTGTCTGCAGCCATTATGAGTGTGAGTTATGAGTGGCATAAAAAAATAGGGAAAAATATTCTTCCCATGTTTGGAAACTATTATCCAGTATAGAAGTCGCTCACATCATGGATGAACAAAGTTACTACACGTCTTTGTGGTTTCTCTGACAAAAATTTTAACCAGCATTTATATCAGAAGGAGAGTTGTTATGAATTTCCACTATAAGTTGGCTATGGATACAAGAATATGGCAAAAACCAGTGAAAGCATTCTCCGAGAATCTAATGGCTACACGGAACTTGTAAACTGCATGCTACACCATATAGACCCAAGGGGTAGGAAAATGGGAATGTGATGGGATGCCTCAAATAATACCCAAGGGAACAGGCCTCTTACTTACCAAGACACAACGTTAAACTTAACAGTGACTTGTAAATAGGGTAGGGCAAGGGGCAGAATGGTGACCACAGACCCACGTGTTTTGGGGGGGTCAAGTTATATTAGAACACAGTACACCATTCAGCTATGTATTTTCTTCAGCAATACAGTGGCAGTATTGAGTAATTGTCACAGAGACCAGAAAGCCTAATATATTTACTATCTGGCCATTTACCCCCCAAAGTTTGCCAATCCATGGGATAGAAGTGAAAAAGCCATCTGTGAATTATTTGTTTCTCTAAAATAGTTTATAAATATTTTTCTAATTTTAATATTGTATTTTTTTGCCAAACAGAAGTTTCTAATTTTTTGTGTATTCATCAATCATAAGAATTATTTCTTTTCCAAGTGGTTAGCCAGTTGTCAATAGCTTTTACTCAACACTTCATTCCTTCCCCACCAATTTGAAGTGCTACACAGCCCTCTGTATCTGTGGGTTTTTAATCCATTAATTCAATCAATTGCAGATTAAAAATATTTGACAACCATGTATAGAATTTTTTCTCTTTATTTCCCCCTATTTCCATAGCATTTACATTGTATTAGATATAATTCATCCAGAGAAAATTTAAAGTATACAGGAACAGCATGTAGGTTAGACACAAATACTACATCATTTTATGTAAGAGACTTGAGCATCTAAGGATTTTGGTACCCACGGGGGTCCTGGAACCAATCTCCCACAGACACAGAGGGATGACTGTCCTTAGTATGTGTGGACTTATTTATGGACTGTCCTACTGTTCCCTTGACTTACCTGTATATTCTAGCACCAGTTCCATACCATTTTAATTATAGTTTAAAGATAGGTTTAAATATCTGCAGCTGATATTTTTCAGAATTTCTCTAGGTAGTCTCTATGCTCACTTTTCCAGATAAGCTTTATAAGCAATCATTCACATGACACAGATACATTTACACCTACAAACCCAGATACACACACACACACACACACATATACACGATACCACACAAGCATGTGCATACATAGACACACATGCCTACATGTCCACACATATGCTGCCCCTCCACATAAGTCCTATATTTATCGATAGATGTCAGACTGGCTGACTGGAGATTTAAAAAAAAAAAAAAAGCTCAAATATAAAAAAACTAGTTTTCCATGGTGCACTGAGCATTTTTTCCCTAGCAACAAAACATAAAGCAACTAATCTTTATGGCTTTTTTTTATTATTAGAAAACCTAAATCTCTTTGATAGTTCTTCATTCTGACCTCTTTGGGAAAGATGATCCTCATGCTTTTAAAACAACTTTTCATCATGGAAATTTTCAAATAAATACAAAATAGAGGAAACAACGCAATGCACTCCCCTATTCTCCTTATCTGGCCCAACATCCATCTGTATTTTGCCAATCTTGCTTTGCCATCCCCTTGCTGCTCCTCCACTCCATAATTCCTGGCATATTTTAGAGCAAACTCCAGACATGTAGCAATATTTCATTCAAACATTTTTGGAAACCTTAATTCCTTATTATCATCTGTTACTATTTAAGAGCTCACAATTCTACACTGATTTTTAATAATAATGAGAACAACTAGGACCAGTGTCCACTGGAGAACACAAGCAGAAACAATCATCCTTAGGCCCTCTCGATCTTTTGATAAATTTGACTTCTTTCCTAGATTGGTGGGCATCTAGAAATAAGAAAAACAGTACATGTGGGTCACTCTTTTGGAAACAGCGGAAAGGAATGAGAAAGAAGAAATTTTAATCAGAAAGTGAATTCTCAGTGTTCAAGAGAATGATACAGAATTTTAAAGAGTGCTATCAATTATCTCAGACAGTCTATTTATTACTATGTGAATATCAAGTATTAAAACTAAAACCCTTTGGAGTCATGAAGTAAGATACATGATGTTGATTATAGAAAGAGGATGGCAAAGCATGCTGGATTATTTTCTCCATTTGAATGCTGATGCCCCACAGTTCCCCTGGCAGGGGAAAATGGTGGGAAATACCCAAGCTCCTTAGGTGGGCTCTTGGATCTAGAGGGAGGCCCAGACTATGTTAGTGAGGTTGCAGCCCTAGACAGAGAGAAACTATACCCTGGTAGGAGCACCCTCTGAAGGACATGAGCCCAACCCTCTATACTGGAGGGGACACAGAGGCAAAGAATGAGAAGACCTTACCCTCCTGCCTACCTAGCAGACCTGACACATAGTAGTTAAGTGTGTGCTGAATGGATGAGAGAAGCACCAAACAAAGACACCCCTTGTGCTACACAAAGCCAAGTCCAATTCCTGCTGTGTAGGGGAGGACCCATGCTTCACAGGCACCAGGGTGCCCTTCCTTTGCCTACGGGTGTTGAGCGGGATGCACAACTGGGTAACCAGGCCTGACCCATGTAGGTACACAGGCGATGACTTGTGGCCCAGGTGTGACCACAAATAATGGGCTCTGAGGTGAGTTGGGGAAGCCCTACCCCCAGTTACATGGCCTGGGTCATCGCCTTCCACACAGTCCCATCTTACAGAAGGGGCCCAGCACAAAGGAAGAGTTGGGAACACTGGAGGTAGAAGGATCCTGCCCCAGGTTTGTCCAAAGTCTGATGCAGTTTCCCAGAGAACAGAAACTCCCTGCACTCAGTTCCCAAACTGAAAGTTGTTAGCATTCTGTATGGAAACCCTTTAAAATATAGCCAAGATGTTTTCTGTGGAATGAGACTCCTACCCCTTGTTCTGGTTTGGATCTTAAATGACCCTCAAAAGCTTATGTGTTGAAGTTTTGGTACCCAGTGCAGCAAAGTTTGGAGGTGGAGCCATTGGGAGGTGATGGGATCATGAGGGCTCTGGCCTTATGAATGGATTAATCCATTGATGGATTCATAGCATAATGGGAGGTGTTGGAAACATTAGGAGGTGAGACTAGCTGGAGGAAATAAGTCATTGGGGCATGTCCTTGAGAAGTATATTTTGTCTCCAGTCCCTTACTCTCACTCTATCTTTGCTTCCTGGCCACCATGAGGTGAGCAGCTCTGTTCCACCACATGCTCCCCACCATGATGTTCTGCCTCAACACAGGTCCAGAAACAATGAAGCCAATGACCTTAGACCACTGGAACCATGAACCAAAACAAACATTTCTTTCTTTCAAGTTGTTTTTCTCAGATATTTTGTCATAGTGATGGAAAGCTGACTAATACATCCCTGCTCCAACCTCACTGCAGCCAGCTCCCTGTTTCTGTGGCCCTGTGGGTTCTCTGCATGGAAGCTTCCTGCAACTCTGCATATGCAAGGACTGCATATGCCTTGCCCTGAAGGGGCACAGTTCTGGTATCCCCAGATCTGAAGCACAGTTCAATCAAATTGTGCTGATGCAAGAATGAACAGTTAATTGAACATGCAGCCCAGCTGTGAAGAGGAATCTGTGCTTACTTCCATTCCTTAATTGTCTCCTGGAGGAAAGTGATCCTGGGAGAAGGAAAGCCCTTCCCTTGGTCTAGGAATTGAAGAGGAAAAGGGATGACTAATCTCAATTTTAGAAAATGGTTTTAAAAGTAATTACATAAGCCAAGTTCAATCCGCCAAGAGGTGAGCATTATACCAGCTAGCATATGATTCAGATTACTTAATTACTTAATAAACCCCAGGTCTTATCTGAGATTTTCAAGTACTTTTTACTCAGCATACTATTAAAACTGAGCTCCCCCCCGTCCTTTTTTTTTTTTTTTTTTAAAGCAATTGAGTTGCAGAGATTGTCAGGGAGGTTGAAATAACAAAGAAGCGAAGTATCTTGCTCTGAGAACAGGTTCTTGGGATTCCTGTGAAGAAATGAGCATGGCGCTGCTCTTTCTGGGCACCATGCCTGGCACCAAGGCCAGCAGTGACCTCACACTCCCAAGCCCCCCTCACCAGATAACCAGGGCGCGAAAGGTCACGCTATTCGAGATCAGTTCACACCCTGGCACCAACAATACCAATGGGGTAGCTGATCCTGACAATCCTCCTGGGGTCCTAAACTCCAGGATCTGGATCTCAGAACTGGTGGGAAACCTGGTCATTGGTCACCCTTCCAGGCTGAGGTGCACCATGTTCAGACTGACCCGCATGCTTGGCGTTGGGGACCATCCTGCTTCACACAGCACACTACCACTACTTGTGAAGCAGTCCTCCCTTCCACTCCCTCTTCCTACTCTGTAACAATCATGCATCTATAACAGACACTAATGTGCCCATAAGGCCCAGTTCCCCTCATCTCCCAAGCACTGATTATAAATGCTGTCCTGGAGGTTGCTTTGGCTCCCTTGGTATAGCCTCTTGGGTGTGGCCTCAGAGTGAACAGTGCCAACTCTGGGACTAAGTTCATGGGCACAGTGAAATAGTGCCTTAGTGAACTTTCAAGGGACACACAGCACTTGGTTCTTACAGTACCCTCTCACCCTGAGCATCCTGTAACCCTTCTTGTTAGATAGTGTTTTCTGGCACTATTGCCATTTCTAGAGAACTTCTTAGCACGATGTCATGATTTCTCCTTCCTAGACAGCCTTACCTGCCTATGGCCAAACCTCCATGGGCACAAGAATGTCTTCACTGTGGCAGCCAGTCCTTCCTCAGGTCATCTGTCAGGAAACTCTCATCTCTGCTCTGCACTCAAGGAAGCCCCTGGGGACTGCCGCCAGAGGAGCAGAGTTGGGGCAGGTTGTCACTGAGGCCCACATCTTAGCCTGACACTCCCCTGCCTTATCTGCCCTCTGATCAGGTGTGGAAGACTTGCTGTTTCATGGGAGACCTCCATCTGTGGTCCGTCCACTGTCTGGTGAGCAAAGCTGGTCCTGAGGTGTCACACCCCAGGTGGTAGGTTGAGTGAAGCAAGTGACCCAAGGGTATTGCATGACACTTCATTTTACAAAAACTAAAGGTGGACAAGACAGCCTACTGGGAGGACATTTATAATCAGTATTTAGGTGAAGAGAGGAACTAGAGCCCAATGTGCACACTAATAAGCTATTGTGGATACCTATTTTCTGTTCTACTAAGATTAAAAAAGAAAAAATTAACACAGGGAGATTCTGAAACATGGCAGGCCTTAAAGTGCACCCATTCCTACAAGCCTTTCCTTGTTCCTTCAGCCGGAAGTCATTGCTTGCTCTCCTGACTCAGGGCACTCCTGAGTCAGTGGTGCTTGGGGCCTTGTGTGTGTAATTCTTGGTTCCTGAAAACAGAGCTGCACCTGAGGACTCTGTGCTTCTGGCACATGGCAGAACATTCTCACCATTCATCAGAAGAATGCTCCTTAGGACACACAGACCCTCCCATTTTGACACTGCAGAGACAACTGGGAGAGGGTTTATTCCAGATTGACCTCAAAAGTGCTAGGTTCACACACTAGCCCAGAAAAAGGTTACTTCATTTTTATCCAAGTCCCCTTGACCCATGTTTTGCTCTTCACCCCATCACCTTATTCACTGCATACCCTGGGAGGCTGAAGCTGCCATCTGAGCACCAAACTCTGAGGTTGACCCTAAAGTAAAGCAAGAAACACAGGTGGACCATGTTGGAGAGGTTTGACCACAACTGCAGTGTGCGATTCCCACAGTGAAGAGCTGCTGATGGAACTACGGTGGACTTCAGCTGTGTAAGAGGCAGGCAAGCAGATGCCAGGATGTGCTGAGCATGAGGTCCAGAGAAAGGATTCCTTCCAACATGCACAGAAGGAAGGATTTGCTGTGCCTGGACTGTGGCAGGTCACTTGCTTGCACGTGCCCTTACTAGCAAAGACCACATTCAGGAGTCTCTTTGCAGGATAAAACTCATGCAGAATGAGCCTATCACAGAAGCCATTGTGGGAATGTGTATGGTCTCTGTGACAAGACGGGAGAATGTGTCCCCACTTTCGAATTCTAAAAAGTCACCAAAGCTCAGAGCTACTAACACCCACAAAATGTTTGTTCTGCTCCCATCTCAACCTAAAAACAAAGATCCAGATTCTAATCGAGCATAAGTATGGAGATCAATTTATGTCAGAACTTAATTTGGGGTCACTCTTGGAAAGTAGTCCTGGAATCCACTGATCCTATGTCTTTTGTAGCATGCAGAGCATCTGGTCATATGGTGATTACAGACAATTCCACAAGCACTGATCAATTTTGTCAACATCTATGGTGTACCTAGCACAGACCATGTAACAGGAGGCACTGGGGGCACAGCAGGAACCAGACAACATGGCTCCAGACAGCATTAAAGAAGAGGCAGAGCTGGTGAGCACTGTGTGTGCAGGAAGCAGGGAGCTGATGTGGCAGCACCTGGCTGAGCAGGAAACATATGGGCAGGTGCACAGGTGTGCTGGGCCATGTGATTCTACACTGTGTGTGGCTGCAACACCCAAGCTTACTCAGCACGTGTGCACACAGTAGGCTCCAAAAGCAGTTAATTGTTGTTATGCAAACAGATCTTCTATTGCCCATATGCCCTGAAGAGCTCATATATTTAATACACATACTGTATTATTTCTTTCTTTTTTTTTTTTGGGTGCGGGGATTGAACCCAGGGCCTTGTGCTTACAAGGCAAGCATTCTACTGACTGAGCTATCTCCCCAGCCCCATACTGTATTATTTCTAGACCAGTCCTGCCCCTTACCTCCAGGTGTACCTGTCTACCTGGACTTATCACTGGTGTCTTTAATTTACCCCAGGGAACGCTCTATCTTCTCTCTTAATACCTGCTCCCTGATTTTCCAGATCTATGAAATCACAACTTCATTCTTCTATTATGCAGGATAAAAACTCTGGAGTCACAGATACCCACTCTCTCCTCTTATTATAGCCCAGATCTGATCAGCAAATCTCTCAACTCTACTTTCAGAAACTGACTTCTTTGCACACTCCACTGCCACTGCCTGGTCTGAGTCACCTTCATCTCTTAATGCAATGATCTCCTAATGACCTCCCTGTCCGAGTCCCTCTCCCATTCCCACTCAGTCTATTCTAAAGCTGTGAGGAAATCTGTTAATATTGACATTCAGATCAGTGCTCTCCAGCTTAAAATTCCTCAGTGGCTTCCCACCAAGTCCTTGCAATGGCCTATAAAGCCCAGTGCAATCTGGCCCCAAGTCTTCTGAGACTTGCAGGCCTCTCTGTTATGCCAGGAACACCCCAGGCATGCTCCTGCCCCACGACCTTTGTACCAAAGAACCCTTTGTTTGGAACATCCTTTCCCTTGATGTCTGTGTAGCTTATTTCGTCCTCCTCTTTAACCTTTACTCAAGTGTTTCTTCCAGGAGGTCCCCCCTGGCTCTCTAATGTGCCCTTATCAACTTTCCCTGCTCTATTTTTCTCCTTGGAGCTTCTCATCATCTAATGGACTACAACTCCCTGCTTGGTGATCTTATTTAAAGGCCTATCGCACCAACTAGAGTAAAAGCTCAGAATCCATTTGCTCACTACTGTATTTGCAGTGTTTGGAACCTAGTCCATGCCCCACAAATATTTCTTGAATGAAGACTACATTCTTGAAGAGGAGTATTATTCTTTGAATAAACCAATGGATTTTTACTTCCTAAGGTATTGTTAAGGATTTTTGTGTACCTATTCAAAATAGTTTTTATTTCTTTTGTTTCTTTTCTTTGGCATATTGATACATTTTTCTTCACCTTTATTTCCCTCTAGTGATTTGGAAGGTCAGCATCTTGTTTTGAGTTTTGCTTATCACTATATTATACAAAGATGTTTGATTTGGTATGTCTATATCAGGGTTAAGAATCAAACATAATCTGTTATCTCGCTCTGTCAAGGTAAAATAAGAATCTTAGCAAATTTTGATTTCCCTTCATTCTCATCTCTAACCTCTATATTTTCATAGAAGTAACATGGAGTGGGAGTATGGGGGAGCAAAGAGGATCTCTACCAAGATGTTCAGATGAGACCTCTCCAAGAGGCCATGTCTGAGCTGCAGTCATGGGAATCCATAGGGAGAGTGAGCATTTCCAGTGGAGGGAGCAGCAGATGCAAAGATCCTGGGGTGGGTAAAACTGAACATATTCGGCAAACTGAAAGGAGGTCAGTATGACAGAACAAAGGAAACAGAACATGGTGGAGAGGTACTGGCAGCTTTTCAGGTTAGGCTAAGAAGTTAGGGATTTGCTTTATGCTTCGAGAGTCCAGGAGTAGTTAGCAAGGGTGCATGATCATATGAATTGTACTTTAAAGGATTATCAGCTACTGTGTGGAAAGCGTCTAGCTGCTAGAGGCAGAGGCAGAGAGGCCAGGGGAAGCAGGAAGCAATGGGCAGCAGGGGACTGGATGAAGGAAGTGGGCAGATCAAGATGCATTCTAGGGGCAACTGGTAGAGAAAGAGAATTGGAGGTTGACTCTTGAGTTCTGGCTGAGCAAGTGAGCAGACAAGGAGGCTATTCACATTAATGGGGAGAACAGTGGAGAAGTAGTTGAGAAATTCTGTCTGAGATGCACAGAGTATAAGGTCCATTAGATCCCATGTGCCCTGGAGGCTGTTGCAGAGCAGATCTGGGATGCATGAAGGGCAGGTAAGGGGCACTGCCATCAGGTAGAGTGTTGAGTGTGGCTGCTTGAGATCCAAAGACAAAGCAGGAGGCCCAGGAGCATGCTGGGGGTGTGTGGGGGAAGGATCAGCTACAGAGATCCACAGGAGTAGCCTGCATGGTGGGGACAGCCCATTTGATGTGGCATCCTGAATTTGCATGAGGAGGATGTTTCTAGAAGGGGTGAGCTGCTGAGTGTTGTTGTGTGTTGGGCTCTGCTCAGCACCCTGCCTGTATTGACTGATTTTATCCTGTAACAATTGAATGGCATGGACAGCGTCAGTCCATTTTCTAAATGAGGAGACAGGCCCAGAAAGACTGTGGTCACAGGTATTAGTAAGAGTTTGGCTTCAAAGTCCACAGAGTTAGCCACGGTACCATATGCCTCTAGAGAGGGTGCTGAGCCTGTTAGGGGCACAGGCTCTGGCTTTAATAGCCTGGTGAGGACAGAGACAGAAACACTGACTCAGGCATTATGGAGACTCCGGGGAACCCTGAGAAGCCCCAATGTTTTGTTAACATGGTCAAGAGTGGGTTGGGAGTGAGCAGCAGACAGCCATAGCAGGTAATGTCAGTACAGAAAAGTACGCAGTGGCTGCAGAGCCAAGGGAGTCTGCATAGCATGGGTGTGAGCTTAATGGAAAAAAGAAGGGAAGGAAGATGAGAAAGCAGCACAGCCCTGGGGGGTTGGCCCTGTCCCATTTCAGATGCCCCAGGACACAGACAGGGCTTGTTGTGTTCTCCTCATGGTACAGGTAAACATCCCAGGTCCAAGAGTCACCAGTGTCCCAGGTGAGCAGGCAGGGTAGGCTAGTGCATGGTGCCCAGAGCAGCGCTGGAGGGTGCAGCTGGTGTGGGACCTTGGCCCTCAATTTTTAATACGAGGCTGATGTACTTTGGGGCTTTTAAAAAAAAGAATTCAGGAGATTCCATTTTTAAAATATGTAAATTTCAGGTCACTTAAAGTTTTAGGGTTTTATATTTTTAGAATTTGTTAAAGTAATATTTTTCGACATTAGTTCTTTTTTACTTTTTTTAAACCAGAAAGCAGGTGACTTGGGGATAGGAAAATTCCTACAGATAACTTGATCATTTAAAGTCAATTTTCTGCAAAAAGCAAGACAATGTTCTTTTTTCCCCTTCCTGATTAAAAAAACAACCCTTGAGGCTGTGTGTTACCAAGAATTGGAAAAGAACCAGGGTAGGAGAAGTCTCTTAAGCACCCACAGAATGACCAAGAAATGGGAGATGTCCTCACAGTAGGGCACACACACACACACACACACACACACACAAAAAAAAAAAAAAAAAAAAAAAAAGAGAATGGTGAAAGCAAATCTTGAGGAAGGTCCTCCACAGAAAATCAAGACTCCAACATAGTCCACATACTTCATTATGAATCCACAGAAAGCTATAGGAAGAACTTTGCCCTTTGTAAGTGACTCTAGAGTAAGATGTGATGATTATTCTGGTTTTCTTTCCTGACTATTCCCCCATCACCTAGATAAGTGCCTGGCTCATTGCAGGTATTCAATAAAGATTGGTTAAATAAGTAATTATTAACTAAATGGATTTATGAAAGGGTACCAGAGAAATAAGCCATCCAAAATCAAATTTCAGAAAACCATTCCATTTACAATAGCATCAAAAGGAATAAAATACTTAGGAATAAATTTAACAAAGGCAATAAAAAACTTGTGTGCAAAAACCTACAAAAAACAATATTGGACTGCAGATATAGCTCACATGAGGCCCCGAGTTCAATCCCTAGTACCACACACACATATGTATAGCTGAACAAAGTTAGAAAAAGAGCTAAATAAATAGAAAAGCATCCCATGTTCATGGATTAGAACTTAAAATTGTTAAGATGGCATTATTCCCTAAATTGACTTGATTTCTAACAATTCCAAATACATTTTTAAAAAAAATAGGAAATGCATAAGCTTATCCTAGACTTCATATGGATTTGCAAGGGAACCAGAATAGCCAAAATAATTTTGAAAAAGAACAAAGTTGAAGGACTCACACTTTCTGGTTTTGAAAAATTTATTATAAAGCTACTGCTATCAAAATGGTCTGGTACCGACATAAAGACAGATACACAGGTCAATGGAACAGGGAGTCCAGAAAGAAATCCTTGTACTGCTAGCTGATTTTGACAAGAGTGCCAAGTTCAAGCAATTGAGAAAGAAGAGTTGTTTCAACAAATAATGCTTGGATGACCAGACAACCTCATACAAAAGAATGAATTTGGACTCTTATTATATCATATATAAAAATTAATTCAAGATGAATCAAAGACCTAACTGTAAGGGCTAAAACTATAAAATCACTGAAAGGAAACACAGGAA
The DNA here is from genome assembly GCF_902686445.1 of Sciurus carolinensis. Taxonomy (NCBI): domain Eukaryota; kingdom Metazoa; phylum Chordata; class Mammalia; order Rodentia; family Sciuridae; genus Sciurus; species Sciurus carolinensis. The sequence goes on from NC_062214.1 coordinate 68,760,808, forward strand.
AACCACATGGTGGTACATGCCAGTAATCCCAGTGACTTGGGAGGCTGAGGCAGGAGGATCGAAAATTTAAAGCCAGTCTCAATAAATTAGTTAGATCCTGTCTTAAAATAAAATTAAAAACGGTTCAGCACCCCTGAAGTCAGTCCTTAGTACTGAGAAGATAAAAAAAGCAAATATAAAAGTAAATCTTTGTGACCCTGGGTTAGGCAACGGTTTCTTAAATATGACACCGAGAGCATAAACGAGAACAATAAAAAATAAACTGGACTTCATCATTAAAAACTTTCATGCAGCAAAAGTCATCATCACCCAAATGAAAAGACAACCTCAAGAATGGGAAAAATATTTGCAAATCAATTATCTGATAAAAACCCTTATAACTTAACAACAACAACAAAAAAGATAAGCAACACAATTTTAAAAAGGATCAGAGGACTTGAATAAGCATCTCTCCAAAGAAGATATACAAATGAACAGTAAGAACATGAAAAGATGCTCAATAGCATTAGTCATCAGGGAAATGCAAATCAAAACCACAGATAACACTCCACACCCTTAGAATGGCTATAAAAAAAAATGGTAAATAACAAGTGTTAGGGAGGATGTGGAGAAACCGGACCTCGCACACATTGCTGGTGGAATGTAAATTGGCATAGCCACTGTGGCAAATAGTTTGGCTGCTCCTCAAAAAGTTAAACATATGGTTGGGGAGGTACCTCAGCGTGAGAGTGCTTGCCTAAGCACATGTGCAGCTCTGGGTCTGATCCCCAGCAACACACAAAATACAAAAGTTAAACTTAGAGTTACCATATGACCTAGGAATTCTATTCCAAGGTATATAACTAAGAGAAACAAAAACACGTCCACCCAAAATTTTGCACATGAATGTTTCAAGAAGCACTATTTCCAATAGCTAAAGATGGAAATGACCCAAATGTCTATCAATGGATGAATGATAAACAATGAATGGAACATGAATATAGTGAAATATGGTTTTGGCTATAAAAATAATGCACACTACACCAAGAACAAAGCACGTTAAGTAAAAGAAGCCAGACGCAAAGACCACGTATTATATTATTCCATTTATATAAAATGTTCAGAATAGACAAATTCACAGAGACAGAAAGTGCACTAGGGACTTGTAAAGGCTGGGAGGGGAGGAGGGGATGGAGACTGACTCCCTGATGCATATGGGGTTTTGCTTTGGGGGGATGAAAATATTCTGGAATTATATAGGGTGATGGTTGTATAACATAGTGAGTATACTAAAAGCCACCGAACCATACACTTTAAAATGATTAAGATGGTGAATTTTATGTTACATGAATTTTGCCTCCACAAAATAGAGTTAACAGAGACACTGTAGTTAAATAAAGGCCTAGAGTTAAAAAGGTTGAAATATGAAAGTTGACATGAAATGCCCCAGAGTCACTGACCTTGTTTCTCTGTGTTACGGATCTGGGATGGCATGTCTTGGATTTCCAGGGTCCATTCCCCTTCTGCCTTTTCTCCCCAACAGTGGACAGTCATGAATTCCCAGTTTGTGAAGCCTTCGTTGGAAAAATCCAGCAACCTGCAATTGGAGATGCAGTGTTAGAAAATGAGAAGGCCCTGATCTGGGATGGATGGGCAGAGGGACTAGCTCAAGGAGGGTTCTGTCCTGCACTTGAGGAGTTACTCCTTACAGACCTGCTGAAGCTCACCCCCAGGCCAGAGAGGTGAGAAAGGGGGAGGCAAAGACTGCAGTTTTCAAATGTTGATTGTTCTCAAACTCTCACAGCTGAGTCTCACCTCCACTATCTCACTAAACAGCTCTAACATTCAGAGAGGCAGGTAGGTCTCACACGCTCAATAAAAGATGGAGATTCAGTTTGTGGGGTCTCTTCCCACCTGTCTGATTTTTTTGGGGTGGCGGGGGATTACTGGAGACTGAACCCAGGAATAACTTACCACCTACATCCAGGTCCTTTTTTAAATGTACTTTTTATTTTGAGATAGGTATTGCTAAGTTGCTGAAGCTGGCCTCAAACTTGTGAACTCCAGCGTCAGCCTCCTGAGTTGGTGGGATTACAGGTGTGTGCCACCATGCCCAGCTCCTCCCACCTTAATTTACTAGAGGCGAGATCCCAGGCTACTGGCTTGTTGCAGCCCAACCACCAGTAACGAGCTGATCTGGGACTCAATGGGGAATGGGAAATCATGACTTCTCCCTCTGTGTTCTTTCTATCATCAACAGGTGTTTATGAGGTCACCAACCAATGTCTCCAATACCACTTTCCTGAATAAGTTGTTTGTTCCCCGCCCACCCTCGCCACCTCACCAGGACTGATCTTACAGAACACATGACCCCAGAGCCTAGATGCACAAAAGTAAACAGGCTGGGCCACATGACCCATGTAAGCCCCAGAGGGTATTCACAAAAAAAGTCTCTTGAAAATGAGTATTTGTGGGATGAATGAAATGTCCACATTTGTCTTAGAGTCAGCTCTGTGCACTGTTCTTACAAATAAGGAAAAATGAACAACCACTCAAAATTGCAGGAAAAGTGCTTCCTCTGAACCTCCAGGCAGGTCTGAACAGCTGCATTTGGGGACAATGATGACAGGCCTGGTTATGTTCCAGGGCCAGTTGGAGGCACTCCTGGGCTAGGAGGAAAAGACTCCCTTGCATCCACTCCAGTGAAATCCCCTTGAAGGTTTTGTCTTTGTCTTCCAGACTGGAAGGTCTTCTCTGACCATTCCCACCAGCCTCTGGGCCTTCCGCTTCCATCCATTTCTTTCTTTTTTTGTATACCTTTATTTTATTTATTTATTTATTTTTTGTATGCAGTGCTGGGGTCCAACCCAAGGCCTCAATTGTGCCAGGCAAGTGCTCGACCACTGATCTACACCCTTGCTCCCTCCATCCATTTCTCAGGTCCTGTTCAAGGACATAACTAGCTTGAGTAACCTCCTCAGTCTTCTACCTTCAAAGGAAAAATTCCAGGATCTTCTCTCTTCCTCTTTCTTCATGGTCTAATTTTCTATTTCTTTTTTGGAATAAGAATTTTTTTAACTTAGGGCTCTTTATTATTTATCAGAAATTTACATATGTATGTTTCCTGTGATGTAAGAATCCATCTTCAGTTTAGGGGCTCTCTGAACACTCAAGTACAAAGATGTTCATCAAGGCAACATTATTTGCAGGGAGAATAATGCAGGGGTGGTGGTAGGGATATTCTGTGCTTTCTGGTAAGAAATTGTCAAGGTCAAGGCTGATTTTCAAACACAAAGCCAAGTGCAACCTGAAACACTGGGGCTGAAACAAGGACAGTCTTTTAAGTGCTGAAGTCCTTACAAACATCAACCTATTCTTAGTGAAAAAATTTGGCAACCTGAAAAGGCTGCCAAATTAGGTAAGATGTGAAGTAAAGTAGAAGGTAATAGATCCTAAAACCAAAATCTTGATATAACCACAAAATCTGCCTTGGAGCGGGGAATAAAATTCTCAAGACTCAGGTGACTGCCAAGTGGCCTCAGGGCAATTTTTAAAGTGCTCTATGGCACAGGTACAAGTAGCACTGTAGCTGCAATCAAGCAGATCCAAATAGACTAGCAGAATATGCTCAGTATCATCCCAAGGGGCTCAACACTGGCCAGAGACGCAGAAGGGAAGGAAAACAGAGCCCAGGTGGGGTGATGTTGGGGTGCTGGAAGGTTCTTGAGGGTCAGATGGCCAGATGGACTTAAGCAGGACATGAAGGGCAGCCAGGCACCTATGTCAAGCATTTTTATCTATATTATCACTTTCAATTCTTGTAATATTCTTTTTTTTCCTTGTACTATTCTCCATGTTCTAGGTGAGTGAAATGACATTTCCAGAGGTGTGAGATAGTGGGGCCAAATGACTGGCTCTTGGGAGTCCAGCTGGGAAATGAAGGAACTGGGGCATGAGCTCTAGTCTCTAGGTTCCAAAGTAATGTCCTCTGGTCACTGCTGCCTTGTCTGCCTGCCCCTTGCTGCCCTAACCTCTAAGCCTCACTGTGGGCTTTCTGTGCAGGTACTGGCCACCACCTGCACAGGAACCCAGCTGTGCCTCTGAGTCAGGGATCACAAACTCAGATGCCTCTAGGTGTAAATGCATCCAGGAGTGAATGGAAGTGGGGCTCAAGCAAGGAGCAGGGAGCATGGGGTGGACAGAAGCAGGTGAACCTCTTTGCTCAGCTCTAGGTCAGGGTGCACAGGGACCATGGACCTGGTTGGAGAACTTCTAACTTTTCGAGGAATTCTAGAAGTATGGGCTTTAAGATGAAATCTCTAAAAATTAAATAATGAATATTCTGGAAGTAAAGCAGCAGGAAGCTTCAGCTTGCTGACTAGCACCCCCACACTGCTCATACCCGTGCTGGCTTTCCACAGGCAGAGGCAGAGTGTGGCCAGACCCACCTCCAGTAGGGGCTGAGCATGGTGATTAAGTTCTTGGAACCTATAAGCTAGGATGTGATCTCAGGGTCGATTCCAGTGCATTGAGGACAAAGTTGATATGTGGCCCACTGCCTGCTGTTTGCTGTCCTGGACCTGGAAGCTGGGCAGAGGGGTGGAGAGTGTAGCACAAACCCCCTCTCCTTAAGCAAGGGCATAGGCAGAAGCAATTAAGAGAAAGGGTGACTTCTGTCTGGCCTATTCTGAGAACTTTCACTTATTACCCCATTTCTGAATCTCCAAAGTTTCCTACAGCCCAGAAAAGGGCTGTAGTCCCAGGCAGGTAACCAAAATGAGTCACATGGATACTGTGGACATGGTACCTCTGGTGACAGGTACTTCCTCCCGGGCTGGGAGGCAGTTACCAGCTCTCCTTTTCAAGAGAAGCTGGAAATGCTGATTTGTACATGAAACTTGCTTTTCCCTTTGTCTCTTAATTAGAAAAAGGGAAACAAGGTATCCCCATTCTCTCCCAGTCCCCCAAACTTCCTGTAAATTCTTCTACTTTAATTACCTGTAAGTCATATGACTACTCCTGAGCACTTGTCCTGATTTCTAAGTTTGTTGGATAAATGACTCCATACCCTTCCACAAGCACACGCAAAGCTTCAAGAATTTGGTGTTTGCGTCTGAGCATTGGCATTTAGGGGACAAGGCTTCAAAGACAACTTGGGAGCAACTTCCCCATAACCCGCCCATGCCTGAGGGTCAGAGCATTTGCTGTGCAAGTTATAGGGAGCAGCCCATCATGGGGTAAGGGTTACTCCAGGAGACCAATGATGCTGCTTGGAGTTACACATTCTTGTTTCAAATGCCAACTGAATAGGATGCACATGACCTTTGATGCTCTTCTAAGAGCAATAAAGGCACAGCCAGAACTCCATCTAAAGAACTCCTGTTAAATAACAAAACAGCAACAACACCTTTGTCAATTCTTCCTCCAAATGAAAGTTTTCCAGGACTGTTTTAAAGGCAAGCTTTCAGAGAACTACTTTTCAGGTCTGTGGGGTCTACATGTGAGGGTCTCCAATAGGGAAGAGGTTGCCTGCAGGCCTGTAAGATCCCCCATGTGCAGGGTTCATTAAGTACCTCATGTAGCATAAATCTCAGTGAGCCCAGCCTTACCTCTTTGCCAAAAGTTGAGATTTGGTTCCTGAGGGAGAAATCAGGTTGATCTGGAGGTCTCCACGGCGGGGGTGTGAGATGGAGACGCGAACTACCACATGCTCTAGGTAGATCACACGCTGGTCTGAGTGGTCAGCGCAGGCACTGGTCAGGGCGGTGGTCCGCAGTACCTGCACCACAGGGATGCTCCTGGGGAGGAGGGAAGGGCTCAGTACCTGGCACCTGAGTCATTAAGTGCCAGGTGTATGGAGGGCCATAGGCTCATGTGGCCAAGCTTGCTCCTTCCTGGCGAGGCCTCTCTTTCTGTTGCCCTAAGGGAGCAGCCTAGGTCTTGCTCTAGGATGCTCCACCCTGAGTTATATCACCTGCCCAGAAAGACTTCACAGTTCTGGAAATTGCTTATTGAGATTTAAAGAAAGGGTTCTTGTGCGAACTTGAGCCAATGTATCTAGGGTTTACCAGATTTAGTGCTCAGGAGGCAGCTTCTACGTAGCATGTAGCCAGCTCACTTTCTCAATGGCCTGGGGTCTGCAAGGCATTAACACCCTACTACTTTGTTTCAAAAACTGCCTTGAAAATAGAAGTCACAATGCTGAATAACAACAGCAGCAGAGATTTCCTGAGTAGATTTTCTCTAGGCACTGGTATGAAAATTTACAGGATTAACCCATTTCACTCAGAGAGAAATTAAGGGCTGTATTCAAGATCACACGGCTACTGAGAGGTGGGGCTGGGATCTGAGTCTCCAGTCCTCTGTGTTAACCTCTGTACCATGTCACCTTGCACAGATGCTCATGTGGATCCACCTGAAGGAACCAGCTGGTCTGCTCCCAGGTGTCCTGCATAAAGACTGTACTCCCCTACCTGCCACTGAACCAGATGATGGTTCTCTTTACAAACTTAGGGTAGCTTTGCCACATGGGACCAAATCTGAGGACAAGCACAAAACACCAATCACTCAAGAGTCACTTTTGGGGGCTGGGGTTGTAGCACAGTGGCAGAGTGCTTGCTTAGCATAAGTGAGGTACTAGGTTTGATCCTCAGCACCACATAAAAATAAATAAATAAAATAAAAGGTATTGTGTCCATCTACAACTAAAAAAAATTAGAAAAACATGTCACTTTCAACCAGAATTATCCCACACATAAAGTAGACACAGAGTTTAGGCCCAAAGGCTGTTCCTGTTTCAGGCTGGGCCATCCTACCTATTCTGGGCCACCACAGCTCATATCTCCCCAAAGCCTGGCCCCTCAGCCCAGTGATTTGCAAACTGAAGAAAGATGGCATTCTTTAGTAGAGACCCAACTGCCACTCAGATGCACGTTGGTAATTCCCCACCATGCGGCCGGCGGCTTGGTTTATTATGGGGAGTGCTTTTCCCATTATACCCGTCTTTCCTCTGGGGAGGCTGGAAGCGTGTGCTCAGGGCCTCTCAGGAATTACATGGCTTGGCTCTACTGGGCCTGAGTCATTAAAAACAATCAAAACAGTTAGAAACAGTGATGTAATTCCCTCAGAGACTCTGTAAATATTTGAAAACACGCTTTGCATGCACTATAAATTGATTTAGAGGTGCTGACTTCTTTCATTGCCTTCTCCACGTTTTACTGTCTGTGTTTATTGGTCAGTGGGCCCCTTTGCTGTGGCAGATACAGAACACAGTGGAAAGCTCTGGAGACTTCCAGGGCCTACATATACCGCCAGGAAAACTACCCACCTGTCTGTGCACTAAGAATGCAAGTTGATTGTATTGAGGATAGGAGGCCCCTGAGTGTGAAGGTGGGGAAACAGATTCACTAATGTTCCCCTGGAGCTTTGAAATGTGGCTCCCAGTCAAGGCCCCAAGATCCACTTTCAAACTTCTAACATATTTCCAGAGCTAACTAGCTAGAGCAAAGTGAAAAACAAAAACCACAAACCATTTTAAAACACTGTCCCCACCCCCAGTCTTTTGCTTGTTGGTAGGGGGAGCAACACTGTACTCTAGAAATAGACCTAAAATCCCAGAGAGGAAACCTTAACCCTATAGATAGACACAGGACTTCAGAGAGAACAGGAACAGTGTAAAATAAAAGGTCAAATCCTGCCCTTCATATGCCCCATCACCATGTTCCTGAACACTATGTTCCAGGTCACCATACTCCCATCCCAGAGCAGCTACACCTTAGGAAAATATTCAAGTCGCCTGCATTTGACTTAGCTAAGGGACTCCAGTTGCTGGATGAGAAAGGTGGGGCTGGATCTAATCCATAGGGAGCCCCTTTGCTGCTGTCCCAGGGAGGCTGGCTGGGGGTGGGCAGCCTCAGTTCCTTCAGAAGTTAAAGGGCTCCCTTGGTTTGGTTTTCAAAGCCAAGGCATTATCCTCCCTGGGGGCCAGCCTGCCTGCTTGGGAACAAGGCTAACTGTAACAATTAGTGTTTATGTGAAATCTCTTAACTATGAAATCACTCAGTTACAGGCCACCAGGACTCCTCATTTTTGCAAGTTCTAGGAGAGAGCTGGGAGCCAGGAGTCACTGACTGCAAGGACATCAAGTTGTACTTTATTTCTGTAGTTGCTATGGAAACAAACAGACTCACATCCCAAGTCAGGTAGCTTTTTAATTTTCTTAAAAGAGGAAGCTTTGAAATGTTTCATGATAATCTATGTTGAAATTGCTCTGTATGTCAGATAGAAATTCCAAGGAGAAGTACTAAAGCCAAACACAAAACCCCATCACTTTTAAGGATTCATTTAACTCCAAATCAGAAAGCAAAACACTTTTTTCCAATGAAAATAATGGGGGGAAAGAAAAAGGTGGTGCATGCCTGCAATCCCAGCTACTCAGAAAGCTGAGGCAGGAGGTATCACAAGTTGGAGGTCAGCCTGGGCAACCTAGCAAGACTGTCTATCAAACAAACAAACAAACAAACAAACAAACAAACGAACAAATGGGCTGGGGATGCAGCCCAGTGGTAGAGCACTAGCCTAGCATGCACAAGGTTCTGGGTTCAATCCCTAGTACTGGGATGGGGTGGGGCAGGGGGAAAAAAAGAAAAATAAAATTATTTTCTATCCTACAACTATTTGGAGGATAATACAAAAAAATGCAAGTCAACTGTGAAGTAATTTATTTTTTAGGTTAAACAATGTGCAGGGATTATCTTTGTCATACAAATACAACTAAATTGCATTTTAACAATGAAAATTGATTTAGAAAGATCTTAAAAGTTTTCTGGATAACTGAAAACGTTCTTCTGCTATTAAATTCTGAAACTGCTGTCTGTACATAAAGCCACCTTCCTAGGACCCTAGAGGAACCCAAGGAGTTAAAGGATGTTATGGAACCCCTGTCGGCAGACTGAGCAATGTTTAAGCCAGAGAGACTGAAGACTTGGAAATTATATCTAATGACAGAGAAATGCCACTTCCTGTTGAGCTACACTTCAGAATCAATTATGCTCATATTCCAGATGTTCTCCATTCCTCCTAAGCTCTCTAGAATTGCTCCCTTCTCCTGAGGAGGTAGAAGGCTACCAAACAGTAACCATATTAACAACAGTTTAGTATCTCCAACCAGGTCACTAAAATGGTGGCTTCCTTATAGTTTTCTCCAGTGTATAACAATGTAGAACAATTCCTGATTTGCTAACATCACAATTCTGAAAAGCTTATGGCATCAGAATAACATTCAAAGTGAAAGATAAATATTTTCAAGTACCAAGTGGTGGGGAAGAACAGAGAAAGGTGGGTCATGGGCAGAAACTTCCCACTTGCAGGCGCTTCCAACTCTCCACTTATCTTTCTGCTCTAGCTAGGAAGTCACGACAGTAGGTATATTTATCATTCTCCCCTTATAGACCTGCTCCAGCTCAGGTTCATGGACAGACCAGTATCCTTGGGGGCAATGCTGCTCTTCCAACTGCAGGTCTGGAGGCAAGAGCTGAGCTGGGCCTAGTTCTTCATTAGACAATGCTGAGATCACATGGGAAACCCAGAATCAGAAGGCAAGTACCCTCTGGCGAATTTAGCACCTGGCTAGGGGAGAAAGGGTAATTGAACAGTTCAGACTCATCGTAGCAGAAGGTTGACCAGGAAGTTCGCCAGAAGGTTAACCAGGAAAACCTTTCACAGACCTTCCAAAGAATAGTGAGTGGGTGGAAAGGGGTTACTGGAGCAGATGCATTAAATTAAACTATCAGAAAATAATCTGGTCTGTTGGAGGGCACAGAGCCATCTGCATGGACATCACAAGAGGCTCTGAATCACTTCCTGGATCCATGTTCTAGGATGAATGTTCTCCACAGGCTGGTCTGAGGTAGAGATTATTTTGTTTCTTGGTGGACTTTCCTAATTGTATTAGTTCACACTTTAGAACTTCCTTTGGTGAAATTACTTTTGATTATCAAGCCATGGCACAGTATTTAGGCTGGAAATAAGATTCAACCACAAAAAAGGTAATCTGTTCCACTAATTGAGACAATGCTGTGCATGATTAATTGAATCATAAGGTGTTTTAATATACAATGTTTAAGTTTATAACACCCATTTTTCTTCTGGGTGAGATGAGGGGATTGAATTAGCTGACTTTAAACATTCCTTCCAATGCTTCTGATCTAAGATCTGATCAGACAGGGAGTTTAAAAAAGACAATAAAATCTATAGTCAGTACTCATTATTCACAGAATCTATATTTGCATACGTACTTGCTAAAGTTTTGCATTCTCAAAAAACACTTGTGGCACTTCTGTGGTCACCTGTGGAAATGTACAGAGCAGCAAAATATCTGAGTCACCCAAACTGCACATTCTAGCTGAGGTCAAACAAGGCCATGTTCTGCCTTTGTTGCAGCTCGCATACTCTAAACAAGTGTCCATTTCACAGTCTAAGCAGTGGCACGTTTTTTGAATTTTTGTCCTTTCTTTTGGTGATTTTTCTGTTTACATGCCCCCCAGCTTAGTGCTAAAGTACTGTCTGGTGTCCCCAAGGGCAAGAAAGCTGCAGAGGCCTTACAGAGAAAATACATGTGTTAGATTCAGTTCAGACCTGAGTTATAGAGCTGATAGCCATGAGTGCAAGTTAATGAATCAATTGTAGATAGCAGAGGAGGTGTCTTTAAGCAGGAACACATAAAACAAGATTCTGTACCATCTGTTGACAAAAATGTTGTAACTAGGGGCTTGAAGGAATCTGAACCCATATGCCCACATTGGGGTTCAGAAAATGATACCCAAAGTGAAGACCTCAGACACAGACTCAGAAGTGAAGGTTCTCTCTGACCTTCTCCTGTCCTCTTGTTTCCTGCCCCCTCACCTTGCCAGTCATAGAACTAGAATTTCTCTTCCTCAAGAGAAATTGAGTATGATGGCTGCATTCTCAAGCAGCCCTCGGAGGACTTTACCAAGTTTTTTTTTTTTTTGGGGGGGGTGGTAAGAGGTACCTGTTCTTCAGTTAAAGTGATTTCCCCTTGTCCTTGCACTTAGAGTTAGCATTCACCGGATGTCGCCTGTGATGGTCTTGCCCCATGTGGGCTCCCACAGAGGCGGCTCAGATACCATGGCCTTGGTTCTAGAGGCGTAGTCTGTTCTGGGGTCCAGGGAACATAGTTTTTTGAATCTAGAACCCCTCTTCCCCTAAGGGGGTCACAAAGTCTAAAAATATTATCAAATCTTCCCAACTTTTCTTTCTTGGAGCTGGCCATATTCTCTGACCTACCTTATCTGATAGTCAATCCCACTCCAGAAGGGTGCCACCCCATCCCTGGGAGGAAGGAATGCTGCAGAGAGGCCAAGAAGAATCTGAACAGACAGGCCTTTCCAGATTCCCCTCTCAGTCTATTCCTTTTAGATCACACAATTTTTATCCAGTCATGAGTCCACATTGCTGTCCATGCTTCATCAAACCTAAGTACAAACATGGAGAGTTCACTCTGAGTCTTGGGTCTCCTTACACATGAAGGTTCCTATGCCATAGAAAACTATGATCAAAGAAATCTGTTGTGCTTTTCTCTCATTAACCTGCCTTCTGGTATAGGGGTGTCAGCCATGAACCTCTATGCATGGCAGGAAGGGGGGCTCCTGCATATTCAAAATCAGCAATGGTTCAGGATGAGTAACTCATTGTTTGTGGCAGCTCTATAGAATATAACTACCATGAGTGATGAGAAACAATTACATTATTCCAATCCAAATACTGATTTTAGAAGTAGCCTTTATAATTTGGAGAAAACAGGTTTACTTTGAAAACTAAGCTAGAAAGGGAAAAGGCTGCAAGAAAATAGGAAGCTGTCAAAGTTTGCTCTATGGGGTTATCAGGAGGCACATAATATGTGGGCCCAGTATGGTTGCCCCCAGGACAGAACTGCATAGCACCCCACAAGTTTTTAGAGGACACCCAGCTATGCCCTAAATAGCAATGATCTAAAAAAGAAATCAAAAGCAAAGGCCTCATTTGGTACCTAGGTATGCATACAGGTCAGATGTCCTGGAGGGATACACTGGGGAGGGTGGGGAAGGGATGGAAGAAAGCAGGAATCTGCAGAAGAGAGAGAAAGACCAAAGGAAAGAAGGGCTTTTAGCTTCTTGAATAGTCTTGTGTGCTTGGGCACAGATGGATGTCCAGCTGACATGGGTTCAATTCATAGGTACTCCATCAGGACCCTGTAGCTGCTTGCCTGGTTAACCTGCTAGAGGGGCCACCAGGTCTGACCTCTTGGGTACTGACACATGGCCAAGACTGGAGGAATTTCCAGGTAGCCAGGACCAAGGTGCTTTTCTGTCCTTGGAGGCAGCATGTGCAGCTGGTAGGAGACATGGAGAAAGGGGCAGAAAGGTTCTCTGGGGGTGTACAAGTTACTCTGTTTGGTTCAGTACAGCCTGAGTTCCCACCTAGAAGCAAGATGGACACTGAAAAAAGAAGACTGGGGCCGAAGCTCAGCCGTGCAGCAGCTCAGTTCCGGTCCAGTTTCTAAATTCCTTTGTGCCTCGGTTTCTTCATCTATAACATGGGGATAAAAATAGTATCCAAACCATTTATCTTTGTCTGAGATTTTGAATGAGTTAATAGATGTAAAGGGCTTGGAACAATGTCTGGCACACAGGAAGTATCTTTAAAATCATCATTGGTCATAGGTCCTTATGTGTGGAGTTGCTTGAAGACAAGAATCATGCACAGTCTGGTTTAAAGAAATTTCAGAAATAATGAATTATCAGAACAGAAAGCAGGATGTGGTTAAACCAGAGCTCATTCCTGAGCAGTTATACATTATCTGCTGTGCAGATAATCCTTATCATTCAAAACAACATAATGGCTTTTGGGGTAGAAGTATCTTGAGAGAGAGTGAGTATGTGTGTATGAGAGAGAGAGAGAGAGAGAGAGAGAGAGAGAGACAGACAGACAGAGACAGGCCAAACTAAACTATAAACTCTGTATGAATGGGAACTTTCCTAATCTAGGCAAAAACCTAAGACATGTAGGTAAATTCTGATTGCTTCATGCTGGTTTAAAAGACACTTTTGTGGCTATCTCTCCAGCATTTTGAGTTGGGGGTCATGGGTGTCATAAACTGTTTCACAGTAGCCTGGATTTTTAAAGAAGTAAGGAAAGTACTGGTTAGACAAATACAAAGAGTCAAATAAAATTTCATAGCAGGGCCTCTTTTTCATTCAAAGGGATTATACTAAGCTTGATTTTCTTTTTCACTTTAAGTCATAAAAGAGTTAATTTTAGTATTTTCTCTGTGTAATACACATGGATTCCAAAATAATTCTACACAGGTGGATGTCATTGGTCACAATCCTATTTACCATCCTTTAGTCGAAGAAAGGTTCTAAATAGATTATAACTATTTGTGTGCAAGAATATGTAAAAATGTGTTTGATCTTCTACATGTATCTGAATCACAGTGGAGACCCAGCTCGAGCTTGTATTTTTCATTCAATTCTAACTTGGAGGCCCCTCCTTTTTGTGTGGGGTGGGAACGGAACCCAGAGTCTTTTGCATCCTAGGGAAGTGCTCTACCACTGAGCTAAACACCAGCTGCAGAGGACTCTAACAAGTCATTTTCTTTTGTAAGAAGTACCTATTCTTCAGTTAAAGTGATATCCCCTTGTCCTTGCATTTAGAGTTAGCATTCACTGGGTGCTACCTCTGATGGCCTTGACCCATGTGGGCTCCTGCAGAGGTGGCTCAGATGCCATAGCCTTGGTTCTAGGGGCTCAGTCTGTTTTGGGGTCCAGGGAACATAGCCCTCTGACCTTTCATTACACCAGGGTGACGTTTCCCTTCTACTCAAGGGAAAGGCAGGTAAATATACCCCATGCGCTGCACAAAGGTGCACACAGAATACATAGTCTCTTCCTCTCTTTTTGTCTTATTCTGTTATTTACCATGGGAAGCAGCTGAGTCAGGTTTGGGATATTCAGAAAGTCGTAGAATTCCACCATGAGAAAAAGAAACTCGAGTGAGGCTAAGAGAGTAGAAGCCAGACTGAGAAATGCACATGAGGGAGCAGAGGAGGGACAAGCAGATGCATGGAATACTTCCTTTCATTCTGAAGTCCGGTGATCCCAGCTGTGGAAAGGCTAGACAAGAACCCTGGTGAGGGAAACCGGCTATTACTGTGGTGAGGAACTCAGCAGCTCTGGTTCAAATGACTGCCCACAGGCAAGCAGGATGGCAGCAGAGCTGGCTGGAACTTCCCACCAGGAGAAGGAGGTTATCTGCTTCTCTCATGGAGACACTCTTCTCCCTCTGGAGGCCCTTATGTCCTTGGGAACAATCAAGTGGTGGAGTTAGGTAAGGGTTTGAGACAGTAAGTGGGCTGAAAATTCCAGAAAGAGTCTGAAACTGCTAAAGGTAAAGATGATTTTCCTTCAGAAACAGAAGTCTGATTCTTGCCCCTTCTTGTAATTTGTAGAGTCCTTATTTTCCTCAAAGGACAGGAACAATGTCATACTGTATGTTACGGCGGGTTCCCTCAACCTGTGCTGTCTAGACTCTGTGTGCTTTCACTTAAAAAACAAAATAAAATAAAAATAAAAACAACCATTCGCCACCTAGGCACCACTCTACCATCTTAAAATGATTTCTGGCAGGAGAAGAAAGCTTCTTTCAGGAGCTTTCCTGATGCAGAGAACAGTGAGAGGGAAGGGGGCAGCTCTGCAGGTCAGGAGCCAGTCCTCGAAGCCCACGCCACCTCACCTGGCATCTGATCATCCATGTTGTGGGCATCTGCCAACAAACCAAGCCAATGAGGGTGAAAGGCCTTGTTTATCTCACCAAATCTCCCCCTTTCTTTTGAATTTGGCAGTCTAAGACTCCTTAAAGAAAATGTGTCTTTAAGAAACCAACACTGTAGGGCTAGGGATTTGGCTCAGTGATAGAGTGCTTGCCTAGCTGACATGAGGTCTGAGTTCTATCCCCGCAGCACTACCAAAAAACAAAGCAAAACAAAACAAAAACAGAGAATCTTGCCTCCTGGTCAGCTGACCTGTCAGGTCTTAGAGACATTATCTGACAGTCAGTCTGTGCAATTAGCCATAGGTTGAAAATGCAATTTAAAAAAAAAAAAACAAAAAAACCTTCAGTAGCTGTTCATCCAGCACTTTCTGAATTCCTACTCCTTTGCAAAGTATCCATGAGAAACACTTTTCTCAACATTTTGTTGCAAAAAGAGCCTAGTATAAGAGGTAGACATATTCCCAGAAGATGTGATCTCAAAGAGAGGGACCTATATTTGTCGATAAAGCAATGCATCCCTTCTTTTTACCCTCCCTCCCTTCCTCTCTGTGCTGGATGGCTTGCACAGGCAGGGCAAGCACTCCACCACCGAGCTGCACCCCCAGCCCTGCAATGTATCACTTCTAATCACTTCATCATCTCTTTTTCAAACACTCATTTTCCAAAGGTAACAAATAGTCATAGCTGGAAAGCCACTCTATTCTTTATCAGATATTAAAGTCTAGAGAAGCACTGCTGGCCTTCTTAGCACAGTAGCAATGGCAGAATTCAGGAGAATAATCTGATTTCCTTCCTCAATGGAGCAGGCTGCTTGCCATCTGATTTGCTTTCCCGTTGATTTTTTTTTTTTTTTTGTAAATAAAAATCTCAATGAACACATGTAATTGATTTAGAAAAACTTCCTCCAAAGGGCAATGCATGGAAGAAAGATGAAGTCAGAGTTCTGCAGCCGACTGCTCGAAGCTTGTTAAAAAATCCCAATGCATAAACCTTAAGAAGGGTTATGAGGCCTGATAAAAGCTACGCAGAACTGTTATGCATTTTGGATTATAAACCCCTAGCCTCCCACCCCTTGCAACAGAAAAGAGGACTGATGCTGCCACTCTTGTTCATGCCCAGTAGGTTCACAGTCTAGGGCAGGTAGGCTGAGCAGGGGCTCTGGCTCCAACCTCTAGTGGGTAGGGACAGAAAGACACCGTGGCTGCTCTTCATTACACCTTGCTGGGCAGGGCAGATCCTTGGTCCAGTCTGCTGTGCTAAAACTTATGGATAAGAATTTCCTGCACCAGGTCAAGGGGTTCAGGTTGAGGATCCAACTCCCTACCATGGTGCAATCTGCTGCAGAAGGTGCGGGGGAAGAGGCCTAAAAATGGTCACGGATCCAGAAGGAAACTTTCCTAGCTACACAATTCACAAGAGAAAATGCAGGCATGTATAGACATGCACCACCAAGCACATGCACATATGTCCTGCCTATCTGCATAGGAATGTGTGTAAACATCTCCCCCACCATGTTATAACAGTCAGGTCTCACGTGTCTGAGAAGTAGTCACCAGTGTCAGAGCAGAGACTTACCTGGGCCTCTTGTCTGAAGTGGCCACACACATGTGCTGGGATGGCACTGCTGTCCACTTCTTTGCCTCCAGGACGAGAGCTTCTGCATCCACCAAGCCAAATCCATAGAGATGGCTAACTGAAAAGACAGGGCCTTCAGAGCTGGGCTCTCTTGCCTCCCTGCAGGAAGGGAGCAAAGCCAGTTCTCCCACCCTGCTGGGCTCCCAGGGAGCTCATGCCAATGGAGTCACCTCAAGCATTCCCCAGGCTGTAGGATGGGTCTCTCTGGGAGCTGCTCAAGGGTCCCAGCTGCATTGCTCTCTGAGCTGAATTTTTTCACTTAGGAGAGTGGGCCAGGACAGATGTACCATTTTGGCACAGAGTAGGAGGAATGAGAGGTCTTATGACTTTCTTTTGGGATGGTGGGCAGAGGGACAAGGACAGATTTATTTACATTAAAACACTCTATTGGCATCTGTGCTCTCTGAATCTTGGACTGGACAAGAAAAATAACACCTGAGACTTCAGGGTTGCAGGTGTAGCTCTGTGGTGGAGCACCTGCCTAGCATATGCAAGGCTCTGGGTTCCATCCCCAGTAGTGATAAAACAAAACCAAAACCAGACGAAACAGACAATATGCACTAAGAACAATATGAACAAGGCTAGCTGCACTTGTTTTTTTTCTTCTTCTTTGCCGAGTTCCCCAGGCAGCGTTCAGGGCAAGTGCACTTCGCACCTCACAGACAAGAGTGCTGAGAGCTGGCGGCTCCAGTGTTTAATTTGGCCAAGGGAGAAGAGTTTCAAAGTTTAATTTAAGAGGCAAGGTCAAGAACTAGATACAATCTATTTTCCTATTTAATTAGGCCAAAACTGAAATGTAGGTCAGCTCTTGTTACAGCACACCACTACCACCAACATTCCTGCAACGCAAGGATGAATGAGGCCCAATCAATGGTTCTTTATTAAAAGGAATGTTCCTTGGCCCTTACAGTAACAATATTTGACCTATATTTTACAGATACTAGTATTGGGCTTGGTGTCAAAATAGCTGGACCCGAGATTCAGAAAAGTGGGGGGAAGTCTTCCCTAATAACACCGTGGCTGACCAAAATCTTTTCCAAGTATCCCTGAAAGACAAAGCCAGGGACCCAGTCTTATAATTAACTACTCTAGCAGTGCCAAGTATCTGGGTTAATTGAGTCCTGACCAAAGTTTCATGGCACCTGGGTCTATACCATGCTGGGCTAGGGATGGAGGCTCTACTGTCCTGTGAGTATCTTTTATGATATAGGGGCTGGCCAAGAAGTCTTATAGTTAGAAAGTAATTTATATAACTATCTCAATGTCCTTGCTTGTTGTACAGATGAGGAAATTGACAGTGAGTTTCACAATGATAGAGCTATTCAAGGCTAAGAATGCAAGGTGTCCTTACATGGCACACAAGCAAGCATCCCTTATTTTTAAAATTATGGATTTGTTCTAATGTGTATGAAAAAAATAGCCACAAATCCAAATCTATGATTCACTAATTATAAAATATTTCCTTTTAAAATGTATTTCTTTATGTTAAAAAAAAAAAAAAGGGGGTTTTCAATTTATAGAGAACTACTTAGTAAATACTAGTAGAGGTGGTCCCTGGATGTGACAAAAGTCATGAAATTTAGGGACCCTGGATGCTAAGATTTTCAGGTTCTTCCTTTATGTCAGTGCTGGTGCCAAAATATTTTTCTTAAATCGCTGCCTATATTTTTAATTCTTGTGACATATGGTTAATAATAATAATTAATGTTAGGGATTCCTTTTAAGGAATTTGTATCACCCCTTT
The DNA here is from genome assembly GCF_902686445.1 of Sciurus carolinensis. NCBI lineage: Eukaryota > Metazoa > Chordata > Mammalia > Rodentia > Sciuridae > Sciurus > Sciurus carolinensis. The sequence continues at coordinate 68,778,995 of NC_062214.1, forward strand.
TTACACTCCTAATTCCAAAGGTCACCCCAGAGAGTCCACAAGGATGTGGTGACATGCTGGTCCTTGCCCATCCCACCAGGAGTGCCGCACCTTTATGCCCAGCGCCATTCACTTTCCAGTCGTTGGCTTTCAGGTGGGCTGGACGGGATGTCTTCACCAGCAGGTGCTGGACGTCCCTCCAGGTTAGCTGGCTGCTGCAATGACACAACAACAGCCCACTGAGGCCCACTCAGGTTCATGCTGCTGGCCACGCAGGCCCATCAAGAGGTGAAGTGAGGGGAGTCAGTCCCACCCTGAACTAGAGCAAGCCCTTGGGCTCACAGCTGCGAGCCTCTGCAAGGGTTGACTTCACAACATCTTCAAAAAGAAAGTCTTCCTGAGATGAAAGAGCACAACAGGTGAATTAAAATCCACAAGCATGAAAAACTCAGTCTTGGGTCATACAGGAAATTTTGGAAGTGGCAAGAAGAAAAAATTTAATTTGTTAAGTATTGGGGGGCAATTCTTTGTTAAAATGTGCAAGAATATGCTCAAGTCATGGTGGGGCCAAATTCTATCCTCTGCAGACCTGCCAGCCACAGACTAGTAATTCTAAATTTCTAATACATTCATTTTGGTGAAAAGTAGAAACATGTCATTCAAAGAATGCATGTCCATAATACAAAAGCACAGATTGTATTTCTTTGATTCTAAGCTATATTTCCTGGCCTTTCTAACACCTCTGAAATCAGGATCCATCTTACCACTTGATGTCTCTTATCAACCCACTCTGTCCACAGCAATCGGGACCCTGTTATATCACCCAGGGGTGCTGAACTTGATCCTGGCTGTTCTTATTTTCACTTCCAGGTCAAAATAACTCTGAGTCTAAAAAGAACTCAATAGTTACAAAATTTTAACGAGATATGGAAATATATTTTTTTGTTAGCACTTCTGGTTTTTGTGGTACATAAAAGGGTACATCTTATAATCTATGGCATATTGGATTTGATGAAACAGTATTTTTCATACTATCCCTAGGCGGAAAGAGTATAAAGTAAAATTATTTTTCTACTCATTGTCATGAACTCTGGATATTTGCACATATAAGCTTTTTGCAAGGCTGCTTTAAAATATGGTACATGCAATACCTATATATGAGCCACCAATAAAAGGAATATATTTTTTCTACATAAAACTAACAGCTGAGTGAAAAGGTAGAAGCTTAGACTCATGAATCCACTTACAATTTGACGAGAAATACTTATATTTTATTATTCTTCTAGTCTATTAAGTCAACACATTATCTACAAGCTTTTAATTAAACAGAGAGTTAACCAAGAACAAATGAACATCAATTGAGTCTAAGACTTGAGCTCCCTAATATCCCCTCCTTCCCAAATACTCTTTCCTTCCAGGCTGTCTTTTCAGGACCTGTTCAGACAGAGATGACCCAAACAATCCCCACTACTATCCCAGGAGCTTAATCCGCATACGTGTCTGTTTGCTGCAGATCCCTGCCTGTGCAATGTGTGCGCCTACAGAAATGTGAACTATGAATGCCTGACATGCGTAGAACTGGAAGGAGTAGCTGCTGTCACAAGGAAGTCAAAATGCTGAAGCATCCTGATGGCCTTAGCCATTTCCTTGGGACGGTGCCTGCCCTGACCCAAGGCAACTGCCCACTGTGTGTGTACACATGTGTGCATGTGTTCATGTGTATTGAAATATCCATAACATGAACTTTACCATTCTAACAATTTCTAAGTGCACAGTTCAGCAGCATTTAAGTACATGCACATCATTGTGCAGCACCATTCATCTCTAGAACACCTTTGTTTCCCAGACTGAAACTCTACCCAGGAAACACTAGCACTCCATTCCTACTTCTCACAGTCCCTGATAACCACCATTCTACTTTCTATTCCTATGAATTTGACTTCTGTAGGTACCTAAAATAAATGGAATCCTGTTGCATTTGCCTCATTTTACTTAGGATAGTATCTTCAAGGTTCATTCCTTATTATAACATGTGTCAGGCTTTCTTCCCTTTTAAAAGCTGAATAATATTCCACTATATATAGACCACATTTTGCTTCACTCATCCATCCATGGACATGTGGGTTCTTTCCCATCATTTGGCTCCTGTGAATGATGTGACATGGGTGTACTAACCTTTTTTTTTGGCTCCTGTCTTTCAGTTCTTCTGAGCATGTACCCAGAAGTGGGGTTTCTGGATCATATGGGAATTCTATATGTAATTTTTTTCTTGGAACTGTCATACTGTTTTCCACAGTGGCTGCTCCAATTGATGATTCCACCAGTAGCTCTTGCTTTGCCTGTTTTCCTATAAGGAGCTCACCTGTTGTGAGTACTGGGGTACCCTCCTCCCTGGGACTCTCACTTTGGCCTTACCTTCTCTCTGATGTGCTCTTGCTGCTGAGCCTTACTGTTACTGGCTAGTCACTGGCCTCCTTGATGTTTTATCCCAACCATGCCTACCCATCCAATCTCTAGGTTTCTGCCAGGTGCAGACTGATCTGCTACCTTCTTCTCCTTTCTTTCTCCTAGGACCCACACGCCAACCTCAAGAGCAGAGAAAGATTCTGAGGCCCCAAGTAGTCCCAAGCAATGCACCCCAGTGGAGTAGTTATTGGCACAAGCTTTGGCCTTCAGATGGAGATGTGGCTGTAGTCATTTTTGGCTATGTGACTGGGCAAATCATTATTCAATGTCAAATTATTACTGCATGTCATGGGGCTTACTGAAGGATGGCTTAAGTCAATCCACCTGGAAGCTTAGCATTTAGTACTAAGAAAAATTAGCTTTAGGGTTGAGGACAGAAAGGCATGAAGTTGGAAACCTTTTTTTATTTTTAACCTTTGCCTTTTATTTGCATTCATTTTATGATGAATTTACTCCCATAAGTTTTTATTCCTTCAGTTTCTTCTGGGATGCCTTTCTTCTGGGCAACCTCCTCTTGTGGCTTAGGAGCAATTTATTGCCTTTCAGTGAAAATCATCTCAGTGTGGAGGGGCAGCTCATGTGCAGGATATTCTGACCATAAGCACTGTTGGTGGCAAATCTTGGGTGCTTTGTTCACCTGGAAATGCTCAATGACTGTATATCTAAATTTATGTTTAAACTTTTAAGTTCAGCAGTAGTCTTGGGATTTTTAAACATATGCAGCAAAAACCTAGCACTCTTTTTTGGTCACTGACCCTGTATCCAGCTCTGCTGTTCAGTCTGGTCACACCTACCAGCTCTACCACTGTTCCTGGCACACACTGCTTCTTTAAAATGACATCTTTCAGATACCTGGTGGCTTTCTGGATTTGCATACCCTTGATGGCCTGGGCAGTTTCACAGGTGTTCTTAAAGTGAGCATAAAGATTGGGACCTTTTAATTTTCATGATATTGTGGGGTTTTGAACCATCTTCACAGATCACCCCGCTTGCAGGAAGAGGAGGCTAGAAAGCATTCTGTTATGAGGAAATCTGTTTCATTTTTTATTCCAGTAATAAAATCACAAGTTTAACTGTATGGAAATTATGTCAAGGAAAGGGTGTTGGAAATGCTTTTCTTTTTTTCTTTGGCAGTACTGGGAATCAAGCCCAGGGCCTTGTACATATTAGGCAAGTACTCTACCACTGAGCTACATCCTAGGCCTAAAAGTGTTTTTTTGGTGAAGAAGGAATGGCTGGATGGGTAGTCCCAAGACTGCCTCAAGCTGTGGGACAATTCTTACAAATTAGTCTTCCTTCATTCTCATCAGTGCTGTCCTCAGGTCCTCCCATTCCCCCTGGGAGTTTCTCCCCCCAGGGACATCTGCTTTGCCCCAGTTCCTTCCACAGCTAAAGTGAACGGAGAGAAAAGGCAACTCTGAGGTCATGCTGCCTAGGCAGGCTGGACTCAGTCTCCAAATCTCCTACACCCAGGCCTTCAGGTTCCCTGGATGACATTGTTCCTTCCATGACCAATGCCATAAGTTTTTAAAAGCTCTAGGCAGACTCTATCTGAAGTGAGCTTTGCTTATCTTGTCACCTAAATGTCTGAGGAGGCACTATGACAACGAGGAAGATGGCTGAGTTTTCATGGGTCCACAGGCAAGTTGAGTAGAACCATCGGTCATGAAACAGGGTTTGTTTTCTATTTGGTTCTGACTAACAAAATTCCTCGCATGTTTCCAATAAGGAATAGAAGAAAATAGAGAGCAATGAATTGCTAAGTATGTGAATGCAACTTTCCACACAAGTAACTAATTATTTAGGATTTTTAAAAAGAGCCTCAGGACACAGAAGCTGACATTGTGGCCTGGAAATTGAAAATATTTAGTTGCTTCTTTGTTAAATTGGTAGCATTTGAGTGTTATGCTCTTTAGTTGTGTGCAAATCAACACGCAAACATGCGTAATTACAAGGATTTACGCATCCCAAAAATTCTTTTTGAATCATTTAAAAACTCATCTACAGCAAATGATTACTGCAGAATGGCTCATTTGTTCCATGCCAGTTTTGATGTCTAAACTAAAATTTGCTTTTGACCCCATGATTGCATGTGGAGTTAATTCTTTTTCTTTCTGATCCATTCACACACTAGCAACTCTAGGATTTCTATTGGGTTTATATTAGACAAAGCATCACGATTTTATTGTCAATTTATGAACTAAAGTTGTGTTCCTACACAACTACCTAGAGCATGACTTTGGTGTGTGGAGTAGAATGTAGACTGGATTCAGACCCCAGTGTCCTCCAAAGGGGAGGAGTCAGTGGGCTTCAAGAAAAGAAGGAACTTCAAAAGATGGGCACGGAACCACCATTTGGCCCAGCTATACCACTCCTTGATATTTATCCTGAAGAATTCAAGTCATCATACTATAGCAATACATGCGTACCCATGTTTATGGCAGCACAATTCACAAAGGCCAATCTAGGGAACCAGCCTAGGTGTCCATTTACAGATGAATGGATAAAGGAAATGTGGTGTGTATATATATAAAATGGAGTTCCATTCAGCCATAGAGAAAAATAAAACTATGGCATTTGCAGGAAAATGGATGGAACTTGAGAATATCATGTTAAGCGAAATAAGCCAAACTCAGAAGGTCAAGTGTAATATATTTTCTCTCTTATGTGAAAGCTAGAGTAAGGAAAAGGGGGGAAAAAGGTGTGTGTGTATGGGAGGGGGGAATCTCATGAAATCAAATGAAGATCAGTAGAGCAGAGGAAAGGAATCAGAGAGAGGGAGGAGGAAAGGAAAGGGGAAACACTGGGGAATGATGTTAGCTAAATTATATTGTCAAATTGTGTTCATGTACAAATATGTAACAAAAAATCCCACCATTATGTATAATTACAATGCATCATAAAAAAATGGGAAAATAAAAAGAAGAAATGACTTCGCAACCACTGGAATTGCCTATAGAAGGAAGGAAATTCTGATACGTGCTACCACAGAGATGATCCATAAAGATGCTAAGTGAAGTAAATCTGCTACACAAGGACAAATACAGGTGGAGTACCCCTTATCCAAAATGCTTAGGACTAGAAGTATTTTGATTTTTTTTATATTCTTTTTCAGATTTTGGAGCTTTTGCATAGACTTAATGGGTTAAGCATCCCTAATCTGAAATCCAAACTACTCCCAAAAGTTGAAAATTTATGACCGTGGTATCAGCACTTGAAAAAAAATTTTTTTTAATTTTAGACCAGTTTGGATTTCAGATTTTCAGATTAGAGATACTCAACCTGCACTGTAAGATTCCACTTATATGAGGTCTGTAGAATAGTCAAATTCATAGAGATGGAAAGGAAAATGGGGATCATAAGAGGTTGGAGAGAGTGTTATGAGCTGAATTGTGTCATATGTTGACCTCCTCAGCCCAGTATCTCAGCATGTGACCATATTGGAAACAGGACCTTTCAAAGGTATTTAAGGTAAATGAAGGTACTTGGGGGGACCCTAATCTACCATGTCTAGTGCTCTCGTGAGAAGAGGAAATTCAAACACTGACAAGAGGGATGACGACATGGAGACACATGGAGATGTGGCTTTCTGCTAGCCAAAAAGATACTAACTCTATTGACACCTGGATCTAGGACACCCCTAATCTCCAGAACCTTGAGACAATAAGTTTCTGTTGTATAAGTCGCCTTTTATGACAGTTTGAGCAGACGAATATAGGTACTTGGTATTTAATGGTTCAGATGAAGGACTTCTAGAGGTGGGTGATAGAGTGATGCTGCATAATAATGTACTGGATGCATTTGATGCTGCTGAACTATCCACCTAAAAGTGGTTAAAATGGTAAACTTCATGTGTATTTTGCCACAATGTAAACATTATTTTTTTTTTTGGTACTGAGGATTGAACCCAGGGGCACTCAATCACTAGCCACATCCCCACCCCTATTTTGTATTTTATTTAGAGACAGGGTCTCACTGAGTTGCTTAGCACCTTGCTTTTGCTGGGGCTGGCTTTGAACTCTCCATCCTTCTGCCTCAACCTCCAGAGCCTCTGGGATTACAGGCATGCACCTCTGGGCCTGGCTCAGTGTAAATGTTTTTTTAAAAAAGGAAAAGAAAGAAATGTGGAAACTTACTTTGCTTCTAGAGCCAAGGCAATGATGCCCGCCACCATGGGGGCTGAGACTGAGGTCCCCGTGTGGCCATCCGTGCAGCGCTGACGCAAATCAGTGGTGACCTGGGCGAGAGGAAGGTATGTGAGACAGGAAAGGTGTGATGACTGACTCGCTCTCAGAGAACCAAGATTACCTAACATGCTGCAGGCTGCAGAGTGTGACCCTGGGTGCCAGGAACAGAAAAGGAGCTGGACAAACTCATTGTCTGGAGCTCCCTGCATGATGGCTGTGTCTCATGTGCAAAGTGTGGACTTGCTACAGGAATAGGCTAACCTCAGGGTGAAGATGGGGATCAAGCAGGGGAAAGACAAGGAGCTGGGAGCCACTTATGAGCTTAGCTTGTTCTTTAGTACTGCAGAAATGTGTGCAGAGAATCAGGGAAGGCAAATTGAAACAAAGGGGGACCCTCCATAAGTCCTCTCCTTGAGTCTCCAGGAACTGTGCCCCTGCCTAATGCCCAACAAGTCCTACAGCAAGACCATCCACCAGAGCCCACTTCAGTGACTCCCTGACCTCAGGGTAACTGGAAACCAGCTGTTCATGGTGTGTCCAAGTGGCTGGATAGTGTTTCTATATGTAGCCTCAAAGTTACATATCGGAGTCTCCATCCTGAAGTCCCCCTCAGTGGACCCAAAGCACCCCAGTTCTGTCTACAGAAACAGACAAACCTGGAATGTGTGTAACCTCTGAGCAGGATGAAGAGTCACCCTCTTTGGGAAAGTGAGGTTGGCTCTGCCTGTTGGAGGAGGGTCTGTCAACCCACCTGAGAGAATAGGTGGGGTGGGCCTTGCTGCTCATCCTGATCTGCACCCCCCGCCTTTGGAACTGAAACAGGGAGAAGTGGCATTGGGATCAGCATGTGTGTTCTGCTGTCATGGACAGGATCATGCCTCCCCCAGGATCTTTGCCTTTAGTATTCTTCCCATGCACTGTGCAGGTGGAATTAGGATTGCTAACCAGCCAACTTTAAATCAGGGAGCTGATCCTGGATTACCTGGGAGGGCCCTGAGAAGCGCAAGGAGGACTGGGAGTGTAGCTCAGTGGTAGAATGCTTGCTGAGTACTGCTGGCTTTGAAGGGAGACCTGGGGAGATCTAACCCAAGGATGGTGAGTGGATCTAGAATGAAAGCACCTCAGTCACAGTCCATGAGGAAATGGGGACCTCAGTACCATGGCCACAGGGAGCTAAATTCTGCCCACAATCTAAATGTGCAAGGAAATGGATTCTTCCCCAAAGCTGCCAGAAAGGAGCACAGCCTGCCAACATATTGATTTCAGGTTTGTGAGACTCCAAGTAGAGACCCAGCAAGGCTGCTGGATTTCTGACCAATAGAACTGTGAGATATAAATTTGTGCTGCTGTAAGCTGCTAAGTTAGTGATAATTTATTATGACAGGAACAGGAAACTAACCCACCCACCCACCCACCACAAGGCTCCAGTAGCCAATTTGTGTAACCCTTGAGAACAAATTTCTCCAGTGATAACAACCCAGGTCCTTCCACACGTTTCCCCTGTCTCGTTTTAGCTGGGCTGACAATTCCCCAGTGGAGGGGGATCTGTGTCGCACATGCACAGGAAGATTTGACAGGAATGTTAACAGAGGCTGCCTTTCTCCCTGCCTGTCCAGAAGGTACCTTGACATGGAAAGGGCAGCTGGGGGCAAGAAAAAAGGGTCCAGGATGCAACCCTTCTGTCCCCATTCTCTTCATATGCAAATAGGCACAATGATATGCCACTCATGTGGCTTTTGTGAAGATCACAGCTGGGCACTGCACATACTTGAGCTGGGTAAATGGTGGCCAACAAGGGAAACTAAGGGTGGCTGGGCAGGAAGCCAAGCAACTGAGAGCATGTAAGGCCCATGGCTTGCTCTCCAGCCTCAGAGAAAGCAAGGAGTAGGCAAAGGGATCTTCTCTGGGGGGGACAGCTGAAGTGGGGTGGGCAGCCCCCTTTGAGTCCTAGTGCCGTGCCAGCAACATGGTTCATGTTTACTGAATAAATAAACCCTCCGCCCTGGTCAGAGATGCAAGCTGCTGGTTTTCCTACTTTGAGCAACAGTCAATCAGTGAGGGGCATCCCTCATACCAGGGAGACACTGCTTGACATTCACTGGACTGAGAGGGATGGAGCACAAAAAGGGACAGAAACTTGACTGCTGTCAGATCTGCCTGAACTTAAGACTAGGAGGTGCCAATTGTCCAGATCAGTTACTTGTCCCCTTGCAGGATATCTTAGAGGACTCAAAGCAAACACTGGGCTCTAGTGGAACAAATGAAAAATGCCATCCATACTGTAAGAGTAGAGTTCTGAGACAGCAACTCTAACTTCTTCTCTTTTGTTGCACTCCCAACTACTTCTTCTTACCCATGCATTATTGCTCAGAGAATTTTTTTTTTTTCAAAAAAAAGGGGGGTGGGTGGGTATTAAAGCATCTTGTAGCTAAAGTGTGTTCACATGTATGCACATACAAATACACACATGCTAGCATGATTAAATTAGTAAATAAAGCCACAAGTCCTGCTTCCAGAGTTGGCTGACACCATCCTCCCCAAACTTAGCCCATGGTACAAAATGCTCAATGATTCGAGCCTCAACTTGCTCCCAGTCAGGTTTCAGCCCAAACATCTGTTTAATAAGACTCCAGCAAGTCCATGCTCAAATGAGCTGGATGCCTAAATGACCGGGACATCACTTAGAATCTCAGCTGCCCATCCCAGGGGTGAGGGCTGCAGAAGAAAGGAAAAGTAACAACTTAAATTAATACCTTAGTGAAGCGGCCTGGGCTGTGGTCAGGTTGGTGGTGGAATGGTGGTGGCTGACCTTTCACTGGTGCAGAGCAAAGCAGAAAATGGGAAGCCTGTGTGCTTCCCCAGAAAAATGTAAAAATAAATTTGCAAATAATTTCTAAAGATGTAGCTAAGCAGCAGGAAAAATGAAAAGATGCTAGTGAGCTTTAAAATTAAACCATATCTGGCCTGCTCTGTGGGCTCATTTTTAAAATGTCTACAAACTAATTGAACGACTGTGCATTTGAATTCTGCATTAATTGGACACCCTCCCTTCCTTCTCCTTTTTTAAAAATAAAATTAGGAAAGTGTACAGGGAAGGAAGAGGCACAAATTCTACCCATATACTAAAACAGTTATCATTTAAAAGATCAATCAGGGCTGGGGAGATAGCTCAGTCGGTAGAGTGCTTGCCTTGCAAGCACAAGGCCCTGGGTTTGATCTCCGGCACCACAAAAATAAATAAATAAATAAATAAATAAATAAAAAGATCAATCAGGGGCTGGGGGCGTGGCTCAGGGGTACAACCCTGTGCAAGGCTCTGGGTTCCATTCTCAGCACCACACACACCACAAAAAAATAAAGAGTGAAAGATAAATCCCACATGTTCATTTAAGTGAGCAGAACAGACAGAAACCATTGGTGGACTTCTAAGTGTCCACCATGTGCCCTTTGGTAGAAGCAGAAGCCTAGAAGAACACTTGGATTTCCACAACGTTCCAGCATAAAAGCAAGACTACTCTTACTTTATTTTACACGTGGGAACTGAGCTGGTCAATTAGATTCTGAGTGATGCAACCACAGAATTTCAGAGAGCTAAAAGGAGACACGATGAGAAATGAACCCCATTCTTAAACGATATTTTTGGATCACTAAAGCCAGAGAGGGTTTTAATTGGTATTTCTGGACACAGATGAGAAAGGCAGGGTCCGAGGAAGGCTGCCAATGGACTGGGGTTGACCTCAAGGCTCAAACGGTTTGCCAAGGGCTGAGGCTGGGAACCTGGGAGCCAGCTCAATTTGGCCCCAATCTAACTCACCTGTAGGGAAAAGGAGGTTTCTCCCCACCTCCCCGCTTCCCTCCCCATCCCAGAGAGCTGAGGCACATGGTATAAAGCCTCCAACTTTCCAGGAGAACTTACAATTTTCCGCTCATAGAAGGCCCCGCTGCTGTAGGTGGTAGCCAGGGTGGAGGCACACTCCTCTAGATACCAGGGTTTATGGCCATTCTCGGTGGTGCTGCTTACGGAGATGGTGTAGATGCTGTTGGTGTAGCCATCACAGGAGCAGTAGTCCCCCTCTCTCCCACCATTCCCAGAAGCCCAGACGAAAATGGAGCCCAGACCCTGCCGGCCCTAGATGGAAACAAGAAGAACAAGGAATGAACCACTGCAGCCAGAACCCTCAGGGGTGTGTCTGACATCTGGCCTGAAGTCCCACACCTAAATATTCAACCAAAGGGACTAAGAAGGATGTACTGAGACCATCTAGGTGTAAACCTCTACAATTTTGCCTGTGGCACCAGCCTTGCAACTGTAGAATCCCAGGATCATGTGAGGGTGAGAAGAGGCAGAAAGAATCCTCTGCTCTTTTCAGGAAAACCCAGGGGCCTAACACAAACTGTTCCACTTCAGAGCGATGCCTTTAATTTTCAATACCATAGCTAAGAATCAAAGAGACCTGGGAGTGCCACAATAATACCACATTATAGAGGATGGAGGAGTTCATAACTTTAATTTCTCTGGGTTGAAGGAGTTGGTTTTATGGGAAATAGAAGGAATTTTTCTGAGAACACTGATTAAAAAGTCACCCTTCTTGGAAAGTGAGCTAATTTTGCAAAGAGGGATGAGACCAGGTATTCTGGGTGAAGACTGATTAGGTAATACAGTTATGGTTCAAAATGCTGGTGGTTGTCTGCAGGTGTCCTGTAAGAGTTCCCTGCAGTGGGTGAGTGTGGTCAGAAAATCAACACCAGCCCAGCCAGGGCTTCATCCCCATGTAGGTTTTCATGTTAAGAACTTACACATAAAAAAAAAAGCCTATGAAAAACAGTGACAGGTCAGGTCAGATTCCAGCACCTCTGCTCTATCCCACACCCACAGGATCAATGATTTCTGACCAAACCAAGCATCATCCCAGCCATGAACATTAACTAATGATTAAGTAATGGAAGCTTGGAGTGACTGACTCAGTCAAGTGGTTGGACTTGGTGGTTCACAACCAGCCTCAGTGGGTGATGCCAACACCTGACTCCACTTGACACTAGGCCCACCAGGCTCCTCACTTCTATATCCTTATTGAGGACCCTCCTCCTTTTCAAACAAAATGACACTTATGCCCAACAATTGGTCAATTTAAAGATAACTTTCAACCAAACCTTGCAACCCCTTTAGAGACAACTCAAAGCCCTACTGTTAAATGAATGCAAATAGAATTCAAGTTCTCCCTTGGTTGAGTAGACCAGCTGTTCTGTAAGCCCCATATCACTCCACTTTGTGGGCCAAAGGGATTCTAGTTCCAACCCAAGATCCCAAAAGAGCAGGCAGAAATGTTCATCCAGTCCTGCTACTTCAAGAAGCTTCATTCACTCTGCTCTCTGGGTCTCCAAGATGGGTCTGCTCAAGTGGCCAAGAGCTCACAGAAAGATCACCCTCGCTTATCAAAAAGGTTAACTTCCAGATTAAAGGAACAAAGGACTAAGGAGTGTGGGTGTGTCCATGTAATTACAGTCATGTGCCAAATAAGGATGTTTCAATCAGTGATGGATCACATGTAGAACTGTGGTAATATCATATAGGTAGGCGTGGAGAAGGCTAGACTGTCTAGGTTTATGTAAGTGCACTCTGTGATGTTCACACAATGGTGAAATTGTCTAACAATGCATTTCTCAGATTATGTACCATCATTAAGCAAAGCAAGACTATAATTACCTGTTGGAAAAGATTAATCAGAGAAGCCAATTCGAAACAACTAAAATCCAAGTAAAAAGGAATTTAACTCATTAGAGCCTATCTTTCTGCCACATGAGAATCATCCCTGAGATACTGTCACTCTTAACTCCCTATCCCACTCAAAAAAATTTATAAAATGACATAATTTTGCAAAGTGCAGCAGCATCCTTATTGTCCCAATGGCATAGAGATTAGCTTAAAACACTGCTCCTCAAACTTAAATGTCCATTCACTTAAGTCACCAAGTCACCTGTGAATCCATTACCATGTACACTTGGACCTGTCAGGTCTGGAATGGTGTGTGTTATGGTTTGGATGTAAGGTGATCCCAAAAGCTCACATATGAGACAATGCAGGAAGGTTCAGAAGAAAAATGATTGGGCTGAAAGAATCTTAACCCAATCAGTGCAGTAATCCCTGATGGGATTAATTGAAGTGGTAGGGTGTGGCTAGAGGAGGTGGGAATTAGGGCGTGGCTATGGGGTATATATTTTGTATCTGGAAAGTGGAGTCTCTCTCTGCTTCCTGATGATGAGATGCTTCCCTCTGCCACACTCTTCCACCATGATGTTCAGCCTCACCTCAAGCCCTGAGGAATGGAGCTGGCCTTCTATGAAGGAGGACCTCTGAAACCGTGAGCCCTCAAATAAACCTAGCCTCCTCTATAATTGTGTTGGTCAGATCATTTAGTCACAGCACGAAATATCTGACTAAAACAGTGTGATAGTCAGCTTTCTTTTACTGTAGCAAACACCCAAGATAATCAACTTATATAGGGAAGAGGTTTATTTTGGTTCACAGTTTTGGAGATCCTAGTCCGTGACCAATTGACACCACTGCGTTGAACCTGTGGCAGCACTTCGCAGAAAGAGCATGTGGCAGAGGAAGCCCATTTACATTTACGGCTGGAAATGAAAGAAGAGGAAGGACTGGGTCATATTACCCCCAGTGACTTGAAGACCTGCCACTAGGCCCCACCCCCTTAAAGGCTCTACCACCTTCCAATAGCACCATGCTGGGAACCAAGACTTTACACTTAGGCCTTTGGGGCACAATCCAGATCCAAACCATAGTAGTTGGGCTTGACAGTCTGCATGCCTAAGGAGTGCCCAGGCAATACCAGTGCTGCTGGTGCTGGTCTTCCCACCTTATGCTGTGCATTTACTGCTAGCTGAATCCTCTCACAGGCACTGCAGCATCACCGGCCTCTTTCTCTTCTTAAAATGCTTCCTGGAAAGGGAAGCCCAGACCTGACGTATAAGGGAGGTCTTAGCTATTCCTGAGGATTTTAGGTTCACTTTCCAGGTCTTCCAGGACAGAAACTAGAGGGACCATGTCAGCCCCTCTAGCATAAACCTGCATTCTATTCAGTCAAGCCACAACTTTGACCTGATCAAATCATATTTTGACGTCCTCCTGGGGGAGCAGTGACTTTATCCATGAGCTCAGAAGCACCTCTCCCAAGGGCTGGCCAACACCCACCATCTGGTCAAGACCAGTGTTTTTAGCACAGTAATGTTTCGTCTCCCCTTCTGAACGAGCCATGTGAGGAGCAAGGTTTCATAAGGACTGACATTAAACAGATCCCTGTGCCAAATTATGGCTTCGAAGGTCTACTACCCCAGGCCACATCATCTACCACAGATGAAGTCAGACTTTACAGAAAAAGACCATAGGTGACAAATGGGGCAGCAGGAGGAAAAACAGATGGGGGAATGTGGTTGGGTTTGAGATCATCAAATTTCTAGGAGGATTTTCCGTGACAGCTTTAGACAGTTGCGATTTAAGACTCCCTATATGACATATTTTACTTCAGAATGACTAAAAAAAGAAAATTAAATGACCTCAGTATTTTAAGAAACCGTGACAAGAATGAGGGGGAGCCACATGGTCCCCTTTGCAAGTTCCTACTCCCCTGACAGCTTGACGAAGCTGATGCTGCTCAGAATTCAGAATGCAAAGATCCCCTCTCTGCAGCTCCAACTTTTCAAAGTTTACATGGGTTCCATCTACACAAAACTGAGGGGACAATCCAAATAATCTCTTAAAACCAAACAGTGACTCCCCTGGAAACAGGATGCCTCATCCTCAGAGCTCACATCTTTAGAAATCATCTCAGAAATACCAGATGTTCAGTATTAACACCATTCAAAGGGATGTTTCATGCAGAAAATGCGATCTCTAACTGAAGTCACCCTCTCTGAAGCTGAAATTCAGCTTAATTTTTAGGATGTTTCACTTGTCATCACGTCTGAGATCCAAGTGATCCAGTGGGTGGGACGGGGAGTTGAGTCATGGAAAGGCATGATTTATTTATCCAGCGGTCCCTGTGGGCAGCGGCTCACTTGGTCATCCCCGAATCTGCCTGCACTCGCCCGGCTCAGCATGCAGCCCAGCTCAGGTGCTCAGCAGCCTAAGGGAAGCCACTTTTGGGTCTCCCTAGAGCTGTGGAGATAAAAGAAGCTGTCAAGCATCCCCAGCCTGAGCAGGAGATCACATGTTGATATGTTGTGTGAGTCTACACTGCTTTTCCTCCTTCACTTTTCTTCTTATATGGAGTATCTGTGTGAGAAATAATTTCTGAGGGACACAAGAATCGATACCCCCATTTTGGGTGACTAGTTTCTCAGTTGTTAAAGCTGGATGGTGGCAGGAGAAGGGCAGTGGAGGAAGAAACCTCCGTGTATACTGCAGAGTAGCACCCCATCCAGCAGAGGAGCTGTAGACCAGGTGTCCCAGGCAGGAACTGGAGATGTGGTGCAGACCCCAAGCCTGGGAAGTATAAGGAAATGTGGGAAGCTTCAGCACAGTGGGAGAAGGCAAGGTGGGGGTCTTCTAAGAGAAAATGATGCCCCAAGCCCCAGAAAAAGAAATTCACAGCAACCAAATTCAATGCATCCTAGAAAGAAATCCAATCATATTATTCAGATAAAAAGGAAATCATGAACAAAGCTAAAAAAATGATTGTTCCTCTGTGACCAGAAGGAGACAGAGAAGGCTGTTTTCATTAGAATTCTCTGGTACTTTCTGATTTATTTATTAACTATTTATTGGCCATATTTTAATTACTGTGAATAGGTTACAATACCATAAGAACTTTAAAATGTTTTAAATTATATGACTAATAAAATGGGCTTAACTTCCTCTACTCCCCTCCTCTCCTGTACCTTACAGAAGTCAGAGATGCCTGGATTTCCTTCTGGAACTCCCTGCACCCACCAGCAGGGAGTGCATACTGATGATTCGGACCAGGGCTTATTGAGCCACTGGGGAGCTTCTAGATGCCCATCACAGCTTTGTCTGCCTGCTCCAAGAAGCTGTCCTCACCCAGAAATCTGTCTTGCTGACAGTTTGTAAAAGCTGGTTCATTTCCCGCTACCCACTTCCCAGCTCCCAGACTTCCTGGCCCATGAGGATCATGAATGGACAATCAGTGGCTGGTGGGTAGCCTCCTGGGAGGAGCCTGCCAGCCTCCCGGGCTTCTGCAGACACCAGCCTCATGGATGTTTCCTCTGCTTCACATCTGACAAAGCTCTACCCAGAGATTCTAAATATGCAAGGTTGTGTGCTGGTGGGGGTGGGGGGTGTCTAGACAGGCTTCATGCTACTGTGGGATGTTGAATTAGCATACACCCTGTGATGGGTACAGAACACTCCATGGCTGGGTATTGTGGGCAGATGGGTCAAGGTCCAGGATACCCTTTCCACCTGTACAGTCCAAGGAACAGGTCAGATGATCTAACTTGGTGCCTCTCATCCACCTGTATACTTCTCAGCCAGGAGAGGCAGAAAGCACTGGCAGGCAGATGCCGGGCGGACTCCCACTGGAGCAGCTGAAACCTTCCCTACAAGTTGGTAAACAGCCACCTCCCTGAGCCCCTAAGTGACTCCTCCCTCACTCTGGTCCTGGCACTACAGGGCCTTGCCAGTCCTGTTTCGGGCTGTGGCTGGTATCACTCTGACATTTAACTGTTAAGACTGTTCACTGTTGCCCCCGCCCCTTGAGCTCCCCTGTAGCCCTGGGTTACTCACACCTTTTTAATGCCATACTCGAAAGCTTGTTTAGCCAGTCGGCCGGGCCCGTCCACTGTCTTCCCATCGTCGTCGGGGCCCCAGCTGGCACTGTAAATGTCAATGTAGTTAGGTTTGATGCCCAGGGACTTGGCCTCAACCACATCTGTCACATCGCCGTCCAGCATGCGGATGCCTGAAAGCACAGGGAGAGGCTAGCTATCAGTGCCCGTGATCCTGAGCATGCAGCTAGGGCCGCTCTGGGCCGAGAGGCCAGTGAGACCAGAGAGCCCCAAGCAGCGGAGATCAGGACACAGTATCACTGAGCTCCCCTGACGGAGTTTTTCCCATGTTGTTGTGGAAAGCTTGCTCCTCCTCTCTGCATTGGCTGATGTGAAAGAATTAACACAACACCACAGGTCATACTGTAAAGTGCTCCCATTGCCTTGTGTGCGGCGACATAAGAAAACCAGCAACTTCCAAGGGAGGATTCAAATGGTTTCCCTCAGTACCGTGAAGTCATGCCGGTATCTAAAAATGCACACTTCTATAATAGAACTCGGGAGTTCTTTTTCACTTTCCCAGCTGTTCATCATTTATGTTTATTTCTCTTTCCTTTATGAGTCCATCCCTGATGTATAATTTATGATGATTCACACAGTGAGTTTTTAACTTGGAAGACGGAAGCCCAGTCTATGGAGGAGGGGGCTGGGAGTCTTGGATCTCGCCAGTCATCTCTTTCCATCTGAGTTCAGGTTCCATGGTTCTAGGAGGGGTCTTTAGGTGGGGAGTCTAGCTTCACAAGAGCACCCCAAAAGTTAAGGGGGGAGTAGGCTCCCACAAGGCTCTTCTAATGCTTGCTGACCCAGCTGGGGCCCCTCATCCTGGTTCCTTGCCCAACCTTTGCCTCCATTACTCTACGCCCAGCAGGTGTGCCCCTCCCAGCAGCAGGTCACCCAGAGAAGGTGGGGTTGTGCATAGCATGAAAACTGGGAAGCCGTGGGTAACAGCTACCAGCACATCCTTTCTGTGGACTGGGAGATACATAAAGTCAGACTTCTCTGAGGCTTAGAAAACCTTGCCATCCCTCTCAGAGGCCCCTCAAGCCCCTTGTACCCTGTCCCCAGGTCTTTGTGTGCAATGACCATGCCCTTTGTCAAAACAAATTCTACATCCTAGAGTTATTTAAGATACACTGGAAAAGAGAACTTTTTCTGATTATAAGAAAAATATATGTTCTTGGAAGAATGTTTGAAAACTAGAGAAATTAGCCCAAAGATAATATTTTGGTTACTTTCTTCTAATATTTTTCTTTGCCTGCAGCATATACTTTCTTTCCAAATCCTTTTTTTTTTTTTAAATCTGAACTTTATATGGATCATTTCCCTGTGTCATCAATGACTCTTTCAAGACATGGTTAATGATTGCTGTGCCCACCCATGCACCCAGCCCAGACAGCCCTCCCTCTGGGGCTGCCTTCCCAAGCAGGGCTCCCCCCACCACATCTGTACTGGAACTATGTTCCAGAATGTACGTTAATACATAGTGGGGTCTCAAAAGCAGAAACTTTGAAAATAATCAATATTAAAAAGTAAAATACAGTCAGCACTCTGTATCTATGAGTTCTGCAACTGCAGATTGAGCCAAAACTGTAGGTGAAAAATAGTTTAAAATTTGTGTCTACTGAAAATGAAAAGATTCTTTTTTGTCATGATACCCTAAACAATACAACTATGTATATAGATTTATATTGCACTGGGTATTATAAGACATCTTAGATGATTTAAAGTATACAGGAAGATGCGTAGGTTCTTTTATATAAGGCACTTGAGCATCCAAGGATTTTGGCAACCACAGGGGGCTAGAATCAATCCCTTGTGGATTCTGAGAGATAACTATAGCAGCTTCCCCTGAGCATAAAAGATGGTACAGGACAAAAGCAATAAGAGCCACAGGAAGGAGGCCCTGGAAGCAGAAACCCTCCCCAGGTGCTCAGGAACAAATATTTTATGTGAATTAAATCCTACTGTCCTATCCATTCAAACTGTAATTGTGGGGACACCATGCTGTCACTTCTGATGAATAACTGATGAACAGATATACCTAACATGTACATTTCCAATTTTTCTTGTTCTATATTCTTTTGCTCAGTAGCACATGGGTTACAAATAAATAACTAAATGTACTTTATTATTTGCTATGGTGAGAAATTTCTTACCTATTATAGACTTTCTTTCCAAAGAAAAGTATTTTACTTGAATCTCTGGATGACTTATAAGTCCTAATAAAATGTAAGTGTTATGTACATAGTTGTTATATTTAAAGATGGAATTTAAAGATGTAACTGCAGTTAGTTAAACTGCACTCATTTTACCAATTTGTTCTACCCAGTTTCAAAGGTTCACTTTTCCCTAAGGTTTCTCCTTAATATCTGAATATATGAAGCTCTGAGTCATGAGCAAGAGAGATAACACAGGTGTCACTGCAGAGGGTCCTTGAGAGGCCAGGTGGCAGAGTTGGTGTGGTGGTAGTGGGAGGGAAGGCTGGTCTCACAGCATCTTAGCCCTATGCTACTGTGGGACACTAAGCTTAACTGGAAACTCCTGCGCTGAAAGCCTGGGAACTAAACTCAAAATCAGTGTCAGAAATTTATAGCAAAGCAATAGCAAGGTTGAAGTGTGGGGGCCATTAGAAGTTCAACAACAGTGCCCACAGCCACGTGGGAGTGCTAGCCAAGCAAACATGGGCAGTGATGGAAGATGGGGCTGAAGTTATGGGAAGAGCCATGTCTCATAGCTCCAAGGTCTTAAAAATGAGAGGTAGGAATAAATTTAACATTAGCACTATCCATCTTCTCTTCTGGCTCTCCAACCTTTTCCCTTCTTCTCTTTATTACCTTAGCTACCTGGCTGCAGGATGGTTCAGGGGAGACACCACTGTCCAGGGACTTAGATAGTCCACACTGCAAGGGGCTTAGAGGCCTCATCACCTGATCCTTAGGGGAGACCCAGAGCTCTCACAGTAGTGTGCCTCAAGCCAGCAGGTGGCAGATGGGTATGCCGTGGGCAGAAGTCCTGCCATGATCACTAAGCGTGACCAGGAAGTAACTTTAGAAGTTCTCATATCTCATAAAGCCTTAGTTTTATGTACACTGCTATGATGAAAGTCATTGTCTCTATAGGGATGGTAAACAAACCAAAAAAGGATTAGTGTAAAGTGCCTGGCACACAGAAAGCACTCAGTGTGTGTCCACTGCTTGCTTGACCCTGCTGCACCTCAGTTTCCCCATCTGAGAATAATAACTTTCTTTCCTTTGTTTTCTGAAGATAGGCTGTCGGATTTGTATGAAGAATGGTATTCACATACATGTTATAAAGCCTTATAAAATAACAGACATGCATGGATCCTTTATCCAATACAGAACAAGGACATGACCTCCTGGGGCCTCTACCTGAGTGTCCTCCTTCTTGCCCCCACTTCTCATGGGAAACTGCTCACAGAGCCAGCACTGTGTGCTTGGAATTTTGGGCTTTTAGCTTATTCATCCTATTTCCATTTAAAAATAAGGGTTTTAATACAATTGTGTGTATGCTTTTAATACAATTGTGTGTTTAAATAATATATAGTATAGTTTTGCCTCTACTGGGAATTAATCCTTTGCTGGTAATACAGATTATAATAATCTCCTAGTTGATATCTTGTCTTCTCACTTTCTTTATGGAATCTCTTGATGAACAGAGGTTCTTAATGTGAATGTGTGTGTGCATGCGCTCTGAGAATTGAATCCAGGGCCTTGTGCATGCTGAGCACGTGCTGTACCACTGAGCTACACCCCTCTCCCTAGAGGTTTTTAATTTTAATAATGTTAACAGCTCATTTCCCTTTGAAGATCAAGGGAGTCATAATAGGGCCCAAATCTTCCCTGGGTTTGTTGGCATCTATTGTAAGTTTCCTTTTACAGGCAGGGCTACCACAGCCCACACGAGCTAAGGCATTAGATCATTGCACTTTCTCCTTTTGGTGGGGCTTTGGGTAGAGAGGAGAAGGCAGGATGGCCATGAGGTGCTGTCTTTCCCTAGTCGGTCATCGGGATGCCCAGCATGTCCATCTCCATCACTGATTCAGACACACTAAGCCCAGGCGCCCAGCTTTCTAAGCCATGATTCTTCAAGAGAGGGGCTACAACTAATACAGCAAGTTGGTGTGGTGTGGCAAAGGCATGGTACCTGGCAAGATATAGAGCAGTTCACAGCAGGGGAGAGAGCCAGGGTCAGAGAGTTCTGGGTGGAGTCTTGAACTTACATGACCTCAGGTCATGGACTCAACCTCTCTAAATCCTGTTTTCTACAGTATTTATCTGGTGTGGTAGTTGAGAAGACTAATGAAAATATAAGTTGAGGCCCTGTGCTGTGGTCTGGATATGGTTACATGGTTTGAATGTGTCCCCCAAGGGTTCATATGTGGGCAACTTGGTCCTCAGTATAGGGATATGGGGAGATATTGGAACCTTTAAGAGGTGGGACCTACTGGGAGGTTAAAGTCATTGGGGATGTACCCTTGGAAGGAATTAAGGTAGTTCTTGAAGGGTTGTGGTTAGCTCCTAAAAGGGTGAGTTTTTATAAAAGAATGAGCCTGACCCCAGAATTGCTCTCTGGTTTCCTGTCTTGTCACACTATCTCTCCCTCTTGCACATGCTCCTGCTATCCACCATAATGTGATGTAGCCAAGGGGGCCCTCACCAGGGTCAGCACTATGCTGTTTGGAATGTCAGCCTCCAAAACTGTGAGCTAAAGAAACCTCTTTTCTTTCCAAGTTACCCAGCCTCAGGTATTTTGTTATAGCAACAGAAAACAGACGAATACACCTGGTATCCAGTGCTTCTGGATAAATGGCAGCAGTATTCTATGCTTTTCCATTTATAAATGGACTCTCCAGGGTGGGAGACCTTGCTGACCACAGGCAGCCAAAGTCAATTCTGATGTTCTAGTGATGAAATTGAACCTGCTATTCCAGAACTTGTTATACAAGTTGTAGGTGGTAAAATGTCTATTTTTGAACATGAAGATCAGGATAGCAGAAGAAATTCAAAAATATGTAAAACATACGACCAGAATGATTTCCCAACACCTCTCATAATGCTTTTTATCTTGGAAGAAGACTGATGGATGTGTGAGAAAGCAAGCATCGTGTATTTAGATTTTAATGGAGCATCTATTTTCCCCAACACTGACAAGTTGCCAACAGAGGAAAGGTAAATATTTTCAGTAGAAACCTGCTGTTCCAACATTAGCTTTAAATGTGACTGGCTCTCTGGAAATGCCAAGGCGAAGAAAAACAGCAATCATTTCTCTAATGAAAAAAGAAAGACCCATTTACTATAAATTGCCGGGTAAGAAAATAATTTAGACAAATCATTTTGATGGCAAATTAACTCGCTGTTGTTAGCTTGCTAATGGATTGCTTTTCTGCCTGCTGGATTCAGAGCTCATGGTAGCAAGACAAATTCACTTGACCTGTTGTCCACTCTAAGGATGAGGCTGTGGGGCACAAGGTGAAAGGAGTATCCAAAAGAAGGAAGATGGTTGCTTTCCTGAGCCTGATAACTTTGTGTTTCGGTGAACAAGTCAGATTGCCACTGGGATTTAATCTCCCAATAGACAATCCTAGGTACCCCCAGAAGCTTCAACCAGGAAAGAATCAGTCAGGTTTGCATCACTTTCAATAATATATGCGTTCCTATTAAATTGCCTAAACCCAATAATATTTTAAGTGCCCCAGGAGCACTTGCTGAAAAGAATGATTTTATAAGTCTCTTGGTAAAGTTAAAAGAAAACAAAATCGCTTTTTTCAGAGTGACCCGTCCTTCCTCCCCTTCTACTGTTTCTAATTTATATCTCGACTTGCCAAACAATAGGCTTGTATAAGGCGAGGCAAACCTACCAAAATGCAGTCGGCCCTATAAAGCAGCACAAGGTATAGTATTTGCACTGAAAACTTTCTGAGGGAGCTCACTGTTAAAAGGAATGGGAAGACCATGCACATGCATATGCACATACACATGCATACACGCGCGTACGCACACACACACGCATATGAGAAGTTGGCATGCTGCTGGGTTGCTACCATCTGGAGGAAGGCAGGGGAGCCAGCCATGCAGGGGCCACTTTGTTTATTGAGAAATAACATATCTTGCCTTCAGCAAACCAATGGCAATGCAGGAGCAATGAACAGCAGCAAGTAAAATTAGATTGTAGCTTCCTGAGTGTGACAAATAGGCCTCCCCAACAAATTTTGCTCATTAATCCTCAGTTTATTTTAATAAATCCACAGAGGTCTGTTTTTTTTGTTTTTTTTTTTTTTTTCCCCCTGAGCAAAACTATAGTACATTCTGTTCTATGAGCAGTCATTCTGGAGCAAGAAAAATTTCAATAGTTGTTTTAAAATGCTACAATTCTGCTGGGTGCAGCGGTGATGAGCACCTGTAATCCTAGTAGTTCAGGAGGCTGAGGCAGGAGGATTGCAAGTTCAAGGCCAGACTTGGCAACTTGAGTGAGTTGTTGACTCACCCAGGAGCATGTCTTTCAAACTAGCAGATCCAGCATCTACACCTGCAAACACATCTTTAGTGGGCTCTCACACTCCTGGTTACTATTTCCTCACCCTGATCACTAGGGACTAGGGACAGCTCCTATGTCCCAGAGCCTGCTGAAATAATTTAGACTAGCCGATCCTAAGCCAGGACACTCTGTTTTGCCTCCCCTTTCCTTTGGAAACTACATGAAGCTCCTCCCCACTGACTTCCAGTGCTTTAACGAGGCGCTATGTTGGTACAGTGTGCCCTATCCCCTTGGGAACTGTGAGTCACAAAGTACCTTTTTAATCAGTGGCTGTCAACTTACCAAATGTCCTTGATAAACCTTATATTAGTAAAAACTATGTTTCTTTTCATACGCAAGTCCTGTTGATTTTTTGAAGAACTGCAAAAGACTAGAAAAGCCTTAGCCATTGTCTAGAGAGCTGACATCTGGATCAATTCTTTCATGACCTCTCCACTTGGGAATGAGACTAGAAACATAAGACTCAGAAATTCAGTGACTCAGAAATTTGGCTCGGGACACAGGGCAGAACAGCACGCTCCAGAGACAGACGGAGCACCCAGGTATCTACACCATGAAGACAGGCGGGAACCCCGAGAAGATGAGTGGTTGAGACAGAGAAAGTCAATGCACGTCCTGAACTGGCCTCTGAAAGAGACAGGCAGACATGGAAATAAGACATCATACTATCATGAACAAAGGACACCTGAGAGTTTGTGGCTCAGGCCACTATGCTCTCTCCCTGAGTCAGTGCTTCTATTTGTCTCTGTCACATACGTCCAAAAATAAAGCTCCTCCTCCTCAGTATTCCTCCTCTCAGGAATGCTGATGTGTACCCCAGACATTCAGAAGCCAGCCTCACCTGTCCTCTGGGGCTGCAGCCTGGGGAGGGCATGGCCACCAGGAGACAGGGTGAAGGGGCAGAGCTGATTCTTGCCCAGCTCTCCCTCATGGTTCCTGTATGCCTAGGGATGCTCAGACCCAGCAGGCAGGAGCCTTTGATAAGAACGTGAGGAGTGAGGGAAGGGGAAGTGGGAACGCTGTTTTCTGATGGCACTAGCTCTTAACACTCACCAAATCCCCTGAAACCTCCCAGTGCATTTTAAATCCTACTGCAGTTAAAAATGCACTTGGAGCCTTTGAAGATTAATCTAGAGCTTAAACGGTTCTCTTAAAATGCTCACAAGCCCAAACTGCTTAATGGAAACGCTAATGAGACTGAATTCTGTGACTGAGAATTAACATAATTAACCAATTTATGAGCACAGATTAATTTAGCTGTTATGTACTTAACATTTTCATGTTTACAAAAGGAAAAACATGATTCAGTTCCCCAATCAAAATATGGAGCAAAAACACTACCAGAAATTTGACTGTTGCTGTTTACTTTGTATCTGGGAAGAAAAAGTAAACAGCCTGAAAAGATGCACGCACATGCTGCACGCACCACGCAAGGCCTCAGCAGGGAGCTTTTAGGCTTCAAAGCATCTGCCAGGCCCGATGGGGTCCTGGTGGCCTCTAGCTGCTGGGCTCCCTTGCTGCACACTCCAGACACCGCCCGCTCCCTTTTGGTCCCCTGGGCTTGGGATGCTTCTCAGAAGCAGGGAGTGCTGTACTGACAATGCTGTGTGCCCTGTGGCACCCCTCCTGCCCCAGGAGAATCTGAATCTTGTTAAGTAGTAGCAGAGGCGAGGACCTTGCAAAAGCCAGGTGCTTCATGAAGTTAGAGGGGTGAGGGCTTCACTCCTCTGCCCACAAGTGATGGGCTTCCCTGACAAAGCAAGTTCTTCTCAGGCCTGGTTGGCACCCCTGATCCCCAGAGAGCCAGTGTTAGAGGATGTGGGCAAGTGCCCAGGTTAGGAGGACCTGATGGGTGTGCAGGTTTACGCCAACAGCCTGAGAGGGGCCTTTACATCTCTGGAGACACCACAGGAAGGACATGTCCCAGGGAACTCACCTTAGAGCTCACCTTGCAGGTGAGTTGTGCTGTTGCTGGGTTGATGGGGGATGGGGTGCAGTCAAGTTCCACAGCCATCCACCACCAACGCCAACCAGAAGCAGGCACAAAAGGAGGGAAGGAGCATTACAGGAAATGAGAAGGAGAACTACATATAGTACCAAAAAAATTTTAGTGCCTCCAATTCCTTAAAATTTAATTAAAAAAAAAAAAAAAGGAGAGCAGTGAGAGAGAAAAGAAATGTTAAACAAGCAGAGAAACTGAGAAAGATGACTACTACTCTCCCTTGCTACCTGCCTATATTATTCCCATTATTATTAGTTTTTAGGCCAGGAGGAAGAAGCAAGGCCAAGTTATGTTTAGAAGGAATATGAATTCTTCCAAGAAAAGCAATATACCTGCATACCATGAAGGCTTCCCTTCTGCTTCTGTTTCCAGCCACTGGGCTCAGTTGGCATCTGTCCTTATGGGGTCATTGCTATGTCCTAGCATCAGAGAGCTATGACTCTGATGGGGAAGCAAAAGGGAAGTCCAGGCTTCAGGTTAAGTGGCCTGTGTTCATTCTCTCTGCCTTCCAGCAGCTGTGTGACCATGGACAGAGAGGGAATTCACCTCTCTGTTAGTTGTCCCAGTATAAAATGGTTGTGATGAGATGCAGCTCATAGAATCATTCTGAGGATCAGATTCAGGGTTGACTAAGTGCTTGATGTAGCATTTATAGTCAGTGATAGCTGCTACTAGCATCAAAATAAAAATACTAAGGAGACCAGACCAAGAAGGTAGACCAAGCAAACAGCCCATCTCTCCTCAGGGCCCAAATCCCTAGAAATGATATTTAAAAGAAAAGAAAAAGAAAAATCAGCAAGACAGTCTGAAGACTTGTGGAAAGACAATAAGTTGATGGGATGAGCTGATAGAAGAAGGCAGCATCTTGGTGGGAAGAGTCTTCTGCTATGGAGGAGCAATTCCAGAAGTGCTAGAATCCCAAAAGCCTGTTTTGCAAGGACAGGTGAGCAAAAGTGTGGGAGCTGGTGGTGGCAGGTCAGCTGTCTACCCTTAGAGGTTGAGTACTGAGCAACAGTGGGATTTATCCAGAGGTGCATATGGTAAGAGAAGGTGGCAAACCAGAGAGCCAGGAAAATATGCCGGGCTTGGGAATCTACCCATCACCCTACCAGAAGGACAGGTCCAGCAACAGTCCCTTGTCCTCTCACATCACAGGAAGACCCCTGCCATCAGACTAAACAATACTCACAGCCAAATAGGGATCTATGAGCAGAAACACGAGACAACCAAGAATTTGTAAATATCTGAGGAAGAACAACATAAAGAATTAAAAAAAAAAAAAATATATATATATATAAAACCCAAGAGACAGAATTAATAGAACAAAGGGGAGGAAAAAAAACACTCCAAAATAAGTCTCATTAATATGCACAGCATGATGTGAGATGACACAGTATCTGTTAAAAAATCAACAGAGGACTTCTGCTTCCAGGGAGACAGCAGGCACCACCACACCCTCAGGTATGAGTGCAGGATGAAAGGGCAGCCAGGACGCACACCTTCCCCTGACAATAACCAAGTGGTGTCCCCTTTACCTCTTCTGTAGAAGCTAACACAGAAGGTTTAAATGAGACCTACAGTCTCAAAATACAAAAATGTACAGGTTTAAAATGAAAATCACACACCATCCCAACTAGGAAGGTCTCAGAGGCATGGAAAAAAGATAATCAATTAATGCCAACACTGGGAAAATAAGGATTTTGGAAAAGTCTGACAGATTTTATTTATTTATTTACTTTTATGGTACTGGGGATTAAAGCCAGGGGTACTCTACCACCAAGCTACATCCCCAGTCCTTTTTATTTTATTTTGAGATAGGGTCTAAACTGCCCAAGCCAACCTCAAGCTTTCCATCCTCCTGCCTCAACCTTCAAAGTTACTGGAATTCTAGGCTTATGCTATCATGCCTAGATAATCTGACAGATCTTAAAGCAGCCAGGAGAAAAATGCTTTAATGAGCCCTTACAAACATGCTTGAAAGAAGTGAAAAAACAGAAAACCGTGAAAAAGAAATGGAAAGTATCAGAAAAGAAATAGAAGATGTAAAGAAAAACCAAATAGAACTATTAGAACTGAAAATACAATCATCAAAATAAACAAGTTCAGTGAATTCAGGGGAAAGACTGAAAAAAAAGGTGAAATGAAAAACAAATCAGAAGTCAGCAAATCTGAACAACAAAAAGAAAAGCACCTGTTTTTTAAAAAAATCAACAGAGATTGATTCCCAAGTATTTTATTTTTTTCGATGCTATTGTGAATGGGGTAGTTTTCCTAATTTCTCTTTCTGAAGATTCATCACTTATGTATAAAAATGCCTTAGATTTATGTGCATTGATCTTATATCCCACTACTTTACTGAATTCACTTATGAGATCTAAAAGTTTTCTGCTGGAATTTCCTGGTTCCTCTAAGTATATAATCATATCATCAGCAAACAGGGATAGTTTGAGTTCTTCTTTTCTTATTCGTATCCCTTTAATTTCTTTGGTCTGTCTAATTGCTCTGGCTAGAGTTTCAAGGACGATATTGAAAAGAAGTGGTGAAAGAGGGCATCCCTGCCTTGTTCCAGTTTAAGGGGGAATGCTTTCAGTTTTTCACCATTTAGAATGATATTAGCCATGGGCTTAGCATAGATGGCCTTTACAATGTTAAGGAATGTTCCCACTATCCCTATTTTTTCTAGTGTTTTGAGCATGAAGGGATGCTGTATTTTATCAAATGCTTTTTCTGCATCTATTGAAATAATCATGTTATTCTTGATTTTAAGTCTATTGATATGGTGAATTACATTTATTGATTTCCTAATGTTGAACCAACCTTGCATCCCTGGGATGAAACCCACTTGATCATGGTGCACTATCTTTTTAATATGTTTTTGTATGCGATTTGCTAAAATTTTGTTGAGAATTTTTGCATTGATGTTCATTAAGGATATTGGTCTGAAATTTTTCCTCGATGTGTCTCTGTCTGGTTTAGGTATCAGGGTGATATTGGCTTCATAGAACGAGTTTGGGAGGGTTCCCTACTCTTCTATTTTATGGAATAGTTTGAGAAGTATTGGAATGAGCTCTTCTTTAAAGGTTTTGTAGAACTCGGCTGAGAACCCATCTGGTCCTGGACTTTTCTTTGTTGGTAGGCTTTTGATGACTTCATCTATTTCATTACTTGAAATTGGTCTATTTAAATTGAGTATGTCCTCCTCGTTCAGTTTAGGCAATTCAAAAGACCTCTACAGTGAGAACTACAGAACACTAAAGAAAGAAATTAAAGAAAACCTCAGAAGATGGAAAGATCTCCCATGTTCTTGGATAGGAAGAATTAATATTGTCAAAATGGCCATACTACCAAAAGTGCTATACAGATTCAATGCAATTCCAATTAAAATCCCAATGATGTACCTTGCAGAAATAGAGCAAGAAATTATGAAATTCATCTGGAAGAATAAAAAACCCAGAATATCTAAAGCAATCCTCAGTAGAAAGAGTGAAGCAGGGGCTATCGCAATATCAGATCTTCAACTCTACTACAAAGCAATAGTAACAAAAACAGCATGGTATTGGTACCAAAATAGAAAGGTGGATCAATGGTACAGAATAGAGGACATGGACACAAACCCAAATAAATACAATTTTCTCATACTAGACAAAGGGGCCAAAAATATGCAATGGAGAAAAGATAGCCTCTTCAACAAATGGTGCTGGGAGAATTGGAAATCCATATGCAACAGAATGAAACTAAACCCATATCTCTCACCATGCACGAAACTAAACTCAAAATGGATTAAGGACCTCGGAACCAGACAAGAGACCATGCATCTTATAGAAGAAAAAGTAGGTCCAGAGCTTCAACATGTTGGTTTAGGACCAGACTTCCTCAACAGGTCTCCCATAGCACAAGAAATAAAAGCAAGAATCAATAACTGGGATAGATTCAAACTAAAAAGCTTTCTCTCAGCAAAGGAAACTATCAGCAATGCAAAGAAAGAGCCTACAGAGTGGGAGAAAATCTTTGCCAATCATACTTCAGATAGAGCACTAATCTCCAGAATCTATAAAGAACTCAAAAAACTCTACACCAAGAATGCAAATAATCCAATTGACAAATGGGCTAAGGAAATGAATAGACACTTCACAGAAGAAGATCTACAAGCAATCAACAAACATATGGAAAAATGTTCAACATCTGTAGTAATAAGAGAAATGCAAATCAAAACCACCCTAAGATTTCATCTCACCCCAATTAGAATGGCGATTATCAAGAATACAAGCAACAACAGGTGTTGGCGAGGATGTGGGGAGAAAGGTAGACTCATACATTGCTGGTGGGGCTGCAAATTAGTGCAGCCACTCTGGAAAGCAGTGTGGAGACTCCTTAGAAAACTTGGAATGGAACCACCATTTGACCCAGCTATCTCACTCCTTGGCCTATACCCAAAGGACTTAAAATCAGCATATTACAGAGATACAGCCACATCAATGTTCATAGCTGCTCAGTTCACAATAGCCAGATTGTGGAACCAACCTAGATGTCCTTCAATTGATGAATGGATAAAGAAACTGTGGTATATATATACAATGGAATATTACTCAGTCATAAAGAATGATAAAACTATGGCATTTGCAGGCAAATGGATGAAATTGGAGAATATCATGGTAAGTGAGATAAGTCAATCTCAAAAAAACAAAGGACGAATGATATCGCTAATAAGTGGATGATGACACATAATGGGGGGTGGGAGGGGTTAGTGTTAGGGTTAGAGTTAGGGTTAGGGAGGGGGCAAGAATGGAGGAAGGAAGGACTGTATAGAGGGAAAAGAGGGGTGGGAGGGGTAGGGGGGAAGGGGAAAAATAACAAAATGAATCAAACAGCATTACTCTATGTAAATTTATGATTACACAAATGGTATGCCTTTATGCCATGTACAAACAGAGAAACAACATGTATCCCATTTGTTTACAATAAAATAATAAAAAAAAATCAACAGAGCGTCAGGGACTTGTGGAACTATAACAAAGATGTAAAATTCATGTCACTGGAGTCCCAAAAGGAGAGGAAGAAGAGGGAAGGCTGAAAAAATACTCAAAGGAATAATGCCTAAAGACTGTCCAGTTTTGGTAAGGGACATAAACCTACGGATTCATGAGGCTTTCCTTCTCCTCTTGAGTTTTCTACATTATGTTTGATGCTTAAAGCAAAAATTTCAATACTATCTGATGTGGTTCTAGAATGTATATTTAAGACAATTATACATATTATACATGGGGGAGGATAATGAGCTGTAAAAAAGATAAAGTTGCCTGCTGAAATGGCAAGTCAGTCTGTATTAAGTTATACACATATCACATACCAAGAGAAGCCACTAAAAAGATCATACAGAAAGATATGGCCCAAAACATTACAGTTAAGTCAAACTGGAATTCTAAAACGTATTCAAGTAATCTCAGGAATGCAGGGAAAAGACAAGACAGAAACGAAAAACACAAAAACGAAAGATGAAATGTCAGACTTAAGCCTTAACACACCAATAGTGATATTAAATGTAAACGGTGTAAATATAATAAAAAACACAGGTTGAAAAAAAGACATAGACTGGCAGTGTGAATATTAAAATATATGCTAAACTCTATGTTATCTACAAGAAACTCAAGTTGAATATAATAATCTAGGCAGGTTGAAAGTAAAAGAATGGCAACCACTAATCAAAGGAAAGCAAGAGTAACTAAATCAATATCAGATAAAGTAAACTCCAAAGCAAAGGAAATTAGCAAAGAGAGAGATCCCCCTATCAGCAACACTAGATGTCAAAGACCATGAAACAATGTTTCAAAATTCTTAGTGAAGATTATTTTGAATTTAAAATTTAAATCCAGTCAATTTTGTAGAAAACAAATGAAGACAATTTTAGACTTCCAGGACTTAAAAACTTTTACTATGTAAATAACCATCCATCTGTATAGCAAGCATTCAAAAATATCTCTTAAAGAATTAATGATTACCAGATCAGAAAAAGCTAGTAAAATTTTTTAAATCGCATGAAAGAAAGAGGTTAGAAACAATGATGACCAAAGAAACTGCTTGACTTTTATAGTTCAGCTCACATAATTATTGACACATAGTACAAATCTATTAAAAATAATATGGAGGGCTGGGGTTGTGGTTCAGTGGCAGAGCACTTGCATAGGATGTGTGAGGCACTGGGTTCAATTCTCAGCACCACATATAAATAAATAAAGGTCCATCAACAACTAAAAAAAGTTTTTTAAAAGTAATATGGAGCTAAAATCTTGGATTAGTTGTGTGCATGTACAAATATGTAAAGGAATACCACCATTATGTATAATTATAATGTGCCAATAAAAATGCGGGAGAAAAGGTCCTGAGTGAGGTGAAGGGAGAGGAGATGATGGCAAAGATAAGGGTAGCTGTGATGAGGTTCTTGCTTTGCTCAGGAGAAGGTGATAAGTACTGATTAATGTTAAACATAGAGAAATATAAACTCAAATGTATCTGTTTCAAAGTAATAGAAAAGCAGAATTAGAATGTAAAAATTTCAACCCATTAAAAGGAAAGAAAGTAAAGAAGAAACTTCAACAAAAGGAAGGTAAGGTTTTATGTGTGTGTATAATACATACATGAAATAAATACATATGAAAACAAAATGTAATAATAGAAATAAATCCTAATATGTATGAAATGAGCATATGTAAGAACATATAAAATTCTCCCATTAAAGAGAATCTTCGTTTGTGCTTAAAAACAATCAATCCAGACACATGCTGCTTTAAAACCAAGGTTAAAAATAAGAGGATGAAATACACATGAGGAAAGTGATGATATAATAACTTAGCAGATGTGGCAATATTACTATCAGCAAAAATATAGTTGAAGTTTAAAAAAAAAAGACACAGAAAGGATTTTTACATTGATTTACAGGTTTGTTACACCAAGAAGATACATCTTTAAAGCACCTTGTAACATAAGTATGATATATGTAAGGAAAAAATGAAAGACATTGACAAATCTGTAATTATTATGGAGACCAATATACCTTCTGAGAAATTGATGATAGGCAAAAAAAAAAGAAAGAAAGGCTCCAGAAATTGTGAATAAGCTTGATTAAACACTGGTGACAAATGCCAATGCCTGGAGGAACCAGACTGGCAGGGAAATGGACTAAGAGTCCAGGCTTATTAACAGGGCCACGGGGTGAACAGCAAATTGTCCTATAAGTCAGGAGCAGCTGCTATGCAGTTTCAGCTAACCATTGCCATGAAGGGGCGAGGGCTGAGCATGGTCAAAACTTTTGATTTTTCAAGAGAAGTCACAAATCCATGTTTTTTACATAAAATCTCTTGATTTATGAATGTTTGCTCAACTTAAAAAAAAAATACCATGAGGGTCAAACAAAGCACATCTGCAGGCCAAAGGCAGCCCGTGGGCAACCAGCTGTAACTTCTAATCTAATATAAAATGTAGATTTTTGTACTCAATAAGTATAGATTAAAAATGCTCTCTAAATATCCATTGCAATATGTATAAAAACTGAACATGTGTTAGGCCACAAAGAAATTCTCAATAAATTCCAAAAGGCAGAAATTACATAGAACAGTCTCTGATCTCAATGCAATAAAGTTACAAATTAGCAACAAAAGGAACACCAAAAAATTTTATCCAGTTGGGAAATTTCATAAATCTCTTTGAAATAACTTCTGGCTTAAAGGGAAAAAAATCAAAGCTGAAATTAAGAAGTATTCAGAAATGAATAGCAAAAAGAGCTTGATACGATTAAACCAGTGATATGTGTCAGAGGGAACATATGTGTAACATTTATTTATTTACTAGGATACATAAAAGCCTAAAAAGAATAAGCATTCCATTTAAGGAGCCAGAAAGAAAAAAAAAAAAAAACAATAAAAATTTAAAAATTGAAGGAATTAATAAACAAGGAAAATAGAAATTCATGAAACAGAAAGTAAAGAAACTCAATTTAAAAAAAACTAGTTCTCTGAAAAAAAACTTATAGGAAACCACAATTTTTCATTGATCAAAGGGAAAAGGAGCAAGATAATAAATAAGATTAGGAACAACTGTATCTATAAATATGGAGGATATATTTTTAAATTATACTAATATGACCTTAAGTTTATGTGTATATTTGAAAACCTGGAGAAATCATTGATTTTTTTTAGGAAAATTTCATCACCATAATTCCCTTAGAGTAAAAACCTGAATAGACCTAGTCTTAATTAGTCATACTATCCAGGAAGGTTGATTAACCAGCTCTACCAACATTTAAAAAATAAATAAATAAATAAATAAATAAAACAAAACAAAGGAAAAAACAAACAAACAAATAAAAACCAGTCAATGTCTGTGATATGGCACATTAGAAGACAGAAAGTTTCCTATCTCATTCCAAAAGACCATCATAATTCTGATACCCAAACTTGAAAGACATCTCAAAAAACAGAAACCATAGTTCAGTCTGTAAGTAAAAAATGCAAAACCATACATAAAATATTACCAATGGAATGCAGCAGTACATTAAAAAACAATAGTTATCATAATCAAATAGAATTTATTCCAAGAACAAAAGAAATTCTAGAGTTAGGAAATCTATTAATGCAATTTACTACAAAAAAAACAGATTAAATACTAAAGGCAAAACCTATATAATTATCTCCATAAAGACTTAAAGAGCAGGTAATAAACTCAACATTCATTCTTTATTGAACTGCTTAGAAATCTAGGAATATAGTAAAATTTCCTTAATTTTGTAAAGGGCTTCCGACATATAAGAAATCTACAGACGGTATCTACAAATGCTATAAAACTAGAAGCATTCCTGTATTCATTAAATAAATCAACAGAACCTAGAATTATCATTGCTCAGTATTCATTGGGAGTCCTTATATAATTGAAATAAGGCATGGAAAAGAATATTAAAGATGCAAAATCATCATTTATTTACAGATAGCTATTATTTATGAAAAGAGATTCGAATGTAAAACAATGGCACCAATAGTGTTCAATCGGGTGGTCAGAAACAAAATCAACACACAAAAATCAAGAACTTTCCTAAATTCATTTCAATAATGACTCGCTATAAATATTATCTTAAAACCAACCAACCTAGATATAAACCTAATTAGAAGTGTGTAAGATCAATGGAGAAAATAAGAAAACTTTTTTTCAAATGATGTAAAAGAAGACCTGAATAAATAAAAACATACCATGTTCCTGGGTGGGAAGACTCAATACTGTAAGGCTGTCAATTCTCCCCCAATTAATCTATAATTTCCATGTAATCCCAATCAAAATCCCAACAGGATTATTTATGGAACTTGACAAGCAGATTCTCAAGCTCATCTGAAAGAGAAAATGTGCAAGAAGAGCCAAGAAATTTTTGAAAAGAACCACGAGAAAATTGTCCTATCAATTATCAAAAAACAAGAAAAAATCGTTCTAAACTATAACAAATGTGTGATGTTGTCAGGGCTTAAAAAGAATAGACTAATAAGCATAAGGGACAATCCAGGGTCTGTCGGGAATCTGGGATGGAATAAGGGCAGCCCATGGAGATCACTGAATATTAATTTTGGGAGAAATTAAGTTAGATCTCTCCTTCACAGATATAAATTCTATTGGATTAAGAAGCTAAAAGTAAAAGACAAAACCATAAAAACGTTAAGATAAATTCTTGTTCTAAAACTAAGTTTTAGAGGAAATACAGAAGAATCAGTTTATTATCCTGGGTTTTTCTAAGCTAGATCCCAACCCCAGAATCAGAAATGAAGGTGAACAAATTTGACATCATAAAAGTTAAAAAAAAGGAGAGAAATATATGTAGAAAAGGTGCACAAATCATCCATGTGCAACATAACAACTTAATAAAAATTTGGAATGTCTCTAAAATGAAATACATCAAGAATTTCCAACAGAGTATCCCACTCTCCTCTCTGAAAACAATGACTATAGCATATGCCCCTACAGATCCTGAGAACGCATCATTTTTCTCCATCACAGGTGATGAACCTGATGGCAGTATGACTGCAGGTGCCAGTGGCTGAGGGAGTTTGGTTCATGAGATATAATTTGGTCAGTTCCACTGCTTCTTTCATCTTAATTATTTTTATGTGATAAGACTTATAAGAAATGTGATTTTATAAAGAAAGTTGGTAAAAAAAAATCCCACTTGTATGAATATGTAGTCAAATTTTTAGGGGTTTATCTGTGGTGATTTTAAACTATACCCACAAATTCTCTGATAATTTTCCTTTCAAAAGATGCAGCCAAGTTTCTTTTTCTTAGGGTGAATGTTAGACTTAATGATACATTTCTAACGAACAGTATTGCTGAAGAGACAGTATGCAACTTCTGAGACTAGGTCACAAAAGAAGTTGCTGTTTCCTCCTTATTTTCTATCCTAAATCACCAAAAACAGGAGAAG
Source organism: Sciurus carolinensis (assembly GCF_902686445.1). NCBI lineage: Eukaryota > Metazoa > Chordata > Mammalia > Rodentia > Sciuridae > Sciurus > Sciurus carolinensis. The sequence goes on from NC_062214.1 coordinate 68,814,432, forward strand.
CTACCTCCAATACCATGCGGACCCTCGAACGATCCTATAGAGAGGTCACATGGTGAGGAATCAATGCCTCCTCTCAACAGCAAGGAACAGAAGCATCTAGCTAAAAGCCACCTAAGTGGTGCATCTTGGGAGTGGATCCTCCAGTGCCAGTCCACCTTCAGATTACCATGACTGCCAAAAGCTTCACTGCAACTTTGTGAGCGACCCTGAGCTAGAACCATTCAGCTACACCACTCTGTGTTAACCAATGTTTGTTGTTTTAAGGAGCTACATTTTGGAATGACTGTTATGCAGCAATGGATAACTAATACACAAATCTGTTTGGTAAAGAAACCACTAGCTTTAGTTTCAACAAGGACAGAGTAGCTCATACCAGAGTAACTCTTCAAAACATAATAATTACAAACTCTGGAAAAAATATTTATTAAAAAAAATCTTAAAGACACTGGAGAGCAATCAGAGGCAGGCAAGGATTCTCTACTTGAAAGAAGGAACCGTACTTGGTTATGATCTAAGTTTAGATGACTTTCCCCCTGTAGGAACTTCCATTTCTCTTGTTGTAGAGAGCTAGAACTCAATCAGGAAAATGTACTTATTCACCTCAGATATCGGGGATGGTCTTAGGAACTATCAAAGATGGTAGAGAAGAAATATCAAAAAAGAAGACAGCTACAGAGAAAGACACATAAATTCCCCTCAACCACCTGGCAGGCCCTTGAACTAGATATGTTTGGGTCACACTCTATAAAAATCCAGATAAAAACAACAGCTAAGGGCTAAATGATCTGGGCAGATAGTTCAACTGCTACCTACCACAGTGGAATCAAATTTAGAGACTGAGTTTTGCTAAGTTAGAGATTTGGTAAATATTTCAGATTTTCTGCTGAAATACCCAAAGGGTCATGGTATAGGAATAAAGACTATGTGCCTGAGTTAAGGGTGTCTCCCTGAGGTAAGGGCAAATCAGAAAGAGATCAACCATTTAAAAAAATGAGGGCTGGGGCTACAGCTCAGTGGCAGAGCACTTGCCTACTACATGTGAGGCACTGGTTCAATCCTCAGCACCACATAAAAATAAACAAATAAAATAAAGGCATGCTGTTAAATTTTTTTAAAAAAATGAATAAATAAGTCTTTAAAATTTCAAATCTCAATGACTGCTAGAACAAAATTTTACAGTATTCAGAAAAAGAAAACAGAATCCAGAGTCTCTACAATGTGGCATAACAATGTCTACTAGACAATAAAAAGTTACTACATATGTGCAAAGGAACAGGATTATGTGACCCATTAAGAGTAAAATCAATCATTAGAAACATACAAATGACCTAGAGACTAGAATTAGTACCTAAGACTTAAAAGTAACTCTTACAAATATCTTAAAGAGCTTAAAACAAAAGATAGATATAATGAATGAAGAGATGGAGAATCTCTGGAATTACAAATGGTAAAGAAGAGTCAAATGGAAATCATAAGAAAAAAGTACAATATCTGAAATAAAAAAATTGTATGGAATTAAGAACAGATTGGATACAACAAAAGAAAGAATGAGTAAATCTAAAGATAGTGCAATAGAAATCATCTAATTAATAGTACATAGAGAAAAATGGATTACTGAAAATGAGCAGAGCCTCACTAACCTGTAAGGTGTATCAAGCAAACAACTATAATTGATAACCAAAGGGAGGTGAGATAAAATGGCATTAAGAACTATTTGAAGAAATATTGACAAAATGTTTTCCAAATATGATCTGGAACAGAACAACCCACTAAGAAACATAGCAAACCCCAAGCTGGAATAATATGAAGAAAGTTATTCAAAATGACATTATACTCTTAGGCAAAGTATGGACAGAAATATTATAAAAGCAGTCAGAGGAACAAATCATATTATATAAAGGGAAATAGTAATAAGGATTACAACTGACACATCAATTGATGTCAGGAGACAATGGAATAACATCCTTACAGCATCAGAAGAAAGCACTCAGTGTTCGGCAAAATGAAGATGCAGACACTTGCGATAAAATCTGAGAGAATTTCTCACCAGCTGGGGGAGAAACTTCAAAAAATGCTAAAAGAAATTCTTCAGATTGAAGAAAAATGGAAACAAGATGGAAATCTGAAGCTAGAGAAAATAAGGAAGAAAATGGTGTATGTGTAGGAAAGTATATTTCTTTAAGTCCACTGAGTGTTTAAAGGAAGAATAACAGCAATACACTGTGGGTTTCTAACATGGGAAGTTAAAAAATATGAAAGCAACATCACAGAGGATGAGAGTGAGTGTGAACTGAAACAACCTGTTTTGGAGTCACACATTATACATTATAAAGGAGTGTACCATTAATTCTAGATAGTCTGGAGTAAGATAGGATATGCATAACCTCCTGAGCAGCAGCTGAAAAAAAAAAAGTATCTAAAGAGGTATAGCTCCATGGTCAGTTGCAGAGGCATCTCAGAAAGATTCCCTGCTATGTGCAAGCACATTGAAGGCGGGAGGCTTTCCCATGATGGGTGCTCAAAGGTTTCTGTCCAGGGGTAGGAACATGGGGTGGCTCCCTCTGTGGAGGCTGAAGCTGTGTACAGAAACTTTAGAGCCTGGTGGTCACAGATTCCTTGGCTCAAGTGCAGCCTCAACCCTCTACTTGTCTTCACATGGCCCAGTCACCTCCTGTCCCCTGTTCCTATATAGTACCCTCCCTCCAAGCTCCATGTGGCAGACCCCACTGTTTCCTCAGCCCTCCACTCCAGATTCTTCCACAGTGCTCAAGCCATGTCCCATGCTTCTGCCTTCACAGAGGGCTTGTCCTGCCACCCCTAGGGCCCCATGTCTGCCCCTCTCATTTCAGTGGTTGGTCCTATACTGGTTTCCATGTTGGTATTGTTCACCTAAAGACAATGCTGAGCTCCTGGAGGTCCCAAATTGTGTCTGTCATCTCCATCTTCTCTCCTTCAGTGGCAAAGCCATAATTACACATCATTATCTGTTCAAAGGTATTCCATGCATTAATTTAAAAACACTCCTGTTTCCAAGTACTGCAAGTAGAGGCACTCTTTCTCTCGAATCTGCAAAATTTATGTTTATAATTTTGCCATGAGTGTAGAACTAGGACATAATACCAAGCTACATATACTGTAAATTTTCTGTGGCAGATGCTGTATGTACATTGTTCCCCATGGCTCCTCCTTACAATCTTACCTACCTGCATGACCCCAGAGAGTCCTCTAAGTCAGCATTCTCAAATTGTCATTTGTAGACCAATCCTGTGGTAATCTTGTTATAATGCAGATTCTGGCTGACAAGATCTGGGATGGAGCAAGGATTCTGCATTTCTAACAGATCCCAGATGATGTCCAGGCTGCCAGTCTAGGGACTTTGAGGGTCCCTAAGTCTCAAAAAACTCCAAAGGTGGGGTTGAAGCAGAACAAATCACTTTCATTCTCTGTGAGAATTTCAGCAGGAGGGAAAGAGGGGTACAGGGGCTCCCTGCAGACTGAGCCCTGAGGCAGTGCTTGTGCACTTAACAGCTGATCATCCTCACAACAAACCTGGAGAGGCAGCGGCATCACCACAATCCCTCCACCCAGTGAAGAAACAGGCTCAAAGATATTATGTGAGCTGTCTAAGGACACACAGCCATTGAGTAGTGGGAAAGGGCTTACTGCCCAGGTCGGCCTAATTCTACAACTCAGGGGAGACTTCTCAGTGGTCTTCAGTCATCATCAAAGGCTCCAGGGAGAACTATATATCTCAGGATAAAATAACTCTTAAAATTGGGAGGCCAGTTGATAAGTCCTTCATTTTTTTCCTCAGAATACATCCTTGGGGGTTAATTCTATCATGAAGTGACAATCCCAGTCACTTCAAAGATTTCCAAGGGAGAAAAAAGGCAGAGAGTCCTAATTAAGCAAAAGCTGGGAGCTGTCCTTTTGAAACTCAAGGACTGGATGATCCAGGAAACCCCTGACCCCACTTCCCTACCTTGTGTTGCTCATATGTGGAGCTGAGGAGGCTACAGCTGTCCCTAAAAAGGCAGTGGCAGCCATTGAAATGAGAAAGTGCACTGTCCAACAGAGGTAGACAGGCCTCCCCAGTGAGGCCAGCAGTCTCAAGGCTGCCTGGAACCCCTGTCTTCTGCCCCCACCTGCTCAGTAGTATGTACTTAGTGGACACTTCAGAATACTTGGCAACTGAGTTATCACACTGCTGGGTTCCAGTGGGGCACAGAAAGATAGGTTAGCCTTTGCTCCAAAAGCCCCATCCTATCAAGGGCAGCTTGACTTACCCTGTGAGAAGCCAAAAAATGAAGGCAGATACACCTGGGGAAGAGCAGACCCCCCAGGGGGTTGGGGGTTGGGGTGGCTGATAAGGAGCACTTCACCAAGCTCATTGGGCATGAAATGGTTCATGTCACAGGTGGACTGAGCCAATGGAGAGCCAGGGACAGGCAGGGAAGGAAAGGAATGGTGTAAGCCCAGGTATAAAAAGGAAGACTGGACATGTTCAGGAAACTATGACAAATGTCTTTTGGCAAGAGTTAAGGGACAGGAGTGGGAGAAGTGGGCCAGGATGCTTGAATGGGAGTCAGGGACAAGGAAAGACTAAGTCTGTGTGGGAAGTGAAGGGAGTCACCAAAGTACTGGGAGCCAAAGGAAACTCAACGCAGCCTTTCAGAAGGGGCAGTCTGATGGCTGGAGGTGAGCCAGTGGTCAGGCGAGTGAGATCACATGAGAGAAAGAGGGTGGCCTTCTGGTGGAACCCGGGATAGCTTTTCAGATAAAATAGCAAGCCATTCCTCTGTCTCAAGGCCCCAACCACTCTGCTGGCTGCCTGGGTCATGGCACAGCTGGTACTGCTGCATCCACCCCAGGGTCATGATATGCTCAGGGCCAAAGGAGCGAAGCTGCCAAACCCACAGTCAGGGAGCTCTCCGGTTGGGCCCCTCAGCCCCCGGGGGCTGTGTGCTCCCAGCCTTACCTCCTATTTTTGCATTGTATGCTATGCCCACGATGCAGTAAGAGTTGTTGGCTGAAGCGGCAACTTCTCCTGCGCAACGGGTACCATGTCTGAAGCAAAGGAAAAAGACAAAGTGAGGCCCTGGTCCAGTCATTATTAATGAATTCCACACACTGCTCAGTTCTCCTGCAACAAGTCAGTTATCCTTGTGCCAAGGGATGCCAGTAAAGCCCATTTTCTGCATCCCCTCTCCACCATGCCTTCCTGGAGGAAGGAGCTAGCCAGGTGTTGCTTAGCCCTTCCTGCCACCATGCACACGGCAAGCATTTGCTCACAGTTTGTCTCTTCCGGGATGCCTCCCCCAGGTCAGGGTCAGGGAAGCCTGTTCCCAGCACCGGTGACCCCATACTTTCCCCTCCCAGCACCTGTCACTGGCTCACTGCCATTGTAGTTCATGGGGGAGTCCCTGGTCTCAGCTCTGTTTCCTGTGACTAACGCCACTTGGCACACACAGGTCCAGCATTAACACCTGCCTGACTGGCGGGATGAAAGGAAGAACTGACACTTGTTTGTCCCGTGACCTACAACACTATGCTCATCCAGGACAGCCCTCCCTACCACTTCTGTGACCATTTAAGCTGGAACTGAGGAAGAATACTCTAAATTGAACACTCAATAGCAGCTGGAGGACGATGAAGAAATTATCAGAAAAACAAATTGCTTTTCTTTGTAATGACTCCATTCTCCAATGTGCCACATTGGGTCAGTTCCCCCAGCAGAGGCCAAAATATGGGCAACTCTAAACAACACATCTTTAAGAAGAGTTCACAGGGGATGAGAATCATTGATTCAAATTTAAAACCCTCTTTAAAAATGGCCCTGGCTCTGCATGCCAGCCCTTTGGAAGGGAGTCATCTATCCTTCTCTGGAACTCTCACTGCCCCATGGCCACTCACAGGGTCACGTAGCTCAATGGCTCATGCTGGGATTCAATCCTGCCCTTCAAGGGTCACTGCATGGGATATGGATCATACCTTCCTGTTCCCCGATGTGTGACTGGGAAACAGGCCCCTTTGCCCCAGGCATCCTCACTGCTGGGCCAGAAGGGCACCTTGGGATGTGAGTCAGGGAAAGCAGCCCCCATGACTAGGCTGCAGCCTGTAGTGCAAAACCCAGCAGTCCAGCCAAGCCTCCTGCACAGCACTGTCTGGGTTTTGTTTTTGTTTTTATATTTTAAAATGGGGGTCTTACTATGTTTCCCAGGCTGATCTTGAACTCCAGGGCTCAAAAGATCCTCCCACCTCTGCGTGTTGAGTAGTGGGGTCTACAGAACAGTACCACTGTGCACTGGGCACTGGGGGATTTTGAATGTCCCCCAAAGGCCCTTGTATTCAGGCTTGGTCCCCAGCGTGGTGCTGTTGGGAAATACTGTGGACTTTAGGAGGAAGGGCTTTGTGGGAGGGCCCTAGGTAAGTTGGGGCACATCTCTGAAGGAGACTGTGGGACCCTAGTCCCTCCTTCTTTCCCCTTTTTCTTCCTGGCTGATGAGGTGGATGGTTCTGCTCCTGCCATGAGGTGCTGCCTCAACACAGGCTCAAAGCAATGGAGCCATTTAAATCATGGACTTTAACCTCCAAAACTATGAGCCAAAGGAAGCTTTCTTTTTCTTTGTAAGCCAGTTATCTCAGGTTTTTTATTCTGGTGATGGAAAGCTGACTCACACAACCCTGGTAAGAGGATATACCTGAGCAAGCACCTTGTCAACCTCGGGGAAAGAAGAAAGAACCTTTATTATATTCCTCTAAATATTTTTGAAGAACGGTAAGAACTCAGGGCATAGGGCATGCTGACAAAGAAAGGACAGTCAGCACAGCAAATGAACCCCCAGGAGCAACTGCAGGGTTGATGTCTCGGGAGAGATCAGGTGACCTGGGCAATGTAGACAACCCCTGTGGCTTCCTGAGCACCTACAGCTTGCATTCTTCAACCACCATCCCCCGACCCCCAACAACTATGTGAGGTGGGTACGTCATCTCCATGGAAAAGCCTGAAAGGTATTAAGACACAGAGTCTCAACAAGGTCCTTTAATGTACACAATGCTACACAGCTAGAGAGTAGTTGAGTTGGGATCTGAACCTAGGTTTGTCCAGCATTGCCCATGCCCTCCCACCTTGCTCAAAAGGTCAAAGATGTTGTCACAAAAGTTCAGACAAGTGACCCATGTGCTCAAACCAGATTGATATGGAACACAGCCAGTTATGGAGACCACCAGATTTAAGGCTAGTTCTTCTAAAATATTCTACCGAGAATGGAAACAGGAGCAATGCTAAAGAAAGAGGTTAACTCCACAGAAGCCACCTGTGCCAGAGGGGCTGTGCCAAGGGTGGCTTCTGACTCCTGGGTAAGCCCTCAACAGTGCCCAGTGTAGAGAGGCATCTACAGTCCCCACATCTCTAGGGGCCCTTGGGTAGAAACTCAACAGTGACCACAGAGAGAGGAACAGAGAAGCAAGAGAAGAGGAGACAAAGGGACGCACTTATTTTCATTGCTGGCATCATATCGTGGAGATGGGTCATAATCGTTTCCGTTGACATCATAGCTCGCGTAGGAATCCTAGGAATTAAATCTTGGTGAGTGAAAAGCAATGGCATAAAATATTACAGTACTCTTTAAAATTATTTTTATGCCTGTCTTGGAAAATAAAACTACACACAGAGTTTCTCTCTTGCTATAACTATCATCACATATATTATGTGATACTGATATATATGTGGTGGTAAAATATACCTAACATTAAATCTATCATTTTAACTGTTTTAAACGTATGGTTTGGTGGTAGTTAAGTGCATTCACTGTGCAACCATCTCCACCATCAATCTCCAGAACTTCCCATCTTCCCAAACTGGAACTCTGTGCCCACTCAACACTGACTTTCCGTTCCTCCCTCCTTGGCCCCTGGCAACTACCACTCTGCTTTCTGTCCCTAGAATTTGGCAACTGTAGGTACTTTCACATAAGTGGAATCATACAGCGTTTGTCTTTTTGTGACTGGCTTATTTTATTTAACATGATATCTTCAAGGTTAAACTAGGTTGACTTATGTGCCGGACTTTCCTTAATTTTATATTTCAATACATACATTTTTGCTTATGTACGTATAATAGTAACCATATCATTTTTATCCTCCTTTGAAAACATATCACGAAAACTTTCCAGTATTACTGACAGTCTTCAAAACTCAATTCTAAAGGCTATACAATTATCTACTAAGTGGGTACAATATGTTTTACTTAGCCACTATTAGATGCCCAGGTTCCTTAGAGTATTTAATGCATTTATCATATTTACTATGTGCCAGGCTCTCTTATTTACATATATGGGCTCATTTCATCCTTATAATAACCCTGTAAGATAGTCCTCTTATTATTCCTATTTTACAGATGGTGAGGCTGAGGTACAGAGAAGTTAAGCAACTTGGTCAAGGTCTCCAGAGTTGGTAAGTCACAGAACCAGGATAGGAAGCCAGGCTCTCTGGATCCATAGCCCAAGTTTTTAGGTTTTTTGTTTTTTTTTTTTTAATTTTATTTTTTTATACTGGAGATTGAATCCAGGACCTTGCATATGCTAGGCAGGCACTCTTACCACTCAGTTACACCCTCAGCTCTTCATATTTTATTTTGAGACAGGGTCTTACTAAGTCATCCAGGCTGGCCTTGAATTTGTAAACCTTACAGTTGAGATTACAGGCATGTGCTACCACACCTGCCTCAAAGACCATGTTTAAACATTGTCCATGTAGCTACTATTCATATGATGACCACCTCTGTGCAGGTGCTTCTTGGTCTTTTAGTCTCCATTCCTAGAAATATGTGCAACTCCTCAGACATGTAGGCAAATCCCTCTCTCTGGCCAGGTCATTCACAGGTGGCAGGATGGTTATTTCCTTAGTGCTCCCCAGCATAGTGGTATTTTTTAAATTTGTTTTTGCCTAATTTAATGAGCTGGGGTGAAAAGCAATTTTCTGTTTTTAAAATTTGCATTTATTGAATAACTAGCATGGTTGAACATCTTCACACTCAGTTCCAAGGCTTGACTTACATAATTTGGGGCCAGGTCTGGGTGATTTCTCTCAATGCCATCATCGAGGATGGTGACCACCACATTCTTTCCTGTGTAGCCCCGCTTCCACGCCGCCTGGACGTTCATTTCTGACCGGCAGCGGCTGTTCTTGTCACCACAATGCTGTATGCACAGAAGATACAAAGCCCCCGACGCGGATACTCCTGACGCACAACGGACATACCGTGTAGACCAGAGAGGTGATTACGCTTGCAACAAGTAACAGGAAACAGCAGCCCAGGCCTTAGGCAGGCAAGACTCTCTTCCTCCCACCTAGACCCAGGAAGAATAAACGTGGGGGTGGGGGGTTCCCCTGGCTTTTTCTGCACCTGGCAATCTGTCATTTTCCTCAGGCATCACCTCTGAGCTGGGACTCTGTCCAGGACAAGTCTTCACCATCCTGTTAGACCTACAGCGTGCATCAAATCACTTCCCTACTCAAAGAGCCCACCCTATACTTCCACCTAATTTCAGAAAGAAGCAAATGAGAATACTATAGAATGAGAGTACTATCACCCCTTGAAGCAGGAACTTTATACACAAAATGAAGTGTGTCTCTCTGGTGTTGTCCTGGGAATTTAGCTCAGTTGGAGGAAATTAACCCATGCCAGAAACCCAGATGGCAAAGCAAATGCCCTGAGGCACAGAGGCCCACACTCTACTCACCATGTACCACATGTTGGACCAAATGGGGTCATTGAAATAAAGGGCCTGCAGGTCACTTCGCACCTGTCTCTTCACCCTGCGTTTCACTTCTTGTTGTTGGAGCCATTTCACCTACCAGGAAGAAACAATTACTCTTCATTTTAAAAACAAGCTCCTAATTTCATGCAGCCTCTCTACAGGTGCCTAGGTTTCCTTTTGCAAGAATATCAGGTCATAGTAGATATTTGGGAGGTGTTTACTTCAAGGTGACTGCATTTGGAAAAGTACGACTTGCTTGTTATATGCGGAGGGGAAAATAATAATGCACTGATATATTTTGAAGTTATTCTACTAAAAAATATGGGCCTTGTGAAGTTGCCAAAAAATTGACAAGTGATTTGCTCTAAATATAAAGGAAATACGTGTATGGGAAAGGAAGAAGTGAAGAAAGGAAATAAATTGTTTGGTCAAACTGTTATTGGAAATTGATTTATAGTGAGGACATGAATAAGTAAATTATGATAATTCATATATTAGAAATTTTGGCAGCCACTAGAAACATGGTATCAAAACATGCACAGAGAAAAATCTAGAAAAGGATACAGCAACATATCAACAGCAGCAATTCCTGGGTAGTGAAATTATTGCAAGTTTTAAATTTTTATGTTGCTTTGGGGATTTTTAGGTATTTCTTTTAATCGGTATGATTTACCTTTGTGATCAAGAACAACATATGAAAGGTGGTTTATGGTATTTAAGATGATCCCTGGATCCAAAGCCAGGCTCCCCAGATTCAAAACTCAGCTCCACACTCACCTGATGTGAGACACAGAACAGGGAGCTACCTTCCTTGGCCTCAGTTTGTTCATCTATAGAATGGGGATCATCAAGCACTGTCACGAGGGCTAGAATATGAACAGTGTGTATCAAATGCTCGGGCCAGTGCCTGGCACAGCCATTATTATCATTATGTATGTGCATGTTCTTTTCAAGTTTGAAGAACTTAATCATTTTTAAAGGACTTTGGGGAAAGAATTCATGGGAGTGGGAATGTTTTCCTTGGTCTATTGTGGTAGTCCCACCTAATTCAGTAATGCTGGAAGCTGGGGTTCAGCCTGGTGCTAGGGCTCAAGACTAGCAGCATGAGAAGGACGGACACCAGCCTTGCTCCCACAGAGTCTGTGCCATAGTCTGAGGGCTCCTGCCAAGCAGACAATAGAGTATGGTGTGGCTCTGAACAGGGCAGGCTGCCTGGAAGAGTTAGGGTGTATGTGTGTGGCGGCGGGGCAGCGGGGGATCAGGACCTAAGAGAAGGAAGAGGAAAAGAGAAGGAGGAGCAGGGGGCTCCAAGTGACTTTGAGGCCACTGGATCAAGGCTGGGGACTCCAGGCTAGTCCTGAAAGCTTGACCAACTGTCATGGTAAGGTGTTGCTGAAGGTCAAGAGGCAGGGAATAAAGGTGCCCTCAGGCCTGGGGCAAGACTTCCCCTCCTCTCCTAGCCTCAGCTTCCTAGTGTCCTGAGGGAGGAGGGCAGAACACTCCTATATGGAGCCTCACAGTTTGGGGTGGGGGATTCATCTTTGGGGTACAAGACAAAATGCTTAGAAAGAAGTACCGCCACCAACGTGATTGCCTATAAAACACCCGCAGACCAGGCTCCTTAGAAACACTGCAGAGAGCTCAAAATCAATTTTGGATTAGACACTAAAAGGGCCTCAGCAGTAAGTCCTAGATAATTTATAATTGCCACTGGTAGATACGCCTACAGAAAATAAAACTATAAAATGAGATATTTTCTTCATAATGCCCACTGATGGCATTTTCCAACTTCCCCATATATTACTCCTGAACTAGAATGCTTTTACCTGGTTTAAAATACCGAGGATGATATTTCATAATTTGCTAAACATTCTGTTATAAAACAAGGCAGAATGTAGATTCCTCATGGCTCCCACCTCCCTGGGACGTTTCCATCCGTGCTGCCAGGCTGAGCCCTGGATTCACAAATTGCCCTTAATACCATCCAGCACCTTCTGACTTCTGTGCCCACTAAAGTGCAACTCTAGTCAGAGAAGGAGGTGAACTCTACTATTTCAAACCCAAGTGGGCAACTCTCCCAGAATCAGGTGATGTGGGAAGACATTTGCCAGAAATCATGAAATTGCTGCCGAGTGGGGTAATAGGGTTTGGGCATCCGAGCCCCTTACTATGGCTGGGCTCTGATAAGAACCCCATGCTGACACGCATTTCTGATGGTAGGCTGTGACTGCACAGAGTCCAGGGCATGGCTTGGGGCTCTCCCAAAGGTACCATCTCAGCCCTCCACCATCCCTGCTAATAAGCCTGCTCACTGTAAGTCTCCGATCACAGCCAAGACAGTGCCAGGCTGATGGGACTGAGTAGAATAGATTATCTGCCAGGTTTGGGGACGGTACAGACAGCATGGACAGAGAGGCTGACTTAGCCAGTGGCACCTGGTCCTTCTTCTCCGCTCTAATCACTGCCTTACGCTTCATCTGTCCCTGGGAATCCACTGAATCCCTGGTCTTCCTTCCTGCCCACCACAAAGAAGAAACCATTTTCCAGGTTCACATTCCCTGATTTCTCTGCATAATAGACAAAGATGTACTGAGTCTTCCCAAGTGTCTGGGTAGATAATGTGAATTCACCTGGCTCCCACTTTAGATGCTAAAGCTCTGCTTCAGATACCCCTCAGGCTGAAGCTACCTGACCACTCTGGAAAGGCCAAAGACCCAACCAAGCAACTGAAACTTGAACTCTTCCATCAAATGGAGTTAGCACCTGTCCAAGCTAAAGGGGTATGCTTGCATGTTCAATGCACGTTCAAGGCCTTTCATTATGTATGTGATAGAAACATTTCAAATAAAGAACTACATCATTGAGGGCCTCTGAGCATATGCCACTCATGGAATTGATTCTTCCATACAACTTATGAACAAATGGTCAGGTGGGAAGAAGAGAGGGTGGGAGACTCGACTCTTGGACTGTCTCACCCTATGTATGCAACTGTCTGTGCTGGGAAAAGTACTGTGGATTTAAAGAATTCTCCCTCTACTGAGAGGGCTAGCACCAACGGGAGGGCAGAATGAGTGTGCTCGCACTCTCACTTTCGCTGACACTTCAGGCGCGGTCTCTTCACCAGATGCTTCATAATGTCTACATGGGGTATTCAGACTTCCCTTCTTCGTAAAAAGGAAGGGGAGGGGACAGTGGTACACACTGACTCACCTTTCAAAATCACACACACACAACTTGGAAAATGAATCCTAAACACAAGAAAGCCTAAAAATGAGCGATCCTGGACCCTATCTGTGACAGGATGGATTTGGGGTTGCTATGGCTTGGAAGTGCCCCTTAAAAACCCATGAGTTGAGATTTGGTCCCCAGCACAAGGTGCTATGGGGAGGTAGCAGAACCTTTAGGACGGGGGCCTAGGAAGTTAGGGCATTTGGGGAATGCCCTTTTGGGGATATTGGGACCCTGGTCTCTTCCTGCCTATCTCATTGCTTCCTAGTGGCCACAAGGTCAAGGATGTCTCCTGTGCACTCCCACTGTGATGGACTGTGCTACAACAGGCCCCAAACAACAGGACCAAGTGACTCACACCTCTGAAACCACAGCCAAAATAAACTTTTCCTAGTTTTAAGTTGATTTATCTTAGGGATTTGTCACAACAATAGAAAGCTGACTAGCACAGGGATGAAGTGATTATCCTCTGCTGCCCACCAAGCCCCACCTGAACAGGATCTGTGTTCTGTTCACCAATGTGTTTGAGTGTGAGGTAATATGTGGTATTCAAAAGGAGATCACTAAGTTCCTTGAAGGAAGAAATGAAGTAACAATTTAGATTTAAAATATAGTACAACCAAAAATAGACCTGACTTCTGAGTTAAACATGTGATTGGGTATTAATGGCTACTGGATGGTATTTGCTGGCTTTTTTTTTTTTTTTGTGGGAAATCAACTAAGATCCAGAAGATCCCTGCTTGACGATCAATTTGGGAAATGGGATAGTGGGTGCCAAAGTACTTTGGGAAACTGAAGCTGTTCATTCATTTGTAACTTAGTTCCCATTTTGCTGAGAAGAATCAAGAAGTACCCTTCTTCCCAATACCTGTCACTGCCCTCCAGTCACAGACAAAAGAATGGGCAGCCATAGCCTATTTTCATCTATCATTTTGGATGAACTGTGAACCTCTCCAGATATTTGCATTGAAGTCCTAAGCCCCAGTAGCTCAGAATGTGACTGTATTTGCAGACAGTCTTTTTTTTTCTTTTTTATTTCAGGGCATTGCGCATGCTAGGCAAGCACTCTACCACTGAGCCACACCCCCCAGTCCCTTGAGATAGTTTTTAAAGAGGTAATTGAGTTAAAATGAGGTCATTAAGGTTGACCCTAATCCAATCTGACTGGTGTCCTCATAAGAAGAGGAGATTAGGATACAGATGCACACAGAGGGAAGACCATGTGAGGACACAGTAAGAATGCAGCCATCTGCAAAAGACCAGAAGAAACCAACCCTGTGATGCCTTGACATGAGATTTCTGGCCTCCATAGCTGTGAGACAATAAATTTCTGTTGTGTAAGTCACTCAGTCTGTGGCACTTGGCCCCGGCAGCCCTAGCACAGTAATATACATATGAAATCAGATGCTAGTCAACATGCCCAAGGTCCAGCCATTGTTAGTACTTATTTTAGCTTTAGCAACTTGGGACAAGGCTTCATTAATTCCAGATCCCTTTAGAATTTTTGTTATAAGTTAACCAAGGTAAGCCACAATTTATATCTAAGATATTTAGAGAGGAGCTGATAAGCAAATAACAGATATGCTTGTATACATGAGACTAATCTGTGAAAATTGAGATACATTACAATAAACATTTACTAAGCATCTGTCTACTATTTATTAGGAAGCTGCTGAACTGATAAAGGAATAAAAACAAATGAGACATGGCCTTGGCTCTCAAGAACTTTATACTGTATTGATAAGAGATGGGTTTCCATGTTTCAAGAACAAAAGATGTTCTAACTCAGTCTAGAAGCCTACCTACAAGTTCCTCTCTGTTATCTACAGACCAGGTCCTTCTCATCGCCTTTCCTCAGTTCTGTCTGGAATACTGGACAAACTCCCCAGTCTGCTGATCTAAGCCTCCTAGGGACCTTCCGCAGCTCTCCTGTCAGTGCCGTCACTGACCAGATCTCAAGTGCACTAAACTAGTCCTCAAGGTTTCCACCAAACACTGCTGTGTGCTCCCAATCCAAGGCTAAATCTAGAATATAAACATACAACTGCTAGGAAGAGCAGGCCAAGTCTGAGGACTGTGTGCAGGCTTTCCGGTAGCAGGGATATTCGAGCCGAAAAGGGAGGGTGGGGAAGAGAGAGAGGTGGGGGAGGGTGGAGAACAGTCTGTGAAAAGGCTGAATGAAGAGGAAGAGTGAAGTCATTGGAAGAAGGCTTTAAAGGCTAGTGTGGTCGACCGAGCTCAGGGGCAGATCAAGGAGGGTCATGGAGGGAGGGGTAGGACATCCTAGGGATGGTGGCTCCAGTGTATCTCATAGGTTCTCTTGGAAGCAGGGAGAGCAGACTAGTGGAGGAGTGAGGATGCTCACAGGAGGCCCGTGAGGAGGGCCACGCTGTGATTTAGGGGAGGGAAGATATGTGTGTGGACTAAGGCAGGAGATAAGATGTGAGCAGGGCCAACTGAGCAGCAGGTGGAAGGGGCCCCAACCAATGACAAGACTGGGAGAGGGAGGTTGCTGGCTTCCGTGTGGAATGCAGAGGAATGCTTCTGAGTCAGAGGTAAAGTCAGAGATGGTGGCCCGAGTGCGGGACATGTTGACTCTGAGGTGTCTTTGAGACACCTAAGTGGAAATATAGAGTATGCAGGTGCAATAATAAAACACTGTCTTTTAGGGTATATTTTAAAATTCAAACTTTTTACCAATTCAGAGGAACCATGCCACTAGAACCTTTAGGTTGTATCAAAACTATGGAAAGATGACTCGTCCCTGTCATCTGCATTGCTCAGAGGGGACTGCCAGTTAGAATGGCCAGTGTTCTCCTTCTCCACGTGGGAGACCCAGCCTGGGCAGTAGCCTGCTCCTGCTCCCAGCCATGACACAATTCATTGACTCCTGAGACCAATTTGGTCACTTACTGCCTGTGTGTTGTTATTTGCCAGGAACTTTTTGTTTGTTTGCACTTTGAATGGCTCTAGCACACAAAACTGTCAGATAAAATTCCATCTGTGGTTAATGGAAAGATCTGCTTAAACGTTGCATCACTGCTGGAAAGAAACCTGAGCTCTGATTAAACTCTGGGGGCAAAGTCCCATCCTACAAAACAGAATGCCTACTCCAGTCTTTGAAATCGTTTTTTGCAACTTTCGTTATGTTCAAGTACTGAAATGAAGAATCAAACTGAAGCCTCCCAGAGCCCAGGAAGGAGCCACGGAGGGCCTCCCTAATAGTATCTTTATCTTTCCATTTCCGTCATCCATCTGGCTGAAAACCGAAGGGAAGGAAAGGGCTGAACCCGAGTCATCACGCTAAAATGTAAGGTTTGGAAGACACAGGCAGCAACGTCTAACTATAAGCCAGCTTGGAATGGAATCAGAACAAGTAATTTAAAAAAAATTTGTGAGCCCTTTCAGCTATTGGCTGATGCGCCTGTAACATCCACCCTTCTCCAGACTTTTGGCAAAAGAACAAGTTAAAAACAAATGCTTTCAGTTTGCTTAAATGACAGCCCTTGGAAAAACCCAGTGACTGATACTGCACGCTGAGAACACTTGGGCTGTTCTCTCCAGGATAGGGCTGAGCAACAAAGCAATTTGAGCAAAATGGCCCTTTTCAAAGATGGTTTAAAAAAAAAAAATCAAATAAAGGTAATTAAAAATATAAGAAAAACCAATGGTGCAAAGCTAGCACAGGGTCAGGGCAAAAAGACGCTTAATAAGGGTGTAACTGTGTGTGTACGCAAGTATATGTGTGATTGAAGAAGCAAGTCCTGGTATGGCCTGCCCTTTCTGTGTGTTTTGGTCTGTTGTAACACATGTACACTCTATAAGTTTTTATGTTATGTTGAGATAGACAGTAAATTCTATCATTTATCAAAGCACTTTTACACAATAGAGGCTGGAGCTAATTAAATAAAATACCATCTGTATTCCATTGAACTTTATCCTAAGTCCTATAACATTCATTTCCAGTTTGGTCATTCCAACATAATGGTAACTTCGCATTCCAGTGTCTGAATAATATTAAATCATCTTTTCCTTTTATTAATAATATTAATTACACAACTCTCCAGATGTTAAGGTGTCATAAAAAGGCTCTTCTAACGTAGAAGACAGTTCAGATGCACTGCAGTGAAAGATAACACTAAATACTTATATAAAACAGCTAATTTCAACAAATATTTAATTGGAATGACTAGGCAAAGTAAATATTCATCAGACTGACAGTTAATTGATTCGGCTTGCCTTAAAACTGGACTAATGTAAACAGAGGAATTTCTGAATTCATAATTGGTTCAGATGTCTATATGCTTTCCCTGGGGCTAAAACTTTAATTGGAACTGTGGGAGACAATCAGCCAATCATGTGGAGGTTGCAGGCAGGGCTAGGATGGTCAGGCTATTTACCTTTTCTCTCTTCTTTATTGGCAGGATGCTTTGATAGCGGCCCTGCCAGAAGCTTATTAAGAAACTCTGTGAAAAGGGATTTTTATTTGAAAAATTTAACTGCCAGAATCTTTGCCTAACAAGTCTATCTTTCCTTCTGTTTCTTTCAAGGGCCCAGCTGATTACTGGGAATACTTTGCCCTCAGACTCAAAGTGGATATAGAACTTTAGACCCACCTAAAATGAATCAACGGAGCAGGTCAGACACTGCAGAAGGAGGCATGACTGAGACACTTGAGCCCTCCGTCCAGCCTGTCCCCACCACCTGCATGAATCGCACAGGCACAAGCCACTTGTCCCACATTTTGCTGTGGGCTCACCAGTGCAGAGACCAGCTGGGTAACTCTGCACTCACCATTAATATTCACAGTTAATATTTTTGGAAGGAAGGGAAGAACCATCAGTTGAATACCATTAAAATTTTAAAATTTAGTCACTGAAAATAGAGGAGGTAGACAAACTACAGATTAAAGCTCCTTATTTTGACTCTGCCTCCAGTCTAACAATTGAAACAGACTTAATTCTTGGAAGCACCCATGGAACGGGAACCTAGAAAACCACTGCCCTGGTGTCTCTGCAGAGTGCACCTATGTAGGGGGCTTCCTGCATGCAAATAGCATGCCATTCATTGTAACGCTCTGTGTGGTAGCAATCTAACAGCTCCAAAGACTTCAGATGAAGGAGCATGTTGTCTTCACAGGACAGATGGAATGATTGCTTAAAGTGAAACTGTGTGGGGCAGTGCCGCAACTCTTTACTAGCTTAGCATTTTCTCCAAGATGACAGATGACAGGCCACTTTCAACCTCACAAAACCCACACTACAGTCTACCTTTTCCATACTACAATCTGCACAGAGTACCCATACTGATGGGTTCTGCTTGTCCTTCCCCAATTGCCCCACTCTGGGGATACGAGAAACTACAGTTTGGCCTTGCTTGCTAGAGGAAGAAAATGTACTTGCCCCTTTGAAAACCATTCCTGCACTTTCCATGGTGTGAGTGCAAGTAGGTATAATCATAGCCCCTGTAATTAGGTGAGATGATGTATATTAAAGTGCCTAAGCACACAGGAATCCCTTAATAAACAAATTCCTTTCCTTGCTGTGAAAGAATAATGGGGTTTTCAGAATGTTTTGTATCTCTTCCTATCTATTCACCTATCTATCCATCCATTCACCCACTCACTTATCCATCTGTCCATCAGTATGTCCATCTACCTATGCATTCATCCATCTGTCTACAAAATGAATTCAGAAATACATTCAAGAAATATATTCATGAGCTCCATGGGGACCACTTCCTCATGGGCTTAAAACAGAACCCTCATAGAGATATTCCAGAGAAAGGTAATTCAGTACAGGCCCAGGGAAAAACTGCTTCTCCCACTCCCTCAGACCTGTCAATACAAAAGGAGCCATGCTTGTCTGGGGTGGTTTGGGGCAACACTGAGACCCATTCTTCCATGGAAAATGTATTATAAATGTTCTCTGGGATTAGCAGAAATAATTTTGTATACCAGCTAGGAGCCCAGACTAGCATTTAGCGCACTGCTTTTAATAAAAGATGGTTCCCATATTTAAAATTATGGTTCATCAATAGCCACATTTCTTTCTTGGTGTTGCTACTGATTCTCACAAGAACTTCATTTTCCTTCCTAGCACTCACTGTCCTGTGATACATCATATCTTTTTCTATTTCTTGCTTCAGTTGTAATCAACCCTTGACTAGCTCAACGGGCCTTGCTGTGGGCAGAGTTAGCCAGAGAGCAGGAATTTCAAAAACACCTGTTGAATTAATGAACTCATCAAAGGCTCACTTGACCATCTTAAAATTTTAAACTTACCACGAATTTATTGACTGATATTTGTCAAATATTGATTTTGAATCTATATAAGAAAGGAAGTCTAATTAACCACCCCAATAAATAGCCCCTTTTCAAATCATGTTAGTTTTAATCTCAGAGATCACATGAATTTTTAAGGCAAAAAATATTCTTATTGCCCCTGTTTTAAAATTCATGATAAACATTATGGTTTGTGTTAATGACAATCACAAAAACATTAAACTGTTTAATCTCTAATTTTATTATTATAATATTTGCTTGAACTGTCTAGTGGTTTTGCTTTATGGGTACAATTTACATATGTATCTTTTGTAATTATTGTGTATTCTGTTGATTTTTAAATATCAAGAGATCTACCCTCATGTGAAGGTCACTTCCAATTAATTTATATATCCCCTCCCCTCCAGTGCTAGGGGAAGAACTCAGAGCCTGATGCATGTAAGGCAAGTGCTCTACCACTGAGCTACACTCTCAGTCCAGGAATTTATACTCTCAAGCCCGATGAGGAACCCCATTTTTTGGAGCATTTAAAATGGTCTGATAAGTTGCTCTACTCTGCCTTGTTTCATTTAAAGAAAATATGGAAAACTAACATCTATCTAGAGTGACATTACAATGAAGACTCAGTTATTTTTAGGACTGCAGAGGCGAACACTTTGGTCCCTAGGAAAGTATCCTGCCCATGTGTACCTGGGGGTCCATTCTGAGGAAGGTGTGAGGGCCTCTGCTACTCAACGTTGATCTTTTAAAGGTTTTACTGTGATAAAAATGGTAGTAATCTTCCAGGTTTCCAATCTGCAAAACAAGAAGCAGGATACCATCCATTAATACTGTCTTACAAACAGCTTCAAACCCCCTTCCCTCAAAGCCCTTCCCCTTAAGTGAGAGGCTTATTGTGCTCCCAAAAGAAACACCCCCCCCAATCATGCTAACCACCTGTATCTCTGGCACACAGAGTTTATGAACTGGAAGGTAGGTTTAGATAGTCCTTTTTAGATAAACAACCCTAAGTAACTTCCAGTGAAGCACATACTCCGCCAAATCTTGTGGTAGGTAAATATCATTTAAAGTTTGTACTATCTTGGCCAAGTGTTTTAGACATGAATTAGTGTTCATTTCAGGTCAAGCATCCCTGAAGTAACTAAGTTAGTGTCAAGTCAGGTCTACACCAAAATATTCATTATAAACAAACTCTATTCCCTCCACCCCATGGGTAAACTGAAATATCTAAGAATGAACACTCACTCTCAAGAGCAACAAGAAAGCCAAAGAAAACATGATCATCTACTCTGGGATTGTGAAAAGGTCAGATGAGAACATTCGAACCCCTCTGGTGTCCCAATTTTCTGCCAGGGGCAGTTTTTCAGGACAGATTTCAGTTTGAGGGCTGGATGGAACCAAGAGAAGCCATATGGCCCAAACCCTGGTCCTCAAGAAGGGCTGGCCCTCACTGGCCCTCCAGGTAGCGCAGACTTGCCCTCATGTCAGATGACCCTGAATATGGACAGTATTATCAGAGGCCTGCTTCATGTTCTAACTTTTACTGGTTATAGAAAACTGCTAATTAGTCACTGTCCTCTAAGGAAGAGCTTTTAAAACAAAGAGACTGAATTTCACAGACTCTCATGTTGCCCTTCTCAGGTGAAATCATCGTTTCTTTCTTATCTTCTGATTAAAGGAGCAATTTAAGACTATAGTAGTTCTCTGTTGTTCATGTTTTCACTTACTTGCTTCAATTACCTGCAATTAACTGGGGTATGAAAAAAGTAAATGGAAAAAATTCCAGAAATAAATAATTCATGTTTTATAGTATATTGGTATAATTGTTCTATTATTAATCTCTTATGGTGCCTAATTTAATTTTTAAAATTTATCACAGGTATATGTATGCTTCAGAAAAACAGCATGTGCTTATATATCTATACATATATATGTACACACACACAAAATTAGCCTAATATACTATATATTTTACATATATAAAACATGAATATATACATTATATAACTATATACATATACCATTAGTATAGTATATATGCATGTCTGTGCATGTATGTGTATTTATACACACGCACACACACACAATTAGCAATTTCAGGTACACTTGGAATATCTCCTCTACAGACAGGGGGACCTATTGTAATTGTACTCTCCAGTGGTTTGTATGTGAATGATCACAAACATGGGTTTCAGTCAGATAAGTCAGTGCAAATCCTGTCATTAGCCACATGACTTTAGGCAGTCATTCAACCCCTGTGAATCTCAATTCCATATGAGTAAAACCTTCTATATGAGTTCTATATGAGTTACAGCTTCAACTTACTTGAATAGGACTAAAGTCTACCCAAAACACAGCACCCCACTGGCTGTCCCCATCTCACTTACAGTCATTCTGTCTGTCTGGACCTGACCCCAGCAGAGCTGAGTGGCCTAGGCAGAGACCCAGAGTTATCTGGATGTTGTAAGTATCAAGTTCCATATCTATGCACAAGAAGACAAAGCAGGTATGCAAGACAGGGCCCTGCCAGACTTTTCTTTACCAACCTTCAGCTCTCCTTTTCAGCAATCTTGGCAGTTTGGCTACCTCTTATACTTGGCATTAGGTGATATTCCTTTAGTTTGCAAATAAAGAACATCCTTCTTCACTTGATTTGCTCTGGTATGTTTCTGTTGCTTACAAACATAGAACATCAAATATTACAACAGTCATGTCAATCCAAGTAGGTATTGGCTGCATAGTGCTTAGTTTAGCGCCTAGAGGGCATTCAAAAAATGGTGGCCGGCTCTGGGAAATGGAATCTCTCCCTAAGTTCTCTCCAAGGCTCCTTTACTTCCCTCTCAGATCAAATCTGGGTCTGCACCTAAATTGACCCCTTTCTGCTGACTAACCTCAGCTTACCTTCTCAGAGTCTTTCTTTCTTCATGAGATGAATAATGACCACCTTGCAGGGTTGATTACTTCAAAATTCAAGTGAGATATATATGTATGAAAGAGTTAGCAGAGCACCCAGCAGGTAGTAAGCACTTGATATATCATTTCCTGTGATTCTGATTCTCAGTTTATTTTCTACCTCAAGACATAGTTCTGCCACCATAAATCTCATTATTTCTACCCTATTTGACACACAAGCACTTTTCTTTATCTTCCTACAGCTAAGTCCCCTTGCTTTCTTCTTAAATGAATTGTTACATGCATCCAAAGACTTCTCCTGAAGCCCACTAGACCTGCTCTTCAGCCACAGGCAATCAGGAAGCCTCAACCTACAGCAGTATTTAATCAACATGTTTGCTTATAAGTGGCCACCATCCCTGGGAGGTGAATTTTGGTCTTTTAACTCTGGACATTAAAGTCAAATCCCATTTGGGGATATAGAGAAACTAAGAGTTCAATGAAATTCACTGGCAAAGGAATGGATTAATTGCAAAGCTGCTGACCCTTAGTAGGCCCATGGCAGAGAGGGCCAGGAAACCATTCAGGGCAGCACCTGGATTTTGGGCAGTTAAGCCAGGCCAGAGGTGGCCAACCCTCCCTTTGAGGAAAGTTCCAAGATCCTCCAGCCTCCTGCCTCTGGGCCTCCATGATCATCCTTAGCAAAGACTCCCAGGGTCCAGGCTGATGGAAGCTGTTCTTTTGGAGCAAAGCAGGAAAGGAACAGATAGATGGTCCCCACAGACTAATCAGGAAAACTGCCCCTGGGGACAGCAGTAGCCAGTGCCACATCTCTTTGGACACTTATATCCAGTTCAGCAAGAGGGTTGAGGGTCTGGAGAGGTGAATCTCAATGCAGGAGAGAAAAGAACATCAGCCAACGCAACCCCCTGACCTTGCAAAGCCATCTGCAGAAGAGACTTGAATCTGATTACTCTGGTGGAATCATACATTTGTCCTTTCCTGCCTGGCTTATTTCACTCAGCTCTCACATCCCCAAGATCCATCTGTGTTGTAGCATGTGTCAGAATTTCCTTCCTTTTTAAGGCTGAAGAATATTTCATTATATGGATGGGTCTATCTGTAAAATGGAGTCATATCTCTGTGGGAAAAGATGGCCCCGTTTTACACATGGGGAGACTGAAGCCAGGGAGGTAGACCCAATTTCACACTGGATATAATAATGGATGTTCTGAACCCCAAACCTTCCCATTCTCCCCATGTGACAACCTTTGACACCAAATGACATACAGACACATGTAGTAGGGTTCAAGCTGCTCCTTCACTTTTGGTATACCTTCAGGGTCAAACTGACAGAGGCTGGACTCATAAGAATACTGTAGTCCCTGCTATCCAACAGGGCATGATGTTCTAAGAGCCTCACTGGGTGCTGAGACCACAGACAGCACCAACCCCACATACACTATTTTTTTCCTATACACACATACCTATGATAAAGCTTAATTCATAAATTAGGCACAGTAAAGAGATTAACAAAATTGAACAACTGTAACAATATGCTGTTATAAAAGTCATTTAAAAATAAAAAGTCATTTAATACTTATAAATTATTTACTTCTGGAACTTTCCATTTAATATTATTAGACTGAGGTGGGCTGAAAACAGAAACATCAGATAAGAGGGGACGATTACAGACAAAAAAGGTGGGAAGGGCAGAATAATAACCATTTTTAAAATTCAAGGTGATCTTAAAAAAAAAAAAAAAACAGTTTGTTTGTTTGTTTGTTTTTTGTGTGTGTGCGTGTGTGTGTGTCTGAGATTCTGAAGATTGAACCCAAGGCCTTACACATAAGCACACACTGTACCACTGAGCTACACACCTAGCCCAGATATATTCTGATTTTTGTTTGACATTTCATTGATATTACAGCAGTCACTTTCCTAGCTCGGCTGCCTGGCTGTCCTGGATGCTGCTTTTCAGCAGTATCCTGAGGTGAGGTTGATGCCAGGCACTGGCTCTGCTCCAGTGGGTGCTAGTCACAGGCTCTGCATGCCACTTCTCAAACCAGTATCTGAGCAGCCTGCCTCTCTGCACAGAGAGCACCTGCTGTCTGCAGGCTGTGCCTTCCTCCTCTTCCTTCTCCAGGGGCATAGGAGAAACTTCCCCCATCATCCCGGGCAGCCTTCCCAGGACTCCATCTGCTCTTCATCAGTGAATCTGACCACTGGTTGGAGGCATTGTTTTTTAAGATCCAACATAAAATTTCAATAGGTTCCTCTTCTCTTTCTTGCCCCTGGTATTTGCACAATGCATTCACTGAAGCCAGTCTGAGTACACCATTCAAGAAAACAAGTCATTTGCTGAATATTGAATGATCATGTCTCTTGATTCAACAAGGATATGTAATTATATATATTAGTATATAAGATTGGTAACATCATTAACATGTCATTAAAAAATCTTGCTAAATGTTTTCAACAGACCACTGGAAGAAATGAGATTGAAGACCCACACTGAGGAGAGTCAAATGCAGTTTACTTCTCTTTAACAGGAAGCTATATTAGATGTTTTTTTAAAAACCTAGATAATGTACACACATGGTGCAAAATAAGGAAGATACCAAAGGGTATGGAGTTAACAGGAAACAATAATCTCCCCCAAACTTCTATCTCCAGCTGGAGTTACCCAACTTTAACTGAATGCTCCCAGCTCAGTAAAACTTTCACCATGTGTTCCTGGCTCAGTTGGCAAGCACTGACTGAGCATGTGCCTATCCCAGGTAGCAGCTTCAAGTTCAAATGAATTAACAACCCCTGGAGCTAGACATTAAGCTTTTTCTCATCTTGCAGATGGGAAACTGAGGCACAGAGCATTGAAGTAACTTGTTCAAGTTCACACATCATGTCAATAGCACAGCCAGGATTCTTAATCATCAACCCTCTACCTCTTAGCACAGTTAAGGCCAGTCTTTGCTTGGAGGATTCCAAGCACCTGATCCTTGTCCTCAGCAGCAGGTTCTTTCACACAGAGTCAAGTACTTCAGCAAGTGTTCACTTCTTTCATTCCAGTAAAGAGACCATGGGAGATACGTATGCTGTTCCATGTATTACATTCCACTACGACTGTGTGTGTGTATGTGGGTGAATGAATGTTGTACATATACAAGTACATATTCAGTTGTGTGGGTGTATATGTATACAAATGTGTGCCTATTTGTGTATATATGTATATATGCACACATGCAATCACATATCACTTTAAAACAAAGACTCACTCTTAGAAATGTTTTGTTAGGTGATTTTGTTGTTGGAATATCACGGAGTCACTTACACAAACTAATGGTCTAAGTCAATCACTTGACATGGCCTCTGGATGCAATCTGGAGATCAGTAAACATGAGATGTCTGTGGTTCTGCCACATACAGTTTATAGTAAGCTCTTTCTTTATAAGAGGAGTATACACTAAAATAATAATAAAAATGTATAGTACAGTAGATAACAAACCAGGAACAATGTTGTTTACCATTATTAAACATTATGCCCTGTATATAACTATATTGCGGTACTTTCACATAACTGGCAGTGAGGTAGGATGGTCTACATGAGCATCACCACAAACGTGGGTAATGCATTGCCCTACAATGTTAGGACAGCTATGTCACAAGGTGGGAGGGATTTTAAAAATTCCATTATAATCTTATGGGACCACATTTACATATGTAGGTCCTCATTATCCAAAGCATCATTGTGCAGCATATAAGTATTCAGATGCTGGTGTCTGTAGATGCTTGCGTGTACAAACACACATGTATATATTCAGGTATGTGCATGTATATGACTGTGCAAGTGTTGCATATATACAAGTTTACATGTACTTGAGTGTGTATATACAGACATGAGCATATTTGTGTATATATGTATATAGATGCAAATATGCACATGTTGAGATATGTGTGTGTGTTTATGCAAGATTCATAAACAAATGGCTCTAAAACGCATCCAGATGAGTCCTTGGTTTTCCCAAGGTCTTCACATCTGAACGAACCCCTGGGGCTACTGCCAGTTGGCCTAACTCAGAATCCCTGGTGGCTCCCACCTTAGTGTACATTAGAACCACCCAAGCAGATGGAGCAAACCCACCATGGACTGGACCTGACCCCAGAAGGAGGCTTTGGCTGTAGAGTTCTGGGCTGCACTGGGCATGTGGATTCTGAAGCCACTCCAGGGGAGGTTGAAGCCCTTCCCAGGAAGCTGTGCCTCCCTTCCTGACCAGTTCCCACAGGTTTTCCATGCTCAGTATGCATTAGCAACTCTGCATGGCTTTTCTCATCCCATGTGAGTCCCAAGCACACTGCACTGTAATGTAATGGTGGAGACTGGGCCATACCCTCCCCCACCTCTGTCCCTAGCTCCTAGCCAAGTTCTGGGGTCAGCACAGGACTCCCACCAAAACTAGAGCAGCCACCTGGCTCCCCACCCCCAATCTGTTCCTCCTCTTAAATCTTGGTGGAAGGTACCATTAAGTCCTCCCAAAGTGAGGTCCTAAATGGTCTCTAAAACTGATCCATCCACCCCTCCCCACAGTGCAGATAGCCCCTTGCCTCCACTAGCCTCTTAGGACTGATGATACCAGTTCTTCCTCCTCTTAGATGATAAAATAAGAGCCAGTCACAGGGTACATGAAGGGGCCAGGTCACCACCCCAGCTACAGGCTTGGCCCCTGCCCTCATCACTCTCTGTCCATTCAGTGATACTATGAGTGTGAGGGGCCCACCCTAACTGCTGGCTCCCTCTACTGAAAAGACTAACTCCTCTCTTTTCAACCTTCACCTCAGCATCACTGCCTCCAGGAACCCCTTCCAGGCCCAATCTGCCCTCATGTGACTATCACACTCCCCGCCATTCCTTCCCTCCATGATAAAGTCCTCAAGGGCAGGAACTATGTCATCTGTCAGTCCTCGGGGCCTCTGCCAAACAGGATGAGCTCAAATACCAGAAAAATGATTAGAATTTCAGCTCCTCCAAATGACACCCAGTAGACATAGGTGAAGTGTCTTCCCCATTCCACCTACATAGAGTTGTCCAGCAAGGCCTGAGTCCAGAGGCAGGTTGACCTATACCTCTGAGCCTCCCAGCCCAGGCACTGCTGTCCTGCTTTTGGGCCCTCACCCAGACCCCTCCTGAGATAGCCCTGAGGTCAGATTGCAGCAAGCAGTGGAGTCAGGAAGATCGCCTACTGCAGTGTGACCTGGCCAAGACCCCATTGGCCTCTCTGCTCTGAAGACAAGAGGCAGGCAAAGCATAAATCGATATTCCATTCAAGTGGCTTACATTCTCTATTTCTGGTGAGCACACCCAGCAGATCCTTCAGAGGAGGGCTCTCCTGCCCTCAGGTGGGATGAGCACAGCTTGCAAAGCCAAACCCAGGAGGGAAGAAGTCAAGTGTGAGAAGTTTACAGGAAGAGCGTTTCCTGTCATTTTTTTTTTTTTTAAATACAAGCTTCACACTCCCTCACTGCTTCTATAGGGCAGGAAGAAGATCTGATGGATCTCAGTGGCTGCTGCCAGCCCAGAGTCTCTCTACCTTCTTGAAGGAGGAGCGGAAGACTTAGCATTATTTGAAGGAATGGAGAACAGTTTCATCTAATTTATCATGTCTGATTTGCAGCAAAGCCATTGCTGAGCACCCTTAGTCTACCCCAAATGACATCAGATTATTCCAAAAGTCTATCCGCTCACTTAGCTCTCCAATGGACATGACTACAGACACAGGCGCAAGTCTGTCAGCCTGCGAGCCAGCAAGGTGGCTTTGGGGGAGGCATGGGCTAAATGCATACTTTGGTCAGTTCACCAAATGCCACACCATCTTTCCAGGCCAGCACAGCTCAATCCTGCCTCAGGGGAACAGCTGATAAGCAGCCGGGAAATGTCACAATTCAAGGTCTCAAAAATGAATGGGCCATAGATGAGGCTTCTGACTTTGCAAAAAAACTATTCACTTTATCACTCCTAAAGCCTGCCCTTGGCTGGAAACAGATGTTCCAAGCCCCATCCGCTCTGCAGCTGCAGTGTGCCGGCTTCCGGAGCTGCTTGTTTCTTTGGGGCCAGCATCTTCGGAGGGCCTTGGCTTCCTGGAAGAGTCAATGTCTAAAGTCATGGTCGTCTGAGTTCAGTTATATAATGCTATTGATCCCAGTTGGTCTGCTTAAGAAAAACAAAACTAATTAGAGCCCATAAAAACCTACACACCAAATTAATTCTGTATTGCTCTAGTGACTTCCGTCTGAAAAAAGTTATAAATATAGATGGCCACCAAACCTATATTTAGCCAGCACTGGGTTACCTGGTATTTATAATTAAGGAAGCCGAGAGAGAGAGAGAGAGAGAGAGAGAGAGAGAGAGAGAGAGAGAGAGAGAAAGGGGGAGAGAAAGAGAGAATGGGCATTTTGTTATTTTTTAAAGCACTTTTAAAAAACTGCTTCCCATTTTCAGGCACATATACACATAACAACATTCTGTTATGGCAGTAATTACAATCCTGACCCAAGTTAAGATTATTGCACAATTTCCCAGTTCCCTAAAATTACTTTCTTCAACATGCATCCACCCAAACTGCAATTAAACTGTTCAATTTCCTACAAATTCCTCAAAAATCATTAATTTTTACTTAGCAGGCTTCATTTTCTCTTCCCTTAAGTCGCCAAAGCAAATAATCTGGCTTCTGATGAGGGCCCTCAATGTAGGAGCTTGGTCTTTGCCTATAATTTTACTGTCCACATAGCTATCTGGAAAATCCTACCCTCTTTACTTTGAAGATCTCCATTTAAAAATTGTTTACTAGTTGAAGTTTCATTATGGCTTAGGGAAAGATTTCTTTATAGCTATGTGAAATTAGTCATTTTACCAGATTCTTAATTCCAATGTCCCATTAGTATTATTTTTTGATTTAAAAATAAGGTGTAAAAATCTTCCCCTTCCTGAAAAATCCCATCCTAATGCCATCTAAGGGGCAGAATGTGACATGCGTGGGGAAGAGACAAGGAGAGAGACCCTAGGCAGCCCAGAGCAAGGCACTGCTGGAGCCCAGCAGGTGAGGAAGGTGTCCATGCTGGGTTTTGGGACCCAAAGGAATCCAAGGGAGAGAGCAGCCCACTGAGAGTCCAAGCAGGTGGGGAGGGAGCCTACCAGGGTAGGTGCAGTCAGAGGACATGGCAGATAGGTTACCCCCAGGGGACTGATCACATTCGTCAATGTATTAAGAGCAACCAGATCTCTAACTATTGGAGAGGAGAATGATACACAGAAAGAGAAACACTAGAAAGACACTGTGGTATTGAAATGTATGTTTCAATATAGGTAGAGAAATAAACACGCATACAAGTGTGGGCATGCTCGGTTTGGATAAGTGTCCCCCAAAGGTCCATGTGTTAGTCTCATGCTTACTCCCCAACCTGTGGTGCTACTGAGAGGTAAGAGGTCGCAGAACATCCAGAAAGTGAAGTCTAGTGGCAGGAAGATAGGTTATTAGAGGCCTAACTTCCTTGAAGGAGATGTACGGGCCTTGGCCAGTTCCTCTATCTTTTGCTTCCCAGGTGCCATGAGGTAAGCAGCTTTGCTCTACCATGCACTCCTTCCACAATGAGCCTCATGCTCACCCACAGGCCCAAAGCAACAGGGTCAACTGACCATGGGCTGAAACTTTAAAATTATAAACCAAAACAAATCTTTTTTCCTTTTAAGTTCTTTATATCAGGTGTTTTGTCACAGTAACAGAAAGCTATTTATTACAATGTGTGTGTATACAGATATAGATGCATAATCTCAACTCTCTCACTAGCATGGGACCAACAAAACCCCCAAAGCAATGAACCTACCAGTAGCTTGGATTTTGGTTTCTAAATGCCATTTTCACACTAAAAGGAACAGGGCTCCTGGGTGACATGGCTCATCTAAGCATTAGTATAGAGAAAGTACAAGAGGAACCTTTGGTACCATGTTTTAACAGAAACCAAGGCCCAAACTCTAGACATATCAAAAGGATATAGAAGAACATATAAGTCAGACTGAAGGGCTCCCATTGATCAAACTGGACATAAGAAAATCATTCTAGTAGGCTAGAATGACCAAAATAGGAAACCCTGAGTGCCTACAGACAAAAGTGAAGTAATAATAAACTCAAAGTTTTATAGGAATATATAGGCACTTTTCCACAGTTTCAAAGTATCTCTCTGTAAAATACTCATTGATTATAAATGCAGAAGGAGATGTTTTACAGTGCAAGTTCTGGTACAGATCATCTGAATCAAGTGATCATCACTAGCAATGGGACAAATTCAAATATGAGCTGCACAGGCTGAGGTCTAGATGTGGTATGTTCCCTCTGAAACTCATATGGGGGTTTAATATCCACTGTGAAGTAATAAGAGGGTGGAGATTTAATCCACCTGTGTGTTTAGAGGTGGGTATTTGAAGGTCACCAGGGTTAGATAATGTCAATGGAGTGTAGCCCCCATGACTGAATCTGTTGGCTTTAGAGAGAGATGGAACACATAAGAATGATTTCCCTGCCTTCTGCCATGGGATGCCTTGCACCACCTCAGGACTCTACCAGCAGGAAGCCAACCAGGTGCTGGCCCTCAACCTTGGATCTCAGAACCATGAGCCAAAATATACCTCTTCCCTTTACAACCTACCCAATTTGTGGCACTGTGATATAACCAACAGAAAGCAGGCTAAGCAATGGTCGGACACGGTGATAACACAGGACCACTCCCAAGGCATTCCTGTCAAGAGTATACAACTTGCCTCCAGGTGTAGCTTAGAGGAAGAGTGCTTGCCTAGCACGTGAGAGCCTCTGGATTGGATCCCTAGCAAACCTAATGTGTGAAGTGTCACGAAAGTCAAGAAAATACACAGCAATGCCCCAGACCAAAGGAGACTCAACAGCAGTGTCATGCAAAGCCATAAGGGAGCCAGAGGTAAAGGACAAATCAGTCCAGACTCTAAATTTTTGATATTTTGCTCACTGTGGACTTTCATGCATTAAATTTATTTTTTAATACTTCATTACATGTTATTTATCTTAATTACTGAATAATGCAAACCTCATTGATACTAGTGTCTAATCACTAAAAAGACCTGCTGACCAAATATAACCCGACTCTAAACAGAATCCTTCCCGGTTGTTAGTCAACTTTTTGTTACTACAATAAAATATCTGAACAAATTAACTTACAAAGAGAAAAGGTTTCTCTTGGCTCATAGTTTTAGGAGGAACCAGTCATGATCAGTTGGTCCCGGATGCTTGTGGCGAGGCAACACATGACAGAGTAAAACTACTCACCTCATGGTGTCAAGGAAGGAAAAAAAAAAAGAGAGAGAGAGAGAGAGGAAGAGGATAGGGTTCCACAATCCTTTTTAAGGACATACCCGCAATGACCTAGCTTCCTCCCTCTAATCCTCACCTCTTAAAGGTTCCATCACCTCCCAACAATGCCACCTGGGGACCAAGTCTTTCACACACTGGCCTTTGGGAAGCATTCAGCATTCAAACCATAACTTGTTGGGTAGCTGGGGAAAGTGAATTGGGATGAGGATCAGAAGCTATTAACAGACCAATGAAACCCACCTCAATTCCATGAGGTGCTGCACAGTTCGGTGTTCTGTGGAGGCTGCCCTTGTTTATGTGAAACACAATACCAGAGCGTTAGGGCTGAAGAAACCAGGTCAGCAATGTTCTTGCCAATGTCTCAGATAAAGTTTTATACTGTATTTTTAACTTTTCTGTAAGTTTTGTGATTTTTTTCAAAAATTCTTTAAAAAATTTTAATTGCAATAAAATAAGAAATCCAGACCTCCCAGCCCCTTTCTAATGGAAGTTAAAGAACTTAGGTTCAGAAGACAAAGCAGAATTGGTTAAACTCCTATACCGGTTTGCTGAGAGTATCTTTTAACTCTATGCTAATGATAGATGGGCTCTTAGAATCATGCTACTGCTCCTTCCTCCCATCAAGGCAGAATCTGTGGAGGCCAGGAATTAAGTTACAGAAGACACAGAAAGTAAACGGGGTTTATTTTCACAACAGGTGACCTCTGGGATAGGGATGCTGCCTGATCCTGGCCCTGCTGATTTGGCAGTGAGGATGGGTTCATGCCACCTGTCCCTGCTGCTCGCCCTGTGATGTCTGCTCTCTTTGGTTGGGATGCCCCATGCAGGGATCCCATAATGGGGAGGAGAAGGGTTGGAGGAGACTACGGGAAACTGAGTTGCCAAGAGACATTCAGTTTGCACATGAGCTGTCCCAAGCTCTTAGCATTAGCCATTCATTTTAAATGTCACCACCACTTTGCAGCCTGCCCAAAATATGCCTGCAGGTTCCCGGAAGTGTGTGGTCCTTGCAGTGAGAATCTGTACCTTTGGTGCAAACTTTCCTATTTGGAGGGGGTCTGCTGTTTACTTTTTTCTTTTTTCCAGTCCTATCTGGAAAATCTTCCAGGGACAAGCCCAGATTGTCTCTCAGCAAAGATCACTTCTACCTTGAACGCACTAAAGTATGTCTGTTGCCTGGGGCCAGAGGCTGCGCACCACACACCTGGGCGAGTGTGTTAGGCAGCTTTTCATCACAGGGATCGAGATGCCCTAGAAGAACAACTCGGGAGGAAAAGTTCATTCTGGGCTCATGATTTTAGAGGTCCAGTCCATGGATGGGCAACTCCACTGCTCTGGTACCAAGGCGAGGCAGAATTTCTGAGGGGCCGGTGCGAGTCTGTAGTCTGAGGCTACTTCATGAAGAAAAGCTATGTAGGTTGCAAGGTTGTTGTTTTTGTTTTTTTAATTTAAAAAAAGGATCTTGTCCTTATGAAAAAAATGTTTGAAATTCAAATTTTAATATACAAAACACCCTCACTTAAGACTAGTTAGCCCAAGGGAAATTAAAAGGCATCTCAGGAAAATTAATCTTCAAAATTTTTCACTTTCAAAATAAATTTCTCCGATATCCAGTAGAAATGAAATCAGGAGCTGTAAGAGATCTATGCACATCCATGTTCACAACAGCATTATTTACAATAACTAATGGGTGGAAGCAAACTAAGTGCCCATCAGTGATTGAGTGAATAAATAACATGCGGCATAGGAATACCAATATACAGTGGAATATTATTCAGCCTTAAAAAGGAAGAAAATTCTGACACATGCTACAATGTGGATGAACCTTGAAGACATCATCCTGACTGAAAAATGTCAGTCCCCAGACAAAAGCTTGTATGAGTTCACTCCTATGAGGTTCCAAGAGTCATCAAACCCATAGAGACAGAGTGTAGGGAGACAGCTGCCAGGGGTAGGGCGAGAGAGAAGGGGGAGTTAGTGTCTGATGGGTTCAGAGTCTCAGTTTGGGAAGATGAAAAAGTCCTGGAGATTTACACTGGTAATGGCTACACAATGTGAATGTACTTAAAATACCACTGAGCTCATAAACTTAAAAATGGTTAAAATGATGAATTTTACATTATGTATGTTTACTAATGCTAAAAAAAAAAAAAAAAACTGAACAAAAAAACTCTGTTCTGTCCTCACCTTACCTAAAATTGACTTGTCTCCTATGTTGCTCAGGATGCTGGGGACCTGGTTCCAGTGGCCAGGGGCACACGATGTAGAAGGCACAGCCACCCGCAGGGAGCAGGGCACAGCATGCACAGTACACTAGTGCTGCCTGGCTATAATTACTAACAGCTCTTGGCTCTAAGCAGCTCTTCCCGCCTTCTTCCTTCCCCACCACGTGGCTTCCCTTAAAGAGAAAAAGGACACGAGGAGGTGGCAATGCTCTCAGAAATGGCCTGAGTCCCCTGACTCTACCACAACTCTGCAGCCCCCAATTGAGAGTAAGAAGGCTGGTAAGTCCAGCCTCCTTCCACCCTGAGTGATGACCCGAGGCCTGCTGACCAGATGGCCCAGCGGCTACGCTCCTGCGCTAGCCATACTGAGACGGGCAGGTCAAAGTTCATGAAAATACGGAAAACTTCAATTTAATTACATCAATGGCCAAACTCAATAACACCAATTAAGAACAGACAGAGAGGCACGCTGTTACTCTGCGTCTGTGATTAAAAACTCCTCCCTGGGCCACTGATTTAAAATAAAGAAGCTACTGATTAGCAGCAGTCACTATTTCACCAAAAATTAACATGAGCAGGGTGAGGCGGCACTCAGCCCCATATGCTTGCAACCCCAGTGACTCCAGAGGCTGAGGTGGAAGGATCGCAAGTTTGAGGCTAGCCTTGGCAACTTAGCAAGACACTGTCTCAAAATAAAAATAACGTTCCTCAGTGACAGAGCACCCTGGGTTCAATCCCCAGTACCACACAGGAAGGCAGGCAGGCAAGCAGTGTGGCTCTGTGGTGCAGTGCTTGGCTAGCATACATGAGGTCCTGAGCTTCCATCCCCAGAGTAGCAAAAATAAAAATAAAAAGACAACTTGAGGGATACCCTTTCCTGGTTGCAAGTGTATCTAGGTTTGTCCATACATATAGGACTTAGGGCAATTGTTTTCATGTTAGCCCTTTAAAAATGGCATCTGAGACTCCTTGATGTGCTAAGGGGTCAGGGAAAGGGTCCCAGCTGTCTCTGCACCCTTGCAGCCTCAGTTTCTATTCTGTCAAGGGAGAAGCAGTAGCAGCTTTTCTCTCCATCCCTTTCACACTAATGTTTGTGACTTATAGAAATTTTTCAGTAAACGATTTCAGCAGGACTTTCATATTCCAAGTAAAACTTCAGAAGCACTAATTTACAGATGAGAAGTAATCACTTGAAAGAAAAACAGGAGAAACCAGATCTTCCTATTCTCCCTTTGCCCTGTCTCCTCCATTTATGATTCACCGAGACAGTGCACAAAACAGCCTCTTAAAACTAGGACCTGAGAAGACCCGCCACCGTCCTCTGTAGCTTCTTCTTATTGTGTTTATTGATACCAAGGCCCATCCTGATTGTGGGCCACACTGACCATTTTTTCCTCTTTCTTCTTGGATCCACGTCTTCATCTTCTCAGGCCACTAGGTCTCTGCACCTGAACACTCCCTCATTCACTCCCTCAGAATATTTGAGTAGGTACTTGAACAAGGCACCCAGGGGTCCCCTGGGCCCAGGGTCTGACTCCAGGGGAGAGGTTGATAAGAGTGAGTACCACAGAACGGGATGAAGGGGACACAAGCTGTGGTGCCCACCTAGCACTCAGAGGACACAACTAAGCACCACAATCTACTAAAACACACCCTAAGATCAAAACAGGGATCCGCCTTCTTATAAGCTCAGTGGAGAAAACAACTTCTCTACTGATCTTTCAAGGAAAGATGGGGACAGGGAGAGGGAGGTGAGGATGGGAAGGAGTAGGGAGGTAGTGACAAAGAGACCCCAGTCATCACCTTGCAGGGGACACTCCAAAGGGACCCTACTCAGCAGCTTAGACCTAGGGCTTGGGCCCAGGCTGCTCATGCCTGAATCTCAGCTCTGATTAACTGAAAAGAAACTCTGCATACATTTCTTGATTCCTCTCAGTCTTTATTTTCCTTTCCACATGATGAGGACACTACTGTCTCCCACCAGTGGGGCGGGGCATAAATGAGGAACCACGTGTACGGAATGCTTTGTTGGGGGCCTGGTACACAGCAGGCTGCCAGACAGGCAGCTTTTTCCCACATTATTTCTTAAAGAATCAAGGGTTCATTTCACTTTTTGGAGGGGGGAACTGGATCATCAGCAAGTTAGCTGCAAAATTAGATAACAAATCCCCTTTGCCCTTTGATTTTAAATTTTTTAAAAGTACACAGCTGACTCTCTGTATCTACAGGTTCTATATCTGTGAATTCAACCAACTATTCAACTAAAATATACAGAAGATAAAATGTCACATTGTTGCTGAGGTGAATGCTATGCAGTAAGGCTTCCCAAGGTTGCAGTTATGTCTGTTCAAAACAGGAGCATACTTTTTTTTTTTTTCTTGTTGTTATTCCCTAAAGAATACAATGCAACAACTATCTGCATAGCATTTACATTTGATTAGGGATTGTAAGTAATCTAGAGACAATTTAAAGTACACAGTAGGATGTGTGTAGGTTCTAAGCAAACATTTAAAGAAACAAAAGCAAAAACAATGAACTTGACATCTACGGATTTGGGTATTCATGAGGGGTCTTGGAACAAATTCTCGGAGATACCAAATGATAACTATACTTCTCTATCAGAGGTCCCTGTGAGGATTATAACCCCACCTAGACAGAGCCAAAAAAAAAAAAAGTCCAAAGTAAACAACACCACTCAGCTGGTCAGGCCTGCTCCTGCAGGGAGCAGAAGAGTATACTAGGGCGACAGACAGCACGTAGGCAGCCCTGACCACCATCCTTCCAGGTAAGGGCATCTCCCATGTCGAGCAATCCAGTGGACTTTCCAGTTCCCTGAAATGAACTTATTTCTTATCCACTTATTTTTAAAAATCCTTATGAGACTGCAATATATGTCTTACTGCAGGCTGAAATGTTTTTTAAGTCCTAGACTTCTGATTCCGTAAAACAGATTCATGCCGTATGTCGCCTCTTATGCTCACAAGTCTGTAAAGACAAATTCGCTTGGAGTGAGGGAGAGGCTCCTCCGGTTTGGTGAAATCCTATCTGATGTATGCTCACCACCTGCTACAGCTGA
This sequence comes from Sciurus carolinensis, assembly GCF_902686445.1. Classification (NCBI taxonomy): domain Eukaryota; kingdom Metazoa; phylum Chordata; class Mammalia; order Rodentia; family Sciuridae; genus Sciurus; species Sciurus carolinensis. Next base: position 68,851,286 of record NC_062214.1, read on the forward strand.
CAGCTGGCTGTGTCTCCAAATACCCTCACAGCCTGGTGCCCTTGATACACCTCCTCCTCACAGGTGGGACTGGGTTCGGCAGTGCTTTCTGTGACTCCTAACACAGAGGCCCCACACACCCTGCTCTCAGTGGCTTAGTGGCTGTTCTTCACATGGAGTTATCAGACATCACAGTGAAGACCTGATGTGGCTGTCACAGGCCTGCTCTCAGAGAATGACCCTCAGATTGACTCCACTCTGGCTAGGTGAGAGGACAAAGGTGGTGGAGATAGCGATGGTTGTCATGAAACTCAACACCACTGCTGTGCTATCATTTTGCCCTCTGTGTGGGTCTGAGTCTCTGTAGCAGGAAGTCAACATGTTGAAAGGTTTTCCTGCATGGCTTTGACCTGGAGCACAAACCCAAAAGTCCTAAAGAAGTCAGCCAGGTGATACATCGTCCCTGAGCCACCAGGAGAGCCCTCAGTGTAGGCCTGGGCAGGCCTTGGCTGTGTTTGCTCACACATTCACAGATCATTTTCTATCTGCAAGGACCGTACCCTGCTCTGTCTTTCACAAGTGTATATTCCCCTGGGAGTCTTCCACAGCATCCTGGAGGGTGCCTCGCAGAGTCAAAGGCTCCAGAGTTCTTTGCAGATTGGCTCCTTGCAGAGACTTCCATTCTGTTACATTTCTCCCAAGTGACATCCATAGACAAACTCTGTCAAGCGATTACTCAGGTTCTCAAGGATGGGTCTAATTACTCGGTACACCACTCTGTGACTCTTTTTTCCCTGAGTCTAGGCTAAATTTAGCAGCTTTGGGTCTGTCTCTGTCAGCTTCTACATAATTCCCCCACATCAAACAAACAGCCTTCCATTCGGTTTGGTTACCCTGACCTGCCCACCTCAGCTTCCCCCACCAAGGCTTTACGTGCCTGGAGGTTTACTACCGACAGTTGCATAACTGTGGTTCTGCACGCCACGTACTCCAAGATGATAGCTGTGAGCCTGGCTTTTCTCAGCCAAGGGAGAAAGGCTTTGGATAGATGAAGATCAGAAGAGGAAAGAAAACACAAATTGTCTGACAGGCTGTCCTGCCCACAAAGCATCTGGAGATGCCAGTCGGGAAGGGCTCTAAGTCAGAGCAGCAAGCCATGCCGGGGAACCCCTAGACAGGTCATCTCCTCACGCCTCCTGCTTCATCTGGTCGATCATCTCTACTGCCCTTCCAACATACAGCCTAGCCTCCCCCATCCAACACCCACAATATGTCCCAGACACAGGAGCCAACTGTTCCTGACTCATTTCATGCACTGAACCTCTCTGGGCCGCCTCTCCTCCCCAGCCTCATGGCTAGCTATACCCACTGAACACGAGGATCTCTATTATTTAAAACAAACAAACAAAAAACCTATAAACTGACAAAAGCCTCTCTGGTAATTGCTTGTGCACTCCTGGCTTAGTTGAAAGTCCTTGCTTGCCTGACAATCCTCCAAAGTAAAAGTATAAGTCCTGGCTTATTCAGTCCTGTTGTCCCTATTTAGGCATTTATGGCTTTTATAAATGTCCTGTTTTGGGCAATAAATTCTGTGGCCATGGACACCTCGCCAGGCACGGAGGCTTCCAGGCCAATGCAGCTGTCGTACCTCCTGTGTGGCTCCACTTCCTGTCTTCACAGCCCCTCACCATCACTCTCATGCCTGACTCCGCCACATTGTCCACCACTGCTGATGGGCTCACCCTCCTCCATCACCTTTTTGACACTGGCTCAGGACTTCAGCACCCAGGTAAGTGACCCTCCTGATGCTCTCTGAATCTCTCCCTGACTGTTCCAATCCAGCACCCACGAACACAGTCCCAGTCAGGCCCCCACACCAAAGCCCCTTCCTCAGAACAACTCATGCATCAGTCTTGGCCCATTCTGCCCCTACCTGACTCTCCAACCCAGCCTGGATCCTCAGGGCTGTGTCAACACTGTTCAGCTTAGAACCCTAGATGGCCTACACTCCTACCTCTGCCATCCCTACTTTCCCATTCCCCACATAGCTGAGGACACCTGTCACACTTCACCACCACACAGACCTCCTTCCCAGTCACTAGTGCACTCCCTCAGTCCAGGCCCAGCCAGCTCCAACTGCCAGTGCATCCTCTTCTCTGTCCTTTCTCCTCTGTCTCTGCCCCTAAGACAACTATCTCCTGACATGCTAAAGAAGTTGCTTTTCCAAATCCTCTAGTACTGACCCCTATCATACCCTTCTCTCTAGTCCTTCCTCTGTCCTTTCCTCAACACTATTTAGGTTGTTCCCTCTACCCAGGCCCTCCCCTGACCTCCATCAGGCCAGATCTTCTTTATTCACCAAGGCCAGCTCAAACACCTGCTCCTCCTATGCCAGAGGACCCAAGTCATGTCCCTCAACAAGAGAGGGTCATGGGAACAAAAGTCACTGGAGGTGGAGATGGTCATTCTGCCAAGAAAGCATGTTCTAGCAGACTTAACTCTGCACCAAATGGCAGTGAACAATGTTCTCCAGGGGCACAGAATGTTTTCAAAGATTGACCAAGTACCAGGACTTATAGCAAATTCTCCCAATGTCAAAGAACTAATTTCCAAGACAGCATAGTCTATGATCACAATGCAATTAAGTTAGATGTCAACAACACAAAGATAGATTAGAAATTCCTACATGTTTGAAAATTAACAGGTATGTATTTATATAACATATGGGTCACAGAAAGCATCAAAATGGAGATTTAAAAATATTTAGAATGGAATGATAATGAAAATACTACTTTAGACAACTCATGAGCACTAATGAACATGACACTGGAAGGATAATGCATAATGTTTTCCTTAGAGAGATGCTGAGAGCCCATGAGATTAAATACCCAAGTAAAAAGTTTAGGAAAAAAGAGAAGAAAGGAGTTAAAGTTAGAAGAACTCTATAAAACAGAAAATAAATTCACAACAGAGAAAATTGAAAGAGCTGAAAGTAGGTCTTTAAAAATACAGTAAAAAAAAGATAAATCTACAGCAGCTCTGATAAAGAAAAATTGAGGGGAAGGACAAAGAAGTAATATTATAAATGAAAAGAGAGATATGGCCACAGATAAAGCAGGGATTCAAAAGATAATAAGGAACCTCTCAGTGATGTTAAGCCAATAAATTTTAAAAAAACCTTAGAAAACATGAACAAATGCCTAGAAAATTATAATTTATAAAAGCTAACTAAATAAGAAATACTTAGAGGACTAGTCATATTTTCCACTAAAGCAACTGAAGTAGTTAGACATCGATCTCTCTCATCCAAAACAGGCCCAGACATTTTTACAGGTGAGCTCTACTAAAATTTCAAGTAGATCATCCTGTTCTTGCACAAATTCTTCCAGAGATAGAAAGAATAAAATTTGATGAGGCCAGAATAACATTAAAACCAGACAAGGAGAGTATAAGAAGGGAAAATTATGGGTCTGCTTTGGCTATGAATATAGAAGATGAACATCTAACTAGACTATTAGGCAACCATACTCAGCAATGACTAAAGAAGATAACTCACCATGTCTAAGGTGGGTTTATTCCAGAAGTGAAAGGGTATTTAACACCACAAAGTCAATAAATGCAATCAATTGCCTTTCCATATACTAGCAACAGCTGTTAGAAAACATAAGATACTTGCATATTTAACAAAGATGTGTAAGTCTTATATATAGAAAATTACTAAATTTTACTAATAATTAAAGACATTTAAATAAATAAAAGACATACCATGTTCATGGACAGGAAGATGATATGTCATAAACATTTGTTAAATGTATCAAGTAGATTTATAAAATAATATTTCAGTAAAAATTCTGACAGGCTATTTATTTACTTGTGGAACTTGTCAAATTGATTCAAAATTAATATTGAAAAAAAGAAAGCAAAAATAGCCTAGTGAAAAGAATAAGACTAAGGGGAAGGGAAAGTTGAAATACTGAGGAATGACAGTGGCTAAATTATATTGTTACTTTGTGTGTATACATGAATATGTAACAATGAATCTCCCACCATTATGTACACCTATAAATACATAAAAAAATATGAAAATAAAACAATTAAGACTTGTCTTGAGCTGGGCATGATGGCACACACCTGTGATCCCTGGGGCTTAGAAGGCTGAGGAAGGGAGGATCACAAGTTCAAAGCCAGCCTCAGCAACCTAGCAGGCCCTAAGCAACTTAGTGAAACCCTGTCTCTAAATGAAGTATAGAATGGGGCTAAGGATGTGGCTCAGTACTTAAGTGCCCTTGAGTTCAATCCCCATGCTCCCCTCCCCCCAAAAAAAGACTTCCCTTACCAGAGATCAAGTTACAATACTGAAGACCCTGAAGCCCTGGTTCTGGGACAGACAAACTTAACTCATGGAAACAGAAAAGAGAGGCAGATCCAGGCAAATCCATAACTTGCTTTATGACAGAAAATCAGTGCTGAAAGGATGGACCAATCAACTGATGATGCTGGGATAGGCAATTAATCACATAGGGGAAAAAAAAAAAAAAAAAAAAACACTAAATCTTATTTCACATCTAACACAAAAACAAAGTTGAGCGAGATTAAGTACTTAGGAGTGAGAAGTAAAAGTAAACCTTTTAGAAGAACATCTGGTAGTGGGCCAGGTATCTTCTATTTATTCCTCCAATTCACTCTCCAACCCCATTTGCCCTCACTCTTTCCCAGGATAAGGACCACCTCAGCTGGACTCCTCCACCCTCTGACTGTGGGTTTGATTAGGTAATGCAGAACCCTGGGAAGAGAGGAGGAGAATGAAGTTGGTTTGCTGACTCCCTGGCCCCTCCCTTCAAGGTTGCTTCCACCACTGTCTGGCCCTAAGGATCATGGCCCTTCTCTAGGTTCCTGTCAACACAATCTCTCTTTCCAGGTCCCATCAACATTCTCATTCCTTTTCCTTTGAACCCAAGGGGTGGAAACAATTGTGCTATTAATAGTTCCTTTGAACTCACCCGCATCTTTAGAAAAGGTCTATCAACTTTCCTTAAAGTACCCTATCTTCCGTTCTGAGACCTTGACTGATGAAGTAATTGCTGTGGAAGTGCTCATAAACTAGTCCTCATACTGGGATTCAAGACTCCAGGAGCCTGGGGTCATGTGCACACATGCGTGCATGTGCAAAAAAGGCCATCTATAGAGCAGGATATGTAAATCTACAGTATTCAGGATTACACACAATGAGTGGGTGGTCACACAGGATGAAGGGCAGGGGGAGGGGGAGGCACTGGAGAATGGGGTGGCAACAATAGTGACTGCAAAGGTTATAAGGTCAGGCAGACTCTTCTTAAGTTCCTGAAGAGCATATATAGGGAAAAGAGAAATTAAAAGCTATGAACATTCACCTAAGAACATGTAAGGAGAACAAGAGGCCCAATGGTAACCCCAGGGTATGATTTTTAAGATTCCAGAGTCAAAGAGACATGCCCCCTTACAGTTAGGAAGGGGGGAATTAGTGGGTTCAGTGGATGTGAAGCAAATGCTGGTTGAGGCAGTAAACTTCGATGCTCTCATCTGCAGAACTGACCCTCCTACCTTCCATGGGTGCAGAAACAGCCTCTTTTGCAAAAAGCTATCCTGCTTCTGAGGCTACTCTCTCACAAGCTGGAACCCCTTCCCTTAGGACCACCCCTCACTGCTGCCTAGGCCCATAAAAAGACCAGATCTCAGAGGTACAGGAGCTGCATCTGAAGGACAGTATGCAGGGATCTGGGAAGGTGTGTGGGACTGGACTGTATAACATGAGAGCAGAGACAAAATATAAATAGTTAGGTATAGCCAAATGTGGGGATGTGGGTACTTTCCTCACAATCTGGTTATTTAATGTGTATAAAGGATCTGCACAGACTACAAAATTGGCTAACCAAAATCTAGAATGAACAAAAACCAATACTCTGACATCCTGTGCTGCCTTTGGTCTCCACCCCCTGGACAGGTCTGGCCAACTCCCAGTTTCTGATCAAACAGGCCTGCAGTGAGGCCCAAGAATTTACATTTCTAACTAAGTCCCAAATGCTGCTGCTGCTTGTATGGTAGGAACTTAGGAAAATGGGAATATTGAAGGGATTATGTGATATCTATCTATGAAGGTACCAATACTCCCTGGGGAAGGAGCCAGGAAAATTCCCTGGGTAAAAGTCAACATCCTCCAAAAGAACAGCTGGGGGGTTATCCTGTCTCTCTTGCAGGTGACCAAGGGATGCTCCAGTGATATCTGGTCCCCCACTCTCCACGGGAACCATGGGATCCTGAGAAGTGGAGGCACAGGGTGGCAGGCATACCTGAATGGCTACCCTAGGCAAAGGGCTGCTGTGATACTCATGGTACTTCACTCGAAGGACCTGGGGATAGGCTTGGAGATCTAAAAGACACATAGAAACAGGAAACCACTCGCCTTGCTGGGCAGCACTGCAGCAGGGATTCACAATACCTAAGCTGCACCCAGTCCCTGAGGTCCTGAATTAATGACAGGTAGGCTGGGTTCCTTTAAGAAGGGGTCCTACAGGGGGTCAAGGGGTTATACAAAGAGCCTTTCCTCACATCCTCCCCAGATTCCTGCAACTGCTTCTCAGGTGGCTTGCAGAGGGGAAGAGGGACACCCAGACCTCCCCATAGCTGCTAGACAGGGGCTCTGAACTTGCTCTGATCCCATAACCCTGACATTCCACTGTGGCCCACAGGGCCCGGTCCTGATGCAAACTCGGGAATGGCTGAGATTCCACACTGGTTCCAGACCTGTGGGATGAGGGCCGTGACAAGAGGAGGCCCCAGGTGCCATGTGTTGCCTCCTGGGCCACTTGCTGATACTAAAGGGGATCTTTCTGACCTTGGGGCAGGAAGCATTTCTTAAACAAGAACAGAGGATGCACTAACCATGAGAGAACACACTAGTGTCATCAGGGACAGGGCAGAAGAGGAGGAGGAACTGGGAACACGTTGTTCTGGGCACCTGGACTATGCAGGTGAAGCAGCACGGTTTTATTTGAAAGTGGACTTAAATTAGTTAAAGGTGGATATTGTAAACTCTAAGGAAACCATGAAAAGTTTTTTTTAAAAAGAAGTATAATTGATATGCTAAGCAAGAAGATAAAACAGAATAATCTAAAAGGCTCAAAATAAGAGAAGGCAGAAAAGGATGGAGAAGAGGGCAAAGAAAAATGCAACAAAACACCTGTAAACAGGGTGGTTAGCAATCCAGTCATACCCGCAATCCTCTGCATGTGAATGGTCTAAGTAGTTAATGGAATAACAGAATATTAGAGTCGATTTTTAAAAATCCAAAAACTTCTTTGCTATAACCCTTGAGAATGTGAAAAACACCAGCCAGTGAATGGGTGAAAGTATCTGCAAATCATATGTCTGATAAGAGACTCCCATCTGGAATATACAACAATAACGGACACATAAACCAATTAAAAAAGAGCAAAGGATCTGAATAGACATTTCTCTGAAACAGGATTTACAAATGGTTAATAAGCACATGAAAAGATGCTCAACGCAATCAGCCATCAAGGCAATATGAGCCCAAACCTCACTGAGCTGCCACTTCACATGCACTGGGAAGAGAACAATTGAAAAAAAAAATCAGGTTAACAATATAGCTTAATAAAGATGTGGAGAAATCAGAACAATCATACACTGCTCATGGGAATGTAAAATGAGCCACTTTGGGAAACAGCCTGACAGGTTCCCAAAATGTGAAAACAGTGTTACCACATGACTCAGCAATTCCACCCCTAGATATAATCCCTAGAGAAATAAAAACATATGTCCACATAAAATCTTGTACCCCAATGTTCACAGTCATATTATTCACAAACCCCAAAAGTGGAAACCTAATTGTAAATTGATGAATGGACAAATGAAATTATCATATATTGGCATATTCATAGAGTGGAATATTATTTGGCAATCAAAATGAAGTACTGATAAATGCTACCTCTAAGAACCCTGAAAACAAGGCAAGTGAAAGAAACTAGACACAAAAGGTCACACTTTACATGATTTCATTACATGAAATGTCCATAGAGACTGTAGGGGCTGGGAAGTGGAGGGTGATTTCAAATGGGTAAGGGGCGATTAAAAAAAGTCTCAATTAACCATTGTGATGGTTATACAACTCCGTGAATATACTGAAAACCACCGAATTATATGCTTTAAATAGGTAAATCATGTGGTATGTGAATTATATCTTAATAAAACTATTATTTAAAGGCTGGGGTTGTGGCTCTGTGGCTGAATGAGTGCCTAGCATCATGCATGAGGCACTGGGTTCAATCCTCAGTACCACATAAAAATAAATAAATAAAATAAAGGTATTGTGCCCATTTACAACTAAAAAAAAATAATTTTAAAAACTATTATTTAAACCAGGCACAGTGGCACATGCTTGTAATCCTAGGAGCTCAGGAGGTCGAGGGAGGAGGATTGCAAGTTCAAAGACAGGCTCAGCAACTTAGTGAGGCATTAAGCAACTCAGGGAGACCCTCTCTCTAAATAAAATACAAAAAGGAGCTGGGGATGTGGCTTAGTGGTTGAGTGTCCCTGTGTTCGATTCCCAGTAACATAAACAAAACAAAAAAAACTTTTATTTAAGATAAGAGGCTGGAAATGTAGCTCAGTGGTAGAGGCTACCATGTGTGAGTCTCTGAGTTTGATACCCAGCACAAGCACAGAAAAAGAGAGAATATTGATATATGCAATTATATCAAAGCTATTTTTCCATTTTAATCAGAAGACACCCATACAGGTTTAAAAAAAAAATTTCCAAACCTGGAAACTATTTCCCACACTTGTAACTGATGAAGGATTTATATCCAGTACACATAAAGAAGTCTTTCCAATTCTAGGCACATATCTAAGAGAAACTGGTATTTGTGTACCAGAGGTTAAATATATGGGTTTTTTTCCCCCAATTTTAGTTTAGATTTTTAAAAAATTTTTATTTCTACAGACTGCATTTTGATTCATTGTTTGCAAATGCGGTACAACTTTTCATTTCTATCATTGTACACAATATAGATTCACACCATTCATGTAATTATACATGTACATAGGGTAATACTGTCTGTAATATATGGTTCTTTATCCATTAAACTGTTGAAAGACACCTAGGTTGGTTCCATAGTTTAGCTATTGTGAGTTGAGCTGCTGTAAACATTGATGTGGCTGCCTCACTGTAGTTTGCTGATTTTAAGTCCTTTGGGTATAAAGTGAGGAGTGGGATAACTGGGTCAAATGGTGGTTCCATTCCAAGTTTTCTGAGCAATCTCCATACTGCTTTCCATAATGGTTGCACCAATTTGCCTTCCCACCAGCAATGTATGAGTGTACCTTTTCCCCATATCCTCACCAACATTTATTGTTGCTTGTATTCTATCAAACTGCCATTCTGATTGGAATATGATGAAATCTTAGAGTAGTTTTGATTCATATATTTGTTGATTGATTGTATTTCTTCTTCTATGGAGTGTCTGTTCAGTTCTTATCCCATTTATTGATTGGGTTATTTGTTTTTCTGGTGTTAAGTTTTTTGAGTTCTTTATACATCCTAGAAATTAATGCTTTATCTGAGGTGCATGTGGCAAAGATTTTCTCCCAATCTGTAGGCTCTCTCTTTACAGTATATGTAGATACAATAGACTATTACTCCACTTTAAAGAAGAATAAAATCATGGCATTTTCTGATAAATGGATGGAGTTGGAGAAGATCATGCTAAGCAAAATAAGCCAAACCCCAAAAAACAAAGGCTGAATGTTTTCTCTGATATGTGGATGCTAATTCACAGTGGGGTGGGGGTGCCAGGGAAGAACAGAGTTACATTTGGTAGAGGGGAGTGAAGCAAGGGGAAGGGACATGGGAGTAGGAAGCACAGTCGAGTGAAACAGACATTATTACCTCATGTACATATATGACTGCATAACTGATGTGATCCTGCAATATGTATAATCAGAAAAATGAGAAATTATATTCCATTTATGTATGATTTATAAAAATGTATAAATGTGTTCTGTCATGTACAATTAGAAAAAAAATTTCAAATTAATAATAAATGGTTCTTCTTGTCAACAATGTTCTTAATAAACACACACACACACAAACACACAAATATCAACTGCCAGGAGGATAGACAGATACAATGTGATCTGTTGTGTACTCTGAGAGTAGAGGACCCAAAGTTAAGCTGGGGCTGGGACTGCAACACAGCTGAGCTTAGAAATGTGATGCTATGTGAGGAAGAACCAACAGACAAAAGCAAGCCCCAGAATACCACATGCAATATTTCTTACAGAGTTCAAAAGCAAAACCAAGTAATACACTGACCAAGCTTACCTGCTCCTGAGGTACACACACCACAGACAGTGGTCGCCTGTGGGGCTAAAGGTATGGTGACAAGTGAGAGGTCAGAAGAGTAATGTGTAAGTCATATTGGTAATAATCCTGTGGCTTCATGGATTTCATTAAACTTTTGATAACTAACATAAATTATGGGGAATATTTTCTATGTATCAAATAACATGTTTTAAAGATAAGAGAGAAATAACTGGTGTTGGCTCTGGTTCTGCCATTTCTAATTGGAGTAAGTCACTTCACTTCTTTGCACCTCAGTTTCCTTGCGTGCACATGGAAGCAGGTGTGGAGCACTGTGGAGTAGCTGTTGGGAGTAAATGAGGCCATGCCCTTAGGGCAGTTCCTTGCCCAGTGAGAATTTACTGCATTGACACTGCCACTGTCATCAGCTTCACCATTGTTCTGATTCTCTGATGGAAGGGATCCCCAAATGCCCAGTCCTGCAGGGTCACTTATGCCTCAACTAATTTATCCCATTCTACTGGTGATGGATCACTGATGCAGGTGCCTCCTTACTAGAGTGCAAGTCCTTGAGACCAGCTAGCCCATCTAGGCACATAGACAAGAGCCTGCCCTCACTGAATTGCAGCTTAATCTGCAATTAAGGAAAATTAAGAGGTAGTTCTTCCCCTGGAATATCACAGGGTCTCCCCCTCCCTCTCTCCCTGCCTTTCTTCCCAATCAGTCATTAAGACAGTGGAAGTACACTACAGTCCTTGTGATGTGTGGAAGACACCACCGAATGCCCCATCCTATCTCTATTTCCAACCCTTTCTCCTTTGCCTACCTCTTCTATAGAGGCTGCAGAATCTAAAAATCTTGAATTCTCAGATTCCCTTGCAGCTAGCATGGCCATGTGACATAGTTCCATTCTGAGTTGTTGGCACAAATCCCTGGGAAGGATGACCTTTCACTAATGAAAAGGAAAAAGCTTTCACCCTTTACATCTTTTGCTCCTAAACCTACCTCCTGACTGGCACTTGGAGAGTGCCTAAAAGTGTACTAGCAATGGGGGGTGGGAGGGGTTAGTGTTGGGGTTGGAGTTGGGTTTAGGGAGGGGGGCAGGAATGGAGGAAGGAAGGACTGTATAGAGGGAGGGGAGGGGTGGGAGGGGTGCGGGGGAAGGGAAAAAATGGCAGAATGAATCAAACAACATTACCCTATGTAAATTTATGATTACACAAATGGTATACCTTTACGCCATGTACAGAGAAACAACATGTATCCCATTTGTTTACAATAATAAAAAAAAAAAAGTGTACTAGCTACCATGCTGCCATGAGGCAATGGCTATGAGACCTCCCTGCTGGGAGTGGTGGAGGTAAAAGGGACAACACAATGCCTGGCACCAACCCTGGCTGGGTACATCCAAACTTACTGGGTGGGAAAAAAAAAAAAAGATAAGCTTCACTTTGTCTAAGCAGCTATCTTATGTTTTTGCATCTGAATGCATTCCTAGCTACCATTTGACAATGCTCAACCAACACCATTGGACACATGTAGCATATGCATAGGGTGTATTATATTCCCCAGTATAATGCAAACTATCTACTCTTGGAGGGGATCTTTTAAACTACTTGGTTAAACTAAACTGCAGCAATTTGATCACTTCAAACTTCAGCTTTTGTGTCAGATGGTGGGCTGTGACTTCAGGACTCCACAAACATGCAAGTCTATGGCTCCTCCAAATCCAAATGTAACCAACCCAGGAAAAATGTGTGGGAGGAAAACACGGTAGGTATTAATAAATAAAGTTGGGCACCCACCTTCCTTAGCCCTGAGCCAGTGGTCACAATATGGACTGGTGTTAGGTGTCCATGTGGGAAGGCATGGCTCTCCCCAGAGTCATCACAGAGCATGTCCCTCAGTGAAGGGGACCAACTTCACATACATAGTAATAACAAGAGTCCCTTTCACAGAGGTTTCCATTTACCCTGCATTCCTCACAACAGCCAGCTGCAGAACTCTATTTTGCCATGATGGTTGCAATTATATTTTATGGATGAATGATCTGACATCCAGGGATGTTAAGTGGCTTGCCAATTGTTGATCAATGTGTAGACAACAGCTCTAGGATTAGATTTAAATCTTCTGTTTTATGTTTTGGCTACTGGCTCTGTTTGCAATAGCTATAAGATCAAATTAGTCCTATAAAATGAAAAAACACACCTGTCTTTATACATGATAGGAAAAATTTGGCTATTATGATTAGAGCAGAGGAGAAAAAAGTTCCACCTTTTGCTTTGCTTTCCCATTTCTGGGATCCCCTTGGAACTCATGCTCATTTGATTAAGACAGCTAGTGTTCTGTGCAACCCATCCTGAGTGAGGCCCAGAGCAAGAATGTTTGGGGAAAGGATAAAAAATTTAGAACCTCCAGGTACACTGCTGTCATAGGAATTAAAAAAAAAAAAAAAAAAAGTGAACATTTGAAATCAATAGGCAAATGGACATTTGTAGAGAGTGGCTATAAGCCCTGACTAGGTCTGCATGCCATAGACCATTCTTCACAAGCTGCTCTGTTGGCTCTGAGATACCAACATAGGCCAACTGACGTGATCTAAAGTTTATTTTCTCTCTAGGAGAGAACCCTTAATTAATTTCAAGTAAAAGGGACCTCTTTTGCATCAGGAGTGGTAGGCATGAGCTCTGCTGAATGTGCCAGGTCAGCAAAAGGCTGAAGGGGGCATTTCACGTGCTGCTAAATGGAGGAGCTACAACCAGTCTCCTAGCTGGGAGCCAGGGATTACACACCGCAGGCCGGGAAGGTTCCTGCTGCACAAGTCATGACCCATCAGTTCCTTCTTAAGTCTGGCTTAACTTCTGCCTGTCCTATCTTAAACTTTCAACAGCTACACCTTTCCCCAAAGGGTCAAAGGTAAAAGAGGCAGTGTATCCAAATGCTTCTCCACGACACCTCTCACTAACTTTGAATTCCTGTTTTTAAAAGTAACCCCTTCCTAGCATGATACCAATGCCAGACTCAGGGAAGACATGTATCTTGCTTCTCTTGGTGTTAATATTCACCATGGTGGTGGTGGTGGTGATGATGATGATGACGATAAGGCTGGCACTATTTCAAGCCTTTGGTTGTTGGAGGTGCTACTAACTTCCATTTTCAAAAAGAAAATGCTAAGGCACAGGGAGCTGAAGTTACTGTCAGTAAAGAGAAGCACAATGTTCATCCCTTCATTCATGAGACTTTAATCTCAGAAGGCAGTTCTGTTGTTTTCCCCATTGAGTGTGTGACTTTAAACTTCTAATTTAAGGACTCCTCATTCATCCATCAGTTCATTCATTTAAAAGCACTTGTTTGATTCAAGCTTTTCTAATGTCAGTGAGGACTCATTTTGTATCATAACCCCATAATATCCTATAACAGGAGTCAGAAATCCTCATTTCATACACAAGAGGTGAGGCACTGTACTGGCTGCTGGAACAAAGTGAGCAAATTATGGTTATTTACATATTTTATCATATTTAATACATTTCATATTGCCAGCATCTCTTAAAACACATTAAGTATTTAATTAGTTTTATTTCCTTTTACAACAATGGCATTTTATTTGTCTTTATAATGTAATTAGTGTAATCTCCGTATTTGTTTTCCCCTGGAGTCAGCTTAACACTTTCTCCTTTTCATTATGAAATATTTTATGTTTCCTTCCAAGTTTTCTCCTGACCAAGTCCTTATTTTAATTCACTTTCCCCATACAATGTGCTCTAAGATGATTTTATTTCAGAAAAATGTCACATCTTCCCTTTGGTACTAAGACTCTCTTCCCATTTCACCACTGTTCCCTATTTTAGTTTAACGTCCTTTCATTTCTATTATGTGTTATGTGTTCCAAGTTTTATATCCCTCCGGCATTCATTTTAATAGAATTAGGAGAATCTATAAATAAAAGCAGCTTCTTAGAATAATGCTTTCATTCTTTTCCTCTCTCCCCACCCCCACTTCTGAAGCATGCCCTAAATTTACCAGCAGACCCTCTTGGGCTAAGGTTCTCCTACAAGGAGTCTGATTGCTGTGTCTTGGCTGCATCTGATCTGGGATGGACCCTGGGGAATATAGTGGCAGGATTCCAACTTAGGATGCCCACCCATTTGGAATCTGCACAGAGTGACTACTGGTCTTGCCCTTCGATTTCAACAAATCAAAAGAGGCTGAGAAGTCCACAGAAAGTCAATAATTCAAATTCTGAAGCTAGGGGAAAAAAAATACTGCAGAGAAAGGAGGAGAAGATAATTAGCAGGCAAGCAACCCAAACTCCCATTGGCCTGCCAGGGGTATCTGCAGCAGGCTTATCTCTCCTCAACAGGAAGGTCCTTCAACTGCAGGACTCTGCTCATTTGCATTTCCTGGGAAGTTACCTCCTGGGGCTGAACCTCTCTGCCAGAGAGCTAGAAGTGAGGGCCTCACTGAGCCACATAATCCTTTCAGGTGCCAATGGGGTCCCAGAGCATACTCTACGGAAGTAAATGCCCCCAAAACCAGATTCCATGGGGATTTCTTTGATGACATCATTTGTTCCATTAAATCCCTAGAAGGCTTCTAATCATCTCTAAACATAACTTAGTGATTATGTCTCCAAGGACAGACAGCATGCAATTTCTTCCAAATCCGGCTCATCCCCACCATGCCCTACCAATCTTTTCCTCCAAATATCTTGTATGAAAAATTTCAAACACAGCAAAGTTGAAAGGTTTGTACAGCAAATATCTATATACCCACCACCCTATCCTACCATTAACATCTTCACGGAAATCACTGTCATATTCCTCTCCATCTATCCACACCCATCAATCCACAATTTCTGGTAAACTCCAAAGTATACTGCAGTATCAATACACTTCTCCCTAAATACTTCAATATACACATCAGTATCAATAATTAAGTATTTGCTTATGGATTTTCTTCTTTTGAAGTAAAATTTACCCATGATGAAATAAGCAAATGCTCATTCTACACCTGTGGGGTTTTGATACATGCATACAACTGTGTGACTCCTTACCATTCAGAAGATGCCATCCCAGAAGTCTCCCATGTACCTTCCTAGCCAGTCCCGCTCCAACGGATTAGTTTTCCCTACAGACTGTTTTCACCTGTTCTAGAACTTTCTATAAATGGAATCATCTAGCTCTGGTATGCAGCTTCTTTCATTTGGTAGACAGTCTATGAGATTCATCCACATTGTGATACATATAGGCTACCTGTTCCTCTTTGTTGCTCATGGTATATCACATTTATTTATTTATTTGCCTATACATGGACCTAAGAAACTTAAAATTGTGATAAACAAATTTTCAAGTAAAATGACCCAGGAAATTCATAATCCTCTAGGGGTAAGAGTCAAACAGAGGCGGCCCCCCAGGCTGCTGAGAACCCAGCAGCAGAACAGGCAGACCAGCCCTGGAAGCGCTTGGCTTGATCTCTCATCAAAGCTTCACAACCAAGAGGGGAAGCCACAGAACAGTCCCTGCTGGCTTGGGAAGGCCTGGTCACAGCAGTCAACATGTCATCTGTTGCTGTGACAGGCTAATGCAGAAATCAAATCGAGTTCAAGGCTAGCAAACCTCTGGACAAAGGCACGGCATTTAAAACAGACTGGGTGTAAGTTTGGCAAGATGACTGTTCCCTCCTGGCTGCATCCATTGTTCCTAACGATCACTGGAGCATCAGTTTCATGCCCACGGTTCATGCAGAAACATGGTCCCGCCTCGAGACTTGCAATCTATTCATGCAGACTGACAGCACGATTCAAATAAAACACAGACCTCTGCGGGGAGAATGGCAGCAGCAAGCATACAAGTATCTGTGGCCTTGGGGGAAAAGGATCTCTCGATGGCAACGTCCAGCCATTGAAAGGCTACACCGGGGAGATCAATGTTAAGGAGGGACCCAGGGAGGAGACTGAGCCACTGCCTGGCACAAAGACGAGCCCAGGCTGGCACGGCCATCGGCACAGTCCAAGTACAAAGCGCCATAAATGACTGATTTCAAGAAAGGAACCGATCGCCGGAAAGTAGAACCAACTTTGAGTCCAAAAAATAAATAGCATTTTCTGTAGCTCTCTGCACTGAACTCCTGACAGGATAAGAAAACAGAAAATATATCCAGGGCTTTTTGTGAGGGATAACCAAAATGGGAAGTGAATTCTCCTGGTTACATTTTGGAACTGTATTTACTTAGTTGGAATAGGGATACTGTTAAGACAAGAGGGGCTCTGGGGTGGGTTTCTGAGTTCTAGTTCCCCAACGTGACATTGCTATAGTCAGTGTATTTTCGTCTGCCTCTGAGGTTTCTTTTGGGTTTTAAGATGATTTAGTGTGAGAAGGAATCAATTTGGGTTTATAATGTTCCTGGTTGACCAGATATCAGAAGATAGAAGACTGCATTCCTGGAAAAACAAAACAAACAAAAAACTAGGGAACACTAATGAGTTCATTTTGTCCAATGACAAAAAATTGTGGGGATGGAAAACATCCATTCCCACAAATGGGTTTTGCATCTTGGGCTGAAATGAAGGGTTTTCAGGCTGGTGGGTAGCTCAGCGGCAGAACACTTGCCTAGAATGCACAAGGCTCTGGGTTCCCTTCCCAGCGCTGCAAAATAAACAAATAAATAAATAAAAATAAACTGAAGGGTTACGAGGGTTTTAAATTAGCAAAGTCATGATACATAAACCTGTTTAAGCATTGAAACTAACCCAGCTTCTTACTTGGGGTTAACAGTGTCACATTCCTGCAAGTGACAAATAAAGAGATGTGCCTAAGAAGACTGATTGTTAATGGTCTTAGTTATCAATGGTTACCTTGATAGCAGGTCAGAATGAGTTTTCTTTCCTTTTTTCAGAAACTGGGCTTTATCAAGAACACAAATTGAGATTTTTATTTGTTTGTTTAAGTTTAAAAAAAGAACAGCAGAAAATCAAGATGTGTGTTAGACCCAGTGCAATGATGGCCAAAAATGGACTTATTTTTCTGTGTTAAAATCTGTCCTCAGACAGACACACCTAAATAAACTTTGACTGGGACAAGGAGGCACTGATCCAGGTACGTGGGGTCTAACAGACACAAAACCACAGGTTTCTGCTATGACCCTCAGAGAGGACACATGGAAAGCTAAAAGTGGCACCATGGAAGGGATCACTGGGGTGATCAAACTCAGTATCTTGCATGCACTATGTCAGCACTCAAGAAATGCTGAATAAAAACAGTGAACCCCCCTACGCTCTTAATAGCATCAGGGTGTTTGCTGAGATCTTGACATCCATCTTGCCATGCTGATGTTTCTCTCTGCCCTTCCACACATCTGGTTCCCCACCTCTCTACCCTGCTCCAGGCCCTGAAGGGTGAGGTCCTCAAGCCCACACCACCTGGGCCAAAGGGAGGTATCAGAAGGAGGTTGCATCTTCCAAGCTCCAGGCCCCGAGGCTCTGCTAATGTTGTCCTTTGTTGCTTCCCGCAGATGGGTCAGGAGCGTCCAACCACTGCTAGTCCCTGGGTGCGTCAAGACCCATTTTTGGTTCGACTGCAGCCCCTTCCTGAGACTTTCCTTAACTGGATAAAGGAAGATGAGTAGTTTCCCAATAGTTTTCCGAAGGGATGCAGATGAAAATATTCATGATCCATCCACCCAAACAGCACCTCCCTTGCTGATTCAAATACCACTGGTCACAAAGACCTCCTGAATCCCTTAGGCAGAAACTGCTCTGCTCTCTGCTCCCCTAAAGCACATTATGTCCCCATCCTACATTAGGTCTCTATTCCTCTTCAATGGTGACTGAGTTCTCGTCTGTTGCAGTTTTGTTTGTCTCTGAGTTACACAAAGTGACAAGCCCAGAGCCTTGCAAACCACACTGCAGATTTTACTTCAAAAAACAATAAGCAGGCAATCAAACCCTCTGAACAAAGTTCAAAGAAAAGTGACTGATGGGAGAAATATCTGCAATGTACTTAAAAACAAGGGATAAACAGTTACAATATAGAACACCTACAAATCACTAAAAGACAACTCAATTGAAAAACTGGACAAAGAATACAAATAAGCAATTCAGAGAAGAATTAAAATGGCTAATAAATACATGAAGAGATATTTAACTTTGGTAGTAATCAGGAAAAAAGCAAATTAAAACAATATAAGAATTGACAAATATAACAACTGGTTATCTCCACCCAAAATTAATAAACCTCTATTCATACACTTCTGGGGACAGTGTCAATTGTCACCACAAACTTGGAAAGCCACAGTCAATGCCTCATACAATGTAGCATGCATATATACTTTGATGCAGCAGTTCTCAACCTTGGGAGCCAGACCATTTCAATCCAAATCCTGGCTGTGGCATTTGTAAACTGTGTAATCAAGAAGAAGTTACTTAACCTCTCCATTACTGGATTTCCTCATCTCTTCAACAGGGATAATAAAAACACCTATCTTATATGTCTTCTAAGAAGATTAAATGAGCCAATGCAAGGAAAGCACTTGGAAAATTACCAGGCGCATAATAAAGGCCAGACCAGTGTCTGCAACCAGCATTTATTATTATGTCTGTTTTTGCTATAATACATCCTATAGAAATTCTCACTCATGTGCCCAGAGAGGCATGAACAAGGATGATCACTGTGACACTGTTCAGTATCTGAAAAATAACTGGAGGCCAATCAAATGAACCTTCTTAGGTAAATGGTATAACAAAAGATGTTGCATCCATAAAAATGTCATAAAACTATTTGGAAAGGATGAAGTACATCTCTATGTACCAGCAAGGAAAGATGTCCAAGATGGTTAAGAAAAGCTAGGTACAGAAGAAAACGTTTAGGTGGATCAAATTTTTGTAAAAAATGAAGCCTCCAATACTTTACATGTGTGTATGTGCATATATATATATATATATATATATATACACATCTTTAAAGGCACAAAAACAGGACACTCATACACTGAGGTGGAAATGGAGGTGCAAATAGGGGAAGGGATGAGGAAAGAATGGGATTTCTCCTCTTTATAAAATTCTATTTGAACTCTTTAAAATGGGAGAGTTGCTGGGTATGGTGGCTTGAGGAGGTTGATGCAGAAGGATCATGAGTTCAAAGTCAACCTCAGCAATGTAGAGAGGCCCTAAGCAACGTAGTGAGATCCTGTCTCTAAATTACAATAAATACATAAATAAATAAGGGCTGGGGGTGTTGCTCAGTGGTTAAGCACCCCTGGGTTCAATCTCTGGTACCAATAAATAAATTAATTAAATAGGAGTGTGTATATATATATATATATATATATATATATGTGTGTGTGTGTGTGTGTATATGTATATATACACACATACATATGTGCAATTTTTAAAATTAATTCTCAATAAAATCCTGAGTTGAAAAAATATTACCCAATCGTGGACTCTCTGCAATGCCAGTGATGTAGGATGGGGAGACAGAAAAATGGGAGAGGAGGCTGTCACCAGGGGCCCAGGACACATCATGGGCACAGGGCAGTGGTGCCACATGGCCCTGACATTCCAGACCAGCAGCAGTACCATTCACCTCCCAGGGCCTCACAAAGAATCCACTGACCCAAACGTCAGGGAAAGATTAAGCAAAACAAGAGCCCACGCCATGGCATACTGATCAGTCATTAAAAATCACACCACAGGATAGTTGCTGACTTGGGAGGGACAAGTTGAAAACTGGGACAATCATTTATATAAGACATTTGCATATATGCAAGTGTGAGTGGATGTCTGTATATGAGCACAAGTATGCATGCGCAAGCGAACGCACACACACACACACAGATTTACAAAAACAGCAAAAAGATATGGTCCAAATTTTAACAGTGATGATCTCTGGCTGGTGGAATTAAGAATTTTTGTAATTTAGTTTTCTTCTGTGTTTCCAAACTTTTCTGCATACATGTATTCTTTTTGTATTATAATGAGAAAGATCAAGTAATGTAAAAGGCTACCCTCTGTGCAGCCTTGGGTCCTCATTAGGCCTCTTCTCTCCTCTGGAGTTCTGCTTTCTGTCTCTGATGTTCAGTTGCACAGTGGTCCACTCTCCTACTCTCTTCCCATGGCATGGGAAATACTGACTGATATGCTGGGGGAGGGGGATCCAAGAAAATCTCCCTGCCCTTAAGAGTCTTAGGACCAACATCTAGAATGTGGGTCTAGGGTTGAGGTGTGGTTCAGTGGTAGAGCACTGGCTAGCATGCAAGAGGCCATGGGCTGGAACCGTCAGCACCATGATAAAAAAAAATAAATAAAAAGAATACTGACCGGCCTTCATTCCTGCATAGATGAGTCTTTGAAGTGAGCTCCAGGCCAGAGGCCTGATTAAAAAGGGAGGATCCTCAGTATAGTCACCCTCACACCAGGAGGGCCACACAAGGCTCCCTTCCTGCCCCCATGCTTCCACCTGCCTGGAATCTACCCTTTCTGATGTAGCCAGTTAAAAAACATCACCTCAAGCTCCCTTGCTGGCTCGGGTACCACCTTCTCTTTGCAGATACAGGTTACGGACACTATCTATGAATTCAAGTTCTCTATGCTGACATTTACCAGGATGACATTTACTAAACTGCAGTAAGTTATTCAAACTCTCTGGGCCCATTTTGCCCAGAAATGCTCATAAGTGTAATGGGGTTTTAATACCAGGACTTGGGGGATTATCATCCGTGTTTGCTGGACGGTAAGGACCTTGTAAGAGCTGAATGGTGGCAATCATGGTGGGGACACTGGAGCTCACCAACCCGGATAGCACTGTAATGAAATACAGTTACAGCTAGGGATGGAGAGGCTGTGTGCACTAAGGACTTGACTTCTTTACAGACTAAACTTCACAGAAAAGTCTCCTACTAAGGCCCTGGGATGGGTCTATGCCTCTTTTTCTACCCGCTCCTTTACTCTCTACATTTCCTTCCCCTTCTTAGGTTTCTCCAGTTCTCTTGTTGGCTTCCTTTCTTCCTACTCTTCTGCCCACCTAGGAGCAAGGTGTTCACCCTCACTTACAGAGGACACTAGGCCAGGATTGTGGGTTCTGCTAGATTGACCAGGTCTACCCTGGCACAGCCATGTGACATAGGTGACAAAGGACTTGATTTGCAAATCCCTGTAGATGACCCTGTAAAATCACTCAGAAGTCTAGTGCTGGGGAAAATGCTGTCCAATGATGAGATACCAGGAAATGTCACAGGGTAGGAAAAACTCAAGTGATTTGACTATAAGGAAACTTCACAAATGTCTGCCACTCACAAACCTCCTGGAATTCAGTAGAAAGGGAAATAATAAAAGTTCCCCTTACTCATGCTCTGAGGATCATTTACCTTTGATGAATAGAATCAAGAAATCACAAGTCCTCATACAAAAATTTCTGTGGTGGTACAAGCCTGTAATTCCAGCAACTTGGGAGGATGAGGCAGGAGAACTGCAAGTTCAAAGCTAGCCTCAGTTATTTAGCAAGGCCTTAAGTAACTCAGTGAAACCCTATTTCAAAAAATAAAAAGAACTGAGGATGCGGCTCAGTGGTTAAGCACCCCTGGGTTCAATCCCTAGTACCCCCACTACCACCACCAAATAAAAAAGTTCTAAAGGTGTCTTGTTCACTAAAACTTCTACGTGCTGGGAATCAGGGTAGGGCCCAAGAAAACACAAACAAGTAAGGTAAAGACACTGACCACAAGATGCTACAGTCTAGCAGGAAGACAGACACCCTTGCATCCCAGGCTGAGTGCTTCCAAGGAGCTCTGGGAGGACACTGCCAGCCCTGCTGAGCAACAGACAGGGCAGGAAAGATCACTTTAGCTAATCTTGATGGAGAACAGGGTTCTCAAGGTAGACTGTATGGGGAATGGGTATCCGGGTTAAAACAACAATAGCAGGCATGAAAGAAAGAAAATGCATACAGAAAGTTTCCAGAACACTAGAGGTCTGGAATAGCTGAAGAATGTAGTAGAAATGAGGACTTCAGGGTTGAGGATGGAGCAGGAAGGAGGGACAGCTTGCTCACAAATGGTTGAATGTATTGTGCTTTGCTGAGCAGGAACTTCTACTCGTTTTAAAGCAGTGAAAGGACAGAATGAGGCTTATGATTCTGAAGAAACTTCTGGTGGCAGTGTGGGAAACAGCCCAGAAAGGATGCAGGGAAAGCAGAGTAGCAGTGATCAGGGTGCTATCAGAGTGCGAGAGGGCAGGCCCATTCTGGGCTGTGGCTGTGGGCTGGGGAGAGCGACAGGCCTGGCCTCTGCGGAGAGGGTCCTTATCTGACAAGAGGGAAGTCTCTCCTCCCCCCTTCATTGCCCTCCTTCACTCTTCACCTGGAGAAGAGTCTGGTAAAGATTGCTGAGGTGGACTTGGGCCTCTCGTAGGCAATAAGCTGGCTCTCTTGATCATTTCTGAGAATTGTCACCAGGATATTTTCATACCAAAGGGGGAAAGTTAAAGTGCTAACGCCGGTCACTGATTTACTTATCTCTATGGTGGAGGCAACCTGACTGACCAGTCTGAGGTTCAGGAGGCTGATCCATTCTGGCTGTTTCTTCCCACTAAGAAGATGGCTTTACCCAACAAGGACTCTGAAAAAGTGATGTCAGCCCCTGGCAGAAATTTGAACGGCCCCAAGGAGGGTCAAAGAACTGACATTGACAGCCCCTTCCTGGCCCAATTCAGCAAGGGGATCTGTGCATAGCACAGCAGAGCCGCCCGTCAGGCCAGGCTGCGGGGCCCTGCGGGGTGCGGCTTGTTTGTGTCCAAGTGGCCAAGGGGTAGACAATGAGACTATTTCTTCCTCTCTGCGGTGCCACCATCTCGACACTGAGGGCATTGATGGGCTGGTTACCATGGTCACCCAAGGCTGCCAATCCCATCCCACAGAGCATGAGGCTCCCGACAGCTGATGGCTATTCATTCTCATTTCTTGCAGGCCTGGACAGGGGGACTTGTGCCTGCCACTGGGTCTTCAAAATTCTCAAACAGCAGAGACATGATTACATCAGGAAGACCCATGACTAGACAGGATGACAGAACCCATACAGCATAAAAGCATATAGCATATATAATGGGCTCCAGAACAGTGCCAGGGCCCATGGGATTATTGGCTCTGCATGCAGCTGACCTGACCTAGAAGAAAAGGAGAGTGTCACAGGTACACATATGAGGATGGATTAGTCACTGACTTCAAAAAACAAGGAATTAAGATTAAAAGGTGGTGGTGGTGGTGTTTCATTAATTAACATGCAAGTGCAGGAGCTTGACCATGATTCTTCATAAAGACCCATGACAATCAAGAAAGCACACAACAAACAGGGGCTGAATAAATGCATGCATGTCCCTTGGCCACAAGCTGCCCTGATGTGAGTTCTCAGCTATCATAGAGGTGGCAGAATTGGAACTGATCTTAGTGAGCAGTCAGAGGACCACCTTTGGACTGGCTCACCCTGGAAGCCCAAAGTCCAACAGCAGACAAGCTAGCAGGCCATAAATAAAAGGGTGACAGGGGCTGAGAGCTCAGAAGGGCACATCCACTAGGCTAGGGAAATCAAGGGAGGTCCACTGATGGACTCAATGGTGGCAATGAGCCAGGAGGGAGGGCTAACCAGGTGGACTGGGAGAAACCCTTCTGGGCAGAAAGAACAGAACAAGAAAGACTAAAGGGAAGCAAGAGCATGAAGAAAGGAGTTCAACAGAGTTGGGGCTGGAATTGGGGCAGAAGGTAGTAGGGTGGAGGAGGAAGCCCTAAAGCAATGCAGGCAGGTGGGAGGCAGGAAGAAGCGGGGGACCTGAGAGCCAGGAGGGTGATAGATAACATAGGCTTGTCATAGGTGAGATGGGAGCCTAGCAGCATATGGAGGCAATGATGGTTTCCAGGGTAGAAGGTGGTCCCCCTGTGGAGATAGGGATCTGCACAAAAGGAGGTTTGCAGCAAAGGGCAATCAGTCTGCCACACTCAGTTTTGAGGAACTGAGTGTGGCATCATCCTAGGAGGAACAGAGGGGTTGAGTCTATGTTTTCTTTTCTTTTTTTAATTTTTATTTATTTTTTTGTTGGCAAACAAGAAAGTTGTTTATTTTCCTGAGTTAAGGTCAATACATAGAACATTCCAAAGGGCCAGCCATCCAACAACTGAATGGCTTAAAAAAGTATCTAATGGTGTCACATGTTGTTAGAAATTGTACAAAGATAGTGTTAGGAAAAAAATCACAGATTGACATATAATGGGTATTAATGTAGAACAAGGGTTCATGCAGTTTCCCTGCTATATTCAATTCTTTTAGTTTGTTTTCTGAGGTATTTTACAAACTTCAGAAGCATGTGCCACTTTTACAAAGATAAGAAAAGGTTTAGATTTTTCTTCTATTACTCTCAATAGTCAGTAAAGATCTACAGTAGTGAGGAAAAATGCAAGGGCACTTACTTTCCCACCAACGGTACTATTTTAGCTGCCAATGCATTAACCTGGGCTGTCAACCAATGTCTACATGAAACAATTTTTCCAAATGTGGAACTGAAGGAGTTAACTTGAAAAAATAATAAGGGACAATTGAGGTCTTACACGAGGAACTATTTTCTTACACGAGTTTATGTTTTCTATCCAATTGGAGAAATGTAAGTTTCAGTGCTGATAAGAAACCAGACTTTCCCAGACAGAAGAATATAACATGTAGACCTGTGTATGTATGTGTGTGTGTGTGTAGGCATGTGGACATGTGCATGTGTTTGCCTGGTGGAGGGAAGAAGACTAGCTGGTGGGGTCCATGTAGATTCATTTGTCATTCATTTGTTCATTCTGGCAGGGAGCTGAAAGGCTTTCAGTTGTTGGACGACTGGCCCTTCACTCAGAAGCAGGAGCAAGACCCACCTGTCAAAGGTGATGAAGGTAGAAGGCAAGTTGGAGGGTGTGGTTTTGGGGCATGTCAGTCACCAGCTTGTCAGAACCCAGCTGGACCTAAGGCCTCATCGCCCTTAAACTGGCCTGGTGACACCTCCCTGCAGGTGTTACAAGGCTCCTTGAGTAAGAGAACTCACATGAGAAATGTCAGCTGGGTCAAGCACATACCTGGGCTTCTGGTTGATACCAAGGCCAAGCACAGACCCTGGGAACCAGGAGAGATACAGAGACTGAGGATAAGTACCCAGAAACACATCGTGTGCAGGGTACTAGGAAGAGGAACCTGGGGTGGGCTGGGGAGGATTCCCAGAATTACTTTTGGGATGGAAAATTAAGAGCTCAGGATGTTCCCAGGATGGCAAGGAGTTGGTGGACACTGGAGAACAGTGTCTGGTCAGCCTTATGGATCTGTGGCCACTAGAAGTGCGAGAGCAGGAAGGGGTCTTGGTGTGTCCAGTCTTGCTGACTCTGTCAAAAGCTCAGTGTTTCTGATTTGCTCCCTTGGTTTCTAACTAGAGAAACTCAAACCTTTCTCAAGGACCAGTCAGGCTTAATTCTGGGTCTCCCTTTGGACAAACACTGCCTTCTGAGGCCTTCCTAGCTTCACATACTGCAGCTAGCTCAGCTTTGGTTACTTCTCCCCACCCTAGTCCTAATGACTCAGGAGGGCAGTTCACTCAATTAAACCCTGTCTGCTGAAATATGTGACCAACTGAGTAAAGATGCGAAATGAGAGGGTATGACACAAGCAGCTTCAAAATCATAATCTCGTCTGTGTCCCCCACTTCATACCCAGAACCTCTCCCAGGCCAGGTCAGTCATACAAATGGCTCTTGGCTCAGAGCACATAACACCAAGAACATTCAAAAACTAGGTCACAGGTGACTGCTATTCTGAGATTCTCCTTGTTCCTATCAAGCCCCCTGACACTCTGGCTGGAATACGTTCTGGCCATTATTTTAACACCTGGTTAAGGCCTCAGCTGGTTTTTCATTGTGAGAACAACCTGTCTGTATCATGACAATT
This sequence comes from Sciurus carolinensis, assembly GCF_902686445.1. Lineage (NCBI taxonomy): Eukaryota > Metazoa > Chordata > Mammalia > Rodentia > Sciuridae > Sciurus > Sciurus carolinensis. The sequence goes on from NC_062214.1 coordinate 68,877,569, forward strand.
TTCCTCTGCTGACAAATGGATTCCACGGGTCCACCTGAAATTTTGGGCCAGGTACGTCCTGCTCAGCAGCTATTTTAAGAAAACTATTTAAGGCAAGTTCAAAATCATTTAAGGCTCTTAGATCTTTTAGGGCCCTGGCAGCCAGCCTGCCTTTTTATGTTCAGACACAGAACCAACAAATTAGCTCAATACCCCAGGCAAAGCAAAAATCCAAGGGGAAGTATGGTGTTTAAATGCCACCCTTCAGATAAACATCACTTCCAAAAGCTGTGATTCAGGGTGTAGTGAGTATCTTGTTCTCTCACATAAACAACTTGCCTGTTCTCAGAGTCATCAATGTCAAAGGTAACGATGCACATGGACTGGAATGACACCCCCTCCCCTGCCAGGAGATGAGTCAAGGGAGAATGGAACATGGTAGAAGGGAAGGACAAGGGCTGGGAGCAGGGTTCCTGGGCTCTGGGTGCAGCTCTGTCCAAATAGCCATGTGATCTGCAGCCAAGCATTCTGTTTCTCCAGGTGACCATTCCTTGACAAGCAGATCCGCTCAGGCTGGAAGACCTAAAGCAAGGAATTCTCAACCTGGGTCCAGAGACACCTATGTATCCACAGATGTGCTTCAAGTGGTCCAGGAACACCATAGCATATATATACAGATATATATATATATATCTGTATATATATATATGTGTATATATATATATATACACACATATACACACAGATATATATATGATGTACTTTTCTTACTTTTAACATTTTATTTGTGTATAGGTGTGTATGTGTGCAATGTACATGTCAACATATATACGTGTACATATAGGCATGTGAATGCACATGTATTCATTCTCATATGTACTGTTTTCTGATATGAAGAAAGCATAAAATGTCTAAATACAATTTTGTATATTCATGTTTGCATGCAACTGTCCTTTAATATTCACAGGGGACTGGCTCTAGAATTCCCTCAGGTAATAAAACCCATAGATGCTCAAATCCGTTATATAAAATGATATAGTATTTGCACACATCCTCCTACATACTTTAAACCATCTGTAGAAGACATATAATCCCAAAATAATGTAAATACTATGTAAGTAGTTGTTATACTATATTGTATAGGGAATCAAGATAGGAAGAAAAGTCTGTACGTGTTCAGTTCAGATGCATATTTTCCCCCAAACACGTTCAATTCAGGGTTGGTTAAGGCCAGGGAAAAGAAACTCAAGGACATGGAGGGCATGCACATGTGTATCATGAATGAGGAAAAATGCCGGTTGTTCATCTCTCTCCACAGCTTCTTTTCCTTCTCTCCCATCTCAGAGGCTACTACCAACTACAAGTTGATGGGGATCCTTGTAACCCATGCTTCTAAACTTTTGCTACATCTATAAGCATCCATAAAAAATACACTATTGTTTTGTGGATTTTTAAAAGTTTACATAAGTGCCATTGTGTAGTATATCTGCAGTTTGCCTTTTTTAACTCAACATTCTGAGATTTATCTATATAGATATATATCTTGGTTTATTCATTTGTAACCACTGTATAGTGTTCCATGGTGTGACTTTTGATTTATTTCTCCATTGTTCCACTGGTGAATATTTAGGTTGTTTTTTCCTTCTTAAGAAATTCCTGAAAGCACATTCCTATATCAGTCTTGCTGTGCATGTGTGCAAGAGTATGCAGTATGAGCTTAGATGGTGACTTGCTGGTGCAATGCAGCCTTGCCATACAAGCCAAAATGCTCTCCCAAGTACTTGTACCAGAATCCACCAGCAGCATCTGAAAGTTCTCATTGCTCTACCTTCTTGTCAACTCTTGATGCTAATGCCTTTCCATGTTTGCCAATCTGATAGATGTGAAATGGTATCTCATCATTGCCTTAAGCTGTTGTGCTGCTGTAACTACCAGTGAGGTCAAGCATCTTTTCTGCTTATTGGCTGTTTGGATCACCTCTTTTGAACTCTCTTCATATACCTCCCCATCTTACCTGACGTTTATCTTTTCCACATCAACTTAAAATTTTTAAAATACCTGATGCACCAATTGGTTTGTTATATCTTATAACACTTTTCCTAGTCTACTACTTACTTTTAATTGTTCGGATGCCTTTGTGAATATAGAATATTTTAATGTATCAGTCCCTCCCTTTTTGTATTACCTTCTTTTACCATTTTGTTTAACAAATTCTTCCCATTCTCAATGTCATAAAGGTATGCTGCTCTATTTTTTTCTAAAAGTTTTATATACTCAGGTCTTTTAACCCTATCTGGAATTTATTGCTGTGTTATATGGGATGAGAATCTAATTGTTTCTCCATGTGGAGAGTTGGTTCTCCTAGCACCATGCATTAAGTGGTCCATCTTTTCCCGTCCATGTGTAATTCTCCTGCTCACACATACAGGTTCCCCAACATGTTTAGTGGAGTCCATTCCACTGACAGGATGGACCATCACTAGGCCAGTGCTGAACTGCTAGGATTGCCATAGCTTCCCTTCTTGCTCTTCCTTTTCAGACTCATCTGAGGTATTCTTGGATATGAATTCTGAAGTTCCTGTGTGGATTTCATATTCCACATGTAATCCATTTGGGTCTTAAACAGAATTACACTGAATTAACAGATTAATCTGGGAGCAACTATGATATTTAATCCTTCCATATACGAACATAATGCATCTCTGCATTTATTCACCTTTTTTTTCCCCCCTCAATCTTTCCTTTAAATGTTTTGTAATTTTCAGGGGCTGGGAATGTAGTTGAGTGTTAGAGTGCATGCCTAGCATGGACAAGGCTCTGAGTTTGAACACTAGCACCATTAAAATTTAAAAAAATTTTTTTCAATTAAATTTTCTCCATAAGCCTCCCTTTCTTTTATATTTATTCCTATCTTATAGTTTTTATACTAAAATTAATTATAATTTGTTTTATCTTTTCAGATAGATATCACTGTTGTATAGGTAGTTAGTATTAATCTAGTAGCACACTGGACTTTCCTTTTAGTCTAATAGTTAACCTTTAAATTTCATTGGATTACCCAAGTTGTTTAGTTGTGTGAACTGTCAGTTTGAATCTTCCAAATTTTTATTCCTTTTATTTTCCTTTTTGGCATTATCTGGAATGCAGACTAGAGGGGGCAAAGGGTGGCTAGCTTTTATTATTCCTGATGACACATATTTTTTAATGGAAAGGATCCAGAGACTGTATCAGATCCTGAAAAAGAGCTATGATTCCAAAAAAGTGAATAACCACTTATCTAAATTACCTTTGAACTATGTTAGATAAACTGAATCAGGTTATCAGTTGTGTGAAATAAAGTAAAACAGTCAAGCAAGAACTCAGAGCACCAGTCATGGAGGGAAAACCGAGCTGTGGTTCAGGCAGGTATAGAGCATAATACTAATTGCTCATCAAGGATTTGGAGAGTCACACAAAGGAGATCTCAGACCTGAGAATACAGCAAGAGACAGAGCAAGAGCGCAATTGTCAGGGGTGACACACGCTTACTGTGTGAATAAAAACAGCTTCCCTCCCTTGCTTCACCCCCATTTACTCATCTATAAATCAAAGGTAATAACATCTACATCTTATTTATGAGTCACAAATTCTCCTGGTTGAAAAAAGGCAATAAGCTTTTTAAAGAGTTCTTATTGAGTGGGTAGAGGTTGGAAAGCTCCAGGCCTTTTCCACATTAGCAGTGCACTTAGAGGTGGGGACAGAAAGCCGGTTTGGGAATAAAGAGTAATAGGCCTTCCTTGAGTAATCATGCCCAGGCCTTTGAGACAGCTACTATCCCTAACAAAGTAATCCTTCAGTTTGTGAATGTCCCAGTGACCCCGCCAACACCATGACTGCCGACCAAGTTGAGTGATCAGGCTGTGTAGAGTTCACCCTGGCTACACTGAGCAGAGCTGGGGACACCCTCAGAGACACCCTGGAATGTTCTGAATCCAGGGTTACATACAGGGGGAAACTTCTCACCCCCAGGCAAAATCAGGAGAGCAGACTTTATGAGAAAGCAACTTAGTCTAACAGTTGAGTTAAAGGCCTTGCCTGATCAGGGAGGGGCTGAAGAGTTTTATTTCTGGGGACAGAAATTTCAAGAGAAGAGTTGACTGTACCTCTTTGCCTATCTCTTGCAATATCCAAGAAGTTATGGTTCAACTTCTCCTCCGCTCTGTTCTTTTAACTATAGGAACCTAAAACCCAAGCACTTTGTAGTTTACCATGCAGTTTAAGAGTCACTTTTAGCTGAAGACAAATTGCCAGGCCACCTGGGCAGAGCAGTGAAGTGTGGCAGGAGCCAGGGAGCCTTTAAGCAAACAGGAGGAGTGCCTTCTACAGTCTGGACAATCAGCCAGGGAGATTTGAAAGCTACAGAAACAGTGCTACCCAAAGGCAAAATCTTATATCACAGAATGTTTGAGGAGACTTGAGGGGGTCACAAAATTTTTTTTTAAAGACATACAAAAGACATGAGTATGTTCTTTCAGATAAACTCAACCACTGTGTGAAGTTAACTTCAAAAGGCAGAATCTACCTGTCCAGGAGGTCTTACACCCTACACCAGCAGTATCAACATCTGATTTGAGTTGCAGAAGAAACGTTAGATCAGGGCTGCACCACACTTTGCTGGTTTCTGTCATGGATAATGATGAAACTAAATTTAACACTGCCTGGCACTAGGGTTTGAGTTATGAGGCGGTGCTTCCTTGTCATTTCACTTGCTCCTCTCAGTGTGTAGTTTGTAGATTTGTAAACTGCACTGAGTGGTCCCCTGGTGGGACTGCACACTTCAGCCTGCTGAGGTCCTCCACGGGCCATAAATCCGGATCAACCCACCCCATCAGCCTTCTGTGGGGTTACAACAGGAAAAAAGGGGTCTGCCTTGGCAGTCCTTCCGAGCTATGCAGCTTTCCTGCCCAAGGCTCAGTTCTTCTTACTAGATGAAGATAGTGATAGCCCGAGGCTGTGGGCGAGGGTGCTTCTGCCTCCCTGAACCATAGCTTCCAAACACCGGGTCTTCCAAACAACATTGGATCGTCCCAACAACCGCAAGCAAGTATGCATTGTCACCATCCCTAGGCATGCTCAAGTCAGGGAAATGACTTCCCTAAGGTCACACGGCTAGTATGTAGACAGCTAACAAAAACAAAGCACACTCTCTAGGCTTAGAAAGGTTTAACGGTAGCCCCCCAACTCTGCCTCCAGCCCCTGGGTCCTACACTGCCCTGAGAGCCTTCCTGAAAGGGACTTGCCTCTGGACGCCGGTACCAGGACACCCTGCCTCCCAGAAGCCGCTAACACGGGGAAAACGAGTCCGAGACGCCCAGCCACGCGCATGTCACCTACCGAGCTGCTGGCCTCCCAAGCGCGCGCACCGGGCCCAGAGTCCCGCGTCGCCCGTCGAGGGCAGGGGGGCCGCGTGGAGGAATTAGGACCATGAAGAGATAACTGGGTGAACAATGGGGACAGCATCGGTGAGCGGAGCGCGACGCTCCAGAGAGCTCCCTAGTGCCGCGCTGACAGGCAGGTGTCCGTGCCGGGCCCGCACCCGAGGCCACACTTCCGAGCGCCAGAGCTGGGCGGCAGTGCCAGGGGTCCCACGTCCAGCTCGTCTGGGATGCGTAAGTAGCCTACCCGCGCCAACTGGTCCTCTCCGCTGGGTGTCCCACGCGCCGCACTCCCAGGAGACTCCCCGCGGGGTGCCTCCACCGCCCCACTAACGCGCTGGCCAAGCCGTCCCGGACGCCTTCCCACGCGGCGCCGCAGGTCGGGCTGGCGACAGAGGCGCCCCCTCGCGCGTGCCCGCCGGCCGCCGGGAAAGTTTTCGGCGCGCTGGGTTGACCGCACTCACCTGGCCTAAGTTGAGGTAGCCGTGCGCAGCGGCCACGCGGTCCGCGGCGGCCGGGCCGCCCAGCACTTGCACTGCCCAGTGGTTGGTGTAGACGGGACGCGGCGGCGGCGGCGCGGAGCAGGCGGCGGGCAGCGCGAGCAGCAACAGCCAGCGCCAGGGGCGCGGCGCGAGCTGCCGGAGCCCGGGCCCGCCGGCGCCCCTTGCGCCCCCTGCGCCCGCAGCGGCGGCGGTGGCGGCGGCCCGGGGCGGCGGCCGGGGCCCGGGCGCAGGCGGCGCGCGCGGAGGCATGGCAGCGGCAGGCTCGCGCGGCGCCCGAGCGGCGAGTGCGCCGGGGGGTGGGGTGCCGCCTTTTAAAGCCGCTCCACGCCGGGGAAGCGCCGCCGCCGCCGCCGCCGCCGCGGGCGGGAGCGAGGGAGGAGGAGGAGGCCGCGGCGCGTTCCCGCCCGCGCGGCCCGGTGGCGCCCCTGGGCCCTCGCTAGTTCGGCGGGGCTCCGGAGCCCGCGACCAGCCCGGGGGCTGGGCGCAGAGGAGGCCCGAAACGCCCCCCACCGGGGGAACTTCTCCGAAGACTTTTGGGGCTCTTGGCACACAGGTCTGCCCTGAGCGAGAGCCTTGTCCCTGAGGTCTGTTAAGAACCCGAGGGTCTTTGGGCATCTCAGGTGAGTTCTCCCATTCCCCAGAGGAGTTGGTTTCCGCTGATGCCTTCCCACTGATCGCGCACCTGGAGGCTGAACTCATCCTGCTGTGGTTCCCCTAGGCCAGGGCAGCCTTGCCCGCCTTAGCTTGCAATGTGCAGGGTCCTAGGGAAAAAAATCTAGGAAAGAGCTGAGAGTGTTCCAGGACCGGGCCTGATTGAAGTGGCGCATTATATGGGGCAAAGGCGTGAGGGCAATTAGCTGCATTTAACTAGTTTATGGAACTCACCTGGAGAGGCAGACTGTGCTGGTGAATCCCCAGACTGACCACGGAGCATTTGTGTGATCTTGGGCAAGTTATTTTCCTTGCTGAGTAGGCACTCCATCTGCAAAATAGTGGTAGCTGTAGTTCCTAACCCATATGGCTGTTTGAGGATGGCATCAGCTCTTGCCATGCAATCAGCTGTGATAAACATTTTGTTTTGATGAGCCCAGGGCCTGCCACCATGTAACAGGTAGTCCCTAGATTGTGTATACTCAAAGCACCCACTGAGCTGGGACCAGTCAGTGGGAAAGTGAGTTGAATCATCCTTACCCTGCTGCCTGGAGCAGCCTGATATCCAGTAGATAATTATTTGGAGTACCCTGGAGAATTATGGAAGTGTTCGAACCAAAACAAGGAATGATGAGAGGTGAGGATGTCTGCAAGATCTCTTATTCCTCCCAGGACCCATTGGTCCCAATTGACTCCATACAGAAAGCAAACTTTCAGCCTGATTAATACAGGAGGGGAAACAAAACAAAATCAAAAAAGGCAGAAAAGGCCTTGAGGTGGGAAAGAAACTGCTTATCTAATGCTCAGATTCCAGGAGCAGTCTCTGGTTATATAGTGCTATGCATAATTCACTTGCTTGAGTCTGTGGCTTGGCAGATGGAGGTAGTGTACCAGGGGCAAGAGAGGGTAGGGAGAGGGCAGGATCTGCAGAGATGGCTACCTGAGGGCCTTTCCAGCCTCCCTTTCAGGAGTCCTTGGGTTTCGTAACCCACATGATTCATCCTTTCTGCAGGCGTGAGTCACCCTAATGGAGGTGGGAGAACAGGAGGCGTGGTGGGAGGCCCAACCCGGACAAGACATATCCATGTTCACAAGGGCCCCTTGAAACCTGAGGATCCGTTTCCCACATGGCCTTCCCTTTTCTGCACCAGATACACCTTGCTCTCCCCTGGCCAAGCTGGGTCCGTTCCGCAGGGAGTCACTCCAGACCTGCCCACGCTGCAGAATATAGGCCCCTTGTGTCACTACCTGGTTGCTTAGTGAATACTGCCCATTGGAAAGACACAAAGCCCTAACACAAACTGGCCAGTGCTAGAGGAGAAGGCCACACCTGTTGGGCAGAAACAATACTCAGAACCCTCAGCTTGGCCTATCTTTGCTCAATATTGCCCTGACTGCCCAGCCTGCTGGCCCACAGAGAAGGGACACTGGACTGAATCAGAGGTAGAATTAGAGGCCTTTCTCTGTCTTTCTCCAGCAGTCCCTCCTAGCCACATGTGTCACTGTGGCCATTGTTGGCCAGCCCTGTCTCTTGGACTTATCCTACTCCTGTGTTGTACTTCAAGTGTGTGGTCTGCTTCAAGGATATTGCACACTGTGCATAATCTAAGTAATTATGAAGCAATTCATGTCTCTCAAGAGAGTATCCCCATGAGAACAGTGATTTTGACAGGAAGAGATAGGGTTTTTCCATAATAATTTGGTAGATTAAGGGATTCAGCCTACTGAACTGAGAGGAGACTAAAATGCCTCTGAATTTTTATTTGGAGGGATCTGAATTTATTTTATCAACGTCTGATCTTTTGGGGGCTAAACTTTCCATTTGTCATGGAAGTACCTGGGCTATAGCTTGGCTTCAAAATTGTAGGAAGACCAGCTTCCCAAAATGAACATCCTAAATCAAATCACCTACTCTGAGTTTCCTATTGATTTACACAGTGACAGGATTAACTCAATCATAGGAGAACCAACCCTTTGCATTGTGATAAGATCTGTAATAAAACTTGGCTGGTCCTCCTGCAGGGAGGGGATTTATTACTCACTTGAGCTCCCGCTCTCCAGATGGCCCTGGCCATCCCATTCAGCTCCAGGGCCAGGGGAGCCTACTGCCTTCCTAGGTTGAGGTTGGCCAGCCTGGGAAGGAACAGACACAGACCAGAAAGGTGACTGGAGCCTAGCTTTTATTTCAGAAAATGTTTATAGAGAGATGTGATACTTATACAGCATCTTCCCAAACCAGAAGAAGGTAGGAATCTTCACCAGGAGTGTTAAAATTGTGTTCTGGTGCCCATGGCTGACCCTTTTACAGAAATTATAGGATTGCCCAGTCTGGGTCCAGCATCATCCATTCAACCAAAACCAGTGGAGAGCAGAAGACTTTGCTCTACCTCATGGGGATGTTTTGAAACAGAATTTGATTCAGAATTACCTCCATTTAGGCACTAGACAGTTGACTGAAAAATTGCAGTGTGGGGAATGTGCTAGGTTCAGTGGCCATGGTGGTATCTCCCAAAGAATGTGTGATGGGCATCACCTTCAGGACACCAGCGAAGAGCTTGCAGTCTTCTTGCCAGAGAAGTCTTGCACCAGGCTTCTTACTTGTGTGCAGCCTCAGGTGAGTTGCTTCAGTTTTCTCTGCTGTAAAATGACAATGATGTTGCCATCCCTGTGCAGGGGCACTGTGAGGATGATAGGAGCTGACTGACGCAGAGTCCCTCACCCAGAACTCGGTGCCAGCAAGCACTTCGTAAATGGGAGCAACAGTGACCACTGCCCCAGCTGGGCATCAGGAACTCCCCTGTGGGACAGAGAGGCTGGGGCTTCGTGCTGTGTCCCTCTGCATTGCTCACAGGCACCTATCTACATGTACTGTCTTCCATCATGCCACTTCTCAGCGTTTCACATCCTGAAACCCAGAAACATCTTTCAGTTAGTGTTTTCCTTTAACCACTGGTTGGGACTGAAATTGGGTTCTCCAGGGAGGGTTTGTGTTTGCTTCTGCCAGTGTTGTGGTGGCACCAGCTCTCGGGACTCCTTGGGGACCACTTGGGTAGTACGACTTCAGACTGAGAATCAGCTTAGGGTTCCAATGATTGGTGTAGGGATTCCCTCCCTAATTTTCTCCCCTTCCTCCAGGGCAAAGGAGGAGACCAGACAGTTCCTTGCCATCCCTCTCTATGTAGTGGGTTTATTTCTTTTTCTTCTACACTGAGAGTGTAGCCTTTCATTGTCCCAGCTTTATTGAAGTCTCCTGTGACACTTCCCATTCTTGGACATTTTTTTCTTTCTTGGTGATACATTAAATAATGATGTACTTTCCAATCAAGAGTATCTCAAATTTGATAACATAGTATCAATGCCTTCAAGATATATCCCAGTAAAGATACCTATTTAACTCTCTCAAATATATTTGCTTTTTTTTTTTTTAACCCTTGTGGCAATGATCATCCTACAGAAAAGATACAAGGACTACCGCACACTCCTTTCTGGGGGAAGATGTGACCATGAGGGGTGCAGAGGGCATGGAGCAGCTTTCACCCCACTCTATGCCTCTCCAGTTAGACTCTCCCTTTATGTCTAGATCCTACTTATCTCTAAAAAGAGACTGTAAAACTGCTTTTTCTGACAAACAGTTATCCTGGATCTAGCAATTATGTATCTCAGCATTCTTTTCATAAACTCCCATGTAGAAATTTAGTGTCAAACAGGTAATTTAGGGGCAAAAAGCTGAAATTCCCTGAGGAGCTCTTCCTCAACAAGAATGAAAACTTTGCAATGTATCTGATTTCCTTTTTTGCCTTGACTTCCAGGATGCTCCAGGCCATGTGTGACAGAAAATCACAAGTGTTTATTTCCTCCCTCTTGTAACAGTTAGGAGGACTTGGGTTACAAAATACTAGAATGCTCAACTAAAAGGAACATGAACAATAAGTACAACTCATTGTTTCACAAACAGGAATTTGGTGGTACATGGCTCTAGAGTTGTCAGTTCAGCAGTTCAGAGATCCCAGGACTTGAGATGGCTTTTATATACTTTGCCTAGCTTTCTCCTTCTGTTCCTAGATGACTGCTGCAGATTAAAGCATCATGTCCTCTCAAGACAGACCCAGTGGAAGAAAGAGAAGAAGTGGCCTCCTTTCTCTTGAATGTCTCTCATCTCCTTAGCAAAGAAACACCCAGAACCCCCGACCATTTCCTCTCAGGCTCCACTGACCAGAATTTGGTCGTAGACCCTCCTTCTGCAGTCAAGTAATGATTGCACTGTGCCCAGGGTTACCCAGGTTGCTTTGAATCAGTTTTGCTTTTCTTCTAGGGAAACATTAACCTGAGCATTTTACTGCTCTAAATGGCACAAAACCAGGATTCTGTTAGCAAGAGGCAGTTCCAGGAGGGCTGCTGGCGGGTCCCCTGTGGGTCTGCCACCTCCCCTTCTCTGCTTCTATTGTATTGCTTTCATATAGATTCTGATAGGCATACAGCAGACTTCGATCAAATATTTATTGAAAGGAAGGAAGGGAGAGAAGAAGGCAGTGAGGAAGTGTGGAAGGAAAGAAGAACAAAGGAAGTGGGTAATGACTTAAAGGGGGAAGGGGAGGAAGTCTCAAGTCTTATTTGGAATGAATACATTCCATAAATTAAACAACAACACAAATCAGCCTCAAGCAGCTGCAGCTTGATCTCCCCACTTCCCCCAGCCTCATGCCAAGCTGAGCCCAGGATTGCAGTTGCACTTCACTCCCGTCCAGCAGCAGAAGATGCCTCTTTCTCCTATAAGAAGACATTCCTTGACTTCAGAATGGGTTTTGAGTTCATTGCCTAAGTGCTTTTCCCAAGTGAGAGTAATTTAGAAACTTGAGCTCCCTCCCTAGTCAGGGCAAGTGGAGTGAGGCAGAAGAAGAGTGGGAGTGGGGGATCTGCCATCAGAAGCAAGAGCTAGGAGCTGGAAACATTCCTTTCTACAAAAGAATGGTTTTGACAAGCTGGGTGTATGGATAGATAAGGGGAAGAGCTCGTCACAGAGGAACTGCCGAGATGCAGAGTAAATGAAGTGAATGAGTGGGTGGGGCTGGGCAAGCGCCTGCTAAAGGGGTAGTTCCTGCAGCTCCCATAGCTTCCCTCTTTCCTTCAGGAGACAAAGACCAGAAGGCATGAACACCTCACTGCTTCATCTCCTGCCCTCTCTCTGAAGTTGCCCCTCCCTTGGTGACCCTGGTCCCCCAAGAATCCCACCCTCTGTAGGATCTTGGTCTGGCAATTACCCACACTCCTGGCCCTTTGATTTTTTTCCTTTCTCTGGATCCTTCTCCTCAGCTGCAAAGCTTCCCCACCCCAAGAAGACTTCCTACCCACCCTGCAGCCCTTCATACCTCCCCCACATTGCTCTGCTCTTCCTGCCTTCACCCCTGGGGTTCCTGGAAAGGTTGCATCCCGTCACTCCTCATTCAGGACTGACCTGTGTCCAGCTCTCCATCCACCCCCACCCCCACCTGTATGACTGAACACAGGTGGCAAAGAAACAAAACCACCCTGACCTGGTCTCACTTGATGCTGGTCATTATACACCCCCAGCAGTCACACTGAAGTCCAGTTCTTCTCAAAGGCTGTTTCAGTTCCCCCCTTCCACTCTCACTCTTGGCTGACAACCTTACTTCCTTTTTTACCTCTCTCAAGGGCACCATCCTCCTCCACCTGCACCTGCCAAGGACTCTGCCTTCCCAGCACTGCTGTACGTGGCAGTGTGTCCTCATCCTAGTAAGGACCTCTCCCCCCATCATGTGCCAGATCCCAACCCCTTCCCAGCCCAGGATGCACCTTTGTATCACCCCTTCTCCTGCTAAACGATATCCAGGCACTTACAAATATGCTGGTATTGCATCTATATTTTTAAAAGCCCCAACGTTCTCTCCAGCTACCTTCCCATTTCTGTTCTTCCCTCTAGAGCAAACCAAAATTCCTCAAAAAAGTTGTCTTCACCCACTTGTTAGTGTCTCTCCTTCTCTCCACTGAAACCTGCCCCCATCCAGCCTTCCCCTTATTGCAACCCACAGGACCCTCCGTAGTATCACCAGGAACCTCCACAGTGCTGAATCCAGTGGTGGGTTCTCAGTCCTCATCCTAGGAGAACTTCCACAGCATTTGACACAGCTGAGCACCTCTTGTCCTGGAAGCCTGGTCCTCATGTGACTTCCAGCACCCCTCTCTGTCCTGTCCCCACTCTCCTGGTTCTCCTCCTACCTCAGTTGCCACCCCTCCTCAGGCTCCATGGCCTGCCCCCGGCTGCCCCAAACCCCAGTTCTTGGACTCTTTTTTTCCCTTTATCCTTCCTCTCCTGATGCTCTCAGCTGTTCTCAGCGTCAGGTACCTGTTACACGTGGGTGGCTCCCAAGGTGCTTCACTAGTTTGGATCTCACTCCTGAACTCCGACAGCCAACAACCTCTCAACTGGGCTGTCTAAGGCATGTCATGAACACTGGACTCCTGTTCTTCCCCTGCCCTCCTCCCCAAACCCCCCCACTATGGTTTGGATGTGGTTTGAGTGTGTCTCTCAAAGGTCCATGTGTTGAAATTTAATCCCCATTGTGTAGTGTTAAGAGGGTGAAAACAACCTAACTATGGTGTTTAGAGGTGGGGCCTTTGGAAGGTTATTAGAATTAGGTAAGGTCATCAGGGTGGAGCCCCCATGATGGAATCCTGCTGACTTTTTAAGAAGAGGAAAACAGACACACCTTGTGCTCTTTCTCACTATGGGATGCCCTGCATCACCTTGGGACTCTGCCAGGAAAAAGACCGTCACCTGATGTGGCCTCTTGACCTTGCACCTCAGGAACCATCAGTCAAAATAAACCTCTTTTCTTCATAAAGTCACCAAACCATGGGTATTTTGTTATGGTAAAGTAAGACAGACTAACAGACACCCTTTGTCCTGTCCCCAGTCTTTCCCATCACAGTAAATGTGATCTCCATCCTTCCATCACTCAGGCCAAAGCCTAAGGTCATCTTTGGCTCTGCCCCCTACACCCATGTCTATGCTTTCAGTGAATCATTTGTTTTTACATTCAAAATCCATTCAGAGTCTGACTGCTTTTCCCCGTGCCCACTGCTACCACCTGGGCCAAGTTACTTCACCTGTCAGTGCAACTTCATAGCCTTCTTTTCTGCCTTGCCCTCTTTATTCAATCCTCAACACACAGGATCATGTGCAACAGAAGTCAGATCAAGTCTATCTTTGGCTCGAAAGTTCTTCCACCACTTCCAGTCTCACACAGAGAAAAATTCAGCCCTTACAATGCCCCAGAGTTCCAACATGGTGTACATCCCCCACCACACATCATGCACACACAATGGAGAAAATTGAACTGGATGGTCAAGGCTTCCTGGAGGAAGTGACTTTTAAGCTGAGCTTGAAGAAATAAACAGGAAATAGCTAGATAAGTGGTCCATTAATCAGGTCCAAGTAAGAAAACAGAAACCATACTAAATATTTATGGTGGGGGAAAATCGTTGACTTGGGTGATGTAGAAGCAACCCAAGCACAGTCTCTTCCACTCCTGATTAGAGGTGCTCAGTCAGAGTGCCTGGCAGCAGGACCAGCATGTGCAAAGGCTCTGAGGCAGGAGGAAACTTGGTGTGGTGGAAGGGCTAGAGGGGAGGCAGAGGGGCAGGGGCATTGAAAATGAAGGGAGGGTGGTGGGAGAGGAGATGAGGAGTTGTCAGAGGACAGGATGTTACAGCTTTGTCAGCCTTGGCAAGAATTTAAACTCCATACTGAGAGGAATAGAAAGCAGAGAAGGGGCTCTCGTGTGCACCAGCCAGCCAGGCCTCTGTGACTCTCAAACCTGAATCTTCAGCTTTACTTTGTTTTGAAGGCTACACTTTGGTTCCCACAGTTAGCTCTTTACACAATATCTCCACTGTCTCTAGCCCCTCAAGCCCAGAACGACCTGTCCAACTCCTCACTCCCACCCAGAGGGTTCCCTGTAGCATTCACAGAAGTGTCATTGACTCTGTGACCTGGCGTGTTCTCTGCCTGACTCTGCCTCTCTCACCAGTCCCCTCCTGTCCCAGCCCAGGTCCTCCTCAGGCACACCCAGCTCTGATGACTTCCCAGGTAGTCTCTGGCTCCAGGCCCTGCCCCTCAGCCTCTGTCCCAGCTGTCCCCAGAGCCTTGTTTCCAGGCACTCCCGTGGGCCTACTTAGACCATCACAGAATCTTCCCAGCCAACAGGGTGGAGACAAGACTCAGGGGCAGGCCGACACTGTCTTTCTTGCTCTTCCTGCCCCACCATAGGGCCAATGGCTGATCCCAGACAGACTGGCCATTCAGGCCCAGCTGCCTTGGCTTTCGCCATTTCCTCTCTGGGCAGGCCTTTCTCTGCTCCTCTCCTGCACGCTCACATTCCTCCTGGCAGGCCCATGCCACAAGTCACCTCTGGGAAAGTTTCTCAGCCACAACCCCCCTCCCACGCCCTGACTCTCCTGTTGTCCCAGGCAGAATGGCTTTCCCTGCCATATTGCCTTATATTTTGGGACCCAACTGCCATGGGTAGCCAGAGAATCTTTTATACCAGCTCAGGGCCTGGCTCATGGTGGAGTCTCAGCAGGTGATTTCCATCTTGAGGGGGGTCCCTGCACTTGAGGAGGGTCCGATTCCCTCACTATAAGATCAGCCTCAGACCCAGTGATCTCGCTCCACCCCTGTTCAAACAAGGCAGAACCTCTGATCTAGTATTTTACTACAGCAGCCTCTTCTAGGTCCTAGTCTCTCCCTCCCCTGGGCTGAGGTGTCCAGGCAGACTGCTCGGCAGTGGGACCTGTATGAGAAAAGGCCCTGAGGCAGGAGGAAGCAGGTGTGGTAGGAAGCAGGAGGGGAGGCAGAGGAAGGGCTGTGATAGTGAAGGGAGGGAAGGTGGTGGGGAGATTGGCAAGGATGGTGTCAGGAGGAGGGCTGTGAAAGGAATCCAGCAGGTTTTCAAAAATCTATTAGAGCCCTGGGTTTTTCCTAGAAATGTGACAACCAACTTTAAATCCTGAACGTCACTTCCTCCAGGTTATCTTTCCCTCAATATTGGTCACAATGCTTTTCCTTAAAGAGTCAAGAACAGAAGATCTGCTCGTAGGTACCAGGGAGCCAACAGCAGCCTCTAGGGACACAGTCCAAGCTCAGGAAGGCTGTGACTCTGGGTCTCAGTATGTACTGAACACCCCTGTGCCCAGGATGGCTTCCAGGCACCAAGCAGGTGCTGTGGGAGAGCAAAGGGGTTTGAGGACAAGGTCAATACATTAAGTGAGATAAGGGACCATTAAGGGACCATAGGATGAGAGAATCCCAGGGACCCAGGTGTCCAAGAAACAAGGCACAGAGGCAGGTGTGTCCCTTCACAGGTGCTGCAGGGATTTTCTGCAGATTTTAGCTTGACTTCCTGCAGGATGAAATTTGGTGTGGGCCTCACTTGACTGAGTGTGGAATCCAGCCCATCGCTTGCTGGCTGTGTGACCTGGAGCAGGGCACCAACCTTCCCTGCCTCAGTCTCCTCTACTGCAGGTGAGACTGACAGTGGAGAGTGAGCGAGCTGGTCTTGCAGAACAAGGCTGGCAGCAAACCTCACAGGTGTACATCTTTGGCTTGGCAGATGCTGGCAGGAGTTGTCGTGACAGCCGGAGCCTGAACCCTGTGACAGGTGGATTGGGGCAGTGGGAAGGGGCAGCTATGCTGAGTTATATTTAGACCTCCCTAAAATGTCTGTGATTTCTGTTATCTTGCTTGCATCCATGTGGTGAATTTAGGGCTTCCAAAAATCCTCTTGAGGCTTTTTATATATTCCTCACCATTTATAGCCTAAACTCTCCAAACCCCCAACCCAGACAAAATCATTTCTGCTGTATATTTTTCCTAAGTCAAACTCACAAGCAGTGGAGGGGAATCAGTTGCATGTGTGCACCCTCTGGCCCCCACCCCAACCAACCCCTCAGTGTTGACCCATCAGGAGTGACACCTAGGAAGTCCTTTACCCTTTGCAGTTTCAGCCAGATTGAACCTAGGGGTCACCTGCCACAGTGCCCATTTGCTCCCACTGGTAGGACTCCCCATAATACTGTTGACTCCTGCCATCTTATTCTATGTTCCAAAGATTAAAAATTCAGTAACTAAACAACATTTCCGTGGCTTAAATTATTTTGTGTCTTTGCTGGATTAGGGCCAATTCCTTTGTTGTTCTTTTTCATTCTCCTTCTGAGCCCTTTCTTCTTCCATCCTGTAAAACTGATCTTTCATTAGAAATAAGCTAAACGGATCAGCATGGTCCCTCCTGAGCACTGGCTAATCACAGGTCACAGGTGGTCACCATCATTAAGAAGACTGCCTAATTCAGTCCTCAGCTTTGATAGACGGAAGTCTGGAACCTTTTCACTCATACTTCTCGGGTTGAAGCCTGCTAAGGACTTCTACAGAGTCCAGCAAGACAATAAGACAACTTGATGAGAAGTGACACTCAAGTCCTGGCACAGCAAGATTGCCCAGGCAGGAATATGAGAGAAGAATAGCACTGTGGTTAGTGCAGAGATTCTAGGACTAACCATCTAGGTTCTCATCCTAGCTCTGCCTCTTCCTAGCTGTGTGACCTCAGGTGAGTCAGTTAACCTCTCTGGGCATCAGTTTCTAAATGGGTATAGTATTTGTGTCCACCTAAAATAAAAGAGTGTAAAGTGCTCTGACTTGTGCCTGGCATTTAGACAACATTATGTAAGAGGCATTATCATAGGTCCAGAGTTTGGCAATATCAAATGCTACTTGTAACCTAGATAGTTCTAGAAGTATATGTGTGTCTGTAGCTTGGTTAGCAGAATTGGACATGGGGCTAGCCAGTCCATGGGAAACAGTCCTGCATCTCCCACTTCCACAAAAGACACTCAGACCAACCTCCCTTCTTCCTTCACATTCCAGACTTAGAAGGCTCACATAGCCCAGGGGAATTAGCCCTTTCTTGTATGTGTGAGATTCAAAAAAGAGGGAAACAGGCACCCAAGGGAGAAAGGAGGAAAAAGTGGCAGGGGACAAGGGCCTCGAGTTTACTGAGTCCTCTGCAAGGCTTAGGTGCACACTTGCGTCTCTCTGTTTCTAAAACCATCCTGTGCTGTGCTTCTCATTTCTCTGGTTTGACAGACGGAGTTCTTCCCTACGGGCCCTCCCTAAGGCCTCCCACCTCCTCAATTTTGTTAGGCAACCGTGAAGAGTCTAGTGAGACTGGGGCTTCTACATGGCTGTGAAGGCAGAGGAGGCCAAGGAATGCCTCGAGGTCCCTTTGTTTCCTGCCAAACAAAGAATGAAGGGGTGAAGACAAAGGGGACCTGGAAGGGAGGGGAAACAGAACTCTCCAGCTGGCCTTTCCACAGGCCAGTAGAGATCTGGACAGTCCTATGGGAGTGGCTGGTCATCAGCAACCATCTGCAGTGAACCCATCCAGGACTGTGCTGGTGGAGTGCTCCCTGGGGATCCGCAGACCAAACCAAGGCCCCCTGGAGGAGACAGAAGGAGAGACGCATGGTGCCGGGTCTTTCCAGCTCAGGGACCCCAAGCTGGAAACCACCTGACTGACTGCAGACCTAGGAGGTGCCTTGATTGTCACTCTCCCCAGATTCCTCCCACTAGGGGTCTCAGGAGAGCAAGTCCCTGGGTGGCTGCAAAACCAGTCCTTTGGGATGGAGAATCCACCCGATGCACCAGCTCTCTTGCCACCTTCACCCAAAGGCTGCACCATGGCCTGGTGTGATGAGGAGCATTCTCCAGATGCTATTGGGACCCTTTGTTGCCTCCCTGCTGAAGGACAAATCACTCTATCAAAGGTCCAGGATGTCCTCATTGCCTACCCGCTTCTATATGTTTAGAAGTCAAACCTACTGCCAGTGGCATTCAGGAGTTGAATTATACTGTCCTAAAAAAGAAGAAGAAAAAAAGTCTTCTCTCCAGGGAAGCATTCAGATGCCCAGGAGCTCCACCATCAAATATGAATATTCTCTTAAAAATAAAAATTATGGTGCACTTAAAAAGGAGCATGTTATGTCAGCACTGGTGATAAGACAATTTATTACTGTCGACAAAAAGAAGGCTCTAATGACGTGGTGGAAGCTGGCTCAGCGGGCTGTAAATTATGAGCCATTCTCTCCCTGGCAGGAAGAAATCCTCCTGTCAGTCACTTCACTCTCGCCTTGACAGACCCGCAGGCCGCGAGGAGCAGGCAGAGTCCAGAATTACACGTCCATTACCTGGGAGAGACTCTCGGCTCTGTCGCGCCTGCACAGCCCTGTGCGGACACACACATGCTCCCAGACAACCCAAATCACAACTTTGGGACTTGTGTCCTTTTTGACATGAAAAAATAACAACAACCGTTGGAGGGCTTCTAACAGGCAAAAAAGAACAAGCGGATTTCAGTGGGGAAAGAGCGGGCTTAGAGACAGAAGTCCCGATCAGAACTCCTCGATGGAGGGAGGCTCCCTTGGTCTCTCTGAGCTGCGTTTTCCTCACCTGAAAAATGAACGGGCTGGGCTAAGGCTGAGCCAACAGGTAGTGCCGCTCCCAGAGGCGGTGTGCTGCCCGTGAGGTGGTGAGCTTCCCAGGCTGGAAGGCATTCAAGGAGGGCTGAGGAACACCTATTGCAAAGATTTCCTCCACCCTCCAGGAAACCAAGCTCACAATTTCCAGGGCCAAACTACAGTTCCCCAATTCAGTGAGAACAGTGTCAAATCCCATTCCCATTTGAGACCAAAGCCTGCCCCTGGCAAAGCTGGTAAGTGCCCCATTTCTATTTCTCCAGTGGACTCAATGCCTTCCAAAAGCAACCTGTGCAATTAACCCCCTCCAGTGAGGGCAGGATTCAAAGTGTCGTGTAGAGGTGGGTTTCCTTTGTATCTCTCAGAGAAGCCTGCATGCACCCAAACAGAAAGAGATACCACGAATAAATAATATGAGCACTTGCTAAAGATAAAAATGGCTAAAAGTGTCTACCATATAGGAGTTTTGAATCAAATGCTTTTATTGTAGAAGGATTGAGAAATTAGTTTGGTAGTGCTGCCAGATAAGTGCTAGATACCAGTTAAATTTGAATTTCAGATAAATAATGAAAGTTTTTTTTGTGTGTAAGTATAGCCCACACAGTAATTGGGATATAATTATACTAATAAAATTATATGTAATTTATCCCAGAAGGAAACTAACCTGGTCGCCCTATATTTTTTTGTTTGTTTTTGGGTTTTTTAGATGAGGCCTTGCTATGTTGTCTGGGCTAGTCTCAAACTCATGAACTTTACCACCATGTCTGGTTTGTCCTGTGTTTTTATTTACTAAATCCAGCAACCATAGACAGGGAGTGGGGGGGTGTCAAATGCTCAAATTGGAACTGGGTAGGGAAATGTACCCCTAATATTTTCGAAGTAAGTGACAAGCTAAAGTTTTAGTTTAAAAACATTAGTTGAAGAACATTTTCTGTTGGACATCTAGACACAGATGTAAGAATAAATAAAAATGAAGAAAGACAAAGGGGGAGAGAGATGAAGATTAAGTGAAATGTCTAAAGAGATGCCAACTTCTGGGGCCTTGGGCACCAATATTCATTAGAACAGCAATGGCTCAGAAACCTTGTACATTAGGGAAGTTTTGCTACTATTTTAAGAAGACTTGGGGGATGGACCTAGAACAGAGCCTCTTTGCTTGTCCATTCCTTCTGACCCTGGTCTTAATAGGCTCCATGACTGGGAGGGGCAGAGGCAAGAAGGGCCCACTCCCCAGGACCTGTGAAGGCTCCAGCTGGGAGTGCCACATCATCTGTGTTTGCTCCTTAGCCTTCTCTCTGCCTCTTTCCCTGTTCCCACTGTCCACCTCAGATATCTCAGCCACCTGGATAATCATCCAAATCAGAGGCACCCCCTTCCCAACAATTCTTCCTTTTATTTCATCATTTTCTTTCATATCTGATTGGGTCTTCCTTAAGTTCTCTGTTTTGCATTTCTTCCATTTTCTTGTTGTCTATTCCTGTACCCTGCCAAGTGATTTCCTGATGATCTGCAAGATATTTGTCCCCTGTGGAGGGATCATGAGATCCCTGTGTATAACCCATCATGGATTCCCAGTGTGTCTCCACTTCTACCTTTTGAGAAGAGGTGCCCAGCTTTGTGTGGATCCAGCAGGTAAGAACAGAACAGCTGTTTGCCAGTCCCCACGGCCCATGGCAAGATACACTTAGGGTAGGAGAAATGACCCATGGGTAGCGCCAACACCATGCAGGAGGCCCTTGCCCTTAAGGAGGAGTCCAGCATGGTGGAGGAAATGTCAGCAAGACTGCCTTCAAGTTCACATGTTAGGCTGTTGAGTAGAGGGGGAAAGGACAGGGCAAAGGGCCTACAAAACTGGCTTATCCAACAACCTATTAACTGAAGTTCAACAGTGACATTTCTGCTGAGAAGCTATAGAATAACAACAATATTCATCCCATCAATGGTAAATGTCAAAATTGCTAGGAGTTCCAGAACTATCTGAGTCACTGGTTAAATTGCACCCACAAGAGAGTATTTTTTAAAAACTGTTTTCTAATTATTTAAATTGGTTGTTTGTATCAGCCATACACAGTAGTATGTTAACCAAAAGTTTTGATTAATCAACCCTATCAGGTTGTACCTCCTAGCAGGCTGTACCTACTAGCTTTGGACCCCAAGTTCTTTCTATTCCACATTACTTTGTGCTTTTATTCCCCCAAGAAAAATGATGAATCAAGGAAGAAAAGCTTGTACAGGGCTGTCCCCAGATGAGCACGTTAAAAGACAAAGAGCTATCAAAATGTCACAAACTTTTGCTACTAGCCCATCATCTGAACACTTTTCCAGCTGAGTGCATCTGCAGTGATATTCTCCCCTGACCCAGCTCCATTGTTGAGAGGACACTTCCTGCTAACAGACATTAAGGATACAGACCAACACTGCCTTCTAGTTCAAATGTTAGGAGTTTTTCCCACAGATACAGCCACAGCCCCAAAGGGAAAGGTCCCTTTTGGTCATTAAAACCAAGAAAACTACAATCAGAGTAAGATTGTCAGTGTTGCCAAGAAAGATCACGACTTTGAAAATAACCTGAAAGAGTTAATAAGATGTGTGGTAATGCATTTTAGATATTGTGCTAGTCAGCTTTCTGTTACTGTAAGAAACACCCATGATAATCAACTTATAAAAAGGAAAGGTTTATTTCAGCTCACTGTTTTGAGGGTTATAGTTGGCCTCATTGCTCTTGGCCTGGGGTGAGACAGCATGTTGTGGTTTGGAGTATCTGGTGAAAGAAAGCTGCTCATGTAGTAGACAGGATGCAAAAGGAGAAAAAGGAAGGGGCTGGGATTCCACTTATACATAGTAGTATGCTAATCAAAAGTTTTGACTAATCAACACTTTGTCACAGAGAGCAGTTTGTACCTGACATCTTTGGACCCAGAGTCCAAAAGGATTCCACTATTTCCTTCAAGGGCATACCCCCAATGACCAAAAGCCCTCCAACCGGCCCCATCTCTTAAAGTATCCATCACCTCCCTGTAGCATCATGCTGGGGACCAAGCCTTTAACTCAGGAGGACTTAGGGGACATTCCAGATCCAAATTACAGCAGGTATTTACTTGACTGGATTAAGAAATACTCAGAGAACCAGTAAAGCATTATCTCTGGGTGTGTGTGTGTGAGGGAGTTTCCAAAGGAGACTGACATGTGAGTCAGTGGACTGAGTGGAGAAGATTGTCCTCAGTGTGGGCAGACACCATCTAATTAGCTGGGGACCTGGAAAGAACAAAAAGGAAGAGAAAAGAATTTTTTTTCCCTCTCTTTCCTGGGGTTGGACACTTCTCTTTCTGCCCTGGACATAACTCCAGGCTTTCTGGTCCTGGGCTCCAGGACTTACACCAGAGATCCCCTGAGTTTTCAGGACTTTGGATTTAGACTGAAAATTACACCTTTGGTTTCTTTGGTTCTGAAGTTCGCAGACTTGGTCTGGGCCATGCTACCTGCATCTATCTGAGGGTGCCCAGCTTACAAATATCCTGTTGTGACATTTTAGCTTCCACAACTATCTAAGTCCATTCTCTTAATAAATCTCTTCTCATCACTGTCTGTGTCTCTCTTTCTCTCTCACCATCCTTCCTGCGCGTTCTGTTGGCCTAGAGAATCCTGACTAAGCACTGATAGCCCACATTTTTTGGTCACATGTGAAACATGTAAGTCATCTACCAAATTCTGTCATTGCCCTGAAGCACTAGATTTGATTTAAGGGTCAGCACAATCACTGATGCCGAGATTTGGGCATCCCCCAGTCTGCCCACATTCTCACACAGCATGGCCAGCAGGAGGTTTGTGCCCATGTCTCTGCTATTTCAGAGTGCATGGGACATTGTGCCTGTGATCTGGGCTATTCAGCGTAGTGCACAGAATTTTTTGCTAGGAATGTATGTGAGAAATAATACCAAATAGGAACTTGTTCCCACAGTGGTTGGAAAGGGAGTCCATTTGTACCTGCCAGGCAGAAAAAATCAAGTTGAACAACTCAGTAGAAGGGCTGTCTGTGGGGACTCATCGGCAGTCTATTAGTTATGTACAGGAGAAACAAAAAGGATTCCAAGTCTCTTGCATTAAACTGGACCACCTCCTGTGATGGTCTCACAAGACCAGCACATAAGGGACTCTCCTTGTGACCAGAGGTCATAGCAGGATTCCACCAGAATGGAGGGTCCCAATGGGCAGTTGGCTTTATCCCTACAGATCATACTATTTCACGTATACTTAACCTTTTTCCAGACCTTCTGAACACATTTTACAAAAACAACTTGGCAATTTTGATTCAGAACTCAGATATTTCATTTTTCTTGTAATCTTCCAGCATGCATGTACACACACACTACCATCAAAATAGCACCTCGTGCCCATTGCGAACTTCTCCTTAATTTGGGGGCCATAAGCACTAATGCTTTCATCCTGTGGCAGGGCCACCATCCTGGAACTTGATAACAAATGGATGACCAATGCCGAATACACTCGTCTAGGAAACTGGCTCTTATGATCAACATGTTTTCAAAACAGTCAACATTTTATTTTATTCATTTAAAGCATTTCAAAATGTTTTTCAGAATATGCATGGTAGAAAAGGCATATTTTGAAAAATTCCCTTGCCCCATCCTTAGTCCCAGGGGTCACCTGCCTTATTTTTTTCCAGTGGCTAGCGTCCTGATGCTAAAAGGCATACTTCTATCTTTATCTTGATTTTTTACTTTGGCAGCATCCATTGATTCCTTGCCATGAAACACAAGGCTTTAGCTGACTTACACTATAACCTTTCCTAAATTTTGACAGTTGCATTATTATTTTTGTTTTTCCATTGGTTACCTTTGTAACTTTCAATCTCATGTCCAACTCTCATTTCTTGGTCTATTATTTTCAGATAATACAACAAATTCTCTCCTCTATCCTTAACTTTTCTCTGTCAGAGTGGATAATTTTATATACTGTCTTATGAGCATAAGTCTTTCATGTTGATTCTAAAAATCTAAAATACCAACAAACCCTGTGAACATTCTTGAGACTATAAATATTGTTCCATCAAAGTCTATTGGTATATTAGCTTTTTATTTATTTTCTAGTCATCAACTAAAAGCAATGTGGTGGTGCAATTATTAAGTGCATGTCACATTTTTGTTTCATTTTTATTTAGACATACTGGACATAGACATGAGTCTCTTGTTGTTTTTCTTGATTTTATTTTTTTGTGTTTGTTTTTTGCAGTGCTGGGGATTGAACCCAGGAGCACTCTAGGACTGAGTTTCATCCCTAGTCCTTTTTATTTTTTATTCTGAGACAGGGTCTTGCTGAGTTGCCGAGTCTAGCCTCTAACTTTCAATCCTCCTGCCTCAGCCTCCTGAATCACTGAATCCTGTAAAGGCATGCACCACCACACCCAGCTCATGTTGCTTGAAGCTTTTTTTTATTTTATTTTTTTGGCTGGGCCATAAAAAGTAGCATCAGAAATGGTGCTTTGCAGATAAATTCTCTGCATACTTGTAAATCTAAACCTTTATTTTGTTCACATGCTTTGTTCTGTGTATTAGGATTCTGAGTTTTCAATGCTACTTCCAGAATGTTTTTCTTCTAGTATCCAATGTTCCTGCTAAGATATCCAAGACCAGTATTTTGTTGTTGTTGTTCTTTTGAGGATGATTTTTCTTCTTTTTCCCTGGAAGTTTCTTAGGAATTTTCTTTTTATATTTGATGTTCTGAAAGATTTCGAATCTATATCAAGGTATGATCCTTTTATTCTTCGCCCTACTTGGAACTTGAAGGGTCTTTTGGTTCAGAGATAACTACCTTTCTTCAGTCTGAGAAGCTTTCTTCTGTCATGTCTTTATTCTTATTTTAATTTTGATAAAAGTCGCACAATTGTATAGTCTAAAAACTTAACAGTTCTGCAACTCTAGCAGTGAAATTAGCAGTTGCCTTCCCCACTCCCTAGAAGCCACAACTTCCAATACTTCAGTCTTCTGGTATTTGCCCCTTTATTTCTAATTTGCCTGTTTCAATTCTTACTTATCGATGTTTCAATATAAATATTTGTATATACATATACACACATACCTATGTACATATATATGTGTGTATGTGTATATAAGTATATACACGTGTATATTTATTTCAGGCAATGAACAGTAAGGGTTTAGCTCTCTTATTCCATTCTCAAGCCCTCAAAAACACTTCTTTTCCATCCCATTTTTCTAGCAGAGTGGCATCATCACTTTTAGCTGAGTGCAGTGTCACACACCTGTAATCCCAGCTACTTGGGAGGCTGAGGCAGGAGGATCACAAGTCTGAGGCCAGCCTCAACAATTCAGCAAGACCCTGTCTCAAAATAAAAATTAGAAAGGGTTGAGGAATGTAGTGGTAGTACACCCTGGGTTCAATCCCCACTACTGAAAAAAAACAATGGGAACAAATCCATATTTGGCATTTTTCTTATTATGGCTATGTAGACTCCATCTGAGGTCATGGCAACGTACTGCTGCTACACTCTTACTTTCCTCTCCTTTCATTTGCAATTTTAGAGTAGATGTTAGAGTATTTTCCAATTTTGTCTAATTTTTTGTGTACCTATCACAAATCCTTGCCCAAACTCTGCAACAGAAGAGAGAATCTCTTTCCTGAGAAAGAAACCAGGAGCAAATAAAGAAAAGAGTAGAGACGTTGCATGTCCAAAAGTGTCCAATTGTCCTTATTATATCCTGACAGCATGTTGATAGTTGGCCTAGCAAGCTGGAAATAATTTTCAGTAAGAATGTTGAAAACCTTGCCCTATTATCAATTAGCTTTCAGCATTTCTTTTGGGATGTCAAATGCAGAACTAATTCTAGACCTTTTGTATGTGAACTGTTCTTTCTCTCTGGGAGCTTTAGTGACTTCTTTTGTCCCCATTCTTTTGAAACTTCTCACTGATGGGTTTGGGATGGCTTCCTTTTCATGCATTGTGCTGGGTACTTGGGGAATTTCAGGCCCCCGTCCTTGGTGTCTAGGAAATTTTGTTGAACTCATTCTTTGGTAAATTGTTCCCTTCCATTTTATTTTATTTTTCTCTGTTTTCTAAAGACCTATTATTTAAGCTGTTATACTTTCTATGTAGTCTAATTTTCTTACTTTTTGTCTTCTCTTTTCTGTTTCTTTGTCATAATACTTCTAATTATTGGGAGATTTCCTCTACTTTTTGAGTTTCTACTAAATTTTCATTTCTGCCTTTTAATTTTTAAATTCCAAAATCAGTTTTCAATTCCCAAAATTTAAATTTAAATTCCAAAATTTAGTTTGGTTTTCAAAATGGTCCTTGCCACAACATTCTTTTTTCAGTCTTATAGAGATCCAATAAATATGTAATCATCCACTTTTAAAGCATACAATTTAATATATTTTATATATGTATATATCCCTGAAAACATACCCATACTCATATAATAAGCATATCCATCAACCCAAAATTTTCTTATATTTTTTGTAATCCCCCAGTCTTTTTCTCCTTGCATACCCCATCCCATATTCAGATAACCACTAATTCGCTTTCTGTCCCTGTAGATTAGTTTGCATAGTCTAGAATTTATTCATATAAATTTAATAATACAGTACATGCCATTTTTTTCATTTAGCTTCTTTCATTCAGCCTAATGATTTTGAGATTCTTCCATGTTCTACTTATCAACATTTATTACTTTTTTTCCTATATCCTCTTCCAATGTATATTTTGTATACCACATTTTATTTATTCATTCACTATCGATTGATATTTGAGTTGTTTCCAAGTTTAGGGCTGTTAAAAATAAATCTACCATGAACATTCATGTACAAGACTTCATATGGAAATATACTTTCATTTCTCTTTCATAAATATCCAGGGTAGAATAATTATATGTGTGCTTAATTTTTAAAGAAACTGTCTATATTAATTACTACAGTGTAACTTCAAAACTTACTGAATAAAATTCACATATTTATTATTGCTTTCCTGTAGATCAGAAGTCCAGGTATAGTTTAGCTGGGTGCTAAAAAAAATTGCCTTGGTATTCTTGTCAAAAATCAATTGCGGGGGCTGGGGTTGAGGCTTGGTGGTAGTGCATTTGCCTAGCATGTGTGAGGCACTGGGTTGGATCCTCAGCACCACTTAAAAAAAATAAATAAAATAAAGGCATTGTGTCCATCTAAAACTAAAAAACATTTTTAAAAAACCAATTACTCATATATGTATGAATGTATGTCTGGACTCTCTACTATCTTTCATTAATCTGTTTGTCTATCTCTACACCAATAACCACACTGCTTGATTACTGTGGCTATATAAGAAATCTTAAATTGGATAGGGAAAACCCTCCAAATGTAATCATTTTTTTCATATTTGTTGTGGCTCTTCTAGTTCCTTTGCATGGTTGATCAATTTCCACAAAAGAGTCTGTTGGGATTTTGATTGTGTTAATTTTATATCTCAATTTGGAGAAATGATATCTCAACAATATTGAGTCTTCTGATCTAGGAGCTTGGCATAGTTCTACATTTGTTTAGCTCTTCCTTAATTTCTGTCTGCATGGTTTTGTAGTTTTGGGTGGAAAATACAAGTTGTTGTAAACTATAGTCACCTTACTATGCTATTGAACACCAGAACTTAGTCTTCCTCTGTGAAAATATTTTGGTATCTGTTCATTCCATATCTTGGCTCTGTGAATGGTGCTGCAATAAACCTGAGAGTTCAGGGATCTCTTTGATATACTGATTTCATTTCCTTTGGATACATACTCAGTAGTGGGATAGCTGCATCATATGGTAGCTGTGGTTTCTGTTTTTATGAAAACCTCCGTATTGTTTTCCATAACGATGGTACTAATTTACATTCCTACCAAGGGTGTATGAAGTTCCTCTTTCACAGCAGTCTATCCAGTATTTGTTATTTTTTTGTCTTATTGATTGTGGCTATTCTAACTGGGATGAGATGATAACTCATTGGGGTTTTGGTATGCACTCCCCTGATAATTAATGATATTGAATTTTTTTTTCATGTAGTTTTTGGCTATTTGTATGTCTTTTTTTTTTTTTTTTGGAAAAATATCTGTAGAGATCACTTGCTGCTCAGTGGAAATGTCTTATGCATCTTTTGCCAAATTAACACCTAAGTGTTTTATATTTTTGATACTATTTTACCTTTTTAAAAATTGTTTGGTTCTAGGGATTGAACCCAGGGGTGTTTTACCACTGAACTATACTCCCAGCCCTTTATTTTGAGACAGGGTATTTCTCAGTTGCTTAGGGCCTTGCTAAGTTGCTGAGGCTGAACTTGAACCTATGGTTCTCCTGCCTCAGCCTCCTGAATCACTAGAATTACAGGTGTGTGCCACCATGCCCTACTAACTACTATTTTAGATGGTATTGTTTTTGAATTTCCAATGTATGATATGTAGAAATACATGTGATTTTCTTTTATATGTGTTTTAGTCAGCTTTTTCGCTGCTATGACTGAAAGACCTGACAGGAACAATTTTAGGGGAGGAAAAGTTTATTTGGTATTTATGGTTTCGGAGGTTTCAGTCCATCAACAGCCAACTCCATTGCTCTGGGCCTGAGGTGAGGCAGAACACCACAGAAGATGGGCGTGACAGTGGAAATCAGCTCAGAAGATGACAATCAGAAAGCAGAGAGAGAGAGAGAGAGACAGCTCAGCTCACCAGGGACAAAATACATATCTCAGTCACAGCCCCAACAACCTACCTCTTCCAGTCACACCCGCCCTGTCTACAGTTACCACCCAGTTAATCCATTCACTAATTGGGTTAAGGCTATCTTAACCCAGTCATTTCATCTTAGAACTTTCTTACATTGTCTCACACATGAGCTTTTGGGGAATACTTCATTTCTAAATCATAATAGTATGTTAATCTTACATCTTATTACATTGCTATCCTTCTTAGTTCCAGTAATATTTTGTAGATTGCCAGGACTTTCTACAGAGATGATCATGTCTGCAAATGAGGACAGTTTTCCTTTTTTCATCTGGAATCAGCAGCTTTTCTCTTTTTTCTTTTTTCTTTTTTTTTTTTTTTTTTCTTCTTTGTTGAGTGGGCTAGACCCTCCAGGATGAGGTTGAATATCAGCAGTGAAAGCAGACATACTGGCTTTTTCCTAATCTTAGAGGAAAAACAGTCAGCTATTTTTAATTTAGAAGATCATTTTATTAGAGGTACAAAGTCATAATCATAAAAGAAATCTTGAGAGGATGAGGTAAATTCTTTTGATGCAACACAATGTACTGAAACATTGCGGCTGCTTTTTCTTTTCTTAAAATAGTCTTTAATTTTGGGAGAAGTTTTAGGTTCACAGCAACATTAAGCAGAAAACACAGAGAGTTCCCACATATCAACCCCCGCTCCACACTCAGTCTCTGCTGCTATCAACATCTGGCACCAGGTTGGTACATTTTTCACAATCCACAAACCCACACTGACAAATCATCATCACCCAAAGTTCATAGTTTACATTAGAGTTTGCTCTTGATGTACATACATTCCGTGGGTTTGGAAAAATGTATGATGACACAGATATCCATATTATAAAATCATACAGAGTATTCTCACTATTCTAGAAATTCCTTGGTTCTTCTCCTGTTCTCTCCCCCTCCCTGACTTCTGGCTATCATAGATTTTTTTTTTTTTTTTTTTTTTTTTTTTTACTGTCTCCAGTAGTTTTGCCTTTTCTACAACGCCACACAGAGCAGGAAACATGCAGTATGTGACTTTTTCAGACTGGTTTCTTCTAATTAGTGGTATGCATGACTTGAAGCTCATGTTTTAAATTTGCTGATTAATAGTCCATTTTATGTATGGTCTATGGCGTATTTTCCATTTATCTACTGAAGTACATCTTGGTTGCTTCCTTGGTTTTGGCAATTACCAATAAATCTACTATAAACACATATAGGGTTTTGTGTAGACAAGTTGAAAACTCATTTGTATATATACCAAGAAATGCAATTGCTGAATTACCTGGTAAGAATGTGATTTGTGTGCAAGAAATTGCCAGACTATCTTCCAAATGACTACCACTTTGCATTGCCACCAGCAATGAATGAGAGACCCTATTGTTCCACATCTTCACCAGTATCTAGTATTGTCTATGCTTTAGGTTTTGGTCATTCTGATAGATGTGTAGTGGTGTCTTCTTATTGTTTTAAGCATTTTTCTTTTTGCCATGAAGTTGAATGTTAGCTGTGGGTTTTTCCATAGCTGCTCTTTTTGAAACTGAGAAAGTTCTCTGTTATTTCTATTTTGCTGAACATTGTTTTGTTTATTAAATCATGAATGGGTGTTGGATTTTCTTAAATTCTTTTTCTGCATCTATTGTGATTTTTTTTTTCAGTTTGCTAACATGATGAATTACCCTGATTGATGTTTGAATGTTGAACCAACCTTGCATTTCAGGGTTAAAGTATAATGATAATGATGTATTATCATTTGTATATACTATTAGATTCAGTTTGCTAGGTAATGCTGGTCTCAAGAATGAGTGAGTAAGATCTTTTCAATTTTCTGGAAGAGTTTGTATAGAGTTGGTATGTTATTTATTATAGGGGATTCTGGGAAGTCTTGTGTAGATTTTAACCAGTCTATCTCTTTGGACCTCCTCAATCCCTTTACTCATAGTTAATGTATGCTTCCAACTCCTGAGTCTTTTGGGGTCCTTCAGCTTCTGGATTTTCCCAGAGCCATGTAGGCTCTGAATTTCTTGGACCCGTTGACAGTTACCACTCAGTCATCTACCTCTTAGTTTCCAAATGGATTACTTCAGTTTCTCCCCCCACCATTTACTTTGTCCTGACAGGTGTATCCCCTCATGTTAGTTGACTTCTGTGGCTGTTATAAAACACCTGAGGTAAATCAGCTTAAAGGAGAAAAGATTTATTCTGGCTCTTGGTTTCAGAGATTTCTATTCGTGATCACTTGGTTCTGTTGCTTTCTGGGCCTGTGGCAAGGCAGAGAGAGTATCATGGTGGACAGGGTGTGGTTGAGCAAATCTTCTCACCTTAAAGAGGCCAGGAAGGGGGAAGAGAGAGAGGGGAGAGAGGAAAGAAAGAGGAGGGGCAAGCCTCCAATATCCCCTTAAGGGCAGGACCCCAGTGACCTCGCTCCTTCCACTAAGCCCCACCTACTAAAGGTTGCTCCACTTCCCACCAGCATCATAGGCTGGGGACCATGCCTCTACCATGTGGTATTTGGGGAACATTTTAGATCCAAACCAAAACACCTCTTATTGTCATTTTAGTGAGGTTTTGAGAGGAAGCAGCAGTAAATGCAGGTGTATCTTCCATGTTGACCAGAAGATAGATCTCTTTCTAAAGTGTACCTAGTTTTTATTTGATAATACCCTTCTCTCCATTTTCTCTGAAGTTGTTAGCTAGGTGTTGCACCTCTTGGAGAAATCTTTCGAGTCTCCTGTGTTTTCTCTTCTATTTGCAGGCCCTTTGACTTCATACTTCACATTCGGAAGCTCTCTTTACCTTTATCTCTCAGTCCTTCTGTTTTATTTTTAACTTCCGAGAACTCCTTTTATCCTCTTTTCATAACATCTACTTCAGAATTTGTGAGTGCAGAATCTCCTCAAATCTCTCTGAGAAGATTAATTAGTTTTATCAAGTCCTCTCTGTTCCCTGGATTATCTTTTTTTCCTATGGGGTCAGCTACTCTGTTCAATGTTCTTGGTTTTTTCTTTCAGATGCTGGCTTTTCCCATGTGTCTGGTGATCCTTTGTCTTCTGTCCATATTTGAGGTTGAAAGATTGTGGATATAGAAGGAAAATCAACTCCAATCCAGGCTCAGTTTCTCCTATTCTCTGCTCATGATACCAATCACTTCTGTGACTCCAAAAGCTGTGGGGGTTTCTCCCCACCAGGAAGTAATCAAACCTGCAGCAGCAGACTCCAACTGAGCATCCTCAAAGCCGGTTCAACTCTGATAACCGTTACCTGAGACTGTGAGATCCCGAGGCTGCGGCCTCAGTCCCAGGACTATCTCCTGCATACACCTTAGATGCCAGTGGCAAGCCCCAGGTGGTTTTCTGAGTGCTTCTTACCAGCCAGACATAAAGAGGGGTTCCCACAAACCCTTCCTTGAGTTTGGTTAATCCGCTCAAGTGGCTCCTAGAACTCAGGGAAACACTTGTTTTACACAAAAGGATACAAATGAAGAAATGGTATGGGAGAAGGGTTGTGGATCTCCCGTGCTCTCTCCTGACTCACCACCCTCCAGGAACCTCCACATGTTCAACTGTCCACAGGCGCTCTAAATACTGCCCCTTTGGGTTTTATGGAGACTTCATTAGGTAGGTGTGAGGAAAGCATAAACGACCATGTGTAAATGTGATTGGACAAAAAGGCTCTGACCTTGAGCTAACAGTTCATTACTGTTCACATTCTGCAGCATCCTTCCTTGTGGGTATAGGGCAGGTCCCTTCTAAAATGGGGGTCTTACTATCTATCGAAGAAAGGATGTCAGAGAATTTCTTTATGGTGGAGGAAGCTTAGAGTTTCTATGACCCATAGAAGAGAAATTCTAGTTTCAATGGCCTGCCCTGGGAAGGGAGTTATAAACCAAGGTTTGTGGATGAAAACAATACATATCATAATATCACAAGGACCGAATTAACAGGAGCTGGCATGTTGTGGGTCTTCAATGGGCCTCAGCCTTGAGTGAATAAGGACTTGAATGGGAGCATGATGCGGGGGCAGGCACTCATGCACCTGTGTGCTTAGTCAACTTCGTAGGATTCCATGGTCTTGAGACTGTCCTTTGGTATTAGAATAGCAGGGCACCAACACCTACACCAGAGCCTGAGATTTCCTAGGTCAATTTCTTCTTTTTTTTTTTTTTTTTTTTTTTTTTTTTTTTGGTGCTGGGGATTGAACCCAGGGCCTTGTGCTTGCAAGGCAAGCACTCTACCAACTGAGCTATCTCCCCAGCCCCAGTCAAATATTTTTAGAGAAGAAACTTCTGGTTGGTTACTTTGTTTACTAGGGGTGGTGGTGGATGTAAATCTCTGATTGTCAGTCTCTGCCTGTGAGGCACAGTGGGATGTAAGGAAGGGGCTGATTGATTTCCAGTTCTGATCCCAACCCTCTCCACATTCTGTTGGGTAGGTTGGCCATTGCTATAGCCTCCCTACTCCTGTCTGTGCACTGGCACACCCATCTCTGGCTCTGTTCCATCTGTCATCTCTACCCCCTGCTTTCCATCTCCCTGTTTCCATTTCAATGCCTTACTACATATAACTCCCAACCTTCATTCCTGTTTTGGAAGATTATTTCATTTTGTACTTCTTCACTGACACTTGGAAGGTGTGCAAGAATTAGCTTTCTGTTACTGTAACTAATACCTGAGATAAATAAAGTTAAAATAAACAGAAAATGTTTATTTGGGCTCACAGTTTTGGAGGTCTGAGTCCATGACTAGCCCCATGACTTTGGGCCCATGGTGACACATCATGGTGTGTGCATGTGGCAGAGCAATCTAATTGCTAAGATTGAAAGAGAAAAAAAGGAAGCATCTGAGGTCTCACTATCCCCTTTGAGTGAATGCCCTCAATGACCTAAAAATCTTCCACTGGGCCTTGCCACTTAAATGGTCCACCACTTCCCAATAATGCCAAGCTGGGGACCAAACCTTTAACACATGGACCTTTGGGGGAGAGTCAAGATCAATATCTTGACACGGTGGCACATACTTACAATCCCAGCAACTCAGGAAGCTGAGGCAAGTTTGAGGATAGCCTCAGCAACTTAGTGAGACCTTGTCTCAAAAGATAAAAATACAAAAAAGGGCTGAGGATATGGCTCAGTGCCTGAGCACCCCTGGGTTCAATCCCCAGTACCAAAAACCAAAGAAACAAAAAAGATCCAAAGTACAGCAGAAGGAAGAAGTCCATATGTAAAATCCACCACTTTACATCAGAAGTCTGTTTTCCCCTAGTGTTAGAAGTCATCAAGCTTCTGTAGAATACACACATAATTGGTTTATTTCTTAACCTTGAGAAATGTCTAAATAGGAGCCAGAGGACCTTTTACGCTGAGTCAGCCACTTCTATGTATCTGGAATGCATAAACTTTAAGACCACCAGTTGAGGGGGGTAATACAGTCACCCGAGATAGGTCTAAAGCTAAATGTGTTGTGGCAAAGGTTTACAAATACTGAATTATTACAGTATGGACCCAATAAGCAACCTGAAGCTGTGTCATAGAATTAAACTGAGTTAGAGCCTGAGTGTATTGCTCCTTGGGCGATTCCAGTCTGTGAATAATACATTATCCGAGGCCAGGTGCTGGAGACAGATTACTGCAATACACATCTCAGAGACCTGTTGCTCAGATGTGTGCAGCTCGGACCCATCATCCTGGTGCTGCTGTTTTATTGATGCCAGAGAGTCCCCGGGATAATGTATTACACATCAGGGAGATGGCCCCTGGAGGAAATGAAAGATCTAGGAGAAAACTCTGTAATAATTATTGGAAAGAAGACAGCTACCATACTGCATATAAAAAGTTTTGTTTTTTTCCCCTGTCAACTAGGGAAGAATATAGATCCCAGGTTATTTCTTTTGCTTTGTATAATATGTTTGGATATCACTAAGAGTTCCTTTTCAGATTCACCCTCCAATTAAAAAGAAAACTCCTCATTCCCTGAGTAGCTCTGAACCTTCACGGATTCAAAGATGGATAAGTGTTAAAGTCTCACAACTTCCTGCATGTGGTGCTCTTCAATTCCCTGTTTCACAATGACTGAGATGTAATTTCAAGAGCAAAAATATCTGTCAGGGAGAAGATTAAACAACTCCACACCTTCAACCGTTCTGTCTTCAGCTATTTGCAGATATGTTTTAAAAACATACCATTTAAATATGAACGGCAACTTCCTGTTAAACTTTGGATGTAGCAACCAACAAGAAATATGGCCCCCGGTGGTGAGAGAGGAAAAAATAGTTTCTGTACACAAAGCCCTAACATAATAAACAAGCAGAAGCACTTCCTGATAAATAGCGCCAAGCAAACATTCATATCCTTGCCTCCGCTGCATTCAAAATATTTTTACTAGACCAAGTGCAAAGTATTATTATCATTAATATTAAGTTTATCCTTCTTGGAACTGATCCAGGCTCCAGTTCTACCAGAAGTTCTGGTAGGAGCCAAGGGTATGGACGTTTATCATGGCAGTTACTTTGGTTTTAATTCTCTTTATATAAATGTTGCAAAGCTGTGGATGCATATAAACATTAGTGTGCTTGATAAAACCCACGCCCAACAGCCCCAGGCCCGCAGCAAACACCCCACAAAACCATCGAAACGGAAATTCCAGAGCAGTAAACAAGCAGCTCTCAGATTCAACCACAGTCCCTGAAGGCAGCCCCCGAAGAGAGGCAAGGACTATGCGGATGACAGCTGGGTGTCCACAGGTTCCCTCCAGCCACCACCAGGGGAACTGGCTAGGGCAAAGGTTGGTCCTTTTCAGAAAGGGGCTGGGACCCAGGGTTCAGAGGGAAGCATTTTTTGGTGTTCCCTTTGTTCACTAGCATAATACTAATCAGGATATTCCCTTTGTTTAGCCCAAAAACTAAAAACAAAAATAAAAAAGTTACTTTTTATGAACATTATGTTTAGCCAGAAAAGTGCAAGCATCATATGTACAGTTTGATGAATTTTCACAAACTGAGCCCTTCCATGTCAATAGCACGTGCAGACCAAGACCCAGAACATCTGCAGTGCCCCACAGGTATCCTTGAGTCTGCTTCTGAGCCCTGCCCCTCTAGGGGTAGTGCCCATCTGGGTATCCTTCCTTCATATCTTCCTAGGCAAGAACTGAAACTCCAGATGTGAAGTGGAAAATTAAGTGAATCTTGTTCCCAGACTGTATTTGAATCAAGGCCTGCTTGTGACAAGCAGCGATTTGCTCAGGGGTCCCTCTCAGCATTCCTACAGGATCAGGGGAAGGCATTGCAGCAGACGTAGGAGAAAGATGAGGAAGGGAATCAGGGGAAGCTAGTCAAATGGACAAGAGTGGAAGGGAGCAGAGTTGTCAGGGCTCTGAAAGAAAGGCGGCCCTAATGGGAGGGACCTGGCAAGGGAAGAGCAGTATATAAACAGCAGCCACTGAGTTATATGTGTAATGTGTCTCCAGCCACAGGAGCTCAGCTGAGTAGCTGGGGGCATGTGTGTCTTGCTTGGCTGTCAGCCTCACTGTCTGTAGGAGGTGGGCTTGGGGGCTCTGACAAGGTCCCATTTCCCTGCTAGATGGTGAGTGTTTTAGTCAATTTTTATGTTGCTGTGACCAAAAGAGCTGACAACAATGACTTAAAGGAGAAAATGTTTATTTGGGTTCACGGTTTCAGAGGCTCAGTCCATGGTTGGTCAACTCTGTTGCTCTGGGCCTGAGGTGAAACATACTATCAGGACAGAAGAGTGTGGCAGAGGAAAGCAGCTCAGACATGGCAACCAGGAAGCAGAGAGAGAGAGAGAGAGAGAGAGAGAGAGAGAGAGAGAGAATGAGAGAGAGGGAATGAGAGAGAGAGAGAGAGAAAGAGAGAGAGAGCTTTGCTCACCAGGGACAAAATAGAAACCCAAATGCACACCCTCACTGACCTCCTTCCTCTAGTCACATCTTACCTACCTACCAGGCACTGATAAAGATTACTATCCAGTTTATCTTTATCAGTGGATTAATCCACTAATTAGGTTATACCTTTCATAATCTAATAATTTCACCTTTGAAAATTTTTGCACTTTTCTTACACATGAACTTTTGGGGGATACCTCATATCTAAACCACCACTCTCTAGAGTGACTGCTGAGGATCCAAGTCACATAAGCTACTGTCTTACCTTAAGAAGTTCACAGTCAAGTTGGAAGACAAACAGGTAATGGGTCAACACCACATAGCATAGGGGAGATGCATAGGGATCCACCACAAGGTCATGGTCATCTGTTTCTTGCCAATGCTGCTCACTGTATTTTTTCAACATGTGTTTGTTGAGGGAACTATCACCTGAATGAATGAATCCATAGAGCATCTCTTTGGTCTTGCCTGAGGTCCCCCTGGGAGCAAGCCTGCAGCGCCTGGACTGACCTGTGAGGAGGGGTCCCTTCGGGAACCTTCCACAAGGAATGCTGAGCTGAGAGCATGTACTAGGAGGAGTTTTGGTTGAAGTGAGGCTCCTTGGACCTATGGACCTATGGGGGTGCATAACCTGCCAAAAGATGCAGCTTAAACGTTGAAGACATTGTTTCTAAATATACATACTAAATATCAAGAACTTTTGAGGCAAGCAGTCCCCAGAGAGGGCTCAGCAATGTCACTGGGTCCTCTCCTTGACTGCTCTGCTCCATCCCCTCAGCTCTTGGTGCCACCTTCCTCTGCAGCTATCACAAGATGGATGGCCGAGGTCTACATATCAAGCCTTCCAACTGCACCTCTGCTCAGGGAGGGAGAAGCAAATGCCCCCTTGTGTCTGGCCAAAAAAAATGGTCATCTGGCCTGAGAAAGAGTCTCTGGCCACCAGAAGTTATTGGCAGCGTCTCCCCCAGATCTTTGTGGGTAGAAGGGATATAATTAGACCCTGTCCGCGCATTTGAGGGTGCTACTGTGTGCTGCCTCTGTGCCTCCAGATTTGCTGAGTGACTTAGGGCAGATCCCATGAGATTTTGACTTCCTCTTCATTCCAATGATGTGGCCTGACAAGAGAAACAATTGGTCCTTCCCGACCATGACAGCTGAGGCTCTGTTATTTCTCTTTCATCTACCTAGATGAAATGCCCCAACAGAATTGTATTAGTTTGTTTCACAAATGAAAAGTTTGTGAGAAAAATATGATTTTTTCTAAGAAAGTAAGTTATATGTTGGAGGTGGCATGACTGCCTATTATGAAAATTATATTCATTACGGGGCATGAAGAACAAAGCACAACAAAGATGGCTGTACTATGAGTTGAATTGTGTCCTTGAAAAAGGGAGAATTGAGCAGTATTTGTGCATATTACTTTATTTGGAAATAGGGTCTTTGCAGATGGAAACAAGTGAAGAAGAGGTCATACTGGATTAAGGTGGGCAGTCCCAACATAACTTGTATCTTTCTAATACTGGGAAATGATATTAACCAAATTATATTTTTAGACTGTGTGCATGTGAAATTTGTAGCAAACATGATGTGCAAATACACTGCACCAATAAAAAATATGAAAAGGAAAAATAAAAGAAGAAGAGAAGACAGACACACAGGGATAACAACAGGTGCTGTTAGAAGAAGAGATTGGAGTGTTTAGCTCTAAGCCAAAGAATGCCTGGGGCCACAGAATTTGAAAAGGACAAGGACAAATTTCTCCTTAGAGGCTCAGAAGGAGTATGGCCCTACCAACACCTCAGAACTCTGGGACAATACATTTCTGTTGTTTTCAGCTACCAGTTGGTGGTATTTTGTTACAATACTAATAGGAAACTGATAGAATCACATTTTTAAAAATCCAGACCTTGCAGAGACACTGAAGGATGTCTGCATATTCCTTTCATATTGGGTTATCAGGTAGAAGAGCAATCTAGTGGGATTTACCCTTACCCCAGGCCAAGGTCACCAACAATCCTTGGAGAGAGGAACTAGAGTGTGGGAGTTAAGAGCCTAGACTCTGAAACTAGAATTCAAACCCCTCTTTGCCTCTTCCTGGTTGTGTGATCTTGGGCAAATTACATCACCTATCTGTGCCTCAATAACCTCATCTGAAGAAAGGAGATAAAATTGTGTTTTTGAGGAAGAGCAAATGGGTTAATAATGTATGCAGTATGCTTATAATTATGTCTGGTGCATAATAAGGTCTTACTAAGGACAAAGGTTGGTTGTTATGACCTCCGATGCCTCATTCATCCCCTTGGATACAGGGTGGCTGCAGTGAGTCACCTAATGGTCTCTGTTGAAGTGAAGGTGAGTGGACACAGGGTTGGAAAGATCAAACCTGTGCCTGGAGTTGAAGCAAGGTCAGAAGTTGAAGCTAGACAGGAAAAGCCAATAGCAGTGTTCAGAGTAAGGACATGGACATATAGCATATTGGAAATACCAACACACAGTCTGGAACTCAGATGCCAGAGAACAAAAGTAGGTGACCACAAGTCCTGGCAAGCAGGACCTAGAGGCAGAAAGAGGCAGAGTAGCCTAATAGGCAGCTTCCTGTTAGAGGGCAGAACAGGAGGGTACTTAATGGCTGAGGCAACACTTGGTGGCAGCAGGGGACTTAAGGAGACCCCCCAAGCAAGGGGTGGGAGAGGTCCACTCCCTCCTAGCAGGCCATGCAGGATGCAGCACTATTAACACCTGTCAGACAGGGCAGTGGGCCAGGGAGGGTGAAGAAACTTGTCAGAGGTCACATGTCCAGCAGGGATGGCAGGGTTGGGCAATGGCCAGCAGGCCACTCTGCTGGTGTGGTCCTTAACTAACTGCTGCGGCTACCCCATCTCCCCTGCCTTTGTGCTCAGCTAGACACAACCTGGAGCCTCCTAGACAGAAGCTCTGCAACTCTGCAGAAATTAGCCAGTTTGCCCCTGGGAGGCATCTGAAGCTGAACCCAGGCTCACTACCCTACCCTGGGCGAGCAAGAAAGAAAAGGTAAATGTACCTTTGGCCAAAAGAGTAAATTTGAGAAGTTAAGCAAATAATGTCTAATTTGTAGGACTCAGCCTCATGGTGGTTGCAGTAAGACAAACTGGCCTAGAAAATCCCTAGCAACTTCTTATAGCCCAGCGAAATGTAAAAACTTGTGTAAATACTTTAAGAAACAAATGACAAAGGACAAAAACTAAACAGAACACAAAACTATCTGCCATTCATGGGGTAGCTGATCTCTTCCCCAGGGATCCTGGAGGAAAAGTCCTCCAGGACATAGTCCTGCAGTTCTTGGTCTTGTTTCTGTTCTTAAAAATCGTTAATCCAAACCTGGCATGATGGCACACGACTATAATCTCAGCTACTCAGAAGGCTGAGGCAGGAGGATGGCAAGTCAGCCTGGGCAATTCAATGAGACCCTATTTTAAAAAATGAGACTGGAGTGAGCTTGTAGCTCAGTGGTACAGCACTTGTGTAGCATGTATGAGGCGCTGGGTTCAATCCCTAATTGTTAAATAAAAATAATAATTTTTTCATCATCACAAATCTAGTTAATATGCTTAATATCATGACTTTTTCATTTTTTCACTTTAAATAATATCTATGGATTCTGCACTTTTAAAGTGCAAATTTCACTCATTTACTCTAACCCCATCTCCTACAGATCATAATTTTCACATTTTTAAAATTTGTAACTGTAAATATAGACTTACACCCTTTCTGCCTTTCTATC
This sequence comes from Sciurus carolinensis, assembly GCF_902686445.1. Taxonomy (NCBI): domain Eukaryota; kingdom Metazoa; phylum Chordata; class Mammalia; order Rodentia; family Sciuridae; genus Sciurus; species Sciurus carolinensis. Next base: position 68,918,049 of record NC_062214.1, read on the forward strand.
CACTTGAAAGAGAACTGAATCTTCACCACGTAGTGGAGGTCACTAAAGCCTCCTTTCCATCCCTCTGTTCTCTTCTTCCTCCTCTCTTCCTTCATCTGCTGATTCTTGGGGTATACTATTCTTTTTGATGGCTATGATTAAGTTATCCGTTCTTTGTTAAGTTTTATCTATGTGTTAAAGTGAGTAAACAACATTTGCATTTGTACAACTTGCAAGCACCACTTAGAGCGTTGAGTGCTTTTCTTATCTATGGGACTGACACTTTCTCTGAGCTACACAAAGGGTAATCATTTTAGCATCAAGGTCGAAAGGATTTTTTTTTTCGTCCACCTTCCTCTTACTCAAAACCATGACACATTTTTAGTTTATTTATGATAATATCATGATATTCACAGACAACTCTTTGGGTTTTTCCCCCTAAATGTTCCAATCGCCTTTCTTTTATCTTGTCAACAGAGAATAACAGCCTCTTGATTTTCAAGCTTCTGAATTTTGCCATCTGTGATGTTTATGTATCTGGTGACACAGCTCCAAACTTATCTTTTATACTCCCATATACACTGTCAGGGTTGGAAGTCTGTGAGCTAGAATTCCCAACTTCCCTTGCCTGCAAGTTTCTGCCAGGGAAAGTGACTGGAGGCTAGAATGCAGGAAGATGAAGGAAGTATTTCTCCTCCTTCTGTTCTGGTAGTAATATAACAAAGGACTTAGAGGCTGCTTTTGCTAAAAGCACTGACTCTTTACTTGGGCCTGCAAATGCCCAATGGGTAACTAAAACCAGGATAAAAACTTGGCATCTCTGCCTCCATTTGCATCTATCTCCTTTGCTCTGAGTCATCTTCTCCTGCAGTCACCTGGATTCCAGGAACAACAGGTCTGATCAACCCATAAATGTCTCATGATGAATCAAAACTACAAAGCTACCTACCAGCCCCCAGGCAATAACAACTTTCTTTCTTTCTTTTTTTTTTTTAATAGTAACTTTCTTATCACCACCACTGACAAGGACTCTCTTGACCAATCCTGAGATAATGATTAACCAGGTCACAGTTTGGTCAAGACTGTTTGACTATGTCTACTTCTAGCCCCTCTTCCCTCTGTAATTTGGGAGCTAATGTCAGTATCCTCTAAGACAGTGCTGTGAACACAGGTCCCCTTGTCATCCCAGTATAGCTATACTAATTAAAGTTCCTTTCCTGCCTTCACCACTGCTCACCTTTTTGATTGGCATCTTGGGATGGGAGGCAGAACCTAATCTGTTGGGACCCCTAGAGCCAGGCCTTTACCCTAAAACTTAGGCAATGGTAGCAACCAGCAACTTTATCTGTGGCAGTTTTGGTGGTGCTGGGTGTTGGTTTTAAGGCCTTGTAGCAGCAGTCAGGGGGTTGAATCCTGGTTTCTGGATGGGAGATATGTTGGTCAGCTTTTCACATGGTGACCAAAATACCTGAACAACGTAGAGGAGGAATGATTTGTTCTGGTTCAGGGTTTCAGAGGATTCAGTCTATAGTCAGCTGACTCCATTGCTCTGGGTCTGAGGTGAGGCAGAACATTATGGCAGAATCATGTGGTCTACAAAACCTGTTCTGCTCATAGCATCAGGAATCAGAGAGACAAGAAGGGGCCAGAGAGAGGATAGACCCTTCTAGGGCATGACCCATCACCCTACTTCCTTCAAGCGGGTCCCACCTCCCAGTAGTCATTTAGCCATCATCATCAGACCCCTCAAGATCCAATCTTTGTCTAAAAGTCCCACCTCTGTACACATGAGATTTGGGAAGACATTCCAGGTCAAAACCATAAAAGGAGGCAAGGTACTCTAGGTAACCCCAATTTACATTTTATTCCTCTATCCTAGAGGGAGATACTGGCTTCCTGTAGCTACTGATCTCTGGGCATAATATACTGAATATTTGTGACGCTCCAAATTCCTTTGTTGAAGCCCTTAATGTATTTGAAGATGGGGCCTTTAGGATCTAGTTAATGCTAAATGAGATCTTATTGGTGGGACCCTAAACTTGTAGGACTGATGTCCTTATAAGAAGAGGAAGAGAGAACAGAGATCCCTCTTGGAGTGAACACACACAGAGAAAAGGCCATGTGAGAGGATATAGTGAGAAGATAACTGAGAAGGTCTATAAGCCAGAAAGAGAACTCTCCCCAGAAACCAATTCTAAGAGCCCCTTGATCATAAACTTCTACCTCTACACCTATGACAAGTTGTTGTTGTTTAAGAGCCCCTGTCTGTGGTGTTTTGTTTTGACATTTTATTATGACAACTCAAGCAGAGTAACACACTGAGTAATATCAACTTTCTCTTTCTGCTCCTTTATTCTTTCAATACCTTCCTTTCTTTTTGAATTCTAGTTTTGTAACTTTTTATTGTCTAATTTCTTCCTCAGCTATGTCCAATCTGCTTATGAACCTATTGAAGGTCTTCTTCATTTGTTATGCTGGTTTTTATTTTTAGCATTTCTTTATGATGCTTTGAGTTTTCATCTCTCTGCTTACATTGCCTGTCTATTCTTGAATGGTGACCAGTTTTTCCCATTTGAATCCCTAGTATATTAATAATAATTATCTTAAATTCCTAGTCTGATAATTCCAACATCTCTGCTATCTGAATCTGTTTCCGATGCTTGCTCTGTCTTTTTAAATTGTGTTTCTTTGCCGGGTTAGGTGACGCACACCTGTAATCCCAGTGGGCAGGAGGATCGTGAGTTCAAAGCCAGCCTCAGAAACTTAGGGAGACCCTGTCTCTAAATAAAATACAAAAAAGGGCTGGAGATGTGACATCAGTGGTTAGATGCTCCTGGGTTCAATCCCCAGTACCAAAAAAAAAAAAAAAAAGAAAAAAAGAAAAATTGTGTTGCCTTGCATTTTTTTGTAGAAAACCATTCATGATGTACCAGGTAAAAGGAACTGAAATAAGTAGGACTTTAGTGTGGGGTTTTATGAATATCTGGCTAGGGATTAGGCTGTGTTTACTACTTACTCTAGCTGTAGGAGTCAAAACTATCTTTTTCTCCAGTATTCTTGTTTTTAAATCTCTACTGTTGTCTTTGAGTTTCCCTAGAAGATTCTTCTTAAATAAGTCTGAGGCATGCATTTCCTTCAGTTGCAATCCCCTGTTATTACACATGAGCTCCATTATTGTGGGGACAAAATGTTTGTTGGGGAAAACTTATAGTTTTATGATTAGGCTCCAGTCCTTCTTTTTTTTTTTTTTTTTTTTTTTTTTTTTTTGGTACCAGGTATTGAACTCAGGGGCACTCAACCACTAAACCACTCCCTAGTCCTATTTTGTATTTTATTTAGAGACAGGGTCTCATTAAGTTGCTTAGTACCTTACTGTTGCTGAGGCTGGCTTTGAACTCATGATCCTCCTGCCTCAGCCTTCAAAGCTGCTGGATTATAGGTGTGTGCCACTACATCTGGCAGGTCTCAGTCTTTTGGTGAGTCTGTGTCCCTGGGCTATGACTTTCACAAGTGCTTTAATTTAGTTTCCTCGGTTAAGGGAGACAATAAGACTGCAGGGAGATAGAATTGGGTATTTCCCTCCCCCAGGCCCAGTAGGTTCTGACAAATCTCTAGCCACTTAGACTGGCAATACAGTTTATTTTAAGAGCAGTCCTTTTAAGGAACAGAATGCTCTGGGTACTTTGGAAAATGGCTACTTTTCCAATTCATCCAACAGTCAATCAAAGGGAATTTCTGTCTTCACTGTAGGGATCCTGGAGATAAAACTCATGAAAACGTGTACTAAACCCTAATATTGGGCCTCCTCATTTCTCTCAAGCTTGTCCACATGGGATCTCCAGCAATTTGTCAGTTATGGTTTAGGTTTTCCTACACCAAGAGCACTGATTCCCATGGAAGGTTTCATTTTGTTTTTTGAAGATGGGCATCTTACTGTGTTGCCCAGAGTGGCCTCCTGGACTTAAGCAATCCTCCTGCCTCAACCTCCTGAGTTACTGAGACTATGGGCATGTGTCACCATTCCTGGCTCCATGGAGGTTTTTGCTTCTGGGCTTCTGCTCTGGTAAGTTTTGATTCTCTATATCCATCTGTCTGTCTCTCCAATTTGGGGGCCAGTAGTTTGTGTGTGACCTCAGGTCTCAATAGATCAAAGAAGAGTTGTCGATTTTCAGTTTGTTACACACTTTTCTTGTTGTGAAGACAGGAATCATGTCTTCCAAGTTCCTTACAAACTGAACCAGAAACCAGAAGTTGCTTTCAATACTTAAGGAAATTCTCTCATTTCAAACCCTCCTCTACTAAAATATTTGGAGACGCTTCTTTATTTCTGAATGCGCATTAACTGATATGTCATCCTACCACACTGACTCGTCCCTGCCAGGAGGCATATATCTCAAAGCCTCCAGATCTCATACGCAAATGTGAACTCATTGCTCCCTAGGCAATCATTGTGTCTGGGGACTTTCTGACATTGAACTGTTGGTTTAGATCTACTGTTTCTTAGACCCTGTGTCTTCTTATTTTTTCTCCTTGTTTTGCTGGAGTACTTCCTCAAGAAACTGTACAAGAAAAGATTGTAGAATTTCTGAATTTATAATTAAAAAAAAACAATTTGCATGTCCTAATGCTTTTTAAGATTGTTTCACAGAGTATAGACTCACATATTCAAAAATAACATTTCTTAAACCTTAGAAGGTCTTGGTTCTTTGATTTCTAGAATCCACTTTCCCTGAAAAGGCCTGGTTTTTATTTCTTTTCAAGCATGCAGTTTTATTTAATTATTTATTTTCTCTGGAAACGATGGCATCTTCTTTTTATTCTTAGTTTTCTCAAATTTCATGTGACTGCGTTTAAATGAAAAAAATTTTTATTGATCCAGAGTGGCATTTCTTAGGCCTTTTCTTTCTGAAGACTTCTATCTTTGAGGAAAAATCTTCTGTTATGTCTTACATTATTTTATTTCCTCAGCATTTCCTGAAACTGTAATTCTCAAATGTTAGACAATGTGAATTGATTTACTACAACTTTTTGCTTTTCACTCATGTTTTTAGTTTCTCTCTCAATTTCATTCTATGATCTAGGAAGCTGCCCAACTTTATATTTTGGAGAATTTTTGAATGCTTATTTAATTTTATTGAAAAATTTAAACACTCATATTTTTAATTTCTAAGCTTCGTTCTTTAGAGTCTAATAATTTCTTTGTCATGTCATCTAATTTTTGTTTTATAGACTCAATATTTCTCATATCTCTTTGAAAATATTTGCTGAGATTTTGAGGAATTATCCTCGAATGCTTGAATTGTTTCTTTTTCCCATGGGGTTGGTTGTTTTCTTATTTCATGTTTTTCTCTCCCACTCGTGGTCTTCCTTATGTGTCTGGTAATCCTTGGTCCTCCTGTCATATATGAGTGGCACATGCCTATAATCCCAGTGACTTGGGAGCCTGAGGCAGGAGGATCCCAAATTCAAGGTCAACTTCAGCAACTTAGTGAGACTTTGTCTCAAAATTTAAAATTTTTCAAAAGAACTGGGGATATAGCTCAGTGGCCGAGCACCCCTGGGTTCAATCTCCAGGACTGTAATTAAAAAAAAAAAAAAAAGTAAAAGAAAGAGTGAAGCACCAGGCTGACTGTTTGGGTGCCCTGTATGCAGTTTGTCTGTGGTTGGTTGTAGCAGGTCTGGATCCCCATGAGGGCACTGCCTTGACAGCGAACATTGTGTAAGGACATGGTTTGTGTATTGTGTTAAATAAAAGTTAGAGTAGGCCATTGTTTTGGACCAGGCTAAAAATCACAATGGAGTCACCCATGTTAAAAGTTCCTTATTGCCAAGCTAAAACTAAGCTGTTTATTTTACCTTCTAAGAAATCTGGATTACAGAGATAATAACCAAATTTCCCAAATAGGCCAGTTTTAATTGGCATGATAATGAAGTTCCCTCTGCTTTAATTTTTACACAAAAAAGGTAACCTGAAGATGTCTGATATTAACCAATCAGTTGTTCTTATATTATTCTGTCTCCCTGTTCATACCTTACAAGGAAAATAACTTTGAAATGACCAATCTGCTTTTTGTTTGTTTGTTTGTTTCTGATTTCTTCAGCCCTTTTCTGTCTATAAAACCAACCTCTTCTACCTTGGCTTATTGGAACACTTATTCTGTTTTATGAAATTAAATGCTTCTTGATGCTGGAACTAAAATAAAGCCAATTAAGATTATGACTAAGGGTGTGCTCAGTGGCAGAGTGGCAAGACCCTGGATTCAGTCCTCAGCAACACCCCCAAAGTTGTTATAATTTTGTTCTTTGACAAATGGACGCTTCATTTTGGGGTGGGCAGTGCTAAGTACTAAGTGGTTCTTCATCCTAGCTAGACCAGATGTGATTTTAAATCCTAACATCCAGGCTGTGTATAGAATCAACTAAATCAAAATCTCTGGGGGATGGTGGCCTAGGTATCAGGATCTCTCAAAGTTCCCCTGGGAATTTGACAGAAATGTAAATTCTTAGGCTCTCTCTAGGCCTTCTGAATCAGAAACTCTGCAGGATCAGCCCATCCCTCCATGTCTTCACAAGTCCGCCAGAAGATTCCAGGTGATGTTGATGCTACTGGTCCCAGAAAACATTTTCAGCAAGTCAGCCTATTCTGGAAGCTTGGCTCTTCTTGGAAATGTGTTTAATTTCTTTTGAAAGAACCTTTCAGGGTGGGGTGGAGAGGGAGGCTGACACTGTAATTGCTCTGAGTCTGGGGGCAGGGAAGCCAAATGACTGAGCAGCTTCCTAAGCAGACTTCTAATTAGTCCTGTTCTTTTTTGGTACTTTTCTTCCCCAGTCGTCCGAATCTGCTGGCAGTCTTGGCCTTCTTCCCCGCTAGGGTTCAGGAAGGATCAGGCACCACTCTCTGAAGCTTCCTTTGAACAATGTTCTAAGCTGTGAGTTTGACTTTCTTTCTCCTCAGTCCTGACCTGTCCATTTGCCCAGCTTGTGAAGTCTTTTTATGAATCTTCTGACAGCTGATGACACTGTCCCCAGGCCACCCAGCATGGAGGCCTACGCATCCTCTACCACTGGCCACTGTTTGCCTCTCTGGTCTTCCAGTGCCCCAAGACAACACCACTCTCTGGTTGTTATCCTGGCTGCAGCAGTAGTAGCTCAGTGGTTGCTGACTCTCTGTGTGCAGATACCACATTCACTGACAAGGTCAAAGTCAATTCCATAACAACACTCTGTGGTAGGTACTTCTGTTTTCATGTCAAAAGTAAGTGGGGATCCCAGGTGAGAGGCAGAGAGGTCACACAGTTGGGCTCCACACCTCCCCAGCAGGCACCTGCCCTGTACCACATTTGTTCTCTATTACAAGGCTCCACCTGTGCACAGCAACCCTGGGATGCACCATGACTTCCCACCTGGGCCAAGCAGAAACTGTAACCTTGCAACAACCACCCCTTCTCCTTGTTTAAAAGTACACACACACACACACACACACACACACACACACAGATATATGTATATTCACATACATATATACATATATATTTTTTTTTCAAAAATTATGATAATTGAAGTGGTTTTTTTTTGAGAGTTTTTTGGTGGCCCTTGAGATAAATCAAAGGGACTTTAAATTAGTTTTGAAGTGATCTCAATAGCTCTTCAGATATGCATAGTTGTCCTGGATTCTCATGAAATGAAGCTAGATATCTCTGGGCCAAGTTAGAGGAAGATTATTCTTTGCCTTATACCTGAGGCTCCTTGATAAGGGAAAGTAGAGGAAGGAGGAGGTAGAGCCTGCCCCTTCCTCTGGACAAGAGAATCCACTTCTAGAGAGAACTGCAGTAGCATTTCCATCCCACACTTTGCCCAAGAAGGAGGGAAAAAATGTACCTGTCTGTGGTTCCCCACAGCATCAATCTGAGGTCAGATTCACTGACATTTTCACAGCTAAGTCTAGGTAGAGTTACAGTTGTAAGCAGAATGTTCAAAAGTCCTGTGGTCACAACCAAATGCCACACAGAGATAGAAACATCCAGCCCAGCCCCAACTCCCAGAGCCCTGGTGTTCCAGGCCCTCTAAGGTCAGTCCCGCTATCTACTCGTCCTTGGGAGAGTGCTGTGAGCAAGTTATGCCATGGACATAGATCAGGCATGTTTGCCATATCTTGCTATAATATCAGAATTTATTGAATAAGAATAAACTCACAAGTACATCAATTTCATCAGTTTTAATTCGCCAAGTATTCCTGGCTCACTTGATACCATAACCATGACAATAATAGGTTCTTTTATTCTATTCTAATCTTAATTACTAACATCTGTAATACTCAAGTCACACATCACACTTGACACAGTGATATATAGATTATAGAATGGCTAAAAAAGAGTTGAGGTGGCCACAGAGTTCAGAGCCTGTCTCAAGAGCAAAGGAGCAAATACAAATGCAGGGTCTCTGCAGGTGGTCAGATAAAGGTCTTAAGGAACCAATTGGCAGAGTCAAGGTAAAGGTTCAGACAGCAGGCAGCTTCTAAGTGTTAGCCTGAACTGTCAGCTTGAAGTGGGCAGTGTGTCACCACACTCAGGCAGGAGAAACCGCGGTGGACTGAAGCCTGGGGACAGAGTCAAAAGTTCATTGCTGTATCAGTTTTCCTGGGTAAGGTTTATGATGAGTGACCAGGTGACTGCCACATCTAATCTTGATGTGCTTCTCCTTTTATGGGTCTTAAATGAGATGGTTACATCCAGTGATATTGAAAAGCTCCTGTGTCTGGTGTTTCTGATATGAGTTGAGATGTCTGTGTGCACCTGTTTTAATTTGATAAGTTAATTTTTATTGGCATAAATAAAGGGATCAATTTGTGTCTTACAGTTGTATTGGGCAGATTGTGGTTGTTTATTCATACAAACACGGTGTAGAGTCATTCTACCTTGGTCCTTACAGTCAAAATGGGGTCATTGATGGCAAACCACTGCTTTAGACAATGGAGTAACTCAAACTCAGCATTAGGCACTGCCTGGAAACTGCCGTTCTACACAAGATGGAGTAACTCAGCAGGGCACAGGCTGCTGTCATAGGGAGCCGTGGAGCCCCCAGCCGTGAGACTGAGGCCACACAGCCTTGTGTGGTTCATCTGCACTTGGTGTCCTACTCCTCTTCTTTGAGCTTCATCGTTACCTTTAGACAAAAGCCAACTTGTCTCGCACAAACCCTGATGTGAAGCAAGAGTGTAGACAGTAAGGGGGTCTTAGATGTAACTATATGCACAGTGACTGCATTCAATCACGACCCAACGGGCTCACACACACACACGTTTGCACACATACACCCCAGCTGTGAGGGAGTGGTGGGGGTACCCTAGCTCTTCACATCTGACCAAGAGCATGGGAGACAGCCAGGCTTACAGGCCACCTGCTTCCCAGAAGCTTCTAAACAGGCGTCACACACAGTCCCTTGCAGAATACTCTGGAACCAAATATGTCCTTCTGTGTTCCCAAAGGGTGACATAGCTGTTTACATTTTTTTCTTTTTCTTTAGCACTATTCACTGAGAAAGACAGACAGACAGTGGTGAGGAAAGAAAAAGGAAAGTGGAAATATGGGACATTTCACGCAACTCAATAACCAGGGAGGCGAGAGCACTCACAGAGCAGAGGGAGCCAAAGAGCCGCTCAGGGCTGGGAACAGCAATGACTTAAATATTTTAAAGCAGACGCCCTGAGAGCGGCTGTGGAGGCGGCTCTTTGTTAATATTTAACACGAGCTGGGTAGTCGCTGGGAAAGCAACTGTTTACAGGAGATATGAACAAACATCCCCGATTGCTCAAAGCTGCAGGGGACAAACAGCTGCTCATGTTTCTACATCATAGCAGCTCCCGTCGGGGCACATAGCACCACCAGGCCACAGGCGTGGGGAGGACACGGCTGTCTCTGGGGTGCAGTGAAAACTGTAAACACATAGCCTAGGGTCAGCTGTCCTGTTCCAGGCTTGTGGTTTGCAGGAAACCCAACCCTGCAGCTGGGTCTGGGTGGTGGCTGCTAGCTGGCTGGCCAGCCGCTCAGTCCAGCAGCTGCATGCTGCAGCCCCTGGCTGGGCGGTCCTTCTGGTCCCATGCACTGTTCCAGGCAGACACCCCCTGCATGAAGCCAGGGGCAGGTGCCCACAAGCAGAGGGGCTCTAGCTTTTGTAACAAATCAGAGACCTGCTTGAAAGGTCCCCAGCTCACACTGGGACCTTCAGGGACACCTTGCCACACTGTTTCCAGAGATGACAAGCTAGCCTATTTTTCAGGGACTACAGGAGAGGAGTCTTTTTCGTAACAAACTTCCACCTCTCTGAGCCTGGCCATCTTCATTTAGCTGGGATAAATCAGGCCAGGAGGTTTATTAATTCACCCTCCTCACTCCCCTGCATCCACTTCCAACCATTTCATCACCCCCATGTGCTCCCTCATGGAACTATGCACCACCCACTCTTAAACAGCTGAACATGAAAACCCAGCTCACGACCAAGGACTGCGGCCATCTTGAATTCTGACACTGCCTCCCAGGGGCCATGGTTGAGACACATGTGACTCTAAGAAGTCAGCTCCCTGCTGCATCATCTAGGGTGATTGCAAAGTTGCTCAACGCTGGGCACCTCCTGCCATGCCACTGCCAACCTGCCCAAACCACAGTTGACCTTGACCCCCTGACCACTCCAGTTGTTTACACACCTGGCCGTTTATTGTAAAGGATGAAATGCCGAACAGAGTCCTGCTCCAAGGAATTCATATAAGAATTAGAAGCCTGCATATTAATCCTTGTTAAAATAATTTTTAGTTTATTAGAAGAACACTTTGGGTAGATTTTTAGTCCTGGGGATCACAACATAAATGTATTTTTATGTTCTCTTAATAGCTTAGATACAAGACTGTCTCGTGTCCAAGGTATTTAAAACAGTCCCTAAACTTTTTCTGTTCACAGTATAATTAAGAATAATAGAATCTGGTCGTACACTTGAAAAGAGTTTTAAAAGATCAAGCAACATTAGAGTAGTCAGCAATGGTTCTACTTTATTAAAACAGGGAGCCACAAGGGCTAGAAACATCCATGGCCATCGAGTTGTCAGTTGGTTGTTATTGTGGACAATGTTTATTTTATGGCTATTTCCTTGGTCTGACTATGGTTTGTCCCCTCTGAAATTCCTGATGACATGAATTCTATTGTGAGGTATTAAGAGAATGGAAGCTCAACCCAGTCACAGTGTTTAGAGGTGCTGATTGAAGCCCTGATGGGAGTCCTGACGACTGAATACGGGTGGCTTTATAAGAAGAGCAAGAGACCGGAAAGTGTGCTCACTCCCTGCTCTTACCATGTGTCACCTTGTGCTCCTTCAGAACTCTGCCAGCAGGAAGGTCATCACCAGATGTAGGCCCTTGACCTGGCACCGCCAGAAACATGAGCCAAATTAAAACTCTTTTCTTTATAACTTATTCAGTCTGTGGTCTTGTCTTATTAGCAATAGAAAACTGAATGATGAGGTTTACCAGCATCAGAAGGGCCTTCTGGGCCTGGAGTTGTGGCTTAGTGGTGGAGCACCTACCTTGCACCTGTGAGGCACTGGGTTCGATCCTCAGCACCACATAAAGTAAATGAATAAAATAAAGTTATCGTGTCCATCTACAACTTAAAAATAACATGAAAAAAATTTAAAAAAAAAGAAGGGCCTTCTAATGTTTGGGGAGTCAACTCTATGATGGGAGGAAAGACTCTGCTTCCCTAAGGAGACAGAAACATGTTCTCCCTGACCCATGGAGGGCAGCAGAAGTTTGATGGTTGCCCCCAGCAACCATGAAGATCTGTGAGTTCATTCCCCCATTCCCAAGTGTCTGGAGCAGCAGGTCAGTGCCCTGGGCACAGGGAGCTTTGGTGTTCTCGTGCTCAGTAGGGGTAGCATTCTAGACATAAAAAGGGTACTGTGGTCCTGGTCACCTAGCTAGAACCCCTGATCAACACCACCAGGGCCCTGTGCTATGGTCTGAGGACCATCTCCCTTCCCAACTGAGTTCTCCTTTAAAGTTTGGTGCATGCTTGATCTGATGCTCAGTTTCCCACACCTTTGTTCAGGCAATGCACAAATTGTTCTGGATTCTTCAAAATGTCTCCCTCTTCAACATTAGAATGGATTCAGTTGTCCCCCAAGTTTCACACATCAATCAAAATTCTGCAGCACACTCTGAGTGGGTGGCACCCGGGTGCTGCCGTGTTCCAGCTGTTGGCCTTGGTGGGTTGGAACGGGGACTGTCAGCCTGGAAGGAGTATAGTAAACCCGGATTTTTAGTCCCAGAATATAAATGACTCTTCTACCTTTCCCTTTCTCAAGGCCACCTCAGGGCCCGCTCAACTCCCTGAATCCACGTTCTTACGCTTAGCTGAGTGACATTCACAGGCCACTCTGTCCCAGCTGAAGTTTGTGTAACAGAGATGGAGAGGAGGCAACTCAGAGAGGGCCACGTTGGCCCACAATCTTGAGACCCTGCACTGGCCCAGATGAGGTCCCCATTACCAGGCAGAAATGAGGTGTAAAATGAAAATCGAGATCAGTTACTGAAAAATAGAGAGGTCATTCTTATGCTTCTGAGTTTTAGAGAAAGGTTTATCCCACTAGGTATGGGAAGAGTCATTGACTGAGTTTCCCCGAATGGAAATTCAGTGTCATTTTCATGCCAAGAGAGGTCTCCCTCCTCAATCTCCCTGGGCTGAGTGCTCACTGTGGGCATAAGCCTGGCCCTGGATACAACAGGAGGTGTGACCAGGTGGCCAGCCAAGCTGGAATGAGCTTCAGGTGCACTTGGCATTTGGGGTCCAGTCTGCCAGGCCAGGCAGAGAAGGGGAAGCCCAGAGAGCTGGAAGGGTCTTTGTAGGAGCTGCATTTTGCAAGGACCAGTAGGTGTGCTAGGGTGTACTGCATCAGCCCCTCTGGCACCCATGAGGCTGAGGACAGTGACACTCATAGCTATTGCTCAACAGACCCATCACCTGATCAGTCAGCTGCTCCTCTGGGGCCAGGACTGTGCAACACCGTTGGATGTAGACAGAGGGTTACTATCTATCTTGGCTCATTTATTTGTTAATTTTTCCTTTATTATGCCCACTCCTGCCAACATTCTGTATGTTTAATGTGTATGTGAATTTTTGTTTTAAAATTCTTTATTAAATAAAAATTCTTATCTTACTTTATGTTTTGATAAAATATATATAACATAAAATGTACCATCTGAACCATTTTTAAGTACATATTTGAGGTGGTGTTAAGCACATTCACATTTTTGTGTAACCATCACCACCATCCATTTCTAGAACTTTTCCATCTCCCTGAACTGAAACTCCATACCCACTAAACACTAACTCTCCAGACCCCCTGCCCCAGCTCCTGGCAACCACCCTCCTATTTCCTGCCTCTGTGAATTTAGTTAATCTAGGCATCTCATGTAAGTGGAATCAGAGTATTTTCCCCCATAGTAACAGGAATGAGTTTATTGAAGGGATAGAAAAAGGGAAAGGGGATACTCTCTAGGGAGACAGTGGGTCCTCTCAGAGAGAGGCACTTTGTTCCCCTCCTGCAATCCAATTTACTGGGGGTCCCAGAAAATGTTCCAAAGAGTCCTACGCAAGTCCACCTCGTGATTTTTGATTGACAGGAAGATGACATTAGACTTTTAAGTCATCACTGCCATGGCAATTCTAGGTCACTTTAGTCTATGCTGACCAGTTCTAATTAGATTATTCTTATTTTTTAATTCTTTAATTTTTTAATTTGTTGTATTGTCCCTTTTGTGACTGATCTCTTTCACTCCGCATAATGTCCTCAGGATCCATCCATGCTGCAGCCCATGTCAGAATTTCCTTCCTTTTTAAGGTCAAGTAATATTCCATTGGATAGGTGTCCCACAGTTTGCTTATCCAATTGTCCATTGAAACCAAGTGTAATCTATTAATTTTTTTAATTTACATGATGTTCCACTCTTGGCCTCCTTTGATTTCTGATGTTCACTGAGCACCATGATCTTGTGTTTAGTTCCTTTTGCTTTGTGTACGTCTAGAACATTGCCTCTAACAGGGGCCTGGCCTGCCTCCACACTTGGGTCACTCCTCCCCTGGTGACAGACAAGTCCCCCCACCTCCAACATTCCTGCTGAAAGCATCTGGATGCAGGGTCAACGTCATCTTTATTTTCATTTTTCACTCTTCTTATTTCCACTTGGTTCCTCTGCTTTCTCTTTTGGCAGGCAGGTACCTGGAATTGAACTCAGAGGCACTCAACCACTGAACCACATCCCCAGCCCTATTTTGTATTTTATTTAGAGACAGGGACTCCCTGAGTTGCTCAGTGCCTCTCTTTTGCTGAGGCTATTTGGACTTGCAATCCTCCTGCCTCAGCTACTGAGATTATGTGCTTTCTATTATTAGTACTGCTCCTTAGCTGAAAAAATTATTATCATTACTTTAAATTCCAGATCTGCTAGAAAATTCTGCTCCATGGGGTGGCCATCCAGCATCAAGCCTTCGTGTGAGAGATGACCTATCTCTTGAACTTCTATTTGTCTTTGTCCTGGGGTTCATGTTCTTCTGTTTGGGGGCAGGTAATGGGGAAGGTGCTGAAGCCCAGGCCACGATCTGAGGTTTCTGTCCCTCTTAAAGGGGTTAATAAGGACAGGATAAGTCCTAAGACCACAGGATTACTGCTGACCACCCTTATTTGCCTCTGCCAGAATATTCCCTACATGCTTAGAATAAATGGTCCTGGGGAGAGAGATTTTTTTCAGATTATAACCCACCATCCCTAGAGAGCACAGGGAAGTGGAAAGAGGACAGGGTCTGAGGAAGGTTGTTTTGAATGCAGCCACCTCCCTCCTCTTGGATCAGATCTCCCCATCACAAGGCAGCCAGTGGGGCTGCTGGTCTCTATTCCAGAGGGATAGGAATGGACCAGTACCCCCAGGGCAAAGTGGGCTACAAAGGAACAGAACGTTCAAGCTGTCCCCACCACTGCCCTTCCTCCACTGCCCTCTGCCCCGGCAGCTGCCCCCATGGCTCAACAACCCCCATTCCCCACAGCCTTGGGTTTCCCTAGGACTTTCCAGTTTTGTGTACCCTTTTTTTTCTGAAGGCATCTCCAAGATGATGTCAGGTGGGGGTATGACCCCGGCTTGGTCTCTGTCTTGTCTGGACCCAGAAACTGATTTCTTTCCTTGCACCTCCATCATGTCCCACTTGATCCCAAACAGCTTCTGCTGGGATGAACAAATGCATGAGGGGAAGAAATGAATTCCCATTGAGTCCATCCTCAGCACTCACCCAGGGCCCCTGACAAACCGGACCTCTTCATTGCCCCAGGCTTTATTCTTTGCTCTCCTGGAAACACACTTCTCCCTCAGTCACAGCTGACCTGGCTAAAGGGCGTGAAGAAATCTAATGCAAATCCACTAAAATGCATGCCACCTTCCCAGTCAACAGTGGAAAAGGGCAAAACTGGAATGTTATTTAAAATTGAAACAAAGATGTGAAAATTTATTAAAAATTTATAAAAAGTCCATTTTGTCTCATATTTTTTAAAAAGTGTCTGATATGCAATGTTGAACTAATTCTTTTTTTTTAAAATATTTTTAGTTGTAGATGGGCACAATACCTTTATTTTATTTATTTATTTTTATGTGGTGCTGAGGATTAAACCCAGTGCCTCACATGTGCTAGTGCTAGGCAAGTGCTCTACCATCGAGCCACAACCACAGCCCTGAACTAATTCTTAGAAAGAAAAATGAAAGGATCTGTTGTTTTAGTTTTGGGCATAATTTCATATGCTTGTATAATATTAATAACACTTTAATACCCCTTACTATGCACCAGGCACTATATTGTGCATATATATTCACTTAAAGCTCATAGCAATCACATGAGACAGATCCCATTCCTGTCCCCATTTCACAGATGAGAAAGCTGAGGCACAGAGAGGCAAAGTGCCTTTCCAGGCCACACAACCTGTGTTAGAAGGGCTGGGGGTTCTGAGCTGGGGGCAGTTAGCCTCTGAGATCTGAGCACCTACCCAGTCTGCTCTGTCCTTTACTTTTTGCTTGACTTCTGCACCCTGATCATGAAGAAGGCCAGTCTGTGTATGTGTGTGTATATATAAGGAGATATATATATTTATATTTTTTATTTATATTTTTTATATTATTTATATTATATGTATATATTTGTAGATGGACACAATATCTTTATTTATTTTTATGTGGTGCTGAGGATCAAACCCAGTGCACTGCACATGCGAGGCAAGTGCTCTACCACTGAGCCCCAGCCCCAGCCCCGTGAAGGCCACTCTTGTAAAACCCCCAGGACTCCACAGTTTTCTCAAGGCACCTTCAAATGTCATGTCTTGGAAACTGTTGTCTTTGCAAGCGCTTGTTAGGCCACCTACCATTTTTGTCAATTCTCTCCTCTTCAGATGTCAACTGGCCTAAACCACAGACTTCCTTTTAAAGGGTTTTCATGTGGTTCTAGGAGCTTTTCACACTTTGAACTTTGCTTTCCAATGGATCTGCCCTGAGCTGCTTCGGGTATGATAGCCAATCATCCTCCAGCAACAGACTGACTTCTTAATACTGATTGATGGGTGGGTTGAGGGCCCAGAGGTGCTGGAAGAGGACTGAGTTTGTAGGTTGTTCACTGACTCACTGAGAGTCAGTTCTCTCTCTGGCTTTGCTCCAGGCCCTGGAGATGCAATGGTGGACATACAGACACAACCCCGTTTCCACGGAGTGAATGTTCTGTTACATTAATGGAGCAGACATATGTGAGACCAATAAATAAAATGCACACACACAGATCCAGACCCAGATATGTGATAATAAGGAAGATGAAGTTGGAAAAGAGGGTGGGGCGTGTATGCTTGTGGTGGGGGCGGGGGTGTCGCAACTTAACTTGGTGAGCCAGAGAAGGCCTCTCCAGGACAGTGAAAGGCGCACAGAGCAAGGACCTGAGGTGGGGGCAGTGGGAGGAGGAATCCAAAAGGAGGAAGGACGAGCAGATTACTGGGAGATGTCACTGGGCTAACAGGACAAAAGCAGGGCTTTGCTCTGTATCTGCATGGGACAGGAGCTATGGGAGACACACAAGAGCAAGGAGACGCACTGGCCTCTGTGTGAAAGGGACACTCTCTCCACGTGTGGAGATAAGACAGCAGGGGCATGGGGCACACATGGACATGGGGAATGAGGCGAAGCTGTTTGCAATGATGCAGGCAGAGGACAGTGATGTCAGGCACCAGGGTGGTGATGGTGGCAAAGACAGTATTCCCCACAGGGTGTTCTGCAGAGGCAGAGTAACAGTGTAAAGGGTTGGATATAGTTTGTCCCTCAAGGGTTCATGTGTTGGAAGCTTGGTCCCTGGATGGCGATTTTGGGAGGTGGTGGGCCTTTAAGAGGTGGGGCCTAGTGGAAGGTGGTCAGGTCACTGGGGGCATCACTCATGGAGGGGATTAATATAATTCTCCCCAGACTCTGAGTTAGTTCTTGATGAGGGTTGTTACAAAAGAATGAGGCTGGTCCCACCCCTTCCTCTGGCTTCCTGTCTGACAATGTGATCTCTCCCACTTACACATACTCGCACCACTGTGATGCTATCAGCCAAGAAGCCTTCACCAGAGCTGATCAGATTGCCTCTTGGACATCCAGGACTATGATCTGGATGAACCTCTTTTCTTTATAAAGTACTCAGCCTCAGGTATTTAGCTATAGTAATAGAAAATAGACAAATACAATGGCATGAAAGAAGGGTAACCAAGATGACTCACCTGTAGCTCATGGGATGGAAACTGCCACTCTCTGGGATAAGTATCATGTGAAGGAGTAGGGGCTGAGGAGAGTCAGTTCTGGACATACTGATCTGCATAATTTTCACACTTAGCCTGAAATTCGGAGTAGCCTGGTACAGATTGAAGGACAGGCTGGTGAGAGACATGATTTGGAGAGTCATTAGCCACATATAGAATTTCATGCTAGGAGACTGTGGACTCACCAAGAGAGGAGATGCTGATTGAAAAGGGAAAATGGTCCAACTGAACCATGAACCTCCTCTCATTGGGGAGAGAAGGAAGGAGTGACCATCTAGGCCAATTCCACACAGAGGCCAGGAGGAGGATGGGAACTGACTGCCTGGTTTAGCAGTGTCGGGGCCAGTAATGACTTTGCTGAGAGCTATTTGGTGGTGTGGAAGGATGAGGGTCAGACTACTTTCTAGAGAGAATGGAAGAAGAGGAAAATTGGGGGCAGTGAGGATGAACAACTCATCCAGATATTTCCTGGCAAGGGAAAGAGAGAGCTAGGACAGCAACTAGAAGGAGAAGGGATTTAAGGAAGGATTTTTTTGTTTGACGTTTCTCTTTTAAAGCATGAGAGAAAAGAAAACCTTACATGTGTACAGTTAATGAATGTGATCCAGATGTGAGTTAGAAGTTGCTGGGGCCAAAGAGGGAGACCTGTGCGGGAATGTCCTTGAGCAATGGAGAAGGAAGTGGGATTGGGGTGAAGAGAGATACGCTGGCCATCAAGGGAGGGTGG
The DNA here is from genome assembly GCF_902686445.1 of Sciurus carolinensis. Classification (NCBI taxonomy): domain Eukaryota; kingdom Metazoa; phylum Chordata; class Mammalia; order Rodentia; family Sciuridae; genus Sciurus; species Sciurus carolinensis. The sequence continues at coordinate 68,936,608 of NC_062214.1, forward strand.
ATAGAGGAAAGGCAGAGTCTCTGGCCTTGAGATCTGAGGTAGGAGCTGTGGGAACCTCATCTGATGGCCTCTGTTTATCAGAGAAGTGGGAGAATAGGCTCAGCAGTTGAGAGTGAGGATGAGGCAGAAGGGGACATATCTTGTGCTAGTTTGTTTTGTGTCGCTATAACAAATTACCCGAGACCAGCGATGTATAAAGAAAAGAAGCTGAAAGTCCAAGATCAGGTGGTTCCCATGTGTTTGGCCTCAGAAAGGGCAGCCCCTTGCCTGTCACATCATGGAAATGGCATCATGGCAGGAGCATGTGTGAGAGGGACAGATCATATGACAAGATAGGAAGCCAGAGTGGGAAGGGGCCCTTCTTGTTCTTTTACAACAACCCACTCTCTTGGGAACTAACAGGGGTCTTACAGGAACTATGTTAAGAGCAGCACCCCCCCCCCCGCCTTTTTGTTGTTGTTGTTGTTGTGCTAGGGATTGAACTGGGCCTTGTGCTTGACAGACAAGCACTCTATAAACTGAACTGTATCCTCATCCCCAAGAACAGCACTCTTAATGACCTAATTACCTTGCACTAAGTCCTACATCTTAAAGGTCCCACCACCCCACACATTGCTGCCCTACGGACCTAGCTTTCAACACATGCATTCTTAGGGGGCACACTCATACCACATCCAAGCTATAGAACACCTGGAGCCCACACAGTTTGCTCGGTCAAAGGTGCACGTTGTGACTACTATGCTCTCTTTCTGAGTGACATTAGACAAGGCATGGCAGATGGAAATCACTGGTGAGGGCATCCCAGGACACACTGCCTCCCCTGACAGCCTCCCTCCCAGTGGGAAGAGACCTTCATAGAAACATGAGAGCAATTTGGGGACAGAACTAGGGAAGGTGGCAGGGTGGGAGATGAGCTCTCAGTTGGACAAATGGGTTGTCCCACAGTTGGTCATACATTGAATCTGGGACCTCAGGTCAATGACTTGGCTCTCTGGTCCCCAGTTCCTTGTCACTGACTTCCTCACAGGGCAGCAGCAGGGAGTTCTATAAACCAAGGAGTGTGGAAGGTCTGCCACTTCTCCTCCCTGGCATGACTCAGTCTCTCCAGCTCCCTCAACTTAGAAAGGTTGAATGATTTTCCCAGCACTCACTTCTCATTCAGCTCTGTGTCCTCCTGCATGCGACTTGCCTGCCATGGAATCTTCCTAGAGCCACCTGGGCAGAAGCAGAACCTGGAGGGGGGTCTCACAGAAGACGTCTGCTGTGCTGAGCCGTGGGTGGAGCAGATGGCCTGTCCATGCTGAGATGTCCCCTGCAGGAGGCAACTCTTCATTGTCTGGCAGGGGACTGGGATTCCACCACCTCCCAACACAACAGGGTCCTGTCACAGTGGTGCTGTGGCTCTACACTACATCAGGAGTGGCCCCAAGGTATGGCTCCATGGGCAGGTAGGCTTAGGCCCACCTGGCAGGCTGGTGGCTCCCTTCTCAAAGGCATTCTCTCCATTATTGTTCTTAGCTCCAGAAGGTAGTGGGAATGAGTCAGTCGTTCTATAAACGCATTGCCTATTGGTGTCCTTTTGGCAAATTCTCAGGGGCTGAGGTTATGGTCAGCAGACTTGCTTTCTCACCTGCCCGTGGTGGCCTCTGGGAGCACCCTGGGCAGTGAGAAAAACATTCTTATCCCACTCATTGGCTGGGTTTCCTTTTCATGCCGGCCCTACCTGTGTCCCAAAGACTGCCCTCTTTACACTGTCCCCTCCATTCTCACCTGCCAGGGCAGCTGGGTGACCATAAGGGGATCCTGGGAGGAGGCCCTTCCATGCCATTTCATGGGGGAGGGGAATTTCCCCATTTTCCTTGCTTCCTGTGTAATGTGTTCTTTCCAATTACACGATGTTTTCTCTAATCTTGGCTTCAGCTTTAGTGGATAGCTTCCGTTCCTATTTAAACTTAAAAAAAAAAAAAAAAAGGAATTCCAACTCAACATACAAATGAGGAATGTAGCTAAAAATGGGAGAAGTTTTTTTTTTTTTTTTAAGTCAGTACAAATATTTTTGGAATTTAATTTTCCTTAGGAAAAAAAATGACTTGCAGACAGAATGTCTACATCCTGTGTTTGAACACCAGTGGCCTCTGGTGTCTTTATTTGTAAACCCAACATGGTGACATATGACTCCACCAACCTTCATTTCCCTCTCAGCAAAATTAGAACAATGCTACTTCTCTTCCTCCTGTCAGCCCTCCCCCACCCCTCTCTCCCTCTCTTCTACAAGTCTCTCTCCTTTCCTCCCTTTCATCTTCTTGCATAATTGTGGGCAAATAGGGTCACACCCTATAGGAAATACTTAGAGCTATCAGACAAGGAGAGTCTATAAAACGAACCACTGCCACTTAATTATGAGGTTCATTTCAATGTACGCATTCTGCAAGGGAGGCAGACAGGTGGGAAGCGCCATCCGCTAGGAAAAACAGAGACAAAAGGTGAGCCGAATCAAAAACAGAAAGCAGACGACAATGCAACTGGCTACATTCAGCTTCTGGGACACTGTGTTCATACTTGAAAGATGTAAAAATAGTGACAGAGAAATAACCTCCCTCTTCTAAGTCATTCAGGCCAACTCCCGATGTTCAACCCATAAGAACAAGGGCGCCATCTTTAATCTTTACTCCTAACCAGTGCTGTCTGTTCAGCTTGCTTGACCCATTTGGTCTCCAAGAAGTCCGGGGCTGGGAACGAAAGCGCCAGCTGCTTTCACAAGGTCGGTCAGTGGTAATGGTACACTTGGTCAGGGCTTATGCCCAGGATCATTCAATTTTCCTTAGTGGAAATTGTAAAACTGCTCAAGTTCCAACCACAGGTTATTGGTTAAATAAAGTATAATATGTCCATAAATTTGTGAACCATGCAGTAATTCAAAATGAAGACTGGCATGGGAAACCACAAATACTTTTGGAGAAAACAGGCTAAAAAGTTCATCTGTGGTGATAGAAGTCAGAATAGAGGATACCTGTGGGGATGTGCGGGCATTGGCTAGCTAGGGGTGCTGGGAATCCCCAACTGCTGGAAATATTGACTGCCTTGACTGACCAGGGGTACACAGGAATCTACATCATTGAGTTGTGTCCTTGAGAGGAGAACATCACACTGTGTGAGTATTAAACCGCAATAAAAAATGCAGCACACTAAAGTGGTCTATGAAGCTGTATGGATAGTATGAAAATATATATATATTTTAAAATTTAACACAGCAGGTTAAAATTTTCCCCAAAAGGCTATAATAATATTTCTTGTTCCAAATGTTCTTCCAGAGCCTTGCCACTCACTCCCATCAGGGGGTGAAGTCTTTCTTCCCTCCCCTTGAACCTGGCAGGCCTTTGTGTTTCTTTCCATTAACAGTAGGTAGTAGGAGTGACGCCTGTAACTCCTGTGTTGATCAGGATGCTGTTTTCTCAGGGTGCTCTCCATCTCTCCCCAAACTGGCCCTCAGAACCCAGGTACCTTGTTGTGAAGACGCCTGTACCACATGAAGAGGCTGACAATAGCTGACCCCCAGCACCAACTACTGGACATGCGGGCAAATGAGCCTTCAGATGATTTTGAGCCTTTAAGTATTTCAGTTGAGGCCCCAAACCTCACACTGCAGAGGTTAGCCATCCCCATGGCACCGTCTAAATTTGTCTCCTGACCCATGGGGCAATAAAGGGTTGTTTTATGTTACTTAGGATTTGTTGTTGTTGTTGTTTTTGTCTTTGTTTTTGGTACCAGGGACTGAACCCAGGGGCACTTAACCACTGAGCCACTTTTAAATGTTTATCTAGACACAGGGTCTCGCTGAGTTGCTCAGGACCTTGCTAAGTTGCTGAGGCTGGCTTTGAACTCACAACTCTCCTGCCTCAGCCTCCTGAGCTGCGGAGATTACAGGCATGTGCCATCATGCCTGGCTGTTACTCAGTTTTGGGGACAACTTGTTTGGCAGCCATTGCAACTGGAAGTGTGTGTGTGTGTGTGTGTGTGTGTGTGTGTGTGTGTGTGAATGGAGGAAATTTCTGAATATCTGAAAACAGGAATTGGTGCTGGTATTCGTTTTCCCATGATTTCAATGTTTCTTCAAGATGCTGGTTTTATTCATGTTAGAAAACTAAAATTAAAAACAATATGAATTTCTCAAGTGGAAATCAGATGGAAGCACATATGTATCCAAGCATGTTATGCCAGCCAACCTGTGCCCTGCTGCCCTCCTGGCACTGGGGAAGTCCAGGGGAGGCCTGAGCAACAGAGTGGACTCCAGTGGAGGGGCTGCTGCTTCCAGTTGAGTGGCTTCTGCACCTGTGTTTGTTGGAGAGTGGTCAGCCTTTGTGGAGGGGACAGTGGGGGCATGTGTGTGCAGAAGTGAGAGGGAGCTCTTGCTGAGCCAATAGTGCATTCCTGGCTAAACTTGTCCTCTTCAACCACCTTCCAGAAATCAAGCTAATGAAGGGGTCTAGCCTCACATGCAGCATCTAAGAATAGTATTAAAATATTCATGTAAACTCTTACGTTTTGAATTTTAGTAATGAAAGTGTCCAGGTGACAAGACAAGCAGACTTCATCACAAGCACAGTGTGTTCAGCACATGCCTGGCTACAGAGTAGTAACAGTCCAGCCAGGGCCTGCCCCACAGGATCTGGAGGGGCTGTGGAGTGGGGTGACCCTCACCCATGTTTTCCTACACTGGGGTGGTCTTTGGTATGCATCCTCTCTCATCCCTGTCCTCACCTCCCACTCACAAATTCCCATACAGCATCTCACCATCTTCAAGGGTCAAAATAGCTGCTCCTTCAAACTGTAACTGAACAAGGCCTCTTTGTTCAGGATTCAGACTTGAGTAGAAATCGAGGAAGTAAAGTCTTTCTTTTCATTCTATCCTTCTTTACCCTTTATTATTTACCATGCCTTCAATTCCCAAGGACCCTGAATCATTGAAGGTGGCTTTCATTCTTGACCTAAACACTTGTTATGACCCATGGATCCCAAGATCGCATTCCTTGATGTTCGTATTCATTCCACCTTCATAGGGTTCATAAGGTAGATCACAGGGAGTGACACTAAGGCATTGGGCAAAGTCTCACTAGTATGTGCATCTCTGGGCATGCGCATTCATAGACAGATACCAAATGCTATTCATAAGAACACCCAGGAGAAGGAGGAAAGTACCAACATTCTTGGCTTTCCAACAAAGGGGCCAACAGCTGCTCTAGGGGACTGTTGGTAAATGGCCCTGCAGAGGATGGGGATCTTGCTTAAGGAGGGGCAGCATCACAGTTTGTTTTCAGGACTGGACTACGGATAGGAGTAGAGGCCTGTGGAAGCACGAAGGCAGCAGGGGTCCCGTGGAGGCATGGGGGAGCTGGCGTTCACTTGAGCTCCAGGCCAGCACAGGGCTGGAGAGCCAGATTCCAGCAGCCCTAGGTCTTGTCAATGGCGCTACTCCAGGGCCAGAAACTAGAGAACTGGAGTGGACCCAAGATAGGTTAAGCTGCCCAGGAGAACACGGAGGGGAGGAGGACTCCAGGGATTGCTGGGAGAGTCAGCAACAACTTAGAACCGGAATTCCAGCACCCTGGTTCCTATTCTCCACATGTACTCCGGGCACCAGCAAAGTTCAGTGCCAGGATGCAGTGGAGCTCCCAGGCAGCCCAGGTCTCTGAGCACACGCCGGAAGAGAACCCGAGGATCCAAGCATTCTTTTGGAGCACAATCTGGTAGATAGGCCATCTCTCCTACACAGAGAGACCATCGGGACCCTGTGAGGCCTCAAGGCTGAGAAGAAGGGCATGGGGATCTCCAAGAAAAGACCACCTCGTTGTTACTAGGCCTTTCCCCAGGGGAAGACACAAGGAGGTAGTTAAAGGATAGTGCGGTCACCTGGGGTCATTCTTGGGGTCTCTCCTCCCTATCAGATGCAGCTCAGGAGTCGGGGGAGGCAGGCCAGATTTCGTGGTCTTTCCTCCACCTGGTCTCGCACTGGCAATCCTGGAGAGGGTGAGACCTAGGAACTTCCCACTGACAGGGCTTCCCTAGGCCCACTGTGCTCCGAGACCTGGTCTTCAGGAAGATGTCTTCACACTTTGCTGAGAGCATCTGGTTTCCCCTTTGATTGAAATCACTTTTGCAGGGGTAAGGGAAGTCCCCAGGACTCAGGGCACAGCACACATAAGGCAGTTTTCCTGCAAATAAGTCAAGGCTCCTAGACTCACAATCTTCTTCAATCCTGTGCATTGTCACCAGTTCCATTTTATCCATTTATTGAACCCTTCTTTGCCTTCTCACCTTGTCAGGGTGACCTTCTCAGAGAAACCCTGCCTGACCACTCAGGCCAAAGCCACCTTGCTACCTCTCTGTTGTTTTGCTTATTGTTCTTGTGGCCCACACTCTGAAATTATCTGGTCTGCCTATTTGGCTATCCATTGTCTGTCATCCCTCTAGGATGTCAGCATGGTGAGAATGGGGATCTGCTGGCGAGGCTGCTGCTTCTAGTCCCTGCTTGGTGTCTGCTGCCTGGCAGGACTTGCACTGTCCTTGCTGTAGGAGTGGGTGACCCAGCTCTGGGACAAGTGCTGGTGAGGCAGAGGTGAACAAAACACAGCCGCAAATGTCCTAAAGGGTGTGGCATGCTGCACAGATAATTTAGACAGCAGAACCATGGTGTCCTGAGAGGTCGCTGGCTGGGGTTCTCAGGCTCTGGTCAAGGTGGCAGGGGACCACAGCCTGGGTAGGGTTTGGATGGGCAGGAAAGAGAAAGGAGTGGTTACTCCAGGTTGGGGGTGGAAATGGCACTTGCTGGGACCAGTTTGGGGTCTACTGAGGTCACTGTCATTTTCTGGCTGATCTGGACCTCTACCCCTGCACCACTGCACCCTGCACACCCTCGGGCCCCCTTTACAACCTGGTTCTCCTCCTGGCACCCTTCCTGTCTCTCTGGGTTCCTGTACTTCTGCTGCACACACATGGACTATGCTCTGTCCAGAACCAGGTGAGCCCAAATGGGGACCCCTGGCAACCCACACCCCCAGGCTAGAAGGGAGAGCTTAGTGCTGCGGATATCAGCCCCTGGTCCGACCATGCTTGCTGCCCCATCAACCCAGGCTCCTTCTGCCCCTTCCCCTGCCTGTGTGCAAAGGGCCTCCTCTGATCCCCACTAAAGCACTCTTCTTTCCCCTCTTCCTCTACCCTTCCCAGCTCCTAAAACCAGCATCCTGGTGCCGGGAGCCAGTCATCAGAGGGGGTGAGGAACAGGGGGTGGGGGTCTGCAGGGGGAGAGGAGACTTCAGTCACCACCTGACCTTGCTAAGCACTGCCCATTGTGCTTCTGAGGAGGCAGTCAGTCCTCTAAGTGTGGCCTCCTCCCCAGTCAGTGCCTGTCCAAATATCTACATCTGGGGTGCATTCAAGCATGGGGGCCATTCAGAGGGGACAGTTCTGAACTTCCCATGAGTGGGCTCTTCCTCCAGCCCAGGCCTCATGATGCAACCTCACATACAGCTGTGGGACCAGGGTCCTCACCCTGCATAGGAAGCCTCACCTGAGCCAGGAGCCAGAACTGAGGGGCCAAATATTTATAAGATCATCCAAAGTGAATTCTAGAAGGACTCTGCCCACAGGATGGAAGGGTTTGGAGGACAAACTCACCGAGCTAAGTGGGGGAAACAGGTTAGGCGAAATGGGAAGAGCAGGTGTCCAGGAGGGGTGGGCCTGAGGAGAGCATTCCTGGGAACTCGTCTGGCAGGAAGGACTGGCCATTCTCTCCTGGGTCCTCCTCTGTCAGTCCAGAACTCTCATCCTTTCTCCTTCCACTTTCCTTGTTTTCCTGCTTTGGAGGCATTCAGGAAACCAAGTGTTTTGTTCCTTATTCTTACCTTAGGAAGTACCATACTGGCAACGGCTAATGTTTATGCAGAACGTATGGCGTGCAGAGCTTTTTCCTGACATTGGTTTCCTCCTCACAGCGAGGTCACTGCTCTTGCCATCCTTTCACAGGTGAGGAGGGAAGGAACTCAGCAGATGAGAAGGGTGAGGCTGGTTTCACAGTCCTGGCTTCAAACCAGGACTTCATGCTGCCTGGAACCCAGGGTTACAGCATTCTCATTCAAAAATGAGAACGGTCTCAAGGTCAGGACAAGCAGGATTCCTACGTGCATGTGCCTGGGGTCCCAGGTGGACTTTCCTCCTGGAGGCCCTCAACAGCTGAGCCCATGGTGTTCCCAAGACTCGGTTTGCGTTTATGTCCCTGGACTGATGGAAACAGTTGGCTTCACTTTAGAGAGCAGTTTCCACAGCAGTTCCTGAGTCCAGAAGGATTTAATACTTAGCTGGCACTAAGCAGTAGGGTTTCACCAATTTTCTACCCAGGTCACCTCCCTCCTGCAACAATGCCTGTGCTCCTAAGGAGAATGGGTGACATACAGGTAATGGGGGACTCTCATTTCATAACAAGGCCACTGTGGGTCTGGTGCCCTTTGGGGCACTCTCAACTTGGACCCATTCATGTGACTTCAAACTGTGTGGCTCCTGGGACTCTGGCTGCTCCACACACCACAGCCACTGTCCCCAGCATCACGGATCCCCCTGCCCACTGAGACCATCCAAACAGCCCGTTCCAGGCAGCCATATGCGTAGGTGGAAAGGAGTCTGAAGAGAAAGCCAGTCTCCAAATAACAATATGGAAAAAATTTTACAGAGACGAGCGCTAACATGGGATTGCTGCAAGCCTCATTCATTAAAATAAAAAGTGAGGAAAATTGGCATGGAAGTAAGGAAAATTACAGGGTATTTCCTGCAAGGAATATATGGGACATCCTTGGAAATTTCTTGAGGCATAATAAGTTTACTGTTCCTATTTTTTTTTAAAATAGTCTTGCTGTGGCTCACCTGTCCCTCTGCCCCCCAAAAAGCGCAGTTATTTATGGGTGTAAAATATTCCCTGTTTCGAACAACTTAAGAGAACAAACACTGCTGTGAGAGCCTCCCCTAGCAGTGAAGAATTTGGCACACAGTCAGGATCTGAGGTTTGGGTATTTGCTTGCAGCCATTAATTGCTGTATAAAACCTTTGAAAAAAGCCCTGTATCTGGGAGTCTCAGCTATAAAAGACCATTTAGAACCAGTGGGAAGCTGGTCTTTAAGTTGTTGTCAACAGAGACTCCAGTCTCCAAGCAGGAACTCCCAATTACACATTTACTGGATAAAGGTATAGGGGCTACCTGAGGGATAATTAAATATGAAAATCCCTCTTTGAACCTACCATTGTGGGATGCCCAAATCTGGCCCCAGAAATGCCGCCTTTGTGACCACAAAGGAGCCCAAAGAGCATTGCTGTGGGATTGAGGAGAACAGAAAGGTTTCTTTTTCCCCCTTCTCAATTAAGGATGCTTTGACCTTCTCTCTTATTTTGAAAATTACTAATTGAATGCCCAAGTACAGCTGCTTTGGCACATGCCAAGGGAATTATTTAGAAAGCAAACACCTAAAAGAAGCCCAGACACAAACGCATCCTGCTGCAGAAGATGCTGCCAATGTGCCCTTTGCCGGAGATGGACAGTGAGAGGACCGAGATTCTGAGACAATGGTCTCAGTAAGGTTGCCTAGTGCAGGATACAATCAGGGTCAAAACAACCTTCTTACAAAAAGCATGACTCTCCTTGGCCCACTGTGATGATGATCTCTGAAATGGAAAGTACAGAAATAGGATTGCCTGCCTGCTCTGCACCTGGTGTGTTCTCAGGATTTTGAGCATCAACCTTGGTTTGTTCCTTACCATTGCATTTATTATCAAGTCATTGACCTGCCTTTGTGGTCAGTCCCTGACTATAGGCTTAAATATGAAGTAGCTCCCATCAGTAGGAGAACTGATGTTGGGGTCCTTAATAAGGAGTGGCCACCAATAAACTAGGTCACTGGGTGAACTACTAACAGAGAGATTGCTGTCCACACACTTATCAATAGCTTGTTTTCCCAATCAAGAATGTGAAGAGAGAGCCCACAGGATGTGAGAAAATCTTTGCCACCTGCACCTCAGATAAAGTTTGATCTCCAGGATATATAAAGAACTCAAAAAACTTAACATCAAAAAAACAAATAATTCAATCAAAAAATGGGCAAAGGAACTGAACAGACACTTCACAGAAGAAATATGAATGGTCAATAAATGTATGAAAAAAATGTTCAGTATCTCTAGCAATTACAGAAAAGCAAATCAAAACTACACCGAGATTCTATTTCACTCCAGTCAGAATGGCAATTATCAAGAAAACAAGTAATACTAATGTTGGCAAGGATGCAGGGGAAAAGGCACACTCATACATTGCTGGTGGGACTGCAAATTGGTGCAATCATTATGGAAAGCAGTATGGAGATTCCTCAGAAAACTTGAAATGGAACCACCAATTGATCCAGTTATTCCACTCCTCCATATATACCCAAAGGAATTAAAATCAGCATACTTTAGTGATGCAACCACATCAATGTTTATAGCATCTCAATTCACATTTGCTAAGTGTGGAACCAACCTAGGTGCCCTTCAACAGATGAATGGTTAAAGAAAATGTGGGTCTATATACACAATGGAGTATTACTCAGCCATAAAGAAGAGTGGGGGGCTGGGGTTGTGTCTCAGTGGTAGAGCACTGGCCTAGCATGTGTGAGGTACTGGGTTTAATTCTTAGCACCACATATAAATAAATAAATGTCCACTGACAACTAAAAATATTTTTTAAAAAGAACTTATAAATTTAAATGAAATTATAACTTTTGCTGGTAAATGAATGGAGCTGTAGATTATCATGCTAAGTGAAATAAGCCAATCCCCCAAAACCAAAGGCCAAGTGTTCTCTCTGATATGCAAATGCTAACACACAATAAAGGAGATGAGGGAGAACAGAAGTTCATTGGATTAGACAAAGGGGAATGAAAGGGATGGGACTGGGGATGGGAATAAGAAAGACAATAGAATGAATTGGATGTAACTTTCCTATGTTCATATATGAAGTGAACTCCAGTGCAATTCCACATCACGTACAACCGCAAGGATGGGATCCTAATTAGGATAAGTAATATTCCATGTATGTATAATATGTCAAAATACACTCTACTGTCATGTATATCTAAAAAGAACAAATAAAAAATAAATATAAAAAATAGCTTGTTTTCCAATTTCCACCCATCAATCTTTGGAACGGTGTTTAATCCACATGGCCCGAGTGGAGGTTTGCAATGAAAACACTGTTGAGGATATACAAGTAGCTAAGAAGGGTATTAAATAAGGACCCACCTCACTAGGGTCAAAGGAAGATAAAAATTAAAGCTCTGACCCATTCTAAATCTAGCAAATGGCAAAGATACAAAGATAAGTTATCTTTGGCATAGATGATGATATCCAGTGTTGGCAAGATATGGAGGAATCAGGATCTTCTGTCCACAACTAAGAGCAAAGATTGCTGCCATCTTTCTGGAGGGCATTTTGGCACTATTTTCAAAAGCTTTAAAAATAAGCAAATCAATTTATACTTCCAACAATGTTGGACTGGCTTGTTTCAAACCAACCAACTTTCCCACCAAGAACTACTAGAGTAGCAGGATAAAAATATATAAAGCATCTACTCGAAGGCATTGGAGTGACCACAGGACGGCAAAGATTTGAAAAATCAAGATCCTGAAAGAAGCGAGAAACAGGAGGGCAAACCTGAAATTTGGTACCTCTTCCTCTGTCAAAGAATTTGTCGGTTTGCAAGTGTAGATGAAAGGTTGAGAACCTGAGTAATGAGTAAGTAAGAAGCTAAAAAAGAGGGCAGAACTAGTAAAGTGAAAAGAGCATAAAATGAGATTTAGCAGAGATTGAGGTGACTATCTTGTCAAAAGGAAATGCAAGAACTAGGATGTGAGTTATGTGTTGAGGTGCAGAAACTGAGCATTGGCGAGCTGAATGGAGAGAAGCAATGGGCTTCCCCCTGACCGCTCTGCTTAGCTATCCATCGTCTGGCTGACTCTTCTGCCCACGCTGTATGGGAGCCAATCGTGTGCTTTGGCTAACAGGATCCCTGGCATGAATGCATCCACTCTTGTGCACTGGTGCAAACAGACTCAAGTACCTACTAAGAGTTACTTGAATAAATTGGCTATTTATATTTGTTAAAAAAGAAGGCAAAACTATTACAGTCTCAAAAGATGGGGACAATAGTTGGGGTAGAGAATATGCAAAGGAGGAGTCAAGGTAGAAGCCCCTTGCTTTTATTTTGCAGCCCCAAAGAGCTATCCAGAGTGGCCAACCGTCCAGGTATATCTGAGACTATCTGATTTTAGTACTGGAAGGTCCATGTTTTGAGAAAACCCTGAGTTCAATGTGAAATAGGACAGCTGTGAAATAGGTCACCCTGGATACACACCAAAACTAATGCTCATGCTCAGTTTCAAGATATCTCAGTCCCTGATGAAGTGATCTTCCCCTTCCTTGGTGCCTGCCAGAAGCAAAAGCAAATCTCTGGAGAAAGATACCACCCCGAGACCCAAATATTCTCTACAATTTTCATACACAATGTCCGATATTGAATAAAAAATAACCAGGTATGAAAAATAACAAGGTTGGAGCAAGGAAATAAATGAACAATAGAAATAAATAGAACCACGTGAGTTTCTGATACTGTGTTACCAGACTCTTAAGAACTGAAAGAACTGCAGTTGTGGCTCAGTGGTAGAGCACTCGCCCAGCATGTCCAAGGCACTGGGTTTGGTCCTCAGCACCACCTGAAAGTAAAGAAATTAAATAAAGGTATTGTGTCCATGTACAACTAAAAAATTTTTAAAAGACCTTTAAAATGATTGAGATTATTAGGTACCAGAAATTAGAGGACAAAATGAACATTTTCAGTAGCATCCTAGAGGAAACAAATAGAGCTTTCAGAACTTAAAAATATGATAACTAAAATTAAGGCAACAATTTAAATTTAACCACAGCTGAAGAAAATAAGTAATTGTAAAGGTAGGTTTGAAAAACATATTCAGACCGAATCATGAAAAGAAAAAAATTTAAATACAGAAAAGAATTTGAGGGAAAATATGTAATTAGATTTCCAGAAGAAGTGGAAAGAAAGAATAGGGCAAAAAGTAAAATTCAAAGAGACAATGCCTGAGAGTTGCCTCCAAATTATGAAAGACAGAAAGTCACAGGTTTAAGAAGAGCAGTGCAAATGAAAACCACACCAGACACATCACAGTTAAACTGCCGAACACCAAAAGGAAAATCCCAAAGCAGGTGGTAGGGGAGCGGGGAGCAGGGAGAGGAACCACACACACCATATTCTTTCAAAAGAAATAATGAAAGCTAGTGGACAATGGAACCATATGTTCAAAGCACTGAAAGTGGATTACTGCCAACCTAGAATTATACATCCAACAAGAATATTCTTCAAAAGTAAAGGTCATGTAAAGACATTTTCAGACAAGTGAAAACTAAAACGACTCTTCACCAGAGCACCTGCACTAATGAAACTAGTGTGAGTTCTAAGGCAGAATAAAATGATCCCGGATGGAGACATAGAGACTTGGGGAAGAATACAGAGCAATATGAAGAATAAAAATGTGGGCACCTCTAAATCAAAACTGTATAAAACAATTATAATAATATTTCAGGAACATTTTGTGATATTCCATTAGGATGAAATATCAATGCACCAGGAAGACATAGCAATTCTAAATTAGCCTCAAAATTGTGAAGCAAAAATTGACAGAACCAAAAAACAAAAACAAAAACAAAACAATCCGCCATTATACTGGGAGATGTTAACAGACCTTTCTTAGTAACTGAAAAAACAAGTAGACAAAAAAGTCAGCAAGGATGTAGAGAATTAGAACAACACATTTAACAAAATTGACTTAATTTTGACTTAATTGATATATGCATAACTCTCTACCAACAAATTGCAGAATGTGCATTCTTTTTAATTGCACATGGAACATTGGCTAAATTTGACCATATTCTGGGAGATGGTGCAAATCTCAAACACATTTCTAATGACTAAAATCATGCAGAGGGCATTTTATCACCACAGTATAATGAAACCAGAAATCAATAACTAGAAATAAACCAATGTTTTTAATGTAAGTGGTATGCTTCTAAATAATCCATGGAGAAACTCACAAGAAAAATTAGAAAATATTTTGCATTAAATGATAAAAATATATGGCATGAAGCTCCATGAGACACAACTAAAACTATAAAGAAATGGATGTAGTAAAGAAGTTAAAAAGGCTGGAACAAACACTGTGTGGCAGGCAGGGAGAAGGGGGCATTAGTGTTTAGTGGGTACAGAGTTTCAGATTGGAAAGACAAAGAGTCTGTGGATGGATGGTTTAGTTCTAGATGGACATACTAACTATTTTATTTATTTTTGTATGTGTTGCTGAGGATCGAACCCAGTACCTCACATGTAGTAGGCAAATGCTCTACTGCTGAAGCACAACCAAAGTCCTTGAACATACTTTTTAAATTGGTTCTTTCTAGTTATATATGAAAGTAGAATCCATTCTGATAAAATTATACAAATATGGAACGTATCTTATTCTAGTTAGAGTCCCATTCTTATGGATGTACATGGTGATGGGATTCACTGTGTTGTTTTCCTATATGTATAGGGAAACTATGCCAGATTCATTCCACTGTCTTGCCTTTGCTTATCCTCCTCCTTCCCCTCCATTTCCCCATTGTCACATTTACTGCACTTCTATTCTTTCCTTCACTTTCCTCCTTATTGTGGGTTAACGTCCATCTATCAGAGAAACTGGTTTTATGGGACTGGCTTACTTCACTTAGCATGATCGTCTTCAGATCCATGTATTTGCCGGCAAATGACATAAGTCATTCTTCTTAAGGTTGAGTAATACTACATTGTGTGTGTGTGTGTGTGTGTGTGTGTGTGTGTGTATAACCACATCTTCTTTATTCTTTCATCTATTGAAGGGCACCTAGGTTGGTTCCATAGTTATTGTGAATTGAGCTGCTATAAACCTTGATGTGACTGCGTCACTGTAGAATGCTGATTTCAATTCCTTTGGGTATATATGGAGGAGTGGGATAACTGGATCAATTGGTGGTTCCATTTCAAGTTTTCTGAGGAATCTCCATACTGCTTTCCAGAGTGGTTGCACCAATTTGCAGTCCCACCAGTAATGTATGAGTGGTAATGTATGACCTTTTTCTCCACATCCTTGTCAACATTACTATTACTTGTATTCTTGATAATTGCCATTCTGACTGGAGTGAAATAGAATCTCAGTGTCATTTTAATTTGCATTTCTGTAATTGCTAGAGATACTAAACATTTTTCATATCTTTGTTGACCATTCATATTTCTTCAGTTCCTTTGCCCATTTTTTGATTGGGTTATTTGGTTTTCTTTTGGTGTTAAGTTTTTTGAGTTCTTTATATATCCTGGAGATTAATGCTTTATCTGAGGTGCAGGTGGCAAAGATTCTCTCCCATTCTGTAGGCTCTCTCTTCCTGCTTCTGATTGTTAGGCAGAATTAATATTGTCAAAGTGGCCACACTACCAAAATTGCTATACAGATTTAATGCAATTTCCATCAAAATTATAATGATGTTTTTCATGGAAATAGAAAAAGCCGTCATGAAATTCATCTGGAAAAACCAGAAGCCCAGAATAGCCAAAGCAATCCTTAGTGGAAAACAAAACAAAACAAAACAAAAACAAACAAACAAAGAAACAAAAAAGAAATGAAGCAGGAGATATCACAATACTAGACGTAAAATCATCCTATAGAGCTATAGTAATAAAAACAGCATGATATTGGCACCAAAATAGTCAAGAAGACCAATAGAAAAGAAGAGTAGACACAGAGACAAACCCACAAGAATACAGTTATCTCATATGAGACAAAGGTGCCAATAACATACACTGGAGAAAAGATAGCCTCTTCAACAAATGGTGCTGGGAGAACTAGAAATCCATATGGAGTAGAATGAAATTTAACTCCTATCTCTCACCCTGCACAAAACTCAGCTCAAAGTGGATCGAGGATGTAGGTATTAAACCAGAAACCCTGCACATATTAGAAGAAAACATAGGCCTAATACTCCAACATATTGGCACAAGAACTGACTTCCTTAATAAGGCTCCTAACGCACAAGACATAAAATCAATAATCAATAAATGGGATGACATCAAACTAAAAAGCTGCTTCACAGAAAACAATGTGAACATGCTTAATGTTACTGAACTGTACAGTTAAAAAAGGATTCAATGGTAAAGTTTGTTATGTGTATTTTACTATAATTTAATTTTTCAAATTAATGAGCTAAATATCTCCTCCAGGAGTCAGAAAAATAGTTAAACCTAAGGAAAAGAATACGTGGGGGATAATAAATAAAATAACAGAAATTAACAAATTAGAAAACAAATATCTGAGACAGGAGGATCATGAGTTCAAAGCCAGCTCAGCAATGGCGAGGTGCTAAGCAACTCAGTGAGACCCTGTCTCTAAATAAAATACAAAATAGGACTGCTGATGTGGTCAGTGCCCCTGAGTTTAATCTCCAGTACCAAAAGAAAAGAAAGAAAGAAAGAAAACAAATTTGCAAATAGAGGTGATCAATAAAGCTAAAGCCGTGTTTTTGAAATTAATAATGAAATTGGTAGTAACAAAACTGGAAAGCAGATTCTGAGATTGAAAGGAGCAAACTTGGATGTCTGACAAAGAAATGGCAAGCCCTTAGTGGACAGCAAGCCAAAATGTCACGAGAGCACTGCACCAGGGAGATAAGACACCATCTGGACCAGAACTGGAAACCAAGAAAAAGCCAAGAAAAAGGGTATATAAACTCCCTTCTCAGACAGCTCCTCGGGGGCTCAGTCCAGATCTCCTGACGAACCCACGTCAGCCAGGTTCGTGAGTCCCACCGATCATCCACCCGCCGAGACTGTCGAGACTTCGCTGCTCTGACGGCTTCACAGATCAGCGGAGCCTGCCTGTCCTGGATCCGCGGACCTTTGGCGGGAGAAAGTTCCGAGACCAGCCGTCGTCTTCTCTCCGACTAAGATACATCGCATTCGAGGTCGTCGGAACCGACAAGACAGAGAGGACTTTGGACGATTTGATTGAGGTGTGTTTGTTTGCCATATAATTTTATTGAAGTGTGATATTGGGAATATTAAGGTTAAGATACGGATTGTGTTGTCCTGAGTGTATCAATAAAGCCAACTTGATTGGAACCAAATTCTAGTCACTCGCCTCTCTGCCGCTCGGGACAGAGATGAAGATTTGAATTCTGAAAGTTGATTACAGAGTATTCTTGAACTCAACCTATAGGGAAGGGAAGAGGGAGAAGTTGAGCTGTAATTCAGTCTCGAAAGATACCTCAGTCCATTATCCACAGAGGTTGGAAGCTGAAAGGACTCCTGAGACTCATTCCAAGTTGGGGCCAGGGCAGACCTTTGTATCCCATTGACCAGTCATGCCTGTGGCCTCCCTAGAGAGGGTGTGTGCCTTAGGAGAGGAAGCTGCCTTCAGGCAAGGCACTCCTCATAGGGGCCATCTGCCTGCAGAACCCTCTTCAGCAGGGTAATGAGCACTTCACTGATGAAGGGGAATTCTGGACAGATCTTCACATTTTGAGCAAGAGATGAAGAAAGAAGCCACAGATGACCAATGGGCAGTGCTGAAGGTCTTACAGACAAGTGTAAAGAAAGCAAGAGGATTTTGTGGACACACGTATGCCGATCAATTTGAAAATGTAGCTGATATTGACAAATCCCTTCCAAGGCAACTTTTCAAAATTCACATCAGAAGAAAACAGAAAATTTCAATAATTTTGTATCTACTTAATGTATAATTGGGAAACCTTCCCATAAAGGAAACTCCAGACCCAGATGATTTCAGGGCATTCTTCCAAATTTGTAAGGTTGAAATCACACACAATTTAGAGAAAGTCTTCCAGAGAATAGAAAGCAAGGAAACACTGCCCACGTAACCATGAGGCAAGGATAATGTTGGTACCCAGATGTGGCAAGATCATTACAAAAATGTAAGATAGGCTCCCAGTCCTGAGGCAGGTAGGCCCTTCTGGACTTCAGGAGGTCATGAGCAGATAACAGGGGTGGACATAAGTACTCTGGCCATAGAAGTAGTGCAGGAGATCTTTGAGAGGCAGTCAGGGGATGTCCTCCCAACTAAAATGCAGGGAATAAGCTCTGGGCAGGCTTTGGTGACTTTTCTTACGACCAGCACAGTTGACTTTTTGGAACTGGGAGTGTCTGAACCCCAGGATGTTATCGGAGCTCCAGGCCTGGGACCAAAGAGGTTCTTAGGACATTGAAGTTTGTACAAGTGGTGCCTGTGAGGTAGTATGGCTTCCCAGGGTGAGTCGGTGGCATAAGGCAAGACCCCTGTCTTAGTCTATTTTCTGTTGTTGAGATTGGGTGATTTATAAAGAAAAGAGGTCTGTTATAGCTTATAGTTCTGAAAGTCCAAGAGATGGCACCAGCATCTGCTAGGTTTCTGGTAAGGGTCTCATGGTGGAAAGCAGAAGTGGATGCTTGTAGCAGAGAGGAAGCAGGAGAAAACCAAGGAAGGTGAACCTCTCTTTAGAACAACTCATTCTTGGGGACCTGATCCATTTTTGCAAGAACTAATCCAGTCTTACAAGAGACATGAATCCCTCTTAACAATCTAATCACCTCTTAAAGGCCTTACCTTCCAACACCACTACATTGACAGCCAAATTTCAACATGAGTTTTGGCAGGGACAAACCACATCTGAACCACAGCAGCTCCTGTGGCTGAGCTCAGCCCCAGGCAGTATTGCCACTAAGGTGTGCCTGCTGGGTCAGGCAGGCTGTGGTGCACCAATAACCAAAAGGCATGTTGGGTGGCCACACAGACCAACCCCACAGGGGGCCTTGTGCATGCTCCCCTGACCCCCTTGGACTGTCGTTTGACTTTGGGAGTTGGGGGAGGTGTCTAGAGTGACTTGTACTTTTTACCAGTATTCGCGGTACTTGCTGAAGGCAAAGAGAGAAGGAAAATGCGTGCATCTTTAGAATAAAGGGAGATTTGATTTTGTGCAACTGAATTCTGCTGATAGGAGTAACCCTAAAATCCTATAGCTGTGGCATGAACCCTCTGAAACCAGGAAAGAAGAAAGGTGAGCCCCTTATCTCTCAGAAGGACAGCCTAAGAAGACCAGATTCAGTGCCTGGTGTGGTCGCTCTGTCCTCAATGTCTCTCCTGCTCCTGAAGGCTTGCTCTGGAGTGGCTTGGTAAGGATTAGCAGGTGGGGCTGCTTCTGCAGGAATCTTAAGCTCTGAAACTGCAGAGAGTGTGGTGAGTGTCTGGGCACCCAGGGGAGATCTGAGCTGTAGTTTGGACAAACAGTGGTGGATGTGGAGGATTAATGGATTGGTGCTGTCTTTAAACTAAGCCCTTCAGAGGATGGCTTGCAAAACTGGGAGTCAAAGAGTGTCCCCAAGCCTTAGTAATGTGCCTCCTGCAATCTAGCACCCCTGCCATGGCATTTTGGCCTCCAGAGGGGTGACAGGATGGCCTTTCTCCTAGGGGTTCTGCCCATAGTTTAGAAAAGTCATTGTCACAGGAACTCTGCATCCTTTCCTCTTTTTTGACCCAGGAAACTGCCCAGGAGAGGAAAGTGCTCATTCCCTCCTTCATGTCCCTATGGCCCCAACACTGACCTTCTTGGCAGGACCCCAGTTCTGCCCTCCCCAGATTGCCCATTTCGTAGTGCCTTTGAAAGAAATTTCCTGAAAATCTAAAGTATTGCAAGATCATGGTAGAAAACATTTTAAATGTGAGAAAGCAACAAGCTAAAAGAATTAATCCCTTTTAATGCTCTTGCTATTATCCTTCCAAAGATTTTTTATATATGATGCCTATACTTCGCCTGTTTTAGAAAAACAAACTTATTCTCTACAGATTGTTGTGAATTTTGCTTCTTTCACTTAATGTCATGAAAATTTAACATTATTAAATATTTGTTGATACTTTTGACCTCATGGTATTCTATATTCTGAATTATTACAGTTGACCAAGTACCCTATTATTGGACATATAAATTGAAAAATATTCTGAAAATTCTTTCTCCATTGACAATTATTCTATCTATTGTAATATTTCTAAAAATTCTCTTGTCATGAACATTCTGATTGTTCTGCTATTTTTTGACATGATTGCAGCCTAACCGACTATGTTATAAAGTTTGCTTCTTACAAATATTGAGTGCCCATATTCTTTGGAGGACCCAAACAACATTTACTGTATAGTATTCATCTCAAAGAATGCAATCTTTTTAATGATAATTTTGATCCAGTTAGGTTTTCTATGATGAGCCACAAATAGTAGCTCAAAATAAGCATAAATTTATTAACAGTTACAGGCCAAAGGTCTGGTGTGGGTCTTACTGGATTCAAATCAAGGTCTTAGCTGGCTGCGCTCCTTTCTGACAGTCCCAGGAAGAGTCTGTTTCCTTGTCTCTTCCTGCTTCCAGACACTGTTCGTATTCCTTGGTCTGTGGACTCTCCCGCCATCTTCAAAGCTTTAGTGGCTCTGTTCCACAGTCACATCTTCCTCCAAACATGACTAGGAAAGGACTCATATGATTACCTTGAGCTCCCCTGAAAAGTCCAGGACAATCTCCCTATCTCAGGCTCCTACACTGTAATCAGACCTGTGCAGCCCTTTTGTCCTGTGACAGGAGAATGCACAGGCTCTGGGGATAAAGGGAGCCATCCTTTGTGGGGTCATTGTTCCACTCAATGCCATGCTAATGCCCAGTGTTGACTGAGCAGTGGTTATGGTCAGCACTGAGCTAAGCACTTCACAGGGATTATCTTACTTAACCCAATCCCAAATCCATGAGGCAGATACCACTCTTGTCCTTACTGGGCAGATGAGAGAACCGAGGTTGAAGGTAGTCAGTTAGAAGTCAGTACAAACCTCCTGGAAAACATGAGTCAGCAAAAGCTGTGAGCCTTCTTGCCTTATTTATTTACCTAAAGACAGCAATGAGACCTTAACATAGCCTCAAAATGTTTGGGGGAGTTGCTATTTACAAATGCTGAGCTGGCCAACTCGGTTTTTAGTCCTCAGTCTTGAAGTGCCAGTAAATCCTCAGGTGAAACACTGTGGGGCTGGGCCAGGTGGGGTGGCCTGGTCACTGAGGCTTGAACTGCCATTTTGCCAAAGTTAGTATATTTTTCAGGGAAGGCGATGTGGCTCTCTGTGACTTGCAGGTCCGGAAGAGTGTTTGTGAAAGCTGCTTGCTGTGCACTTGGATCCTCTTAAAACTTTTTTTTAATTAAAAATATACTTTTTAAAAAGTATATTTTAATCAGCCCTGAGGGAATCACTCCATCTTGTTCAGAGGGAAAAGTGATATTCAGCTTCAGTGGACTTTTCTCAGCAGACTCTTCTCAGGGCATGGAAGTTAAGGACATTACCCTGACCATGGCACAACAGAAACTGGAACAGAGTCTCTGGAAATAATTCTTGTGCCCTTGGATGTGGGTGATAATCTAACTGGGTGATAAAGGAAATATAAAAGGGTCAACTCCTATGGCCTTCTGATGCCTCCGGGGCAGGTGGAGTTCTTCTTCCTTAATGGAACTAAAATGAAGTGACACAGGCATCTCTGAAGCAGGGTTGCCAGGTTCAGGAGGAAGAAACCAAGATGCCCAGTTAAATTTGACTTGGATTGCATTGTGGATAAACAACGCATAATTTTTTAGTGTATGTTTCCAAAAATGCATGGTCCCATACTTACACAAAAAATTATTTGTTGTTTATCCGACATTCAAATTTAACCAGGCATCCTGTATTTTAGCTGGCAGTCCTTAGGAGGGAAGAGACAAGTTTCTAATTCAGGCACCTAATTCGGAGAATCCGAGCCTGTGGTTTACCCTCCCTGACTCAAAAGGAAATAGTTCCATGTCCTTAGCATCTTGTGAAACTCTTTAACCTCTTTCCTCCTTGCTGCCAATCTAAACTCTTCAAGCCATAATTCATATCTTGCCTCCTCTTCCAAGAAGCTTCTCCTGATTGCACTTCACGCATTTTTCTCAAGACTGAGGGAGGCCTCTGGTGTCTCCAGGACTGTGCAGTATCCCCATATTACAGTCTGGTGGAAGAGGAAGAGCTGTAGACACAGTTTCAAAGAATGTGGAGATTTCGGAGATGTAGCAGGAGATGGGGAGTGGGGGGGTAAATTGAATTTTATCTAAATATTACATAATGTATACATGTATTGAAACATTACATGGTACCCTATTAATATTTACCATTTTTGTTTTTATATATCAGTTAAACATTACTTTAAATACACACACACGCACACACACACACACACACACACATTCATGCATGTGCGCACATATAATGTGAGCCTGTCCATGTCCACCTTTGACAAGGAATGGCATCCTTCCTCTCAGGAAGTCATTAAATCTCCACCTGTATTCCAAAGATGGAAAGAAGAGGGAGGTAGGGTGGAAGGAGGGGCTCCTTGTAGTTCCTGCTATACCACCAAAAGCCTCCAGGAGGCACCCTAGCTTTAGTGGAGAATTTATTAGTAAGTATTTAGATGCAGAAGAGTTGACCCAGTGCAGAGTGGGGTGGAGGAGTATGAAATCTTTCAGCCCAAGAAAAGGAGGGGACTTGAGGGTGTGAGAAGTTTGGAGAGAAGAGAGAAGACTTGAGGACAGTGAAGGTCATAAACAGAAGCACAAGATATGGGGGCAGATGTGGGGGCAACCTCCCTCTGCAAAGGGAAGTTCTAGGCCACAGCTTCCAGGACCTTGTGGGGGCGGAGTTCTGTTGTTTCCAATAACCAAGTTTCCCCAGCATAAAGTCTTCCTCTACCCGTAGGTTCAGTAAAGACTGTTAGAAAGCAGGAATCTCCCGTGAGTGAGGGAAAACGCAATGAAGGAGGCTGCATTTCACTTCTGGGACCACGCAGGACAGAGGGGAGAACAGGTCCCACAGATGATGGGATGAATGATGGAATTGGGACCAGGAAATTGGTTCCCCAGTGAAAAATTAGGTGATACTTGAGGAAGGTATCAAACATCTGATGGAATGGCGTACAAACCAACTCAAAGAACAGGGATGCTCCGTTGACAGGCAGGTGTATAGCAGAAGGTACTGGATGCTTTAGCCATGAAAAGGAGGGCAGGACTGTATGAGTGAGGCAGCAGGAGGTGATGGAGCTGGGGACAGGAGGAAGGCCTGAAGCAGCATTTAGGTCATTTGGTGGTTGAGTGGCTGCTTGTGAAATACCCTGCAAATATACGTGGACTCACCCTGGAGTTATGGGGGAAGGGAGTGTGTATAATCAGATCTGTATTTAAAAAACAAAACAAAATCAGCACCTGTGGCATCCAAACAGTGGACCGAGTAGAAGGATCCCATCAGCAACACAGAAGAAATGTGTTAGTTCTTCTCCCGGGGCCTAACTTCCTCGGGTTTTCACACCCTCAGGAACAGAAACCGAATAGGACTAACAACCTTATAGGTTTAAATATTTGAATTTATGTACCATTTGGAATTCTTCTTCAAGCTGGGAGGTGTTTACACTTGAAAGAGAAATTTGGTTTTATATACTAACTGCTTGTGATCCAAGAGTTTGTCAAAAACTAGTTACCTAGAAAATGTGTTGACTGGCAAGTACAGGTCTTAATTGAGAGGAAATGGCTGGAAGTGTGAGGACACACTGCCCCATGTGCCAACTGTCCAAAAGCCAGAGAGGAGGGAGATGAGAGTGGCTGGCGAGGATGTTGGATTTTACATCAAGAGCTCCCCGTTAACGCTTAAATGGGAGTGTTTTTGAAGTGATCTGTTCACCAGCTCCCATTAAAAGTGTTGGAGGATGCTTCTTACACCTGGAAAATGATCATGCTGGGAAAGAACAAGACAGAAACTTCCAGCTCGACTCTGTCTGGTACACAGAAGTAGTTGGATGACGAAATGTGACCTTAGCAGCCTTCTGGTGGAAATCCATGGGCACTTTGAGGGTGAATCACTCACTTTGAGGCCTCTCATGTTCTCCAGACAGGTAAGTGCCCCTGCCAGTGTGTCTTTATGGGAAAATCTTTGCTACAGTTTGAGATGCATGTCTTTAATTCAAACCTCTAGCATTTGGACTTTGAGTGGTTGTCCCTTTGAGGGACCACACTTGTCCTTAGCCTTCTTTCTGGCTCAGCCAAAGTCTTTGGGTCATTTTTTGAAACTACACTAGGGTAAGCATTAGTCCTGGCAAGATGGCCTATCTGATGGTCCTATTGGATTTTAAGCAATGAAGTCAACTTTTGGTAGATACTCTCTGCCCAGCTATCTTTCTTGGAGGAATGTTGGTCAGATGTCTTCAACTTTAAAAAAAATACCACTTTTCCCTGAACATTGCAATGGCATGAAAAAGCCGACTTCTCCAGGATTGTATTCTTACAACACCAGAGACAAATATTGTTAGGGGAGTATTTTTGGCTTGCATTTTGGGTCTTCTCTCATGGGTGTGCCAGGGATGTTGCAAACGCACATTCTTTAATCCTCACAGAGGCCCCCCTGCAAACTGGCAGGAAATGATCGGGATTTGCTTCAGGGGCACCGTGGTTGTTATTTTTCACTGCAACACTCCAGAAAAAGGTGTCTGGTCTAATTCAATCAACCAACCTGTTTTTGGAAACTGCATAACAATTGAGGGCTGTGTTACAGGGGTTTCTGTGGACTCACCAACAAGCGAGATAAAGAAGGGCACACAACTGTCAAACATCGTTGACATGTGTCCTGAAGTGTTTGAATTCTGACTGAGGCCCCAAATCTTGAGGACAATGGGTACAGAATACCTCCACATTTTCAAGAGAGTACCAAGTAGTTTGCTACCAGAAATCCACTCTCAGGTTCTAAGAAGTTTAAAATGGTTTTGCAATCCTTAACCCAGGGTACCTGTCCACTAACTGTAAAGGATGCATGAGAAATTGAAAAGAAAGGGGTCCAGGGGGCGATGTGAGAGGAGCAGTGGGTTTTTACCTTGCAAGAAGTGCTAAGGTGAACCAGATGAGGTGGTGCCAAGAAAACCCTGTTAGAGGAGGAGGTGGCTTCTGAAGGGGAGATGGGATGGTGTTTCCTGCTTACAGTTTTGCCTTCCCTGTGACTTGAGATGAACGGACCCTGATGAAGAGTCCCTTAGGAGGTATATGGTGACTGTTGGAAAGGATCAGAGGGCATAATGCCTGCTTGTCTCCTAGAAACCTCTGAGGATGGGAGACTGGCTGGAGCAACCAGGGTTGCAGGGTCAAGGCAGAGGACAGAGGTGTGATGGCCCATGCTCTGGTCACTGGGTTTGGTGGGGCAATACAAGCACAGAAGGTGGCAGGCTGGAGTCACCTTGAAGGTGCCCTTTCCCAGGTGTGGTCTGTTGGGATGAGGGGACTCCTGCAGATTCTCTATCAGGTGCAAAGCATGAAGGAAGTTGTCAGTCAAGGTCCCAGCAGAAATTTACCTTGGATGAATAAAATTAGGAGTTTTTTTTTTTTAAAGATTGAGATAAAATTTAAATTAAATAAAATTCACCTTTTGAGGTATCCCATTGAATGAGTTTGTGGACCTGGGGTGTAGCAATGATAGAGCATTTGCTTAACATGTATGAAGCCCTGATACTGCAAGAAAAAAAAAAAACTTCTGTTTAATGAGTTTTGCCAAATATTTATAGTCATATAACCACTACCATAAACCATATATAGAACATTTACATTACCTCAAAAATTTTCCTGTTCTTTTTCAACCAAAGCCCCTCTCCCACCCTAATTCCTGGCTACCACTGTTGGGTTGTCTGTCTCTATAATTTTGCCTTATCTAGAATGTCATATAAACGGGAATCAGAGAGTGGGTGTCCTTTTGTACCTGGGTTCTTCCACTTAGCATAACCTTTTTGAGATTTGTCCATGCTATTTCTTCCTATTTATTGCAGGGTAATATTCTATTCTACGGATGTACCATTGCTTATTTATCTGGTCTCCTCTTCAACTGTTTTCTATTTGGGGGGACAATTATGAATAAAGCTGCCATCAATATTCACATACAGGTCTTCGTATATACCTGTGTTTTCATTGTCTTGGGTAAATATCTAGAAGTAGAAACAACAGGTCACATACATGTATGTTTAGCTCTGCAAGAAACTGGAAAACTTTCTCCCACAGTGGTGGAAGCACTCTGTGTTCTTGTCAGCAGCATAGAATTCTAGCTTCTCTAGTTCTCTCCAGTCCTTAGCATTGTCAGTCTTTTGAATTTTAATATTAATAGCCCTATGGCAGCATCCCATGAAGTTTTCATGTGGTTAGCGTTTCCCTAATCGCTGACTGAGCACATTTTCATTTGCTCATGTGCCACCCACATAGCCTCTTTGGTGAAGTATCTGTTCAAATCTTTTGTCCATTTCTCATTGTGTTGTTGATCTTGTCAAGTTACATGAATTCTTTAAATAATCTGAATGATACCAGTCCTTTTTCAGATATGTACTTTGCAGATATAAATTTTCTCCCAGACTATGGCTTGTTCTTTCTTTTTAAATTTTTTTTGAAGAGCAAAAGTTTAGAATTTTTGATGATTTCTCATTTATTAATTTTTTGCTTTTATACTTTGTGCCTGTGTGTTGTGACTAGTAAGTCTTTGCCTAATGTAAGTTCACAAAGATATTCCCACACCTCTTCTCAGTGTGTCACAGGTTTAGCTCTGACATTAGGTCTATGTTATTCTAAAATAATGGTGTGAGGTGAGAGTTGAAGTTCATTTCATATGTATACCCAAGTTCTACAGCACCATTCATGAACAAAGAGACCTTTTTTCCTGACATATAAAACACATAAGTGTGCTGCTTGATGGATTTTTCACAAAGTAGGCATACCTGTGTTATCAGTCCTTGGTCACTCCAGCCCCCCGGAAACTTCATCTTCCTGTCGTTCCCTGCCCACCTCTCCCTACCCTTGATACCCATACTCTGACTTCCAACAGCTAAGATTAGCTCTGCCTGTTTTTAAACTTTATATAAATGGAAGCATGGGACATGTCTTTTATATCTCTATTCTTTCATTCAACATTTTTCTTCTTTAATTTGTTCTTTTTAGATATACATGGTCGTAGAGTGTGTTTTGACATATTGTACCTATATGCAGTATAACTTATTCCAATTGGGATCCCATTCTTGTGGTTGTACCTGGTGTGGAGTTTCACTGGTCATGTGTCCACATATGAGCATAGAAAAGTTATGTCCAATTCATTCTACTGTCCTTCTTGTTTCCTTTCCCCTCCCTTCCCTTCGTTCCCCTTGGTCTATTCCATTGTCATTCAACATTTTATTGGTATGATGCCTACATGCACTGCCTGTCACAGGTCTTTGATTCTCACTGTGCTGTATTCACTGAATGACACCGCCATAATTATTCATCTATTCTCATGTTAATATGTGTATATTGTCCAGTTTGAGGTTATTTTGAATAGTGCTGCTATGGACATTCTAGAGCATGCCATTTGAATATATGTACCCATATCTGTTGGGAGTACTCCTGGAGGATTGCTGTGTCAGGTTTTGTGTATATTAAGCTCTAGTAGACACCTACATCAAAGACTTTTCCTAAATGCCCACACCACTTCACACCCCCACAAGCAGAGCAGGAGACTTCCGGGTACTCTGCATCTTCACCATCACTTGGAATTTTCTACCTCTTTTATTTCAGACATTCTAGTGAATGTGCAGCAGTATCTCACTGCCGGTTTTCATTTGCATTTCCCTGATGACTAACAAGGATGACCTCTTTTCTGTGTGTTTGTGAAGCATATGAAAGAAGAGACACTTTGATATGTTCTTTTGTGAAATGTCTATTCAAGTCTTTTGTTCATTTTTATGTTGGGTTATCAGTCTTATTCTCATTAATGAGTAAGAATTATGTACATAATCTGCATACTAATCTTTTGTCATATTTATGCATTGCCAATAGCTGGCACTAAATCTCACTCTACATGTAGCCTTTTGAAAAATTGTTCTGATGTCGAGTACCCAGGGACTAGCAACAGCAGGGAACCACTCCCACTCCAAGAATGAAGAAGTGAGGGATAAGATGATATTGTGTGAGCTCAGTGAGGGTTGGCACTGGAGAAGTGGAGCAGCTTGGCAGGTGTGTGGTCACAAGGGGCCACACAACTGCCAGGTGCAGCCCTGAAGCAGAGGCAGGTGGCAAAGAAGGCCTCTGTTCCCCATCCCCCATTCCCGCTGAGACCTCCACTTCTGACTGAGCTCAGAAGTATACCAGTAAGGAAGCCCAAAAAGTGTAATCCATAGGAGTCAGTCCCTGGGGACACAGAAGGGCAGAAGAGGGGACATGTGGATCAGGCAATGGAAAAAACCAGCAAAGAGGAAATACAAGACATCATCCAAAGAATGGATCTCTCAATGTATTAATCCTTTTTCTGTTACTAAAAGGAAATACCTGAGGCTGGATACTTCATCAAGAAAGGAAGTTTATTTAGCTCATAGTTCTGAAGATTCAAGGACACAGTGACAGAATTGGCTTAACTATAATGGGGGCCCTCCTGCCTGCCTCACATGGCAGATGGTATTATAGCAGGAATGCATGTGAGAGTGAGAGATCCCAGAGCAAGACAGGAAGCCAGAGAGACACCAGGAGGAGCTAGGTCTGCTCTTCTATATCCACTTTCTGTTTAGTTTTTGTGACCCAGGAAAACTACCTTAATTTCCTCCAATGACAATGTCCTCAATGACCTAATAACTTCCCAATAGGCCTCACTCTTAAGGTCCCAATACCTCCCAACATTGCCACACTGAGGACCAAGCCTCAACACACAGTCCCTTGAGAACACACTCAAACCATCCAAGTTAAGAAACTATACAGGGAGCCTGTCCTCATGGGCCCAAGGAGAACACACAAAATGCTGCCCTTGAGAGAGATGGTGATAGATGGTCACCAGGAGAGTTCTATAGCAACAGAAATGGTTGAGTTAAAAGAGAGATTTTTTTTTTTTTTGGCTCATTTCCTTTAAATTCTCACTTCTCTTGTTCCAATCTTGAAAGACCCCAAGGACGGAGGGGAAGAGAAGAAACTAGGAACAGGTCAGTCTGTGACCCTTCCCACCACTAACTCACCACCAACCCAGCATGTGTTGGCTTGGATATGAGATTCAAATTTTGATTCATACTGAGCCAGACCCTTTAATACCTGAACACGAGTCATCTTTACAGAAATCAGGCTTTTTCTTTTATAATTTAAAATGCCTGGGAAACTGAGATGAGCTAGCCAGCTGAGGTGTCAAGGGATAGAGAAGGAAGGTATGAAAGAACTTACTTCAAGGTGAGGATGGGGAGGGATGAAATTAAACTATTTCCTCTCTGAATTTATCTTGTTCAACAAACCAGTTTTAAATAGCAACTCAAAGCCCTTTTTATTTTTCAACAGGCAGGGGGCTGCATACTTTCATGGACAGTCCTATTAACCTTCCCAGCCACTCTGTGGTTCAGTATCATTATCATTCCCTGCTTTACAGATGAAGGAATTGAGACATAAAGAGTTAAGTAACTTGTCCAAGACTACATCAATCTGGTTTCAAGTCCAGAAAATACTACTCGAGAACCTAACCTAAACTCATACTCTCTGTGCCTCATTCAGCAGTCAGAGAGGTCTAGAGTTGTGAAGTTGTTTATCTGGTTTGAAACTCTGGAGGCCAGACTAGTCTCCAGGGTCCATTCTGACTGGGTGAACAGCTGATCAAGCAAGGGCAGGTCCTTGTATCCACCATGCTGGGTGAGGGGCAAGGAAGGCCCCCAATCTCATCCCCAGGGTGCTTGGAAGAGAAAATGGGGGCCTCTTGTGCAACCAACTGTAGAGCAGCAAAACCCCTCATCCAGTTGATGTCTCCACCTCTGGGACTGGGCCAGGGAGCCCTTTCTGGATCTCTCCATGGTGCACAATGTGCCTGGGGAAACTACATGGATGGGCAGGGAATGAGTGCAAAAGTTTCTAGGGTTGTGTTCTTCTGTGTTGGAAGGTGGAAGAGCAAAGGGGGGAACCATTACCAAATGATCAAGAAACAAGAAGATGCAAGCAGAAATGAAGATAGAAGCCAGAAAGTTAGCCAGCATGTGAGATGGCAGTGCAAAGGGGCAGAGCACACAGCGTGGTTGACGATAATAGGGAGGTAAGAGGCAGAGGGGCAGAGGAAGTTTGTGCTGTCCTCCTATCTGTAAAAGGGTGCCTGGTGAGATTTGCTACCCTGGATCTCCAAGCCTGGGTTAGCTGTCCTGTTTTTTTTGGAACTGGTCATCTCATAGTGCACAGGACTTCCATTGCTCTGGCTTCATCATAGTGGTACACGTCCATGAATGGCTTTATCTTTTAGATTAGCTTCATCCGTCACCTCACTCTCTCCACCCATGTAGACCAGTGTTGTTATACAAGCACATTTTTTATACACAAACTTCCATTCACCCAGAGGAACCCTATTCTGTACATGTGCCATTCATTGTTTTTAACACAATACTTTAATTTTATTTATTTATTTTATGTGGTGTGGAGGAGCAAACCCAATGCCTCACATATGCTAGGCAAGCGCTCCACCACTGAGCTACCATCCCAGCCCACCATTTATTTTTTAAACCAATCCAGAACCTAGTCCCAAATCAACCTCACTTCCTTAGGCAGTCAGATCATCTCTGGGCAGCTCAGGACTCCAGGAACTTCCCTGAGTGTCTGTAACTGGGCTCCACACCTTGGCTGTTCTCTGTCTTTACTCCAAAGCCCCTGATACCAGCCAACCCACAGACAGAACCCTCTAGAGCAGGGGTCCTCTTGGGGTGTGATTGTGCATCCCACAATGAGTCCACCAATCAATAATGTGTCCTGTGCATCCCACAATGAGTCCGCCAATCAGTAATGTGTCCTGTTGCTCTATCTTGCTCATAAAGATGTCAAACTTGGTAAAGAACAATAATAATATAAAAATGCAATATTGCAATGTCATGACATGAGCCCACTGGGGAAGCTTGTTTTCACATTCTTCCTATGTGGGCACCTTTCTGTGTCTCCATTGGATTATCCAGTTCTCTCAAATGTGGCTGGGATTTGAAGGTTATAGTTTCTGGAATCCTTTTCTCTCTCTCTCTCTCTCTCTCTCTCTCTCTCTCTCTCTCTCTCTCTCTCTTTCTTTCTCTCCCTCTCTCCCTCTCTTTCTTCCTTCCCTCAGATATTCATTCTACTATAGACTTCCAGCCTATCTCTTATTTGCCAGAATTCTCTTCAAGAAATCAAGAACAAAGTGTTATTTATCACTTCAAAAAGTTCTTAGAAAAGCAAATCAAAGCCACAGTAGGTCCCACTTCACACCCACTAGGATAGCTGTCATTTAAAAAATGGAAAATAGTGTTGGTGAGGTTGTAGATACAGTGGAACCCTTGCACCCTTGCACATTACTGGCAGAAATGTGAAATGGTGTAGCTGCTATGTTAGTTGATTTTTCATCACTTTGATCAAACTATCTGTCACAAACAATTTGGAGGAGGAAAGGTTTATTTTGTCTCACAATGTCAGAGTTTTCAGTCTATGGTCGACTGGCTCCGTTGTTCTAGGTTTGAGGTGAGACAGAACATCACAGTGGAAAAGTGAAGTGGAGAAAAGTTGCTCAGCTCATGGCAGCCAGGAAGGAGAGAGAAAGAGAAAGAGGGTATGGTGGCCAGGGACAGGATATAGTCCCCAAGGTCATGTCTCCAGTAATCTTTTTCCTCCAATCAAACCTCATCTGCCTATGATTTTCACCTCTTTCCAGTAGTCCATTCAGCTTCGAAGGATTAATCCACTAATGAGGAGAAATCCCTCATGATACAATAACTTCCCCATAGCCCTATCTCTGGGCACTGTTGCATTGGGGGTCCAATTCTTCAACACATGGGCTTTTGGGGGACGTAACAAAAACCATAATAGCCACTGTGGAAAACACCATGATGATTCCTCAAAAGTTAAACATAGTTACCATGTGATCTAGTAATTCCATTCATAGATATATACTCCAGAGAAAAGAAAAAAGTACTCAAACATGCACATGTATACCCTTGTTTGTAGAAGCTGTAGTCACTTGTCCGACAATAAATGAATGAATAAACAAGTTGTGACATACTTACCTATACAATGGAATATTATTCTGCCTTATAAAGACAGTGATACATGCCTGATATAAGCACTGATACATGCTTCACCATCGATGAACCTTGCAGACATAGTTATGCTGGGTGAAAACATAAATGAAAGAAGCCAGACACAAATGGTTGCACATTGTATGATTCTATTTCTGGGAAATGCTTAAAATAGGTAAAAACATAGAAATTGTAAGCAGTTAGTAGTTTCCAGAGACTAGAGGGAAAGGGGGATGAGCAACAACAGCATAGTGGGTATGGAGTTTCCTTTTAGGGTGATGAAAATCATTTGGCATTATGTAGAGGTGATGGTTGTGCAACATTCTGAACATACCAAATTGTTCATTATAAAATGGTTAGTTAAAATTTTCTCAGTAGTGAGTTTGAGTTTGGAGAAGCAAGGTCACCAGGAGAATGTAGGTGTTCTTTTATCATCCTTTCCTCTTGTGAGCTATCAATCATGTGCTTGATTCAAGTCAATCATGACTCTTTTTCCAGTGAACCCTTGCATATAAATAACCTGGGGTATTTTATTAAATATTTGGGAATATAAAATTTGCAGTGGAAGGATTCTAGAATTGCCATACTTAAGAAAAGAGAGAGACCTGTTGCCCCAGTGGAGCGCTGAGTGGCAAGAGGTGACCACCAATAACTACTTAAAGGTCAACTGGAGCAGCAATTCTGCATGACTCCAGCTACTGAAGGTCCAGTACACGGTGGAAAGGACATTCCTAACAGAGGACACCAATGTCCGGAAAAGGTTCTGGAGGCTCCTGAAGGAGCATGCTGATGCCTTTGCTATAGAAGGCTGTTGTTAGAGAGGAATCACTCTATCTCAAGCATAAAGCCCATGGTCCCTAGAATGACCATTACCAGGTCAGTTCACAAATAAGGTAGACAAGAGTGAAGTGGACTGCCCACTTTGCTGGATGACAGACAGCAGAACTGGAGGTCAGTTTGCCTGATCCTGCTGGTTTGCTATCACCACAGTTGCCTTTTTTAAAAAAACGTGGAACAATAGAGAGTGTGCAAATGTCCAAGACAATCTAACTCCCATCCAGTGAGGACACAGACCTAGACTCAGTCAACATAAGCAAAAGTTGCTTCAACAGGAATTCTTGCCGTCTTGATATCATTTGGTTTGCTCAGACATTCCCTGTCCTACTTCTACTCTGTTTCTCTCTTTTCCTAAAAATTTCTTTTCCCTATTTGGTGCACTAAATCCCTGCCCCCATTGGGAGTGGGCACTTGACACTGGTTGGGACAACCCATCACTTTCCTGAGGATATTAGAACTAGGATTAGACTCCTTCTAGGATCTGGATGGTAGCATGTAAAACTGACATTCCTGAAGGCTATATCCAAAGCACAGAGAAATGTGGAGGAAATGAGAAGATTGAGATCATATTCTCACTTTCCTACAGTGTCCAGTGCCCTGCAGTTCCTGAAGCCCCAATCTATCCCAATCTGGGATTCTGAGGGATCTTCCAGGATGCTGCTATGGCAGAGCCTGCAGGTTGGCATGCTCACAATGCACTCAACTCCTGCCCAGGAATCTAGAGGATGGAAACTCAAGTCTACATTTCCCAGACTCCCTTGTAGCACAGGTTTCATAAGTGACCTAGGTCCCACCAGGCACACACACCCACAGGAAAACTGGAAGTTGGAGATGAGTGCATCAAGGTGGTGGCCACTCAGGGAGGGAAGAATGTCTACACTCAGAATGGGCCAGGGGCTTGGCTTTCTAAGGAGCTGAAGTGGTGAATTCGGTGTCCTAGCCCTAAGCCATGGACATGGGATGGTGGTGGCAGTGGAGTTTTTAGAAGAAGGGTCCTGGGGTCTGGTTAGATATTTCTTTTGGCTGCAGGATCTAAGCTTGGCTAGAAACAGACCAGGAAGAAAAGAGGACAAGGCCCCCATCACTTATTTTGTATTTATTACCATACTAGCAGAATTAGAAGTCAGAGAAATGGAGCTGTGAAAGATATATTTGGCCAAATCCTTGTTTGTTATTCCTTTTCTACAGGGAGCTATCAGTTCAGAGGGGAGAGCATGACTTCATGGCCTACTCTGCCTTCCTCCTGGTCACCATCATTTCTCACACCAGCTGAGCTGTGCTTTGACTTCACACACAGCCCTTGGTACAGATCAGTGACTAATGCATCTAATGGAAGTTTATACAGGAAGAAATTCTGCTTCTTCTCCAAAGACACTGACTCCCGTGTGGGTCTTTCCCTCCCCAACAACAAAGCATGGAACAGTCTGTAACAATTGTCACAAATCGAGATGTTCTTAATGGCTAGGAAGGAGGCTGCTGAAGTGGACAGGTAGACTGCAGACACAGGACTGGCCTTTGCAGGTGTCTCTGAGAAGTGGCATGGGGACAGCAGAGAGAAGTCTGCCATTGGACACCTGCCAGCACCTTAGAGGAGCGTGGGTATAAAAGAGGTCAGCAGCCAGTTAGGCAGTGGGGCCATTCCTTGTGTAAATGTTTCTGAAAATTCATTCAGAAGAGAGGTAGATGCTTTCACTGGAGTAGAGAAAAGGAAAAAGCAATCATTTGGTCATGGGCAAATGACTGAAAAATGATGATAGTTGCTGCTTCCCCTATGTGCCTTCTGGAAATATATGGTATTTCATGGAGTCAACCAAACAGGAAATGAATCAGTGTTTGAAATTACAGTAGCTACAAAAGATTCTTCTTAATTCTCTCCAGACTCAAGAACAATAACAATGTCAATGTCCAGGAGATGTAAGTTCTCTGTCATGTGTTGAGGAATAACATCGAGTCCCACGGCCTGTTAGAGAGGTCTTAGAATTGGATGTTTAAGAAGCAATAGATCTCACACTTTAATGTAAACTGTAGCCACCTATTTATCTTTGCCAGAAAGACTCAGAGTTGCAGAAACTCAGAGCTTTATTTTGAGTGTCCTTTCTCAAATGGATGCTGTTACCTTGTGTGGCCATTTCTCAATAATGAAAGAAAAGGAAGTCATATTGCCTTATTCCAACATCTTCCCCTCAGAGAGAAGGTTATTAAAGAATTGAAATTACTGTGTGATTGGACCATCTCCAGCCAGGAGGTTGGGAACATGTTTATTTGTCCAACCAGGGCAAGAGGGCTTGGGTGTGGAGGAGAACCACCAAAAGGAAAAGCAACCACACGGGCCACCAGAAAAATGTCCCAATGATTTCTGGAAACTATTAATGCTACTTCCAAGGGCAAGGTGGGTCAGATAGAAGGGGCAGACAATAACAGGATTTGTTGCATGAAGACCAAAGAATTGAAGGCAGAGAAACAACTATGGGAGAAAAGAGGCACAGATACTGTTATGGTGGAAAAGTACTTCAATGCTTGCAAATTTACAGGGAAACCAGCATAAAAGCCAAGGAATAGAAATAATTAAATTTTTTGAACCTTGCATTTATTAAATCAATTTAGAATACACAGAGAGAAGCCAGGGGAAATGAAGGCGGAAGGTCAACACACTTAGGATAGAAGCAAACAAGTAAGAAGGACCAATCCCTTAGTCTGACTCTCTACCACATCGACCTTCCCATTGACAGTGTAATTGACAGGACCAGATGTGAAGATGGGCAAGAGGTCTCCACCGATGGAAGTTGCCTGGAGTAAACACATGTTCCCCTATCAAAGAGTTGCTGGGCCACAGCTGAAGTACACCAAATAATCACTGAGCAGCCTGTACAGCATATCCTGGGGATGTGTAGGTTTGCTAGGACTGACCATAGAAATGTATTCTCCATATGTCTGAAGAATGAACATCCAAGGTCAAAGGACCAGCTGGTTGGTTCCTTCTGAAAGACACAAGGGAAGGAGCTGTTTCAGGCCAGACTCATATTGATATGAAAATTTTTAAGTATTTTAAAACAAGAAATACAAATATCAGAGTAGAAATTCAAAATTCAGTAGAAAGTTTGAAAGGTCAAGTTGAGAAACATTCAAAGAAGAATAAAAAGACAAAAGTATAAAAATAGAGAAAAAAGAGCTGGAGGTGTGACTCAGTGGTACAGTATTTGCCTATCACATATAAGGCCCTGGGTTTCATCCCCAGTGCGTGCATGCGCACGCATGTGCATACACACACACACACACACACACACACACACACACACACAAAGAAAGAGGGAGAGAGAGAAGCAAATTGAAGCAAGTAATTGATTAGAAAAATAACCACAGTTCTCTGCTCCTCTTCTGTCTGTTTGGGATGCTGTTATAACAAAAGTACCATAGACTGTGTAGCTTAAACAACAAACATTTGTTTCTCATGGTTCTGGAAACTGAAAGTCCAAGTTCAAGGTACTGACCAATCCAAGGTCTGGTGAAAAACAGCTGCCTGGCTTACAAATGCTGTCTTCTCTCTCTAACCTCACATAGGGAGAAAAGAGCATGGGGGAGATGGGGGATGGAGAACCAGTCTATAGCAGTCCATAGCATGAGACTTTTGCAATGTGACTTTGCAGCTTCTCTCTACAAAAACAGGATCATTTTCCCCCTCCTCTTGATAATGGGGTGAACTTGTTAGTTGCAAGGCTAGAAACCTTGTACCCTCCTGCTTGTTATATCGTAATCCTATCCAGTGATCATGGGGACAAACCCATACAACCCTGCTGGAACATGAGAAAGCATGTGGGAAGTGAACTATCCTAGCAGAAGTTATCCTATACCAGCCAACTATCAGCAAGTCCAAGAGCTGGCCACTAATGCATGAATAGGTTGCCCAGCTAACCCAAGCCAAATTGCTGACCTGTAGAATCATCAGCTGAATATCTGGTTGTTGTTTGTAGGACACTACATTTGGGGGTAGTGTGTTTCATATCAACAAATAATTAATATAGATGATTCATCCAGAAAGTCTAAAATCTCAATAATTGAAGTGTTAAGAAGCAAGAACAAAGAAAGCAAATTAAGGAAATTGTCAAAGATATAGTACAAGAAAATTTCTCAGACTTAAAATAGGAGTTTTCAGATTAAAAGCATCTGCTAAATTTCCTCTAATGAGTGACAAATTCCTACACTACTGACATTACTATAAAATTTAAGAATACCAGGGGGAAATTGAAGCTCATATAATTTTTTTAGAGGAAACAAATGGTTATATAAAAAGAATCTGGAGTAAAAACGGCACTGGACTTCAAAGTAGCAGTCTTGGAAGACAGAAGCCAGTGGAGAAAATACCTTAAAAATTCTCAGGGAACAATTTCCACCTGATAGGTTCTATACTATCAACCAAGTGTGAGGAAATAATATAGACATTTGCAAATATTCAAGGTCTGGAAAATGTGCTGTCATGTATCCTTGTTTTAGGAAACAACTGGAAGATATTAATAAGTAGTATAAATCCAAGAGAATTGAAAACATGTTTATATAAAAATTTGCACATGAATTTTATAGCATAATCCTTCACAATAGCCACAAAGTGAAAATAACCCAAATGTCTATCAACTGATAAATGGATGAACAAAATGTGTCACATTCATACAATAGAATATGATTCAGGCACGAAAAAAGAATGTACTACTGACACATGCTACAATATAGAGGAACCTTAAAAACATTATGCTAAAGTGACAGAAGTCAGCTACAAAAGGCCATACAATGTATGGCTGTATGTTATGTTTAGATCTGGAGTGTCCCCCAAAGCTCATGTGTTTGGAAGCATGGTACTCAATTCAACAGGTTTAGAGGTGGGGCCTTTGGCCAATGATTAGGGCTCTGACCTCTTCAGTGAATCTACTTATTGACAGCCAAATAGACTACGAGGAGGTGGGACCTTGTTGGAGGAAGTAGGTCACTAGGGTGTGCCCTGGGAGAGTTTTCTAGGCCCCAGAACCTCCCCACCCATCTGCTTCCCAGCTGCCATGAGCTGAGCAGCATTCCTCCACCAAGCCTTTCTGCCATGTTGTCCTGCCTTATCTCAGACCCAGAGCACTGGAGTCAAATGACCACGGACTGAGAACTCTGAAACTGTGTCCCAGATAAACTCCTCCTTGTCTAAGTTGTTCAGGTATTTTGATCACTGTAATGAAAAGCTGACCAACACACTGCACTTATTTGAAATGCTCAAAATCAGCAAATACAGAGCTGGGGAGATAGCTCAGTTTGTAGAGTGTTTGCCTTGCAAGCACAAGGCCCTGGGTTCGATCCCCAGCACGGCAAAAAAAAAAAAAAAAAAAAAAAAAAAAAATCAGCAAATACAGAGAGACAGAAAGGAGACTAGTGAGCTAGTGGTTTCTGGGCCCCACAGGGAGGGAAGATGGAGATGGCTATTGCTGGGTGCAGGGCTGCTTCTCTTGTGGGTCGGAAAATGAAAGTGCTCTGGAATTAGACATTGATTGGCACAGCTCTGCAAATATAATGAAACCACTGAATTATACACTTTGGAGGGTGAAGTGTATTGAATGGTATACAAATTCTATTTTAATTTTAAATGAATATGTTAATTTAGACAGGAGGATTCTGGAGACTCAGAACAAGGACTTTAACATAAAGAAGAGGCAAAGGAAATGTTCAGCATGATATTAAGGTCCCAGAATGACATCTGTGCTGCAGGCCTGGACAGGAAGAATTCAGGCTTAGAGGAGAAGGCAGAGAACACTGGGAAGGATGTCTGCAGCTCAAAAGTGAAGTTGGTATTGAGTATGAACATACCCAAAATAATTTCATAACATAGTCAGTTTGGTAATAAATTTATGATTATCATGTCGAAAACGAAACAAATGGGAAAACGAGAAAAGAATTAAATCTAGGAAGGCCAAAGTGCTGAACAAGAAAGAAAATACAACCATAGTACACTCTATGACTCAGTTGTGAAAAACAGTGTCACAGTCATAATCTAAACACAAGTCTGTACACAACTGAAAACTGAGAGGACAAGAGGTGACATGCATTTGTGGACCTGGAATGGGAAGATGCTAGGTGTGAATATGTGTAATGTCTCCCCAAAGGTCGGTGTGTTAAAGGTTGGTCTCCTGAGTGGTATTGGGAGGCTCTGTGGACCTTAAGAGGTGGGACCTGGTGGGAGGCCCTGAGGTCATTGGGTATCTCCTCCAAGGGGATGGTGACACCCAGCCTGTCCTCTCTGCTTTCTGAGACCTGGCTCTGGCATACCCCCCATGATGTGCCACCCTTGCCGCAGGCCGAACCAATGGATCTTGGACTTGAACATAGAGAATTGTGAGCCTACATAAACTTCTCTTTACTTCATAAGTAGCCTGCGACAGGTCTTTCAATAGAGTGGCATGAAACTGGCTAATATGGAAAATAATATTAGAAACTGAAAATTCAAGAAAAAGCAGCATAATTAAGTTATATGGAAATACAAAAGTAAAAGCCAGAAAAAACTGCTAAGATAGTTAAAAACATTCCTTTCAGAGGGACAAAACTTAGATGTTTCATGAATGAAACAGGAAGACTGTTTTTATTTTTAGCCTAAGTAAAACCTTTGGTTTTTATGAATACATACATGACTTTATTAGAAATTTTTCAATTATTCCATGATCATATAAAAGAACACATAATCTCTATTCAGAGAATTGAAGGTTTTCTCATTTTCTTTCTACCGCTCTTTGATCAAGTTCATGTATAGTAATTTTCATAAAACAATACAAGGAAATTTTCTACAAGAAGACATTGGCTCGGGTTGAGATGGATTAGTGTACACCTCAGTTCTATATAGGTAGCTATTACCACATGTGTCTTTGAAGCCCAGTTTAGCAAAATTAAATTAAAAAGCCCAAGGGCATTTTTTCTTTTGGAAGTATCCACCAAAATCTTTACACCGAAGCATTTTAATCATAGGTGACAAAGAGAGAAAAGTCTCTCTGGCACTTAAAGTTGTATGCACAACTGGGCTTTCCTCTTTTAAAGGCCTAGCAGGTGGCATAGACGAGTTGTTATTTCAATTTGTGTAGTTTAATTTTCAGCACCCTCCCTCTGAATCAGGTGGAACTTTTAGAATACGAACAGAAACAAACTAGCAATAAGAGTTGGTGTACCAATCACAGATGATTAAGACTTGAGGATGTCAGTGGGCCAGAGGCTGAGGCAGGAGGATCTCGAGTTCAAAGCCAGCCTCAGCAACTTAGTGAGGCCCTAAGCAACTTTGCAAGACTCTGTCTCAAAACAAAAATTAAAAAAAAATAGCTGGGATGTGACTCAGTGGTTGAGCACCCCTGGGGTTAATTTCCTGGTACCAAACAAACAAAAAAACCCAAACAAACAAACAAAAAGAAACTTGTAGATGTTGTGATGGAGTAGTTCATTTTCTGCGTAGTTTGAGAACAGAAAACTGTTAGGCAAATACCATGTTCTTTTCCTGTTAGGTGGCCTAGAAACACTGGTAGTGATACTCCTGGTAATGAAGTGGTTCTGGGTCTCTTATACTGTCTGTCTTTCCATCCCTGCATGTCTTCCCACCCCTAAGAAAACCATATCATTGATATGTTCCATTGTTTAAAGGAGCAAAATTAAATGGAAAGGTTTGTCAACATTTCACGTTGCTTGGCATAGTTTCAAGATGATCAGTGTTAGAATTTTGATTTCTTATATTTGAGAACATGAAATAACAATTGAAAACATTTTAAAAAGAAGAAATGTCTTACAACTCCACAGATATTTCTTCTTCCTTGTAACAGAACTTTGATTGTTTTGGTTCTGCACATTCCTCTGTACAGTCCCAGCCCCCAAGATGGGGATGTGTCTGATTCATTCATGGCAGTTCGGGTCACAGACATAGAAAGAGGCTTATGACCCAATTTCTAGATGATGAGATATTAGAAAAATCTCCATGATGGAGTCTATATGGGATTTCCTAGTTCTTAAAATAAGACACAAGGAAGAGGGAGTTTCTTTTTTTGCCCTGGACACTGCAAAGCAGGAGCACAGAGCCTGGTATCCTGCAGCCCCTGCTGCTAGCCAACACATACAGGTCACAGAGAAAGGAGCTGGGGAGATGGGCTT
This sequence comes from Sciurus carolinensis, assembly GCF_902686445.1. NCBI lineage: Eukaryota > Metazoa > Chordata > Mammalia > Rodentia > Sciuridae > Sciurus > Sciurus carolinensis. The sequence continues at coordinate 68,977,822 of NC_062214.1, forward strand.
TGATGGCAAGGCGGAGGCAACCCGGGACTGTGCTACTTTGGGACTTATTATATGAGCCAATAAATCTCCTTATCTTTTAAGTTGCCATGAGGTGGCTATTCAATTACTTGCATCTGAAAGCATCCTGGATGACATAGAGATCCACATCTAAACACACATGATGAATTTTCAGAATAGCCAGGATAAATCTTAAAGAGAAAAGAAAATCCTAAAAAGCTGCCAAAGGAGTTAAAGACAGATGGTCTACAAAGGAATGAGAATCAGACAAGCAGAAGACTTACAGCATCGCTGGAAGCCAGAATTCTGCGGAGCAGAGCCTTCCAAGACCAAAAGGAGAGAGCTTCTGTCTAATAGTCCAGACAAAGTGACCACCAAGTGTGAGCACGGGCTAAAGAAAATCCTGCATGCCTATGAATTTAATAAGTTAACCTCCTATGCATTTTTCCCCCTTAGGAACAAAAGCGATTACTCCAGCAAAGCAAGAAAATGAGCCACACAAAGAGAGAAGAGAACCTCCAGGAAAGAACAGCTCCAAACCCAGAAGAGCAGCCAGGGGAAGTCCCAGGACTACATCTGAGCAGCAGGCCTGGTCAGTAACCATTTTATACTGTAGGAAGAGATCAGAGGCTGTGGGACGGAGGGCCCATGAATAAAATGGGCTGCGTGGAGCACCACATGCTCAAGACACTGGGTGAACAGGAAGCCATTACAAAGGCATAGCATGAAAGAAGGACTCAGAAAAGCATTAGAGTACCCCATGAAAAGTAGAAGGGTGCAGAGTCATGATTTATATATGAAGCACCTGGTCTAACTTAGTACAGGATTTGGGTGACATTCAAGAACAAGAATGAAATGGATCCAAAGCAATGTAGAATCACAGGAAGATGAAAACTGGTATGCATCCATTGAATAGGGCATATGTTTCTTTTCTCCAAAAGAAAAACAAACTGAGCATACAGGATATGATACAGACACAAAGCAACCCCAAATGTGTCGTGATTTGAAGCACAGTTTAAAACTTTTTCTTGTATTGACCCAAGGGTACCAACAGTCGAACCATAAATAAAGACATGTTATCAATGGATACCAAGTTAGTGTTCCATAGGAACAGGAAGTTCTGGTATGCTATTGCACAATAAGACGGCTATAGATAACAGAAGTTACTGCTGATATAGTTTAGATATGAGGTAAACCCCAAAAGCTTATGTGTTAGACAATGCAAGAATTTTCAGAGGTGAAATGAGTGGGTTATGAGAGCCTTAACCCAATCAGTGGATTAACTGGGTGGTAACTGTTGGCAGGTAGAGTATGGCAGGAGGAGGTAGGTAACTGGGGCTGTGATTTTGGGGTTTATATTTTGTCCCTCTTTCTGTGCTTCTTGATGTCATTTTGTGAGTTGCTTTCCTCTGAGAGCTCTGACCTCATCAGTGGATCAATTCATTAATAATGATAAGTGAATGGACTTCTAGGAGGTGGCACCTAGTAGAGGAAGTCGGTCACTGCAGGCAGGCCCTGGAAGAATTTCTCTAGTTCCCTGTCTACCCCACACCCCACCCCCAGCTGCTGTGAGTTGAGCAGCATTTCTCCATCATGCCTTTCCATCATGATGTTCTGCCTCATCTTGGGCCCAGAGCTATGGAGTCAGTCATCTACGGACTGAACCTCTAAAACCCTGAGACAAAATAAACTTTGCCTCCTCTACATTGTTCTGGTTGGATCTTTTGGTTATAGTGACAAAAAAGCTGACTAAAACAACTATACACTTCAAAAAGTTAGAAGAAAGGATTTTAAAAATTTTACCATAAAGAAATGATAAATGTTTGAGGAGATAGATATGTTTAACCTGATTTAAACTTCACATAATGTATTCATATACCACAACATCTCATCACCCTATTAATATGTACACTTTTATGTTTTCATGTACAGGTTAAAATAAATTTAATAAGTAAAAATAAAATTCAGCAAACAAACAAAAAAAGGCATAATTCTAGCAAGTGACTTGGTTGAGCAATGAATAGAATTTATACAGTCAAAATCACATTAACATTTCTTTATTACTTTCCTGTTGGTTTGCACTTGGAGAATCAATCTACAAACTAAGTTACAGGTAAAAAATCATGACAATAAAAGAATAGAAGGGTATTGACCAAAGTTGGGAAGCAGAACAAGAGATGAATGGAGGTAAAAATTTCCTCTTGCCACCAAGTAAGAAATCCAGAAAGAGACTGTAGTTGTTAGAACAAGAAATCATATAGATAAGGTATTTAAGTCATTTAAATGTCTTGTTCTAACTTTAAGGGAATGCTAACAAAGTTTAACCAGTAAATTTGTTTTCTTTAGCTTGTTTTTAAAAATTATTTTTAATTTTGAGCACTTTCAGATTTTCAGGAAAAAAAATTTGAGCAAAAGGTACAAGCTTTTCACAAACCCCTCACCTCTTAACAATTTCCCCTGTTTTTAACATCTTGCATTAGTGTGGGACATATGACAATGAATGAACCAGTATTGATGTTGTGGCTTACTTCTTTAAGTTGAGAGAGCTTTCTTCTATTTTTAACTTAGTAAGGATTTTTATCAACTGAGTATCAAGTTTTTAAATTTAAGGAATGGGTCAAGATAGGTACATTTCCTCAATATGCTAGTAATTTACATGAATAGATTTCCAATATCGAATAACAGTGAGAAAAATTGATTCATAAATAAACAGTGTGTTTGTCAGCTTTTTGTCACCGACCAAAATACCTGATATGAACAACTTAAAGGAGGGAAGATTATTTTGGCTCAGTTTCAGAGGTTTTAGTCCATGGTTAGCTGGCTTCAAGGCAGAAACATGGTGGAAGCAAAGCCTCTAACTTGATGGCAGCCATGAAGCAGACACAGAAAGAAGCAAAGAGAAAAGGGGCCAGGGAAGGTGCAAGGCAAGGAACAAGATGTGCTCCCCAAGGACATGCCCCCAAAGAGCCACTCCCTCCAACTAGGTTCTACCTCCTGCAGTCTCCACCACCTCCAATAATCCATTTATCTATGAATCCCTCAATGGATTAATTCATTGATGAGGTCAGAGCTTTCATGATCCAGTACCTTCCCCAGATCTCCACCTCTAAATGTTGCCATATTAGGGGTCAAGCCTTCAATACTTGAGTCCTGGGTGGGGTGGGGGGAACTCCATATCCAAACCATAACAAACAGTATTTAGATAATTTGGAGGAGAAAAAATAATTTAGATCCCTACCTCACAGGCCACCCCCCCCAAAGCAAATCCCAAGTAGATTAAAGATCTTAATGTAAAAATCAAAGCCATGAAAGAATTAGAGGAAAACACAGGAGACTGATATTATAATCTTGGGATTGAGAAGGCCTTCCTAACCAAAAACCAGAACCCAGGATTTATGAAAGGAACAGATGGAGGAATTTAATTACATCAAAATTTAAAATCTGTATTCTACTCTCAAAGAGAGGAAAACTGCCACCAACAAAAAGACCAAGATAAGGTAAAGAGATGAGTGGTTGCTGAAGGTTAGGGGGAAGGAGGAATGAATAAGTAGAGCATAGAGGGATTTTAGGGCAGTGAAACCACTCAGTATGGTACTATAAAGGTGGATACATCTCATCTTCATACATTCTTGCAAACCCATGGAATGTACAATGCCAAGAGAAAATCCTAGTGTAGATGGCAAACTTTGGGTGATAATGATGTGTCAGTATAAATTCTTCAGCTGTTAACAAATGTTCCCACTCTTGTGGGGGATGTTGATGGTGGGGTAGGCTGTGCATGTGTGGGGAGAGGGAGTACATGGGAAATCTCTGCACCATCTGCTCATTTTGCTGTAAACTTAAAATTGCTCTAAAAATTGTCTTTAAAAGGATAATGCATAGAGAAAATATTCACCCTATATAGTAGACAAAGGATTATTATGCACAATATATAAAGAGGCGATGCAGATTGGCAAGAAAAGAACTTATTAGAAAAGGATGAAGGATGTAAGCAGTCAATTTACCAAAGAACTCCAACTGTGTATAAATCGGGAAAAGATAATATAAAGATGTAAACAAGTATTGGGAGACCCATTGGAATGGTAAAAATTAAAATGGGCAGTGCTGTTGGAGGGCATCAGGAAAGGGTGGGGTAGCCAGGGAGAGTTGGCCCTGAAAACTGAGGGAGGCCAAGCCCTTCCAGCCTACCAGATTGGTACCAGGCTGTGGAGAGGCCAGGAACAGGTCTGTGATAGAGTCTTCCCACCAGAAAGGGAGGCAGGAAGTCCAAGACTGTAGGACCAGTGTCCCACCATGACAGCTAGTGGTGGTCCAGCATTGGTCATGGATGAATGGATTTGTCAACCTGAATAATAGGGATTCTCCAAAGAGAAATGAGTTTGTTCGGGAATAAACAGGGGATTATAATATGGGAAATGTGTGCTCCCTCCACAAAGGGAGGTAAGAGGAAACTTTAAAAGAAAGAAGTCTACCTACTTAAGCTGTTTTGAAATAAAAATCATTTGCACAGAAGCTAATTTCGGGATCTGGCTTTGCTGCTTGTTGGTACTGCTTTTACTAGTTAGAGTCCAGCAACTGGCTGTTAATAGGGAGATGTCTTTGTAGGAACAACCCTGGCTGCAACATTGTGGGTTAGCAAGTTACTGGTAAGGTTGCAATTAGAACTGGTTGTTATGGAAAAGATGTCCTCATAGAAGTGGGTTTGTGTGCAAGATTATGATTTGGCAGAGCCTTTCGTGATAGTTATCAGACAAATACGCATAAGGGCCTTCCCTTCACGACCTCCTGGCTTCATTGACTTGATTTTGACTCCATTTTGGTGATGACAGTTTTTTATAGATGACATCCATCAATCAGGGTGAATGACAGAAATTGGTAAGGACAATAGGGTTCAACCCTTCCAAGCTGCCTTCCCTCACACTCTGGTCTTCTTCCCTCTCAGCTCTCCCCACACAACCCTTACTACCCTTTCCACAGGCAAAGAACACCACACTCCAGGTGTGTCCCCACTCTCTGGATCTCTAGCTCACCCAACCTCCTACCTCTTCCAGAACAGCAGCAGTAGGAGAGGAACCAGTATAAATTCATCAGGAAAAAAATTAAAAACAAATGGAAAATGATGGGCCAATTTGTAATCTATAATTAGTCATAGGAGCATAGCAAGTGAAATCACTTCAATTTCAATTTATTTGTGGGCTCATTTATTTGAATTATGGATGGTTTCACACATTTCCAACCCCTCTGCTAACTTTTAATTCAGCAATGAGGAGAAAAAGATAAGGATCCTTCATTCTCCTGCTTCCTCCTCTAGCTGTGTTCTTGGGGTAGGCGAGTCCCCTTTCTCTTTACTCCCAACCCCTATCCGGGCCCCTCCAGGAACCCTCCTCATTGGCCTGAACATTTCTATTCTGTGGTAAATCATCTCCCTTCTGTCCTTAATTTTCTTGCAAGTTTCTTTTCACTATTTAGTCTAAAGAAACCTGAGATCTTCCCAGGCTCCCCATGCAGGACCACATTCTTGAGTGGAGTTGTTTCTCCCAAGTTGAAGGAGTGGGAGGAAGGGTCCACACACCCGGGAGCTGCATCTGGAGCATCATTTCACAGCCATCTCTCTGCAGTTCTTTTGAAGCATGTCTGCACCATCCATCCCTCCACCTTCCCTGTCAGCACCACCTAAGGCACATCCAAACCCCGTCCAAGTCTTTCCACACAGCATCCTTCAGAGTTTCAAGTCCCGAGGACTATTCCTTTCCTTCTAGTCTAATGGCTTCCCCTGTATTGTCCTTCACAGGTTCCCTCGATGGTCCCGGGCACGTGCAATCACAGAAACCACCATCTCCAGTTTATGCAGAAAGGGGTTGCTATGGTTGGACACATCCGCCAAAGCTCATGTGTTGGAAAATTAAGCCCTAACACATTGGTATTGAGAGGTGGGAACTTTAAGAGGTTGTCCTATCATAAGGGCTCAGTGCTTGTGAATGGATCACAGGAGAGAGCCAGTTACTGCAGAGGCACTTATCTGTAAAAGGATAAGTTTGGACCCCTTCCCTCTCTAGCGCAGGGCACTCCCACCTTCCACCATAGGGTGAAGCAGCACAAAGGCCCTTACCAGGAATATGCCCCTCCATCTTGAACTTTCCAGCTTCCAGAACTGTAAGAAATGAGTCTCTGTTCCTTACAAATTACCCAATCTTGGGTATTCTGTCAGCACAAAATGGACTAAGACAGGGGGTTATGGACTAATTTGAGGAGATCAGGTGTGCACACAATCACCTGGGCTGGTGGTCCAGGCTGCCCACAAGCGTTAGGCCTGGTTCTCACACTGTAGAACTGGAGCTGCCCCCTCTGGCATGGTCAGGAAGTAGGTGAGAGGAAGGTCAGCCACTGGGTCCCCACAGAGCCCTTGGGCTAAGGAAATCCACCTCTCTGCTTTGTGACACTTGTCCCTCTGCTTCAATCAGTGCCAGCCACACAGGTGCCCCTGCTTGTAAGCTGCAGAAGCCAGGCCTCAGCCTCGCCTCCCTTTCCTTCTCTCATGCATCTAACCGTCACGCCTTTACTGACGATCCAGAGGTAGGGGAGTCTGGGAAATGCAGGTTCAAACTTTGAGAAAGCATCTTCAAGGAAGCCATAGAGATGAGGTGGCCAAAGGACATTTGCTACAGCCGCTGTAGTGCCCATTCCTGCAGGACCCTGTCTTCACTGAATGTGTCCCATTTATCACCACTACTCTCTCCTTTCATTACATAAACAGTTTTGTAGTATACTCTCCCGTCCCAGGAGTGTGTAAATATGTGTGAGTGTGCAAAAAACAGAGAGAACAACAGAGAGGGATCATTTTGAAGACAGGAGACAGGGAGGGACTGGCATTCTCTATACAGAGCATGAGGCTTGGTAATTTTTGCTGAATGATGTGGTAGCCACATGAACAATAATGACTTTCAGCATGTGTAGGAGTGGATCTGGCTGGAAGTACTTTCGGGAAAACCCAAGGATATAAACAGACCCAAAGTACAGAGGAGTTAACTTTGATAGACCATGGATAGCTATACATCAGTTCATTTAGATGGGGTTAGGGTTTGGCCATTCAAAAAGTTAGAGAAAAACCCTTGCATTTCAGAGTTCTTTGGACTTGGGAAATACAGACAATGGATTGTCAGATATTGGAAGGCAGTGTGTTTTTCTGGCTTCCAACTTAATTCTCATACGAGTAGGTAACTCATTTTGTAAAAGAGAATATCTGGGCTGGGGCAGGAAGGATTATTTTTGGATGTTCCTGGCAGATGTACAGTAGAGAGTGGAAGGGAACCACTAAGCCCCTTCATCACTGTTCCACTGTTCAAACACCATTCTGTGGAGGAAGAACAGGGAGTGGGGTCCCTGTTCTATGCTGATGTCCTGGGGAACACTTAATGCACAACCAGATTTTGTATTCAGAGGACCCATATATTATTCATGACTTTCTCAGTAGCAAGTCACAGAACGCCAGCACAAACTATCTTGTAAGTTCAAATGGGAGACAAAGGTCAGGCTGTTTAGCCAGCATAATGGGAACTTCTGGGGAAGCACTGAGATTTGGGCACAACTGGACCCAGGACATGGATAGCCTGTTGCCCAGCACCTCCAATGAAGGCTATGGTTAGCCCAGCTTTGATTGTTCCTCCCTATCCCAAGGGGTGGAGTTTTCTGATTGGCTGAATCTGAATCATGTCAAACCCTATAGCCAAAGGATGAAGCCCATCTCAATTGAGAGAAGGAAGAAGAGTTAGTTTCCCCAAAACAACTGGCCAGAAAAAAACACATGCACCTTCAATAACACCACACACTAATTTAAACCCCAGTGTCTGACACCCACAAAGGGAAAGAGGGGCTTTTACTCAGGTTGAAAATCCTTTCCTGGGGTGGACTCTTCTCTAGTACCCATTTCTCTCCTTAACCCAAACATCAGGCTCAGCAAGTCTGCAGGGGCATATTAAAGTATAAAAGGCAGAGAAACAAAATTGAAAATAAAATTTATGACCCATTTCCAAACCAATATCCTAAAGCTGACCAAGACAACCAACCAGATATAGTTTCCTAAATTGCAGAAGAAATTTAACGGGCACTTATATTAAACCACACACATACAGGGGGAATCTGGTCATTTCCTAGCTCCCCAGGGAAGGGATGAAGAATGTCTCAAAGATTTTGCTTGAGATAGAGAGATGAGGTGTACTTACCAATAGTCAGCTCATCTCGTCCTTACTTCTGCTAATCTCATTGACGCTCATCCATTATGAGGTCCTCAGGCCACCTCAGCAGGCCTGGTACTGCTGCAGAAGAGTTCTTATGAAGCCAGAGGACTTGTGTTTCTCTAGCTTAGAAATATAGGTGGGAGGGCTAATAGCAGTGCCAGATGTCTTATCAAGGATGTCCCCTTCTTTTTTGATGTGGTCACTCTGCTTAGATGGAGAAAGGGCCATAGTGTTTGCATGAACACACACACACACACACACACACACACACACACACACACACACACCATATGGAGAGCCTCTCCAGGAGAGCTAAGGGAAGACTACAAACAGCACACCCTTCAACCAGAAGTCTCAGAACATCCCATATGGCAAAGGCTGACTTTCTACTATGGCAGGCCCTATTCTATGCAACAGCTCTTCTCCATTCTTTCTTGCTAACAGGATTCTGACTGTGTCTGGATAGCAACATATTCAGAAACAAGGAATGAGTTTCTCCACCAGTGACTGTGACCAGTTCTGGCTAATGAAATATAAGGGTAAGTCTGCTAGAAAATTGTGGACTCATTTTCCTCCCTCATTAGAGAGGGTTATGAGGGGAAAATATTCCTTTTCTTTTGTCCCCTTCTCTCCAGCTTTGTATTTATGGTATTATGCTGCTTTGAGGTGCTGTGACTATCTATATCATAAAGGCCAATAGAAAGACAATGGTCCACCATGAAACTGCTGACTTCCTTGCTTCCTGTTAGGTTAGATAACAACTCTCATATGAAATGGTGTTATGTATTAGTCCATTTTCTGTGACTATAACAAAATTAGGTTAGTCATAAAGATAAGCAGTTTAGCTCAGTTTTGGAAGCTGAAAGTTAAAGTTCAAGCAGCCCCATCTATTTGACCTCTGGTGACGTCCTCATGGCAGATAGCATCATAATGGCACGAACATGTGCAGAACAGACCGCATGGCAAGAGAGGAAGCCAAAAAGATTCAGGGGTCAGACTTACTCATTTTATAACGACCCACTACATTAATCCCTTCCAAGGGCAGTGCCCCCAGTGACCTAACCACCTCTTAAAGATTCTGCCTCCTCTTAATACTGCCACAGTGGGAACCAAGTCTTCAGCACATGAACAAATCACATCCAAATGATAGCTTGTTATATTCTGTGGCTTGCTATTCAAAGCAACCAACTGCTACACTCATTGTTGTTCATCTGGATTGAGACAAAACTGGGATAAAATGCCAGGCCAGGGCCCATTCTACTTAGAACTCCACTTCTGAACTTTTTCCATACTTAATTGGAGAATGAACCATATACACTTACATATATGTAAGTGCGATATACACTTACATTGAGCTCACATCTTCTGCCCTATCTGGACATGTCAGGGAGAATTCCTACTGACAGCTACCAAGTCTTGTGTCAACAGTTAAGTGCTATGAGATAATTTGCATTTGTCTTGATTTTAAAAAAATTAAACTTTTTATTTGAGATAAGTTTGGATTCACCTGAAGTTATAAGAAATAGTTCAGAGAGATACATTGTTACCTTCACCCAGTTTCCCCAAAGGGTAGCATTTTGCAAAACTCAGTACAATATCTCATCCAAGAAATTGACATCAACACAGTCAAGAAACTACATTTCCTTCAATGCAAGAATCACACCCCACTGTTGTACTTTTACAGCCATAGCTTCTTTCCTCCAGCTACCACTCTTAGTCATAGTCTTTAACCCTTGGCAGCTGCCAATCCACTGCATGTTCTCTATTCATTTAATTTTGTCATTTCATGGATGTAACACAATTAGACTTATATAGTAGGAACCTTTGGGGCTTTTTCACAGAACAGAATTCCCTGGAGGCTCTATATAGTTGTTAAATGTATCAATAGTTTGTTCCTTTTCATTGCTGAATAGTATTCCATGGTATGCATGTACCAAAATTTAATGATTTTCATTGAAGAACATCTGGATAATTTCGATTTTGAGATTGTTTTGAATAAAATGACTCTGAATTATTTCTTCAAGTTAAATGAACAGGAATGCAATGGCTGGATTGTAATATAATTGCACATTTACTTTTTTAAGAATCTGCCAACGGAATGGCTGTTCCATTTCACATTTCTGCTAACAATGTATAAGTGATACCATTTTTCTGCAACATTTGGTTTTGTAACTATTTTTCATTTTAGTCATTTTGTTAATGTGCAGTGATAGTTTATTGTGGTTTCAACCTGCATTTCCATGATGACTAATGATGTTTAATATCTTTTTGTGGTCTTTTTTGCCACTTGTATATCCTCTTTGATTACATGTTCATTTCTTTTGCCCATTTTCTAATTATGGTGTTTATTTATTTATTTTTACTGTTGAGCTTTAAAAGTTCTTTATATATTATGAACACTAGTCCTTTGTCATTTATATGATTTGAAATATTCAATCCCAGCCTGTAGAAGCTTACTTTTTCACCTCTTACCAGGATGTTTTGTAGAGCAAAAAGGTTTTAATTTTTTATAAACCCATTTTATCAAAATTTTCTTTATGGTTTATACTTTTGATGTTATGTTTAAAAACTCACTGCCTGGTTCTACATTCCATAAATTTTACTTTATAATTTTTTTCTGAAAGCTTTAATTTTACATGTTAGATTTATATCTATGATGTATTTTGACTTCTTTTTTTCTATAAGGTGTGAGGTTTAGGTCAATATTCATTTTTTTCCTTTGGGTGCCTACTTTCTCCAGTAATATTCATCAAAAGGTTATCTTCCCTCCATTGAATTATTTGGCATCATTGTAATAAATCAGTAGGGTATATTTGTTATTAATCTACTTCTGGGTACTCTATTCTGCTTCATGAACTATATGGCAATCAGTACTACAAAATCTCATTACTGTTGCTAAGTAATGTGTCTTGAAATTGGGTAGAATGATTCCTATCAATGTATTATTTATGTGTGTTTGTATGTGATCCTGGTGAAAATATCTGGGTCTTGTACATGCCAGGTAAGCACTCTGAGCTATAATCCCAACCCTTCAATTTATTCTTTTTTTCTCAATATTTTTGCAGTTCTTCTAATTCCTTTGTCTTCTCATATAAAATTTAGAATATATCTATTTTTTAAAAAATTAATGGGATTTTGATAGGCAAACCAATAAGTCAATCAATTTGGATATAATTGTAATCGTTTCTATGTTGCAACTTCTTTTTTTTTTTTTTTCTTTTTTCACTATTTTTTATTAGAGCATTATAGTTATATGTAGTAGTTGGGTTCATACCAACACTTTAGTACATGCATGGAATTTGATTTCAGTTCACTTTCTCTTTTCTGCCTTTTCCCTCCCCTCCTCCCTCATCGTCATTCTCCTTCCTCTTCTTTACTGATCTTCTTTTACCTCATCTCTTTTTTTTTTTTATTATAAAATTGTAAACAAATGGGATACATGTTGTTTCTCTGTCTGTACATGGCGTAAAGGCATACCATTTGTGTAATCATACATCTACATAGGGTAATGTTGTTTGATTCATTCTGCCATTTTTTCCCCTTCCCCCCCTCCCCTCCCACCCTTCCCCTCCATCTATACAGTCCTTCCTTCCTCAATTCCTGCCCCCCTCCCTAAACCCAACTCCAACCCCAACACTAACCCTTCCCACCCCCCTTTCTGTGTCATCATCCACTTATTAGCGATATCATTCTTCCTTTGGTTTTTTGAGATTGGCTTATCTCACTTAGCATGATATTCTCCAGTTTCATCCATTTGCCTGCAAATGCCATAATTTTATCGTTCTTTATGGCTGAGTAATATTCCATTGTATATATATACCACATTTTCTTTATCCATTCATCAATTGAAGGACATCTAGGTTGGTTCCACAATCTGGCTATTGTGAACTGAGCAGCTATGAACATTGATGTGGCTGTATCTCTGTAATATGCTGATTTTAAGTACTTTGGGTATAGGCCAAGGAGTGGGATAGCTGGGTCAAATGGTGTTTCCATTCCAAGTTTTCTAAGGAATCTCCACACTGCTTTCCAGAGTGGCTGCACTAATTTGCAGCCCCACCAGCAATGTATGAGTGTACCTTTCTCCCCACATCCTCGCCAACACCTGTTGTTGGTTGTATTCTTGATAATTGCCATTCTAATTGGGGTGAGATGGAATCTTAGGGTGGTTTTGATTTGCATTTCTCTTATTACTAGAGATGTTGAACATTTTTCCATATGTTTGTTGATTGCTTGTACATCTTCTTCTGTGAAGTGTCTATTCATTTCGTTAGCCCATTTGTCGATTGGATTATTTACATTCTTGGTGTAGAGTTTTTTGAGTTCTTTATAGATTCTGGAGATTAGCGCTCTATCTGAAGTATGATTGGCAAAGATTTTCTCCCACTCTGTAGGCTCTTTCTTTGCATTGCTGATAGTTTCCTTTGCTGAGAGAAAGCTTTTTAGTTTGAATCTATCCCAGTTATTAATTCTTGCTTTTATTTCTTGTGCTATGGGAGTCCTGTTGAGGAAGTCTGGTCCTAAGCCGACATGTTGAAGCTCTGGACCTACTTTTTCTTCTATAAGATGCAAGGTCTCTGGTCTGATTCCGAGATCCTTAATCCATTTTGAGTTTAGTTTCGTGCATGGTGAGAGATATGGGTTTAGTTTCATTCTGTTGCATATGGATTTCCAATTCTCCCAGCACCATTTGTTGAAGAGGCTATCTTTTCTCCATTGCATATTGTTGGAACCTTTGTCTAGTATGAGAAAATTGTATTTATTTGGGTTTGTGTCCGTGTCCTCTATTCTGTACCATTGATCCACCTTTCTATTTTGGTACCAATACCATGCCGTTTTTGTTACTATTGCTTTGTAGTAGAGTTGAAGATCTGGTATTGCGATACCCCCTGCTTCACTCTTTCTGCCAAGGATTGCTTTAGCTATTCTGGGTTTTTTATTCTTCCAGATGAATTTCATAATTGCTTGCTCTATTTCTGTAAGGTACATCATTGGGATTTTAATTGGAATTGCATTGAATCTGTATAGCACTTTTGGTAGTATGGCCATTTTGACAATATTAATTCTTCCTATCCAAGAACATGGGAGATCTTTCCATCTTCTAAGGTTTTCTTGAATTTCTTTCTTTAGTGTTCTGTAGTTCTCATTGTAGAGGTCTTTCACCTCTTTTGTGAGATTGATTCCCAAATACTTTATTTTTTTCGAAGCTATTGTGAATGGGGTAGTTTTCCTAATTTCTCTTTCTGAAGATTCATCGCTTATATATAAAAATGCCTTCGATTTATGTGCATTGATCTTATATCCCGCTACTTTACTGAATTCACTTATGAGATCTAAAAGTTTTCTGGTGGAATTTCCTGGTTCCTCTAAGTATACCATCATATCATCAGCAAATAGGGATAGTTTGAGTTCTTCTTTTCCTATTCGTATCCCTTTAATTTCTTTGGTCTGTCTAATTGCTCTGGCTAGAGTTTCAAGGACGATATTGAATAGAAGTGGTGAAAGAGGGCATCCCTGCCTTGTTCCAGTTTTTAGAGGGAATGCTTTCAGTTTTTCACCATTTAGAATGATATTAGCAATGGGTTTAGCGTAGATGGCCTTTACAATGTTAAGGAATGTTCCCACTATCCCTATTTTTTCTAGTGTTTTGAGCATGAAGGGGTGCTGTATTTTATCAAATGCTTTTTCTGCATCTATCGAAATAATCATGTGATTCTTGACTTTAAGTCTATTGATATGGTGAATGACATTTATTGATTTCCGGATGTTGAACCAAACTTGCATCCCTGGGATAAAACCCACTTGATCATGGTGCACTATCTTCTTAATGTATTTTTGTATGCAATTTGCTAAAATTTTGTTGAGAATTTTTGCGTCGATGTTCATTAAGGATATTGGTCTGAAATTTTCTTTCCTCGATGTGTCTCTGTCTGGTTTAGGTATCAGGGAAATATTGGCTTCATAGAATGAGTTTGGGAGGGTTCCCTCCTCTTCTATTTTCTGGAATACTTTGAGAAGTATTGGAATGAGTTCTTCTTTAAAAGTTTTGTAGAACTTGGCTGAGAACCCATCTGGTCCTGGACTTTTCTTTGTTGGTAGGCTTTTGATGACTTCTTCTATTTCATTACTTGAAATTGGTCTATTTAAATTGTGTATGTCCTCCTCGTTCAGTTTAGGCAATTCATATGTCTCTAGAAACCTGTTGATGTCTTCGAAATTTTCTATTTTGTTGGAGTATAGGTTTTCAAAATAGCTTCTAATTATGTTTTGTATTTCAGTCCTGTCTGTTGTGATATTTCCTTGTTCATTCCGAATTTTAGTGATTTGGGTTTTCTCTCGTCTTCTCTTTGTTAGTGTGGCTAAAGGTTTATCAATTTTGTTTATTTTTTCGAAGAACCAACTATTTATTTTGTCAATTTTTTGTATTGTTTCTTTCGTTTCAATTTCGTTGATTTCAGCTCTCAGTTTAACTATTTCCTGTCTTCTACTACTTTTGGTGTTGGTCTGTTCTTCTTTTTCTAGGGCTTTGAGCTGTAGTGTTAGGTCATTTATTTTTTGAGTTTTACTTCTTTTATTAAATGCGCTCCATGAAATAAATCTTCCTCTAAGTACCGCTTTCATAGTGTCCCAGAGATTTTGATATGTTGTTTCTTTGTTCTCGTTTACCTCTAAGAATTTTTTAATTTCCTTCCTAATATCTTCTGTTATCCATTCATCATATAGTAGCATATTGTTTAATCTCCAGGTGTTGGAGTAGTTTCTGTTTTTTACTCTTTCATTAATTTGTAACTTCAATCCATTATGATCTGATAGAATACAAGGTAGTGTCTCTATCTTCTTGTATTTGCTAACATTAGCTTTGTGGCATAATATATGGTCTATTTTAGAGAAGGATCCATGTGCTGCTGAGAAGAAAGTGTATTCGCTCTTGGTTGGATGGTATATTCTATAAATGTCTGTTAAGTCTAAATTATTGATTGTGTTATTGAGATCTATGGTTTCTTTGTTCAATTTTTGTTTGGAAGATCTGTCCAGTGGTGAGAGAGGCGTGTTAAAATCACCTAGTATTATTGTGTTATGGTCTATTTGGTTTCTAAAATTGAGAAGGATTTGTTTAACATACATGGATGAGCCACTGTTTGGGGCATAGATGTTTATGATTGTTATATCTTGCTGATTTATGCTTCCCTTAAGCAGTATGAAATGTCCTTCTTTATCCCTTCTAACTAACATTGGCTTGAAGTCCACATTATCTGAAATGAGGATGGATACTCCAGCTTTTTTGCTGAGCCCATGTGCATGGTATGTTTTTCCCCATCCTTTCACCTTTAGTCTATGGGTATCTCTTTCTATAAGGTGAGTCTCTTGCAGGCAACATATTGTTGGATCTTTCTTTTTAATCCAATCTGCCAGTCTATGTCTTTTGATTGATGAATTCAGGCCATTAACATTCAGGGTTATTATTGAGATATGATTTGTATTCCCGGTCATTTGGTTCATATTTAAAATTTTTGACACATCTTGGTTCCTCCTTTATTTGACAGTTCCTTTAGGATAATTCCTCCCTTTGCTGATTTGCTTCTTTGTTTTTTATCTCTTCCTCATGAAATATTTTGCTGAGAATGTTCTGTAATGCTGGCTTTCTTTTTGTAAATTCTTTTAGCTTTTGTTTATCGTGGAATGATCTTATTTCATCGTCAAATTTGAAGGTAAGTTTTGCTGGGTATAAGATTCTTGGTTGGCATCCATTTTCTTTCAGAGCTTGAAAAATGTTGTTCCAGGCCCTTCTAGCTTTTAGGGTCTGGATTGAAAAATCTGCTGATATCCGTATTGGCTTCCCCCTGAATGTAATTTGGTTCTTTTCTCTCACAGCCTTTAAAATTCTGTCTTTATTTTGTATGTTAGGTGTTTTCATTATAATGTGCCTTGGTGTGGGTCTGTTGTAATTTTGTGTATTTGGAGTCCTATAAGCCTCTTGGACTTGATTTTCCATTTCATTCTTCAGATTTGGGAAATTTTCTGATATTATTTCTTCAAATAGATTGTTCATTCCTTTGGTTTGTTTCTCTAAACCTTCCTCAGTCCCAATAATTCTCAAATTTGGCCTTTTCATGATATCCCATAGTTCTTGGAGATTCTGTTCATGATTTCTCACCATCTTCTCTGTTTGTTCAACTTTGTTTTCGAGGTTAAATATTTTGTCTTCAATATCTGAAGTTCTGTCTTCCAGCTGTTCTATCCTATTGGTTATGCTTTCTATGGAGTTCTTAATTTGGTTTATTGTTTCCTTCATTTCAAGGATTTCTGTTTGGTTTTTTTTCAATATCTCTAACTCTTTATTGAAATGATCTTTTGCTTCCTGAATTTGCTCTGTTAACTGTCGATTGGTGCGATCGTTCAATGCCTGCATTTGCTCTTTCATCTCATCGTTTGCTTCCCTAATCATTTTAATAATGTACATTCTGAACTCCCTTTCTGTCATTTCTTCTGCCATGCTGTCGTTGGATTTTATTGATGTAACATCTAGATTTGTTTGGGGCATTTTCTTCCCTTGTTTTCTCATATTGTTCAGGGATCAGTGGGTCATTAAGATATTGCAGATTTCCTCTATCAACTTATAATGTCCCTGAAGATTGCTAGTATATCCCCTCTTATCCTTCAGTTGCCTGAAGTCTTGGAGGAGGTTGATAATGCAGAGCTCCACGAAGAAGCTGCCTCTCTAGGTGTGGTAACTCTCAGGTGGCGTATATTCCCTGCTAGTGGGCGGAGGTGCCTCCACTTGTTGACCAATGGTCATCCAATGGGGAAGTAGACTGTGGGCTGAGGCAAGGCCTGTTTGTGCCTATGTCTCTGGCTTTACCGTCCCTGTGGGAAAACCTCCCCCCGCCGGGAAGAGTCACTCGGTGGGGACGTCTCGCTAGTCAGTTGCCCTCCTAGAGGTTCCCCTCAATCTACAACTACCTCCTGGGCTGGGCTGTCTTCTTCTGCAACGATCCCAGGGGCCCGGACCTACGTCCTGGGCCTGGGAGCCTCACCCTTCGCAGGCGAGTATCCTTAGGCTGCCTCTCCCAGAGAATCTGCCCGCAGCCCTGGAAACTTCGCTCCGCCCCTAGGCGTGTCTCTGTGCGGCTCTTCCAGCAAGAAGCCACCTAGCTCCTGGGACTCTGCTCTGCACCAATCGCCTGGCTATGCAGCCCCTCCCCTGAGCCACCACCTGGAGCCCCGTACAATAGCTCCGAGACACAGAGACCCGCCACACACCTCCTCCTCCGGACAGCCGCCCGGTTTCCGACGCAGTCACTAGGAATCCAAACAACTCACTTCGGGTCTCCTCCTCCCGCCAACCACCCATAGCCCTAGGCAGTTACTCCAAGTCCAAGTGACCCGCCCTGTTCCTCCTCCTCCTCCTTGGGGTAGCCCCCCAGGTGTTCAGGAACGGTGGCTCCGAGACCAGGTGACTCACCACGCTCCTCCTCCAGGCAGGCCACCGGTGTTCAGGAGCGGTTGCTTTTAGTCCAATCAGCTCACCACTCGCCTCCTCCTCTGGCAACCGCCTGTGGTTCGGATGCAGTCACTCCCAGGCTAAGCGTCCCACCGCTCTCCTCCTCCAGGCAGGCCACCAGTGTTCTGGAGCAGCTGCTCCGAGTTCAAACAGCTCGTCACGCAGCTCCTCCTTTGGCAACCGCCCGCAGCTCTGATGCAGCCACTCCCAGGTCAAGCAACACACCGCGCTCCTCCTCCTCCTCCGGGCAACCTCCCGGCACTCAGGAGCGCTCGCTCTGGGTTCAAACAGTTTACCACGCAGCTCCTCTTCTGGCAACCGCCTGTGGTTCTGATGCAGTCACTCCCAGACCAAGCATCCCGCCGCGCTCCTCCTCTTCCTCCGGGCAGTCCCCCGGCGCTCAGGAGCGCCCACTCTGAGTTCAAACAGCTCACCACGCAGCTCCTCCTCTGGCAACCGCCCGTGGCTCTGATGCAGTCACTCCTAGACCCAAGCGACCCGCCGGGCCTCTCCTCCTCCTCCGGGCAACCCCCCGGTGTTCGGAAGCGGTCACTCTGGTTCCAAACAGCTCGCCACGCAGCTCCTCCCCAGCTATGTTGCAACTTCTAATCCATGAACATGGTATATCTCTCCATTTATTTAGAGTTCCTCTGAATTCTATCATCAGTGTTTTGCAGTTTTCAGCATATAAATCCTGAAAACAGAACATGTTTTGTTAAATTCTCACCAAAGTATTTTTTTTTATGATTATAAATTATACTGTATTTTAAATCTCAGCATTCATGGGTTTACTAAGAAGAAAAAGATATCTAATTGATTTATGTATATTAAGCATCTTTCTATAGCCTTGATAAATGTACTTATTAATTCTGAGATTTTTAAAAAAGATGTCTTGAAATTTTCTATATTTTCTGAATTATATTCACCAATGTTTGCTAAGGAATTTTATATCAACATTAAAGGAGAATATGGATCTGTAGTTTTCCTTTTTTGGATTGTCTGTCTATGTTGGCATTAGGGCAATAATGGCTTCATAAAATGGGTGAAGATGTATTCCCTCTTCTTTATTTGGAAAAATTGCATAGAATTGATTTAGAATATTCCCTATATCTTGACAAAATTTTCCAGTGAAGCCATGTGTGCCTAGATATTTTTTCTTGAGAGTTTATAAATTAAAAATCAATTTCCTGAACTCAGTTGGGGCTCAGTAGTAGAGTGCTTGCCTCACACATGCAAGGCACTGGGTTTGATTCTCAGGACCATAAGAAAATAAACACATAAAAGATATTGTGTCTGTTTACAACTAAAAAAAAAAGTTTTTTAAAAATCAATTTCCTGATTTCTGAACTTGGAACTTGTCACTCCCATTCTCACAGAAACAAAAACAAACAAAAGAACACAACTGAATAGTCTGAAAATTAACAACTCTTCTAGATCCATCAAAAAGTCAAAATCACAAGGCACACCACAAGTGATTATAGGAAATCATAGCTGAGATTACCTTTCCATCTCTGCTGTAACCTTGTAAGAAAATGAAAAGGATAATTGACTGATTGAGAATGAGTGTAGAACAGCTTGAAAGATAAACTCCTGGGGGCTCAGTCTTAGTGGACCCCTATATTTTCATGAGTTTTACCTCTAGGAGTCCCACCAGAGAAGATCCAAAAATATTTGGAGATTAAACAGAACACTTTTAAATAATCCATGGAGAAGAAACCTCAAGAGCTATTTTAAAGCATTTTGAATTAAAGTTAAAACACAACTTATTAAAATGTGTAGGATGCAGTGAAAGTGGTGCTTTGAGGGAAATTTATAGCATTGAATGATCAAAAATCAACATTCTAAGCTTCCATCACAGGAAATTAGGTGGGAAAAAACAAATTAAACTCAAAGAATAAAATCAATAATAAAAGCATAAATCAATTAAATTGAAAAGGGGAAAATGAGAAAATTAGCAAAATCAAAAATTTGGTCTTTCAAAAGAACAATAAAATTGATAAGAGTCTATCGGATTAATCGAACAAAAATAAGAAGGAAAAATTTTTATCAGAAAGTGGGACCATAAATATTAAACCTATGCACATAGAAAAGATAATAAAGGAATAGTATGCCTACAAATAATTTAGCAGGTGAAATGGATCAATTCCTAGAAAAGCACAATCTACCAAAACCCACACAAGGAGAAACAGTCTGCATATGCCTACATTTACTAAAGATATTGAATCAATAATTAATAACCTTGCAAAACAAAAATTACTAGACCCGGGTGGTTTAATAGGAGAGATCTGCCAAACATTTAAGGAAGAAAAGACATGAATTTTGTGCAATCTCTCCCATAAATTAGAAGCAAAGGGAATACTTTCTAACTCTTTCTGTATGGCCAACATTACCCTCATACCAAGATGAGAAAAGACATGCCAAGAAAGGAAAATTACTGACCAGTATCTTACATTAATATACATGGATCCTTAACAAAGTGTTAGTAATTCAATCTAATAATGTATCAAAAGAATTATATATCACAACATAATCAAAAACTCTCAGCGAACAAGAAATGGGAGGAGCTGTCTTCAATTTGATGAAGAATATGAAAAACTCAAACTAATTTTATAGTTAATGGTGAGAAACTTGATACTTTTCCCCAAACACTAGAACAAAGTAAGGATATCCCATCTCACAATTCCAATGTAATATTGTAATGGAAATCTTAATATAATCCAATATAATAAGATGAAAAAGGAAACAAAAGATACACAGATTTGGAAGGGAGAAATAAAATTCTCTTTGTTCACAGATGGCATGTTTCTCTACATAGAGAACTTAGAAAAATCAATGATAAAAACCACAACACTCCTTAGAGCAAGAAGACAAATGTAATTTATGAAATGCAAAAAGTTCAGTTGTCCTACATCCCAGCAATGAACAGTTGGAATTTGAAACAAAAATACAACACTATTTATCTTAGCACCAAAAATTAATTATATAGGTATAAATCTAAAAATATATGAGTAAGATCAATATGAACAAAATGACAAAGTTCTGATGAAAAAAAATCAAAGAAGACTGAATAAATGGAGAGGTATTCCATGTTCGTGGATAGAAAGACTCAATAGTTCTAAGATGTTAGTTCTCCCCAACTACAGTTGATCTGTGGATTCAATGCAATCTCAATAAAAATTCCAGCATGTTATTTTGTGAAATAAGACAAATTGATTCTAATGTTTATATAGAAAGGCAAACAATACAAGAATAGCCAACTTGAATTAAAGAAAAAAAAACAAAGAGGACTAATGTTATACAACATTAAAATTTAGTGTAAAGGCACAGTAGTCAAAAAAGTATAGCACTGATGAAAGAACAGGCAAAAAGATCAGTGGAACACAATAGAGAACTCAGAAATAAATCCAACTGATATCATTGGAAATACAGTCAACTGATCTTTGATAAAGGGGATCAAAGTTTTCAGTGGAGAAGGATACTCTTCTTAATAAATGCTGGGGAAAAAACAGGACACACACAAATTTAATCTAGACACAAATATTACACATTTCATTAACACTAACTCAAAATAGATTACAGAACAAAAATGAAATGCTAAACTATAGAATTTCTAGAATATAACCATAAAATTGAGGTGACTGAATTTGGCAATGACATTACACCAAAAGTACAACCCATGAATGAAAATATTGATAAAATAGATTTCATTAAAATTTAAAACTTCTTTGTTAATGACATTACGAGAATGCAAAGACAAACTATAGATGATGAAAAACACACCCAAACACATCTGATAAAGGACTAGCATCCAAAATAAAAAATCATCTCTTAAACCTTAATATTAAGACAACAGCCAACCCAACTAAAAAGTGAGCAAAACAGAAGAATAAAGATGGGCACATGGAAAATATGTATAGGAAAAGATGCTCAATATCATATATCATTAAGGAATTAAAAATCAAAACAACAATGAGGTACCAATATACATATATAAGAATGGCCCAAATCCAAAATACCAACAATGCCAAATGCTACTAAGAATGCAGAACAATGGAAACCCTCACTCATTGCAGGTAGAAATGCAATACACTACAAATTTGAAAGACAGTTTGGCAGTTCCTTAAACTAAATGAGTCTTACCAGCAATAGAGATCTTTGGTATTTACCAAAATGAGCTGAAAACTTTGGTGTACACAAAAACCTGCCTATGGGTGTTTATAGCAGCTTTGTTCATAATTGCAAAAAACTGGAAGCAACCAAGATTTCTTTAGTAGGTGAATGAGTAAATACCATGTGGTACAGTTTACAATGTAATATTATTCAGCACCAAAAAGAAATGAGCTATTGTTGGGGTTTGGATCTGGACTGTCCCTCAAAGTGTCCTGTTGAAAACATGGTCTCCAATGCAACAAGGTTCACAAATAGAGCTTTTGGGAAGTGATTGATCATAAGGGCTGACCTCACCAGTGGATTAATTCATTGATGGCTGAATGGACTCCTGGGATATGGGACCTAGTTGGAGGATGTATGTCACTGGGGCCATGCCCGGGAAGAGTTCATCTCCCCATTCCACTCTCCTTTCTGCTTTCCAGTTGCCATAAGCTGAGCAACTTTTCTTCTAGGACACCCTTCTACCATGATCTTTCTGCCTAGGAACAAACTGACCATTTCAGACTAAATCCTCTGAAACTCTAGGCCAAATAGATATTTCATCCTCTAAGTTGTTCTTGTCAGGTATTTTGGTCACAGTGACAAAAAGTTAACTAACATGGCTATCAAGCCATGAAAGGATGTGGAGAAAACTTTAATGTGTATTACCAAGTGAAAGACGTCAATCTGTAAAAGCTATATTCTACATAATTCCAACTATATGACATACATTCTGGAAAAGACAAAACTATGCAGATGGTAAAAAAGATTAGTGGTTGCCTGGGAGGAAAAAAAAATAGGAGGGATAAATAGGTGGAGCATAGGATTTTTAGGGCAGTGACTCTATTCTGTATGATAGTGTCACAATGCGTACCTGTCATTCATCATACATTTGTCCAAAACTTTAGAGTGTACATTAATGAGAGATGCATGAAAACAAAATTGTAAATGGTTTTATTTAAAGTACTACTTCCCATTCTCATGAATGGTAACATGTGCCATTGGAAAAGTCTAAATTCTCATCTCTATATCCATCTGAAAGTTCTTGGTGGCCTGTTCAATTTGTATGTTCATAATAATTCATTTTTGCTAAAACAGAAAAAAAGTCTAATATAAACTATGGACTTTGAATGCTAATGATGTGTTAATATAGATTAATCAACTGTTACAAATGTACCACTCTGGTGGGCCAGGGAGGGGATGGTGTAATGGGAAAGGCTGTGTGAGTGGCGGGGGACAGGGAGTATACAGGAACACTTTGTACTTGCTGCTTTATTTTTCTGTGAACCTAAAACTGTTTTTATAAATTATTAACAAAACAAAACAAAATGTAGAAGTGTACAACACAGAGCAAAACCTAGTGTAAGCTATGGACTTTAGTCAGTAATATTGTATCAATATTGATTCACCTATTTTGCAACATATGTACACTAATACAAGATGCTAGTAATAGGAGGAATTAGAGGAGAAATGTATGGAAATACTCTGAACTTTCTGCTCAGTTTTTCCATAAACCTAAAACTATTCTAAAAATTAAAGTCTATTAATTTATTTTAAAAATCAACCTACTCCTTGGCTTATACCCAAAGAACTTAAAATCAGCATACTATAGTAACACAGCCACATCAATGTTTATAGCAACTCAATTCACAATAGCTAGATTGTGGAACCAACCTACATGCTCTTCAACAGATGAATGGCTAAAGAAACTGTGGTATACATGCACAATGGAATATTATTCAGCCATAAAGAATAATATTATGGCATTTGCAGATAAATGGATGGAACTGGAGAATATCATGCTAAGTGAAATAAGCCAATTCCCCAAAACCAAAGGCCAAATGTTTTCCCCATAAGTGGCTGATGATATATAATGGGGGTAGGGAGGAGGGAGTTAGAGAAGAATGGAGGAACTTTAGATTACATAGAGGTAAATGAGGGCAGGGGTGTGAAAAATGGTGGAACGAGGCAGACATCATTATCCCTATGTACATATTATGATTACACAATCATGGTGTGAATCTACAGCATGCACAACCACAGAAACAAAAAGTAATACCCCATTTGTGTACAATGAATCAAAATGTAGTCTGTAAAAATAAAAAATAATTTAAAAAATTAATTTAAAAAATCAATCTACTTAGAAGTACAGGGCTATTCAAATTATCTTATTAATATAGGGTGAATTGTGGAAGATGAAACTTTAAAGGAACTGGCACATTTCATCTTAGTTGTCCACCATATGTGCATAAATATTGTTTATAATATTATCTAATTTCCTTTTGATTTCTGTGTATTCCACAGTGATATCAATTCTTTGATTCCTGATACTGGTGTTTTGTATCTTCTCTCGTGTTTTGTGAGTCATGCTAAAGTTTTGTCATTATTATCGTTTTTAATCTTTCTTGGTGAATTTTATTGATTCTTTGAAAAAGTAGATCTTATTGGTCTTTTCAAAGAACCAACTTTTTGTTTAATTGTTTTTTTTTTTTCTTTTCTGTTTTCAATGTTCTTACCTTTAGTATCTCTTCCCTTTACATGCTTTGACTTTATTTTGCTCTTTTTTTGGATTGGATTCTCGGATTGGAGTTTAGATTATTAATTTTCTCATTATTGATCTTTGTAATATAAGCCGTGGTGCTATTTCTTTGCCTTTGGGCACTTGTTTAGCTGCACTCACAACTGTTGGTAGGTTCTAGTTTAATTCTCATTCAGGTCAATGTTTTTCACTTCATTTTGTTCATTATCTTTTCCATTCAAGTTGAGGTCTTCCAGGTTCTTGGTATAAGACCTGGTTTCCAGTTGAAATCCAGACACTGGGTATTATGTGATGAACCTGTAGATCCTATTTAAACATCCTGTTTTAGTTGGCTTTCTGTGACGCTAGTCTAGCAGGTGAACAGAAATCACTGTCTTGTTACTGCCGAGTGGGGAATGAGGTCCATAGTCTCCAGTTGGCCTCCACTGACACCCAGAAGCAGGCAGACTCCTTGTAGCTGCTGGCCGTTGTGACCCTTACTGGTCCTGGCTCGGGAGCAGGCAGGAGAGCTTCACTGCTGCTCCCCAGGTGGCCTCTGCTGTCACTGCAGGTTTGTGCGTGACTGGCGGGTGCCCAGCACCTGCTTGGCTTGGAGTAAAGTACCAGCTCTGACCCAGCCTTCTCCAACCACCCCAGCAGGGCTGCTGAGCTCGCATTACAGCCTGGGGGTGGAGGGCGAGGCTCCCCCACATGGCCTGGGTGGGTGAGGGCAGTGTCGCTCTTTTTGTGTGTGTTGTTTGGCTGGAGCACAGCAACTTTTTAGTTAGACACTTTCACCAACTTAAAGTTTTCTGTCTCTGAGGCTTCCCCTTCCCTGAGCCATGGCTGGAGAGAACAGGCTTTTGTTGGGCCTTTCTCGTTTACACCCATTGGTGTTTGCCTGCTTCTTAAGCTCCAAGTCTGGGATATGTGAGGTGAAAAATGAACCCAGGGAACTCATCATTGTATTGTGCCTTGTTCCAAGGCTCATGGTCAATTGTCTTCTTCTCTTCACCTTTCATAGGCTTGTCCTTGTTGCTTTTAGTTATAACATGCCATGTTTTCCACTGAATTTAGTGAGAGAAATAAGGATGGTATGTTTATACCAGCTTTCTGAGAAATACGCATTTTTAAATATGAATTCTTCTTCATTTACCCAGGATTGGGGACCAAAATCTATTTATCATAGCACAAGGATGCTGTCCTTTCAGAATTTTGTAAATCTCCATGATCATGTTTTATTACTCTCCTTCCAAGGACAATTTACAGGACAGAGGCTATCCTAATTCTAGTGTACAGTTAGGATGCAGCACCATGGCATAGAGCCCATGAAAATGTAAGACAATTTGCTGAGGATTTCAGAATCCTAATCAACTTTTTGTGGTTTGGTTCTTACACAAATCTGAGACCAGATGGTTTTATTTATTATTATTGCTATTGCTAGTTAGCCATTACTATTTTTTGAAGGAGGTAGAATGAGAGTGATGTCAGTCATTACTAGCCCCCTCCCCTTTCAGAACCCTCACTGTCCCAGGCACTTCTGAGTCCCTAGGGGGTACCCTAACCGGGCTCATGCAATTGCACCTTTTATAAAATTTGCAAAAATAAGGATTTTCATTTTAATTAATTATGACTTCTATTTTCTCTGATTTGGTCTCTATGTTACATTTCCTCTTATTAGATTATTTTTGAATGGCTGTGAGCATTTTGGGGATTTGTTAAAAGGAAGGGAGCTGAGGATGCATTTAATTTGGGTTTGGTGGGTTGTATTTAGCAATTCATAGTCACTTCTGTGTCTAGGTAAATTATGGGAAGTCATCAGGTATCAGAATGACTTTCAAAAATTTGTTTACGTCCCACTGTGTTGACTCATCTGGCAATATGACAAAAACCACTGATGACTAATTGGATAATGAATGTCATCAGTTCAAAGAATATTTCAAATTGAACATTGCAAAGGGATTTGAAATGCCCTGAAATCTCACAGCTCATATATGAAAGAAACTTGATAAAGGTGCCCCAAATTTGAAATAATCTAAAACTTTATGTGACATTTCACTAATACCAAATTGCGATGCTGAAAATAACTTCTAAACTATCAATAAGAAATCAACTTTAATCAAGTTTTAACATTTATCTTTCAATTCTCTCTGCAGAAAGTGTCAGTACAAAGTTATCACCAAAAACCATAGAAAAGAGATATCATTACCTCTAGATTATTAATTTTTAAAATTATTTTATTTTTCAGGATACTATAGAGTTTGGGATTTAGAATTTGTGATTTCTTATGATTTTTTCTAACTAATCACTCACTTTTGTACTTAGTTTTTCCCCTCATAATTGCCATAGTTTGAATAGTAAATGTCTCTCTCTAAAAGGCCCATGTGTTAGAGGGTTGACACCCAGCTTGGTGCTCCTGCGAGGTGGCACAGCCTTTAGGAGGTGGGCCTTGTGGGAGGTCTTTAAGTGATTGGAGGTGCCCTTGAAGGGGATTGTGGGATGACCCCCCAATCTCTTTTTCTCCCTGGTCACGAGGTAAGCAGTTTTGCTCCACGGTTCGTTTCCACTGTGATTTGCTGTCCCAAATCAACAGGGCTAATTGACTATGGATTGAGACATCCAAATATGAACCAAAACAAACCTTTTTTCTTTATAAGTTGATTATCTCAGGTATTTGTTATAGTGATGGAAAGATGACTAAGACAATGATTTTGTATTTGTTCTCTTAAAAATATCTTATAATTACATAAGCTTTGAACCCTAAAAACCTGGTGTGTCCATGAAGAGGCCATTTTTCTAAGGTCCTGGATACTTTCTCTACCAGTTTAGGGTCTCATTAGAGTCAAAAGAATCCACACAATTAATTTTGGCAGGAAAGGATTTATTGATGAGTACTAAAACTCTTACAATCCTGTCAGAGCTGAAGGACTCTGGTCTAGGCCTTCAGAACCACAGTGTCACAAAGCCACCCTCACTAACCTCAACAGTACTGGAAACCTGTCACATTTCCACTGTCATTGACCCCTGGGACAGTCACCTTTGATGCCCTGGGCATTCTTATGTAGATGCTTGCCTGATCTGGTGCCCCTTAATCCCTATTCTGAGTCACAAACTCACATGGTGTCTAATGGGCAGTTATGAAGCTGGGGCAGGAAATGAATTTGGTCTGGAAAGCAGGATTCACAAAGTTGGGGGCCGTGAAAATATCTAAGGAACGCTTGTGGAAAGATTGTGGGCATCTGTAGTGTATTAGTCAGGATTCTCCAGAGAAATAGAACTAATAGTTTACCTACATGAGAGGGGAATTTTTTTAGATTGGATCACATGATCATAGAGGCTGAGAAGTTCCATAAAGGCCATCTGTGAGCTGAGAGCCCAGAAAAGATGGCAGCAAGGTTCACTCTAAGAAGCCAGAAGCTCAGAACCAGGTAGGCCAATGTTGCAGACCCCAGTTTAAGGCCAAATGCCTGGGAACTCTGGTATGGGCATTGGTGCAAGTCCCAGAGTCTAAAGGCAGAAGAACCTGGAGTCTGATGTCCAAGGGCAGCAGCAGGAGAAAACACACCTCCTCTGAGAGAGAAAGAGAGAGAGGGAGAAAGAATTTCCCTTTTTCCACTTTCCTGTCATATCTTGGCCCTTAGGCTATTGGATGCTGCTGCTCACATTGAGGGTATATCATCCTTACATGCCAATCTTCTCTGGAAACACCCTCACAGACACACCCAGAAGTGCTTTCCTGTTCTCTAAGCGTTCCTCAATCCAGTCAAGTTAAAAATAAAATTAACTGTCACACCTAGTGACCAATGTCCACCACACCACTGGGAAGACAGGAATCTGATGGGTTTCAAGTATAAACACGTAAATAAGTCAAGGTCCTGATTTCAGAACTCCCCAGAAGCATGGGGCTAACAGATAACTGCCTGTACATAAGGGCTCAGCCATTGCACCCTAAACAACTGAAACTGAAATTTCTGGGAAGGGGGCCTACTCTCTGACAACTTTCTGACTTCTTCTGAGGGAGCAGATACAAGGGTTTGACACCAGAACAGGCAATCTCCAGCATACAGTGTCATCACTGCTGCCTCAGAGATTCTCAGTTGCTGGTAAATACTGTATTCCATCATATTTGCAAAGAAGAAGGAGATTTTAAAAACTAAAAATATAGTACATACTGAACAGTCTCTTCTTCCCTCACCCACATAACTCATAGAATATAAATTAAGGTGTTCTTTCAGAGTTTCTAAATTCTACAGGATCAAAAAATGAAAGTATAACTAACATTTCAAAAATATAATCCCCCAGCAGATGAAATGAAGAGCATTCGTTAGGAACGTTGCTTCTATAATCCAGCATGGGGAAGGAAGGTGTCTTGGCGGTAGACAATAATACGATTATTTCAAATCTAAAAAGCACATGGACAGAAGCAGGTGGAAAGATACTGCTCACTCAACCGGATACTTAAAATGTTTCCTTTATGTCATGATATCTGCTTTCAAAAGATTTTAAGGAAACGTCATATGTTGTATTACACATAAGATAGATGCTAGGTATCTGTCTCATTTGCCACTTGGAAATTATTGGGCCAGATGCTTCTGAGCCATTCTAACTTTTCAGTCAGTGATGCCCATCAGCCCCTGAAGTCCACTTGCAGAGTGCAGGTTTGAACATTAGGTCTACAAAAATGTTATCATTGAGGTAAGAAAAACGGAAATGTATTTACTGAGGCCTTACTCCGTGCCAGACCAGGAACATCAATTTTCATGAATCATCTTGCTTCATCTTCTTCCCCTCACTGGGAAGTGGCTATGATTGCAACCTGGCTTCCCACTTCAGAGAAAAGGCAGACACCCTCAGAAAGCTCCTGTGGGTCCCCACCCACCTCTGTGCCAGCCCGACCTTCCCACTCCATCCCTCCTACCACAGTCCAGTTCCCTGCACATGTACCAGCCCCTTCGTCATTTCGCCTCCCAGCAACTCTCCCTCCTCTCCCCTGCATCTTTCATCTCCCCTCTACAGTATCTTTCCCATCAGCCACACACACCCACACACACACTTAGAAATCTCTCTCCACCTCATTCTTCCTAGGTAAAATTTCTACCATGTCTCTGCTCCTCTCCATGGCAAAACTGAAGAACACTATGAGCATTGTTTTCCAAGTCCCCTCTTCGGGTATGAATTGAGCTCACAGTGGTTGGACACCCCTGCCCCTGCTCTAGGCAAAGTCACCAGACTCCACGTGGCCACTCCCAGTGCCAATTTTCATTCCTTGTCTCACAAGACCTATTGGCACCATAGTTTGCAGCTCGTCTTTCCCTCCTACTTGAAGCACTTTTCCCAGAGACCTTCCAAGCCTGCACATTCTTCTGGGTTCTCATCCAGGCTCACAGCCACTTTTTAGGCTCCTTAGCTCTCAGAACTTTTTTTTTTTTTTTTTTTTCCTTCGCGGTGCTGGGGATCGAACCCAGGGCCTTATGCTTGCAAGGCAAGCACTCTACCGACTGAGCTATCTCCCCAACCCTCTCAGAACTCTTGATGTCAATTGTAATCTGGTTCAATTTCACCTAAGCCCAAAGCCCTAAGCTCTAAGCCCTGCATCTTCCATCCACCATAAGAGCCAGCTTGGAAGAATGCCCTCTGCAGTTGAGGCTTCAGATTAGACCACAGCCCTTCCTGACACAAGTATTGCAGCCTTGGCAAAGACCTCGAGTCAGAAGCAGCAAACAAAATCCTGCTCAGATTTCTGACCCAGAGAAACTTTGAGATAATAAATGCTTGAATTTTTTTTTTCAAGTTTGGGGAATTTTTTACATAGATAGATAGATAATACACTCCTATAGTCCATGCTTTGTCCTGCTTAAGCTTCCAGGTTTTCTCCCTAATCCTAAGGAATAAATCCGTGCCTTCCTCACTGGAACATCTAAAGAAGTCTGTTTTTTAGAAAAGTGACTATTTTACATAATTTCCTCCACTTTTTTACATTATCAGACGATTTGAAATAGATTTAGAGCTCAGTGGGGATGAGGAATCCATATCTGCTAAGGAATCTGTGTTTGTTAGTGTCCTGTTTTCTCTTCCTGCATGTTCTTGAATGATTTGTTAATTCACTTTTCCTTTTTCTGTTCTCAGTCTCATTCTCCAGTGACCTCACCTGCATGATGCAGAACTCTGGCTAACCACTCTATTTCCATTTCAAGATTCAAAGTGTATCCAAGGATGTCAAAGAAGTGTCCATTTATGTTCCAGTGGGTCTGGCTGCTTGGAATGCTCTGCTGAGAAGATTGGCAAGACCAAGTTCATACTTAGTGGGAGAGAATGCTATGATCAGTGATTGGTTAGTAATGTCTGTCATGACCCAGGGATGAGAATGTCAGGCAGAATTTCACATTTATATTCCACCCATAGTTCATGAAGTCCTTTTCCTCTGTCCTGCAGGCCTTTGACTGACTTCTGCCTCCAATTGAATCTAGGTGTTTTTCAGAACAGAAAGGGCACAGTCAGAGCTGGCAGCCCAAGTTCCACTTAACCCCAGGTATGCTCCCATTGATCCTTTCACCTGTTCATTCAGGAGACATTACCTGTCATCCTGAGTCCAAGAAGGAAAAGACAGGCCAGACTTTCAGAAAGTCAGGTAGAAAGCTGAGTACCAGTGTGCAGTGGAAAACTGGAGAAAGTAGTAACTTGGCACAGGAGCCTGCCACAGATGGTAGAGATGCTGAGTGTCCAGCTCATCAGTGGGCTCTTTTAGAAAACTCAAATATGTTGCACAGGAAACTCAAAGCCTTGGTTTCCACTAAAACACAGTCACACTTGACTGTGGCTGTCCTTGATACATTTAACCCTCTGTGGCTGGGGGAAGCTGACCACCACGGGTAATAGGCTCATTATACAACAGGGAGCTGCAAACTCCATCCTGGGATGAAAAGAACTCTCTCCTCTGTTGCAGGGGCCTCAGGTTCTCCCTTTGTGCCCACAAGTAATCAACATTAAGTAGTAGTAGGTTCATAAATGCCCAACAGTTGGTTCTCTGGGGAGAAATTTTGTGTGTGTGTGTGTGTGCGTGTGTGCATGTGTATACACACAGCTCTCTGTGTCCTTGAATTCTGCATCCCTGGCTTCAATCAACTGTGAATCAAAAATAGAAAAAATTGCATCTTGCTAAACATAAGCAGAGTTTTTCTTGTATTTTCTAGACAATCAAGCATTTGCATTCTATTAGATGCTACAAGTAATCTATAGATGATTTAAAGTATAAGAAAGGATTGCATAGGTTATATGTAAGCATTTCACATATATATGTAATAATAAATATTATTATGTATTACATTATCTATATTACTGAAGAATGACTATACATATATAGAAAAACAAGACACATATAATTATAAATTTTGCTGATATTAAGAATGTGTATACACAAAAATAATAATGAAGTATACCGTATGCTTAATTAAAACTCCATAGAGCCAACTGGTTCTACAGAGAATGCCTTTGCTGAATTTTGCCAAATTCTTGTATTCACAGCCAACCCTTGGTTACATCTGATGACTGACTGTGCTTCAGACATGATGGTTCATTGATGTTTTCATTTATGTTAATGAATAAGACCGAAGTGAGACAGTGAAGATGAATGTTGGCACTTCACTTAACCATCAGTGATTTCACTGAATCAAGTCATCATTTTCAGATACTGGAAGAATATATCTCAAATTTTGGGTGAGTTACAATATAATGGTGGGTCAGTGTGGTAGGCTAAATAATGTACCCCCAAAATATCCAGGTCCTAATCCATTAAACCTATGATTATTATCTTATATGGTAAAAGGG
The DNA here is from genome assembly GCF_902686445.1 of Sciurus carolinensis. Lineage (NCBI taxonomy): Eukaryota > Metazoa > Chordata > Mammalia > Rodentia > Sciuridae > Sciurus > Sciurus carolinensis. Next base: position 69,010,046 of record NC_062214.1, read on the forward strand.
ACTTTACAAATTTGCTTGGGTTAGGGTTCTGAGATGGAGATATTTTCCTGGGTTAACTGGGTGAGCTCTAAATGCAATCATAGGTGTCTATGTAAGCGGGGGGCACAGAGATATTTGACACAGAAGAGGTCACATGAAGAGAAAGCAGAAAGAGATTCAGAGATGCTGAGCTGCTACTTTTAAAGATGGAGGAACACATCTCTAGAAGCTGAAAAAGACAAGGAGACAGATTTTTCCCCCTGGAGCCTCTGGAGGAGTGGCCCTCCTTGACACTTGATTCCTTCTGGTGAAACTGCTTTTGGACTTCTGACCTCCAGAATTGTAAAAGAATAACTGTGCATTGTTTTAAGTCACAAACTTCATGGTAATTTGCAGTCACAGGAAAGTAATACTATCCATTGTCAGTTTATTGCATCTCTGCTTCAAATGCATCCTTCAATATATGCTTTAGGACAAAGAACAAAGCCCTTTAACCACTTTTTCCTTTGAAGTGAATGCAATATTAAGCTTTCTTAACATTGAAGGATGCTGGAGGGATTTTGCAGGAGGAAAGGGCTTCCTGAATTTTCCAGGGTGTCTTGGGGGAGGGTCAGCCATGCAGAAGTGAGGGCATCCAGTGGAGTCTGTTGGACCATCAGGTCTAGAAAGCCATCTCTGCAACTTTGCATGGTTATGATTGTCTACAGACTTCTCAACCCAGAAATTGTCCTAGCCCCACCTTACAGCCTGCTTAATGCCTGAGGGCCACACCAGGGGCAGCTTCCTCCACAACTTCCCCTTCCTGTGCTACCCACAGACCTTGTCTTCCATTGCTGATCATTTTCTCCCTGCCTACCTAGCAACTCTAGACTAACTCTGGTTATCTAGTAATTGTTAAACCAGATAACTCCTCTGACATCCTGGAGTTGAACTATACCTTCTCCAACAAAGTCTTAAACCCTGACAACTTTGTTTTTACTTTGGTAGCTCCTTTAATCCCTAGAATACCACTCTGAGTTTCCTTTTATCAGACACTTATTCTTTTACTTTAGTTAGTAATTTCGGATTAAAGTTCCACTGTTTAAACTACTGTGTGATGTCTCTCTCCTGATTAGATCCAGACTGCTATGAATAATTCCAGGCCTGACCTACTTTTAGGTTGAATAAGTATTAACATTTTCCCATCATTGTCTAGAAAACTACTACCACCAACAAAATAATGCCAGCCCTAATTTGAAGTGTTGGCTGATTTCCATGGTGTAAATACCCCTACCATGGCCAATTTCAAGCTACCAACACAACAACACAGAAAGTGGTCAAGGGAAGGGTTGCCTGGTAACCACCACCATGTACTCTTCCCATTGTATTGATATAATAGATGCAGATAACCCCTCAAGTATAAAAAATAGTAAAGTGTAGAAAAAATAATTGGACAGAGATAATGCTTTTAATAAAATATTTTAAATTGCCAGTTCATATAAATGCTTGTTAATAATGCCTGTGTTTAATAACTGGCTCAAAAAAAATTCCAGAATACTTAGTAGTTGACTCTGGCTGAGTGGTAAAACTCAGCTCCAGCCCAGCAGTGAAATTAAGGGCCTTTAGCAACAAACCAAAGGGCTGAGCATTCTTTGGACTAAGGCTGGCCCCTACTGGGTCCAGGCAGGTCTTGGGTATGGCCTGCTGAGATGTGACTTGGGAAGGAAGAGGAGGCACAGGTAAGAGTTTCTGTGCTGCAGGTGTCACTTACCACCTCCTTGTCTCTCCTGTCTTCAACCCTGACCTCAACTATCCTTCATCCCAGGCCCTGAGTGTGAAGGTTGCAGCCGGGTCCCTTTCCAGCAGGGTCAAAACTGCCTCCTCCATGTTTCTGCAAGCTATGGTTGTCCTGGTGACAATTGTTTGCAGTCACTGAAGATGACCATGAGGGACTGAAGATAGGCATGTTGTCTGAAAGTCACTACTGACCAGCAGAGGGTCCTTGAGCCAATCACCCACCTCTCCAGGCCTGTGCCTCACCTTACACTGAGGGCAGGACTGACATCCCTGAGTCTTCCTTCAGGTCCACTGCAGCACAGGATCCTGTAGCTGAGGCAATGCCAGCTGGTGCTTAGTGCCACAGCCATGCTGGGAAAGCCTATCCCTGGGAACTGGCCAAGGGTCCTGATCACAGGATCTGCCATCAGATAGCTCAGCCTTCCCCCAGAGAAAACAAAACATGGGCAGGTCATCTGATCTTACTTTCCCACTTTCCCAGGGACAAAATAATCTCTGAAATAAAACCTCTGGAGCCCTGAGAGCTTTCCACCAATGGAGAGACAGGTTTGAACCAGAGCTGGATTTCCTGGGTCAAGATTCTGGCCAGATGCCTGCCTGGAGCTGGAGCTAATGAGGGAGCAAAGCTGCACTGGACTTTGCAGTGCATCATCACCAAGAGGGGCGCTTACTGGGGTTGGTGTGAGGGGCATCTTGGTGGTACAGTGTGCCTTAGCAAGGCACTAAGTGGTCCTGAAGTAGCAGTCCAGAACACACATGTGTGTGTGGATGATGTAGGGCTGCGGCAAATCTTAGAAGAGACTCCCTTTCCCCTGAAACCCCCACCAGTCACCCCCACCAGGCCTGCGCTGTCCTCCTCCCTGTCTCTGTCCTCATGCTCATTTCCAGTTACCTGCCCCTGCTCCCTCTTGCTCCAGGCTCCAACCACTGATTCTCCTGTGTGTCTCCCTTTCTTTCCTTAAGAGCTTCCAAAGTCTGACTTGGTTTAAAAAGCTTCCCACCAACTGGCAGGACTGCGCCTGTGGTGGTTTGCTGTCCAAGGAGCCTGGTCTGCAGTCCTCCATGCTGTGCCCCTGTGCTTATACCAAATGCGCTAAGTCGCGACTCCACAGACCGTTTAGCACCCTGGTGCCCACATGTGCCTTTTCTTGGTCATTTTTGTGCTAGTCAGCTTTGCATTGCTGTGACCAAAATATTCCACAAGAACAACTTAGAGGAGGGAAAGTTTGTGTTGGCTCACAGTTCCATTGCTTGGCCAAGTTCATCGCTCTGGGCCCAAGGTGAGGCAGAACATCATGGCAAAAGGACGTGGTGGAGGAAAACTGCCTCATCGTGGCATCCAGGAAGCTGAGAGAAGGGGAAAGGAAGGGGCCACAGGGAGGATGCACCCTACGGGGCACATCCTTAGTGACCCTCCAGCCACCTCCCATCTGCCTACAGTTACCACCCAGTCAGTCCATTCAAACTAGGGCGGACTAATTAGGATACAGCTCTTGCAATTCAGTCATTTCACCTCTGAGGATTCCTTCATTAACACAGGAGCTTTGGGCACAGCTCATATCCAAACTATAACAGCAGTCCTCCCTGCCGGGCCCCTGTGCTTATACTGAACGTGACTGTCATTCACAGGCATTTAGCACACTGGGACCCATATGCTTTTTCTTGGTCTCATTAGTGAAAGGTAGATGAAAGAAGGAAAAAACTAAGGTTTTATTCACCAGAAAGTTATTCTGAAGAAAAAGAAAGAGAATGAAATTATGAATAAATAAATACATTGATATATACACCTTTTGCCTATGTATACTTGTGCATACATGTATATACAGTTGTATGTATAAACATGTGTTCATATGTATAAAGGGCATATTATATATATATATATATATATATATATATATATATATGGTTGTCCCTCAATATCTGTAGGGGATAACTTCCTGGACCTCCTATAGATATTAGACTTTGTTGATGTTCAAGTTGCTCATGTCAGGCATAGAATTGGCATGTAACCTATACACACCCTCACACAACTTTAAATCATCTCTAGCTTTCCCATAAAACCTGACACAACTAAATGCTATGTGAATAGTTATTATACTGTATTGTTTAGTGAAGAATGACAAGGAAAAATATGTGTACACATTCTGTCCAGATGAATTTTTTTTTTTGCATTTTTGCTCTATGGTTGGTTGAGTCCATGGATACAGAACCTGTGGATACAGAGGGCTGAGCATATATTCACACACACACACACACACACACACACACACACACACACATAGCAATTGTACACACACTCAACAAGGCTGAGCCTGACCAGACATCTAACCAAGTGTCAGAAAGTGCCCTCCCAGAGATAACATGATGGCCTTCAGACAGGAGGCCAGAGAGGTGTGGGCATCAAATAAGGCCCACCAGGAGGGTGAGTGTCCCTGGTTTTCATGTTGCTGGTGGCACAGTAGGGGACTGCAGGCCCTGCTCTCAGCTTGTTCTCTCCCTCAGTATTGCTGGCTGTGCCTGTGACTGCAATCACCAGGAGATGCACCCACTCTCATTTCCTAAACTTGGGGGCTGCTGGTCACAAGGGCTGGCCCAGCATGTGACCTCCACCCCAGTGTCCTGCTCCCTGGAAGAGTGCTTCCTGGTATCCAGGTATCTGACCCCAAAAGGATGGTGGCATTCCCCTGTACAGGGACTGGGGCTGCAGGTGGTCACTTCCAGGCCAAACACACCTGATGCTTTTCCCAGACAGCAGAACCTCCCTCTGGATGTCTGTGTTACCCAGTAGTCCCCACCTCCTTCCAACTTTCTCCAGTGGCCAGTAGGCTGAGAAACCACATAAGCATGAATGGCTCAGGGGCAGACATGCAGATATGCCAGCTCACCTCCTCACTGCCTGCTGTTCAAAAGAGCTGAGTCTTAGGTGGAAGTGCCCATGCAGGCAGGGCAGCCCTGCTCCTCTCTCCTGGCACACCTGAGTTGGGAGCAGTAAAGGCAGCAGCCATCCACACTTTCACCCAACCCTAGGCCACAGTCCCACAAGAGTGCTCAGAGAGACACAATCATGCAGCATCAGGTGGGGATGTACTAATTTATTCTGGGCACTTGTGGGAATGCCCTGCAGAGTTCCAGAAATATTCATGCATTGGTGCCTGCAAAAGAGCCCCGGTGCCACAGAGCAATTCAGGTTCCACAAATGTTCTGGTCCCAGCAACCAGCACTCTGTCCCCCCATGCTTCACCTGTGTTCTAGCCTCCGGGCCCCAGCACAGCATCTTTCTTAATTCCCAGGGCGCTGCCCTCCTTTCCACACTCCTGGCAGTTGTTTAGGGTTGGGAGTCAGGAGGCCATTTCCACACAGACATGACTGAAATAGGGGGCAGAACAGAGCAGTACTGCTTAAAGTTCTTGCAATATGCTAATTACCCTTCCACACTTCCCCTTTCTGGGGTGTAGGGTCCCATCTGCAACTTTGACTTAGCTATGTTGGACCAGACTATTGCAGTTTATCGTCTTTTGTGTTTCTCCCTAAATGTCCTTTTTGATCTTCTTAAACACAGATTGACCTCACTTGACCTGATGAAGACAAAATTAGTGAGGGTTACTGTGTTCCACAGGACTGTCCTGGAACCCAAGGAGCTATGCAGTAGGCAAAGAACAGGGCCACTAGTGGGTACCTGTTCACAAGCCCAGACTGGTGGTATCCATGTAGATACCAGGTAAGTGCAAGTAAAATAAGGAGTCACTCTCAGGACTCTCTTACAGGTCTATTCACACCTGTGCACAGAGGAGCAGGCACAGGATTCTCATCCCAGTATGTCAATGATGGCAAGATTACATTCACCAGAAAGGGACTGGTTAAATAAAACATGAAACGATGGAAACTCACACAATGATTCAAAAGAACAGAGCGCACTGGTGAACTTGCTAAGATTGTTACATCTCAGAAGTGATCTCAGAAATGTGCATTAGAGGATGTATATGGGGCATGTGTCCTGACAGAGGCACCACACTGAAAGGTAAGAGCAGTGTCTGTTATGGTTTGAATACAGTTTGTGTCTCCCAAGACCCACTGTGATTAAAGGCTTGTTCTGCAGGTAGCATCTGTTGGAAGGTGGAGCATAGCAAGAGGTCCTTATGTCTTCCTGGACATGCCTTCAGGAGATAGTTCTTCTGGGACTCCCTTGGTAAATGTTATAAAAGAGATGTTATAAAAGTCTGAATTTGGTTCTCTCTAGCTCTGTCTTCTTCCTGGCTCTAGATGTGACCACTCCCACCACCACTGACCACTTGCCATTAGCGATGAGGATCTCACCAGGACTGATTCAATGGAGGCACCATGACCCTGAGCCTCCAGACCTATGAACTAAATAAATCTTTTATTTTTTATGAAGTTACCTGTCTTGATCATTTCATTATAGTGATGAAAAGCTGTAAGGTGCTGGACCATACATGAGAACAGATGGTCTATAATGACCAGATACTAACAGGCAGTACCTTGTTGAGGCAAACTTGTCAACAGAACCCTCAATGCCACTTTGAGCTATAAGGCTAAGTCTGATCATGGAACTGGGGAGAGAGGAATTCTTGTTAAGAATTTTAGGGACAGTTTAACAACAGTAGGATTCATCATTCTTCCTCCCATAATGAGGAGTGGAGAAGGGGGTGCCTGCCCATTTCTCTCCACTCCTGCCCCACATCAAGCCCAGGGCAGAGGTTTGGAGGGCTCCACCATCAACCAGGCAAGGAAGAGAGTGTGCTGAAAGGGGTGTCAGGTTACTCACAGTGAGCCAACCCTGCTCCAGAAATGACCTGCAGGGTGGAGAACATGAAGAGGTTATATGAGCTCTACCCCTTTCATAGAATGCAAGAGAGAGGTTCCTGAAGATCCCCTAGCTCCCAGTGAAAGAGTCGGCTCTGAGCATCTGACAGAGGGGATTACTATGTCTGTGCTTTCTGCTGAGGGGTTAAGAACAGCCTAATGAATGGAGGAGGAAGAGGAAAAAAGAAAGAAGAGAAAGAGGAAGATGAGGAGGAAGAACAAAGAAGAGACAGACATGTAGAGATACAGAGAGGAGGGATGCAAGAAGAAGGGATGTAGGGATGAAGGTCTAGGGATGAATGTTGCAGAGACAGGAATACACAGTGCAGGGAGTGTGAGCAAGGATGGGGGGATGCAGGAATGAGGGAATAGGGGCTCAGAGAGAGGAACAAAAACTTCATAAACACAGGGATGAGGAATGGAGAGAGAAGGCAAAGGGGGATGAAGGACACAGGGATGAGAGATGGATGACAGAACCATGGAATACAGCAATTAGGAATGCAGGGGTGCAGGGTTGATGACCACAAAAATGAGGAATACAGAGACCAGAGGTGGGAGGATGTAGGAGACAAATGCTGAGGAATGAGGTGGAAGAGATGAAGAATGCAACACTGAAAATTCAGGTTTTATTTTATCTTATTTTATTTATTTTTTATTTTTTGCAGACTGCATTTTGATTCATTGTATATGAATGGGGTACAACTTTTCATTTCTATGGTTGTGTACGATGGAGATTCACACCATTCGTGTAATCATACATGTACATAGGGTAATGATGTCTGTCTCAGTTCACTGTCTTTCCCTCCCCTACACCCTCCCTCCCATTTCCCTCAATACAATCCAAATTTCCTCCATTCTTCTCTTATCCCCCCACTCCACCACCCTCATTATGTATCATCATCCACTTATCAGAGAAAACATTTGGCCTTTGGATTTTGGGGATTGGCTTATTTCACTTAGTATGATTTTCTCCAACTCCCTTCATTTATCTGCAAATGCCATAATTTTATTCTTCTTTGTGGCTGAATAATATTCCATTGTATATTTCAGTTTCTTTATCCATTCATCAATTGAAGGGTATATAGGTTGGTTCCACAATCTAGCTATTGTGAATTGAGTTGCTATGAACATTGATGTGGCTGCATCACTGTAGTATGCTAATTTTAAGTCCTTTGGGTATAAACTGAGGAGTAGGATAACTGGGTCAAATGGTGGGTCCATTCCAAGTTTTCTGAGGAATCTCCATACTGCTTTCCAGAGTGACTGCACCAGTTTGAAACTCCACCAGCAATATACAAGTGTGCCTTTTTCCCCACATCCATGACAACACCTATTGTTACTTGTGTTCTTGATAATTGCCATTCTAATTGGGGTGAGATAGAATCTTAGGGTAGTTTTGATTTGTGTTTTTCTAATTACTAGAGATAATGAGCATATGAATAGAGTATATGAATAGCATAGAGTATATGAATACTTTTTCATATATTTGTTGATCACCTGTATATCTTCTTCTGTGAAGTGTCTGCCCGGTCCTTATCCCATTTATTGATGTATTTTTGGTGTACAGCTTTTTAATTTCTTTATAAATTTTGGAGATTAGTGCTCTATTTGAAGTGTGTGTGGAAAAGATTTTCTCCCATTCTGTAGGTTCTCTTCTCACATTATTTATTGTTTCCTTTGCTGATAAAAACTTTTTAGTTTGAATCCATCCCATTTATTGATCCTTGCTTTCATTTCTTGCACTTTAAGAGTCTTGTTAAGGAATTCTGGTTCTAAGCCAACATGATGAAGATTTGGGCCTACTTTTTCTTCTATTTGTTGCAGGGCCTCTGGTCTAATTCCTAGGGCTTGATCCATTTTGAGCTGAGTTTTGTGCAGGAGGATAGAGGTTTAATTTCATTTTGCTGCATATGGATTTCCAGTTTCCCCAGCACCATTTGTTGAACAGGCTAGCTTTTCTCCATTGTATGTTTTTGACTCCTTTGTCTCATATGAGGTAACTGTGTTGATGTGGGTTTGTCTCTGTGTCTTCTATTCTGTACCATTGGTCTACCTGTCTATTTTGGTGCCAATACCATGCCATTTTTGTTACTATTGCTTTGTAGTAGAGTTGAAGATCTGGTATTGCGACACCCCCTGCTTCCCTCTTCCTTCTCAGGATTGCTTTGGCTATTCTGGGTCTCTTATTCTTGCAGATGAATTTCATGATTGCTTTCTCTGTTTCTATAAGGAATGTCATTGGGATTTTAATTGGAATTGCATTGAATCTTTATAGTGCCTTTGGTAGAATGACCATTTTGACAATATTAATTCTGCCTATCTAAGAACATGGGAGATCTTTCCAATGTCTAAGGTTTTCTTTAATTTCCTTCTTTAATGTTCTATAGTTTTCATTGTAGAGGTCTTTCACCTCTTTTGTTAGATTGATTCCCAAGTATTTTATTTTTTCGATGCTATTGTGAATGGGGTAGTTTTCCTAATTTCTCTTTCTGAAGATTCATCACTTATGTATAAAAATGCCTTAGATTTATGTGCATTGATCTTATATCCCGCTACTTTACTGAATTCACTTATGAGATCTAACAGTTTTCTGGTGGAATTTCCTGGTTCCTCTAAGTATACAATCATATCATCAGCAAATAGGGATAGTTTGAGTTCTTCTTTTCCTATTTGTATCCCTTTAATTTCTTTGGTCTGTCTAATTGCTCTGGCTAGAGTTTCAAGGATGATATTGAATAGAAGTGGTGAAAGAGGGCATCCCTGCCTTGTTCCAGTTTTTAGAGGGAATGCTTTCAGTTTTTCTCCATTTAGAATGATGTTGGCTGTGGGCTTAGCATGTATAGCCTTTACAATGTTGAAGTACATTCTTACTATCCCTATTTTTTCTAGTTTTTTGAGCATGAAGGGGTGCTGTATTTTATCAAATGCTTTTCAGCATCTATTGAAATGATCATGTGATTCTTAACTTTAAGTCTATTGCTGTGATGAATTACATTTATTGATTTCTGGATATTGAACCAACCTTGCATCCCTGGAATAAACCCCACTTGATCATGGTGTACTACCTTTTTAAATGATACAGTCAATGATATAGACTCAACGGATATATATAAAGTATTTCATCCATCATTTAGTGAACATGCTTTCTTCTTAGCTGCTCATGGATCCTTCTCTAAAATAGACCATATGTTATGCCACAAAGAAGTGCTTAATAAATACAAAAAAATAGAGATACTGCCTTGTATTCTATTAGATCATAATGAAATGAAATTAGAAATCAATGATAAAATAAAAAACAGAAACTACTCCAACACCTGGAGACTAAATAATATGCTATTGAATGATGCAATGATAACAGAAGACATTAAGGAGGAGATAAAAAAATTCTTAGAGGTAAATGAGAATGATGATAAAACATATCAAAATCTCTGGGACACTGTGAAAGCAGTACTAAGAGGAAAGTTCATTGCATTGAGCTCATACATTAAAAGAATAAAAAGTTAACAACTAAATGACTTAACATTACATCTCAAAACCCTAGAAAAAGAAGAACAGGTCAACACCAAAAGTAGTAGAAGACAGGAAATAGTTAAAATCAGAACTGAAATCTATGAAATTGAAACAAAGGAAACAATTCAAAAAATTGATAAAACAGAAAGTTGGTTCTTTGAAAAAGTAAACAAAATCGATAAAACCTTAGCTACACTAATAGAGAAAAGGAGAAAAAAAAACTCATATTACTAGAACTAGTGATGAAAAAGGAAATATCATGACAGACACCATTGAAATACATAACATAATTAGAAGCTACTTTGAAAATCTATACTCTAGCAAAATAGAAAATCTAGAAGATATTGACAAATTTTTAGAGTCATATGATCCTCCCAAACTGAACCAGGAGGACATACACAATTTAAACAGATCATTTTCAAGCACTGAACTAGAAGAAGACATCAAAAGCCTACCAACCAAGAAAAGTCCAGGACCAGATGGATTCTCAGCCGAATTCTACAAGACCTTCAAAGAAGAACTTTTACCAATACTCCTAAAAGTATTCCAGGAAATAGAAAAGGAGGGAACCCTTCCAAACTCATTCTATGAAGTTAGTGTCATCCTGATATCAAAACCAGACAAAGATGCCATCAAGGAAAGGATACTTTACACCAATATCCCTGATGAACAGAGATGCAAAAATCCTTAATAAAATTCTGGCAAATCACATACAAAAACATAGGCTTTATTTTAAATATCTCAATATCCAAATTTGTATAAAATACTGTGCCCACTAAATAATACCAGATGTGCCTGCTTCAGCCATGGTGGAGGTGGTTCTGGGGAGCACAACGTGGGTTTGGGAACCTCCACAGAGGCTCTGTAGTTTTCTTTCTGGGTGCAGAGGATGGGTGCCCCATCTCCAGTCTCCACCACACCCTGCAGACAATATCACAACTATTGGTTTTCACTGGAGAAGTGCCATTCATCGTTAAAACAGTAATGACCCGGCTGGAAGGGTGCTTTAGAATTTTTTACATCTATCATGTCCTCAGTCTCATTTTCTGAAGCCTGGAGGTTAAGTGTGGGTCAATGAAATAAACACCTCCAGCATGTAGTCAGGTGGGTGTCAGCAGCGGCCTGGAAGGTGTTGCCTGGAAAACCCATGAGGAAGAGCTAGGTGACAAGGACATGAACTCATTTTGTGTCAATTAAGGATGTGCCTTCTACTTGGGGACCTCAGCCCATCAACCACCCCCCCCCAACACCCCATCAGGGCCATAATTGTACAATTGTGGCCCCCAGTGACACAAGATCCTAAACAACATCTGAGTAAAGTCCAGGAGGAGAAGGGCTCTGTGGTTCTTGGCCAGAACTCCATTAGCAGTCCCGTGCCCTCTAAATGTCATGCTTTGGATATAGCATTTCCTCTGCTTGGGTCTTCCTAAAATTTCAATATCCTAAAAACCCTTTTCCCTCCAGCCAGCCTTCCCTGCCTCTCCGGGATCCTGCCTGGGGTAGCCCAGGTCTTCCCTTCACCCCAGCTCAGACCCTACCCTCTCAGAGGCCCATGTCAACATTGGTAGAATTCATGAGGGACATCCCAGCCCATTTGGTCCCAGATTCCCTGCAAGCAGACAGGCTCTGCCCTGCCACAAAGCAGCACAGTGATGGTAGCAGGATGACTCAGAGGCTCAGGAAGGGGCCCGATGGCAGCCTTCGGTGCCTCCAGGGGCAGGAACACAGGAGGGACTGGCCCTGTGCCTGCTCCCCAGGGCTGAGGAGGCAGAATATGCGGGGAGTTTTATAGAGGTAACTCACCTTGACCTTGGGAGGACTCATTGAGGATCCCACTTTCAAAGTTCACGCCCCTTGACAAAGCAGGAGGCAAGGGCTGAGGGCTCGGGGTGAACCTGCCCAAGCTCACACCAGGCTTTGCAACTCAAAGAGTAAGTGGCCTGACTTTTTCAGCCTGGAATCTTGATTGGGATCACAGGACAAAAATTTGAATAGGGCACTCATGGACAAAATAAGGGTTATAACTAAATTAATGTACTTACATTCTTAGAAGACTAGATATCCGGCCTTCCGCCTACAAGTGCAAATTTTAAACGAGAATGTTGCCTCTGGAATTTGAAAAAGTACTAACAGATATTGGACTTATATGTAGTTTATGCGTCACATCAATCTCCCTGGCAGAAGATGTCGTTAATGTAATGTCCATCTGTGTTCCACGAGAAAGGTACAGTTTTCAGGTCCCGAACCACTCACTAGTTTATATAATAAATGTGAAGATGGAACCGTTTGCTGACCAGGGTGTCCAGTGCTCCGATGTTTGCATCTGGTTTTGCAGTGCTGTGACCAAAATATTCAAGAAGAACAATTTAGAAAAGGACAAGTTTATTTTGGCCCATGGTATCAGAGATCTCAGTCCATACACATCCAACTCCACTGATCTGGGCCCAAGGGATCGAACCCAGGGCCTTGTGCTTGCAAGGCAAGCACTCTACCAACTGAGCTATCTCCCCACCTCCATTAATTTTTGAATGGCACAAATAAAGGCATGGAAGGATAAAAGTGTGCATTTGAGCAGAGAACAGTTGAGTATGCATGGATCATGGATCGATCACTTCAGGAAGAAAACAAGGTGGAGATTTTGACATAGAAAGTGAAGTTGTCTCTATCCATGAGATTTGGGAAGAAGACCCTGATTTTAGGGATAAGGGATTGGGATATGCTTTTAAGTGAGTATGTACTGGAGTTGATATAGACTCAGCTTTGGTTATTTGTGGTTGAAACCATGGCTTACTGCACAATTTGCGATTCCAGAAGTGAACCAATGAAAACACCTAAACCAATATGATGAATAGTTAATCAAATGTCATATAACTGCCCATCCCATGATATCTTTTTTTTTAGATGTCTTTTTTTTTTTTTTTTTTTTTTGGTTCTGGGGATTGAACCCAGGGCCTTGTGCATGCGAGGCGATCACTCTACCAACTGAGCTATATCCCTAGCCCTTAGATGTCTTTTTGATTGAAGTTTAGATTTAAGTGAGTTTCATATCAAAAAACTGCCTTATCTGTGGAATAATCTGTGGTTGACAACTCCCAGGAGAATATGTGCCCTGGATCTCTCAGCGAGTATATGGTCCTGTCCCCCAGGGCATAAGGTTTGACTCTGAGGCAGATGCTTCCTAGGGAAAGAAATAACCTCCATGAACCTCCAGCCCTTGTGGGATGGAAACATCAAAATTTAAACCTGGGGCAAAATAGAAATGTATTCAAGAGTTTGTCAGATTAGAATTTGAAAAAAGTTGTTAAGCAGAACATTATTTCTACTGGTTAAGCCAGTTATCTGGAAGGTGCTGGGTACATAAATGTTCTTTTCATCACTGTGTATTTTAAGACATAGAATGTATATTTTATTACCAGTAATGTTTGTAACTCAAATAGGACTAAGGAGGGACTCAGCAAGACCTTGTATTATGGATTTAGTATATACTAGTGGATAGGTATGAGTTTACTTAATTTTTTCTTTTTTTTCTTTTTTTCTGTACTGGGGATTGAACCTAAGACTTCATACAAACTAGGCAAATGCGATACCACTGAGCTACACTGAGCTATATCCCCAGCCCAGGTTTACTTAATATTTTTGGGTATCTGTGAAGCAAGGATCCCCAAAGGTTTGTTGTGTGTTTACCTCAAAGGGTGAAGTTGTCAGGGCATGGGCCAAAGTCTATAATAAATGTGAGGTTGGAGTCATTTGTTTACAGGACCTTACAGTGCTAAGATTATCATGTAAATCTTGGCCAGGTTCCTTGAATCCCATCCTTTATTAGGGACATCTTGATTTAAGGGATGGACAGTAGCAACATTCCATTAATCGCCCTTACATATGATATTCAGGACTATTCACATAGTCCATCAACTGCCATTGTTTATCACTATTAATTCCATAGGCATCTGGTTCTCAAGAGTTCTGCTAGGGTGGTTCAGGCAGCATTATGGCATTTGACATAGGACTGAGGCCAGAAGCCACTCTCTCCTCCTCTTGTAGTCTGTCAGAGGGTACGATTTGGTTCTGTCCTGTCTTAAGCAGGCCTCACTAGCCATAAAAGGGGTGGGTTGCTGTTCCTATGACCCAGAACATAATGGGCAACTGGATATGGAGGGTCCCAGGCTCAGGGTGTGTGAGAGCTTGTTTCCAAGATAGCCTTGGAGGCAGCTCTTTGTAGCCATGTGCCACCTTAATGGTGCATAACCTTAGACCAAAAGGTAAATTCTTTCATAAGAAGCTCTGGAACAACAAATGGGCATCATGAGTGGTCCGAAGACTAATATATCCATAAAAAAGATTGACAAATTCTTTATTGTGAAAGAGTTTATTTTTCTTTTTTCTTAATGCATTGACTGGAATGGCTGTTGAAATTGATTGATATTAAAAATATTTTTTTTAAGGGGCTGGGGTTGTTGCTCAGTGGTAGAGTGCTCAACTGGCATGTGTGAGGCACTGGGTTTGATTGTCAGCACCACATATAAATACATGAATAAAATAAAGGTCTATCAGCACCTTAAAAAAAAAAAAAAAAAAAAAAAAAAAAAAAAAAAAAGAAGACTAGATATCCACAAATGTTAACCAGAATGCACAATTTCCCGGAACTCCTCTTTCTCATCTATTTTGATTGCTCACCATGATAATGTTCTGATCTCAAGGCAGGTCACATCAGCAGGTGCGGCAATGGGAAGCCAGATTTTAAACCCAAACTGGCATAACCATTTAGTATTTCAAGGTATGTAATGCAAGGCAGCCCAGAAGATGCCCCATGTAACAGACATCAGGATTCTATGTCATTTGTATGACACCAGAGCTATAAGTAAACATCACGTTTGAGCCACGCAGGGGAAAGTAATCAGACCTCATTTCCACATGGTACGGCTCTCAGGTCTCCCCACAGTTCTCTCCACCTTCCTGTCCTTTTTCTTGCTTTGAGACTCTTCACCATTGTCATTAACTAAACTGCAAGTGAGGTCTTGTGTACCACATTTATAGCATGTGCCCTGCTCTGTAATCAGCCGCTATTAGAGAAAAAATAACTTACTACCCAAGAGAGTACATGTGTATGCGCCCGTGTGTGTGTACCTGTGCCCATGTGTGCATGTGGGTGAGTGTATGTGACAGTAATGTCACAGGACAAGTCTTATCCTGTATCTGAAAAGATGAATGATTTGTAGAAACACAGACAAATCTGTTAATTGCAGGATGAATGACTCTGGCAGCGGTGAGTCTGTCACCCTCAGATTATACATCATAAAGGAGATCTTGATAAAAGAGTGAGTTTACTACAGTGACATCTCATTAATTCATCCCTGGCAGGGAACAGTGAAATCTATTTTTTTCAGATAACTTAGGTTACCCCTGTGATCACTCTAACTTAAAAATTAGCATTTTATTGGAAACATTTTTATCCTTAACCAAATTATTCAAAACACAATTTAATTTTCTGTCAATGACTCTGGGTCCTCTCTGTGAAAGCCGGGTCATTTCATATGATTACAACAAGCAAAACTGCAACAGTGAGTGTGCCCATTTGATCCCTACAGAAATGGCTCCAGGTTGCCACATCTTTTGACCTCATATGTACTCTTACTGGTCATTCATAACTATGTGACTGCAGTGATTAACAAAGGCCCACAGGATCAATTATGGCAATATGGCCAGAGTGAACCTGACCATAATCAATTGAAACGCTCTTTTTCAACTGACACATAATCAATCGCATTGTAATCCATCTAGTTTAAGTTTGTAGAAGCAAGGAGAGCAGGCTAATGCCAGGACTCAGGGAAGCAGGGATGGGCCACTGCTTCATAACCCTGGACGATCACAGGTGTGTGCTGTTGTACTAGATCTTCAAACTGCTGCTGAGTTTTCACAACACAACCCTCTAGACCATCTAGACTCTTGGAATTACTGGCTCTTACCCTATTGTGTTTCTTAGAGGACTTCAGATGGCAGCTGCTCCCTTGCGCTTGGAGTCCTTCCCACTGGACAGCTTACTGAGCTCAACCTGCTTCTGGGTTGAGCTGTCTTCTTATCAGTGGAAAGGCGCAGTACTCCTTTCTTTGCTTCTGCTGACATCTCCAGAAGTTGAAGCACTGACTCAGTCCTCTGCCTCTCATTCCCCTTTAGGGGTCTAGATTAAACCAAGAACCAGAAGCTACAAAACAGAGACTCAACACTGGTATTCAGTGACCATCACCCCGGACAGCACTGCAAGCCATGGGAACAGGGACAAGGTCATTGCTACTAAGAAGAGTAAAAACACAGAAGTTGGTGAATTTTCATTTATAAATTAGAGTAGATTATAAATATCATAAAGGAAGATGAAATCACCCATGTGCTGTGTTCTGTATGGATTGTCTCATTTGGTGTCCACAACAATCCCACGAGGTAGTTGCTTATCATACTCCCATTTTACAGATGAACAAACAGGATTAAAGATTACACTCTATTTATGTATGATCTATCAAAATGTATAAATGCATTCTACTGTCATGTACAACAAATTAGAACAAATAGAAAATTAATTAAAATTTTAAAGAAAAGATCACCATGGTGAAAGATCACAGTGATGTCCTGAATAACTCTAGAGCTCCAGCTTTTCTCTGCTTACAGCCTTCCGCCTAGTCAAGACTGACCCTCCCACAATGTCCCTCACATCATTACCTTCCAATGCAGGTGAGAGGATGAGGGTCACTGCTGGCCCTCTGGACCTTGCCCACAACCTGGAGCCTTTATCATCAATGTCACAGACTCAGCAGAGATTTTTGAAGTGTCTAATTTCACTTTCTACTTACAACATGTTTTCATGACTAGTCCATAAAAAATGAGTTACATCCTCCAAGGTTTCCCTTTTTTATGTGGCCACATTTCAACTGTCCTCTTCTCCACTGTAGGCTGTGGCCAACCCCACAGGGCAAGGTCAGTTAGGAACAGCTTTTGGCTGCTATTAACAGAACATGGCTTAAACAAGAAAGTATTTTATTTCCCTCTCATGGGAAAGAAGTCAGAGCTCAACTGGAAGCTCCACTGTGCCTTTCTGTTCTGCCTCCCTGATGTGTGACTAAGGTTATCGCATCCCTGAAGCAGCCAGAAAGGAGGAAAGAAGAAAGAGGGAGAGAAAACAAGATAACTTCTTAAGGAGTTGTGTGCATCTGGTTCAGTTCAAAACAAAATAAAACTAAGCCCAGAAGCCACCCTAGGTTTCTGGAAAAGGGAAGATAACACAGATCCAGGTTGAGCATCCTTTATGAGAAATGCTTGGGACCAGAAACGTTTCAGATTTGGGAGCTTTTCAGATTTTTGGCATATTTGCACACTGTACTGGTAGAGCATCCCTAATCCAAAAATCTGAAATCGGAAACGTTCCAAAATCTGAAACCTTTTGAGCATTATGTTAACACTCAAAAAGTTTTGGAGCATTTCATATTTTCAGATAAGGGTGCTCAACCTGTATGTATTTGGAAGACTGAAGGGGGAAAAGGAGTAATTGGAGTTACTCAAATAACCCTGACATTCATGCCTGCAGGAAGCAGCTGTGACCTCAGGGCAGGATGTCAAAAGAGAAGAGGGATTATATCTGAAACTAGAAGTTCAGAGGAAGCACAAGCGCTGTACCTCTGCGGCATGGCAAGCAGAGGCAGGGAAGCAGAAGAGGTATCTGTGACTGTGTGTGGCTGTGCTCAGCTGACAGTGCAGTGCGAACTCCCTGGGAGACCTCTTATTATATCCCTGTAGTTAGTGAAAAGTCAGTGCCATGGAGGGCTCAGCTGTACCAGGAGTGAAGTTTCTTCCTTGCTGCGGCAAGCTGCAGAACCTATCCTCTTTGGTGAAAGGTGTTGACTCAGTCTGTTTCCTGATTGGTATGTCTGAATGCCACACACTGGGTAATTCGTAAAGGATAGGTTTACTTAGCCTATGGTTCTGGAGGCTGGGAAGTCCAAAAGAATGACCCTGGCATATTCTTGGTATCTGGTGAGGGCCTTCTTGCTGTATCATAACAAAGCAAAGAGTATCACATGGTGAGCCAGAGCAAGTGTGCTGGCTCAGGTCTCTCTTCTTCTCTGATAAGGCCAATAATGCCATCATGGGTAATCACCCTTCTCTGATCTCAGCTAATCTTGATTACCTCCCAAAGGTCCTACTGCCAAATACCATCAACACATTATTTTGGGGATTAAGTTTCCAACAGTTTGGGGGACACATTCAAGTCATAGTAGATATTTCCCTAACTGTCTTGATCAAATTGGTAGACTTCAATAGGTGAAGATTCCACCATGATACAGCTGACACCCTCAGCCCTATAGACTGGGACCCTGAATTGAAAATAATGTGCAGATCTAAGACCCCTGGAATCATCATCTGTTTGGAGGTAAGTGTGAGTTTGAGCTCCAAATATTTCATTAAGTCCATCTGTGAACTGGCTGTTGTCTGTCCGTATTTTCATATAACAATTCTAACATGAAAATGACATCACACTTGTCCCTTTGTTGGTTTCAAGGATCCCCATAGATACCAGAATCCACACATGCTCAAGTCCCTTACATAAAATGATCTTGCATTCGCATATCCTCCTACATACTTTAAATCATCTCTAGGTGACATAATACCTAGTATAATGTAAATGCTGTGAAAACAGTTGTTATACTGTGTTGTTTAAAGAATAATAACAAGAAAGCAAAGGACTGTTCATGTTCAGTACCAACACAATTTTTATCCTACTTTCTATCTGCAGTTGGTTGAATCTAAGATGAGGTACCTGTGGATATGGAGGACTGACTATATTTTACCAATGATAATTTGAAGTCACCACTTCCACTTTTGATAACTCTTGACAGGGACAGGATTATTATTTTGAGAGTTATCTTAAAACAAATTGAAAAAGAAAATCCTGACCAATGACCTACATTCTTTATTTGACATAAGGAGACCTCTAAACTCCATTTAGATTCTAAAATTATCTACCTAAAAGATTTTTAAAATTCCAGGTCAAAAAGGAAAAGGTTCAATGACAAAAATACTTGTGCTAGGTTCACACACACTCCAGGCCTTTGATAAAGTGCTAATTAATGGCATGACCCCAAGAAAGGACACAGGCTTAACAAATCCTTAAAAACACAAATTAAATAAGAACTCTTAATAGAGACACCTATTGATATTACAAATAAAAGACAAACCAGAAATTATTATGCCCCAGTCATGGGGAAAAACAAAACTAGATAGTTCTAAGGGGTTCTGCAGGGACTCCAAGGAAGGCTGTAGTCAGCTTTCCCTTACCTTCTTTTCTTCCTCATTCCCCCCATCTCTTAAAAGACTTTGGAGATTATTTGTAGCAAATGTTATTTTCTAAAATTGGAAATTATGGTATTTCTCATTTCATATGCTTTTCCTGAATCTTATTTTCCTCAATAAAGTCAGAGGTTATGTCTAGTCCCCTTGAACTTCGATAGGCTTTTGTAACTGGATCAATTAGTAGACTGTGGTACGAGTGATACTGCATGACTTAGAGCAGAAAATACAGCTGCCATATAGCCAATCACCACACTGCACAGAAGCCTGTACTTGCCCATTTTTTGTGAAACACTTGAGGCTGGATACTTTACATAGGAAAGAGGTTTATTTAGCTCATGGTTCTAGAAATCTAAGAGCATGCTGCTGGCATTGGCTTGGCTCTGGTGAGGAGCTCAAGATGAATGCATCCCAGTAGTGGGAACATGTGTGAGAGGGCAATATCATGGTGAGACAGGATGTCAGAGAGCAACCTAAGATCAGGCTTACTCTTTTTAGCAACTTACTAATGTGAGAATGAACTCAGGATCCCATAAGAAATACCTTAACCCTTGCAAATACAGCACCCCAAAGACCTAACTGCCTCCCATAAGGCCTAAGGTACTACCCCTTGAAAGTTCCACCAATTTTTAATATCACCACACTGGGGACCAAGGTTCTAACACATGAATCCTTAGTGGAGAAACCACATCCAAACCATAGCAAAATGCAAACTGGACCCATATAGAAAGACCATATGCAGAGGCCCACTTGTAGAAGAACCTCCAGGCATGTGACTAAAAACCTTCAGATGCCTCTGGTCCCAGTCTCTGAGTTCCAGCTGCAGCCCCAGGAATCATAGAGTAAAGACAAACCCTTCTGCTGTGTCCATCCAAATGTCTGATCCACAGTATCTATGAAAATAAGGGACTGTTTTAAGCCATCAAGATTTGAGGCAATTTGTTACACAGTCATAGACTGGAACATTAAGTAATCACAAAAATGTCTGTCATTATGTGCACACTCCAGAGCTAACTAGCCCAGACAAACAGATCTAGCACAAAAGAAAAATGCAGCCTATCATAAGTTCTCTTTAAAGTCCATGGGAGATATGGCCATAATTGGTTACAGATAGTTTAAACAAATTTGAAATGAGACAATTCAAGAATTTCCAAGGGAAAGAGAAAAATGACGCTCTTATTATGTGTTGAATCTTAAATTTTTTTTCAAAGGAAAAATGTTTAACATGATTCTCATTAATGACCTTGGTTACTAGGTTACAAAATGAGAAGAAAAGCAGATCATTTGCAGCTTTTAAACATGGCTGGAAAACTCTTAAAATCATTTTATAAATATAGAAAAATGCAATTGAAAGAAAAAGTTCATACAATTTTCTTGATAGTATGATTAGTGATTTTGATGTAAAACATTTCATTCCTGCTCCCACATTCGGATGAAGTCTGTAAAGAACAAAGAGAAAAATCTGGAGAGGGAACCAAGTTATAATTTGGTTTTAGTCTTCCAGAGATCTGAGGTTGTAAGGCAATCAAGTAAATTGAATTCCAAGATGGGGGTAGGCCTTCTGGGGAAACATGGGGCACACAACCTATCTTACTTTGAGCAGAGCACAGGGGACACATGTGACCACTTTTAAGAGTAAGGTATCAGCTACATTTTATCAAGTAATTAAAGACCAAGTCTGGGTCAGTATTTAAGTTTGGAATCCCTGGAGAAGTCAGACTTCAGGGAGTTCATGCTCACTTGTGAAATCATTGAGTGCTCTCTAGAGAAATATCAGGAGCAGGCAGAAGACTAGAGAGAGAGCTGTCTCAGTTGCACAGGCCTGTGGGTGTGTGGGAAAACATCACCCTGTTGGAAGGCAGGTACAAAGTCCCACCCATTTCTCTGCATCCTTTCTTCCTGTAGCAAAAGACTTAAAACACCAGGTAGGAGTATCAAATGCTCCCACCTACAGGACAGAGGAAAAATCCATTGCTTTTGAAAAAGGAATAAAAATAAAACCCATCTGTCTGGGAGAGGGATAGGTAGCCTTTGGCCCCAAGGACACAGGGAAAGGTCCATTGCAACTGTGAGACACATAGAAGCAAAAACTTCTTACTTTGGGTAAAGGCAAGAAACAACTTGGGGCTCAGGATCCTACACCAATACCAAGGAGAGGCATGCTACCAATGAGGGGAGGGGTGGAAATACCTGTCAAAGGCCAACCGTGGTATATGGTAGAATTTAGTTGTCACAGGAAAAACAGGAAGGAAAGATGAGAAAGCCCCACATTGAGGCTTAGGAGCTAAGAAAGAGGGTGGACCAGGATAATAGAGAATCTGCCCTCTCACCACAAGCCTAGCACTGAGTAGCAAGTAAAGACACTCTATCCTGTAGAAGAGAGAAGAGCCCTTCTGTGTAAAGGCATGCTGAAACTGCTAGAGGGAAAGGGAACATTAGGAACATTGAGAAAAAATATCTTACAGCCCTGTCCCCAATATAAGCACAAGGTAGAAGCATCTCATATTTAGAGAAACTTGAGGCTTTAGCTGCACTGAAGGTAGCAAGAGCTTTAATATTGCAAGAGCAATACTAAAACCCAAACCCAGCTCAACTCCTAACTAGAATGACTCAATCTTGCATACTAAACACCACTCAGAATGTGCATGATAATTTACTATATAAGTACTATTTATCTCTGCACTATTCTTCTATATACAGTGTTTGGCATTCAATCAAAAATAACAATTTTAAAAAAGTAAAATAAAACAATCTAGAGAAATAAATAAAAACAAATAAAGCAATCAACAGAAACAGACTTGATGACCCCCCAAAAAGATGGAACAGCCAGACAGGAATTTCAAATAATTATAATTCATATACTAATGGATCTAATGGAAAGGAGAGGCAATAACCATGAACAGACAGGGAATTTTCTGAGAAATATTGTAATTATAAGAAAGAATGAACTAGCAATGCTAGAAATATATGATATCACAGATGAAAACTTCTCATGAAAGGTACATAAATAGAATAAATACAGCTTTGGATTAATAAAAAAAAAACTCAAAACTGGATCAATGGAAATTATCTAAGTAGAAACACAAAAAGAAGAAAGTGACAAAACATTCAAAGACTGTAGGACACCATCAGATGTTCTAACAAACAAATAATTGGAGTGACAGAAGGAGAAAAGAGAGAATAGGGCAGAAGAAATATTTTAATATTTAAAAAAAATTTTCAAAAGTAATGATAATTAACTAAAGATTCCAGAATCTCAGAGGACCTAAAGAAGAATAAATACCAAAAAGAAAAGGAAGGAAACAATATCAGTACTACTAACCCCATCAACAACAAAACCCACATTTACATTTACACACATCATAGTTAAACTGCCAAAAGCTCAAGGTGAGGAGAAAAACTTGAAGGCAACCAGAGAAAAGAGACAGTATTACATACAGAGGAGCAAAGATAAAGTTGTCATCAAGAACTCTATATACAGCAAAATAGAAAGTGAAGTAACGGTGTTCCCTTTTAATTTTATTATTTTTATTATTTTTTCTTGGATGAAGGAAATCTAAGATAATTTGTTATCAGCAGGCCAACCTGCTCTAAAGAAAAAATGCTAATGGAAGTTCTTCAGACAGAACAGAAATAATAGAAGGAAAACTTGTATTATAAGGAATGAAGCAGAATAAGGAAAGGTACATATTAGCATTCTCCAGAGGAACAGAACCAATAGAATATACATAATTCTGAGAGGGGATTTATAGGATTGGTTGGATAGTCCTACAGTGGCTGTCTGCAGGCAGAAGAGGCAAGGAAACCAGTAGCTGCTCATCCAAGAAGCCAGAAGCTTCAGAACAAGAGGGACCAGTGATACAGCCCCAGTCCAAGGTTAAAAGCCTGAAAAGCCACTGGGAGCTGCTGGTGTAAGTCTACATTCAAGGGCTGAAGAAGCTGGAAGTTGATGTCTAGGGTTTACAGAAGCAAAAAAAACAGTCACTCGAGAAAGGTTGAGGGGCTGGGGTTGTGACTCAGTGATAGAGTGCTCACCTGTTATACACACACATATATATATATACATATATATGTGTGTACATATATAATTATATATATGTATATTATATACAAAGTTTGAGCACAGGTGAGCGGGCACTTCTCCTTCTGCTCCAACAGGTCAACAAATGTTCCCTAACACTTTGCTCTCAAAGGCAGCTCTCATCATGGCAGCTCCTTCTTCAAGGACTCCCATCATTAGGTGACACCCATCTGGCTTTTTGCATGCCACTTTAATCAGCAGGATGTAGTGAAGTCCAGTTGGAAGCTTAGATGCACCCCTACCTGGACCTGCACACTATCCCTAAACAGAAAAAAAGAATTTAAGAATAAGAAAAAAGGTTAAACAGGTCTCATAGCACATTACCCAAAATGCCCATGATGCAATAAAAAAGATCATTTGTCATATGAAGAACCGGGGGATTTCTCATTCAACAGCTTGAATGGTAAAAGATAATTGTAAGATGGTAACATTGAAATGACTCAGATATTGGAATTAACTTTTAAGGGTTTTAGAGCAACAATCATAAAAATACTTCAGTGAGCAATTACGAACTTACTTAAAACAAGTAAAAAAAATAGAAAATCTCAGCAAATAAAGATATAAAAAGTTACAAAGGGAAATTTTATAACAAAAAATACAATAATTGAAATTTAAAACTCACTGAATGGGCTCAGTAATACTTTAGAGATGATACAGGAAAGATTCATTGAACTCAAAAACAGAATGATAGAAATTTCCAAATGAGCAATAAAGAGAAAATAGACATGGGAAAAAAAAAATAAGAAGGAAGAACCAGAGATGCAAGAGAAGGTGGAAGAGGCAGAAAGAGAGCCAGTAGAAGTGATGGTGATATTTGCACAACAACATGAATGTATTTAATGACACAGAGCTATATACCTAACAATGGTTAATGGTAAGTTTTATGTTACATATGTTTTAACCACAACAAGAAATAACACAATTCCAAATGTGTTTTTTCCAATAAAACTGTAAAGAGAAATATACAAATTTATCACTGTAGTTGGAAACTGCAACACTCCTCAGTCAGTAATTGACCAAAAATAAGTGAATATATTGTCGGGGATATAGAAATTCCAAAATATACTATCCACGAGGTTGACCAACTGACATTTGTAAAACACATTACCTGGACCAGAGCACCCGTTTTTTTCAAGTGTACACATAACGTTGTCATAAGTTGTCTTGACACATCATGTCAACCATGTCATGATAAGAGTCATAAAGCAAACCAAGTAATTTGAGATTTAAAATAATAAAAATTTTATTCTTTGACCACAGTGAAATTCAACTAGAGAATAATTACAAAAATATATCTTGAAAGTCCCTGTGTATTTGGAAATTTAAAAGTACATTTTAAAGGCAAAAAAAAAAAACCTTGGGTCAAAGAGGAAGTTAAAAATGGAATTATATTTTTAACTATACACAACAGGATCTGTGAGATGCACTCAAAACTTAGAGGGAAAGTGATAGCATTAAATACTTATATTAGAAAATGACAGGAGTAGGGAGGGAGCCCCACGGTAGAGTGCTTGTCTAGCATATGCAAAGCCCTGGATTCAAGATCTCCAGCATTAAAAGGAGAAATAGATGTCTCAAATTAATTAAACAAATCTTCACCCTAAGAAACTAGGGGGGAAAGGAGTATTGCTGTGTTCTGTGTGCATTTTTTTAAAACTATTTTTTTAGTTGTCAATGAACCTTCATTTATTTATATGTGGTGCTGAGGATCAAACCCAGTGCCTCACACATGCTGTGCAAGTGCTCTACAACTGAGCTACAACCCCAGTCCACTCTGTGTGCATTTTTATATTTAGGGGTTAAAATCATAGTTTGGTCTTACTTGGGGGGTCATTTCCCACTTTTTCAGCACAAACTCACACTGGGTGGCACATTTTATTTTTCGGTGAATTGAGTTCTTTGATCAGAAGCAATTTTGTGTGAAGCAATGAATAACCAGAATATGTGTCAATTCCAATGAGGACAAATCAATGTTCCCTCCATGATGGAAGGGTCCAATGGAGGCAATATCTCCAGGACTACATTTTACACAAGAATATATGCTCCTGAAAGGAAGAACTTGTTTATTGCTCTATCTTCATTGCCTAGGAAGGTGCATGCCACATGGTAGGGGCTCAATATTTCTGCTGAATGAAGAAATGCACTTAAATGTTCTACAGCACAAAAACTTTGCAGAGACTTCTCATATGTGTCTTGGGCCATTTTCTCAGAGATGAGCTCTTCATCTCTTTTGCACACTATGTTCCTTCTTCCCTCTCTGTTCTGTGTTCTCTCACTCCTCCTGCTATACTGCATATATATAGTTGTTGAGGCACTTCTTTGTAAAAAATAGCTTGATAAATAATGTACACATAAAGGTCAGCAGTTTAAAGTGCAATTGTCTTTTTTTCCACTTATTTTTTTCTTAAAGAAAATACATTTGCATAGCATAAGTGTAAGCATAATATTAATATTTTGCAATTTTACACTGTATCATAATAAATAGCATGTTGTTTGTAGATACATCATCTGACTACAATTTGGAGATTTTTTTCAATTTTTAAGATTTGTTCTTTTTAGTTATATGTGAAGTAGGATGTATTTTGACACAAATATACATGGAGTGTAACTTCCCATTTTTGTGGTAGTACATGGTGTGGAGTTATACTGGTCGTGTATTCATATATAAACATAGGAAATTTATGTCTGATTCATTCTACTGTCTTTCCCATTCCCATTCCCCCTCCCTCCCCCTGACTCTGCCCTCTCCACATTGAGTCAGCATCCACATATCAGAGAGAACATCCTGTCTTTGGTTTTTTGGGGATTAGCTTATTTCACTTAGCATGATAGTCTCCAGTTTCATCCATTTACTGGCAAATGTCACAATTTCATTCCTCTTTATGGCTTATATTCCATTGTGGGTATGTACTACTATATTTTATTTTGAGACAGGTCTCGCTAAGTTAGGACCTTGTTAAATTGCTGAGGTGGCTTTGAACCTGCAATCCTCCTGCCTCAGCCTCCAGAACCACTGGGATTACAGGTGTGCACCACTGTGCCCAACACGTAGAGCAATTTTGAAGTTCGTCCATGTTGTAGAATGTGTCAGTATTTCATCTCTTTTTATGATGCAGTAATATTCCACCGTGTGGATATGCCACATCTGGTTTATGCTTTATGTATGCATCAGGACATTTGGATTGCTTACAACTTTCTACTCTTAGGGATAATGCTTCTATGAACGAGTTTTTAAGTGTATGTATGTGTAGTTTCACTTCTCTTGGGCTTACACCTACAAGTAGAATTGCTGAATCACATGGTAACTCTAACATTTTTTTTTTTACTAATCTTTGAATTAATTTTATTATTATTTGAAGCAAAGAAATAAAAGAACATGAATATCATCTTATAAACAAGGACTACACACTTTTAATATTTTTTAAAATGAATGTCTTAGTTTATCTTCTATTGCTATAACTAATTTATTTTTTTTATTTTTTTATTGTAAACAAATGGGGTACAACTTGTTTCTCTGGTTGTACATGAAGTAGAGGCATACCATTTGTGTAATCATACATTTATATAGGGTAATGGTGTTTGATTCATTCTGTTATTTTTCTCCTTCCCTGCCACCCCTCCCACGCCTCTTTTCCCTCTATACAGTTCCTCCTTCCTCCATCCTTGCCTCCCTTCCACTCCACATTATGTATCATCATCCGCTTAACTGTGAGATCATTTGCCCTTTGGTTTTTTGGGATTGGCTTATCTCATTTAGCATATTCTCCAATTTCATCCATTTGCCTGCAAATGCCATAATTTTATTATTCTTTATGGCTGAGTAATATTCCATTGTACATATATATATATACCACAGTTTCTTTATCCATTCATCAATTGAAGGGCATCTAGGTTGGTTCCACAATCTGGCTATTGTGAATTGAGCAACTGTGAACATTGATGTGGCTGCATCACTGTAGTATGCTGATTTTAAGTCCTTTGGGTATAGGTCTAGGAGTGGAATAACTGGGTCAAATGGTTAACTCTAACATTTTTAAGAAGGATGCAGTGGTGCACATCTGTAATTGCAGCAGCTCCAAAAGCTAAGGCAGAAGGATTGCAAGTTCAAAGCCAGTCTCAGAAATTTAGCAAGTTTATTTCACTTAGCATAATAGTAAATAAAATTTTTTTTAAAGGGCTGAAAATGTGGTTCAGTGTTTAAGTGCCCCTGGGTTCAATTCCCAGTACCAAAAAAAAAAAAGAAAAGAAAAAAAGTGCCAGACTGTTTTCTTAGGTGACCAATTTACATCCCCACCAAAAATGTCTGAATGTTCCATCTTCTCTACATCTTTACCAATCTTTGTTACTCTTTATTATCATGGTCATTCTAATTAGCTTTAAGTGGATCATCTCTCTTCATTTTGTTCTATACGTGAACAACTGCATGTCAATAAATTCATTTTTTTTCCTGAGTATTTTGTAAATTGTATTTTGTGTCCACTTCAACATCCTGTGGTAATAACTGGGGTGAAACAAAAGCAACTGAAACTATATCTTTGTTAGAATATATGGTCTTTGGTTTCTTTACTAACATTTTGTAACTGTCTTGAACCAAGACTACTCCCCCTAGTTAGGGAGTAGTTTTTGTGGCCTGTGGGGGTTCACCTTCAGCTTCAATTCTTCCTCTGGTTTGGTTTGGCACCTCCATATGCACTAGGGAATCCATCCGAGGTATTCACTAGCCCTTTCCTCCTCCAGTACTGACAGGGCACAGATAAGAATATTATTCCCCTTCTCCCAGTAAATATACTTGTCTTGCCAGTGAGTGTCCCTGGATTTTGCTGATTCACCAGGACCATTTGAAGGAGTAATTCTGCATACTGAGCAGTAAGTTTTTCCTCACTTCCCATTTCTCATCTACATTTTTGGCATTTGTCTTTTAGCTTGTTTGTGACTGAGTTTTCATTTGCTAGTTTTTCTGTGGGAATAATTTGTTGGTTCCTATTATATTGTAGTTGTGTATTTATTTGAAAAGGGAGAGGCTATGATCCAGCTGCACTCTTCCACTTTTTCAAAAAGTATTCTTAGCAACAGTTTTAGGTGTTTAGCTTACTCATGGAGATTCCTCATTATTCATTCAGTAGTCACTGTGTACCTACTATGTGCCTGGTAGGGTTGTCCAAGCTGGACTGCAGCAGAGAACAAGACTCTTGCCTGCCCTCATGGAGTCTCTTGATATATTATGCCCAAGTCTCTCAAGAAAAACTTCCTTATTTTGCATAAAAATGTGTTTATAGAAAATAATTTCAACACTTCAAATCTAAGAATTTATACCAAATTCCCCTAGATTGTAATAGTAACAAAGAGGGGCTGGGTGTATGGCTCAGTGGTATAGCACTTACTTAGCATGAGCAAGGCCCTGGATTCAATCTTCAGTACCACAAATAATAATAATTAATTTATAGATATAATGTATAGCATGAGCACTATAATTATTATATTATATGGTGGGAATTTGCTGAGTAGATTTTAAGCGATCTTACCACAAAAACGTGTAATCATGGATATATAGGAATCATTTCACTGCCTATATTAAAACATCATGTATATCATAAATATAT
This sequence comes from Sciurus carolinensis, assembly GCF_902686445.1. NCBI lineage: Eukaryota > Metazoa > Chordata > Mammalia > Rodentia > Sciuridae > Sciurus > Sciurus carolinensis. The sequence goes on from NC_062214.1 coordinate 69,039,143, forward strand.
ACAAGAAAAAAAATTTAAGTGCTGGAGGACACAGCTCAATGTAGAGCCTTTGCCTATCAGGCAAAATGCCCTGGGTTTGATGCCTAGCAACACAAACACACACACACACACACACACACACAGATACAAATTTTTAAAAAAAATTAACATGCCCTCTACATTCTTGTGACACTTCATACTTAATCAAAAGTGCTTTCGCTGGATATGACATGGACAGAGGGGAAGCTTAAGAGCAGGGGTAAAGGAAATCTGTCTTCATTTTGTAGCTCTCTCCATGTCATTTTTGAAAAGCTGCATCAGATATAGCTCATTTTCCACTCATTGCTCACGGGATGAATTAAAATCATTTGCAAATTCTTTAGCTGATGATGCACCAAAAATAAATGCAATTCTGGCATGTTATAAAAAAAGCACAGTGAAACATAATGGTATAGCTTAGAGAAGATATTTTTACATTTTTAAGTCTTGAGGCATACGATCTTTTTAAAATACCTTTTTATAAGCACCATAAAGCAGAATGGTTCCTCAGTCATTTGCAGAAATCAGAGTAACATGGTGCTATAGACAAATATTTACCCAAAGTCAATTTCTGAATATTATGTTGCTGCAGCCATATCAACTGCCCTGGAAGTCTTATATGATCACTTCAAAACCTCCAAGACACTCAGGGCATTAACTCACTCAGCAAATATATGTGGGCCTCTGTGTGCAAGGTATTATGCTAGGGACAAAGGGAATGAAAGAAATAAATAAAACAGCACCTTCCTGTGAGGAATTACTGGAGTATAATATGCAAGAATGCTGACAAAGCAAGGTAAAGATATAAAGACTACATAATGACAGATGGCAGGCTGCAGTGATAAATCCTGAATATCTTAGAGAATCAAGAGAGGGTTGACTGATATGGTCCCCAACCTGTGTAAACAGGTTTCCTAATATTCCCTAGTCAGAACTCGTAGCACACATACTGTGGTCTGTCTGTTCCTGACTCCAAAATTCATGAAATCTTACTCCCCTTCCACAAAGGCAATGGTATTAAGAGGTGGGGACTTAGGGAGATGGTAAGTCACAGGATGAAGCCCTCATGGAGGGATTAATGCCCGTATTAAAGTGGTCCCAGAGAGCCCTCCACACTAATTACCATGTGAGGACACAGAAAAGGTGTGCTGAGGAAAGGGGCCTTCACCAGATGTTAAATCAGTGAGCACTTTGATCTTGGACTGTCTAGCCTCCGTTACCTGAGAAATAAAGTTGTGGTGTAGAAGCCATTCAATTCATGGTGTTTTGTTATACCAGCTCAAATGGACTGCTACAGAAAGAGAACAAGGGACAGCAGAGGAACAGAACCTGAAGCCAGAGCCAAACATGGCATTTTGCTGCTAGTATAGACCCATGGGATTTTCAACAGTTCACACTCACCCTCACTGGTGTCCTTTGAAAGAGTATTTTATTCTGCAGTTTTTTTAAGGAGCCACGTATCAGTTAAACATTCATAAATTTGTTTAAACTGCACTTGAAAATCTCTTCATATTTCCTACTAGTTTCCTGCCTCAGAGACCTGTTACTCCACCAAATCATTGATAGAGGCATTCCTGACTGGCTTTTACACTTTAAGTTCCAAAGGTTAGCCCCTTGTGCAAACTTTTTAGGATCTGGGAACAAGATCATTCATTTCCTTTCATGGATTCTGAATCTTTGAGCTTTCACTTTGCAAACAATGCAGGTGTGTTATTTAACTCAGGTCCAAAAGCTGGGTGTGGTGGCACCTACCTGTAACTCCAGAGACTTGGGAAGCTAAGGCAGGAAGACTACAAGTTGAAGTCCAGCCTCAGCAACTTAGTGAGAGTCTGTCTCAAAATAAAAAGGGCTGGGGGTGTAGCTCAGTGGTAGAGGGCCCCGGGGTTCAATTCCCAGTACCAACCCATATATACATAATTTTTTTTCTTTTTCAATTGTCAAGGAAGCTGCTACTTATTTCTTCCAGGAGCAATGTGTACAGACAGTAACTTCCCACCAATCCCATTCCCTGGCGCCACCATGTGTGGATGCTCAACAGGGAAGTGTTAGAGATTTTATTCTACATGGAGCTAACTAAGGAGATTCAGAGAATTTTATTATAGTTAACAAAGGGGCTGCTTTTTGCTGTTTAAAAGTACTTTTCTAAGGAAATGCCTGTTCAACCATGAGTCTCACAACTAAGAAAAAAGTATTCATTTACCCTTGAAAAGTCCAAACTGTGAAAAACTTATTGCCCCAAGCTCAGTGACAAGTTTCTAGGGAAAAACAACTTGTGATTGGCTGCTTTGGAAGTAGAATGGGAAAGCAAATGCAAAGAGGACACACCACCTAGTGACCAGAGCTTGAACTGCTCTTGATGAAACCCAGACATATAAGACATATTCCAGGCTTCAAGACACCCAGTCCTCAAAGGCAAGTTACCACCAAAATGATTTAATTCTCTTTATAGGGAACCTGTAATTAGCAAATAAACTAGAGAAGAAAATACGAGTTCATCTCTTGAAATTTATGTAAATACTCCCAAGAGATATTTTATAGCTTCTAGATCAGGTATGATGGTTAAGTATTCTGGTTTTTAATACGTGCAGTCATTGAAAAAGCAGCACACAGACACCTAAATTTGAAAGGAAGACTATTAAGAATATTTAAATGTTTCAAAAGCAACCTTGAGTAGAACCCACTTTGAACTAATAACTGCTCTTTTGTCCAATAAAGGGTCCATGAGAGAACTATGATTTAAAAACACCATGTTTTCCAACACTTCCACTCTAATAAACAAATAATACATATAATATAGTAATAAACATAATAATAAAAAATAATAAATCAATAAACCAGTCAATTAAGACTGTTGGAATGTGGCAAAAATAAACATTTTACTTCTTAAAAATAAAGGAAACTTGTTATGAGGGGGTGGGGGAAGGAAAGGTAGTAGAGAGACAGATAAACATCATTACCCTATGCATACGTATGATTACATGAATGGTGTGAATCTACAATGTGTACAACCAGAGAAATGAAAAGTTGTACCCCATTTGTGTACAATGAATCAAAATGCAGTCCATAAAAATAAAAAAATTTAAGATTAAAAATTAAAAAAAAAAAAAAGAAAGAAAGAAACTCCAATATTCTAATTGCTCAGGTCAAAAAAGCTTTGGGTCAACAATGACTTCATTCCCTTTTTCCAACCCAATAAAAAATCCACTAATAAACTGTGTAAGCTCTATCTTCCAAAAAAAAAAGATAAGTTGTTATGACTATTCGAGATGTTTTAATATAAAAACAGGTATACAATATTTCTTAAAGTATAATTTTATTAATTTCAATATGCTTGCAACCTTCTACATTACTAACAAAATTCAAATCATGGCAACTAGACACAAAAGTTCTACATTTTACTTTATAAAGACCAGACTATACTACAAAGCTTACAGATGGCTGAAGCAGACGTAGATAACCTTATTTGGATAACAGAATCAGAGCCCATCCATTCTTTACAGTAGCAGCTGAATGGTTTTTCAAGACACCCCATTTGGGTTGGAGATACAAACAACAGTGTGACCCAAGCAACAATAAAACTAACTTCATGGAATTAAATAGTCTTTCAATCACTGCAGAATTTGTTCTTCTGGCTTTAAGGTTATGCGTTTTTCACGGAAAAAAAAAAATAAGTTCGGCAAATAAAAACCAGTTCCAGGTTAGCATGGTTCAGTGTTTCACTTCTTTATTTTACCTTTATCAAGGCAAGCAAAGTACAGATGCTGTACATTAAAAACATACAAACACATCACTCACAACACATCAGCTACTACAGGCCAACGGAACTTTTCCTAAGGACTGCTCCTCTCTGAAGCACATAACCACAGCTAAATGTACAAAGAGCCATCTGCTGGTCCCACGTAGCCAACTCCAATTAGCAAGACGTCTATTAGAGTCCATATTCCCAGGCCACCGAAGCTGAAGAGCTTGCCCAGGCCTTCACGCCACTGGCCCAGGTAGAAACGGTCTGCTCCAAAGCCACCAAGGGTGATGCTGCAACAGCAAAGCAGGCTGAAATCCATAAGTGTAGCCAGCTGTGGTTTAATCACCACGCCAAGTCACATTTGTGAAAGGGCCTTAAATTATCACAACCCCTGATTAGAACATAAATGACCATTTCATAAATGCACAACACCAAATAATCATGGGCAAGACTGTTTATCAAAATTAAACACATACAGCTTAGCATGTACAGGGCCTTGAATTCAATCCCCAGCACCAAGGGGAAAATAATAATAATAATAATAATAAAGCATATAATTTTAACCATACTGAAAGCTAATGTTTTCTTTTTGGGAAAAATAATCAATCTCATTGCTTTTTAATCAAAGCAGGGACCCAGTCTGACAGAAAGTGTTTAGACATGCAGTCCTGAGCTGGAGTCTTGAGGCATATCCCACATTGGACAAACCCAGATCAAGTTGTCTTTTTCAGTTACTCTTATCTAAAAATTTAGTATTATGGGTTAATGATTTTTAAGTCCTTCAAATTCTAAGATCTAACAATATCAGGACAATATTTATTATAGAAATTTCAAAACTCAAATGAAAGTAAAGAGTAGAAAACAGTATCCATGAGCCAACTCTCATGATTATCCTCATCTGGTCAACTCTGTTGTTGATGCTGTTCACCTACACCCTCCTCCTACTGCAGAAGACTGATGGCTCTCTGTATCTTAAGGTTTTGCATCTGTATTCAATCAAGCACAGATCAAAAATATTTTGGGAAAAAAACTGCATCTGTACTAAAAATGCACAAACTTTTCTTCTTGCCCTTATTCCCTAAACAACACAGAATAACAACTATTAATATAGTATTCACCTTGTATCAGGTATTATAAATCACCTAGAGATGATATAAGTACATGGGAGGATGTTCGTAGTTCTATGCAAATGTTATGCTATTTTATATAAAGGGATATATGAGTATCCAAGCAGGCCCTGGAATCAACACCCCAAGGATTCTGAGGGACAACTGTACTTTGAGGCATATCTCATTTGCAGAGAATATTTTAAAAGTACTATGTTGAACTCTATGAAGGAAATAATTTTTAAGTCCTTAATTACACAGTAATGTAAAATGTTAACAATGTAGCACAGACTGGGTGAGGGGTGTGCAAGAAACACTACCATCTTTGTGACTTTTCTATAAGCCTAAAATTATTTTAAATTAAAAGTTTTCTTTTAAAGTCAGTTGCTAGTTTAATTTGAACAAAAACTATGTATGGCCACCTGTGAAATCTTATTTTGCTATATCTAACTTTCTATCTTGGATTCCTCCTTTACTTTCCAGTAAACCTCTGGTCAGCACAAACCCTAATGTAATGGTTCTCAATAATGGGCAATTTTGCCTTCTAGGAGACATTTGGCCATGTCTAGAGGCATTCTGATTGTCCCAACTGGGGGAATAGGGTGTGGCTGACAACTAGAGTAGGTACAGGCCAGAGACACTGCTGAACCTTCTACTATGCACAAGACAGCCTTACTGCAAACAATTATTTGGCTCAAAATGTCAACAGGGAAAAAAAATCCTGTCCTATATCATACACTGCAGGTCTCAGGCTCTAACTCCAAGACATGAATGGTAGACAGTGTAACTTTTTAATTAAACTTTTAACCAGGGCCCCACCTGCCTTCCCTTTAGTGGGAAAACTGATATAATCCTGATGAAAAGTTTAAAATATAAACATTTTTATGTAAGAATTATAGATCTATAATTGTCTGGGTGATAAAATTATAGGTAATTTTTTCTTTATTTTCATTTTTCCAGTTTTCAGTATTGAACACATTATTTTTTATAAGACAAAAGTTACTTAAAGTTTTAAAATATACCTTATAAACCTTCATATTTTAGTCTATAGCATTTTACAGCTTCACCTAAGTTCAGGATAGGAATCCTGGTTAGTACTAATGCTCTAAAACAAAACCTCAATTAAGTCATCTCTAGAATGTGCAGGCATCTTGGAAGAACAGTTAATATGCCTGCAGCTAAATTCTACAAAGATACAGTCTGGATCATCTTACCTATCTGCACCTGTGTTTTCTAGACGTTACCCAACATAAGTAGTAGGATCTTAGTAAAGGATGAGTCTGGCTAAGCCCAATGTCTGAAAGATTCTGTTAATCCCAAAGAAATCCAAATGGTAATTTTAACTTATTAGTACCAAAGCTTACCTTAGAGCCAGAGCAGTCGACCACTTATAACCTCCAGTCCAATTACAGTACAGCATTTTGGGAAAAGTACGGTTACCTTACAAAAAGAAAAAAGAAAAACACTCTATATAGAAACCAGGGTACAAAAATATTCTGAGACTTCATTATAACTAATGACTTGTAATTTAGAATCAAAAGGTCACCTCTCTTTACAATTAGCATTTACTCTAGTTAATAACACAAAGAAAGTCCTTACCACCTATAAGCACAGATTTAATATTTAAATCAGTTAAGTTAGTGTTAAAACTTGAAGAACATGAAATGCTCTACCAGATATCAAGACTTACAGTGAAGCTAAGTGTAAATAAAACTGTGGCACAGATATATTCAAAAGGAAGAGCTAGCCCAGAACCAGCACCACATATAAATACTTGACATATAACAGACACAGATGGGCTGCAAAATTGACACAGATGGGCTGCAAAATTGGCTATCCATGTGGGAGGAAACAGAAAGGTGAATCTGCCTCCTAACATCTACCAAAGCCAATTCCATGTGGATTACAGTATTAACTGTGAAAGATCAAACTTCTACTTTTTAAAATAAAATATGGAAAATCATGAACCTGGGGTGGGAAAGGTTAACTATAAGACTAATTACTTAAATTAATCACATTTTCAAAATTCTGTTCATCAAGAGATACTCTAAGGAAAGTAGAGAGGAAAAAAGTCAAAATCTGGGAAAGGGTTTTAGGGTCACCTAAGGATAGTACCAAGAATATAAAATACCAGAAATCTTTAATAAAAGACAAAACCTAAAGATAAGACATACTGAAGATCTGGATCATCAAGAATAGTTATGTGCTACCACTGGTAGGAATGTAAATTCCAGAATATAAACCATTCTGGAAAATAAGACCTGAGGGAGAACATATGCCAGACACACTGCTACAAATGTGCAAACAGGATTACGTACAGAAATTTTAAGAGTTGCTGCAATAGGTAAAAACAGCAAATAATTCCATAACTAGAAGACTGGATAAACTGTTGACACAATATTATAATAAATTATTTGCCAGAAGTAAAAATAATAAATAAAAGAAGTCCCATTAGAGCCCTAATGTTGAGAGGAAAGAAGTCCCAGAAGACCATAGTCTGATGTTATTTTGTACATCTAATCTAAAATAAAGAGCACATGAAACAACATTTTATTACACACACACAACAGAACCATAGAATATTTTAAAAGGGAAGTGGATGATGAAATTCAAAAGGTGAGTTACCTCTAGGGAGGAGGAAGAGCAAGTGGACAAAGTCAACATTCAGGTGGTTACAATGTATCAGAACCATGTAATTAATCAGCTGTTAATCAGGGGAAATTCAATTATTATGTTTTAGATCTTAGATATTTTTTCTTGCTTTATGCAGTATTATATTTAAAGAGTTGTACATTTTCCAGAAACTTCTTTTTTAGTTCAAGTCTATTAATGAGGATTGGCACATCTAAAAACTGGTACATATGATAAAATAATTTAATTTTCAAGTTTCTGGTAAAGTAAACTTACAAATACTTTGTTCACAAACTTCCTTGAACTCTGACTGACTTACCCAAGCAATGGATGTGATCCCGCACTGTGCAGTTGGCAGTGTAACGCTGCCGAGGACAGGACACTGTCATGCAGCTGGTGGAATTGGAGCACTCATAATCTGTTTCAGGAAGTTGCCAGCAAAATCTGCAAGTCATGTTGATAATGAAGTTTTTTTGGGATTTGAAGTCTTGATCCTGTATACCGAAGGACGCAGAATTAATCAGTTATAATATGATAGCTTGTCATCATGTCCTTAAGACTACATAGTCATATAATACAGAATTTCTAAAATACATATATTTAGGACCTAGCAGTAAGTGGCAGAAAAATAGACACAAAAACAATATGTATGCAAAACAAATGTATGTTGTATGACCTTATAATCATAAACATATACACCCAAATATACACTATCTACCAAAGAGGGGAAAAAAACCTACATAAATTCACATCAAAATAGCAAAAGTTATTTCAGGGTGATAAGATTATTTTACCACTTTTGCCTAATTAACTAATTTTATGAGTACATGTACTTTATTTTAATTATTTATTTATTTTTGTACCAGGGTTGAACTCAGGGATGCTTAACAGAGTACATGTATTTTAGCAATATAGAAAAAAGAAAAATTATTTTATAAGGTCATAGTCACAGATAGCTGCCTGATGCTTCTGTAAGCATAGCACACTGCCTTACTTCCAAGTTCCAAATTTTTCCCAGTACTTTCCAGATTAGAACAACCACATGGCATTTATAGTCTGAATTGTTGTGTGTCATGTGGCTCTTCTCAGTTGGGCTGCCTGTTGGTTGACCATGACAAGTGCTCATGGAGATGAGAGCAGGAGTAAAAAACCTGAGGTGCAGAATGTAAAAGGAGATGGCAGGGAAGACCTGGAACTCAGAAGCAAGGGAATGTGCTATGCTTACAGAAGCACCAAGCTGGGATCAGAGAACCTGGATCTTCCTCCTAACTTGCAGCTCAGTGACCCTCAAAAACGGGCACTCTTACCTGTTCCTTCCAGCTATATTTCTATCTGGGATTTATTTTGGACAAAACAGGGACTTAGCTGATTATTTTTTTCCCCCAGAGAGGTACCCAGTCATCCCAGTCTTTACTGAATTCATCTTCTCTTTACAAAGAACTAACCCCTTTGCAAGTTCATCTATGGTAAAAAAAAAAAAAAAAAAAAAAAACATTTTCATGGCTCTGTATACCAGCTCTCACTACCAAGAACACAGAACCCATCTGCAAGAAATACACCCACTTCAGATATACTAGCAAACTGATATCTCCAGGTCTTACAAAGCAACAAGTCTGTCCTGCACATTTTCAGACAACCCCAACTGGTTTGTCAGTTGCCAACATAATTGGAACAGTAGCAATTTGATAAGGAAGGGAATAAAGAATTTTAAAATTTATTTCTGTGTGTACTTTGCAGGGCAGTTATAAGAATACAAAAACTATTTCAGAATCTCCCTCCAACAGTCAAATCTTTTAACTTGGAAGTTTACAATGCATTTATTTAGCATAGGTAAGCTGCAGTACTTACAACACAGGTAACAGAAGGTTTCACTGTACAGTCAAAAGTGACAGGCTTCCCATAGACACAGGAGAAATTTGTAGCACAGTCTATACAGTCTGCAGGAAGTCTGCTACACAAACCATTGCTTGGACACTTCATCATATAGGGTGGGATTTCGGTACTTTCTGTGAGAAGTGAGAGAGTGGCTTATTCTCTCTTGACACTGATCAGAATAACAGGAAAACAATTTTCTAAGGTGAAGAGATGCAAACATTAGCAATGAGACACTATGCTGGAATGCTAAAAGCACTAAATCGGAGTAAGTCACAGAGACACCTACAATTAAAGTATGGTCCTGCCAACAGCCAGCTCTATGACCTGGTAGGCAGCACACTAGTAAAAGTATTTCAGTTCTGCCTTCCAAGTGGCCATGAAAATTGAAGATGCTCATGTACAAATAATGTAGAAAAAATGTCAGGTGCAAGACAGGAGCTCAAAAAACCTACCATTTATAAGATGAAGAACTAAACCTTAGACATGGTAGAGTATGTAGAAAATCTCAGGAAATCTATGGTAAAATGGAGCCAGAATTCAAATCTCTCCATTTCCAAACCAAAATTCTCTTCATTCAAATTTACTGAATAGGAAATGAAGCTGACACCTTTGGGGTACCAACTCTAGAAAATGTTTTGTCATTATTCTACATTGATACTTCAATAAGTCATAATTTGCTGTTATTTATATTTATATATCACCAAAGTTCAAAATAATTCCATATTTTAACAATTTTTTCAGCAAGTTGCAACTTTTTTTTCCAGTCAATCCAATCATTTGGGCAACATATTTTTAACAGTTAATATAGCATAAAAGTCACTAGAATTCTTGAAAAGAGGGGCTTTCAAAAAATGTGTAAAAGAGCCAAAAATTCTTGTGTATTCTCTTTTAAAAAAGGCATTTTAAATCAAGTATCCCACTTTTACATTCAAATAAGAATCAGTAAAATGCCTCTTCCAGTTTTGAGTCATTGATATAATGGAACTCTAAAGGGATAAAACTACTTTCCATTTAGCAAAACACACTAACTCCTTTAAAATCAGTCCTTCTTAAACACCATTGTATTGAGCAGTCAATTCTACAAAATACAATTTTCTTTTCTACTGTTCCTTTTGCTACGTGGCTAGAGTCTGGACACTTAGAACCACAAAGCTGAAATGGATTCAGGCAGCCAAGCTAACCTCACAGTCTGAAAGGGCAGGAAACAAAGGCCCAAGGGGGTTGAGTAATTTCCGTAAGTTCCCAATACACCAACAGACACAACAAGCCTTCTATTAATTCCTCTTTTACTCTTCCAATTCATACAGCTCTGGGGGACCTTTTAATCACCATCAGGAACAGAGTGCTGGAAATAGAAGGAATTTTCTGAGGGGAAAGCAGCACTGATTAAAGGTTACCTTGATCAAGGATGTTAAAAAATAACAAATAAGGAGACTGAAATGAAGAGTATGAGACTGGAAAAGAGAGATGAGGTAGGAATGTCAAAAGGTATTCAAATACCAAAACTGTCTACTGAAAATGACTGTGTACCTGCCCGTAATTCACATAACCTAAGATACAATACATAGTCAAAAATTAAGTGACTTCGGATACTAAAAGAAATTGTATCAAAACCAGAAAGAAACTACTATATATAAAAATGCACATTTACTAGAATAGAAAATGTCTAGTACCTGCTGCCCTGGGAACTACTGTGAATGTACGTGTTGGGCCCGGATCCTTTATTGACTGAGCCAGCGGCTGCGAATGCTCTAAATTTAAGGATCCTACAATTAGAGAAACACGTTATGCCGGGATAGAAAACCTTGATTTGTGTGGTTAACACGCAAGGACTACACCAAGCCAGTAATTGCTCTTGAAAACCTCAGGGCTTGACTTCCAGAAGACAGAAAACTGAAAGGGCGCATCACCAACAGGGTCTACACCGGTTCGGGTCTGCGGGCAACCAGGCAACAAAGGTGGAATCGAATTCAGTTTCTGTTTCCCCGACCGAACCCCGGAGAGTTGCCTCTCCGTTAGAGGGTTCTGTGGCGAGGTAACTGAGCAAAGGCGCGGGCTCGGGCGATCCAACCAGGTCGAGCCAGACTCCGGCTGCAGCTACCCGCCGCCCTGCGCCCGGCACGCAGCCTCCGTTGTCCCGGCCCGAACGCTTCCCGCAGCTCCTGGGATCTTCCAACCTCTCAGCCCATCCCGGCGCGACCCCCGACCTCTTAACTCACCACCACCAGACAGAATGTAGAACTGAGAAAGAAAGAGCAGCACGCGACACAAGCGGCAGAGATGCAGGAGCGGACCCGCCGCAGCCGCCATCTTGCTGGCGCGCGCGCACTTCCGGGCCGAGGGGCTGGGCTCTCGGCGCGCGCCTAAGGGGGCGTGCCCGGGCGCGGCCCGAGGAGCCCTGGGCGCAGGCGCCCTGTGGCTGCGTTCCCACGCCGTCTCCTCCTCCGCACTCGCGGAAGGTCACCTGGAGGAGTGCAATGGTCTGACCGGGTGAGGATGCTGCGTCCCTAAGCTCCCCTCACACTATTTGACGAGGCGCCTGCCCCGCCCCCTTCTCCTGCCACTGCTGGAGCCTGGGAAAGGTCACCGGGTACCGAAATTCACAACTGAAGTGACTGAAGGTAGAGATCGGAAATTTGGGAAGTTGGGCACGATTTTCATGTAGTTGGGCGTATATGTTTAGAGAGAGACATTGCTACTGTGCGGAGGTCCTGATATCACATTTCATTTGTACTTGTGAGGAAACTGGCCCCGCCTTAGGTTTCACCACCAGCCAACTCCTTAAGGATACGTGGTACTTAGAGAAAATTCCTGTACGATCAGGAAAAAGCAGAATAAGTCCAGAGGGACTGGATAGACGCCCGATATAGGATTTTCACGCGAAAGGATGGTCCTAGCACAGCCTCTTCCCGAAGGCGGCCAGCCTCAGGGAAGGGAGCGACTCTTGGCTACCCTACGTCTGTTCTCAGCAAGCACAGACTTCGTGGAGTGCCCTTGACATGCCTCTCTGTTCCCACACCCCGCATCTGCCACAGAATCATTCTCTTTGGGGTTTTCGGACGACCCATGAAATAGGCCTCAGTTTGGGGACCCTCTAAAATTGAAAGCAGCTTCCTCATGTTGAGAGTAAAGGCTAACGGGCTGACCTCTCCTGGCCTAAGACACACCAAGGATAATGGGAGATTGCCCCCTAACTTGCCCTCTAGCACAGACTAACTAAAGCTGCATATATGTATTTCCTAATTTTTGTCTCACTTTGCCTGCCTCTTCTCTTTTAAAAGCTGTCTTTGCCCTCAGAGCCTCCCAAGATGGAAGTTTGAAACAAAAAGTTTTTCTATCTTTCTTCAAAGCTGACTTTAAATAAAAAACCCTGCTCTCCTACCAATTTGAATATTTCTCGAGCAAATAGCAATGGAGCCTAGCCTCTTTCCCAGAGCTGTATTACTGCCACCCTGTAACATCCACTCTTTCACTTGCACTTTTGATGAATGAAAGAAAACAAACAAACAAAAAAAACACACGGAAGAGTACCTGGCACATGCGTTAAAATTTTTATCACTAACTTCATCTATTAGAACTACACAGGTCTGATGTATATGACACTTCTGTTTACCAACTGTTTCACAGTTCACATTCCTCAGGAAGCTAACTAAATGATTAATATGTTGAAAAGATATACTTCTTTGCATTTATTTTTAATTCTGCAGCACCTAACCAAATAAATATTCAATAAATATTTCTTGATTTGTAACTAAATCCTCTACCCTTGCATAAAGCCATTTTAATTCAATTCTGAGCAATTATTCCTTTCAATAAAAATCAGACATCATTTTGAGTTTATAAATCAATGAAATGTGATTTCCAACAAAAAAAAGTAGTTTAACTCTAGTTGAGCATCTTACTGGTATAGCTAAAACACAGGAAACACTGTGCAATGCATTTTATTTGGGAACTTACTGTTTTCTAAAGATGAACAAAGCTCAATTATTCATTTGAAGCATTAAAACTGCAACTCTTAAACTACAGTGCAAATAACAGATTCCACAACACTGAATTTCTTTTGATTTTTCTGAGATTTTTGTCAGTAATTCAATATTTAGTAATACCTGCTTTGCTTATGGTTGCTGGTTAGTTAAATTAAGTAATGACTCCATTTAAATGAGATTAAGTTTCACTGTGAACTTTAAAACAACCATAAAAATATCCAAGACATAAGAAAATAAAATTTTCCCTCAGTCAAAAAGGCTTTGTGAACTTTTACTTGAAAGCCATCTTTTTTTCCCTTTTTTCTTAGTGCTGGCGATGGAACCCAGGGCCTTGCACATTCTAGGCAAGCACATTCGAGGCAAGCACTCTGCAACTGAGTCATATCCCCAGCCCTGCAGCCCACCTGCTGAAAATCACAAATCTTAGCAATAACTTTTCGTATTCCTCATTTTCTAGTGTTTCCATCTTTCAATGAATAAGATTTCACCACTGAGGTCCCTGAAGGCATTGATTGCTTGAAAATTTCCCAAGCTTCTCTTCTTATCATCTTCAGAACACATTAATGAATTAAACTTTATACATATCAACTAATCATTCACTAACCCTTTTTAACTGATCCCATGAGTGGATCCATCAAAGTTCTTATAAGTTCTAACATGTTAATTAGTTAAGAAAAATACATTTTCAAGAGTCAAAATTAGGTTACACAGAAGCAAATACAAAGAACAGACTTCAAAAGTCTTCCTCAGCATTTAGTGTACGTGATTTCTTGAGATTCTTCAATTTATTAATGGCAGAAGTTACTGAAATCTCTCCATGAATTCTGTTGTCTCTTGTTCGAACATTTACAGCATTATTTGTTTTTTCTTTTTCTCCAACCACTGTAGAAAAGAAGGGAAATAAATCAACCATTAAATCAACAGTGGTTTCATGAGTCTAACTGAATTTTTCTTCAATGTTAATCACTAATCATCTATCTAATGATCATTTGAGTTCATTCTTTGATAGCTTAGTGTCTTGAGGTAAGACTTCTAATCATACCTTTTTATTGCCCACTTGAGAAAACAGTATTGTGGCCATGCAGTGTGAATTAGAGCAGGAAATCTTGCAGATCCCCTGATTCCACCTGGCAGTACTCGATGAGTGGATACCAGACCCCATGCTGGCCAATCACAATTTTCTGGGATGTGAACAAAAAACTTGTTCTCACTAGTGCCCATATTGTGAAATAACAGGAATCTGCAGCCATGTTTCTTGCCACATGAAAGGAATAAACTGATCCACTATAATTCCAACAAATTAGATACTCAAGGGAAGCATAAATGACTAGAGCAGAAACAGGAACCAGAAATGGGGAGAAATAATCCTTTTTAAGGGCTGAGGCTCCCGGTTACTTTTCTAATGGTTTAGTGATTTAATTCTACCTTTCATGACATGGGTACCCTTCTGATAAATTCTTTATCTAACCTAATTTAAGAATTCTGTCACCACAGTGAACCTGATTAAACATCACAATATCTGCCACAGAGTCATACATTATCAATGAACAATTATTGACAGGACAACTCTATGCATATTTATTGGGCTTTCTACATATTCTTTCAGCTTACAAGAAATATCAATATCATGCCTGCAGGTATGTCAAAATCAGTTTCCCTTGATTGTACAATTTTACAACCAAAATTTTAGATTCTGTATCCAATTACTCATGTGCCTCAAGGTATTTTATTTTTTCACCTAAATTCTCTTCTTTTGACTCTTCCAAATTTGGAATCTTTCTCATTCATTCAAGGGAAAATATTTCAGACCAGTCACAAAACTGAAACATTAGGAGAATAATTCTACCAAAGAGGTTATTTTCAAATTTCTTTCCTTTTCATTTGAGATTTTAACTATCGTTAATCATACTATACAACAGGATTCATGTGGAACTTCATAACTTTTCTTCCAGCACATAACAGAGTACCTAGGAACAACTAACCCAGGACTCTTCTTTGCATATAGATATTAAACAAACTGTCATAATCAAGTAGTTATGCCATATTCCTTGTTTTGCTTTTTTGGAATTAAAGCCAAAAAATATAAACAAACCAAAAAAAAAAAATAAAAACAAATTTAAGTTACCCAAAATAAAATTATATTGAGCCAACTGTGCATTTCTTATTTTCTTATTCAGTGTACAACTGTCATCTAAATCAACATCGGCCATGAATCCTTCTTCAAAAAATTCACTGGATACCTAGAAAAACAGGAAATACTTTCATTATTACATTATTTTTGGTAGACAGTCTCTAGGATAACCCTCATTATTCCTATCTGGTATTCATACTCCTGTGTAGCTCACTCCACCCTGTACGAGAGTTAGTTTGTTACCCACAGAGGAGGGCAGAAGTGATGGCAATACACTTCTGAGACTGGGTTATAGAAGACTGCAGTTCTCAATTCCCCAGATCGCCAGTTCAGGGGGAAGCAAGCTGCCATGTTGTAAAGACATTCAGGAAGTCTACGAAGAAGTCAACATGGTAAGGAGCTGAGGTCCATGTGAGTGAGCGTGGAGGACTGCAGCCCTGTCATAGCCTAACTGCAGCCTCATCAGACACCGCACGGGATTGGACTGGCTACACTGCTCCCAGATTCCTAACTCAAGGAAATTGAGATAGTAAATACTTATTGTTTTAAGCTGCTTAGTTTTAGGGTAATTGTTATGCAGTAACAGATAATAAGGTATTCTTTCCTAATAGAGCCATATGGAAAAGAATATGGAAACGTTACGTTTTGAAATACTAATTTCGCAAAAACATTCTGATTCAGCTACATGGACATGACTTGTGTTACTCTCAATAACTGAAAGCTTTTCTTGTTAAATTAATGTATTAAACAGTATTTTAGGGGGCTGGGGAGATAGCTCAGTCGGTAGAGTGCTTGCCTTGTAAGCACAAGGCCCTGGGTTCAATTCCCCAGCACCCAAAAAAAAAAAAAAAAAAAAAAAAAAAAAAAAAAAAACAACAGTATTTTAAAGCAGAAATGACATTCCAGGTCAATGACCTACACAGAATACATGACAAAGTATTAGGTCCTTTAAATGTCTCTAATTTTACCTGAACTGCATATTTTTCACAAGTTGGCCCCACAGGGATGACCATCACCTGACGAGGAGATAGCCAGAAAGGCCTGAAAAATATATTAAATATGTATTTTCAAATCATTTCAAAATGACCACTTATTATGTAGTTAAAAAATAACCAAAGATTTTTTTTAAAGTATGACTTTGCAAGAAAGCAGTTTCAGTGGAATGTTGTAGAAGCAAACCAAACTACATTAAGAGTTAAAAGAGTAGACAAAAGGAGAAATGTGGAATTTTGATAGGAAAAGGGAGGGAAGAATGGGTTGGAACACAGATGGAAGGCTAATCACATACTTGTGCTTCTGGGCATTTATCCCAGAGAGATGAAGACTTATGTTCACATAAATCCCGCACACTAACATTCATGGCAGTTTTATTTATGATAGCCAAGAGCTGGAAACACCCCAAATATCCTTCAGCAGGAGAATGGTCAAACTGTGGTACTTCCATACGATGGAACATCATTAACAAATAAAAGTGAACCAACTGTTGGTACTTGTCAGCACAAAAATGAATCTCAAAGGAATTCCACTGAGTTTAAAAAGTTTATCTGAAAAGGTTGTATACTATATGAATCCACTTCCATAACAGTCTTAAACAGCATTATGGAAATGCAGAACAGATTCATGACTTCCAGATTAGAGGACAGGAGTGAGATAGAGCATTAGTGGGAATAAAAAGACACCATGAGGAGGCTTTATAAAAGTGAGTCTTGATTGGTAGCAGTTACCCAATCTACACACGTGATAAAACCTTACAGAACTAAGCATGTGTGTGCTTGCACCCATACACGCACTCTTAAATGAGTGCAAGTGAAAGTGGTGAAATCCAACTAAGGTTGGTAGTTCATATCAATGCTTATTTCCTGCTTGTGATACTTTATATAATTCTGCATGTATTACCATGGGGGGGAACTAGGGAAAGGGTAGGCTGCACCTCTCTGTATTAGTTCTTAAAACTGCATGTGAACCTATGATTATGTCAAAATGTTTTTTAAAAACATGGAGGGGTAGGTAACAGCAATGTTTGATGTGGACTTGGCCCTTTTCTTCATCATAATTAGTTTGAAGGTGGAAGGGTATGCAATGGGTCTATTCCTAGATGATTCTTTACAAATGTGCATATTTATACATCTTTTTCTTAAGCTGTAGAAACAACATATGATAAACATAATTAAACATATGTAAAACACAGAAATACAGTGTATAACATGTGCTCTGGCCTAATCCTGCCCCCAGTCTTACTTTCCCCAGGGAACCACATTGTAACCATTTTTACTTTTAATTTTTGGAAACATTTCCCCCTCGAGTCAGCAGGTGTTGGTCCCTGTGAGGAGGACAGCCCACTCCACACACTGGCACCACCTCCTGTCTCCCACTTCATCTCCTGGTTCCACTAGTTTGCTTCAGTTTTTTTTGACACTTTCACCACTATCATTCTAATGTAAGATACCACCATTTCTCACCTATGTTAAACTCTTCAAATCAACTGGATTTTAAATCAACAACATGGACATTCCTTCACCAAGTTGTGTCTCACTACATGGTTTCTGGGGACACAATTTGCCTTCAGTAGTGATAAATACTGATCCTACAGTACGGTACCATCATAATTAGTTTGAAGGTAGAAGGGAATACAATGGGTATTGTAATTCTTAGGGAATTCCCAGATCATACTTTATGAATGTATATATTTATGTATTTCTCTTAAATTGCAGAAACAAAAATAACAAATATGTTAAACAAATATGATAAAATACAGAAATACTGGGTATAAAATGAAAGAAATACATGTTAACTCATACTTACGTAGTTTATATATTCTTGCCTACATTTTTGGCTTTTGTGCAATTTTAATAGCTTAGAAACTCCATGACACCACAATATATTTCTCCAAGGTCATGAATTAAATATCTCAGATATACAGAGACTCCCTAGCTGCCCAGTACCTTTGGAAGACACTCAGGGAAATTTCCCCCCTAATGATTCCTGCTCAGAAATTTGCTTCCCTGGCCTCTCTTGACACAAATACTGGAATGCACACATGGGATCTAGATTGTGTCAGATATACAAGCACACCACACTGACTTGGGTAGGGAGGCACACAGATTCCAGGTGGACTTCATCTGGCAAGGATGATGCAAAGTCATGGGTCTTCTGAGGAATCTATGGCAGTGACTATATATAGCATTGGCATCCAGTGCCCAGTGTCCACAATGGGAGCTGCAGGTATTATGCCTAGCAATAATAGTGGTGGAGGCAGTAGATCCTGAAGGCAGAACCAAACTACATGAGCAAATAGTCAGTTTCTTAAGCATGGGATGGAGGCAAAAATGGCTGGTTTGCCGCATCTTCACAGGTTGTAGGATGCTTGTTCACAGGATGTGTGCTATAACTGCCAGTGAGGCTGGCTACTTCTGGGAGCAGTGATAGTAGTGAATTCAACAATACCAGCTCAGGCCTTACTTCTTTTCTATAAAATTACTCCACAGTGTTGCTGACAGAAAGCATGGCAGCAAAGAAGAGTAAAGCAAAATTCAGAGTAACTCTTTTCTATGAGAAGAAAGTGAACATTGCTCTTTTCTAGCACTGGCACTTGTTTGATGAAAGGAATCCAATGTAATCAAACTGCCACAAGACAGCTGGCTGCTTCCCCTGCCATACTGCAGGATCAGAATATATCATTACCAAGGGCAAATTGTGTCCCCAGAAGACATGTAGTAAGAGAGAACTTGGTGAGGGAATGTCCATGTTATTAAGTTCATGCACATCACCTAATGGCCACTTAAGTAATTATGAGGGACAAAAAAGAAGTTGATGATAACTGAATGGGCCCTCTTGTATTGAATGCTGAAATGCTCCTCCCTCAACAGTGAGCACCTTACAGTGGGCAATACCACCTTCATGGCCTATTCTGAGGAATCATCCATATTCCTCTTCCCCAAATCTGTCTGGCACCTATTTTTCCAATTTAATTATTTCCATATCTCTGATCTTGTGGCCAAAGCATTAGCCAGAGCCCTACATCAGTGTAACTTCATACCTCTGGCCAGTTTTCCTTCCAGGCGGAGAGGACCATAAGATGTACTGTTCAACATTCTGCCTTGGAGAGCATTTCCCTTCTCCACAGTCATCCCTAGATGGGACTGTGATGCTGTATCCATCCTCTCTGGGTTTATACCAGTGTATTATTCAGTCATTCAAGGATCTGGTTTACATGTTTTCCTCCCAGTCAGTGGTCACAGGGAACCCCCAAAGGTAAGCAATACAAGTTGAACAAGGGACAGCAGTGTGACAAGAGACAGTACCCTGGGAAACTGGATAAATGTTTTCCAGACAGTAACTGGATCTTTGATGGGCTTAAAACAGGTGAAAAGGTAACTCTTGAATACGACTGAGTTCCCAAAAAGAAAAATAGTGCAGTTTTATGTCACTCTGCCTTTGCTTTCTTTGTTTTCTGATCTGGCAAAAGGAACGATAATTCTTATTTATTCTTTAGATACTTGCTAATTATAAAAGCAGGAGCTGCCATTTTTCCCTACCAATTGAATCTTATTAGACATGATTTCTACAAATAAGAGATATCTAACTTTTCTCTTTCATGTCACTTACCATTTCCCCCCATAGTTTTCTGCGAGAATGGCTATCATTCTTTCCACTGATCCCAACACTGCTCGGTGAATGATCACAGGTCTCTTCTTATCATCCCCATCCTTACTAAAAAATGAAATTATACATTTAAGTATTTTCCTAAGATTAGGTAACAACTTTGTTATATTCTTATATTTAATTTTGATTATAGATTTAGATTAATGTTTCTGAATGTCTTTCCACTGACACTGTTTTCTTTGGTGGCTTTTTTGTTTCCTCAAAACAAAAGATTGCTTGTCCTTTTTTCTTTTATTTATTTTTTTAAAAATTGTATTAGAGAACACTGAAAACATACAAAGGTAGAGAGAATAATGCAATCAATTCCCACAATCCCTTTCTTAACTTCACAGGCAATTTTGTTTGATCCTGTGCACCCCATTCCTGCCACTGTCCTGCCCCCATAGTAAACCTAACTTTTCAAATTGTTTTTAGTACTTATTCTATAAGTCCACTGGTCAAATTCCCTTTATAGACCTGAAACCTTCGTGACATGTGTCTTACATTTAATGATCTACTCCCCTTTGGAAAAAAATAGAAAGTTATGACTGTTAATTGAAATGAAATAAACCACCCTGAGATTTATGTACACATTTCTCAGAAAGATAAATTTCACTTATTTGTAACAAATATAATAGGTTCTTTTGTGAAAATTTTATCTATAAATTGCACCAGCTAGGTACTACTAAAACAATCACAAAACAACCAAAAACAGAGACTAATTAAATTAAACTTACTTCAAATGAAGTAAAATTGGATAACATCTCTGTCAATAATTTCTGCTAAGAGTTTATTACAGACCAACTTCAAGCAAAACTCTGTCTATATCTCACAGAAAGCTTGGTGAGGGGGGTGGTTTGAGTCCAGCCCTATGCAGACATATATGGTAGAAATCATTTATCTCACAAACTTAAACCAGCATGGGATATTCCTGAATATTATGTTATTTTCTATAGGAAATGAAAGAAAAGTAGGATAACCCCTTCATAGGACCCTGGCAACCAGAAATTTCTGTCCACGATTCATCAAGTATAGACTTAAGGGCAATTAAGTGACACCAACTCTGCTTATACACCTATGGTATCAAATAAACATCAGAATGAATATCAAGTTCCCCCAAAATAAGCTCAATGGATTTTCACAGAATTAGATTCATAGATAAACTTGAAGATAATTAATATCTTTACAGTGTTGATTCTAAGAATGTCATGTGAGTTCTCATTTGAACAATTCTTTACTAACTTTTGATAAAATTTTATGGTGTATACTTCATGTAAATATTATGCATTTCTATTTATGTTGTTTATTCCTAGATATTTTACATTTTTTTCTTGTTTCTGAAATGTTTTTTGCATTACATTTTGAGGCAAGTTATTGCTAATGGATTTGGAAGCAAATTGAAATTTGTACTTTGTGCTTATTGCTTAATAATAATAACTCACTGTATTATCAGGTCAAATTTTTCTCCATTTGATTCTGTCAGATTTCTAGAATTTTTGTTTGTTTTTGGTAGTTTTAGGGGTTGAACACAGGGCCTCACCCATGGAAGGCAAGTGCTCTACCACTGAGCTGCATCCCTGGCCAATTTCTAGACATTTTAACATCTACAAATAATAATAACTTAATCTCTTTCTTTTGAATATTTGTACTTCCAAAATAATTTTGAGTACTAGTACAAATGGTAGGCATAATCACCTTCTTCTCAACTATACTGAGGTGTTGCTACTCTTTTCTGATAAATGTTCCTTATCATAAGAAGGAAATTTCTTTCTGCCCACGACACAGGAATGAATGCTAAGCTTTACCTGATGCCTTCCTACAAGGTTGAGACTCCGCATTAAGACCTCCCTTGCTAATTTAGGATAAATCCCTACTCCATCATGGTGATGACCTTGATGCTTTTCTTTCCTCCCTAAGCCTGAATAAAATCACATTGGTTCTTCCTCTAGAGCACACCCCAAACACCACCTCTTTGTTCACCTCCATCACCTGGTTCTATCCATCCCTGACCTGTTCATAGACTGCTGCTGCCTCTACTTCTGCTCTCCCTCTATCCACTGTCCACGTACACCTCAGAAGGCTGGCTGGCTTATCTGTTTCTCCTCCACATCTCCTTGAATGAGGAGTGGTTGTTCATTTATTCTAAATATTTTAATAGGAAAATATTCTATCAAAAATTATTAAATTTTAAACATGCCAATAATTTTTCCCTTTTTCCAAAAGGAAACTCTAGCAATAGATAGTTTCAATGGCAAACTTAACCAAATACCCAAAAAAGATATAACACCAATTCTATATAATCTTTTCCAGAAAATAGAACAGAATGGAATACTTCCCAACTTGTTTTATGAGGCCAGCATTCACAGATACTTGTACAAAGACAGTACAAGAAAGAAAACTGCAGACAATATCTTATATGAACATACATTCAAAAATTCTCAGCAAGCCACAGGAGATCAAATCCAGTAACATATATAAACAATGACACAATATGACCAAGTGGGTTTTATCCTAGCAATGCAGTACTAGTTCAATACACTAAATAAATGGAATCTACCATATTAATAGACTAAAGAAGGAAAATCACATGACTATATGAATTGATACAGAAAAACAATTTAACAAATCTAATAATTCAACACACATTCATGATAAAAAGAAACTTTATTTAACTTGATAAAGTATCTACAAAAACCTACAAGTTAACAGTATACTTAAGGATAAAACACTGTATGCTTTCCTCCTAAGACTAGAAACAAGGCAAGGGTCTTCACTCTCATCCCTCTTACTCAAAACAATACTAGTTCTATCCAGTGCAATAAGACAAGAGAAGGCAACAAAAGGAATACAAATCAGAAATAAAGAGTTAAACCATCCCTGTTTGCAGATGGCATGATTGTATACAATCATGTAGAATCCTGAGAATTCTATGAAAAAACAAAAACATCCTAGAATTAGTGAGTTCAGCAAAGTCTCAGGATACATGATTAATCTACAAAAATCTGCATTTTCCCCATATGAGCAATGAACACACATATTAAAAATTAAAACTACAATACTACCTAGAATTACCCCCAAGAAGTGAAACACTTGGATATTTGACATCTACATCTATTTCTACATCTGAGAAGATTTGCAGAGGACTTCTATGCTGAAATCTAAAAAAACTGAGAAAAGAAATAAGAAGGTCATGGATCACAACAGAGTTAAGATGTCCAACCTACCCAAACTAAATGCAATTCCAATCAAAACACCTACCAGGATTTCAAATAGATTTATTAAAAGCATTTATTGAAAAATAAAGGATTCACATTATTAATTGTAACTTTTACTATAAAGCTACAGTAATGAAGATAGTATGGTGTTATTGAAGGTAAAATCAATGCATCAGCAGAACAGAATTGAAGACCTAGAAACAGACCCTCATAAATATGTGTGTGTGGGGGGGTGCTGGGGTTTGAACCCTGGGTCACTCTACCACTGAGCTATATCCCCAGTCCTTTCTATTTTAGTTTGAGACAAGGTCTCACTAAGTTGCCAAAGCTGGCCTTGAACTTGTAATCCTCCAGCTTCAGCCTCCCAAATTGCTGGGATTTCAGGTGTGTGCCCAGCTGTCCAACTGATTTTTTTTTATTTAAAAAATTTGTTCTTTTTAGATATACATGACAGTATAGTGTGTCCAACTGATTTTTGTAAAGTCTCAATGACAAAAGAATAGTCTTTTCAATGAATGATGTTAAACAATCTAGATGCAATGAACTCTAACCTAAACTTTACATCTTACACACTCACATCCAAGAGATCTTAGACCTAAATGTGAAACTTAAAACTAGAAAATTTTAAGATAAATCATAGGAGAAAATCTTCATGACCTGTGTGCTTAGGCAAAGAGTTCATAGACATGATGCCAAAAACACAATCCATAAAAGAAAAAAATTATAAATTAAACATTCAAATTAAAAATTCAATATGAATGGGAAGATACTGTAAAGATAAAAAAGGCAAGTTATAAATTGGGAGAGAAAGTATTTGCAAATCATATATCCATCCAAAGATTTATATCTAAAATGTTTAAAGATATAAATTTTCAAAATTCAAGGGTAATAAAATAAACACCCCAGTTTAAAAATGAGGATAAGACATGAACAGGTCCTTAGCCAAAAAGCATATATAAATGGGAAACAGGTGTATGAAAAGATGTTACCTTTATTAGGACTGAAGAAATACAAAATCAAAACATAATGAAATACTATTATGCATTTATTTACAAGTGTCTTAAAAATAAACAGGGTTAGGAATATAAGTGAGAGGTAGAGTGCTTGCCTAGCATGTAAGGTCCTCTGTCCCTAGCACCTAACAGCAAACAAACAAACGCTGACAATGCCAAGTGTTCCCAAGCATGTGGAACATATGGAACTCACATGCATTGCTGGTAAGAATACAAAATGGTAAAGCTACTACAGAAAACAGTTTAGCAATTAACTGTTTATTAATTTAACATACACTTATCATATTTACCCTAAAGAAATAAAACTTACATTTACACCATAACCTATCCAATAACGTCTGAAGCAGCCCTATTCATAATCCCCCCAAACTGCAAACAAACCAATGTCCTTAAGTGAATGACTGACAAGCAAATTATGCTGCATCCATACGATGGCATGCTGGTCGGCAACAAATAGGAACAAACTATCGAACATGCAAAAACATCCATGAATCTATACATTATGCTATGTGAAAGAAGATGGTCTCTTAAGGTCACATATAGCATGATTCCAGTTATATGACATCCTGGAAAAAGCAAAATTAAAGTGATAGAGAACATATCAATGGTTACCAGGGATGAGGGGCAGAAGGAAATGTGACTGCAAACAGTCAGTACAAAGAAGTTTACTGGAATGATGTAGTCATAACTGTGGAGTGATACCACTCTATACGTGCATTAAGACTTGACAAACTGCACACATGCATGTACACACACACACAGAGCTTTATTGTACATCAAGAAATGTTTTTACAACAAAAAGTTATTGGTTTGGAAAACTTGCCTTTTCCCCTGCTATCTCTGGCAACTTCTCATCCCCAAGTCACAGGTCCTACACCAGCCCTTTGTAAAATCTTCCTCCTGTGCCTCAGGGACAGCTAGCAACTTGTACCATGTTTTCATGTACTTTGTTCACATTTCTAATCCTATAATTACTTATCTTTCTTCCTCTGCCAGAACATTTCTTCGGGGAATTCAAGTTCACCCCTCTTACGGTTTGGATGTATGTGTATTCCCCAAAGTTTCATGTGCTGGAAGCTTGGTCCAGGGATGGCACTCAGGGCTTTGTGCATGCTAAGTAAGCACTCTACCACTGATGTGGTAGATCTTTTAACATGTCAGGCATAGTGGGAAGAGATTAGGTTATAGGGGCATTAGCCTCAGAAAGGATTAATGTAGTTCTCAGAGGACTAGTTAGTTCTCTGAGGCAAGTGCTACTTTATCATATTCAATCACTTACCTAACATATGTGAGATTAAATCTAATAGGCAGATTATTATAAGGCCACTCCATGTACTTTCCCCTTTATATATGCTACCATTTCCCTTTCTGCTTCTCTACCAGATTGTGGCCTTTGCTAGGTGCTGGTGCCGTGCTGTTTGGGCTTTCCAGTGACCAGAATCATGAGTTGAGTAAACCTCTTTTTTTTTAATAAAGTACCCAGCTTCAGGTATTTTGTCATAGCAACACAAAATGAACTAAGAAAATCCCCAACTAGGTTACAAATAGGTAAACAAATATATATTGAATATTTGGCATTTATACTAGATATATACTAATGTTATATATTCATATATTCCATGCTCAAATAACAAATAATTAGGATATTAGTACTACTTTATCATATTCAATCACTTACCTAACATATGTGAGATTAAATCTAATAGGCAGTTGGAAGTCCAGCTGAATTGTAGCACATTGGTGGTATCTGCCAATAGCATCCTTGATTTTTATATCAATCTATAAATTAAATGATGTTTGCTTAGAGTCAGTTCAAATTTTTCTTTTAAATTTTACTTTTTTAAATGCATATTATCCACTTACTTTAGGGCCATAAAATGCTCCATCTCCTGGGTTCATTTTCCATGGTTTTCCAAATTCCATCAAGCTATTCTGCAGTTGCTATTTTATTTTTAAGGAAGAGAACATTTTAAGCTTCTACTTTATCGCATACTTTATCTTTTTTTGTCATACAGCTCACAAAAGTGAATTACTATCAATCTTATATTCTATATTAGCTCAACATGTATTTGTTGAGCATCTTTTATATTCAGTAGGGACTATAGAAAGTTGATTAAGATGACATAAAATGTACATAGGTACATTTTATTTATGAAAAAAGAGATAATGTACTATATTGTTTCAGTGAAATCCAGAGTTTAGAGAAGGGATGCTTGGGTCCTCCTTCTAATGCAGGTTCCTTCTGGCAGCTTCTGCCTCCTAGGGAGAGTCCAGGATCTGTTTCACCTTGTAGATGGATCCTCCTCCACATGTAAAAAGACATGAGTCTTGCCCTTGCTCCCTCTTCCATGCTGTGTGGGTGGGTGAGACAGCTAAGGCCTTGCTACTTCTCTTTAGCTTTTCCTCCACTTCAGTACCTGTGGCTGGGGATGGGGACATCCCTCATGATTTACAGCAGTGTGGGCATAGGCTCCACTTTGGTCTTCAGCCTAAGCCACTACCTCTACACACAATCTGTACAGTTTGTGGTGAAGATGTTCCATACTAAAGGTGAGAGGGTGTCCACAGTAAAGGGGGCCTGTGAGTCTCCTGGCACTCCTGTGAGTGTAGCTTTCTTAGGAAGAAACTGGGCATTCCTAAGATCTTGGCCAAACACTGTCAAAACAGCAGCCAAACTCCTGTCATCACCCAAAGTACTGGTGCCTAGGGATGGGGCCTGACATTTTGGAGTGAGGTGCTTTGGAGGAGATCAAGGCCGAGGTGGTATGCTGGGCCTGTGGCTGGGGCTATCAAGGACCTGACTACTGGGGTCATGGCATGCTCCCAGGACTCCGTTCAGAAACTGGTCTTGAGAGACAGAGATGTCATTCCTGAGGTCTGGGAGTGTCCCTCATGGGCTGACCCTACGAAAGCAGCTTCTGTTCTCCTTAGAATCAGGGAAGGCCATCTACCTAGAGGCACTTCACAGGTTTAGGAGGTCCCTTCCCCAATTCTACTGTTTCTGAGGGAGAAGAGACTGATGCACATTCTCAGAGAAAACGAGGCTCTGCTACAGCAGTAAGTGATGGAAAGAAGGCTAGGGGCTCCCAGGGCATTTACAAAGCCAAAGAAAGGCCAACTTTTGGAGAAGAGCATAAAGTAGAGATCGATGCTTCTCACTGGACCTCTGGGGACATAAGGATAAGGTGACTCAAAGGCTAAGAAGCCAAGGCTAAGAAAGCTTTAGATTTACATAAGATATGTCTCTTTCAAACCATTTCAGATACCACTGAAGACAAAATAACCCAAATATTCACCTCAATGATTCCCAGACGAGGGTTAGTTATTATGAGAGAAACCCCCAGGAGTAGAAGCAAGTCCATTCCTTAATGGTACAACCCCTTCCTTGAATGATTGAGGGCTCAGTTGCTGGACTATTTAGCCACATCAGTTAAAAAAAAAAAAAAGTAAGAATGATGGGACTTCCAGCCCATTCTCTCCATGCCAGGTTCATAACCTGGTCCATCTCTTATCCCACCTAATTCCAAATGAATGGAGATGACAATAAGGATGATGATAGTGAAGACAACACACTAGCATCCACTGTACACTTCCACAAGCCTGGCATTAAGTTCAATGTCTCATGTAAATTATTCCCTTCTCTTTAAGTTCACTATGACCTTATGAAGCAGCAGTATCACTATGACCACCACCACTATACCACCACCATTTATGCTCAGTCCTAATGCTGAAAGATCTATAATTTACCCACAGAGTTCAAGTCTGGAAGGAGGTAAAACAGTTCTGACCCAGCTTTGTGCCTCTTTCCTTCTTCCTGCTTCCATGTGACTGGCAGGTAAACTGAGACAGCATCCTTCCTAGGGTAGGCTATCTCATTTGACTTTCTTTCTTCATGTAGGGGTCATGGAATTAAAATTTAACAGTGGCTGGGGCAGTGGGGAAGAGATCCTATTTAGACCATAAGTCTAAACAGCTTCTATGTACCTGTGTACCTAATAACAACCTAAAAGTAACTGTTATGCAGTTACAGTATTAATAGTGTTTCTCTGATTCTTATTACTCACAGTATATATGTTCAGTTCCCCTGAGGATTCCAGAAAGAGGTGGACTGACAGGAAGGACAGGGTGTCTGGCCACAACACCTTCCTCATTTTAATAAAAACATGAGACACACCCTGCCTTTTCATGTTTAATAAGAAAAAAAAAACCAC
Organism: Sciurus carolinensis; assembly: GCF_902686445.1. NCBI lineage: Eukaryota > Metazoa > Chordata > Mammalia > Rodentia > Sciuridae > Sciurus > Sciurus carolinensis. Next base: position 69,067,712 of record NC_062214.1, read on the forward strand.
AACGAGCTCCTTAATCTTGGCTTCTCAAAGCTGAGATGTGATGTCTGAGCCTGGTGTGTTCAGGCATAGGGTGGGCTCTACAGGCTGGGCCAGTGAGGGGGACTCAAGCGCCACATGCATGCATCTTCAGACAGAGCCCACATCTCTCAGACTGAGTCAGACTAATGTGGCTCCACAGGTAATTCCTTAAAATCAACTACACAAACCAGGACATACTGCAAATAGGAGGATTTCTTTAAAAACATATGCCAGCACACAAATGAAAACCTGACAAACTTTAAGTGTTAAACGAATGTCTTGCTATGATCATAATTATAAAAGCAATTGGACAAACACACTCTACAACCTGCATATTTATCCCATGACTTCTAATTTTAAAATTTCTAGAGAAGTGCAGTTTCTCGAGTGCTTTTCATACCTCCAAAAATGAAAGGGGAGCACTTTGTTCCTCCTTACCTTTTCAGCTTCATCCCACATCTCAATCTCTCCAAGGTAGTTTTCTGGCCTTGTTGCCAGGTTTAATTGAAAGGAGAAGCCAAATGTTGAGTAAACTGATTGTAAAAATTGCAGACACCCCTTTATTTCTTCTTCAATCTGAAATCAGAGCAAATGAAATATTCAAATAGAATACCAAATTAAATTTATTTAGGGCATCTTAAACATAAAAAAAAATTCTTCAGATAAAGCCTGATTGTAATAGAATATATACGACACTGTTCCGGTTGCCTATCCACTCCTGACTTGCATCTTCATTTGTATGTCAGGCATGTGCAGGATGCCAGACTCTCCCAGCCAGTGCAGGGAATGGAGAAAGAAGCAGAGAAGGGCACCACATCGTGAAAAGGCAGTGATATGCCCGGGGCAGGGGTACAGAGGGCTGCCCAGAGGAAATGAGGGCCATGCTGTGGCCAGGGGCTGGGCAAGAGTTCTCTGTGGAAAGGCAGGGTCTAGCCAGTGGGTTCTCAGTCCAAGCAGAAGAAACACTAAGGGTGAAGGTCAAGGCAAGAGGAGCAGACTGAGTCAGGGAGCCTCAGATAATACAAAGAGGGGCAGAAAGGGATGGGTGGCATGTGCTCAGACCAGAGGTACACAGGGACTAGAGACAATAAAGTACCTACAAAGCTAGGGTCATGTCTGGATGTGCTTGCCTGACAACAATGGGGAGCCAATGACAGGTTTAGGGGACTAATTTGAACCAAATTGGTGTTTTTGTTATTGTTGTTTTGTTTTGTTTTTGCAGTATGGAAACTGACTGGCAAGGTTAGAGGAGAAGTCTGTTAGGAAGCTGGTAAAGTTGTTCAGGAATGAATGACATGATGGTGCCTTGAACCCAGAGAGAACAGCTAGAATGCAAGAAATCTGATTGGTTTAAGAGGTATTTATCCTTTCATTCATTAACAGTGTGATAGTTAATGTTATGTGTCAACTTGACTGGGGTAAGGGATAGCTGGAAAGACAGTATTTCTTATGTTTTTAAGGGTGGTACACTGGAAGAGGTTAGTATTTAAATCAGTAGACTGGGTAAAGATCTGTCCTCACCAGTGTAGGCAGGTACCACACAATCTGTGGAGAGCACAAAGAGAACAAAAGGGTAGAGGGAAGGCAAATTAAATTCTCTCCCTCCCTCCCTCCCTTCCTTTTCCTTCCTAAGCAGGGACATTCATCTTCTACTGTCCTCAGACGTAAAAACTTCTGGTTATTTGGCCCTTGGAATTTGTGACTTATACCAGTCCCACCTCTACTCCCAGTTCTCAGGGTAAGGGCCTCACATTGCTAACTAGGAATGAACCAATAATTTTCTTGGTTCTCCAACTTGTAGATGGTATATCATAGGGCCTTCCTGGCCTCTGTAGTCACGTGTTGATTGTCATAATAAATATCCTTCTGTATATCTCCATATGTTCTATTGGTTCTGTTTCTCTGCAGAACCCTAATACAAACAGTAACTGCCCATGTGCTAAGCATTATGCTGAATGCTGGTAATTCAAGAATGAATGCAACTATTCAGGAAGTAATGCTATATTTAGGAATAGTGATCAATAGGTCTTATAGATTTTCCTGTTATTATTCTATTTATTTCTACTTTAATTTCATTGTAGCTAGAGGAAACCTTTTATGGTTCCAATTCTTTCACATTTGTTGAGGTTTGTTTTACTGCCTCGGCTATGATCCATCTTGGTAATTCTATCCCTACTTCTTACCTATCCCCTTCAAGGGCATGCCCCAATGACCTGACCTCCTCCAGCGAGGCCCCGCCTCCTAAAGATTCACTAAATTTCAATAGCACCATCAGCTTAGGAACTAAGTCTTCAACTTGTGAGCTTCTGGAGGACATTTAAGAACCAAAACATAACAATTTCTTGCTTCTACTTAAGAACTGCTTTGAAACCTTTTATAATGCAGATATTCAGTGCTATAAATGTCCCTGTGTGTGCCATTTTAATGGTATCCCACAATTTGTGATATGTTGTTTTCATTTTCATTCAGTGTATAATATTTTCTGATTTCTCTTTGGAGTTTTTTCTTGATCTATGGGCTATTTTGAAGTATGTTATTTACTTCCCAAATATTAGGAAGTTTTCCAAATAGTTTTCTGTTATTGATTTCTATTGTAATTACATTGTATTCAGTGGAACATTTTGTTTTAATTAAATTCCTTTAAATTTATTGAGACTTGTTTTATGGCCCAGAATATCTTGGGAAATATTCCATGAACACTTTCAAAGAATGTATATTCTGCTGTTGTTCCATAAATGCCAATCAGGTTACATAAATAATTAGACCTGAAAGTGTTTGATAGTGACTCTCTGTATAACAATTTTAATTTGAATGAAAAGTGTAAACTCTATAAGAATTTCTAGGCAATACTGAAAACCAGCAAATCCTTTAAAGTAGTGTACTTAATAGAACTTGAGATAATAAAATCAGTGAACAATGCCAAAGAGCAAAAATCATAAATTTCATGTCAGGAAATTATTGACCTATTGGTGCAAATTAGAGAACCACAGAATGTTAGAACTGAATGAGTCCTTGGAGACTAAATGAAACACCTAATTTCACAACAAATCTAAAATAGGAGATGTGAATCCAGGACAGTCATGCTTCACCTTGTATCACTGTTTACCTGCTCCACCATACAGAAGATGTGAGCATCATCCTGCTGAAAGCGCCTGACTCGGGTTAAGCCACTTAAAGTTCCTGACAGTTCATTTCTATGAAGAACTCCAAAATCAGCAAATCTAATTGGCATTTCCCTCCAAGATCGTGGACGATGGGCAAACATTAGACTAGAAAAGATACAGGAATACACAGTTTTTAACATAGCACCGAAAAGAGTGATTATCTAAATATTAAGAAATTACAATTAAGCCTCAAGATTGGTAAACTCCTATTCAGGTTGTTAGATCACTATGTTAAAAATGCTCTTCTATGAATTATTTATTTATTTATTTTGGTGCTGGGGATCCAGCCTAGGGCCTCCTGCATGCTAAACACACATTCTACCACTGAGCTATGCCTCCAGCCCTCCACTAGGAATTTCTGAATCCTAAGTTTACATCACTGCAGAATTCTGAGAAAGAATCTCATTATCTCTTATAGAGATTCTGACTTCATCTACCCAGTAAATCTCCACTTGCAGTTTATAATTCATTTCCAAAGCTACTTCTTAAATAAAGCCCACTGGACACTTCTTCAAACAGGGCTGGTCAGTCTCTCCTCACGCTCCAAGAACACCTCAGACATGCGACTGTTATGGCACCAGTCTATCTTTTTTATAAGTGATTGCCTACATATATGTTCCTGCCCCATCTGCACGTGAGTTCCATGAGGAAATGGACTGTGTCTTAATCACCTCTGCATTTCTAGCACCAAGCACAGGAAGCATCCGACTACTGTTCTCTGTTGAATTCTATTCTGCTAAAAGCACTTCTCACTCCCTTATTCTATTTCCACATGCTTCCTTATTCTGAAGCATGAAGATGCAAAATACATTCTCTATTGTCGCTTAGCCTTACTTATAATTAGAGTTAAAATCACAGGCTACAGCTTTAAACAGTACCTAATGGCAAAGTTGAGAAGGTGTTAATACAAATGTTTTAAAAAGTATGGGGCACTAGCTTAGCTTTCACCTTCTGTTTAAAGAGACTGAAGATTATTAACACACCAGTTTTCATAACATTAAAATTACATATATTTTTAACATGCTGTCATCTTCAGGTTAAACTTCTTTTAATCTTTACTACAAAAGGCAAAGATCTTTTGCTTATGTTCAGATATTTGTTTTAATAGTTAGCTTCTAAGGTTAATTTATTAGAAACTATGTATGTTGGTAAGACAAAACCATTAGTTGGAGCGTGTGTGCGCACGCACGTGTGTGCAGAATTGTGTCTATTGACTTCCTATATGCTTGTCTTACAAGGTTGAATTTGCATACCTACTTTTTAATAATTACACTCTCACAGGCTCTAAAACAACATTGGTTATAAGATATACCTTTATTTTCTGTACTATTAAGAAATAGAATGACCTATGGTTTACTTTGCGACAAAATATTTAGATGCCACAAATTATAAGATGTATTCCAAATTCAGAGAAGTTGAAATGTGGAGGGAAAAGGTACCTTGCAATCAGTGAAATTCAGGAAACCATTTATTATGACCTCAATGTTTTTGTTATAATAACCCAAACAGTACATAAGAACTAATTATTTGCAAATATGTATATTTGAAATATATTACTATTAGGAAGTCAAATATAATTTATAAAATTGAAATAACTAGATAAAGATGATTAGCAACCATCATTCTTCAGATTAAAGTAATCATTTAACTCCATAAAACAAAATAATAGTAACAGCTAGTTGTGATGATGTGTTCTGTGCACTCTTAATGCAATATCTTCTCCACTTTTAATACTCACCAGTGCCCTGGACAATTCATGGGTTTGAGAGCAAAGGTGTCCTTTTCAACATCAAAGGTAAACATGTTCTCACTGTAATGCTGCCAGTGGCCCGAGGCTTCCCAGAGCTTACTGTTGTACATGTTGGGAGACAGCACTTCTGTGAACATTCGTTTGTGATACTCCTCCTTTAAGAGAAGTGTGCTTAATGTTAAAATCTGCTACGTGAGATCACAATTCCATGCAAGGCAACACTATGAGCAAACATTTTTAAACTCAGGATTATGATTCACATGTCCTTGGTTTTAGATGTAGTGTTTTCTAGATCATGAAAAGAAGATTTACATATGCACAGTAAAAAATGTTCACTACTATACTTACCTTGTGTACATAATAGTGTATAATATAGGATGTTTCAACTCATTGTAAATTACTAATTAAAATTCAATATCCATAGAAACTTGCTATAACTAAAAACTCCAAAGTCCTGCATTATAAACAGCAGGGCTTTTCCCCCCTAATATTTAGGCATAAAATAATTTTATAGTTTAATAAGTCTGAATGCCTAGAGGCATTTTCACAGTTTTGATCCATTTATTTTAGACAGAAATGAAATTGTGAATTTTAATTTCTCAATTTTGACATGTTATGTAGCTAATATCCACTGTCATAAGCTGAATTCTCTCCTTCCCTATTAACAGCTTCCTTTATTAAATCAAGGGACAGGAGAAGAGAGTGATCATGTAAAAGTTTTTATTTTATTTATACCTCCTCTTTTCCCCCCCTCTTCTTCAAGATATAAACATGATGATTTCTGTTGATTATTAGATTCTCAACACTTGTAAATTGAATGGACATCTGGCACACATGTAGACCCCCATACTTCAAGCAAGTTAACAGAATTTAAAACATATAAAAGACATTTTAAAATTACAAATAACAAAGTGATAGTTTTGGATTATTGAAGGTACTGAAGCTGCATCTGTTGGTCTGGTCACTTGAAAACACCTAAATAGCTCCTATATCAGTGTCATTTAAAAAAAATGTTTTCAAGCAAGTTCTCATTACAAAAGCTAAAGCAATTCCACATAAACAGATTCTTCCCAAAACCCCATTAAAATAATTATAAAGAAAGTTTTTATGTGTTAATTAAAAATATAAAGAGAAAAAGAGAATTGAAGATGAGTGCTATGATCCCTTAGAAACTATAAAGTAGGAAACAAGTAACAATTGCCTCAGAAGACCTGGGAAAGCTGCGACTAGGCTGGCAGTGGGAGAATCCCAGGAGCAAACTTGGTCCAGATGGATACAGATTTCTTGGCTTCATATTTTTAAGGCTTTGTGCCTGTTGGGGTTTGGATGTGAGGTGTTCCCCAAAAGCTCCTGTGTTCATGCAGGAATGATTAGATTAAGAGAGCTGTGACCTAATCAGTCCATCCTGGTTTGAGTGGACTGACCAGGTGGTAACTACAGGCAGGTGGGGCATGGCTGGAGGGGATGGATTACTAGGGTTGTGCCTTGGATAGGTGCATCTTCCCTGTGGTCCCTTCATCCTTGCCCTCCCTCTCTGCTTCCTGGCCACTATAAGTTGAGCTGCTTTCCTCCACCATGATGATCTGCCTCACCTCAGGCCCAGAGCAATGGAGTCAGTCATCTATGAACTAAGACCTCTGAGACTGAGCCAAAGCAAACTTTCCTCCTCTCTAAATTGTTCTTGTCAGGTATTTTGGTCACAGTGACAAAAAGCTGACTAATTGTGCCTGTCTTTGTTTTTTAGTTTTTTTGTTGAGAATTTCAATGACATTCTGATACTCAGTCCTATGTCCCTGGATTTTTCTCTCTGGAAACTTTTATGATGATCTTTTCTTCATCTCTGAAGCTTTGGTATCTCTCAAATAATGTGTGTCTTGGTGCCCAAGGAGAGTAAGTTTGCACCAGTAAACCCTGACATGCTTCTGTTGGAGGTTTAGGCTATCCCTTGCTCATTCTGGGTTCCCTTTCTTAGGGAACTAACAGGCAGAGAATGCCTTGCTACTCTGCTAAGATGACTGATCCTGACTATTGGGGTGGTTGTGCTGCTGTTATACAGTGGGGTAAGGAGGACTGTGTCTGTGATTCAGTCAAAAACTTTAACTATTCCCATGTCCAACAATAATAGTGGAGAACTCTGGAAACCCCATAAAGACAGAATTACTAAGAACTTGAATCATGTGGGAAGATTTAGGCTCTATGCCACTATGGGTTGAACTGCATCCTGCCCCAAAAGATATTATGAAGTCCTTACTCCCAGTACTTCAGAATGTGATCTTATTTAGAAAGAGTGTCTTTACAGAGGTAATGAAGTTAAGATGAGGTCACTAGCATGACTCCTAATCCAATATGTCTAGTGTCCCTAGTAAAAGGGGAAACTTGGACACAGAGACAGTCATGTATAGAGGGAAGACATGTAAAAACAGAACAGGAGAAGGCCACAAGAAATTGGAGGACTGGAGTGACAGCTTCTACAAGCCAAGAAACATCACAGATGACTGGCAAACCTCCCGTAGTTCAGAAGAGGCAAGGTTTTTAGAGGTTTTGGAGGAAACACAGCCCTGATGACACCTTGATTTTGCACTTCTGGCCTCTTGAACAATGAGACTACAAATTTCTATTACTTATAACTATTTATTTAAAACTCTAGAAACTAACATACCTACCAACTAAAACACTGCCCTCTGAATTGCTGGTGGGATATGGAGAACATGGATGGTGTGGTAGAAGGAGGAAGCTCTGATTTCTCAGCTCAGGCCCATGTCCACCAACAGAGGCTAAGGATGCAATGTTACATTTAATTATTTCTTTTCTCTGCTTTTTTACATGAAGAGTACTGATGGTGGCTAAACTCGCAATTTAGATTTTGGGTGAAATGGAAATGACATAACCAACGTGATGATGATGACGATACAATTTGTCTAAAGAAACAAATATCTTTACTCCAACAAGGCACAAAAATGGGTGCAGGGAGGCACAAGGGATGCCCATGCTGGTCATTCTCTGTTTGTCACTGTCTGCCCTACCCCGGCTGACTCGGCATACCAGCTGTGATGGTTGATTCTGGGTTAACTTGACTGAACCGTGGTGCTCCCAGATTAAACACTGCTTCTGGGCTTGTCTCTGAGGGTTTTTCTAGATGATACTAGCATCTGAATTGGTGGACTTATTAAGATCACCCTCCTCAATGTGGATGGGCATCATCCAATCTGTTAAGCACCTTAATAGAACGAAACTGTGGAGGAAGGAGGCTTTTGCTGTTTTTGCGTCCTGCCTGCCTGTGGACTGGGATATCAGTCTTCTCCTACCCTTGGACTCAGATTTACATCATCAGCTCTCCTAACTCAGGAGCCTTCAGACTTAGACTGGAATCACACCACCAGCTCTCCTGGGCCTCCAGCTTGCAGACAGCAGATTATGGGATTTCTCAGCTTCCAAGATCATGTTAGCCAATTCTTCATAATAAGTCTCTACCTCGCTTTATGTCCTACTGGTTCTATTTATCTAGAGAACCCTAATACATTTGGCTTCTGGATAATTCTGACTAACATTTACCTTCTGAATTCTAGCTGGATTTGACCAATGAGAAACTCTGAAAGAATTCAGAAGGTAGGAGAAGAGAGAGGTCAGGGTACTTACTTCCTTTCCCCAGTCTTTTCTTGCCTTGGGTTTATTTTGGTCCTGGCTATGTTCTACAGTTACAGCTTCCTTTAGGTGGCTTATCTGCCATGAATTCTAGCTCTTTCTGATTTCTGGTACCATTATTGCTTCCCCTTTCCTCTTCAGGACTAGTGGTATAAGGTGAGGGATTCCTGCTAGTTGTGACTCTTGGGTGCTCTACCATCCACCCCTTATTAGTCACCTTAACTGTGCACATATCTCTGTAACTATTTCCTTCATTACATTCTCTTCAGTTAAACCCTCTGAGTGCCTGTGTCAGGACCCTCTGCACAGGTAAATGCATTGAGACTTCACATGTCTGCAAAGAAATCCACTGAGTCCAAGGTTGTGGGGAGAGAAAACAAATATTCTCCAAGAGGAGCCACTTCCCTCTCCACTCCATGGCTCCTAGACAAGTTAAGCAGATTGCAGGAAACTCAAAAGATGTGACTGTGGAAAGTTTCACAAAAGGAACCTCAAACACTGCTGGCAGGAATGTAAAAAATAGTCACTTTGGAAAATAGTTTGGCAGTTTCTTATAAACGTTAACATAAATTTGCCATAAGACCCTGAAATCACACTCCTAAGTACCCAAGTAAAATGAAAACTTTTTAGTTTAATGATCTTAATTGGCTTTATTTTCTACTCTAAAACTGAGTCAACCCTTCAGTCCATGAAGAGTTAAGTGCTCTGAAGATCAAAGTAAAGGAGGTTGGTTTTATGGACAAAGCAAGACTGAAAAAAGCAAAATCAAAACAAAAACAAAACAAAAGACTAGTTATTTCAAAGTTACTTCCCTTGTAAGGAGGGGACAAGGAGACAGAACAATAGGAGATAACTAATAAGTTGACACTAGGTTATTTCAGGATAATTCTCTTAAAGATTAAAGCACAGGGAAACTTCATTATCATGCCAATTGAAACTGGCTTTTTTTGGGAAATTTGGATGTTATCTCTATAATCCTGATTTCTATGAAAGTGCGATAAACAGGTTAGTTTCAGCTTGGAACTTAAACATCAGTGATTCCTTTTGATTTTTTTAGTCTGGTCTGTAGGGGCCTGGTTCAAGGGCTTAGTTCCAAAACAATTGCTCTATAATTTTTATTTGACAGAAGTGGGAATTATGTGCACCAAAAGACATGTACAAGAATGTTGATAACAGCTTCATGTATAATAGCTCCAAACTGGATACAACCTAAATGTACAGCTGAAAATGAATCATCATGTATTACACTCATAAAATGGAATCTTTTAAAACAACACAGAAAACATCACAATTATGAGAATTTGGATGAATCTCAGACATTAAGCTGAACAAAAGAAATTCCAGAAACACAAAAACAAATACTGCATGATTTCATTTATATGAAGTTAAAGACTAGTAAAGTTAATCTATGATAACAGAAGCTCACATGGGAAAAATCTCAGGTGGGAGGAGGGAATCACTGGTAGATATCAGAATTTCTAGACTGCTGACTACTATGTGCTTCCTCCCCTCCCTCCTGATCACTCTGAAGGGAACTATCTACTACATCCCTTTTCCTCTACCATTTTATAATGCAGGGGAGAGAGGGAGGGAAAGGGTATCAGTAGATAACCTGTATCTTTAGTTCACAGGTCTGAAATGGAGAGGAAAGTACTTAGTAACCTGCACCCAAGGAATCTTGCATCTGAGGAGGCTCAACTGCTCCTGTGAAGTCTCATTACACTCAGACTTGATTCAGATGGCATATTACTGGAGAACAGTGATGTGGCAATCAGATGAGAATTGAAATAATTTGTTATTCAGTAACAGAACACATTAGAAGGGCAGAATTAAGGGCTTTCCTATAGTCTTTTGGGGCTAAAGAGACACAGACCCACCAGCTTATCAACTGGAAACCCAGAAAGTCATGTCTTGGAAACAGGAAAGAAACAGAAACAGACTGATTCTTATTAAAATAGAAACCCAGTCCTAAGTCAGTTCAATCTCTCTGACTGAACTGAGTGATCAGTCTTAAATTCTGGCAGAGGGTAAATGCTTCAATGGGAGATAACGTCATCCTCTATAGTTAATTAAATATAATATCTGGCAAATAATTTAAGAATTACTAAATGTGGGAAGAGGCAAGACCAAGAGGAAAAAACAAACAAACAAAAAACAGATGAGGTTCCTGAAAGTTTTTTATGCATGGTAAAACCAATTCCTGCACATAAGGATATCTGGGAATTCAAAGTACTCAGCCTGTGTCTGCTAAATATTCTCATTCCAAGTCTCAGGGGCCTTCTCAGCTAGTGCCCTTACCTTAGAATTACTGTGTATTTAAATGCTTTTACAATTCTGCAACCCACACAATCAAATCGTAGCCTTGACCATCAGCCATGTCTGTCTTGCATCTATAAGAGGTAAGAGAGCCCTTTAAGGCCACCACTAACACTTTCTGTTTATTTTCTACCCTGCCATCCCCATCTTGAGAGTTCCACGTGCCAGGGACTGTATTGGTTTTCCAGCAAAGACAGTACATCCAAAACAGCAGCTGTGACTGTTCATCACCATCTGCCAAATAATCTCTAATAATCTTCAGGATACTTTAAACATCTCATTTCCCTGCCCTCTATTCTCCTGTTACTGCCTTGCCCTGGCCAGTCCCTACTAGAAGGTATAGAGCCCAGGTGACAACAAGGATGATGACGAGTGTGACCAAGAGTCAATAGAGGTCAGCCTCAGCCTCTAGGGACACAACACAACAGAGAAGGAAGGAAAAAAGACTAGTGAGGCAAACACAATTACCAGCACATTCCATGCGCCCTTTTCTCAGGAAGTTACTGAATGAAATGCTCCTTCAAGAGTTATGGATAAGGAAGGAAAAACACGAGGATCAGGAAAGGGACTCAGAATTGGAGAGGTGTGAGGAAAGTAGACAGGATGATGATAAAAAGAGGTGCTAAGATATCAATCTTATGAATCTTAGCATCAAGTTAATTCTGGAGAGGCCCTAATCTGAAAAACGAAATACCTATTGAGCAACTACCTGAAGGATGCAGAATATGTTGCAATTAGTTTTGTAGGGTTTGAGAGATCATTTGAGGGTAAATTAGAGATATGCACATAAAAATCAATTAACTAAAAATTGTAGGTACAGTTATGTGCTACTTAATGACAGGGATACACATTCTGAGAAATGCACTGTTAGGCTATTTCTTTGTAAGAAAATCACAGAGGGCACTGACACAAACTAAGATAGCTATAATATAATCTTATAGGACCATAAGTCTGTCCATTATACCATGGGAAAAATCATCTTACAGGATCACCATCACATATACAGTCTGTCACTGACTGAAATGCGCAGCGCATCACTGTAACTTTTAGTTATAGGAGAAACAAGTCAGGCAAGAATGGAAGTGTAATCCTAGTACACCACATGAATCACCTCTGAACAAAATTTCTATAGTCCTAATTATGCAAATACTAAAGACTTTCTTTCCAACCTATGAACTGTGTTATAGGTAAGTACTTTACATAATTATTTTTTTATCCTTTCCTCTAGGGCTGCCAAATCACCTAGGAGTCACCATAGACAGCAGAGGAGTACCAGTGGCCTGAGGCCACCTTTTGAGAAGCAATGCTTTGCACTTTAGCATTTTGTGCCAGAGAAGATAATTTGCCCTTTTTTCTTTCACAGGGAAATCCATATCTGGTCTAATGCTTATCTTTAAATTATATATATTCAGAGATTTATATAGTCAACAGGTACAGCATGCAGGGAAAAGAAAAATCATCACATTTTTATGGAAGGCACAATCCCTTAATTCTTTTTTAGGTTCAAAATTTTTATTAATATTACTGAAATGAAATTAATGGAAATAATTTAAATATAATAGAAAATAGTAAAATATAAAATGTAGTCAAACAAGAATAAAATATTTTAAAAATTAACTTACTCGTATGAAATCCATAAGTGTATTATAAATGAAGGCTCCTCGGGGAAGAAAAAAACAGCTTCCAGGACTCAGATCGTGGAAAAAGAAAAGTTCCTGTTCCTAGGTTGAAATAATAACTGCATTTAAAATTTCATCTTTTGTTAAATAATATTTATCACATACACATGATATGCTAAGAAAAAAACACATCATACTCAATTATCTAAAAATAGGCATTCCAAAGACCCTCAATACCTATCCCTAACCATATGTAATACCACATATAAAATTACAATTCATTTTTATAATTATTTAGCTTTTAACTTGGCTTTTCTGTCATCTTTCTCATTTACTGTTAAATTTCTTACTTGTTACACTTAAGCACAAATCTTACATGGAAAAACATGGATTTTAAAAAGACCAGAAAATTTCACCACAGGAGGTGTGGCTCCAAGTGAGGATGATCATTTTCATGGTTTTCAGCTAACCCTGCATCTGTCCTCACATCAATCTGCAAGGCTACCCCAGATGAGGACAGGACAACACAGCTAGCAAGTCGCAGGACTGAGATTAAAAACCCAGGACCACCTGCTTTCAAATCTCATTCTTTCTTTCTACACACTGCCTTGACTCCTAAATACAATGCATGCTATCAAGTGTACACAATTAAAATAATTTCACATTTATATCATGATGAAAATAAGAGAGGGGTATAATTTTAAAAATCAAATAAAAGATACAGGGAAAAAAGAGCTTAGAAGACATTTGGGGTATTAATATGAAAAAAACCCAACAGCGGGCAATGAGTGCAAGCAAAATAGAAGGCAGGAAATAGGACAGTGAAATATAATTTTTTTACATTTAGCTTTATGAGATGTAAACTCAAGGCAACAAAGGAATGTTTGTGTCTCACTATTGATGAGGATGTGGGGCATACCTTCCCAATTTTCCTATGATCTCTATTCTTGGCTTCCTCTTGGAACTTCTCCCAGGTTTTCATCATTTTGCTATCAGGAAAGGATATCCCATAGATCCTCTGCAATGTTTCCATTTCAGGATTTCCCTCCCAATATGTTGAGGAATTCTGAACACCAAACAAGATTTTGGTAAACACGTCAAACATCTGGTAAAAATAAAATCACTCTAAAATGGTCCATGATTTTCCACCGTAACATTCACATTGCTTAGTTACAGACTTTTTTTTAGTGCTGGGAAGACTCTGAAATTGATTCTAACTAAATCTTCCCAGCCCAAATTCTAGCACTAATCAGTAAAGGACATAAAGACTCTGCTGTGAATTCTAGGAAAGAAAGTGACAGGAGTCTGGATGGAGGGAAAGTTGAACAGGAACTGCAATCACCAAGAGGGAAGCAGAAGAGACAGGAGGTTCAGGGAAGGGAGTCTTGGCCTCACTGATGTAGCTCAGGGATTAAGAACTTTAAAAGGTAATGCTATCTTGCAGTCCTGTGTTTCACCTATGAGGAAAACAAGGTCCAGAAAGGTTGGGACTGCAGAGTCAGCCCCGTGCCTCTCAATTCCACACCACACCATCACATTCCCTGGTCCTCCTTTTCCTACAGTACCTTATTCTCACACAGAGACAAATGTTCTTATTCACGTTAGGTGATTCAAGAAAACCACAGTGCAGCTGACCCTCAGTATCCGCAGAGGATTAATTCCAGGACCTCCCACCAATACTGAAATCCAAGGATGCTCAAGTCCTTTATATAAATTGGTATACATTGGCATAGAACCCATGTGTATACTTTATATCATCCTCCTGCATATTTTGAAGCAAAGTAAATCCTATGCAAATTGTTGCTGGACTATATTATTTAGGAAATAATGACCATAAAATATCTGTACATGCTCAGTATAGATGGGATATTTTTCAAATATTTTCATTCTGCAGTTGATTAAATCCACAACTGTGAAACCTGTGAAGATAGAGTGCTAGCTGTAACAGCGTTTTAAAATATCATATGAAAAAGAAATGTATTAGAATACTTCCCATAAAGTTAAATGATAAACAAGAGCTACATATAGTACTCTAATTATCAAAATTCTAAAATATATTAGTCAAATAAGATTGCAATATTTAAAATATTGTGATGTTCAGGCTATAATAGATCTAGTTCAACTTAAGTTTGCTGTGTTTATAAATTAAAATAATTAATCCTTACCTTGAAAATTTTTATGGTTTTAATTTTTCCAGTATGCCTTACATGGGGACCTTTACAAAGATCAATTAGTGGACCACACCTATAATGAAACATTTAGAACATGCTCAGACAGTTATAACTTAAAAAAATATATTTTTAGTTGTAGATGAACACAATACCTTATTTATGTGGTGCTGAAGATTGAACCCAGTGCCTCACACCTGTGAGGCAAGTGCTCCACCACTGAGCTACAACCCCAGCCCCCAGTTATAGTTTTTTGAGTGAAGGGGTTTACTTACTTATATGTGTTGGAGCAATTTTTGATTTAGGTTTAGGGAAAGAGGTAATTAACTCGTCTAGCCTCAGAACCCAGTATGCCCTCTTTTGTTCAAATTCAATTATTTTCTTCCTTTCTTCTTCTTCTTCTACTTTTTTTTCTCCTTTGATATCAGGGACAGAACCTAGGACCTTATGTATGGAAGGCAAGGGTTATGCCACTAAGCTACACCTCTACCCCTTGCTCAAATGCAAAAGCAACAGAACACTTTCTGAAAGAAACCACAAGAGATGTCACTTTCTTTTCTTTTCTTTCTTTCTTTTTTTTTTTTTTTTTTTCCATCCTGGGGAAAGAAACTAGGGGCACTTTACCACTGAGCTATATAACCAGTCTACTCTATTCTATTCAATTCTGAGACAGAGTCTTATTAACTTGTTGAGGCTGGCCTTGAATTTGCGATTCTCTGCCTTGACCTTGGAAATCACTGGTATTACAGGTGTGCATCACTCACCCAGCTGGAGATGCCACTTTCAATTGTCACAACCCAAGGCTCTCAAATATCTCCCTTTATCATAAAATCAGACATTTCCTTGCTCTACACTAATTAATCTTCAGGACTGAAATCATCTGAAATTTATTCACAACACATTAACTTGATATTTTACTTTAAAAATAAATGTCAAATCCTAAATATATGTGACTTAGTATATGTATACATCTGAGAACTATATCTGTTTAAGCATTGTCTAAGTGTTATGTGAAAGCTTTTAAAATGAAAGTTTATGTAAGTTTACCCACAAGATAACCAATAAGTGTTTCCTTTATACATTGTATCTGATATAGAAGGGCCACACTATCATTTAAGACCTGTCTTATATCTGTTTGCTTTGACTAAGTCCATTTCTGATCATAAACTTTTTCTTAGATGTGTAAGAGATTTAAGGCTATCCTTTGATCTTTGCTAGTACTGCTAACCCATGTAGACCTGTGATTATTGTTACCGTGGGTTCTAAATTATATTTTATAAGTTAAGTTATACTTAGTTAAATGTAAAACTTAGGGGAGAGCACTTTACCAAGTTGGTCTTCTCCAAACTAAAATTATCTGTAGTAACAGTCTTGGATTTGTATAGAATAATAAATTTGGTTGGCATTTATTCATGTCATTTGGTATTTTATAGCAGAAAAAAGTAAGCTGTTGTCCGTAAGTTATACATACAATTTTGAGTTACTTTTCATTCTGGAATAGAAATTTAAATGTATTTTTGGAAGGTAATAAAGAAAGCCTGATCTGTTTAAAGGTGACATTGTAAAACACAAAACATTTTACCACTATTTCCACAAAAAGAAAGTTAAAAGCTCTCTTAGCCTTTGATTTATATTTTAGATGTAATGTTGTTTTGTTACTTGTCAAAAGTCCTGCCTGACCTGAGATAAGGTTCTGTTTCCCACCTTACTCCATGTTAGAAAGGCTCCAAAACAGGCCAGACTTGAGCTCATTTAGAATTGGGTTCAAAAGATCCAATTTAGTTGTAAAGATTACTGTGATCTCAAAATAAACAGGCGATATAATAGATAACTAGGTAAAATTTTAAGATTACAAAAACCTTTTTACTTGGTTCATAGTTATTACACAAATGGAATATGTTTTTGCTCTGTTAATTTCATTTTGTATTTTCCTTATAAACTTTATAACTATTGCCTGTTAGTGTTTTTCAGAGGTACTACTTCTAATAAAACAAATTGAGATAATAAGCCATCACCTATAAAATCAATAGGATATAATGCTGAGTTACAGTATTAATACTGACCCCAATTAAATGAAAGGGGTAACTGTAAAATTATAGATACTTGAGTTATAATCTGTTATTCCCACTTTAAGACTGGTGAAACTGGCCTGCTAGATGTTAAAACCAAAAACTTGGAGAGGGAAGTCCAGGAAGTAAAATGGGCCAAAGAAAGAACAGCCAATATTTTGGCCCTTGCTGTCTAAGGTCCTCTCTGGGCTCTGCAACTCTGGTCAGTCACCTAATCTGCTGATCAGGGAAATAGAGAAGACCCTAGAGAACAAGAAGCCAACCAATGCACATTCTGCAAAGAGGAGGGTCACCAGAGATGGAAATGTCCCTGATACTTCCATGAGTACACATATATGGTCAGCCAGACCCCAACCAATCCTGGGAAGTGTCATCACTGGTGGAGGAAAGCTAAAACAGCCAAGATGCTTTGCACATGTCCCCCAGAGTGATCTCTAAGCAATCTTAGCTGACTCTTAAGAGTAGATAGGAACAAGGTCAGTTTTGATCAACTTGGTCTTAAACACCTGGCAGGAGAGTTTAGCCTAAGCACAGTCCTATGAGGACATTCAAAAGGAAAAACAATAGATTTTTTTAAAAACGTAACTTAAGATGTACACTTGTATCAGCCCTACCAAAAGTAAGTAAAACTGGATGCTCTAAAGGAAGGGTTCTTGTGAGTGTCTAATAATAATGATCACAAAGGACTCTAGAGTTGCAAGTTTGTCAAGAGTTAATTTGAGCCTGAGCTCACAGACCTACAAATCTTCTTAACTCCTCCTACACTGATAAACTCTGTTTTTCACTGATATGATTATGAATTACTATCTTCACAGTTTTCAGAGACTGGCTGAAATACTAATTTCTTTTGTGCTAATTGTTTACAAAAAAGTAATGCTTTGCTGTCTTGTTTATTGCTGTCATAGAATAATCCCTGACATATGTATGTCTTATCCAGTCACCTGCCATCTGCCACTGTGGACCTCTGGATTTCTCTGATGCTGAATACCCTTAATTGTCCATGCCCCACCTGACAGAGAACAAGAACTTTGGGTTACTTCCTCCAACGTCACTCTCTTTCAGCAGGAAGCAACTTGGAGATGTCGTCATCCATTTTTCCATAGAAATGGAATGTAGAAATTGACAGCAGTGGGGAAATGTAACAGTGGTCCACTTTATGTTTTGAATATAGCCCTTGCTGCTCTGCTACAACTTATTTTTAAAATGGATATGCTTCTTTCTCTTCCTCTATCCCTGATCCTTCCTAATCTCCCCTGTTTCCTCATCTCAGGGGAAACAGGATTAGCTTTCATCCCTATCCTAGGCAGAGTTATCAGTCCCTGAGTACACACCCACCATAGGAACAAAGTAATCCAGACTTTGGGGATGGTACCAGAAGACCTCAGAAATTACTATCTCCCAAATTAACAAGTGAATTACAACACTGAGAGAGAACACATGGAATGTAGCCTTTGAATCACCTCTTTAAAAGCCTGTTCCCACTGATGGGCAGAATCATACTCTCTGGGACAGAAGTCCCCTGTATTTCTCTCCTTTGCTATAAAAGTAATAAAATTTCTTTTTCCTTTTTCTCAAAAAAATAAAAAAAATAAATGTAAAAAGAAAATAAAAGTAAAGAAAAACAAAAAAAACAAAGAACAAAAAAAGAGAAAAAATAAATGTCAAGATCTTTGTTTCTTTTAGGCTCTCTGGTTTTATGATGAAATGCCTAATTGTTTCTGGGTTTATTAAATGGTAACATTGACTTATAATGCAAACATCAGTTAGGATCAGAGATAACATCACTATTCAAATACTAGGGGGTGTAGCTAGGGATTTCCTTGCACATATAATGAACAAGGATTCACAAATCTTAAGTAAACACTTTTCTTCAAGCATAACAATATTAACAGAATTAAAATGCAAATAACATAGGTCAGAGGGAAAGTTAACATCAACCAGTCTGAAGAAAATTTAGTAAAGAAAGTAATGTCTTAACTATCCCAATTAAATTTAAAGTCTATTGGCTAAAAGGCTAAAAATCACACTGACAAAAAGTGACTGGCTTATAGTTTTGCAAATAGGATGAAGTCATAAACACAAAAATATTAATTTTTTGAAAGACAAGGCTTTGAATACTGTTCTCTAAGGTGGAGGTTGTAAATCAGATTAAGAGGAAAGGAAGGAATACCAAATTAGCATGAAAACTTTTGATACTCTTATCTTTAAATAATCCTAAGAAGTGTCCATGTTAACCTAAATAAGGTTCTAAAAAAATACAAATTTTCAATCATTAGAAGCCAGAACTTAAAAATTAAGCCTATCTTTTCTACATCTTCATTTATTTTTAAACTTAAGAACAGCTACACTAATATTTATTTAAATGATAGGTAATAAATAATAAAATCTTATAGGTCATTGAAGAGTGGCAAAAATAAGGTAAACATGGTATCCCATACAATGTCAAATGGCAAGGAGTTCATGTTATAATTTAAGAGATGCTCTATGCATGGCTTTGCACAAAAGGGATATGATTTATTTTGTACTACAACTGATTCAGAGACTGATAAGCACTTGACTATGGAAATAAAGCCCCGGTGGATGACATTTCTGATTATAGTTGTGTACTAGGTCTCCTAAGATGGGACCATGAAGGTCCCAGCAGCACTCAAATAGCAAGAACACACAAAAATGAGGAACAGCAACTACCCATGGGGCAGCTTTGAAAGACAGATAAATAAAAAAGAGCTCAAGAGACTCACGTTAAACTACCAGAACTGAGGGACCCTGGGATTGAGTCCACTTCTTAGCACCTGACTTTGCCTTTTCCCAAAGTTCCCTTTTTGTTGGAAATATTCTATTAACATATGAAGGTCGATACACGTGAACTCTGGACAACAGGGAGCACAGTATGAGGCAGGGGGTCACCATGTGAGAAGATGGCCTGTATGGTTCCCACTACCATGTTATTAAGAATGTGGAAGGAGGAAACAGTTCTTTTCCTAACAGCTCCTAAAAATGTAAGGCACCAAGCTGACATCGTCCTACCCACAAAGAGAAAGATCCTATTACAGCTGAAATCCAAAAAATGAAAATTGGTCTCAGTTACTATCCTGATAACTACAAAGTAGAAAATAAGAATTTGCCCTTGGTAACAAAATTTTGGGGCTCCTTCCTATAATAGTACATCAGTTATATAAGTTCACCATTAGACTAGCTCCCAGAAAACAAACTCTGCTTCTATAGTTAACACTTTCAAGTTTACTACTGAGCAGTGTTTGAAATTTATGCATACAAACCTGTAAACTGTGGTAGTTGGAGTGTTGACCTTCTCCTTCAGAATTCGGCATTTAAATTTATTGTACTACAAAGAAAAACATATTTACATGTTGTTACACAAAAGGTTAAATGAAAAATAAAGCATCAATTCGAGAATTCGAGTAACACTGAAAAGGCATCTACTGCTTTCGAGGTGTTGAGACACTAAGGACACAAGGAGCTCACAGCAGATAGATGCACTTCCAGTGGGAGCCTTAAGACCATGTGGCTAATGGACACTTAACATATGACTAACCTTAAATGAGATGTGCTGTAAAAGAAAAACACACAGGACCTCAGAGGTGTAGTGGGGAGGGAAAGAATATAAGGTAGTTCATTTAATCATTTTTTTATATTGACTACATGTTGAAACGATTTAGTTTTTTCTTTTTGGTACTGGGAATTGAACTCAAGGGTGCTCTACCACCCTTGAGTTACATCCCTAGCCCTTTTCTTTATTTTTAAAATTTTGAAACGGTTTCACTGAACTACCAAGGCTGGAATTGAACTTGAGATCCTAGTGCTTCAGTCTCCCAAGTTGCTGAGATTACATGCAAGCACCATCATACCCAGTTGAAATGATATTTCATATCATGTTGAAATGATATTTTTGATATACTGAGCTAAATAAAATTTTATTGGAAGTTAATTACACCTTTGTTTTATTTATAAAATATAGCTGCCACAAAATTTGAGATTACACTTTACACATGTGGCTCAGATTTGAAGATTCCATTATATTTCTACTGGACAACACTGTTCTAGAAGATCCAGTTTTAACTACATGAAATAAAATTCTGAGGACACAGCTACATTATGATTTGTATGAAAGCAAAAACAAAGTTTGTGGTGAGTAATTATGTCATTACATTAAAAAAACTAATGGAGCTGGGCACAGTGCACACCCGTAATCCCAGCGGCTCAGGAGACTGAGGCAGGAGGATCACGAGTTCAAAGACAGCCTCAGCAAAAATGAGGTGATAAGCAACTCAGTGAGAATAATAAAATACAAAAAAAGGACTGAGGGTATGGCTCAGTGGTTTAGTGCCCCTGAGTTCAATCCCCAGTAGCATCCCACCCAAAAATATGTAATTTTTTCCTCTTCCTTTTTTTATGCTTTTATCACCATTATTACAGTATCAGGTACTTACATTAAATAACAACTTAAAGGAGGTATTTGTTGGGAGAAAAAAACAATCAGATTTGTAAGATTTAACTGTTTCATACCTGTATGTTCAAACCAAATCGTTTTCCTTCACAAATGTTGATACATTAGATCCTGAGTAGCTTCAAAACAAAGGTAACCCACAGGATGTAAGAAAATATCTGCACATCATCTATCTGTTAAGGAGTTCATATCCATAATACATAAGGAACTAAAACAACAACAGTGGGGTGTGCTATAGTTTCAGTTGCTCAGGAGGCTGAGGCAAGAGGATCATGTGAGCCTAGAAGTTTAAAGCCAGCCTGGGCAGCATAACAAGTTTGTCTCAAAACAAACAAAAAACAAACAAACAAAAACCCCAACAAGCTCATTCAAAAATGGGCAAAGAACATGAATAGACAGTTCTCCAAAGAAGATACACAAATGGCTAATAAGCACATTAAAAGATGCTCAACATTACTAAGTCATTAGAGAAATGCAAATCAAAACCACAAAGAAATACCACTTCACAGCCTTTAGAAAGGCTGTTATAAACAACAACAATAACATACACAAACATAAAATAACAAGTTTTGACAAGAATGTGGAAAAATGGGAACCCTTGAATATTGTAAATGGTTCAGTCGCTTTGTGGAAAACAGTATAACAAAAAAATTAAAAATAGAACTTCAAAAAATTAAAAATAGAACTTCCATATGAGCCAGCAATTTCATTTGTGGGTATATGTCCAAAAAGGGTGAAGTCAGTATCTCCAACAGAAATTCGCATACCTATGTTCACAGTAGCATTATTCACAAGAGTCAAAATGCAGAAGCAACCCAAGTGTCCACAGATGGATAATGGATGAACAAAATTTATTATACACATACAAAAGGATTTTATTCAACCTCAACCTCAAAAAGGAAACAATATTCTGACCTGCTACAACACAGATAACCTTGAGTATGTTATGTTGAGTGAAACAAACCAGTCACCAAAGGACAAACACTGCATGTTTCCCCAGAAATGAGGCTCCTAGGGAAAAGAAACTCACAGGGACAAAAAGTAGAATGGTGTCTGCAGGGTCCAGGGAGGAGGCACTGGGAAGTTAGTGTTCAACAGGTAGAGAGTTTTAGAAAATGAAAAGAGCTCTGTGGATGGATGGTGGTGATGTGTGCACAATGTAAATGTACTTGAAGAACTATATACTGAAAAATGGTTAAGATGGTAAATTTTACATTTTACATATTTTGCCTCACAAAAAAACAGTAAATGCAAATTTACCAAGCCCATAAAACTAGTGATACTATACTTTTAAAACATATGCTTTCTCTGATATATACGATTTAAAAATAAAAATAGGGATTGTATTTAAGTAAATTATTCAAAATAATATAAAGAGACTGAAAGTTTTACATAGATTATAAACTTTTTTTTTTTTTTTAATTCCTCTGGGAATTGAATCCAGGGCCTTGCCTATGCTAGGCAAGCATTCTACCACCCCCGAGGCCTAGGATTTGAAAAAAGAAAGTTAACAAAACACTGTCCCCAAAAAAGAAAAAAAAAATTTTTGTTGTGGGATTACAAACACTGTTGAATTTAGTAATAATTTTTTTTTAGTTTAATGCTCTTAATTGGCTTTATTTTCAATTGTAGAAGCAGATAACACTTCATTTCTTAAGACAGAATTAGCATTCCCAGTAGACATTAATAATGCTCAGAATTAATCAGTTTTGTAAACACACATATGAAAATTATTTACCTGCCCTTGAACTTCCTATGTCTGCCGGAAATTTTTTAAGAAACAGATGAGGAGGGAAGAGGTACAGCAAGTGACTAGAACAACCTCACAACAGGTTCCCAGACTGTGGAAAAATCTGGTGAGTTCAGACAGGTATGTGGGGTGGGAGAGAAAATACTGGTCTATGTTAATTAAAAACCTAGTAAAAGGTTTTCATTCCATATTTCCCCAAGTTACCTTAAACATTTCCAGAAGTGTTTCTTTGCTGACTTCCAATCTTTCGAAAGGCTGCTTTTCTTTTATGATGGTTTTACATATGTTCTCCAGGGCTGACAACTCAGTGCTGGACACCGCTCTGAAAAGGAGAGCTCCCAAGAATCAGTACAGACCTTTCAGACCCTGTGCAGTTCTACTTCTCTGTTGCCCTGGAGACTTCATCAATATTTGACACACATTCTAAATTCAGTTGGTGATTTGTTGTACCAGGACTTGGAGTCAGATATTCATCCACAGAGCACTTCTTTGTTTCCAAGAGGGAAACTGAGGCATCAATTGATGCTGCAATCTACCTGCAGATTTTCTCTGATGTGACATGAGAACAAATCTGTTAGAGGACTCCTCAGCCAGAGTAAGCTCCTATGTGGTCTTCCTCAGGCTTCATGCTTTTATATTTTTGTTCTAAAGGTTAAGGGCTAACCATGTTCCTGTCCTCAGTGGCTGTGGGATCTAGCCTGAGATGTGTGTGAAATACAGTCACAAGCACTCTCACTGTGCAAGGACTGACCTCCTTTCACTGGCTCCTGGTGGGGATTCACTTCCCTCCTGCCCCACTGGCTTCCTTGCCATTCCTCAAACAAGTCACATGTATGCCCACAGAGGCCTGGAATGTTGTCCACAAATGCCTGCCCCCCACCCCCAGTTTCCTCGGGCTTGTTTCCTCTCTCCATTCTGGTCTCTGCTTCAATGATACTCTACCTTGTCCTGACTTCCTGCCTGCATGGCACACACCTCCCCACTCCTGGTTTTTCTTAATACACTCATTACCACTCGATGGTAGATAGCTGCTTATGTCTGTATTCCCCCAGTCTGGCTGTCAGTTCCACAGGACAGACAGACTTGTTCACTGCTGAATCACCAGTACCAAGCACAAGCATGCAGCAGGCAGTCAGAAAAACCATGTTGAACAAGTGAGTCCTGGAGAGTTGGTGACAAGAGATGACAATGGAGTGATACTGTGATATAACAATCTCTGGAGAAGGAAGAGTGTCTTCTATGTATGAATGAGATGGCTGGGGGCCCCAAGACAGCTCCAAACAGGACTCATCCCAGGGAGACCAGGGCATTATTAGAGGGTTAGAACTTTTGGTCCCAACCCCCAACCTCCAGGAAGGGGAGAGGAGCTGGTGATTTGAGTTAATCATCATAAACCAATGAGTTCTTAAAACATGGTTAAGTAACTAAACCTCCATTAAAAACCTCTAAACGACAAGGTTCAGAGAGCTTGCAGCCAACAAACACAGCAAGGTGCTAGGAGGTGGACAGTCAAAGAAGCATGGAAGTTCTGCACCCCTTCCTATGTAATTTCCCCTCTGCATCTTTCCCATCTTTTTCACTTATATTCTGTGTAATAACCTTTATAATAAACCAGTAGACTTAAGCATCATCCTCAGTTCTGTGAGCCATTCTAGCAAACTGTTGAACCCAAGGAGTAGGTCATGGAAACTCAATTTATAGCCAGTGGGTCAAAATTATGGGCAGTGTGGACTTGCAATTGGTGTCTGAAGAGGGAGCAGTCTTGCAGAACTGAGTTTTAACCTGGAGTTTTGCCTAACTCTAGGTAGTTAGTGTCAGGATTCCACTGAATTGCTGGATACCCATCTGGTGTCCTGAAAGGTGGCAAATCAGTTTGTTGGTATGGAAAAAAAGTCACATATTTGGGATCAGAGGTGTTGTAGATAAACCCAGTTCATGGTTATGAGTAAAAACTGTTCCTATTGGGCAAGTATATGAACAGAAGCTACAGACCGCTGGATGTTCAGTTATGGGGGTCAGTAAGCAATGTGGGGATGACAAAGTCAAAATGTACTGTACCTATCCAGGGTAGAGATATTATGAACCTAAGTTAAGAAAGAAATGAGAGAAGCAAAGGAGAAAAAAACCAGAAGATAAAATTGGCATAACCAGATTGAGCCACTCTATGGTAGGGTGTTGGTGAGGAGTGGTGGGGGCTGGACTGGAAGGATCCAATGTTTCAGTTTTGACAGCTGTTGGTACCCTTAAGAATATGAGGAATACATGGCACAGGTGGACAAGGGCAGGGTCAGTTGCTAATGATTTCAAGCTCGGAATGTGAGGTGTGTATGAGCAATTCCTGTCTGTCATTCGAATGTGTGAGATGACTGGCTGAAGTTGACAGCAGCCTTATCATGGAGCAGAACTGATTAACTGCTTTCTAGGAATTTGTGATTTTGGTCTTAATTAGTAGCATACTCTAGTAAGGCCCAGATTAGATGTTCTTCTCATGTCCTTCTGGGGAAAAGAGAGAAAACATTGAGAAGTTACCCTTGAATCTAACCTCATTAAAAAATAATTTCCATAAGCAGTTAATTTATAATCACATTATGCAATATATATGACGAAGTTAATATGCAACCATTATAAAACAACAAAATACAAACACATGCATTCAGAAGCCAACACTGTGTGGTAGTACCTGTCTCCAATGAACATGTCATAATAAAATCCATTTTCGATGGGTGGACCATAGCACAAGTGGCCTCCATAGTAAATTTCCATGGCCTCCCCAAGAATGTGAGCGCTGGAGTGCCAGTACACCTGTGTGGACAGAGAATCTATTAGCTATCAGAATTACATCATGGGACATAAGTACTAAAGCAGCATGAGGAAGCAAGTGGATATATTTTAAGGGGATAAATGCCAAGACGTGTGAAAAGAGAATCCTCAATGTCCACTTACAAGGACTATTTTCTGCACTCTCCTTGGCATTCCACCACAGCCATGTGCTCAGGTATAGTGTAAAGCTGTTCTGCTGAGCAGGGCAACTACATCATTTCCTCCTGTGCACATAACTATGGGGAAGGAGACCTTGCACTAGGAACATCCAGCAGAGTGGCCATGTGGAAATCCAATTCAGGCCAGAGAGAGAAGAAAGCCCTAGAGTGCCAGGTACCAGTTCCCTTCCTTTGTCTCCAAGGCAGCTATATGCAGAGAGCTCAAGTGGCTGTTTGGGATATTATTAAAGTTAACAAGATTCTGCATCTCCACAGTAATCTCTATACGCTGAATAGCCTGTGACTGTGGAAGTCTAAAAGACAGCTCAGGAAGAAAAAGGTCTTGCCAGAAAATGCCTGCTAATTCCCTGAAACCCCTGAGCAGTATAAATGTGGGTGAATTCACCATAGCCCAAAGGGGGTTATCAGACCTGTAAGTTCAGAAAGTTGATTTGGTTTCAAATTCCCAAGGAATTAGTTTATGAGTAACTAAAATTAACCAAATTAGCTTAGTTTATGAATCAAGAATTAGTTTATCAACAAATTATATATAGTTTACTGGTAAACTAAAACCAACCAAGTCACCAAATAAATACAGGTGCCAAAGGTGCAAGATAATTGAGTCTTCTGTCTGCACCTTCTTTCCCTTTTCTAAACAAACAAACAAACAAAAAAATTACAATTAGATAGCCGTTTGATAAAATAAATCAGAGCAGACAGAGTTAGCAGACTGAGCAACTATGTACAATCTTCATCCCAGAAATAGGCTGGTACATGTTTTGTGCACAGATCCAGAGACCAGTCTTTGGGGCTGAGCACCCCTCTTGTGCTTGCTGCCACGATAGCAGGTTGAGTGCCAACATTAGCCCAAATCTCCTCTTTGGGGCACACTGAGATATTTATTGATATTTGTTGTCTTAAGTGCTGGGAAGATAATAGTGAAAGAAATAGATATAGTCATTGCCCTCACACAGCTATAGCCTACTGGAAGATAAATGGGCAATAAACAAACCTGTAAGGGAATAACCATAAGATGAACAGGGCTCTGCAGCAAATAGGGAAGGCCCTACATTCACAGTGGTGCAGGAAGGTCTGTGTGGTTAACATGTAGGGAATGCAACAGAAGCATTTAGAAAGGTTAAAGAGGGAAGGAAAGGTCAGTGACTATGCAGGCCATGAGGAAGACTGGGTTTCATTCCAAATGCAGGGGGCAAATTAAAGAGTTGTAAGGAGAAACAATTCATTTTAGTGTGTGTATGTGTGTGTGTGATGCTGGGGATCAAACTCAGGGCCTTGCGTATGCAAGGCAAGTGATCACTGAGCTACGCTCCCAGCCCCTCAATTTACACTTTAAAACATAGTTTTATAGCTGTATGGGAATGGATTTTAAGGGAAGAAACATCAAGTTGGCATGGTTTCTTGGATGGTAGAATAACAAGGTGAGTGCAGACTCCCAGGTGATGGCAATGTAGATAGAAAGAATGGACAGATTCCAGTATAATCCACTGGGCTTTCCATAAGCTGGAGACTAGAGGTGAGCAAGGGAAGTAATTACACATAACCTCCAAGGTTCTGGATTTAGAAAACTGGGTATGTAGTGGAGTAGTATATTGAGATGGGCAAACAAGAAAGAAATAAACCTTGGGGTTAGAATCAAGAATTTCACAGTGAATGCAACTGAACTAAAGATTCCTATACAGTATCTAAGTGTGACACCACACAGGCAGTAGTACATACAAAACAGAGGCATGTCTAGATATAGGGAGATGACGGCTGACAGTGTGTAGACCTGTACTTTTTGAATCACTTTTAAAAATTGTTTTCTTAATATTGTACTATTTACCTATTTACTGGTTATACTTTGCATATTTTAAACAGAAGTTATAATACAGTTCTCATGGTTCAGATTAAGAAATTAAGAAATTTAGTGTAAGCATAACAATTAATATAACCTAAGTTAGTCATAGGTTTGATTTTACTTAAAAAGAGATTCCAAAATTAAGGTGTATCAGAGACCTACATAAAAATTTGGTATTTATTTTATAGAAAATTACAGTAACTAGTAGAGGATATTTGAGGGTTTTTTTTTAATACCTTTTTTTATTTATTTATTTATATGTGGTCCTAAGGATCGAACCCAGTGCCTCCCATATGCTAGGCGAGCACTCTACCACTGATCTACAATCCCAGCCCCTGAGTTTTGATAATTATTTCAATCCCTCCCACATATATTAAATTATCAGATAGGTGAATATTTAAATCTATTATAATTAACTTTATTTTCAGCAAATCACAATGGAACAGTCTTTGATTTTGCTTTTTTTCTGGTGCTGGTGATTGAACTCAAGGCCTCATACATGCTAGGCAAGTACTCTACCACTCAGTTACACTCCCAGCCCTAAAATTCATTCCAAATGCACATTATTTAACAGCTAAAATATTCTAACTTAGGGAAACAATTATTTTAAGAAATGGTAAATATGGGCTACTTATAAAGCTCATATACATTTGTATATGTACAAAGATTTATTAAATATCTATTAAATACTATAGTTGTAATTTTAAATCTTTAAGGTCAAAAAACTCATCATTCTTTACTTTAATACATGGTCTCTTCCCCAGTGCAGTTTACAACATAAATGCCCAAAGACTGTTTGGATGGTTGTTAAAATACTTACAGCTTGAGCTTCCTCATTATCAAACATCAGCAGCTCGAGGGTGGAATCTTCTTCCAATGGGCGGTCCAGGTCCCATAATTCACCATTTACCTTGGCAATTACTGTGTTTTCAGCCAGTTCTTGACTAGTAAGAGAAAAGTCATTTGGGAATTAACCTTATTAATATGCTATCATGAGTTGTTAGAAGAAAAGAGTAAAATAATTTCTAGTGTTTTTTCTTTTTGAAAGTAGATAGAAAATGCAAATGTAAACTTCCAGGACAGTTACCACTTTATTTTATAACAATTATTTTATGTGTAAAAGTCATATATGTTCATTATTTTTAAAACTTAGAAAACAAAAAAAGCACAAAAAAATAAAATTAAAACCCCATGTACACATCACCACCCAGAAATAACTATTATAACATTTGGTACATGACTACCTAGTCTTTCTCCTTTTCCACTTCTTAAACACAGTTGCCACCATAATTTTATACCATGAATTTTACCGCCACACCATCAGACTTCCAAAGCAGCCTAGAAGTATTATATTTGTTAACAAAACCTCCACCTCTGCACATTTAGGCCACCTGCAGTTTTGCTCTTATAAAGCATACCACATAGACATCTATACACATGCATCTTTGCATCTTTTGTGAATAAGTTCAAAGAAGTGGAATTGCTAGGTCAAAAGGCATGAAAGATTTCTGATAAACATCATCTGAGTATACTTCCTTACACCCTGAAAAAAATTTAAATCTGTCAATGTGATATTGAAAATTTTCATTTCTTTGATGATTAATTTTAATTTTGATGAACTGTTCATTTTCTCTGCCTATTTTCTACTAAGGTATTGATCTTTTTCTTTTCAATAACACTTACTGTTTGAAATATTGACAAACTTAAGAAACCTGGAAAGCACAGAACAGCACAAAGAAAAACAAACATATCCCACCACCCAGCAATTACAGTTAATATTTTGTTCAATATCCTTCCACACTTTTCCATATATACACCGATATAAAATATTTAATATTATCAGTATGCATGTTATTTTGTAACCTAATTCTTAAGATTAAAAATAAATCACAGCATTTTCTGTTAACAACAGACTCCTAACATATGCTATTTAACAACTGTAGGATAACATTTTGGTTATTTCTTTGTGGGTTTTGGTTTTTTGTTGCTATTGTTTTATTTTGGAAGTTACAATGTTGCAAGAAAATTCCTGAACACACATCTTAGTACCCAAGTATTTTCTCAGGAAAAATACTCCAAGTAAAATTACTATATCAAGGGAAACACATTTTTAATGACTTACATTGGAATATATTGCCAAATTTTCCTATCAGCAGAGTTGGTACCTTGTCTCTACTTTTATAACGTTAGGTATTATGAAATTATATCCTCTCTACAATGTCATGTTTTAATTGGCATATCTAAGATTACCTTGGACAGCAGTACAGCATTGTGGCTGGGATTCCACACTGGTGTGAGGCCAACCTGAATTTAAATGCTGGACAATTTACTCAGCTTCTCTAAATCTCAGTGTTCTCATCTATAAAATAGGAATTATGGTGCCTTTCTCATACATTTATATTAGGAATAAAAGATTATATATGTTAACTTAATGAATGTTAGATATTGTTACTAATGACACAGAATTTTATTTTCATATTGCTGGCTGTGATAGACTGAAAAAATTTCCTCAAATCCATTGGCCCCCTTATTCTACACTTTTTCCAACTCTCCTTGAAGCTAGATGTAGCCATGAGACCATGACTAGAGCTAACAACGAATACATGCACCACTTCTGCAGTTCAGCCTTAAGACAAAAGAAGGCACTTCTCCACCCCCTCTCTGCTTTCTGTGAACTAAAACACACATGCTGCTGTTACTTCTGGACCATGGCAACCAGATGGAAGTAAGTTAGGTCTTCAAATGACTGTGGAGAAGTGCCAACCTGCCAACCTGGACCACTCACCTCCAGACTGCTTTATGAGAAAGAGACTTGAACTATATTTAAGCCACTCAGTTTTTTCTGGTGTCATGTAGCAGTTCAGGCTATGTTTTAGCTAATACAGAAATAAGGACTTGCAAGTAATTAAAAAAAAAAAACCAAAAACGTGGCACTGGCTTGGCAGAGGGGCAATAGGTTACAAGAAAATAAATACTAAGGATACTGGAAAATCAACATTTATATGGCATTACAAAACATTTGATAAAAACTTGCAGGCAAACCATGTGTTGCAATAGTACATGAGGAAACATGTTTAAAAGGACACTGGATAACTCCTGTTGCTTTTAACAAGATAACCCTAGAATAAAACTCGCATGTCACTATCTAATTTGAAACAGAGGGAATGGATAGGGCTTTGCCAAGGAAGGTTCTCTTCTCCTCTGACCTAAAATTCAAATTGACTAAGGGTTCGGAAAATGTTGGGCTATAAAGATTGAAAGACAATCTTCTGTCCCAAACAGCAGGAAGAATGGGCATTGACAGCCCTTCTCAAAGGCCACACATAAAGACAGACAATAGGGACCGGTGGAAATGCAAGGATTAGAGAGTAAGGGCACTGCCCTTCCACAAGCCTGTTGTTTCCATGCTCTCAGTTTGTTCAACTGAGGAAGAAAGGAATAAGCCAAGTACAGAAGCAAAGAAACAGAGGGTGAGGAATCTCTGTCTAGAAGGCATCTTTAAATGAGATGACCTTCATGTCAACTGAATGAGTAGCAAACAGGACGCCTACTATAGTAAACTATTTGAGGGAATTCTATTACCAATCGAACTATAAAACCCAATTTACAAATGTTGGTGACGTGTCTTAAGGGACTCTCAGACCCCAAAAGTGCACCTGAAAGAACTAGGCTGTGCACACTATACAGCCCCTAAGGAGAAAACTTCCCCACACTTCAGATGTGGGAAACAAGGGCAAGAAACAACTACGAACTTCCCAAAGAACAAAATCAGCGTCCACAGAGGTATGTGGACAAGGAAGCTGCTTCCACAGAACAAAAGGTGACCAGATGGGTCGACTCAAGCACTAACTGTGGGCATAGCAATTGTGAGCAGAATCTGATGACTTCTGTAAAACATTGCCTGCTGTATTTCTCCTTTTTGTCTAAATAGACACTTTAATTGTGATTTTGTTTATTGTATACATGTGGTATGAGAAGACTTGTCTATTATTGTTCTTTGTTAGGATGCAGTAGTCAGCCTAATGGGGTGTTCTGCAAATCACATGGAATTGTGAGCTTTAAGTTATGGGACCTGGAGTTGTCTCACCTGGGGAAGGGGTGAGTGTCAGATGTTGAAAGAAGACCACCCACAGATATCTAGATGTTGGAGGGATTGACGGGGAAGACTGCCTGTTGTCCTCTAAACCATTTTTCTTTTCTTCCATGGTAAAAGTGTTTTAGTGGGACGCATGCTAGTTGGCACTACTTTCCATTCTATCTTATAGCTAGGTGTAGTCACGTGACTAAATGTGAGCTAACAGGATGTAAGTGGAAATGAAAGTACAATATTACAGAAACTTGACTTCAAAGCATCACTGTTCTTCACTCTCCCTTCCCCTCATTTGCACACAAGCCCACAGATAGGACCTGGCATATCACCAAGACCAAAGGAACCTGGGCCCATAAATGACTTCATGGACCAGAGAAGTCTACCAGCTTTGCCTGGTCATTTATAGACTATTACATGAGAAAATCCAACACCTTACTTTATTTAAGACATTGTCTTTAGGGGTCTCTGTTAACAACAGTGCAGCCAAATTCAATGGTTCTTAAACTTTAGCTTGCATCAGAAGCTACGGGAAGGCTTATAAAAATACGACAGCTGATTGAATGAAGAGGTTGAAAGTGGATTGGAAGAATTTGTTGTTCTAACAAGTTCCCAGGTAATGTCAATTCTGCTGGTCTGGGGATCACACTTGAGAACTGCTGAAACACATTTAACATGAAACCTGACTCCCCATGAGAAAATACAAACTTATTTTTGCCTCAAAATCCATTTTTCTCTAACACATCATCTCCCCTGGAAAACATGGAATTGGGTTAGGAGGGCCTTTAGGGGACATGATAAAGGCTGAAACAGAAATGCCCTAGCCATGCAGAGCTTTCAAAAGAAATCTAAGGATTTTAACTGCTGAAATGTTTGTTTTGGTACCAGGGATTGAATGCAGGGGTGCTTAACCACTGAACTCTATCACCAGCCCTTTTTTAAAATATTTTATTTTAAGACAGGGTCTCACTAAGTTGCTTAGGGTCTCACTAAGTTGCTGAGGTTGGCTTTGAATTCGCAATCCTCCAGCCTCAGCCTCCTAAACCACTGAGATTACAGACGTGCACCATGGTGCCTGGCACGATTTGTTTGTTAAATAATAAAAGTATATTAACATGGAAGTTTTGGGTTGGTTTCCATGTAATTGCATTTAATGCTAGAAATTAACATTAATCAAAACAGTATAACTTCAGTAATTTTCCTAATTTCTAGAAAGACCAAGAACTATTCCAGGACTAATAGCAGCTCTAACATGTACATCTTTAATCTAAAATTAAAGGTCCTGTAAAAATTCATGGAAATTACTTGGCTGATGAATAAAATCAGTATGATGTGGCCTGTCAAGGATTACAGATTTTTTTCTCTACTATATATTTTTATTAGAACTTTAAAATTTGGATCTTTTAGAAAAGAACAGATTGTATTCTGATATTCATAAATTTATTCAAGTGACCTTTTCAGAAGCCAGTAGGAAAAAATTCATTACATTTAATTCATTCAACTGAATGAGGAAAAAAAAATATTTTAGTAACCTCTAGGAAAACATTTTTTTTTTTTTAATTTCTAGGAAAACATTTCTATCAGGCTCTGGTACAATTGCTTAATACTAAATATCTTCTCCAAACTATTTTTCTATTCATATCTATCTGTATATTAGATACATACATGTATTTTTTTAATAATAGAATTTTGGGCTGGGGAGATAGCTCAGTTGGTAGAGTGCTTGTCTCACAAGCACAAGGCCCTGGGTTCAATCCCCAGCACTGCAAAAAAATAAAATAAAATAATAATAATAGAATTTTATTTATTTTGGTACTAGGGATTGAACTCAGGGGCACTCGACCACTGAGCCACATCCCCAGCCCTATTTTGTATTTTATTTAGAGACAGGGTCTCACTAAGTTGCTTAGCGCCTCACTTTTGCTGAGGCTGGCTCTGAACTCCCGAGATCCTCTTGCCTCAGACTCCGGAGCCGCTAGGATTATAGGCATGTGCCACTGTGTCCAGCATACATGCAATTTTTTTTTACCTAATCTCAGCAGCCACGTGATAAGGTGTTGTTTTCCAAATTTCCCCTTCCACTGTTTTCCCATCAGCCAGTCTTACTGCTATCACATTGCTTGCATTCTTCTTTTTTTCATCGATAGCATACAAGAGCTGATGATCTTTTTTCAATGTTTCAAAGAGCTCCAGCCTTTCTTTTATAAAATTTGGCTGTTTCACCTGAAAATCATTAGAATACAATGAGATTAACACATAATGACTATTTATTGCTAGCTGCTCAGTTCTAAATCATTTCCAACCCCCCCCCCCCCCCACTGCCTTCTCAGCATACATACATATGTCCTTGTCTCTTTACTTCCCCTTTCAGAAGATTCCTTTCCACCATCTAACTCCTTAGCTCTACAGGTCCAGTTCTAAGTCAGCCACCTTTAACTCCTACACCTACCAGCATCTCCCTTTTCCAGTATTTACAGCACGTTTATGAAGAGGCACACAATACAACACTCATTAATATATGGTCATCCCTCAGTATTCAGGGGGATTTGATTCCAGGAGCCCCATGGATTCCAAAGTCTGAGGATGTTCAAGTCCCTTAAATCAAATAGCACTATAACCTACATACATCCTCCTATATACTTTAAATCCTCTCTAGATTACTTAAAATATACCTTACAATATAAATACAATATAAATAGTGGTTATACATTAGAAAATAATGACCCAAAAAGTCTGTACATGTTTAATACAGACGCAACTTTTTCCCCAAACATTTTCAATCTAGTTTGTTGAATCCATGGATGCAGAACCTGTGGATACAGAGGGGACAAATGTACCATCTCACTTCATTTGCTAGTTGTTTCTCCTTTGTTTATCTCAACTTGTGAACCAGACTACTCTCTTTGAGGCCAGGAATTCCTCCTTTGCATCTACCAAACGTTAATGCTCAATGAATGTTTTCTCATTGTTTTAATGATTTATATTTAAAAAGCAGAGTAGCTGGTTTCCTTAATACAAAGTAAGAGCTCTACTATTTCAACTTAGACTAAGTGCCCTATAAATCAAGTGCGACTTGACATCTCACATGTAAGGCTCAAAAGTTTTAAATACACTAATACATCTCAAATATTAATTTAACTAATAATTATGTTCTTATAAAAAATCTGCATATACATATTTTAAATTACAGGTGGTATTTTATATTATTTCCATAGTAATGTTACCTCACTGTCAGGTTCATGTTCCTTCAACTTCTTTTTAGTGTCCTTTTCTTGGCTGTGACTAGAAGGAGACTGAAAGATAAGTTATAAACAACTCATGTCAATGACAAGTAAGAACAATACATTGAAACCTGAGGAAGAAGGGGGACATGCCAGCAGGCTGCAAGTGCCCCATGTTTAAAGATTCAGAACTGGCTCTCCTGACCACAACTTACAACCTGCAATGGGCAAGTCATCTTCCAGAGTAGAACTGAAGAACATCTCACAGTTTCAGAAATCCTTCAGAACTCACTAAGTTTATTGTTTTACAGGAAAATAATCTGTCCTTTTCTGAACTAAAATAATAAAATACTGTTAAATATAGAGCTCAATAATGTTAAATATAGAGCTCTCTCAAGATAGACTCCCCAAACAAGCAAATAAAACATCAAAACCACCTGCCATCACAGGGAACAGAACTGTTGATCTTTATGCCCAAGGAAAGAACAATGAATCTCAAGCACCACGGCCCTTTTTTCAAACAAATGAAAATGCTATTTCTGCTATCGGGAAAAATGTGTAGCAGGCTATTTAACAGAATGGCTGAGAAATTAAACCCTCGGGTCAATTTGACGATCGCTGGATATCTAGCAGTTCCCGGGCCGCAGCAGGCCAGGGTAGGGCACCAGGGCTCAGCACACGCTGCTGCGGGGGCTCGGGTCAGGCCTGGGCACCCTGGCTGGGGGCACCGGGGCAGGGAGCTGGGCCGACCGGGCAGTACGCCACGGTGGATACGCCCTGCAGCTCTCCCCCTGCAGTGTTGAAGACCGCTAAGTAAGCACCGTCGCAGGTCGCAGGTCGCAGTGCTGCGGCGGCAGCCCACTATCCCCGCCCGAAGCCCGGGCCGCCCCGCTACCTGCACGCCCGCAGCCGCGCGCTCGACCTCCCCGTGCGCCGCCGCCGCCCGCGCCGCGCTCTCCAGTTTGGCC
Source organism: Sciurus carolinensis (assembly GCF_902686445.1). NCBI lineage: Eukaryota > Metazoa > Chordata > Mammalia > Rodentia > Sciuridae > Sciurus > Sciurus carolinensis. Next base: position 69,103,785 of record NC_062214.1, read on the forward strand.
TGGTGGCTCAGTTCCTCGGCTAGGCACAGCCGCAGGCGGTAGAGCCGGTGGCGCAGGTCGCGGTTCTCCGCCCGGAGCTGTGCCACCTCGCGCGTGAGGCATGGTCCCTCGGCCTGGCACCGGTCGGGCGCATTCAGCAGCTCATCCCTCAGGCGCTGGACCTCGGTCCACAGCCAGCGGATATCCTCCTCCTGCCTCTCCAGGCGCGAAGCCACGGCCTCCGCCGCCAGGGCCTCAGCAGCCATGGCGCCCGACTCCTTCAGACACCCACGCCCCGCGGGGAGTTAGCGGTTGCTCGAGGGCCACAGGGCGACACAGCCTCGTACAGGCCACAGGGCAGGGCCGCAGCTCCGCGCGCCGCGGGAGGCGGGTCGAGAGGTGGGGCCGAGGCTGGACACACTGCCGGGGGCGGGGCAGTGAGAGGGGCGGGGCCGAGTCTCGAAGCCCTGCAGGGTTGGGGACTATGGCCTGAGCCACGACAGTGGCAATGGAGCCACTGAATGGGCTCCTCTAACCTTCAGAGCATATCCAGGTGCTACCTGCAGTCGCTGTTTTTTTATGTTGAAACTATTTCCGTTTATAGCTGGAAAAATTGAGGCAGAGAGGCTATGTCACTTGGCAAAATCGTCCAATACTTTAGCAAGGCCAACATCTCCCTCTTCCAATGGATTTCTCCCTTTCCTCTCTTGAATTCTTGCAGTCACCATTGTTTTCACCTTGCAAATAGGTTCTAAAAAGTAGCCATTGAGAATCGATCTCCTTGGCCTTCATGCCAGGGCCAGGGCAAAGGCCTCCCTACTAGAGCACGTAGAAGATCTCTACAAAAATTTAAATCTGACCACGAAATTGCTAGCTCCTTCAGTCTAGCTCAAAGGCCACATATCCTTTGTATGCTTTACAACTATGAGCAGGAATTGATTTTTATTGTTGTTCTTAAGGTTTAGAATTTTGGCAAACACACTGTTCTAAGATCCTTGCAAATAATAACTTCTTAAAATCCTCACAACACACAACAACAGATATTCTTATTATATCCATTTGTAGGTGGAGAAATTGAGACACAGAGAGACAATGTCACTTGACCAAGGTCACGCAATAACTGCATGACAGTGGGGATTCAACCCCCCAAACAATCTGATGCCAGTGATTATGTACTAACACCACAGTGCCTTTAGACCTTGATAAAATGTAACTGAACATGTCAGATGATGTGATACAGGTGATAAATACCATAAGAATTCTGAAATGAGAGAGTTAGCTTAGACTGGTGTAGTTAAGAAAGGGAGAAATTACTCCAAAAAATAAAGATTGGGTAATATCAGAAAGATGGAAAGGTAGACAAAGGTCACCCTAGGAGCAGAATCAGTTTGGGAGAAAAAGCTGAGAGGAATGAGCTAATCAGATTAACTGGAATGCCGAGTAGCTCCCAGGAGGAGGTTCCATAACCTTCCAAGTGGAAATTTTAAAACCATCTATTAAAAAACTCCGTTGAAAGGAAAAGCAGAGAAAGTACAGACTTTAATTAAGATAATAATAATGAAAATACTACAATTCTATGAATTACAGGAAAATTCATTACCAATGCTTATTTTGATAAAAACAGAAGAACGAAAACAAATTCTCAATGAACAATATAGAGAAAGGACATCAAGATAAACCAATAACGATGTCTAGTGAAACTACATGGAGTTGTCCTTCAATATCCATGTTGGTTTGTGTTCCAGGATCCTCTTCCTCCACAGATATCCTATAAAGACTTAAGTCTTATTTAGAATGGTGTAGTATTTGCATATGATCTACCCATCATCTCTAATACAATGTAAATGCTATGTAAATAGTCATTATATTGTTTAGGGAATAATTACAAGAAAAAAGTCTGTACATGTTTAGTACAGATGCAACTCTTTTCAGATATTTTTGGTCCAAGATTGGTTGAATCCATATGATTCAAGATTGGTTTGTATCCCATATGGGTGGGATACAAAACCCACCCATATGAAGGGCCGTATGAAGGGCTTTTCTCCTTCAACCCAGCAATCCCACTTGTAGGAATTTATTCTGAAGATGCCTTGCCAAGAATAAAAATGCATATCACAAAATTCAATGGAGGATTATTTGTAATTGTAAAATACCGTATAGGATATTGGTTCAATAAGATGTGGTGCAAACACAATGGAGAACTATGCTGGAGTCAAAAAAGAATTAGGAATATCACTACAAACTGACACGGATGGTTTCTAGGAAATACTGTGAAGTGAAGAGAACATATATAGTATGTTACATGTTATATAAGAAAAAGAAGAAGAAAGCCTGCATATACTTATTCATTACAAAAGAAATAGAAAAATAAATTAGAAAGCAATGATGGTCATCTATGAGGGACCAAGCAAAGGAAAATGCATATATCTACTGATTATTACAAAAAGAAATAGAAAAATATATAGAACAATGATGGCTATCTACAAGGGGTCAGGAGTGGAGAAATGAACTGTGAGGGACAACTGAGGGACTTCTCTGGGTGTATTCTTTTGAATAGCTTTGACTTTTGAAGGTATATAAATATTCTGCATATTCAAAAACTAAATCTATAGACTTGAAAAGAGAGTAAGTTTAAGTAGAAAGCAAACTGAAACAAACATACTTACCCAAACAAAAGGGGATGGAGGGGCTGGGGTTATGGCTCAGCAGTAGAGTGCTCACCTAGTGCATGTGAGGCACTGGGTTCGACTCTCAGCACCACATAAAAATATAGGTGTCCACCTACAACTAAAGAAAATTTTAAAAAATAAAAGGGATGGAGAGGGAGAAAAAAATGACTGCATATCCAGTCTTGGATGGGATGGGCAAAGCATTGTGAACGAATGTTGAAGTCTTTTTGGAAGGTTTTTGTATTGTAGTGATGTGGGGGGAAAAGAATCCTGAAGCTATTTTGATGTGTTCTAAGACTGAGTGTAAATATGTCAATACTGGGATCTAGGGTTTTCATTGTACAAGAAAGATACGAATATGGAATGAGAAAAGGAAAGAAACAACCCTATGGGGTAGTTTGGATTGAGATGGATTTGTGTAAACCTATGATTTATAATATGTTTGCAAATAAACTTCTTTATATCCTTATATACACACGTAAGGATGCACACACATACAAAGGCAAATATATGTATGTACATGTGTACACATGTGAATATATCCACTAATTCTCCATGCTGAAGGAGTTAAGAAAAGATACCCAGTAACAGTGAGAACCTAGCATCGAGGTCTCCATCTCTAAGACCTTTACCCAATAAAAGAACCAGGGCTCCTGAGAGAAAGGTTACTACAAGACTGGGACCACACAGATTCAAGTTAAACATGGAACCGCTTGTCTTGCTGGAAATTAGGGAAGGACTCCCTACAAAAATGGTAGGAACATGTCACAAGGACACAGGAATGTCCCTGAAGACATATCCACTGGCCAAATTGGTACCATTTAAAAACCAAAAATAATTAGTATGAAAATGAATTATAAACCACAAAAAATTTAGAAATTCATGAAACAAACCAAGAATAGAAGAAAAACAGGAGAGAAGCAAGAAGCTCAGTGTTTAGACTAATGCCAAAGACTAAATGGCAGAGATAAAAGTAGAATTCGAGCATTAGAAAATCATCAGTTTGCCACCATCAGAGTAAAGATTACATCAGTCTTATTCAATGTGGGGGCCAGTTTTGAAAAGTAGCAGGATATTTGCATGGTTATAAAACATTTTCCCTCAGACTGTTAGTCATAAGGGAAAACCAAAGCTTAATCACACAATGGAGAAATCAGGCATACCTTGATCAGGTGATCAAAATCAAGGTCATCTGAGGAACAGGTGGGCTTCATGAGCCTCCAGATGTGACATTCCAAAGGCATATTATCCATTATGCAGAATTCATACCTAGAATTTGTAACCCCTGTGTGATCCCAGAGAAATGTCACACAAACCCCAAATAAGGTACATATTGTTTAAATAGTGAAGGGAAGAAACTATTCTTCAAAAATGTCTACATCGTAAAATACAGTCTCTAGAAATGTTCCAGAGTAAAGAAAGTTAAATAACCATGACAATTAAATGTAATACCTGACCCCATATTGCATCCTGATGGGGGTAAAATGCTTTTACAAGAGCATAATTAGACTAACTGACAAAACTGAAAAATGGATGGTATATTAGATAAAAATATTGTGTTAATATGAATTCGTGATATTGATACATATTCAAAATCAGAGTCTCCATTCTTTGTAAAAGCAAGCTAGAGTATTTAGTCAAGATGTATGTAATTTATATCCATGTGGAAAAAAATTGTAGAGGGAGAGAGGATAAATGGTAAAGCAAAGAGTAAAATGAAACCTCAATGTAGGTTTCTTAGAACATGATCAGATGATGCGACTTCTTTTGGGAAAGTCTTTAGGCACCTTCTACAGCAAATGGAGTAAAATCCCAATTTCTTATCAGGACCTACCAGGCTAGCAAAACTGAACTCCCCATGGTCTCTCTAGCATTATACAAAGACCCCCCCTCACCCAGAAACCCCATGTACTAGTTCCTGGAGCTCTCAGATCCTCAGATACATCCTACTCCTTTCTGCCTCTGGGATTTTATACATTCCGAGTCTCAGCTTGTTTAATCTCTATCACTCTTAATACCTGACTTCTCTTCATCCTGAGGTTTTAGCTTATGTGTCATCTCCACACTCCCTGTAAAGTAGCCTTGCCTCCCTTCTCTCTCAGCATCTCTTTCAGTTATATTGTAATTATTTCATTTATTTGTCTACTTGTATTTTTTCTGTCCCTACCTATACCTCTTACCTGGAATAGGGGGGTTGACTCTGTTATTCACCATTATTCCATATAACCCATCCAGTACAAAGTAGGAAACCAAACAAAGAAAATTTTAGAGTAATAATGCCTCTAATGACATTATAGAGACAGTAAGAAAAAAAAAAAGATCAATGGTTGACAAAGGTTGGGGAAAAGGGGAATGAGTAGGCAGAGAACAGATTTTTATGACGGTGAAATTATTCTGTATATTATAAAGGTAGATGAATATCATTATGTATCTATAAAAAGCCATAGAATGTATAACTCACCTAAAGTGAACCCTAACATTAATCATGGGCTTTGGGTAATAATGGTATGTGATGTAAGGTCATCTGTTGCACAAATCTGCCATTCTGGTGCAGGACGTAGAAACCTGGGGAGGTTGTGCAGGGGAAAGGCCATATAGGAAGTCTCTGTACTCTCTGTATTCTTTCTGCTTAACTTTTTAAAAAATGTTTATTAAAACAAATTTTTAGTTGTAGATGGACACAATGCCTTTATTTTATTTATTTTTTGTAGTGCTGAGAATGGAACCCAGTGCCTCACACATGCTAAGCAAGTGCTCTACCACTGAGCCACAACCCCAGCCCCTCTTTCTGCTTAACTTTTCTGTGAACCTAAAATAGCTAAAAAAAAAAAAAAAAAAAATCTACTTTTAAAAATGTTCTAAGAAATCACAAAATACCACAAGATGGCAGTATTTCTCTCAGAAGTGCCAGTGAGGAACCCACCTAGGGAAGTTGATTCTGATTGCCTGTGTCCTGGTTCTTTAAGAAGTTCAGAGTGCATCACAGTATTGTCACAGCCCGGTCCCAGGTTTGTACTTTCAATGGTTGTTTGTAAAGGCAGATTTTATTATTATTCAGGTGTGGTGGGGCCAACAGGTCAACGGACGATGGCCATTTGGAAGACAGTTCATTACTCAGTTACCAAGAAGAGGAGCACCCAGTCAGTCAGGAGGCAGAGCTGTGCAAGAGCCTTTGTTGTGGTTTCCTGAGAACAGGTGAGGCAGGGCAAGCAGTTTAGGACTGGTTAGTTCGATCATCTCAGTGGGTTCTTGGGGAGCAGGGGCTGTACCTAGCCCCAAGATGATCAAGACCGGGGAATAGTGCTTCTCTCATGGATACTTCTAAGAAGAATACTGCTATTTTGTAGTCTCTTAGACCATTTTATTCTTTTCTTTAAAAGTAGATTTTATTTTTTAGAGCTATTTCATCTTCACAGCAAAAATTGAGCAGAAAGTACAGTGATTTCCCATATACCTTTCAAAGGGTATGTGAGCAGGGGTATCAGCTCTGGGTTGTTTGGTTTGCATATGAAAAGCCAGTTTTTCAGAGAGTTCTTGAGTGTTGGCTAACTCTAGGAGGGGCAGTCTTTTCAGAGTCAGCAAGGCTCCAAAACTTTCAAGCCTCAGAACCACATGGTTACTACAATGAAGTACAGGACATTGGGTTATTTTCTCAGGTCACACACAAGGTCAGAAGAAAAGCCAGGAAAATTTTTCTTGTGGCTACTATCAGAGCACTCCAAGGAGTTCTGATTTCTTGAAAAGTAACTCTTCCACATAGATGCTATAGAAAAAGCTCTGCTTTCTTCTATTAACCGAACTGGCAGGAATATTATGATAACTGTGGATTGTTTTTTTTTTTTTTCCATCAATTTCCAATTGGAAAAAAAAGTCAAAACATTTGAGTTCCTTTAAACCGCTCCTCGTTATCTGCACCTGGTGACTTTTAAAGAAAAGACACACAAGATACGAGCAGGGAAGGACTCTGCTGCCATAACTCACTTGCATCAGCAGGTGCAGAGGAACAGGGCAGAGAGTACACCGGAGTATAGAACAGTACAACTGCAGACCTGGCCAGAGGATGTTCTGAGGTGACTCCAGGGTCTGAGCAGATCCAGGCAAGTGTACACCTGAAGGTTGTCTTGGAGCAATCGTATTATAGCCATGCAATCTGCAGTGAGCCATTATTCGTGGCAGCAGCTTCGCTGAGTCAGCAAGAATCCCTTCTTCTAATCAGGTTTCATTAAGTGGACACCAGACTTAGATCAGAGGAGAGGGATCATTTTTGCAATTGCATTATTTAACCAAGTCATCATTTTGAAGTTGTCAAACTTCTCTCTCTCTCTCTTGCTTTCCTTTTAAAGGGCTATGCTAAGAAATAACATGCAGTAGGTTATTTAATAAAAGAGAGACACTATTATGGAACAACTGTCTTGGGCTACTTTCGTTGCTGTCTGTAGCTTTATTGCAATGAGGTGTCTAACCCCAAAATGCAATTGTGGGGAGCAGAGATGAGCAGCATATTTCCTGATACAGCTTCCTACATTATGATGTGACCATTTAATATAGATTGAGCATGGTATATTCATAATGATGAAAATAATCATGTGGGTGCTAGAGAAATGATTATTTGGGGATGAAAAGAGGAATTTAAACTGAACAGCAGTTAGCTAAGCTTTGTTTCCTGTTTATCTTTCAAAGTTTACTAATGCAGGGGTTAATTAATATAGCACAATCCTCTTGAGCCAAGACGGTCAGCACTGCATTTCTCCCTGGGTTTAATCCGATACCTTCCTTCTCCTTGCAGATCTCTAATAATTCCAAGTGGCAATGTGACTTTGCTTCCAGGTGTCCATGTGGTGTGGACACTGCCGGCAAAGGCCACGGAGTGGCAAGGGTCAAGAGGGAAACACTTCCCCAGCTCTTCACAGGCCAGGATGTTTGAGACAGGAGCTAAGTCTTGGTTTTATTATTGTGAGACAAAGACACAGAAAGAAAAGGAGAAGAGAAAACAGTGGCTCTCAGAAATACTGGTGAGATACAAAGAGCAGATCCTTAAGGAATTCAGACTGGGCCAGGTGCTCCCCTACTTGGTGTATGACGGGGTGTTCTCCCTGAAGGAGTACAGAGAGATCCTCTTGCAGGATTGCTATCCGAGGAGAGTGGAGTATTTTTTCCTGAAGCTTTTTTCCAAAGGCCCAAGTGCTTTCTGTGCTTTCTGCTCTCATCTGGAGGAGTTCTGCCCTTACCTGCTCACCTCCATTTTTCTTTATTACCAAGGTAAGAATATGGTTTGTTCTGAAATGTAGTAAGCTTAATGACAGTTGAATCAAAATATCAGGCTCCCTAGCCACACTATGTAAGAATGAGTCTCAACACAGCATTGATTTTTATCTTACTAAAAACCTGCAGTGCTTCTCTCCTAATTCTCACAAAGCAGAAGCAAATGTCTGTCATGCTGCAGAAATCCTTGCACAGCCCCTGGCACAATGTGCGGGATGATTTCTAATCATCTAATAGAAAGATTTGTATCTTTCTTGTTTTAATGAGGATTTTCAGGTGCCAGTCATAATGTGTCAATAGGTTATAGAACATTGAACTGGGCTTTCATTCTGCAGATAAAGACACAAAAAGGATCATGGCTCTTCAGAATGTCAAAATTACCATGTGATCCAGCGATTCCACTCTTAGGTGTATGCCTAAGAGAAATGGAAGCATGTGTCCACACAAAGACCTGTGTAAGATATTCCTAGCAGCCTTATTCATAGTAACCAAAAAAGTAGGAAAAAAAAAAAAAAACCCAAGTGTCCATCAATCAATGGATGAATAAATGAAATGTGGCATATTCTGGTCTGGAGTTGTAGCTCAGTGGTAGGGCACTTGCCTGGCACATGTGAGGCCCTGGGTTCAATCCTCAGCACCACATAAAAATAAATCAGTAAAATAAAGGTATTGTATCCATTTACAAATTAAAAATTTTTTTTAAAAAATGTGATATGTTCATACAAAGGAATTTTATTCTGCCATGAAAAGAAATGAAGGAATGATGCATGCTACAACACAGATGAACTTAAAACCCTCATGAAAGAGAAAGAAGCCTGTCCCCCAAGCCACATACTATATGATTTCATTCATATGAAATGTCCACAGTAGGTAAGTCCATAGAGACAGAAAGCTGAATAGTGGTGGCCATAAGCTAGAACTAGAGGGAAAGAAGGGAAATGTACAAACTTTTTGGGGGAGGGAAGGATGAAAATATACTGATATTAGATAGTTGTGATGGTTCATGTGTCTGAGAATATATGAAGAAGTACTGAATTGTATAACTTCAAAGGGTGAATTTTATGATATGTGACCTATATATTTTAATAAAGCTGTTATTTAAAAAAATTAGCATGCAAATCTTCTCAGCTGTTTCTCTCCTTCCAGTCTTCTAAAAAAGAGCCCTATAATGGCCTATCCTAATTTCCCAGCCTCCTTCCTTCCAAATAGAAAGGATTTCTTGTTGCTAAGAGTGGGTTTGGGCTGGTCAGCTCAATACAGGAAGGAAGAGAGGGAGAGGGCTGGGAGCATGGCAGCACTTGTTTGGGGGCGGGGGGTGGTGGTAAGAATGAGGGCAACAGAGGCAAAGGAGGGATCCTGTTTGCAATGCTGTGGCCCGTGTACATGGGTACCCATTCAAGTTTTGGGGCATCTTAAGAAAAAGATTTGAATTATTTTGAAGTAGTGTTTCGTTGCTGGTCTTCACTTGCCTTCAACACTTCTCCAAGATGGAAGCATAAGAGTTCCAGCTTGATGACAGTTACATTTATTTTAAGATTTGTTTCAGTGGAAAAATTATCCTTGGCTTTTAGGATAGTTGTGAATCATAGATTTGTTGTAAACTCCCATCCCATGGCCCCTATAACATTCAGTAAAGTGGTCTATCTACTGAAAAGGTCAAATAAGTAAAAATGAATATTTATAAATGATTTCTTACACTACTGTAGGCTGCAATATAATATAAATTTACAAATCAGAGAATATTCACCTATTCATTTGTTAGTCCTGTCCAACTTCAAAGGGTATGGTGCTTTGTTCATTATGGTAAACAAGACAGATGCAATCCTTTATTTTTAATAAATCCTTCAGTTTTTATATACTTAATTAAATATATTATGCATTTAAAAATAAATGCAGTAATATAGGTGCCAGGCATAATGTATCAGTATATTGATATATATATTATGCAATTAAAATACTGTATTTTATATATTATGCAATAGAAATATATAGTGCATTTAAAAATTGATAATTTTTTTTACCTTGTAACTTAAAATATTGATAAGTAAAAAACCAGGTTGAATGTCTATTGTAGGAACCACTTAACTTTTTAGGTAAGGAACCATCACAGGTTGAGTTTTGTTTGTTTTCTTAATTTTTCTTTTTAAAGAAATTACCTTGGCTAAAGAGGGAGAGGAAAATAGAAGAACTGGGGTTTTAGCTATTTCTCTTTGGGGGAAGAGGTGCTGGAGATTGAGTCCAAGGTCTTATACATACTAGGCAATAACTGTATATTAAATATTTTAATTCTCTAAAAAATTCTGAAGCATGAATGTCACAACATTGACATTTCTTAAATCTAGAATTGAAATGTGGGTTTCTACAGTTATTCTATAATATTCTACTATTTTCAATACTTTCCTACCTACTGTAAAATGTTACTAAGTACAAGTTATTTCCTTTATTTGATAAGGAAGTAATCTGATGTGGTTATACAAATCTACACACATGACAGAATTTTGTAGAAATACAAAACCACCATAAAAAGAAATGAGTGACTGTGAAAACCAGTGCAATTCGAATAACATCTGTAATTTAGTATTGTGCCAACATCAATTTCCTGGTTTTGATCCTCGTATGAATGTCGTGTGGGATGTTATCATTGAGAAAACCTTGCCTGGGAATTTGCTGTACTATTTTTCTGCAACTTCTCTGTGACTCTAAAATGATGTCAAAAAGTTGTAAAAAGAAAGATAATAGCAAGGATATGATAAAATTTTAATTGGAGAGATTGTTTTTAAGATTAGCTTTGAAAAATAAAATTCTAAAATGTTCACATTCTTTTGCCACCTGAATATTATATCAATGGTCAGAATTTAGAGTTTAAGACTAACTTTTAGTTAATTCCAGGATGTTAAGCAAGTTCTTTGCAAAGGCTCAGGTCCCTCCAGCATTGGACCATCCATCTGTGTTCAATGGAGCTCATCCTTTTTGAGTGTCCAGGAGGGGAAACTTTATGATAGACTGTAATGACATCTGTCTTCAGGAGGAAATCCATTTCCTGTCACTGTGTGGGGTTAAAATCAGCTCCTAAACCACCAAAGAAGCCTTGCATTTTTTACAATACAAAAAGGCCACCTACCATTTTTAGAACCCATACTATTAAACAAATGCATCCCAGCAAAATAGAGCAAGGAAGGTGCAAACCTAGCAGTTATACTGCAGAGCACTCTGGTGAATACCCAGTGATTTATTCAGTAAAAGGCAGAGGTAAGGAACTGGGGCTGTAGCTCTGGTAGTTTGCTTAGCATGCATGAGGCCCTGAATGAGGCCCTGGGTTCAATCCCAAACACACACACACACACACACACACACACACACACACAAGAAGTGAGGGTATTTTGTTTAGTATCACCAGCTAGTGATGCTGCTCATGGGATCTGGACGTGCTATGCTATTTCCTCATGTTTTCAGCCACATTTTATTGTTGCTTGTGGACAACACCACTTGTTAAAACAGTTTGTGCCAATAGGGATGAACAGATGCCTGACATTCTTAATTACAGGGAAAGAGCCACCTCACTGGGAGGAGAGAGGCTCAACCCTTGGAGCTCAAGAAGAAGCCACATTTGAAAGGGATACAGTGACTCCTTTTCCTTCTTCATGTTTCCCTGAAAACCATTTTAAACACAGCAAAGAAAATAGATATTTACTCCTACACTCCTATATTCAGAACAATACCAGCTTGCATTTTTGAAAAACCAGTCACTCTATTAGTCAAGACAAGCAATTATCTATTTTCAACAATTAGTAATAATTCATATTTTCTTTAGAAAAAATGTGAACCAAATAATGTTCATCCTTTTGTATACAATTTAGGATAGCCAAACCTCCAGAAACAGTGTTATAACTTTAGAGGATAAAAGAATGGCAGCAACCAATGGGTGAGCTTACTCACTTGCAGAAAGTATGATTAACTGATTGTGTTATAATGCAGAACAAACCCACAGGATCTTACAAGACCTATACATTGCAGAAGAAAAAGCAAGGTGTGGAACTCAACATGAACCTAGCAATGCCCTTGACACTGAAGATCAAGAACAAAGTCTTCAATTATTTAACAAGTATGTTAACATTCTCAAGTGTTTACAAGCTTTAAAAAGTATTATCTTGCTAGTTTCATTTTCCTCCTTGTTTCACTGTGTCCTTTGGCCAATTACAAATAGTTTTGGTGGTATGCATATTTTCTGGGGCATTCTCGGGTCACTGTGTGATTTCTTAGTTGTTCCACGGTATGAGAAGAATGGTACTTGGAGACTACCATTTGGTTGTAGGAAGCTGATGATGTTGAAGTATATGCCAGGTGACCAGTCTTAGTTTTCATTTTGTTTTGGAACCTAAAGCGGGTTAATGCTATTCATTCAGAAGACCCCAAAAACAATCTACTTCAGGAAAGTATTTTAAAATCTGAATTAGAAGATTACAAATTGAGCAGTGGTCCTCTAAAATGTGTGCTAATGCTTCTCCACAAGAAAACACTCTTAATTGCTTGTGGAATATTCTGGGATTGCTCAACACATATGACCTTCTTGTATTCTTTTGGTTCATAAATTGCATGTTTCAAGGGCAAGAATAAAACTTGAATTGTGGTAAGACTTTATGGCCATTTCTTGCAGCCTTTCTCATAGAAAGAATTTGCATAAAATGAGAACTCAAGGCAATCATAAATATGGTCCCTACTCCAGTCAATGTCCTTCCTTCCACTAAACCCATGAAATGATATGTTGATAGCTGGTGCATTAGCCACCAGAGTTCTGTAATTTACTTATGACTTACAAGTATCTCAGACAGGACAATCAATAACTATGGTAGAAAAGCACACGAACCAACATTTGCTATGCTTAAATAGCATGTATAATTAAGTTTACCTCTCATTTGGCTTATTATAAAAGTAATAAGCTCCAATTATAATAATCTATTCACTGAAAGTCCATTTCCTGCTTTCTGCCAGGTCTTTTGCTGGGTGGAGAACCATGTGCCTTGCAGCAAGACTCGCAGGGATCTCTGAGCCTGACTGGGTAGCTCAGGTTCCCTGCGAGGTCAGGAAACTGTCTCTGGGGCTGGGTTGGTGGTTCAGGGGTTGCCCTCTCCATTGGGAATAGGACCTCCCCCTAGCCTATCCAGAGGGTGAGATCTGGCTCCCATTGCTCAAAGTCCTTCCTGGTACAAGATCCGAGGCTACAGGTGCCTCTGGGGTTTGCAAAATGGTGATTTTTGTCTTTTTCTTTACTGCTTCTCACTTTCAGTAAGAAAAAAGGGACAGAGACTCATTTAGATATAAATATAATAGGCTGATCTATAGAAAGAGAGACAGATTTGTTTTAAGGAATTGTCTCACATGATTGTGGAAGCTGGTGAGCCCCTAATTTGTCAGGCAAGCTGGCGGATTAGAAATTGAGTAAGAGTCAATGTTGCAGTCTTCAGTGTGAATCCAGGGGGCAGCAGACTAGAAACCCAGGCTGAGTTTCTATGGGGCAATCTTAAAGAGAATTCCTTTTTGGCAGGAAATCTCAGTTTGTACTCTTAAAATCTTCAACTGATTAGGTGAGGATCATCCACAGTATGGAGAACAATCTGCTTTATTGGAAATCTACTGATTTAAATACTAATGGCATCTAGAAACCACCATCAAGCATTGTGTTGTCTTGGGAAATCTGTGTAGCATTCCTCAGATTCTCATCTGGAAAGTGAGGATAATGAACAGTACCACCTCATAAGGTCATTTGAGACTTAACTGCAGCCTCATCTGATCCATTCTTTCCTTTCTGTGCCCCACACTACTCTAGACCTAGTATACCACTGGGATTCAAAGCATGCCAAGCAACATACACACTGCGTGTTTCTGCTTAACTCCTCTTTACACCGATCATTAAGGCAACAATGATCCATTCCAGGGCTTCCAGCACTTACTCTATGCAACTTATCCACGCATACCAGGCCTGCTGACTAAACTCATCCTCCTCCCTCTCCGCACCCTCAGTCTGCCTGTTCCTGCACCCCTACCTACCTGAGACTCATCCTGAACTGATAAGTGCAGTGGATCTTCCTTGGTTTTGACTTTCTGTCCTGGGTGGAATCAGGGTACCTCGATTGTCATTCCTTTGCACACGCTACCTATCCCTGGGTCTTAGATCCTCTTCTTTTTCCTCTCCCTTCACCTCTTTCTGTATTCCTCCTCCTCCTTCTTTCCTCCTCCTCCTCCTCCTCCTCTGGTGCTAAGGATCAAGCCCAGAGCCTTGTGCATACCAGGCAATCATTCTACCACTAAGCTACGCCCCCAGTTCTGTCTTTCTTTTCTTTTCCAGCCCCCTATCTAGGGGCAATGTAAGGATGTTACAATGCTTGTGTCAGCTTTGCTGGATCACAGTGCCCAGATATTTGGTCAAAACTTATTCTGGATGTTTCTGCCAAGTGTTTTTTGGATGAGATAAATACTTGAATTGGTGAATTTTGACTAAAAGGAGATAAAGCTCCATAATGTGAGTGAACCTCATCAGATTGGTTGAAGGCCTTAAATGAACAAAGACCAAAGACTGCCCCCTTAGAAAGAAGGAATTCTGCTTCAGGCTACATTTGTATTCTAAGTGTAACCCTTCCCTCCCTCTGTCTGAGGCTGCTGCCTGTCCTGCAGAGTTTGAATTTACTAAGCCTCTGCAATTGCATAAAAATCTCTCTCTCTCTCTCTCTCTCTCTCTCTCTCTTTTTCTCTCTTTCTTTCTTGTGTGAGTGTGTGAAATCATATCATACATAAACCATATATCATATAAACATATATATTTGATGTGCATATCTCCATCCTATTGGTTTTGTTTCTATATACAGATGGAAAAAAACTGCTCAAATCATGGCTCTGTGTTGGACTCTGAAGTAGCCTCTCCGCTACAGGCTTTCTTTAAGTTTCTAAGTTGCCTAGTCTTTTGATTCCTGGGGAGGTGGGGGGTAAGGCCCACAGCTGCTATCAATCTTTCCCTCAGATTTTTCTTAGTTATTTTCAAAGAATTTTATTTGGAGATTATCAATTTCTATTGTTTTCCCTATCTGTTTAACTTCTGCATTTATCATTTAAGATGTTTATTTTCCACCTTTTGTCTTGCTTTCTTTTGGAGTTCTTCCTTTCTTTTCCTTTGTTCATGCATTTTGGCCACACCCAAAATGTGCCAAATCTGCTCAGAAAATTTGTTGCCCCAGCACAAACTCTTGGCAATGCCAACTTGTGGCTTCTTATTTTACCCACAAGTAATAAAATGCCTCTTTGGTTTTTGAAGTGTGGTGATTGTTTGTTTTATTTTTTTGGTACTGGGGATAAAACCCAGGGTGTTAAACAGCAACCTACCATTAAGCTATAACCCAAGTCTGTTTATTTTATTTTATTTTTTTAGTCTTAAAATGCTTATAACTTTCTGTGGGGATTTCTCAGCCACAGCCCCAGTGGATGATAAAAGGGTTAACTGCTGGAGAACGATGTTGGCTATAAATCAATCAATTACTCATAAACTTATCCAATCAATAAACACACAAGAGCCAAGATGACTTTTTAAATGAGAGGGGGGGCATAATGTGTCAGGCCATACCAGATCTGGCCTCTAACAACATGGAGTAGCCCAGCTCTCTTTTATTTATAATCACACAGGTAAAGGGGCCCAGAATGGGAGAGGCTTCTTCTGTGATGAACAGGATGGGGTGGAATTATGGGAGCCAATTTTCTCAGGGAAACTATCATATAACCAGGCAGGGAACCAGTCTCACAGTGCCACATCCCCGCTTCTTACCCACCCCCCTCAATCTGGGACAGACCTCTGGGTCCACGAGTTCCAAGAAGTCAGTCCTCTGTGTCCTGAGGTTCAACCTAATCTGATTCTGCTAGATCAGGATGACCTCCCACAACTTTTTTCTTTTCTTTCTTTCTTCTTCTTCTTCTTTTTTTTATTTTGTTTTTTGTTTTGATTGGGGATATTTCTTTCTGTGTTATGTCTACTTTCTGGTCTTATTGCATTGTAGTTAGAAAATTAGTCTGAATGTTTCTACTTTTTGGAATTTTGGGAGTCTTTCTGGTTTAATGCTATGTCAATTTCTGTAGATATTCCATGTGCACTTAGGAAGAATGTGTGTTCTGGGGTTGAGGAGGTAGCTCAGTGCTAGAGCACTTGCCTAGCAGGTGCCAGGTCCTGAGTTCCATCCCAAGCATTGCAAAAGCAAACCACAAAAGAATGTATATTCTATATTGGATTCAAATTGTTATATGTTACTATAGAGTCAAGCTTATACTCAAAATGAAAACCTCTAGGACTTGTTTTGATCTATTCAATCAGTTCTCTTCTGAGAAAGTTGCCAATTTCTCTCTCATTTTGACTATTGACTTAGCAATTCATTTTTCTGTATATATTTTAATAAATGTTCAGACATCTTGTTGCTGCCCTATTGTGTTTGTGTTTTTATTTACGTATAAAATCTGTCTTAATACTTTTGACTTTGAGTTCTATTTTTCTGATCTCACTATTCCTTGTGACTATCTTTGACATTTATTCTTCAACCATTCTGCATCATTTTGTTTGAAATTTACCTTTATTAGTGGAATGTGGCTGCATATTTATTTCTAACATGTCTAATGGTCTTCTTGTAATATTAGCAGTGATAGAAAAGCAGCTGAACAGTGTTGAGTCCTACTCTGTTCAGTCAGCTTCTTATGTCACCTCATAATGCTCAAACCTACCCTAGCAGGTAGTTCCTCTGCTTGTCTCCATTGACAGCTGGAAAAGCTGAGGATCTGAGTGGTTTCATGACCTTCCCAGATCAGAAGGCTAATGGAATATCAGGCAGGAGTCCAGTCCAAGCCCTGTGTGAGCTACTCTACCCTTATCACCTTCATCACATTGCTGACCTGTTTAGCCTTCACCTTGACGCCCAGTTTCACACTGCCATCTGGAAGCATTCCTTTGCTAGGTCTTTCAGCTCTCTGATGTGAACTTCAGTCAGGGCCATTCTCTGTGAAAACACATCCACCCAATTTTTAATTCAAGAAATTGTTTTCAACTTCCTGGAACTAACTGTTTTACTCACATAGAAACCTGCCGACTTTGAGCAGGACGTATGACTGAACAGGCTGATCATTAGCTACCTTGAGTCACTTGACTTCTTAGAATATATCCTCCTTGTCCCCTGAAGCAGGTGTTAACTCAGGGCACTGACCCTTTTCTCCAGCCCCATTCTCCATTCTGAATAGCACCTTTAGAACAATTTCTTCTTTCATTTTGGAGTAACGCTGGCAGAGTTGTCCTGGACATAAATGCTGGAGTTGCCACCAGCCTGATTCCATCTGCTTCAATCTTAAGAATTTGGGGGGAATTTTGATCTTTCTTAAAAAATACTCTTTCCAGATTTCCAGTGTGGCTGAGGACCCATTCCCCCTTGTCTATCTCTTTGGTCACTACAATAAGACTTAACATGGGAGGAGGGGAAAATTCATGCATCTGGTATGCCGTCTTCAACTGGAAGTCTTTCCATTCCTTCTTACTAGTTACAGCTGCGGTTAGCTAAGCCATGGTGAGGGAATTGCTCTAGTTCCCTGGCTTTAACAGCCAAATATTGCCTCAGCAAAGGGGAACTGAAATACTCTTGTCCTGTGGTGGGCAGAGGCGGTGTCACTACCCTCAGTGAAATTAGTGTCCCTAACACTGCCAAATGAGACAGGACTATGGAGTGGCCCCCCTCACATGTGTGACCTAAAACTGACTCAGCCCCAGGGGTTCCACAACCAATGATGCTGAAAGGTAGGTTGCAAGTGCCCAAGTTGTCCCCCTCCAATTTTCTATGTAAATTTAGCTATTTTAATTTTTTTTAAATTAAGATTTTTTTTAAGATAATCTATTCACTTGACTCAGAATTCCAGGTATCAGTGATGAAAACTCTCCCTCCCTTTTCCTCCCCTATCCGGTTCCCTTCACCAGATTTTAGTACTTCTTTTCAGAGATTCTTTTCTACATATAAAAAGTCATACAAAATTTCCTCTGAAAGAAAAAAAATAAACCCCGAATAATCATTAGCATATTGTGCATGTGTTCTCAACTGAAAAAAAAAAAAAAAACAGTTACATTAAAGATGAATCCACATGTGTTCAAAAGGAGTTTTTTTAATAGCTATGAATATTTCACTGTGTGGCTGTAATTTATTCAAGTTATCCCTATTAACTGAAATTTAGCTTATTTCTTTGTTGTTTCAATGTTGCCATGAAGAGATTTATGCTTGTATCTTTTCACAGGTCTGTAAAAATAGGTAAATCCCTAAAGGAGAAATGCTGGTTCAAAAGATATTTGATGCACAGTTTTTGCAGATATTTTTGAATTGTGCTCTGTAAGGATTGCACCCATTTACACTTCCACACGTACTTTATGGTTGTTCTTTTTTCTTGGTATCCTCAATAATACAGGGTATCCTCAATAATACAGGGTGTTATTACACTTTGGAATCTTTCACTCACAGTTT
The DNA here is from genome assembly GCF_902686445.1 of Sciurus carolinensis. Lineage (NCBI taxonomy): Eukaryota > Metazoa > Chordata > Mammalia > Rodentia > Sciuridae > Sciurus > Sciurus carolinensis. Next base: position 69,122,212 of record NC_062214.1, read on the forward strand.
GGTGGGTGAACATGACATCTTATGGTAGTTTCAATGAGAAATTACTTACTATGAGTGACATTGTACATTATTTCATCTTTGAAGATCCAGATATGTTTCCTTTTCTCCCTGTTCATATCCTTTGCACATTTTTTGGTAAGTTATTGGTCTTTTTCTTACACAATTTTAGGACCACTTTATATAGTGCTATGGTTTGAATGTTTGTACCCTACAAAACTCATGTTGAAATTTAATTGCCATTGTAATAGGATTAAGAAGTGGAACTTCTAATAGGTGATTTGCTCATGAGAGGTCCACCCTTATGATTAGGTTTGGAGCTGTTACAAAAGGGCAAGTTCAGCCTCGTCACCCTTGCCCTTATGCCTTCCACTTTGGGGATAATGCAAACACTAAGTCTCCTGCCAAATGACAGCCCCTCAATTTTGGATATCCAAACCTCTTAAACTGTTAACCAATAGGCTTCTTTTTAAAAAAAAAAATTAAAAATTTGTTCTAATTAGCTATACATGACAGTTGAATGCATTCATGCATTTTGATATATCATACATAAATGGAGTATAATTTCTCATTTTTCTGATTGTAAATATTATAGGATCACATTGGTCATGCAATCATATATATACATGAAGCAATAATTCATTCATTATAAGTTACCCTCTCCCAGGTATCTTGTTATAGTAGCACAAACAGACTAAATCTCTTCTCTGATAATCTTAGGATTTATATCCTATCTAGAAAGGACCTCTCCCCTATTTGATTCTAAACAATTATTTTTTGCTCCAACATTTTACATTTTCATTTTTTACATTTAACCATTTAATCAACTAGATTTTATCATGGAGTGAGTTGTGAACTTTATTTTCTTGGGCACTTTCTTTTCCATTTTAACTTTAGAATCACAGTGTTTAGTTTTCCCTGAAAAAAGGAAAAATTTTCCAGGATTCTTATTAGAATTGCATTACCTTTGTAATTAAAACTTTCCACTACTGATATTGCTTTAGTTGTGAATCTTCCTTTCTAAAAATAAAGATTTCCATATGTTTGAGTTTTCCTTATGTCCCTCAGGAGTGTTTTGAATTTTTCTTCATCTAAATTGTGCACCTAAGAAATATTTATTTTACTGAGATATGTCACAACTGAAAAAAGTAAGAAATCCTGACATATCAGTAGATGAGCACAATGTTTACTTCTTGCTTACTCAAAGGCAGGTTGGCAGGTGGCTGTCCTCCATCCTGTGACTCAGGTATTTAGGCTCTTTCCATCCTGAGATGTTCCTTTTAAAATCATGGCCTCCCACGTTCCTGTGGCAGGGGAGGAGAGCATGGAGGAGCACCAAAGATCCTAATGCCCTAGGTCTCCAGGTGAAGTGCTTCTTTCATCATTTCAGTGGCAGAACTCATCACAAGACCACCTGACTACAAAGGGACTGGAAGGATAATCCCCTTCTACATCCAGAAAAGAGAGGGGAACCAGATACAAATAATACAGGGATTTGATTTCACACCAGTAAAACTATTAAGTAAGCGTGAGGGTAAACTAAAACAAACAAAAAATGTTTTGGTCATACAAAGTCTCAAAACATTTAACTCCAAGACATCTTCTCTCAGGAAGTTCATGGAGGGGATGCTCTGCCAAAATGAGGGTGCAAACTGAGGGAGAAGAAAACATTGAATAATCTTGACCCAAGAGTGCATCAAAGGAAAACCCCAGGATGACGGCGAAGGAGATTCCAGGGTGGCAGCTGGACTAGAACTGAAACCGTGTTGCCTAGAGCTAATGCGATTGTTTTTGCCTTTGTGGAGAAAGACCTACCTGGAGAAGGAGGCAATAGAAGGGAAGCTAACCTAGAGCCAAAGAGCAGGACCAGCACCAAATGGGGTGCTGTGGGGTAAGGAGCCTGTGCTCAGCCCTGCCTGAAGTATTTCTGAACATTTCTAACTGAGGCTGGGAAATAACAGAAGAAATAGAGCTTGTCTTCAAGGAATTTTAATCTTGCTAGGGAAATTTTATCTGGCATTAACTACCATGTATTATTCCTGCGTCTAGATAATAATCTCCTCAAGGACTATGTATTTTTAGCTAATTATCTTGCAAGCAATGGGCCTTAGAAGCTGGGCAATTTCAGAAATGAAAACTATGCTAACTTGATATTGCTGTTCTTTCATAGAAGCATATACTATTTAAAGGAAAACTTTCCCCCCCTTTTTTTTTCTTCCTAGAGGATTAAAATCAAATGGTGAGGATTTATCCAGAAGCAATAAATACACATGGACATTTCTAAAGGTTTTGCCACAAGGATGTTTATCAGAGCATGGTTTATTACACTCAGAAATCCTAGAAGTGATTTGAGAGTCCAACAGTACAAAACTGACTGCGAAAGTTGTTACACACTTGTACATGGAAAAATAAGTAATTTCATAAAAGTACATTTTCTGGCATGGAAAGCTATACCCAGTTTCTTACTAAGTGAAAGAAGTCAAGTGGCAAGTTAATTTGCTACTTTAAATACACACACACATACACACACACACACATATATACACTTGAGAAAAATATAGTAAATGGTATTTGAGTGTTGAGATTTTAATTGCAGTTTAACTTTTTGCTTCCCTGCTTATTCATTTATAAAAGATTGGTTGTGAATTCGAAGTATGGTATCTTGTCAGCATTAGGCATGAGTACCCTAAAGAAAAATTTGGGGCTTGATCTTGTTCTTTGACAAAAACATTCACTATTTAAATACTGTGACAGTTTCTCTTATTTTCTTTTCAAGGAAATTAAATCATATCACCATATAGTATGAAGATTTTCTTTAAAAAGTTAATTCAGCAAGCAAAATAGACACGTTGTGATTTTTTTAAAAATAATTTACTCCTAAACATTAATGATTACTCTTCAGGCCCTTTATTGTTGCAATATGACATCTAATAAATTAAATTGTTAGGTTTACACATGCCATGCAAATCAGTGTCACTTTTATAAAACAATACTTGAAGCAAAAATAAAATTATAGATTTACATTGAGTATTGTTTATATTTGAACTAGAGTTGGACCTGCAAGTTTGAAAATGTGCTAATAACTATAAACCAAGTGTAAGTGCCTGTTGTGGGGCTGGTGTTGAACCCAGGACTTGACAAGTGCTCTATCACTTAGCTATAGCCCCAGTCTCACTGCCCTCCTTTAAAAAAAAAAATCTTTATTTTGAGACAGGATCTGGATAAGTTGCCCAGGCTGGCCTTCACCTTGTGATCCTTCTGCCTCAGCTTCCAGAGTAGCTGGGATTACAGTAGCATGCCACAGCTCCCTGTAGAATGTCTTTTATATCTGGATTTGATCTACTGGTGCCCAATTTCCAATAATGCTCTTAACTATACCCTCATGTTTCATAGAAACAATTATTCCTTTAAAAAAAGAACTTCTTGGGCTGGGGATATAGCTTAGAGGTAGAGTGCTTGCCTAGCATGCAAGCTCCAGGGGAGGAAAAAAAACACCCTGTTTTCTCTGCTCGGCATAAATTTCATTAAAGATAACTGTTTTCCAACACAAATACCAGACCAACATTTTTTGTTTTTCAGATTCCATCTATTGGAAGAAATACACAAACTACAATTGTTCAGATAAGAGAAAACAAAGCAGTACTCATAATTCTATTTTGGGTAGTATCCAAAACAAATTGCAGTAATTATTGTGGGGGGAAAAAAGTAAGTAGGGTACTTGTTTAATATTTTAAAATACAACTTACTGAGAATTCATTTCAGACATATCTGAATCCTATCCTAGGAAGGTTTTAAAAATTAATACTATGTCATAAGAGTTACAGATACTTTGTTTAACTTTTCTATATTTACTCACTTTATCTTCTTACTCAAAATTTGAATGATAAAGAATGGCTTTGCCCTTTTACTCATCTAACGGTTTACAGTCACGGTGCACGTAATAGGCTATTGACCCGGATTTGCAGGGTTTGGGCTAAAATAAGCCACAATCTCCACTTAACACAAAGATGGAGATTTATCACCACTAGATGGTACTGTGAAGTAATTCTTAAGTTCCACATTGCTAAAACTTGGCATTGACACTGATTTTTTTCTGCAAGGAATAAATCACTCTTAATACAGTCTTGCCATTCCCATTAGCACTATCTGCTCCTCTCCTAACTTTAATTTGCTAAATCACTCCATTATGAAGAGATGACAGCCTGTGATTCATAACAGAATCTCTTAGGTAAAGTTCTCTGGGTTAAATAAAATGTGGGCTTCTGAGAAGTGATATTAATACTCCATTTTCTTTCACAATTACCTTCAAGCTAAACAATACTGTAAAGGAATGCAAACAATCATTTTCAAAGTCAACTCATCAAATTAAAAAAAAAAAGACAATATAGCATTAACAAAAACCAAAACTTTGCCATTCTTCATGATATATGCAGTTGACAGCTTGGGCTCTTGTTTATTTTCATTGCTAAGTCTTTGCATGGAAAGAATGTTTTTGGTAGATAGGGTGAATTTTGTCTTTATCAGTGTGGGTCAAGCAACTAGCCTGTGGCTAATACCCTGTTTAATCAAAACATTGCAGTCCCTGGCAGCTTCTCTGATGGCATTAGTACTGAGGTCAGTCACACAGGAAAATACAAGGTTTCAGTCCAGAGAGCATCGGAAGCCAACTTCACTCTGCTCTGCTAAATCTTGTCATTTTTCACTAAAAAAATATTCCATACTATTTATGTGGGAAGATCGTTTTGATTCTGGTTGTTAATATGTAGCTATTGTTCCTATCTTATTTTTGATGAGCTGGTAAGAATAGGTGGTTCTCCAAGGCCTGACTCAGTTCAGCTCTCAGTAATTTTATTAGAACAAGTGTTTGTTTCCCCTTCAACAAACCCAGCATTTGAATGATTTGCATCAGGTCACAGATGGTTCCAGGACCCCTAGAAGATACCAAAATCCATCAATGCTCAAGTCTTTTATATAAAATGTCATATTATTTGTATATAACTGATGCACTCCCTCCTGTATACTTTAAGTCATCTCTAGATGACTTATAATACCTAATACAGTGTAAATGCTGTGAATAGTTGTTGTGCTGTATTGTTTAGGGAATAATAACAAGAAACAAGTCTATACTTATTCAGTATCGATGTCGTTTTTTACTCTTAATATTTTTGATCTGCAGTTGGTTGAATTCATGAATGCAGAACTCAGTAATATGGCTGATCATATAAATAATAATTGGTTGAACAGGAAATACAGTGAATTGATAAAGTCCCAAATTAAATAAGTTTATTATTCAAATTTCCTTCATGAAAGAACACATCTTAAGAACAACCATTTAGTCTAGTATTTTGAGAAGGAATTCTTGATAAATTCATACACATACATAAACTTATATATGTATTCTAATTTTAAAATGCAACCAACTTAGAAAAAATTTCATTGTTTTCTAAATAAAAATCCTGAACACATGTTTATTGAGCACAAGTGCTAAGTATTGTGGAGAATGCAAGAAAATAAAAGATGGTCTCTATCCTCAAGAATACACATCCACACAGCTGCATTCATGAAACTAAGCACAAATTATTTAAAACAGTACAAAGTCCTATATACCTAAATATCACATTGACAGCAAGATTGAAGGAGTTGGGTAAGAGAAAGCTCTTTTCAAGTTAACCTGGAGAGAGAAAACTTACCAGAAAGGAAGTGACTAAGCAGTTTAGAATTATGTTGAAAACTTCAAAACACACTGATGCCTGACCCCTGCCTCAGGGATTCTGATTTAGTTGGTCTGGGTGCTCCCAAGATGAATCTAAAAACTACCATTTTTGTATTGATTGCACATCTGGTTGCTTATCCAAGAATCAAATTTAAGCCTGGATGAAAATCAACCACGTCACTTAGGACAATATTCAGTTTGCGGACATTCTTCTCATGACATGACATTTTCAATCAAAGAGCAGTAGGTTGATTTACCTTCTGGTGCAAAGTCCTCATTTTCTTGGGTTCACACTTTGAGTAGAGCATAGGCTTTGAGGAATAGACATAAGAAAACATCCAAGGAAATAGCCTAAACAAAAGTATAGAAATGGGCTGGGTGCAGTAGCAAACGCCTGTAATCCCAGTGACTCAAGAGGCTGAGGTAGGAGGATCACAAGTTTGAGACCAGCCTCAGGAATTTAGCACCCAATTTAAACCCTAAGCAACTTGGCAAGACCCTGTCTCAAAATAAAATGAAAGGGGCTGGGGATTTGGTTCCATGGTTAATCACTACTAGGTTTAATACCCAGTACAAAAAAAAAAAAAAAAGTATAGAAATGGGAAGAAACAAGATATTTGGAAGCCAGGAAAAGGAACCTTTACTCTCTTTCCCTGGCTCCCTATCAACAGCCTTCTTTGTAATTACTGAGGACAGCCTGGGAATTGATTCTGGGCCACTATATCACACTCCCCACTGATTTTTATGAGTCAGTGCTGTGCCACTGAGTGTTGGTGCCTGTTGCCAACTCTACTTGGAGCTGGTCTCCCCCTGAAGACCTGGCACATCCACAAGTCCTGTCCCAAACCCCCTGGAAGGATAGGAGGACAGCCCAGAACTTGGCACATGCCTTTGAAAGATTGTTTCCGCCTCCTTGAAGTGGTGGGGTTGGTCATGCAAAGGAAGAGCCATCAGGAAGCCAAGGACCAGAGCTGGGCACCAGGAGCCAATCAACCCTGTTGGAGTAGCTCAAAACCTGGCCTTATCTTGGTGAAGGATGAAATTAGACCATCCTGCAGGGTGGCCAAGGCTGTTTTGATTTGTGTGGGTGAAATGCAAGGTTGAGATTATTGCAAACCAATTATTGAATGCAGCTGCAATAAAAATTTTGCTGATGAGATCAGCTAAGAAATGCAGCAATCTGACTCTGGAATAGGAATCCAGGTCAGGAACACAAAAGAATACAGTCTGTACTCAAGCCAAATTTGGGAGCACAGGAAGTCTAAGGCAGAAGAGTGAGGGAAGTGTCTCTCCCATCAAAAATCTGGAGCAAGATTAGGCTGAAGAAGCAGTTGACCAGCAGGAGAAGGGTTCCTAGGAGTCATGTACGTACTGAGTAATTGCTTCCTCCCTAAACACTCCATTATCTTCTCTTAAATTCCAGAAAAGCAGAAATTCAGCAACCTTGGAAAGGATAGGAGAACTTCTACATGTCTTACAGTAACTGATTTAGGACCAAAATGTTGAAAACTAGGCATATTCATTATCTATTGCTGCACAACAAATTACAACAAAAGTTGGTGGCTTAGGAAATATATTATCTCAGTTTGTGTGAGTCAGAAATCCAGGTACACCTAAGTTGGGTTATCCAGCTCAGAGTTTCTTACAGGACTACAACTGAGGTGTCAGACAAGGGCTGTGATCTCATCTGAAGGCTCAACAACAGAAGGTTCCACATCCAAGGTTTCTTGTATGTTTGTTGGCATGATTCAATTCCTTAAGAGATGTTAGGATGAGGGCTTGATTCTTCACTGGCAGTTGGCGGGAGACTCTCCTCAGTTTCTTGCCATGTGAATCTCTGCAGCTTGCTTTATCAGAGCAAGCATATGAGAAGAGTAAAAAAAAAAAGTGTGTGTGAAAAAGGTGGAAGTCATTTATCTTTTGGAGCATAATCTCAAAAGCGATATCCCATCACCCTAACTGTATTTTATTCATTGAAATCAATTCACTGGGTCCAGCCCATACACAAAAGGAGAGGGAATTACAAAAGGGCATGGATGCCAGAAGATGGGGATCACCAGGGACCATGTCAGAATTTGCTTACTACACTAGAAACTGGTAAAGCAGAAATATGGACAAAAATAGGATAGCAAGATAGAATCACTTAGGACCCAGATAATGAACTCAGTTGTAGGCACTGTGAGGATGAGTTTGAGGTTAGGGAGGTGGCATCCAGAACCACATCCCACAGACAGTTAAGCTAAGGGAGAGCTGAAGAAAGGGCAAGCAGGAAACATGTTAGGAAGTTTCCCATTTCAACCATGGGCAGGACATTCATTCTTTTTTTATTAGAGTATTTTCTTTATACATAGTATTTGGGTTCATTTTGACTAACTTATACATACAAAGAAGTTTATTTCATTCCCCATTTCCCCCTTTTCCTCTCCTCCCTCCTCTATTCTGAGGGTGTTCCTTATACACCTTTGTTTATTTATTTTTGATTGATATTTTCTTCATAGGACAGTCATTCTTAATTTCATTGCACACTTCTGTACCAGTCTACCACTTGGACCATTAGGTCTGTTCTTAAGATTGCTAACAGATTCCTCTAAGTGATGTCCATTTTCCAGAAAATTCCTTCTGATCCAAGAGAACTGAATAACGAAACTGACTGTCATGGTTTAGATATTGTTATGGGGCGCAATTTAAGAACAGACCGATCACCATTGAGAAGTCCAAATTTGAGAGTCTTTATTAAGCCGGCCGACTGACTATCTCACACAATGCCCCAAAAAATGGCTATTGGGAGAACAGCCCCAACCACAGGGTTGTAGGGGTTCTTATACCAAAAATCACATTAATCATAAGTGTCTGTTGCTATGATTCAAAATTACACATTAACATCATGAGATCATTGACAGAGGGGGAAGTGGGTCAAAATGACCCTTACCTAGGTACAAACTAAGAATGGTTACTAACACTGTTTACATGGTACATTATTTAGGAGCAATAGGAATCAAAAGAGAGCAATTCTTTACTCCATAGGAGTTGCCATTGTATATTCTTAAACATGTCACACCAAGTAACTGATGATGGGCACAGAGGCGGGGTGTTCCCATGGGAGAAGCTTATTTCCTACATAACATGGAGTCTCAGAGCAAAATGGAGTCTGTTTAGTCATTTCCCTTAGAGTCTGGCCTATAACATTCTCATGGAGTCAGATCTGTTAGCCCATCACAATATGAGGTGTTCCCCAAAAGTTCATGTGGGAGACAATGCAAGAATGTTCAGAGGTGAAATGATTAGATGATGAAAGTTGTAACCTAATAGTGGATTAATCCACTGTGGATTAATTGGGTGGTAACTATAGGCAGGTAGGGTTGTGACTGGATGAAGTAGGTCACTGAGGGTATGATTTTAGAGTTTATATTTTGTCCCTGGTAAACTGAGTTCTCTTTCTGCTTCCTGGTTGTCATGTCCTGAACTGCTTTCCTCTGCCATTCCCTTCTGCCATGATGTTCTGCCTCACCTTGGGCCCAGAGCTATGGAGTTGGCTGACTATGGACTGAACCTCCGAAACCATGAGCCAAAATAAACTTTTCTCCCTCTACATTGCTCTTGTCAGGTATTTTGGTCACAGTGATGTGAAAGCTGACTAAAACATTGACCTTAACCATGGAGTTGAACCACACAGGTGAAAGAGCACTTAAACTTTCTTTCTTTCTTTTTCTCTCTCTCTTTCTTTCTTTCTTTCTTTCTTTCTTTCTTTCTTTCTTTCTTTCTTTCTTTCTTTCTTTCTTTTTGAGATAAAATAAGGCCTAAAAATTTATTTCCTTTTATTGCACTTGTCAATTTCCTGGAAAAGATCTCTTCCTATTTTAAACAAGGATATAACATCTATCTGCTCCATCTCACAAAACCCTTGTGGGAGTCAAGTGAAAGAATATTCATAAATGCATTTTGAAAAAAGTTTTTAAAAAAGGATGAATGTCACATATTCAAATCATATATTGTTATTAGCATTGCTGTTGCTTTGAAACAATTGTTTATCTGCAGAGATCAAAGCTTTCCAGGTAGTTTTGGCTCTTCCCACTCCTTCTGTTCCCACAATAGCTAATACCTACATTCTAAGAGGAGGCTTCCTCTTTGTGACTTTGAAATTAGCATCTTCATCTTACCGTCTACATCCTTGCTTGGGTTCACACCCTGCTCGCCCAGACATGTAACCCTCAAGCGTTATACACCTCTTCACACACCTCTTAGGTTGCCAGATCTTCCTTCAGAAAGACTTCTTGTCATGTGTCACTCTGTGTAAGGCACAGAGCTCTCAGTTCACCGTTGAGGTTTCCCCCATCATCACCTTCCATTGTCCCTCACTGACCAGTGCTCACTCCGCCAGCCCCTCTGCCCAGGCCCACTGCCCTGCTGAGCTTTGTGCCTCTGCACGCTTCTCCCCTCTGTGAATGGAAGCTCTGCCTGGTTCCCCTGTCTCCAAGGCTTCACATTCACCAGGATATTCACTGTTGAATTTCTTCAGCACGTTTATGCTTGATATATTCTTCCCTCTTAAGTATTGACTTGAAACCATTATCTAGTCATTTTATATCATAGATGCCACTTACTGAGGATGCATTTAATCTTCACAACTGCTGTGCAAAGTAGATAAGAAGATCCCCATTTTATGGTTGAGGAAACTGAAGTCCAAGTCTACACAGTTAATAAAGGTCAGAACCCAGAACTGTGGGCTCCCCTTCTACCTAGGGATCTGTGACATTTGTTCCCTTAAATTAAGAGTCACCATGTGCTCCAAATCTTTTGTATTTCCATAAGAACTGGGAATTTGGACCGAGGGTAGAAAGTAAAGTAGTGTGTGCAAACTTTTGACAGATACATTTCTGCCACAATTTATTAAATATTAATAAGTTTAAATGGCTAAAAAGGTTAACTTGTATTTTATAAATATATTTTAGAGAAAAGGTTATATTTCTGGTAACAATGCATGTCCAGATCAATTATAAATGCTGGAATTTTTTCATTTCTGGTCAGTTACATCTGACTCTTCCATTAAATATCTATATTAAATGAAGCACCATACTGCCTTAAGATTTATGCATTTACATGAATAGACTCCAGGGTGTAACACTTTAATCTATAAAAAGTACTAACTAAAAGTAACTGTTACCATGGCGACATACTGCATGCATTAGTAGCCTCCAGAGGCAAAGCACTTGGAAATGAGCATTTGCTGAGCATTACCCAGACTAATCGAAACTTCATGGAATGGAATTTTAAATCCCTATTAACACTTGGAGTTTCATTCCTAGATTTAAAAGCAGACTATCTTGCTTCATACATACACTATTTCTTATTTAAAGAAGAGTATTTTACTAGTGAATGATGCTGATTTTCTACTACATTTTGAGGAACTCAAAGAATAGATTTTGAGATGCATATAGATGATTATGGTCCAGGAAGAACTATGGTAGTTTGACAAAAGAAGATCAAAGGAGAATAGGGTACTTCTCATCCATGAAGTCACACTATAAAGTCCTAAAAATAAAGCTGTGTGGTTCTGGCAGAGGGAAAACAGAGAGATGGATGTCACCTGCAAGAGAACCCACCAACTGACCCAATCAGACCTGGGAGGACACAAAGGAGCAATGGGTTACCAAACCAGTGAGTGGAAGATGAATGCATTAGCAGCAACAACTGGAAACTACCTCACTAGATGGAGAGCATAGAGTGAATCCCTACCTCACACTGTATAAATCATCCTATTGGATTCAATACCTATATGGGAAAAGCAAAATCACGACGCAGATACAAAAAGGTTAGGAGAAATGTTTTGGGGATCCAAATGCATGCATTGAGGGGTAAAATATGATATGGTCATATAAAATTTATTTAGTGAAGTAATCTTAGTCAAAGTTAACAGAAATCAATATTCTGGAAGATGATATTTGAACTGAATATATTTGGCAATGCAGGGATATACAGAACAACACTGTCCCAAAGAATTGACTGTGATGATAGAAACTAAGTCTATACTGACCACTAGCCTCATGTGGCCACTGAACCCTCAAAATGTGGCTAATATGTCTGAAGAGATGATTTTTAAATTCTACTTAACTTTAATTAATCTTAATTTTAATTGCCACATGGGATTATTGGCTAGCATATTAGAGAACACCAATCTAGATTATACAAAAAAACTCTTAAAAGTTAATAAGAAAAAATTCAAAATATAAAAAGAAGAAAAAGAAGACCTGATCTCAACTTCTTACCTTAATTCTCTTTATCTACCTCCATTTTTTATTTTGCTTACTTTATTTTTATTCTTTTTATGTATGTATTTCTATAATCCACCTGTATTAGTTCTCCAGATAGACAGACTCAATAGAATATATAAAGAGAGATGAGAGGAGATTTATTAGGGGAATTGGCTCACGTGATCCTGGAGGCTAAGAAGTCCCATGACAGGTCTTTTGCACACTGGAGACCCTGGGTAGCATGGCTCTATTCAAGTCCAAAAGCCTCAAGAACCAGGGAAGCTAATAAGGTGACTCCTTCTGAGACCAAAGGCCTGAGAAACCGGGGGTCTGCTGGTGTATCCTGGAGTCCAAAGACTGGAAAGCCTGGAGTTTTGATGCCCATAAGGAGGAGAAGAGGAGTGTATCCCAGCTCTGGGAGAGAGAGACACATTCACCTTTCCTCTTTTTGTTCTATCAAGACCCCAGTCAATGCAATGGTATCCACGTGGGAGTGGAACTTTCCCATTTAGTCCACTCAGACTCACACACTAATCTCCTCTGGAAACACCCTTACAGACATACCCCAAAATAATGCTTACCAGTTCTCTTGTTATTCCTTAATCCAGTCAATTTGATTCCTACAATTACCACCACCCTACCCAAAATTCCTCTCTGGCAGTGAGAGAGAACATAAAAACATAACAGCAATCTTTCATTCAAAACATCATACAAGCATCCAATAGGAAAGAAAGAAGTAAAATTATCTCTGTTCATACACAACATGACCTTAAACACATATAAGAAACCCCTAAAGACTAAGATTATTTCTTTTTCTGATTGTTCCTTGTTAACATGGAAATGCAACTGATTTTTGCATGTTGGTGTTGTATCCTGTAACTGTAGTTTCAAACTCTTTGCAAAGCTACAGTAATCAAAAAAATGTGGTAGAGGCATAAAGACAAACACATAGATTTTTTTTTTTTTTTTTTTTTTTTTTTTTTTGGGTGCTGGGGATCGAACCCAGGGCCTTGTGCTTGCAAGGCAAGCACTCTACCGACTGAGCTATCTCCCCAGCCCCCTAAACACATAGATTAATGGAGTAGAATAGAAGGCCCAGAAATAAAACCTCACATATATTATCAGATTATTTTCAACAAGGGTACCCAGATCATTCAAAGGGGAAATGACAATCTTTTCATCAAATGGTGTCAATGAGGTACAATTTAGTGGTAGAGCATCTATGAGGCCCTGGGTTCATCCTCAGTACTGAAAAAACAAAAACAAAACAAAACAAAATCACAGTGAAATAATAACTTACTCCCATTAGAGTGACTACTATTTAAAAAAAAAAAAACAAAAAAAAAATAAAAACAAGATCTGGTGAGAATGCAGGGAAACTGGAACCCTTATCCCCTGTCAGTAGGAATGATGTAAAACAGTATAGCAGTTATGGAAAACAGTATGGTGGTTCCTCAAAAATCTAAATATATGATCAAGCCATCCCACTTCTGAGGGTATATCCAAAGAACTGGAAGCAAAATCTCAAAGAGATATTTGTACACACATATTCATACCAGTATTATTCACAATAGCCAAAAGGCAGAAGCAACCTGGGTGTCCATTGATGATTAAATGGATAAACAAAACATGGTAGATACATACAATGGCATACTATTCAGCCTTAAAAAGAAGGAAATTTGAGCACATGCTACAACATGTGTGACCCTTGAGGACCTAAGCCAATCCAATAGGACAAATACTTTGAGTCCACTGAAATGAGGAACCAAGAGCAGTTAAATTCATAGAGACAGAAATCAGAATATTGATTGCCAAGGGCTAGGGGGAAAGAGAAATGACAGGCATCGTTTATAGGTATATAGTTTCAGTTTTGCAAGATGAAAAATTTCTAGAGATAGGTTACACAACAATGTGAATGTGCTAATTACCGAAAATGGTCAACATTTATGTTATATGTATTTTACAATTAAATTTCTTCCTGTTATTAAGCAAAAACTGAAGATGAATATTGGAAAGTCAATTTAGGTGTGTTTTTCAAAAAGACAATTTTTAAAAAGAGTAAATAGTAATCATTTGTCTTTCTCTTTAATAATATATATATGTATACACACACACACACACACACACACACACACACATCCTACATTCCTCAAACCTGGCTTATTTAAATAGACATATCAATGCAGCACAATAAAAAAAAAAAGAAATTTGACAAAATTAGAAGTGAATATGAAAACGACAGGAATTTGATGTAGAAAGAAAAGACTTTTGGAATAAATGATATTTGGATGATTTGTTATTAATTGGAAGCAAAATCAAGGTAAATTCCTGTCTAAATGCCAATCATCATAATCAGTGAAGTTGGTCAGAGGATCTCAAATAAAAGCAGATTCAGAGGATAAAGTATAGATGAACCCTTGAAGCATTAATCCCAGATGGAAGATAAAGAAAGGAATGGAACTGACAACATGATGGCTAGATTTAAGCATCTTAAACATGTGTAGGTAAAGAAACAAAGAAAAAAACACACAAATGGAAACCTAGGGAACATATTTAGAACATGTAGGACAATATAAAACATAATGTAGACATTAAAAAACTGTTTAAAATGAGAATACATAATATGTGATCTAAGGAAGTGAACCAAAAATAAAGTAGGAATAAATGCAAGGAAATCATGACACAATGTACACATCTGTCAAGTTATCACACTGGCACCCAGATCCATGCAACTTTGTCAGTTATACTTCAATAAAACAGGAAGAATAAACACAAAAACATGAAAATGTGCTCACAAGAAAGGAAGTAAATTTAAAATACAGTCATGCGCTGCATAAGACGTGTTAGGTCCTCTCTAGTCACAGGTACAATGATGTATCATAGAACTGCATCACCTAGTCAGGTCGGAGCCCTCTAGGCCATGTAAGTACACTCTGCGTCCACACAGAGGTGAACTTGCCTGACCATGCATTTCTTAGACTGTATCCCCATCATCACATGATCTATGGCTCTATTAAGGGAGACTTAATGAATTCTGTTCTTCGGTTTATTTCTAAGACCACCAACCTCAGACACAGAACATTCCTTGGTGGGGGAATATCATTCCAGAAGTGGGGATTTAGGTCAGAGGATTACCTTTCCTCTGAGGTTTAACTATTATTATTATAAGGTTAGGCTCAATGTTCCATGACATCATGCCTAAGAAAACGACCTGTTTATACACCCCTGACTTTGAACTTTGTTATTATAGCTGACCTTAAGTTAGATACCTAGTTACCATAAATAAAAAAATAAATCTTTAACAAAAGCATGAAGAAATACCCCATTCAGTTATTAAACTATTTAAATTATTTGATAACTGTTTTTGGTAACACATGCTGTGAACATTCAAAACAAGACACATTTAGCCAGATATGATGGTGCAGGTCTGTAATCCCAGCTACTCAGGAGGCTGAGGCAGGAGGATTAAAAGTTTAAGGTCAACCTTGACAATTTAGTGAGACACAGTCTCAAAATAAAAGGAAAAGAAGACTGGGGGCAAAACTCAGTGATAGCATACTTCCTAGCATGAGCAAGGTCCTTGGTTCAATCCCCAGTGCATCAAAGATAGAAAAAAATGAGGCTACATTTATATAAAATGTTTTGCACAGTCATTTGACTACACTCGATTAAGTCAATTAAACTAAGGTCATGCACCACATAATGATGGGGTATTTTCTGAGAAATGAAACATTAGGTGATTTCATTGTTGTGTAAATATCATAGAATGTGCTTACACAAAATAAAACAAGTCTGACATCAAAAGTGATACAGTCTGTGGGACCACCATCATACATACATGCAGTCCATCATTGACCGAACATTGTTATGAAGACTATACTTATTGATTTGTTTTCTTTTGTAACAACTGCAGGGATCAATTCTTGGATTTAGAAGTCATCAAGGTATAATTTAAAGTTCTGAATTAAATAGAGTCAGATTCAAATCAGCTTTTCAGTCACTGAAGTGTGGTCTTCAGCAGGTCTCTTCACATCCCTAAATCTCAGTTTCCTCATCTGAAGTATGGGTCACTTTAAAAATTAAGCCAGTGAAAATATCAATATCTGCCTCCTTGCACCAGAGTTTCATCTGCTTTCCCCTCCCTTTCTTGTGATGTGCAGAAGAGCGGGTTCTATGATGTGATCCCCAAGTACAGGGGAAGAAGTCATCCCAGAGTCGTCACAGGTCCATTCCTGGACCTAAGCACTTCTGATAGAACATGCTGGGAGGAGAGGAAGTAAATGAGGCCCGGGGCAGAAGTGCAGAGCAGTCTTTTCCTTGCTCTGCAGCTTACCAGGGCCAACCACTTCCGGGGTATTCTGTTCAAGTGTCTCTACCTTCCTCCAGATCCAGATTGAGGCAGACTTTCATCTTGGCCACCTCCCAGGCCCTGGAGATTATGGGGCGAAAGAGGAAAAGTTGTTCTCTTTCCAGGGTTTTCCTAAAATTCAAGAGGAAAATTATCTTTAAATACATTTCAGAGCAGTGCTTTTTAATAAGCTTATCCTTTCTTTACTTATGGAAACATTTTTTCTAAAAAACTTAAATTTTTTGTCATTTTGTGTATTTGGATAAATGATTTTACTTAGCATACAATGCATAGAAATGGCATCGAGATTGTTGATGCTCAGAGATCCAATAACCCACTCACAATGTAGTAACTTTCCCCTCTGGTTTGTTATTTATTTGGAGATAAAAATAGATCAAGATTTCAACTTCAGAGCAAAGAGTCACTTATTGTATTTATTTAGTGTGTTATAATTAAAACTGTTGTGAATTCTGCAGCTTCATTTTGCACAGGTTGAGAAAACCTTCTTTTCAGGTTGGTTCAAGTAAATTCACACTTTCTGTTTTGTGTTTTAGGATCTAAAAATGAACCTTAGATTAAAAACTAAATTCAGGCACCCCGTTGTGGTATGCATGGTCCTATGTAGAAAAAAGAGGGGTAGGTGCAGTGCCCAGAAAATGTCTAAATGACACATTCATAAACTCAGTTGAAGCTTGGGCAAGTACATCTTAAACCAAGGATGTTATTGTTCACACATGCTTTTTTCTCAACTTTGGATTGAGGTCAGTTCCCTGACCCCATCACCAATTCTACTCTTACATTTGGGATTGAATTCTTTTTAGAGTAATTGAAGCATTAAAAAAAAGAGAGAGAGAAAATAAATATTCCCATCAAGAGAAGGTCACTAAAGGGTATTCATATTATTTACCACCCAGAATCTTTGGAGGATTAGATGAAGTTATGAGGGTGGGGTTCCCACAATGAATTAATGCTTTATGAGAAGAGGAAGAGACCCAGCTAGCATGCTTGATCTATCTTACCATGTGATGCCCTCTGCCATATTATGATGCAGCAAGAAGGCCCTCACCAGATGCCAAATGCTGGACCTTCCAGATTTTAGAACTGTATGCTAAATGTATATCTATTCTTTGTAAATCATCTTATCTATAAATTACCACCTATATGTGGTATTCAGGTTTAGCAACAGAAAATAGACGAAGATACTCCTTCATCTCCATCTTGACAACTCTTTCATCTGGTAAAGGAGACCATATCCTTCCCCAGGATCAGTGTAGTTTAGAAGTTGACCCATTGAAGATGTGATCCAAGGACTTGGGTATGATTGAAGGTCACATCCCAGTGGCAGTAGCTGCCTTGGGAATGACAGTAAATACTCTCACTGCCTCTTTTCTGAGTCCTGAACTTCCAGAGCTTCCTGGTCCTGCTGCTCCTAAAGGCAGAGAGATGTCATTTGGTACCAACTGGTATTTGTGAGCGCAAGTATTATGAACCAGAGTGTCCTGTGGTTGGGGTGAAGTTAGGGAAAGTAACCTTAATGTGAAAACACCCAGAATGAGATTCTGGTTCTTCCTCTTACAGGACACATGGCTTCAACAAGTAGTTTTCTCTCTGTGTTTTCCTGTTCTCATCTGTACTGTGAAGACATGGGTCCTGCCTTGTAGTTACTCTTAAAAACAAGGGACACTTTTTGAACTGTAAAAGGTTATGTATCAGGGAAGCGATATGCTGGTTGGTTTTGCCATTGTAAACCAAGAGTCTACAAGCCACACCAATCTTGGATTTGAAATGGCTTTACATTTGAAATAATAGCTCCCTTTTCATTATCTCTTGACTCTACCCTAGACTGCTGAAAATGACATACACGTACACCCTGCCATTTCTCCTACATCTGGAAAGACAGCAGTCAATCAATCTTCAAGGTTTGCTTAATCCAGGCACTCCAATTCTTCTAGCACCAGACCTAAAGTATCTACATCCGCTTTGTACAGAGGGAATAACAGAGACTACCCACAAAGCTCTCCCAGGTGTAAAAGAAAATCTTTTCTGGAAGGACCTGCAAATTTCCTAGATTGCTCTTTGGCAATCTAGGGTCTCATGTCTGATTCTGAATAAATCTTTGGCAAGGAGAATGAATGGCTCTTTGACCAACCACTCCCAGACCTGGAGGTAGAATCTATTTCCCTAGATACACAGGTTCCATGGGGAGAGCGTGGGGTTGAGGAACTGCACAGAACCAGAGTTCTATTGGAAGAGCAGAAGTAGTGAATGGATGCCTCCTATGCATAGAAGAGTATGGACAAAAACAGGATGTCCAGTGTGAATCATTTTTCATAAAACAGAGTGAGGAAAGGAATAATACATGTTTGCATATATATAAAATATATTTGGAAGGATAAACAAGGGATTTCTTATGTGAGTGCCTCATGGAAATACTGGAAATACTCCAGAAGACGGATATGGACAGAAGAGGAACTTTTCACTCTACACTTACTAATACCTTTAAAATTTTGAACCATGTGAACACTTTGCTTATTCAAAAACTAATGAGTTAAAATTATAAACAAAAAGGGAATTTTAGAACAATGAAAATGCTACGAGGTATAGGCATGACAAATCTGGAGTGAGGTGAATCTATGCCTCCATATCCAAGGGCACAGTGGCAATGATTGCTCACAGGATCAAATACCTCTACCTACTTTACCTACTTTCTCTCTCTCTCTCTCTCTCTCTCTCTCTCTCTCTCTCTCACACACACACACACACACACACACACAAATTAATTTTTGAAGGCACTGCAGTCCGGGTTCATAATTACAAAGGGAAGCAGTCTCCTATTTCATAGTCTTTGCTTTCAATGGGAAAAATATTTTTCATGACTATGCAGAGGGTAAACAGTCCCCTTTTCTATTCCAAGATTCTAAAAAGCAGTGATCCTCAACCAAGGTGATTTCAGGCCTCAAGAAACATTTGACAATATCTGGAAATACTTTTGGTTGTTGGGAAATCTTGCTTTAAGGCAAAATATAGAAGAAGGGAGAATAAGAATCAAATTCTCAATGCCGCTATTCAATAAAATGCCTGTCTTGTAAGCTTTCTTTATCTTACTTTAAACTGACTAGAATTCTTAGATTAACCAAAAAAAAAAAAAAAAAAAAAAAGGAAGCGATGTGGCGATGTGGCAATGTGGAAAGTTATGCTATCTGGAATAAGAGATTTTTCCAAGATCTACTGGGAGCACCAATATCTCAAGGGAGGTTTGCTTCATTACTTTTAATGGAACATCATAGCCCATGTGGTATTACACCATTCTTTCACTTCCTAGCATACCACTGATGAGCATATTACTTAGATAATCTCTGAATATTAACATTGCCATGGCTGCTACCTGTGTGCTAAGCATTCTTCTAACATTTATAAATACGTTCATTCCTTACAATAACCCTTTACGGTTGAGACCCCTACCTTGCCACAGTCACACACCTATGGAGTGCTGAGATATTATCTAATCCCTGACCATCTGACTCCAGAATCTGTGTGTCCAGCCTCCATATCCTCAACTGTAGTCTACCTCTTGTACTCTTGTGAGTACTCCAAGTTGCTAGAATTAGATATTGCAAAATTGTCTTTAAAGATGTTTTTTCCTGTGTATTTTCCAATGAATAATACATGAGGGTGACTGTTTTTCATATCCTCACTGTCACTGAATATAATGAATTTTCTTAAATCTTTTAGGTCAGTCATTATTATTTTTGGTTTTCATTTTCTAAGAATGAACTTATGCATCTTTTTCATGTGTTTATTTGGTTTTTTAATTTCATTTTCTTTGAGATACTTGTCCTACTTTTTTAATCAGATTGTTTATTCTTATCATTTGGACTTATAAGTTTTTTGTCCATTAGAAATACAACTATTGCTCATCACATATCACAACCATTTTCCCAAATTTATCTGTTGTACTTTTTATTATAGTTTTCTGTTTATGTGTGAAGGATATTAACATTTTATGTCCTCAGATTTATCCATCCTTTTACTTAGCTTCTTAAGTCTAATATTATCCTTAGAAAGTTATTTCTGTAAAGATGACAAGAATATTTGCCCTCATTTCCTTCCAAAATATTCTCATTGCATAACTCTCATTGCATAATCTTTAATTCATCTGAACTTGGTACACTAAATTTTCATGTTTGCTTATCTTAACATAATAAAAATCACAAATAAATCATTATGCTATTAACATAAGGTAAAGTTCAATTAATGTCACTCTGTCCTTTAAGATTTACAAAAAAAAAAAAAAATAGAACTCAAATCTCCATTGCGCATCCAAACATTCCTTGTCAAAGAGAAATTACCTAGGGAAATAAAATATTTTCTGATGTTGCTTATTATTTTGTTTCTGAATTTAAAAGATGCTGTTTAATTTCCAAATAGTTGAGGATTCCCCAGATTTCTTTCTGCTGTTTTTTTTTTTCTAATTAAATTTGTTTGTGGTTAGAAAGTGTATCTTTAATTACTCTAATTCCTTTATGTTTATTGGGACTTCCTTTATGACATAGCCTATGATTTATCCTAAGAATTTTCTGTGTGTGCTTGAGAAGAACATGTATGCTACATTGGTTGGGTGTGGGTGGTATGTTCTACAGATGTTAGGCCAAATTGACATATCGTGTTCTTCAAGTCTTCCATAGCCTTTCTGCTTTTTCACGTAGTTTTTTTTTTTTTATCCATTACTGAGAATGTTTTCACAGACTCTAGTTATTATTGTTAAATTTTCCATGAACTCTTTCATTCCTGTTAGCTTTTGATTCATATATTTGAGGTTACCTGTTAGGGGTGGTGGTTAACAATGGCATCTTCTGAATGCATTGATCCTTTTGTCATTATAAATTGTCCCTCTTACTTCTGATTTTTGGTCTGACATAAAGAGTTTGGAAGTTGTCCTCATAATAAGAGTTGCACACAATTGAAGGTTATAGAACAAACCATTACCTCAAAAACTGGAGAATCAGACAAATAAAGAGAATCGCAACTTAGTGGGAACAGAAGATACAGATGGAGGAAACAGCCGGTAAGAAAAAAATACACAGAGCATTCTGTTTTCCTTGAGAAAGAGCTAACTGTTTTATCAGAGCTTAACCAACGTGGGTAACAAGAGCCTACCTGATGCTAGGTAGGGGAAATACCCAACTCTAGCTAAGAAGTAGTTCTGAAGGTCACAGCCATCAGGGACACAGGCTCACTGAAAGATTGAGACCTAATCATAGGTTGATAAAATGCTTCCTGCCCCCCTCCGCATCATCCCCACATCAACAGGGCTCCTGCATAATAGCAGG
This sequence comes from Sciurus carolinensis, assembly GCF_902686445.1. Classification (NCBI taxonomy): domain Eukaryota; kingdom Metazoa; phylum Chordata; class Mammalia; order Rodentia; family Sciuridae; genus Sciurus; species Sciurus carolinensis. The sequence goes on from NC_062214.1 coordinate 69,143,848, forward strand.
GAGTTAACAGCTAAAAGAACTGCAAGACTTAGGCTCCACCTAAGAATAATTTTCCAGGAAAACCCAAAGGCAACAAGGGAGTAAAAACAAGAGCACTAGGAGAAAATTTAGAGTGTACAGCTACAGTAAATAGTAAACACAGCCTAACTCCTACCAAAGAAAGAGAAAACCTTATACTACTGACATATTTACTTCAGTTCCTTTTGCCTAATGCAGCATGTCCAGCTTCCAGCAAAAAATTATGACCTGCTAACATTCAAAAAACACAGTCTAAAGAGACAAAGCAAACATCAGAACTAGAATCAAATATGACAGAAATATTAAAATTATTAGATTAGTACTTTAAAATAACTATGGATAACTGGGTACAGTGACACACACCTGTAATCCCAGTGACTCAGGAAACTGAGGCAGGAGGATTCAAGTTTGAGGTCAGCCTCAGCAACTTAGTGAGGTCCTAAGTAACTTAGCAAGACCCTGTCTCAAAATAAAAAATAGAAAGAACTGGGGATGTGGCTCAGCGGTAAATCATCCCTGGGTTCAATACATAAATAAATAAAATAACTATGGGTGATATGTTAAGGACTCTATTAGAAAAAGTGAACAAATGGATAATATAACCAGAGAGATGTAAACCTAAGAAAAAATTTTTTAAAGACATCCTAGAAATAAAAAGTATGGTAACATACTGAAGGATGCCTTTGTTGAACTCATCAATAGACTAGACTCTACTGAGAAAAGAATCAGTGAATTTGAAGATAGATCAATAGAAATTTCCCAAACTGAAAAGGGTGAAAAAATAGAACAGAATATTCAAGAACTGTAGGGCAATAGAAGAAGATATAACATATATAAAATGGGAATATCAGAAAGAGAAGAAAAAGAGAACAGAACAAAGAAATACTTGAAGTAATAATGACTGAAATGTTCAAAAATTAATCACAGACACCAAACCACAGGTCAGGAAGATCACAGAACACTAATGAGACTAAATGTCAAAAAATCCACACCTTGTATTATATTCAAACTTGTAGCTAATTAAAACAAGAAAAAAGAAGTCAGAGAAAAAGAAAAAAGAGATCTAGGGCAAGGACCACATAGTGCTTCTCTTCAGAAACCATACAAGTAAGAGGAGAACAGAATTAAATGTTTAAATTGTTGACATTTTAAAAATCAACATAGAATTCTACATTTAATGAAATTGTTCTTCACAAGAGAAAAAAATGCTTTATTAGGCAAACACGATTGAGAAAGTATTCCCCCCAGTAGAACTACCTTGCAAGAAAGAACTTTAAAAAGTTTTTCAAAGACATGGACTAGAATGAAAATGATAAAGGAGAGAAATTTGAATCTACATGAATAAGAGCATTTGAGAAATAAATAAATGAATGTAAAATAAAATATATTACTTTTCTTATTTTTAATTGATTTTATAGATTGACAATTTGTTCAGAATAATAATGGCAACAAGATAGTGAATAATTATATTTTACAGATAAGTGAAATTAATATTATAAGAAATGAGAGAGAGGAACTGGGAATATTCTGTTAAAAGAGTACCTCTGTTACCTGAAAATCAACATAGCATTATCTGAAAGAGGACATAGTTTAGTTGCAAATGTATATGGCACACTCTAGGGCAGTCACTAAAACAAACACAAAACTTGAAATATCATTGCTGTGTTAAGAGAAACACAAATAGGGGATCCAAGATGGCGGACTAGAGGGAGGCTGCATTCTTTGTTGCTCTGTAACTTGGGTTTCAAGCAGAGGAAAATCTGTTTCTCTGTGAGGCAGCCTTTGTTACTCATCCATCCTCTGCTATTTACCCCATTTGTCCACCTCGATCACCTGCCGTCTGCCAGCATAACAACTATTTTTTGAGTATAGATTGCTCACTGCACTATCATCCACCTTTTGACTGTTTGCCTGCCTCTTGCCTGCCCATCGCCTGCCTTTCATCTATCCATCACCAACTGCCGAGGTTCACCTGCCAGGGGTCCTGGAGAACGTAGCCTGCAGACCACCCGCAGACTATGAGTAGATCACCAGATGCCTGCTGTTGCCTGGAAGCCCACTGTCACAGTACCTGCAGGTTTGGTTACACATGCTGCCATTTTGGGACAACAACTGGGTCCTGTAGGACCCCCAACCTGACTGACCAAGCCCTACCTCCAGGACCCCTGGCCCAACTGGCCATGCCCCACGAGGACTTGGTGCCTGTGCCCTGTGCTGCAGCTCCAATTTGCCAACACGTTTGGAAGCCAGTGCAGCCATCTGGAAGCGGAAGCTGCCATCTTTAGGTGGGGTCAATCCCATTCTGAGATGCCTCTTGGAGACTGGAGGCTCATTGTCAGGTACCTCTCATGCATCAGGCTACTGAAGACTGGGAGGTTTGAATAGTGTATGACTGTTACAGTGTAGATGTTTTTCTTTTTCTCCTTTTTGAAAACTTTTAAGTTTTTATTTCTTTATTTTTCTCATTCTATTTCCTTTTGTTTACCTGTTTCCTCAAAGTCTCTTTCTCCCTTTTCTCATGCTAACAACCAACTTCTTTTGATTCTGCTTTCACTCTTCTACAATCTAGTACTTCTATATACTCTTTTCTTATCCCTTTAACAGTTACATCCTACATCCCTCCCCATCCTCTCTGTCCTCCATTAGAAACTGTAGACCTCATTGCAATCTATTTGTTATATTGTAGATAGTAATTGAATGCATCCTCTCTGTTTATTATGACAATATCATAAGGGGCTATTTGGTTTAGGACTGCATATAGTCTGTACTGGGTGCTGTTAATATTGATCTCCCTCTTAAAGAAGAGGTTTTGGAAACCTGCAGGGTCACTATAAGCCTACAGGGAGGAAACTGCAATACCCCAGATCTGCACTGCTAGAGGGAAAGATATGTGAACAATATGAAAAAACAGGGGAAGAAAGTGTTCCAAAGAAATCAAGTTTCTATATTAATAGAATCCAGTGACAGCATGGTAGAAGAAATGTCAGAAAAGGAGCTCAGAATATACTTAATTAAAATGATTCACGAAGCAAAGGTTGAGATAAGAGAGCAAATGCAGGCAATGAATGAAAACTCCAATAAATAGTTGAAAGAGCAATTGCAGGAAGCAAGAGATCATTTCAACAAAGAGATCAAGATTCTGAAGGAAAAAACAAACAGAAATCCTCAAAATGAAAGAAACAATAAATCAAATTAAAAAACTCAATGGAAAGTATCACCAACAGACTAGACCTCTTGGAAGACAAAACCTCAGACAATAAAGACAAAATATTTAATCTTGAAAATAAAGTTGACCAAACAGAAAAGATGGTAAGAAATCATGAATGGAACTTCCAAGACTATGGGATATCATGAAAAGACCAAATTTAAGAATTATCAGGATTGAGGAAGGCACAGAGATACAAACCACAGGAGTGAACAATCTATTCAATGAAATAATATCAGAAAATGTCCCAAACCTGAAGAATGAAATAGAAAATCAACTTCAAGAGACTTACAGAACACCAAATGCACAAAATCACAATAGACTCACACCAAGGCACATTATAATGAAAATGCCTAACATCCAAAACTAAGATAGAATTTTAAAGGCTGAGAGAGAAAAGCATCAGATCATGAATAGGGAGAAACCAATACAGATATCAGCAGATTTTTCAGCCCAGATTGTAAAAGCTAGAAGGGCCTAGAACAATGTATTTCAAGATCTGAAAGAACATGGCTGCCAACCAAGAATCTTATACCCAGCGAAACTAACTTTCAGATTTGAAGGCAAAATAAAATCCCTCCATGATAAACAAAAGTTAAAAGAAATTATAAATAGAAAGCCTATGCTACAGAACATTATCAGCAAAATATTCCATGAGGAGGAAATGAAAAACAAAAAGGGAGGTCAGCAAAGGGAGGAAGTACCCTAAAGGAAAAGCCAATCGAAGGAGAAACCAAGTCAAGTTAAAAAACAAAAATAAGCCAAAATGATTGGGAATACAAATTATATCTCAATAATAACCCTGAAGTTTAATGGCCTAAACTCATCAATCAAAAGACATAGACTGGCAGATTGGATCAAAATGAAAGACCCAACAATATGCTGCCTGCAAGAGACTCTTCTCATAGTAAAAGACACAGACTAAAGGTAAAAGGATGGGAAAAAAACCTACCATGCACATGGACTCAGTAAAAAAGTGGGAGTTTCCATCCTTAGATAAAGTGGACAACAAGTAAACATTAGTCAGAGGGGATAAAGAAGGACATTTCATACTGCTTAAGGGAACCATAAATCAGGAAAACATAAGAATCATAAATACCTATGCCTCAAACAATGACACATCCATGTACATCAAACACATCCTTCTCAATTTCAGGAATCAAATAGACCACAAGATATTAATTCTGGGTGACTTTAACACTGCTGTCACCACTGGATAGATCTTCCAAACAAAAACTAAACAAAGAGACCATAGAAATCAATAACATAATTAATAACTTAGACTTAACAGACATATATAGAATATTCCATCCATCAATGAGTGAATACACTTTATTCTCAGCAGCACATGGATCCTTCTCTAAAATATACCATATGTTATTCCACAAAGCAGCCCTTAGTAAATACAAAAATAACAGAGATACTACCTTGTATTCTATCAGATCATAATGGAGTGAAATTAGAAATCAATGATAAAATAAAAAACAGAAACTACTCCAACACCTGGAGACTAAATAATATGCTATTGAATGAAGCATGTATAAAAGAAAACATCAGGGAGGAGAGAAAAAAATTCTTAGAGGTAAATGAGAACAATGATATAGCATATCAAAATCTCTGGGACACCGTGAAAGCAGTACTAAGAGGGAAATTCATTGCATGGAGTGCATTCAAGAAAAGAATAAAAAGTCAACAACTAAGGGACCTAAGATTATATCTTAAAGTCCAGGAAAAAGAAGAACAGAACAACACTAAAAGTAGTAGAAGACAGGAAATATTTAAAATCGGAGCTGAAATCAATGAAATTAAAGCAAAAGAAACAATTCAAAAAATTGATAAAACAGAAAATTTGTTCTTTGAAAAAGTGTAAAAAAAACCAGATAAACCCTTAGCCACACTAACAGAGAAGGAGAGAGAAAATTCAAGTTACTAGAATTCATGATGAAAAAAGAAATACCACAACAGACACCATTGAAATACATAACATAATTAGAAACTACTTTGAATATCTATACTCCAACAAAATAGAAACTCTCTAAGACATCAACAAATTTCTAGAGGTATATGATCCTCTCATGCTGAACCAGGAGGACATACGCAATTTAAACAGATCAATTTCAAGTAATGAAATAGAAGAATTCATCAAAAGCCTACCAACCAAGAACAACCCTGGACCAGATGGATTCTTAGCTGAGTTCTATAAGACCTTCAAAGAAGAATTTATACCAATACTCCTCAAAGTACTCCATGAAAGAGAAAAGGAAGGAATCCTTCCAAATTCATTCTATGGAGTTAATATCACTCTGATACCAAAACCAGATAAAGACACATTGAGGAAAGAAAACTTTAGACCAATACCTCTGATGAACATAGATGCAAAAATCCTTAACAAAATTCTGGCAAATCCCATACAAAAACATATTAAGAAGATAGTGCACCATCATCAAGTGGGGTTCATCCTGGAAATCAATGAATATAATTGATTTGGTTGGTTCAATATCCAGAAATCAATAAATATAATTGATTTGGTTGGTTCAATATCCAGAAATCAATAAATATAATTCATCACATCAATAGACTTAAGGTTAAGAATCATATGATTATTTCAATAGATGCAGATAAAGCATTTGACAAAATACAACACCCCTTCATGCTCAAAACACTAGAAAAAATAGGGATAGTAGGAACACACCTCAACTTTGTAAAGGTTATTTATGCTAAGCCCACAACCAACATCATTCTTAATGGAGAAAAACTGAAAGCATTCCCTCTAAAAACTGGAACAAGACAGGGATACCCTCTTTCACCACTTCTATTCAACATGTGCTTGCAATACTAGCCAGAGCAATTAGGCAGATCAAAGAAATTAAAGGGATATAAATAGGAAAAGAAGAACTCAAGCTATCACTGTTTGCTGATGACATGATTATATATTTAGAGTATCCAAAAACTGCACCAGAAAACTTCTAGACCTAATAAATGAATTCAGCAAAATAGCAGGATATAATGTCAACATGCTTAAATCCAATGCATTTCTATTCATAAGTGATGAATCCTTTGAAAGAGAAATTAGGAAAACAACTCCATTTACAATAGCCTCAAAAAAATAAAATAAAATACTTGGGAATTAATCTAACAAAAGAGGTGAAAGATCTCTACAATGAAAACTACAGAACATTAAAGAAAGTAAATGAAGAAGTCTTTAGAAGATGGAAAAATCTCCCATATTCTTGAATAGACAAAATTAATATTATCAAAATGGCCATACTTACAAAGGTGCTATACAGATTTAACGCAATTCCAATTAAAATTACAATGACATTCCTCATAGAAACAGAGAAAGCAATCATGAAATTCATCTGGAAGAATAAGAGACCCAGAATAGCCAAAGCAATCCTGAACAGGAAGAAGGAAGCAGGAGGTATCACAATACCAGATCTTAAACTGTACTACAGAGCAACAGTAACAAAAATGGCATGATACTGGCACCAAAATAGACAGGTAGACCAATGGTACAGAATAGAAGACACAGAGACAAATCCACATAAGTACAGTTTTCTCATACTAGACAAAGGAGTCAAAAACATACAATGGAGAAAAGATAGCCTCTTCAACAAATGGTGCTGGGAAAACTGGAAACCCATATACAGTAAAATGAAATTAAACCTCTATCTCTCACCCTACACAAAACTCAACTCAAAATAGATCAAGGACCTAGGAATTAGACCACAGAACCTGCACCAAATAGAAGAAAAAATAAGCCTGAATCTTCATCATGTTGACATAGGACCAGACTCTCTTAACAAGACCCCCAGAGCACAAGAAATAAAAGCAAGAATCAATAAATGGGATGGATTCAAACAAAAATGCTTTTTCTCAGCAAAGGAAATAATTCAAAATGTGAAAAGAGAGCCTACAGAGTGGGAGAAAATCTTTTCTGCACACACTTCAGACAGAGCACTTAACTCCAAAATTTATAAAGAACTTAAAAACCTTTATACTAGTAATATGAAGAACCCAATCAATAAATGGGCTGAGGAACTGGGCAGACACTTCACAGAAAAAGATATACAGGTGATCAAAGAATATATGAAAAATTGCTCATCATCTCTACTAATTAGAGAAATACAAATTAAAATCACCCTAAGATTTCATCTTACTCCAATTAGAATGGCTATTATCAAGAACACAAGCAATAATAAGTATTGGCATGGATGTGGGGAAAAAGGCACACTCATACATTGCTAGTGGAATTGCAAATTGGTGCAGCCACTCTGGAAAGCAGTATGGAGATTCCTCAGAAAACTTGAAATGGACCCACCATTTGATCCAGCTATCCCACTCCTCTGTTTATACCCAAAAGACTTAAAATCAGCATACTACAGTAAAGCAGCCACATCAATGTTCATAGCTACTCAATTCACAACAGCTAGATTATGGAACCATACTAGATGCCCTTTGATTGATGAATGGATAAAGAAACAGTGGTATATATACACAATGGAATATTAGTCAGCTATAAAGAATAATAATATTATGGCATTTGCTGGTGAATGGATGAAGTTGGAGAATATCACACTAAGTGAAAGAAGCCAAGCCCAAAAAACCAAGGGCCGAATGTTTTCTCTGATAAGTGGATGGTAATACATAAAGAGGGCAGGGTGGTTTGCAGGGAGAAGCAAGAGAAGAATGGAGGAACTTAGATGGTGTAGTTGAAAATGGGGCAGGAGCGGGTGGGGGAAGGAAAGATAGTAGACTGAGACAGACAGTATTACCCTATGTATATGTACAATTACATGAATGGTGTGAATTTACATTGTGTACAACCATAGAAATTAAAGGTTGTATCCCATTTGTGTACAATGAATCAAAATGCAGTCTGTAAAAATAAAAATTAAAAAAAGAAAAGAATAATGTCAGGGACAGTATCCTAAAAATTCAAAAACCCCTTGAAGAATCTGCAGACTCAAGAGTCACAGCTGGAGCTCGGGTTATCTGTGCTTCCTGATTCTGAAAAGCAAGTTCCTCTGAGGTAGGACACCAGCATTACCCACTGCAACAATCTAAAGTAGTCACAAAAACAACCTATTTTTCACTTTACTTATTTTCGAAAATGTTTGTTTTAATTGGATGATTAGCCAGTTTTGTTAAGGAGGTGATTACAGACATAAATTATCTTTTGAAAGTAGTACTTGAAAAAAATACAAATGTAAATAAAACAAAACATTTAAAAAAAGAGAAACACAAATAAGGGCAATAAATAAAATCGGTTATAAATAAAGTAATTATTAATCCAAAAATATCAATAAGCACTTTAAGTGTGAGTGACTTAGGTAAACCAATTAAAAGATAGAGACTATTTGAGTAGATAAAAACACAAGATCCAACTAGTTATATGTTGTCTACAAGAAACCCACATTAAATACAATGACTCATGTAGTTCAAAAGGGATGGACAATATATACCATGTTAACACTGATCAAAAGTAAGCTAAAGTACCTATATCAATTTTGACAGAGCAGACTTCAGAGCAAGGAAAATTATCAGAGATAAAGAAGGGCATTCTAGGGTTGTGATTGTGGCTCAGTGGAAGAGAATTGCCTAGCATGCCTGAGACACTGAGTTCAATCCTCGGCATCACCTAAAAATAAATAAAATAAATGTATTGTGTCTGTCTACATCTAAAAAACATTAAAAAGAAGGGCATTACATAATGATAAATGCAAGGAAGACATTTATGGTTTATGTCCAAGAAGACATAAAAATCCTTCACCTACATGCGCATAATAAAAGAACATTAAAATACATGAGGCAAAAGCTGAAAGAACTTCAAGGCAAAATAGAAAAATTCTCTCTTACACTTGGAGTCTTCAACACCATTGTCTTTGTAACCAACAGACCTATCAGGAAGAAAATCCACAAGGATGCAGTGGAACCGAACATCACCATTAATCAACTGGATCTAATGACATTTCTACATTTCTTCATACTCTAGCAGAATACATATTCACAAGGAAAATATGCCAAGGTAGAACACACTCTCAGTTATAAAACACAGCTTAAACATTTTTAAAGAATAGAAATCATATAAAGTGTGCTGTATGAGTTAGTTAAGGCTATAACAAAATATACTGTCTGACTTAAACCATAGAAAATTATTTTCTTACAGTTCGAGACTGGGAAGTCAAAGACGAAGGTGCCAGCAGGTTCAGCTCCTGGTGAGGACGCTCTTCTTGGATTTTCACTGTCTTTACGTGTTGGAGGGATGAGAGCTCTCCTGTCCCTTCTTATAAGGACAGTAATCCTATTTATCAAGTTTCCGCCTTTATGACCTCTTTTAAATTTAATTTCTTCCACAAAGACCATTTCTCTAAATGTAGTCACATTGGGAATTAAGGCCTCAATGTATGAATTGGGGAGTTGGGTGTCAGGGAACATAATCATTCAGCCCATAGCAGTTGCCTGTCAAATCACAATGGGAATAAACTACAAGTCAATAAGAGAAAGATAACTGGAAAATCCCACAGTATCTGGAGATTAAACTTGAATTTTTACAGGGAAGGGTACTGGGGATTGAACCCTAGGGTACTTTACTACTGAGATACATCCTCAACCCTTTTTGTGTTTTACTTTGAGACAGAGTCTCACTAAGTTGCTTAGGTCCTCTCTAAATTGATGAGGCTGACCTCTAACTTGCAATCCTCCTGTCTCAGCCTCCCCAGCCTCTGGAATGTGTCACTGCATCTTGCTCAACTTAAATATTTTAAGATTAAGTTAAAGACTTCTAAATAACACCTGGATCAAAGAAGAAGTCTCAAGAGTAATTTAAAAATATTTTGAATAAACTAAACGATATAGTAAAACAGTGCTTAGAGAAAAATATATGGCATTAAATATGCACTTTAGAAAAACAGGAAGATCAAAGAAAGAAGAAAAAGAAGATCAGCTCCAGGACGCAAGATTCAAGAGAGGAGATAGTGAGAGACTTGGGACCAACTCAAAGCCGCCGGGTGAGTCTCTCCCATTGGGGAGGCGTCCCGGATGGGGCAGTAGCCCTGGAACGCAGGGAACTTTGTGAATTCAGTAAAGTAGCGGGATATAAGATCAATGCACATAAATCTAAGGCCTTTTTATACATAGCGATGAATCTTCAGAAAGAGAAATTAGGAAAACTACCCCATTCACAATAGCTTCAAAAAAAAATAAAGTATTTGGGAATCAATCTCACAAAAGAGGTGAAAGACCTCTACAATGAGAACTACAGAACACTAAAGAAAGAAATTCAAGAAAACCTTAGAAGATGGAAAGATCTCCCATGTTCTTGGATAGGCAGAATTAATATTGTCAAAATGGCCATACTACCAAAAGTGCTATACAGATTCAATGCAATTCCAATTAAAATCCCAATGATGTACCTTACAGAAATAGAGCAAGCAATTATGAAATTCATCTGGAAGAATAAAAAACCCAGAATAGCTAAAGCAATCCTTGGCAGAAAGAGTGAAGCAGGGGGTATCGCAATACCAGATCTTCAAATCTACTACAAAGCAATAGTAACAAAAACGGCATGGTATTGGTACCAAAATAGAAAGGTGGATCAATGGTACAGAATAGAGGACACGGACACAAACCCAAATAAATACAATTTTCTCATACTAGACAAAGGGGCCAAAAATATGCAATGGAGAAAAGATAGCCTCTTCAACAAATGGTGCTGGGAGAATTGGAAATCCATATGCAACAGAATGAAACTAAACCCATATCTCTCACCATGCACGAAACTAAACTCAAAATGGATTAAGGATCTCGGAATCAGACCAAAGACCTTGCATCTTATAGGAGAAAAAGTAGGTCCAGAGTTTCAACATGTCGGCTTAGGACCAGACTTCCTCAACAGGACTCCCATCGCACAAGAAATAAAAGCAAGAATTAATAACTGGGATAGATTCAAACTAAAAAGTTTTCTCTCAGCAAAGGAAACTATCAGCAATGTGAAGAAAGAGCCTACAGAGTGGGAGAAAATCTTTGCCAATCATACTTCAGATAGAGCACTAATCTCCAGAATCTATAAAGAACTCAAAAAACTCTACACCAAGAATGCAAGTAATCCAATTGACAAATGGGCTAAGGAAATGAATAGACACTTCACAGAAGAAGATCTACAAGCAATCAACAAACATATGGAAAAATGTTCAACATCTCTAGTAATAAGAGAAATGCAAATCAAAACCACCCTAAGATTCCATCTCACCCCAATTAGAATGGCAATTATCAAGAATACAAGCAACAACAGGTGTTGGCGAGGATGTGGGGAGAAAGGTACACTCATACATTGCTGGTGGAGCTGCAAATTAGTGCATCCACTTTGGAAAGCAGTATGGAGACTCCTTAGAAAACTTGGAATGGAACCACCATTTGACCCAGCTATCCCACTCCTTGGCCTATACCCAAAGGACTTAAAATCAGCATATTACAGAGATACAGCCACATCAATATTCATAGCTGCTCAGTTCACAATAGCCAGATTGTGGAACCAACCTAGATGTCCTTCAATTGATGAATGGATAAAGAAAATGTGGTATATATATATATATATATATATATATATATATATATATACACAATGGAATATTACTCTGCCATAAAGAATGATAAAATTATGGCATTTGCAGGCAAATGGATGAAACTGGAGAATATCATGCTAAGTGAGATAAGCCAATCTCAAAAAACCAAAGGAAGAATGATATCGCTAATAAGTGGATGATGACACATAATGGGGGGTGGGAGGGGTTAGTGTTGGGGTTGGAGTTGGGTTTAGGGAGGGGGGCAGGAATGGAGGAAGGAAGGACTGTATAGAGGGAGGGGAGGGGTGGGAGGGGTGGGGGGGAAGGGAAAAAATGGCAGAATGAATCAAACAACATTACCCTATGTAAATTTATGATTACACAAATGGTATGCCTTTACGCCATGTACAGACAGAGAAACAACATGTATCCCATTTGTTTACAATAAAAAAAAAAGAAGATCAAATTAATTCCAAAATAAGCAAAGGAAAAGAAGTAATAAATATTTGAGCAAAATTAATGAAATTTAAACCAGGAATTTAGAATAGAGAATGTCAACAAAACCAAAAACTGACTCTCTAAAAAAAAAATCAATGAACTAATAAATCTCTAGCCAGTCTAGACAACAAAGAGAAAACATAAATTATTAACATCAGAAGTGAAGAAAGAGCTCATCACTAATGATCTCATAGACATTAAAAGATAATGAAGAAAGATTATAAACAACTCTGTATTTATACATTTGATAACTTAGATGAATGGACCAATTCCTTAAAAGATATAATCTGACAAAATATGCACAAGAAGAAAACAATCTGAATAGAGCTATAGCTATTAAAGATATTTATTTCAATAACAAATAATCTTCAGATAGAATCATCAAACAGCAATATGGGAGGTCCCCAGCCCTAGACCCTCACATTAAAAAACCACCCACATAAAAGACAGGCTTTGTGAAGAAGGCCTGAGGGTGAGAGTTCAGCACGCTGGTGGAGCACAAAAATTAATTTTAAAACACATCAAGAAGAGTAAAAGGAAGAATTTCACCTTGTCTGCTTCATCCCATTCCCAAGCTAGCACAGTACTATACTGACAAGGATCCCATTGGGTTATGATTTATCTAGTTGCCGAAAGAGAGACAAAGGTAGATATGGAATTTCACCAGTTTTTTAGGAACTGGCCAAGAGGCCCACTTCTCTCCTTTCCCATATGGAGCACAGACACCTGGGGACAGCTAGGAATAGGGGAAAGGATTGGGAGTTCACAGTGATTGGGACACAGATATGGGAGTAACCTTGTGTTAACCCCTGTGACCTCATCCAGCCAGGGCCCTTGCTAGTGGCCTTGACAAAACAAGAAATCCTCCAGCCAGTCAAACATAGGAGTCAAGTCTTTAGCACCACCCTACCACAAAGCCCACCCAGCCACTCTGCCTGACCAGAGAGCCAAGCTCGCATCCCTGTCCAGCTAGGGAGTTCATCCAGTGGCCCGACCTGACACCAGAGTCTAACCAGCACTTCCACCCAATCAGGAAGCCCATCAGTGTCCCTGTCTAATATGGATCTTAACAAACAATCCAGCCCAACCTCTAAGCACTGGTAGTTTGCCCTGTCCACCTGCAGAGATCACTAGCTGGCCCTCCCAGAACCTCAGGTTGGGTTGACTGGTGAAAATCTTCCCTGCCAAATTCAAATTGTACATACCTGTGCATACCTCAAATGCACAGACACCAACTCAAGGATACAAGAACCACAAAGAATCATGGAAACATCACACCACCAAGGGGGAACATTAAAGCCCTAAGAACCAAACATAAAGAAAGGGAGGTACATGAAATTTCTGACAAAGAATTCAAAATAATCATCTTAAAGAAGCTCAGTGGACTATTTAAGGACGCATATAAACAAACAAATGAAATGGGGGAGTACATGAATACAATGAAGTTCAAAAGGAAACCATAAAATTAAAAGATACAAATTTTAAACACAAAACTCCTAGAGTTAAAAAATACAAAAAAAAAAACCTATAGAGAACATAAATAACAAACTCAAACAAGCAAAAGAATTACTGAGCAAAAGAATTATTGAACTCAAATCCAAGTCATTTGAAATTATCCAGTCAAGAGTGCAAAAAGAAAAAAATTGAAAAAGAGTGAAGAAAACCAAAGGAACTTCTGAGACACCATTGAGGAAACTTCCAAATACATTATGGAAGTTTCAGAATGAGAAGAGATATTCTGCAGAAAATCAAATGGCTGAAAACTTCTCAAAAATGGGAGGGAAACGAACAACTAGATTCATGAAACCCAAAGAATCCCAAGTAGGCTGATGCTAAGGAAGTGTACACTGGGGTACATCATAATCAAATTGCTAAAAGACAAAGTAAAAAGAATTTTAAAAGCAGCAAGAGAAAAATGACTCATAAAAAGCAAAGTAACTTCCATTAAACTATCAGAGGATTTCTCAGTAAAAATCTTGTAGGCCAAAGGAGAGTAGAATAATATATTCAAAACACTGAGGGGGAAAGCCTATTAACTAAGAATACCATAACCAGCAAAACTGTTCTTCAAAAATGAAAAGATAAAGGCTTTCCCAGATAAACAAAAACTGAGAGAATTTGTCACTAGATCTGCCTTCCAAGATGTGCTAAACGGATGTGTGTGTGTGTGTGTATATATATATATATATCACTTATATATATATATATATATATATATCACTTTATATACATACATATATGTATATAGACTATATACAGATGAAGATAAAATGTTACATTCTCTCTCTCTTTTTTTTTTTTTTTTTTTTTTGGTGGTGTTGGGGATTGAACCCAGGGCCTTATACATGTGACACAAGCACTCTACCAACTGAGCTATATCCCCAGCCCAAAATGTTATATTTTTATGATAACACACGAATTGATTTTTAACCCTACTATAAAATTGAAATAATTTAAATATATTAAGAATTCCAAATACACAGACTAACACAAAAATGTGTGGACTGTTACCTCACACTATCTACAAAAATAAACTCAAAATAGATTTAAACATAGAAAAGATTTGAGGCTCAGTGGTAGAGTGCTTGCCTAGCATGTGTAAGGTCCTGAGTTTGATCTCCAGCACTGCAATGAACAGAAAAACACAAACATAAGACTTGAAATGTAAAGTTACCATAGTGAAATATTAAAAAGAAAGCTTTCTGACATTGGTCGGGGCAGTGATTTTTTTTTTTTTGACACGAAGCCCAAAACAGAGGCAACAGAAGTAAAACTAGAAAACTTAGATTGGGTTAAACTAAAAAGGTTTGCCACAGCAAACAAATTTACAGAGTGAAAAGGTAACCTACAGAATGGGAGAACATATTTGCAAGCCATATGTGACAAGGAATTAATTTCCAAAGTACATAAGAAATTCCTAAAACTCAATAGCAAAAAAAAAAAAAAAAAAAAAACCAGTGCTGGCAAGGTTATGCAGAAATTGGACCTTATTTTATGCTGTTGCTGAGTATATATAATGGAAAGCAATATAGAAGTTCCTCCAAAACTGTAAATAGAATTATCATATGATTCAGAATTCCATTCTTGGATATATATCCCAAAGAATTGAAATTTGTATCTCAAAGACACATCTGCACTTCCATGTTTATAGCAGCATTATTCACAAATAGCCAACATAACAGGAACAACCCAAATGTCCATAGACATATTAATTTAGGATAAATTAATGTGGTGCTGGGTGTGGTAGCACATGCCTGTAATCCCAGAGACTCTGGAGGCACAGACAAGAGGATCACAAGTTCAATGTCAGCCTCATCAACTTGGTGAGGCTCTAAGCAACTTAAAGAGACCATGTTTCAAAAGAAAAAAAAAAAAAGAAAGAAAAAGAGCTTGGGATATGACTCAATGGTTCAGTGCCCTTGAGTTCAATCCCCAGTACCAAAATATAAAATAAAATAGAAACAAACATTAATTTAAAAAGAAAAAGGAAATGTGGTGTTATATACAACAATGGAATACTTACTATTCAGCCTCAAAAAGGGAAATAGGCTAGTTACAGTGACTCATGTCTGTAATTGCAGTGGCTTAGGAGGCTGAGGCAGGAGGATTGTGAGTTCAAAACCAGCCTCATTAAAAGCAAGATGCTAAGCAACTCAGTGAGACCCTGTTTCTAAATAAAATACAAAATAGGGCTGGGGATATGGCTCAGTGGCCGAGTGCCCCTGAGTTCAATCCCTGGTATCAAAAAAAAAAAAAAAAAAAAAAAAAAAAAAACCAAAAAAATGGAAATACTGTCATTTGTGGCATAGATAAACCTAGAGGACATTATGTTAAGTGAAATAAACCAGTCACAGAATGTATGATCCCTCTAATATGAGATACCCGAAATAGTCAAAAGTACTGAGATAAACAATAAAATAATAGTTACCAAGGAAATGGAGGAAGGGAGAGAGGGGTTTGTTTAATGTGTGTAAAGTTACCCTTATGCTAGATGATTACGTTCCAGAGATATGCTGTGCAACATATTACCTACAGTTAACAGTAAGCCTTTGTGTACTAAATTATTTTTTAACATCTTATGTTAAGTGTTCTTAACACTAAAAAGGAGGATGACACAAAGAATCTTTTGGAAGTGATGGATATATTTACTACCTGTATTGTGATAATAATAACATGAGTGTATACATTTATCCATACCTACCAAATTATATACATTAATTATATGAAGTTTTCATATAGCTATTACAGCTCAACAAAGTTGGGATTTTTTTTTTTATTGTAAACAAATGGGATACATGTTGTTTCTCTGTTTGTACCTGGAGTCAAGGCGTACCATTTGTGTAATCATAAATTTACATAGGGTAATGTTGTTTGATTCATTCTGTTATTTTTTTTCCTTTCCCCCCACCCCTCCCAGCCCTCCCACCCCTCTTTTCCCTCTACACAGTCCTTCCTTCCTCCATTCCTGCCACCCTCCTTAACCCTAACCCTAAACCTAACCCTAACCCTAACGCTAACCCCTAACACCCCCCATTATATGTCATCATCCACTTATCAGCGAGATCATTCGTCCTTTAGTTTTTTGAGATTGGCTTATCTCACTTAGCATGATATTCTCCAATTTCATCCATTTGCCTGCAAATGCCATAATTTTATCATTCTTTATGGAGGAGTAATATTCCATTGTATATATATGCCACAGTTTCTTTATCCATTCATCAATTGAAGGACATCTAGGTTGGTTCCACAATCTGGCTATTGTGAACTGAGCAGCTATGAATATTGATGTGGCTGTATCTCTGTAATATGCTGATTTTAAGTCCTTTGGGTATAGGCCAAGGAGTGGGATAGCTGGGTCAAACGGTGGTTCCATTCCAAGTTTTCTGAGGAATCTCCACACTGCTTTCCAGAGTGGCTGCACTAATTTGCAACCCCGCCAGCAATGTATGAGTGTACCTTTTTCCCCACATCCTCGCCAACACCTGTTGTTGCTTGTGTTCTTGATAATCGCCATTCTAATTGGGGGGAGATGGAATCTTAGGGTAGTTTTGATTTGCATTTCTCTTATTACTAGAGATGTTGAACATTTTTTCATATATCTGTTGATTGCTTGTACATCTTCTGTGGAGTGTCTGTTCATTTCCTTAGCCCGTTTGTTGATTGGATTATTTGTATTCTTGGTGTAGAGTTTTTTGAGTTCTTTATAGATTCTGGAGATTAGTGCTCTATCTGAAGTATGAGTGGCAAAGATATTCTCCCACTCTATAGGCTTTCTCTTCACATTACTGATAGTTTCCTTTGCTGAGAGAAAGCTTTTTAGTTTGAATCTATCCCAGTTGTTGATTCTTGCTTTTATTTCTTGTGCTATGGGAGTCCTGTTAAGGAAGTCTGATCCCAAGCCAACAAGTTGAAGATTTGGACCTACTTTTTCTTCTATAAGATGCAGGGACTCTGGTCTGATTCCAAGGTCCTTGATCCATTTTGAGTTGAGATTTGTGTAGGGTGAGAGATAGGGGTTTAATTTCATTCTGTTGCATATGGTTTTCCAGTTTTCCTAAAACCATTTGTTGAAGAGGCTATCTTTTCTCCATTGCATATTGTTGGAACCTTTGTCTAGTATGAGAAAATTGTATTTATTTGGGTTCGTGTTCATGTCCTCTATTCTGTACCATTGATCTACCTGTCTATTTTGGTTCCAATACCATGCCGTTTCTGTTACTATTGCTTTGTAGTAGAGTTGAAGATCTGGTATTGCAATACCCCCTGCTTCGCTCTTGCTACTTAGGATTGCTTTAGCTATTCTAGGTTTTTTATTCTTCCAGATGAATTTCATAATTGCTTGATCTATTTCTGCAAGGTACATCATTGGGATTTTAATTGGAATTGCATTGAATCTGTATAGCACTTTAGGTAGTATGGCCATTTTGACAATATTAATTCTGCCTATCCAAGAACATGGGAGATCTTTCCATCCTCTAAGGTTTTCTTTAATTTCTTTCTTTAGTGTTCTGTAGTTCTCATTGCAGAGATCTTTCACCTCTTTTGTGAGATTGATTCCCAAGTATTTTATTTTTTTCGATGCTATTGTGAATGGGGTAGTTTTCCTAACTTCTCTTTCTGAAGATTCATCGCTTAGGTATAAAAATGCATTAGATTTTTGAGCATTGATCTTGTAATCTGCTACCTTACTGAATTCACTTAAGAGTTCTAAAAGTTTTCTGGTGGAATTTCCAGGTTCCTCTAAATATATAATCATGTCATCAGCGAACAGGGATAGTTTGAGTTCTTCTTTTCCAATTCGTATCCCTTTAATTTCTTTGGTTTGTCTAATTGCTCTGGCTAGAGTTTCAAGGACGATGTTGAATAGAAGTGGTGAAAGAGGGCATCCCTGCCTTGTTCCAGTTTTGGGGGGGAATGCTTTCAGTTTTTCACCATTTAGAATGATATTGGCCATGGGCTTAGTGTAGATGGCCTTTACAATGTTAAGGAATGTTCCCACTACCCCAATTTTTTCTAGTGTTTTGAGCATGAAGGGATGCTGTATTTTATCGAATGCTTTTTCTGCATCTATTGAAATAATCATGTGATTCTTGACTTTAAGTCTGTTGATATGGTGAATGACATTTATTGATTTCCGGATGTTGAACCAAACTTGCATCCCTGGGATAAAACCCACTTGATCGTGGTGCACTATCTTCTTAATGTATTTTTGTATGCAATTTGCTAAAATTTTGTTGAGAATTTTTGCGTCGATGTTCATTAAGGATATTGGTCTGAAATTTTCTTTCCTCTATGTGTCTCTGTTTGGTTTAGGTATCAGGGTGATATTGGCTTCATAGAATGTGTTTGGGAGGGTTCCCTCCTCTTCTATTTCATGGAATACTTTGAGAAATATTGGAATGAGCTCTTCTTTAAAGGTTTTGTAGAACTCGGCTGAGAACCCATCTGGTCCCGAACTTTTCTTTGTTGGTAAGCTTTTGATGACCTCTTCTATTTGATTGCTTCAAATTGACTTATTTAAGTTGTGTATATCCTCCTCATTCAGTTTAGGTAATTCATATGTCTCTAGAAACTTATTGATGTCTTTGAGGTTTCTGTTTTGTTGGAGTATAGATTTTCAACATAGCTTCTAATTATGTTTTGTATTTCAATCGTGTCTGTTGTGATATTTCCTTGTTCATTCCGAATTTTAGTAATTTGAGTTTTCTCCCTCTTTCTCTTTGTTAGTGTGGCTAAGGCTTTATCAATTTTGTTTGTTTTTTCAAAGAACCAACTATTTATTTTGTTAATTTTTCTGATTGTTTCTTTTGTTTCAATTTCGTTGATTTCGGCTCTGATTTTATCTATTTCCTGTCTTCTACTACTTTTAGTGTTGTTCTGCTCTTCTTTTTCTAGGGCTTTGAGCTGTAGTGTTAAGTCGTTTATTTGTTGATTTCTACTTCTTTTGTTGAATGCGCCCCATGAAATAAATCTTCCTCTAAGTACTGCTTTCATAGTGTCCCAGAGATTTTGATATGATGTGTCTTTGTTCTTGTTTACTTCTAAGAATTTCATCATATAATAGCATATTATTTAATCTCCAGGTATTGGAGAAGTTTCTGTTTTTTATTCTGTCATTTATTCCTAATTTCAATCCATTATGATCTGATAGAGTACAAGGTAGTATCTCTATCTTCTTGTATTTGCTAACAGTAGCTTTGTAGCATAAAATATGGTCTATTTTAGAGAAGGATCCATGTGCTGCTGAGAAGAAAGTATATTCGTTCTTTGTTGGGTGGTATATTCTATATATGTCCATTAAGTCTAAATTGTTGATTGTGTTATTTTTTTTTTGATTTTTTTTTGGGGGGGGTACTGGGGATTGAACCCAGGGCCTTGTGCTCACAAGGCAAGCACTCTACCAACTGAGCTATCTCCCCAGCCCCCTGATTGTGTTATTGAGATCCATGGTTTCTTTATTCAATTTTTGTTTGGAGGGGGTACTGGGGATTGAACCCAGGGCCTTGTGCTCACAAGGCAAGCACTCTACCAACTGAGCTATCTCCCCAGCCCCCTGATTGTGTTATTGAGATCCATGGTTTCTTTATTCAATTTTTGTTTGGAGGATCTATCCAGTGGTGAGAGAAGAGTGTTAAAATCGCCTAGTATTATTGTGTTGTGGTCTATTTGATTTCTGGAATTGAGAAGGATTTGTTTGACATACATGGATGAGCCAATGTTTGGAGCATAGATATTTATGACTGTTATGTCTTGCTGATTTAGGCATCCCTTAAGTAGTATGTAATGTCCTTCTTTATCCCTTCTGACTAGTTTTGACTTGAAGTCCACCTTATCTGAAATGAGGATGGATACTCCAGTTTTTTTTGCTGTGTCCGTGTGCATGGTATGTTTTTTCCCATCCTTTCACCTTTAGTCTATGGGTATCTCTTTCTATGAGATGAGTCTCTTGCAGGCAGCATATTGTTGGATTTTTCTTTTAATCCAATCTGCCAATCTATGTCTTTTGATTGATGAGTTCAGGCCATTAACATTCAGGGTTATCATTGTGATATGATTTGTATTCCCAGTCATTTGACTCATTTTTATTTTTTGACATGATTTGGTTTTTCCTTTATTTGGCTATTCCTTTAGGCTAGTTCCTCTGGTTGCTGATTTGCATCATTGTTTTTCATCTCTTCCACATGAAATATTTTGCTGAGAATGTTCTGTAATGCCGGCTTTCTTTTTGTAAATTCCTTTAGCTTTTGTTTATCATGGAAGGATCTTATTTCGTCATTAAATCTGAAAGTATGTTTTGCTGGGTATAAGATTCTTGGTTGGCATCCGTTTTCTTTCAGAACTTGAAAAATGTTGTTCCAGGCCCTTCTAACTTTTAGGGTCTGGATTGAAAAATCTGCTGATATTCTTATTGGTTTCCCCCTGAATGTAATTTGATTCTTTTCTCTTGCGGCCTTTAAAAGTCTGTCTTTATTTTGTATGTTAGGTATTTTCATAACAATGTGCCTTGGTGTGGGTCTGTTATAATTTTGTATATTTGGAGTCCTATAAGCCTCTTGTACTCGTTTTTCCATTTCATTCTTCAGATTTGGGAAATTTTCTGATATTATTTCATTGAATAGATTGTTCATTCCTTTGGTTTGTTTCTCTAAGCCTTCCTCAATCCCAATAATTCTTAAATTTGGCCTTTTCATGATATCCCATAATTCTTGTAGATTCTGTCCATGATTTCTTACCATCTTCTCTGTTTGGTCAACTTTGTTTTCAAGATTAAATATTTTCTCTTCAAGATTAAATATTTTGTCTTCAATGTCTGAGGTTCTGTCTTCCAGGTGTTCTATCCTATTGGTTATGCTTTCTGTGGAGTTTTTCACTTGGTTTATTGTTTCCTTAATTTCAAGGATTTCTGGTTTTTTTTTTTTTTTCCGTATCTCTAACTCTTTATTGAAATGATCTCTTGCTTCCTGTATTTGCTCTTTTAACTGTTGATTGGTGCGATCATTTAATGACTGTTTTTGCTCTTTCATCTCCTCCTTCAATGCCTGCATTTGATACTTCATCTCCTCGTTTGCTTCCCTGATTGTTTTAATTATGTACATTCTGAACTCCCTTTCTGACATTTCTTCTGCTGTGCTGTCATTGGGTTTTATTGATATAGTATCTAGGTTTGTTTGGGACATTTTCTTCCCTTGTTTTCTCATATTGGTCAGATGTCAGTGGGACTCTGAGATATTGCAGATTTCCTCTATTGGCTTATAGTGTCCCTGTAGATTTCCAGTATATCACTTCCCAGCCTTCAGTAGCCTGAAGTCTTGGAGGAACTTGATAATGCAGTGCTTCCGAAGAAAGCTGCCCCTAGCCCTCTACTGGTTCCAGGGCTTGGAGCTGGCTCTGTGTGGAAAGGCTCTTACTGGACTGTCTGCTCCAAGAAACTGGCTGTGAAAGGAGCCTGCTGCTGGAGGGAGCAGGGCTGTTTGGGGAAGTCCCTGGCTGCCCTATCCTGGTCCCTGAAGCTGCCTGCAGGCTGGAGCTCGCCGCTGGCTCCGGGACTTGGAGCTGGTTCTGTGCAGAAAGGCTCTCACTGGGGGGCCTGCTCCGAGAAGCTGGCCATGTAGAAGGAGCCTGCCGCTGGAGGGAGCAGGGCTACCTGGGGAAGACTCTAGCTGCCCTGCCATGCTCTGAGAAGCCACCTCTATCCAGGCCTGCCGCCCAGGCCAAGCTTCACCCGGTGGGGGAGACTCACCCCGTGGCTCTATTTTAGTCCGAGTCTTTCAATGCCTCCCCTTCTTGAATCCTGGGTTCTGGAGTGACAGGAGATGCAGTCACCCTCTAGTCTGCCATCTTGGATCGTCTCTCAGGAATTATTTTTTGAAGACAAAAAAAAAAAAAAAGCAAAAAACAACATTAAAAGAGGAAATACCATGCCCAAGTGGATTCACTGGTGGAGTCTATCAAATGTTTAAGAAAGAAATGACATCAGTTCTTTACAATCTCTTTCACAAAATGGAAACAGAGAAAATGCATCCTAAGTCATTCAATGAGGCCAGAATAACCTTTGTACAATACCCAGACTAGGATATTATAAGAAGTCAAATTTTCAAACTAGTATTGTTCATAAGCATAGATGCAAAATTCCACAAAATATTAGTAAAACAAATACTTTTTATATATTATTAATATATTATATGCATTACGTGCAGAATTAATGTATTTAAAACTATTTTCTATGAATGAACTAAGTAGACACTTCTCAAAAGAAGAAATACAAATGGTCAACAAATATATGGAAAAATGTTAAACATCATTAATAATTAGGGAAATGCAAATCTCATTCCAGTTAGAATGGCAGCTATCAAGAATATAAACAATAATAAATGCTGGAGAGGATGTTGGGTGTTGGGGAAGGAACACTTAAACACTCTTGGTGGAATTGTAAATTAGTATAACCACTATGGAAATCAGTATGGAGGTTTCTCAGAAGACTAAGCATGGAAAGACCATATGACCCAGTTATACCATTCCTCAGTATTTATCCTAAAGAATTAGTCATTACTATAGTGATACATGCGTACCCATGTTTTTATATATATATATATATATATATATTCATATATATATTCATATTCTTATATATATATTCATATATATATTCAGTCATATATTTATGCTTATATATGAATATAATGGAATTTTATTCACCCATAAAGAAAAAAGAAATTATGTCATTTGCAAGAAAATAGAAGGAACTTGAGAACATTATGTTAAATGAAACAAGACAAACTCAGGAGGTCAAGGTTTGCATGTTTTCTCATATGTGGAAGACAGAGAGCAAAAAGAAAAAGAAAGATGTGTGTGTGAGGCATTGTCACATGAAAATCAAAGGGAAATTAGTAGAGTAGAGGAATGTTTTTCCCTAAGAATGAGAATAAGACAAGGATGTCCCTCTCACCAGTCTATTCATTATTGCACTGGAATTCTAACCAATGCAATAAGACAAGGAAAGGAAATAAAAGGTGTGAAATTGGGAAGGAAGAAATAAAACTGCTTGTATTCACAAGTGACCTGATTGTCTATGTGGAAAATCCATAGAATTTATGAAAACGAGCAAACAAACAGAAAAACCCAGAAAAGTTCCTGTAACTAATAAGCAATTATAGCAAGTTTGTAGGAAGTGAGAATATGTAAAAAGTCAATGTCTCTCCCATATAACAACAATAAACAAGTGAAATTGGAAATTTCATACAGTACCATATATGTTAGCACTACCCAAAATAAAATACTTAGCTAAAAGTCTAATAAAACATGTATAAGATCTATATGAAAAAAACAACAGCACACTGATAAAAAATAAAAGATTAAATAAATGGAAAGATAATCCTTGTTCATCAGTAGGAAAACTCAATATTGTTAAGTATCAGTTCTTTCACATTTCATTTATAGATTCAATGCAATCCCAATCAAAATTCAAGCATGCTATTTTGTGTATATGAACTGATTCAAAGTTTATGTGGAGAGCCAAAAGACCTAGAATAACAATACAATATTGAAAGAGAAGAGCAAAGTTAGAGAACTGCCACTACTTAACTTCAAGATTTAATTTAATGCTACAGCAGTCAAGACTGCATGTTTTTAGTGAGAGAATAGACAAACAGGACAACGAAAGAGAATAGAGAGCCTAGAATTAGGCCCATGTAAATAAGTCACCTGATCCTTGACAAAAGAGCAAAGGGAATAAAAGGGGAGGGAGCGGAAAGGGACCAAAAGAGGGTGAAGTGAAGCCTTTTAAACTAATGAAGCTGGAACAAATGGCAGGTACATACAAAAAAAATCAATCTATCCAACAGACCTTAAACCTTTCACAAATATTATTTCAAAATGCATCATAGACTTAAATGCAAAATTATAAATTCCTAGAGGACAATATAAGAAAATTTTGGTTATGATGGTTATTTTGGACACAAGATCAAAGAGACAAACCATGAAAGAGAGAATTGATAAACTGTACTTCATTAAAATAAAAAACTTCTGCTCTGCAAAAGATACCATCAAGAGAATAAGAATCTAGTCACAAACTGGGAGAAAACATTTGCAAAAGACTTATCTGATAAGGGACTGTTTTCCAAAATATACAAAGGATTCTTAAAACTCAAAAATAAGAAATTTACAAACCCAATTTTTTAAAATGGGCAAAAGATCTAAACAGACACCTCATGAAGAGAAATTATTACATGAAAAGATGCTCAACATGATATGTCATTAGGGAAGTGCAAATAAAAACAGCTAGGAAATACCATTACACATCTATTGGAACAGTCAAAAACCAAAATGCTAACAAGAAATGATAGTGAGGATGTGCAGCAACTATAACTTTTTTTTGTAGCATTCACAATACTGTAACTCTACTATAATTACATTTACTATAACTGTAACACATTGCTCATGCAAATGTAAAATGGCACACTCATTTTAGAAGACAGTTTGGAGGTTTTTTACAAAATGAAATAATCTTACCATGTGATCCATCAATCATATGGCTTTGGATTTATCCAAATGAACTGAAAATGCAGGCCTACACAAAAATCTGCATGTGAACATTTATGGCAACTTCATTCATAATTGCCAAAACTTGGAAGCAACCAAGACATCCTTCAATAGGTGAATGGAAAAACAATCTGGTGTATATACACAATGGAATATTATTTGGCAATAAAGAAAATTACATGAAGGAACTTTAAATGTGTATTGCTAAGTAAAAGAGGACAGTCTGAAAAAGCAACATATTGTTTGATTCCAACTACACAGTATTTGGAGAAAGTGAAATCATAAAGATAATAGAAAAGATTGCTGGATGCCGGCTTGCCACCAGGCAGAGTAAAGAAGTATGAACAGGAAGAGCACAGGGTATTTTGGGGGTGAGTGATATTTTGAATGATATTGTAATGGTGAACACAGAGCCCTAGTACCTTTTTTTTTTATTGTAAACAAATGGGATACATGTTGTTTCTCTGTTTGTACATGGAGTCAAGGCATACCATTTGTGTAATCATAAATTTACATAGGGTAATGTTGTTTGATTCATTCAAAAGGTACCAAAGGGTAATCCCCTAATGTAAACTATGTACCTAAAATTTTTTAAAATTAAAGTCCCCTTTATATTTAACTACTTCTTTGTCTAGTTTATTTTGTTTGGTATTAGGAAACCATTCCGCCTTGGCTATACCCAAAGGACTTAAAATCAGCATACTACAGAGATACAGCCACATCAATGTTCATAGCTGCTCAATTCACAATAGCCAGACTGTGGAACCAACCTAGATGCCCTTCAGTTGATGAATGGATAAAGAAACTGTGGTATATATATATAGATAGATAGATAGATAGATAGATAGATATAGACATAGATATATATAGATATATATATATACAATGGAATATTACTCAGCCATAAAGAATGATAAAATTATGGCATTTGCAGGCAAATGGATGAAATTGGAGAATATCATGCTAAGTGAGATTAAGCCAATCTCAAAAAACCAAAGGACGAATGATCTCGCTGATAAGTGGATGATGACACATAATGGAGGGTGGAAGGGGTTAGTGTTAGGGTTAGAGTTAGGGTTAAGGAGGGGGCCAAGAATGGAGGAAGGAAGGACTGTATAGAGGGAAAAGAGGGGTGGGAGGGGCGGAGGGAAGGGAAAAAATAACAGAATGAATCAAACAACATTACCCTATGTAAATTTATGATTACACAAATGGTATGCCTTTACGCCATGTACAAACAGAGAAACAACATGTATCCCATTTGTTTACAATAAAAAAAAAGGAAACCATTCGGGTTTTACAAAGTTACTATTTACATATCCTCTTACTTCTAACCTCTTTGAATGTAAAATGTCTTTTGCAGACAGCATGTAACCAAATCTTGTCAAGTCCAGTCCGACAATCTCTGCCTTTTATTTGGAGTGTTTAGTCTATTCACACTTAATGTTATTATTTATATGATTGAAACGGTATCTTTCATTTTGGTATTTATTTTACATGTGATTTTTTTTGTTTTGTTTTGTTAGTGTCATAACTCTTCCTCCTTTATTTCTTTTGTAATGAGTAGATCACTCCTACTGTAAGATTTTAATTCTTTTGTTAATGTTTTGACTATTTTTCCTTTAGTTATTTTCTTAGTAGTTGCTTTAAATCAGTAGCACCACAGGAGAAGAGCTGGCATCAGATCAGTCAGAGTTACCTCATGTATACAAACTGCCATCTGCCAGAAGCTGCCGGAGCCCCCAGCTTCTGGAAGCCAATGTTCCCTGGGGACTGCTTTTGCCTTGATGGCCCTCTGGGTCTTGGTTTTTCCTGTTGACCAGGTTCCTGGCTTCATTCTGAGCCTAATGGGCTGACACCTTTTGATCTGGGCCTCCTTATGCATGACCAACTATAATCCCAAGTCTTTCCGATCTTTGAAGAGCCCTTCTCATCTGCTGGAAGATAGCCAGTCTGCTTTTTTTAGATGTAGAAAATAGGGCCTGATTTGTGTAGAGTTGAAGGGTCTTTCAAATTCTATCATTCTCTGATTGTCTTAAAGTAGCACTGGGAAAACTTTCTCACCCTCTGTGTCTCCATTCATGATCTCATTATATCTCCACAAGGTATCAGCTGTGTGATTTAAACACCTTTTTGCCTGATAGAAGATAAATTATAACTGAAAGTATAACCATTTTATGATGTGATTATTTAGTGTTAGATTTTTGTGCTATAAAACTACACAATATCTTACATATGTTTTCTGATAGAACTAGGGCAGTGAATCCCTTCTGGATATTTTTCTCTGAAATTACACTGAAAGAAATAAACAGCTGTCAGGAGTAGGAAGTCTAAACCATTAGACTGCTGACTCAGTGCTCTGGAAGTTACAATATGTCCTAGAATGCAAGTCACATGCCCTGACATTCAAGTACTCACTTTCTTTTTGTGAGGGTCAACGTAGATTAGTGGCGTGAGGTTGAAAAGAGGACAGGGGCACAAGTGCAAATACAATTGCGTGTACAAGTAACAACCTGCATTCTAGACATACAGGCGTAGTCAAAGAGTCAATATTTAAAATGGGATTGATTGCCAATTTTTACAATTAGGAAAGTTCTTATGATGGTTTTCTTTGTCTTTTTCATCTGCTGAATTACATAATTATTTATTGCTTTGTTTTATTTTTTTCCTCCAAGACAATGTAAAATAGCTATAATAGAGACAGTATTTTACAAACAAAAAGCTAACGCATTTTATCTTTAAGCCACATTGTATTCCAGACTCTCATCTTAGAGTCAGGGAGTTAATTGGCTGGGGTTGAGAGCAGGTATGTGTCCTCTTTGGCAAGATGCTAGCTTGAAATCCAGGCTTTATAGATTTGGTAGATTCTTTTAGCTGCCAGTAGGATGGCCTACCTTGAAGCCTGAACCATCTCCTACAGTGTAGATGAAAATTCCTTCCATCTACCTCTGCTGGACCCTGCGATTTTCTTCAATGTAGTAGGAGAAGAACATGATAGAGGAAATAAAAAGAAAAGCCTACTTCGTCCTGTCTGATGGATAGTGGGTAAAAGACAGCCTAAAATAGGGACTGAGCGTACCTTGTGAAGCTTCAAAAGAAAGGAGTGTTCCAGAGGTGCTGGGCTAGCCTCAAGTCCATGGTTAGGGAGAGAAGCAAGGCTATAGGAGAGTCTAAAGTACTGTAGAGGGTGCTTCTGGCACTTGGAGGGGTCTCAACTGGTGAGATGAAGAAGCTGGATCTGTCAAGGGGCATGGCCCCACAAGAATGATTCCAGAACCTGCAAGTTTCACCATGAATCACTAGCCAAGGCCTCATCTCAGAATCAAGCAGAGAGCCCAGCACTGAGACAGACACAGTCATCACTGAGACCCACAGTCATACAACTGGCCACAGGACACCATGCAGAGCACAGCAGTATATGTCTAGGTGAGGAGGTTAGACAATGCCCAAGGGGCTGTTTGAAATCTTCTGTGCATCTAAACTTAATCAGATGGGCCATTTAGCTGGGTCCTCTTGGTTAGTTTGCTTTGTTTTGCAGCTAGTAATAGGAAGTGTTTGAGAAAGGCAAGAAATTATATAAACCAGAGGTAACGTTTTTCTCTATACATTCAAATTATGGCAGGTGTAAGGTAGGTTACAGGTTGACAGGAAGTATGTGCACACTTACTTGCACACATGCACACCCAACGATGAATCCCTGGTTTGTCTAGCCAAGTAACAGAACTGTCACAGAAGTAAAAATTTAAGCAGGGCAAGAGAATGTTCACAATCGTCAAGAACCTTTTGGTTCTTGCATCAGTGCAGCCATTTCTCATGCAGCAGAAGAGTGTTGCTGTGACCAGAACAATTGTCCAGCTTTCCAGGAAGCCAGTGCTAGAAAAATGTTCAACCTCCTCAGAGCTAATATTTCCATGCGGACATATGATTGTGGGGTTATATACGCATTATTTTACTTACACAACCAATTTTTTTATTGGATTAACTTTTCCCCTGTCCTTTGGGTTTCTGAAATGTACCGAGGTGATGTTGGCAGTCCCAGAGCATCTCCTGTGGGGCACTGGAGTGTGGTGAGAGGGGACTGGGAGCAGCATGATGAAGCTGCTCTCCTGGGGTGCAGGGGACTTTTCCCATCTTCCTGGCAGTTCCCAAGACTAAGCCAGCACAGCAACTTTTCACCAGGCTGAACCACACCAATCCTGCCAAACCCTTTTCAGAAGCTTCCTA
The DNA here is from genome assembly GCF_902686445.1 of Sciurus carolinensis. Taxonomy (NCBI): domain Eukaryota; kingdom Metazoa; phylum Chordata; class Mammalia; order Rodentia; family Sciuridae; genus Sciurus; species Sciurus carolinensis. Next base: position 69,173,395 of record NC_062214.1, read on the forward strand.
ACTCTTGAACTTAACGTGGAGGCTCAAGAAACTCAATGATACTTTCCTTATAAGGTGTTGATTATATTTATCACAATATCACTTTTATTTCTTCAATTTCTGTCTGCATCATGTTCCTGTAACATTGTCATGGTCATTCTTTTGTCCCCTATTTTGTTCTAGTATATATATATATACTATAAAATATATATATATATACTATAAAATATATACATATATATTTTATCTCAACTCTGTTTCCGTAAGAATTTCTAGTATGCTTATTGTAATATTTGACACTATCTGTTGAGATCAGAGGTCAGAGTCCAGCATGATGGTCAGCAAATCTAGGGTGGTGGGACTCTTCCTTTTGTGGAAAAGAAGGTAGTGGAAGTTTGATAAGCCTGGATACCTTGGAGCTGTTTCTCTTGATGTTGGGATGCTGGTCACAGCACCATGATGGAGTGAGGTGCATTTGAGTGTCATCTCAAAGCGAGCACTGGCCATTCCGTTTTCAGATTTTTTCATTTGAACTTTTTTGTTTGTTTGTTCGTTTGTTTGTTTTGAGCTTTATGATTATACATAGTAGTTGTGTTTATCCCGACAAACTCATACATACATGCATGGAAATCGATTTCAGTTCATGACACTCCCTTTTCCCTCCTGCCCTCCCCACTCTCCTTCCTCTACTGGAGTTTTGAAGAGTCCAAACTTTAGAGGGCTTTCTGAAGTTTTTGCTTCTGATCTCATTCTCTATTGGGAGAATTTGTCACACCATGTACCACACGTGGTGTCTGAGACAGAAGCACTACTCTTCCCGTTGGAACATTCCAAGGGTGGTCCGCATTCTAAACACATGAGTCAAAACACATGACAGGGTCTGTTGCTCAGACTGTACAATCTGTCCTCCATGTCTGTAGGTTCTGCACCCATGGATTCAACCAACCACATATCAAATAAAGTTCAAAAGAGTCGCATCTGTACTGAACATGTACAGGCTATTTTCTTGTGATTATTCCCTAAATAATACAGTATAACAACCATAGCATTTACCTTGTACTAGGCATCATAAGTAATATAGAGATGATTTAAATCATACAGGAGGATATGCATAGGTTCTATGCAAGTAATAGGTCATTTTACATAAGAGATTGAGAATCTATTGATTTTAGTGTCTGTGGGAGGTCCTGGAATTAATCTTGCTTAGATTCCAAGGAATGGCTGTAAAGACTCAAAGAGATGTTCAAAGACCTAATTGTCTGAGGCTTCAGGTATGGGCACGACATTTGTCTCCACTCATGAGGCCCAGGTATCTTAATGGAGGTTCTCTTGGCATTTTGGGTAGGACAGTTCTTTTTTGTTCAGAACATTCCCAAGCATTGTCAAATACTTAGCATCCTGGGCCCCTAGGTACCAAAACAGTAGCATTTTCCATTGATAATACAACTTTTAATACTTTCTACATTTTTGAATACCCCATTAGAATTGGTACCTTCTCTTATTGAGAATCATTAGCTCTAACAAACAAGTCTGAATGACCAATTTCATAGCACTTATTGAGTTAGAATTTTGTTTGTTTCTTTAGAGCCAAAGCTACATTTTTAAACTTTTAACATGTTAGAAGAGTGATCCAGCTGAAATGCTTGTTTCTTCCTCGTTAGCCCCCTCAGTTCTCTGGAAACTTGCTACTTGAAGTGTGATCCTCAGAGCAGCAGAGTCCCCTGAAAGTTTGATAGAAATGCAAAATTTACCAAATGAGAAACTAAATTTGAACAAGGTTCCTATTTAACCATATGCACATCAGAGAACACCCTGAATAATCTCATGACAACTTGTTTTGTAGTTAGACCATTTTCTCCTTGGTGGCACAAATATTTTGGATCCCAACTCCCAGTGGTATGCACCTTTTTGATTTGTATTTTTGCATTGTAATTAAAGTAGAATTTTCTCTGCCAAAGAGCCTTCACATTCTTATCCAACTTGGGTTCCAACATCAATTGGGCTATATTACAATTATAAAAAAAGGGCAAGAGGAAAAGAGAAAGTGCTAGGGACCAAAGTGGAGCAAATTATATTCCATGCATGTATGACTGTGTCAAAATGAACCCCAATATTATGCATAACTATGATACACTGATAAAACATTTTTTAAAAAGCAAGAATATCAATGATCTTAATAATTCCTATTCTTTATTCCTCTTAGCTAATGACAGACAGAACCTGTGTCCTGTTGTTTTAGGGGTAGAAGCTGGAAGCGTTTGCTCAGGAGCTATACTGTACCACCAGGCATTGTCCATCTTTCCTTTTATTGTTATTTTATTTTTAACCAGGATTTTTTCCTAATCTAAAGAAAATCCTACTTACAACAATCATCCACCCACATTTCACATCATCTGCAGCAACAAAAATTCAAAAGGCCCCAAGACCACAAGCATCCTAAGGGAACAAATAGAGGGATTGTGGTCAGTGCAGCCAGCAGGGCTCTAATTGGCATAAAGGGCTGCTTGTGCTACCCCATGCATTGTCAGCTGACCCAGCTGGACACTGTGAGCATCAACAGCTCTTGAACCTGCCGGCTCCTGTCTGCAGCTGGCTCAGCAGTGAACTCAGACCAACTAATGTCCAAAGACTCCCAGCCCACAAGTCTGCCTGGGCTCAAGCGAACATTGCTTCCTTGTTGATTCTCCAACTGAACTCACATCGGTCCAGAAGCTAGTGAACACTTTGTAGGTTGTCCACAAGGGAAAAGAAGGGTGAGCCCAACAAATTTAACTTGGGTTTATCCTTTATTCTCCAAACCCCAGATTTTGGGTGCCTGGCAAAGTACATTTTCAGGCATATTTAAGTGAACTAAACATCTTTTAAAAGATCATTTGTATTGTGGCAAAACACATATAGCACACATAAAATTTACCATTTTATCCATTTTAAGTGTACAATTCAGAGGCATTTAGTACGTTCACATTTACATCACCATCACTTTCTGGATTCAGAATCAATGTTGAAAAAGATTTCTGCAATTTCAACCTTCTTCTTTGTTTTATCTTTTAAGAAAATTATGTGGTTTTGGTTTGTACTTTTTTGTGTTCAACCAGCATACATTTGATTTATCTAATTTTGAAGATCTTTTCATACAATTTGTGGGCCAATGTAGAGAAATATCTGAAACTATCTTCAAACTAAATATATGCAAAAGACTATTTTCAACTCATTAATATAGTCTTATTATTTCCTTATTATTACATATATACATTGTTTTCTTCTATATATAGCCTTTTTACTAAGCCTCCAAAAAGTAAGTGCAATACAAACAGAAGAGGAAAGTCATTAATTATATCTGTGTTAGTCTTCATAAATTCAAAGCAACCGTCCTACTTACAATGTCTTAAGAAAAATTATAAGACAATGAATATTTTTAAAGTTCTTAACTGTTGGGTGAAATTAATAGTCCTTTCATATATCCTCAAATATATTTCTATTTATAAAATTTAAACCCACACATACACATTTTAAAACTGTCTGACTTTATTAGGAAGGTAGGACTTGGAGGCAAATTATTGGCACCAAAAATTGCTGTCAGGAAAATTTGGGGTTGTTGTCTTAATAACATAAGAAATGATTAAAGCTGTTTGTGGCTCCTTGTCGTGGGTTGATAAGCCTATGATTAAGTTCCCATTCTTTTCATTGGTCATAGTTTTTTGTTATTCTTATCTTTTTATAGCCACCTTCCCAGACCAGTAAAAACCTCACCCTAATTTTGGATTTCAGACACCTTCTTAAATAAACACCACCCACAGGGAGAAATAGTTCTTCAACCAGATAGTTATACATGTTTGTCCAATATTTTTTTTTTATTTTGGCACATGAAGCATTGAAGAGTTTAAAAAAATTTTTTTTCTTCATAACTTAAAAGAGAAAATGTTCCTTCAGCTTTTCTCAAAATTTTTGTAGAACTGCTTCCTACTTCCATTATCCACTAAATACCCAACTATAGAGGACACTGCATTTAGACAACTATTTTGGTACAGTAAATAGTTATAAAAAAATTGGGATTAGATACATTCTAAACACTAGGTTTCCATAAGAGCAAGTCAAATGGTTAAGTTTGTCAAATGCTCAACACAGTTAAACAAATCATTTATTTGCATCATTAGTTATCTTTCCATTATTATGATAAAATGCCCAAGATAATAAACTTAAAAGGAAAAAAGGTTTATTTGGCTCATGGTTCCACCAACTCCCAATAGCATCATGAACTGGGGATCAAGTCTTCAACATATGAGCCTTTGGGGGGTATTCAAAGTTTAAATGATAGCAATTAGGTATCTGGCAACTTTCAATTATCTGTTACATACTTTCTTCTTTAACACACTATACTGTGCAAAATTCATTCTGTGAATTATATTATACACAAACACAGGTTTCTGGAAATCATGACTTTCTTTATACAATAACCAAGTAAAAACTTGGAAGATGTTGAACCTCGAATCAAAAAGACTGTCAAAATATCTAAATCTAAATGAATGCCATGTACATAAGGGTGTAGCTGTCCTTTCAGTGACTCCTGAGGACAGAGACATAGAAATGCAGCATTCAACTTCACACATGAAAGACTTTTCTAGTCTTTAGAGTTGTTCAAAATTGAACAGGTCTCCTTTGGAGGAGGTTTGTCTTTTTAAGCTTAAACAAGAGCAAATCCCTATAGATGAGAACATTACAAAATCAGAGTCACATCATTTGGTTGTTGTTTTAACTCTCTTCTGACCTCACTTGACTTACAAAGCCAGGGAGCCAAGGGTATGTCTTGAATATCAGGTGTGAGACTGTGATACAAAAATGGGCTCAGAGAGTACTGAGTTCTTGCATTGTTGCTTCTATCTGTGAGGCAAGTTATCTATAAAAGTGGTCAAATCAATCAGTCCTATCTTGCATGCCCTTTGCAAGGCATTTTTAACAACAAAGAGTGAAAACCATTCTCCCTTCTCTTGAATATCAATGTCGTCATGACTTTCTTTGACTGATACAAAGCAGTGAAAATGACATTGTGGCTTCTGAGTCAAGGCCTTAAGAAACCCAGTAACTTCTGTTTCTGCCCTTTTGGAAACCAACTGTTATGTAAGTCCAGGCTATCTGGTTGGAAAGGCCACATGGAAAGAAAGAAGGCCTGGATGAGGAGAGGCCACACAGAGGAGAACCAGGTTCTTTGTGCTGACATCCATCATCAACTGGCAGGCAGCTTGGATCTTCCAAGCTTGGAAGCCCACCTGAGCTTTCCACTTCCAGAACCAAGATGACCTGTTTCTATCAATACTCACTCACATCTCAAACTTTCAGTATTGTGAACAACAAAATGGATATTGATTTAAGCTACTACACATTCTGGGCTGGTTTATGGCATAGCAATGGGTAACTGAATCAGAAAATGGAATCTGGACATGGCTGCTGCCATAACCAAAACTAAAACATTTGTCATTAATTATGATATTGGGTGGCAGCAGAGGTCAGAAGGACACGAAGGAGATTGTGAGGACACTTGGGATAGCAGTGAGACAGTAGTTATTGGAAACTCAGAAAAGGGTAGCCTGTGTCACATGGTGGTGAACTTTTTGGTGATGCAGAATCATAGCAGATAGAAAAAACAGCCAATGAACTTGTTGATTTGGAGGAGACTTCCAGACACAAATTCAAAGCCACAATCAGTTTTTTTTTTTTTTTTATTGCATTGGTAAAATAAAGGAAGAGAGAGATGAACTAAAGGAGAAGCTGCTTCATTTTAGGCAGGATAAGGAAAATACAGAGGGTCCAGGGCAGTATCTCTGGTCAGCAAAACATTCTCAATCAGCCTCCAAGTAAAGAAAATCAAGTGTTCAACTTGAAGATCCCCTATTAAAACTTCTGTAAGATTTGATGTAACATCACGGAGGGGCTTTCTCAACAGACAGTTGGTTTTGTATGAATCTTAAGGGTATTTTCCCACAGCAGCCTCGCACATGGTCCAGTGTAAAGAGAAACCCATCCTAGAACTATGGACAGCGTCTTTTTGCCATGGTCTGTTGTTCAATTAGATTCACAGAGAACCCAGAACGTTTCAAAGAAACTACACTTGCTTAAGCACCACCAGTTCTAATTAAAAGGCAGGAACATTTCTAAATGAAAAGAGATCTCTGGGCATCCACCTTTTTATGGTCAAGAGGCAGAGAGAGCGACTTCTAATGAAAAGTAAGAACAACTCAGAGGACAGAGTCAAGAGCACAGAACATGAACCCGAGAGCCTCTTAAAAATAATGGACCTGGAATCACTTCCAGAGAGCTAAATTAGACTCTAATTAAAGGAAATGTTTTCTGTTTCTAGGCTGAGCTGAGCTTCAGAATTGTAATGGACCAATGACTACTATGTGCTTCTCATTCTTTTCTGTGGTTTGTATAATTTAGACATCAAAAGATTCGAATAAAATTGCCTGAAACTTTGCTGTGGGTGGTGGAAGACACATGTCCTTCTTAGTATTTTTGAAAGTCATGAAGTAATCCTGTTCCTTTCTTCTCTGATCACCTTCTACTGATGAAGTAATTCAGTGGAAGGGTTTTCTTCCTACCCTCCACATGTTCCCATTTTACCCTACAGCACATGAAACAGATTGCCTTTCCTCAAAAGCATTGATCACACGTTTATATGAAGCGGACCATGAGAAAGATTAGGTAACAGCGGGGACAGGGTCACCTCAAGTCTCCAATCCTAGGTCTTAAAAAAATCTCTTGACCATGTTAGCCAGCTCAGGTTCCAGCCTCTTACCTAATTGTTCATCCCGTTCTTCCCTTCTTTCTTCTCTGTCTCTATTCCTTTGGAGAATTCAGTTCTTGGACTCTGAATGTCCATATGTCCTGCTAAACTGAGATCTCAAACCCTTCTCTTGCCCTCAGCAGTCTCTGATAGGGAAAAAAGGCTAAGAGAGATTTCTTTCTCTACAGAAGAGAGTTCTGCTGCCTTACTCAGAAGTCAGAGGTACTTAAAGGTAATTTGGGCTCCATTTTCCCCTTTTCATTACTTTTGATATCAATAAATAAAAATAACAGTTTGGAAAAGAGCTTATACTATAATAACACTGAAGGTTTGAGTAGAAATCTTGGAGAAAGATAAAGTCCTGAGAATCTGAAGATTTATTCCACTTGAGGTTTAGTACTATTTTAACCTTTGTACATTATGAATACAAAGAAGATGATGAAATCTAAAATCCAAAAAAATATCTGCTATTAACGACAAAAATAGGACAAAATGGAAGAGGAGGCTGAGCTTCTCCAAGGTCACCACCCACAAGCATCTGATAATTGCTTTACTTTGGTCATTGACTTCAGAAGCTCAAAAGCTGAATAAATACCAAAGAGGAGTGAAACTTACTAAAAAAACATTGACTCGCATGTTTATTTTAATTGCACGATTTTAATTATAATATTTAAAACTAGTTACAGCTGCATAATTTAGGCATGTGTATAATTTTGACATATTTATATACATACATATAAAATACTTTGTGTCATACAAGCAAAGCAGTTAAAAAAATTGCCAGAATGCTTCTTGATATTTGAAAAGCTAAGCACAAATACAAATGGGAAGATTAATTAATTGAACAACATGCAAATGTAAAACTTCTACTGATCAAAAGACACACAAAAGGGAGAAATCAGTGTCAACTAGAAGAACACACTTGCAATACACATAGCTAGTTAAGAAGCTAGTTAAGAATTGTGTCTATCAATAAGAAAAAGGCAACACAAAATTATCATAAGAGACAAATAGAAAAGGGAAAATAGTCAAGTCTTAATTCTACTAATAATTAGGAAAATACAAGTTAAAACCACCATGAAATATCATTTCACAATCATCACACTTGTGTCAAGTGCAGAGTTACCACCATAAGGTGTAGGCAGGCTGCAGAACAGTGATAGGGTTCATGGTAGTAGGAGTGTGGGGAGAACAATTTGGAACCTTCAATCAAAGTTTGAAATGTGTAGATCTTATGATTCAGCAGTTATACTCCTAGATCAACAGGGAAGGGACTTGTTAACCTGGTAAAATTTTTACTTTAAATAAAAAAAAACTCTAATCATCAGCATAATATTTCCAAAATTTGGAAAGAGAAATTTTTTTTATTGTAAACAAATGGGATACATGTTGTTTCTCTGTTTGTACATGGCGTAAAGGCATACCATTTGTGTAATCATACATTTACATAGGATAATGTTGTTTGATTCATTCTGTTATTTTTTTCCCTTCCCCCCCACCCCTCCCACCCCTCTTTTCCCTCTATACAGTCCTTCCTTCCTCCATTCTTGCCACGCTCCCTGACCCTAACTCTAACCCTAACACTAACCCCTCCCACCCCCCATTATATGTCATCATCCACTTATTAGCGATATCATTCGTCCTTTGGTTTTTTGAGATTGGCTTATCTCACTTAGCATGATATTCTCCAATTTCATCCATTTGCCTGCAAACTTTATGGCTGAGTAATATTCCATTGTATATATATACCACAATTTCTTTATCCATTCATCCATTGAAGGACATCTAGGTTGGTTCCACAATCTGGCTATTGTGAACTGAGCAGTTATGAACATTGATGTGGCTGTATCTCTGTAATATGCTGATTTTAAGTCCTTTGGGTATAGGCCAAGGAGTGGGATAGCTGGGTCAAATGGTGGGTCCATTCCAAGTTTTCTAAGGAATCTCCACACTGCTTTCCAGAGTGGCTGCACTAATTTGCAACCCCACCAGCAATGTATGAGTGTACCTTTTTCCCCACATCCTCGCCAACACCTGTTGTTGCTTGTATTCTTGATAATTGCCATTCTAATTGGGGTGAGATGGAATCTTAGGGTGGTTTTGATTTGCATTTCTCTTATTACTAGAGATGTTGAACATTTTTCCATATGTTTGTTGATTGCTTGTAGATCTTCTTCTGTGAAGTGTCTATTTATTTCCTTAGCCCATTTGTCAATTGGATTATTTGCATTCTTGGTGTAGAGTTTTTTGAGTTCTTTATAGATTCTGGAGATTAGTGCTCTATCTGAAGTATGATTGGCAAAGATTTTCTCCCACTTTGTAGGCTCTTGGAAAGAGAAATTTTAAATCACCCATTATCTAACTGGGGTCTCCTAAGCAGTTTATTTTCCTCTGTTTTTTGCCTGCAATGATCAAGCATCTTCTTTCGAAGTTTTTCAATGCAAAATTTTACTTTCTTTTTACTAAAAATAGAAATCTCCATCCATTTCTATAAAAGGACTGGCTCTTTGGGTCTCTCTGAGTTCTACTATTTTAAAAGAAAGTCTGGTCTTCCTGGTACCTGTCATTGTTGCAGTGGTTCAGTCTGCACTCTAGTCGCATGATCATCTGTGAGTGGGAATCCCGGGCCTTGAGCTTCCTTTTCAGTTTTCCCATCGGCGAGATTCTGGATCTCCTGGTTTCTCTGCTAGAGAATCTATTTTGTTTTGTTTTGTTTTGTTTTCTCCCTTAGGGAACAGCATACTCAACAGTTGCAAACTCAAGCACAGAAAATCCAGCTAAGTGATGTGAGAACATATAAGCCAAGTGTTTCAAAATGGGACGTGATGCCAACTATGACAAATTGGAACAGGCAGGTCCCACCTAAAAACTTCTAGCTAGCTCCACCTATTGATATGACAGAACAATTTCTGTTTTTTCCAGGGGTGCCATATTTGTAAACGAAGCTTCCCAACTTAAAAAAATACTGTACAACTAAAGATGTCTGTGACCTAATATAGCCCTCAGGTCACAAACTTGCAGACCATGGTCTAAACCTATATTGGACAAAGGTTGTTTCCTCTATTAGCAAAGCTTCGTTCCCTGCATTATAATTATACAAAATAATGGGATTCATTGTGATATACTCATACATGAACATAATATAATTTGGTTAATTTCTTTGCCTAGTGTCCCTTCTCTCTCTCCCCTCCACCCTCCCTCTGATTCCCAACCTCTACTCTACTGGTCTCCCTTCTAATTTCATAAACACTCCTTTTTTAAAATTTTTCCACTTTTTTCTCTAGCTTCCACACATTTGAGAAAATATATGGTCCTTGGTTTTCTGAGTCTGACTAATTTCACTTGACAGGATGTTCTCCAGTTACATTCGTTTAACTGTGAATAATATAATTTCATTCCTATTTATGACTGAGTAAAACTCCATTGGGTGTGTGTATATAAATATGTATACACACACATATATACATATCACATTTTATTTTTTTATATTTTTAGTTGTAGATGGACACAATACCTTTATTTTATTTATATATTTTTTTGTGGTGCTGAGGATCAAACCCAGTGCCTCACATGTGCTAAGCAAACGCTGTACCACTGAGCTACAACCCCAGACCCATATTTTCTTTTCCTAATATTTTTATTTGTTCTTTTTAGTTATACATGAGAGTAGAATGTATTTTGACATATCATACATATGAGAGTAGAATGAATGGGAATATGACTTCCCATTCTTGTGGTTGTACATGATGTGGAGTTACACTGGTCGTGCATTTATATATGAACATAGGAAAGTTATGTCCCATCCTCCTCCCTCCCTCCCTCTCCCCACTGTCCAATCCAGTGAACCTCTACTCCTCTCTCCCTCCCGCCTATTGACACTTTATCTGTTTATGTGTTGTTGATGGGCACCTGGACTAGTTCCATAACTTGGTTTTTGTGAATCGCAGTGTTACAAATATGGGTTTGCATGTATCACTTTAGTATGCTGACTTTAGTTGTTTTGGATTAATACCAAAGATTGGAATACCTGAATCATCTGGTGGTTCCATTCCTAGTCTTTTGAGCAACTTCCACACTGATTTCCATAGTAGTTGTACTAATTTACAGTTCTGCCAACAGTGTTTAAGTGTTCCTTTTTCCCCCACTTCCTTGCCAACTTTTATTATTATTTGTATTTTTGATGGTTGCCATTCTAACTGGAGTAATATGAAATCTCAGTGTAGTTTTTTTTTTAATTTAGTTTTTAAAATTTTTTTTATTGTAAACAGATGGGATACATGTTGTTTCTCTACTTGTACATGGAGTCAAGGCATACCATTTGTGTAATCATAAATTTACATAGGGTAATGTTGTTTGATTCATTCTGTTATTTTTTCCCTTCCCCCCCACTCCTCCCACCTCTCCCACCCCTCTTTTCCCTCTATACAGTCCTTCCTTCCTCCATTCTTACCACCCTCCTTATCCCTAACCCTAAACCTAACCCTAACCCTAACACTAACACCTCCCACCCCCCATTATATGTCCTCATCCGCTTATCAGTGAGATCATTCATCCTTTGGTTTTTTGAGATTGGCTTATCTCATTTAGCATGATATTCTCCAATTTCATCCATTTGCCTGCAAATGCCATAATTTTATTATTCTTTATAGCTGAGTAATATTCCATTGTATATATATACCACAGTTTCTTTATCCATTCATCCATTGAAGGACATCTAGGTTGGTTCCACAATCTGGCTATTGTGAACTGAGCAGTTATGAACATTGATGTGGCTGTATCTCTGTAATATGCTGATTTTAAGTCCTTTGGGTATAGGCCGAGGAGTGGGATCGCTGGGTAGAATGGTGGGTCCATTCCAAGTTTTCTGAGGAATTTCCACACTGCTTTCCAGAGTGGCTGCACTAATGTGCAACCCCACCAGCAATGTATGCATCCATGCCAACACTTATTATTGCTTGTATTCTTGATAATAGTCATTCTAATTGTAGTAAGATGAAATCTTAGGGTGATTTTTCCCCTTTTTTTCTTAGGGAGGTTTTTATTTGCATTTCTATAATTACTAGAGATGATGAGCAATTTTTCATATATTCTTTGATCACCTGTATATCTTCTGTGAAGTGTCTGCCCAGTTCCTTAGCCCATTTATTGGTTGGATTCTTTGTATTTTTGGTGTAAAGTTTTTAAGTTCTTTATAAATTTTGGAGATTAGTGCTCTCTCTAAAGTGTGTGTGGAAAAGATTTTCTCTCACTCTCTAGGCTTTCTTCACATTATTGATCATTTCTTTTGCTGAGAAAAGCTTTTTAGTTTGAATCCATCCCATGTATTGATCCTTGCTTTCATTTCTTACCCTTTAGGAGTCTTGTTAAGGAAGTCTGGCCCTATGTCAACATGATGAAGATTCAGGCCTACTTTTTCTTCTATTTGGTGCAGGGTCTCTGGTCTAATTCCTAGGTCCTTGATCTATTTTGAGTTGAGTTTTGTGCAGGGTGAGAGATAGAGGTTTAATTTCATTTTACTGCATATGGGTTTCCAGTTTTCCCAGCACCATTTGTTGAAGAGGCTATCTTTTCTCCATTGTATGTTTTTGACTCCTTTGTCTAATGTGAGGTAACTGTATTGACGTGGGTTTGTCTCTGTGTCTTCTATTCTGTACCATTGGTCTACCTGTCTATTTTGGTGCCAGTACCATGCCATCTTTGTTACTGTTGCTCTGTAGTGTAGTTTAAGATCTGGTATTGTGATACCTCCTGCTTCCCTCTTCCTTCTCAGGATTGCTTTGGCTATTCTGGGTCTCTTATTCTTCCAGATGAATTTCATGTTTGCTTTCTCTGTTTCTATGAGGAATGTCATTGTAATTTTAATTGGAATTGCATTGAATCTGTATAGCACCTTTGGTAGTATGGACATTTTGACAGTATTAATTCTGCCTATCCAAGAACATTGGAGATCTTTCCATTTCTAAGATTTTCTTTAATTTCTTTCTTTAATGTTCTGTAGTTTTCATTGTAGAGGTCTTTCACCTCTACCATGCTGATTTTGTTACTACATCTCTATAGCATAATATTTTTGAAATTGAGTATTGTGATGCCTCCAGCATTGCTCTTTTTTGCTCAGATTTATTTTGGCCCTTCTGGTCTTTTATTCTTTCATATGAGTTTGATAACTGTTTTTTCTAGTTCTATAAAGAATGTCATTGGTATTTTGATGAGGATTGCATTGAATTTGTGAATGACTTTTGACATGTCTATTTTAACTACATTAATTTTGTTTTGGGTTTTTTTTTTTTTTTTAACAAGGGATTTCCATAGTCGATTTATTTTTATTTTTATTTTTATTTTTTGAGACAGTTCAGTTGCCTGCCAGAACTCCTAAAGTGCAAACCCTTTTTGATTGGTTAGTTAATTAGGGCACACCCAGCTGAGAGATGTTGAAGGCTAGCAATATACTGACTTCAGTTGTTTATCCAAGACTACTGGAACATTCTGTGGCTTAACCCTTAACAGGTGTAAATACAAGCCCCTTGCAATCTGCCCATTTCATTTTAGAGGGTCTTGGCCTTAATGACTTCATTTTCTTTCAATGCACGTTACTAAATCTAACCAAGACTCAAGGGGAGGGAAATTCATTTTCTCTTCTCTGAAGAAGACGTGTGCACTGCACTGCAGGACACACACCCTCACTAAAACAAGAGGGTCAGGAAATAGTACTAACCTGTAAAATGTGTGACACATTCTAATATTTCCAACTCTATTTTATTTCATTTTTTTTAAATGCTAGTTAGGAGCACTACATTAATTTCATAACCCATTAATGTGTTAAAGTGAGAAAGCACCGCTTCACTTTCTATACACTTCTGTGCTTTGATTTATCAATCTGAAACTCTGTCTATTAAAGATAAATATATTGGAGTACTTATGCTATCTCCCACCTGCCCTCCTGTGTACTACAACTCAATTTCATTATTATTCAAATGTTCTTAAGTTGTCACTGTATGTTATTTATTTATTCTGTTCTGTTGCTCTAATAAAATCTATTGATTAGTTGTGAAAAATATAAATGGATGGAATTGGACAATATCATGCTAAGTGAAATAAGCCAATCCCTAAAAAACAAAGGCTGAATGTTTTCCCTGATAAGTGGATGATGATATATAATGGGGTTGCGGGTGGGTGGTAAGAGAAGAATGGAGGAACTTTAGATTATGTAGAGGGAAATTAGAGGGAGGGGAGGTATTAAAAAATGGTGGAATGAGACAGACATCATTACCCTGTGTAAATGTATGATTACACGAATGGTATGAATCTACATGGTGTACAACCATAGAAACGAAATGATGTACCCCATTTGTGTTTGATGAATCAAAATGCAGTCTGTAAAAAATTTTAAAAATATATATAAATAAAAGAAAAAAAGAATATGTAGAGTATGAATATTCTGTTAATTAATTTTCAGTTACTCTGTCAAAATACCTGAGATAAACAACTTATAAGAAGGGATGGTTTATTTTGACTCACAGTTTTAGAGGTTTGAATCCATGGTCACTCAGCTTTGGGCCTGTGGCAAGACAGCATATCATGGTGGAGCATGGAGGTGGAGAAGGCCTGTTTATTAATGGTATCCTGAAGACAGAGAAAAAGAAACAGGAAGGGATCAGGTCCAAAAGTCCCCTTCAAGGCCAGGCCCCCAGTGACCTAACTCCCTCCCAGGAGGCCCCACCTCCTAAAGGTTCTGCCACCCTCACAATAGCACCACAGGCTAGGGAACAAGCCTTCAACACATGGGTCTTTGGGGGACACTTGCCCAAACTATAGTAGTTATTAATTATTACAGAAATGAATGGTGTGATTGTATCCACAGAAAAGAAGATGGATTCTAAATCTCTAAAGTTCTACCAAACAAAGGAAAGTGTACTGAATATTAAAGCTCAATGAATTCTCCTTTGATTTCTTTTTAGTTTTCTCTGCTTCATCCAAGGCATATTCAGCTGTCACTCTTTCTGTCCTCATCTGCTCTTCTTTCTTTCTTTCTTTCTTTCTTTCTTTCTTTCTTTCTTTCTTTTTTCTTTCTTTCTTTCTTTCTTTCTTTCTTTCTTTCTTTCTTTCTTTCTTTCTTTCTTTCTTTCTTTCGTACTGCAAACTGAATCCAGGGCACTTCACCTCTCAGCTACATACCTAGCCCTTTTTATTCTTCTGCTAAGACTCACTAAGTTGCTTAGGACCTCACTAATTTGCTGAGGCTGACCTCTAACTTGTGGTCCTCCTGCCTCAGTCCCTCAAGCTGCTGGGATTAGGGGTATGTGTGTTCCTTTTTCTTGAATTCCCTTTTCCCCTGGTTATCAGGTCACTTTGAGTCATATTGTACATGGGCTTGGTGATGTTCAACTTTCCAGGTCTCTGCATATCTGAAATGACTTTGTTTTCCCCATACTTGATTTAGGGTTTTTCCTGAGAATTCTGAGACATAGTTTCTGTTTTCCAGTAACCACTCTGCTAATAAGAACCCTAAAGTCTTCTGATTCTTATTCTCTTGAAGGTAATCTGTTTTGCTATTTAGAAACTTTAAGCCCTTATTTGGTAGACTTTTAATGACCTGGATCTAACCACCTGTCTTTTTTAACCTCTCTCATATTTTCTTTGTTCTGCATCTCAACAAACTTCTTTTCCTGCTTGATCTTAGCCATGACCATTTCTTCCATTCACTGAACTTTTTATTTGACAATCATCTTTTAATTGGTAGGAAAGTTTTCTTGCTCTTTGGTTCTTTCTCATAGCAACCAATCTTATTTTTGTGGATGCAGTATCCTAAATTTTCTAAGATTGCTAATTAGAATTTTAAAATAAGCATCTCTCCCCTGGGATTTTTTTCTCTTGAGATCAGCTGTTTGGTTTATTCTCCTGGTCTTTTTATAAAATAATTTTAAAAATTGTGGTAAAATATACAAAACTTGAATTTGCCAATTTAATCGTCTTTTAAGTGTACAGCCTGGTGGTGTTAATCACATTCACAATGTTTTGCAACCATCACCACCACCCACCTCCAGAATCTTCCCAAACTGAACCTCTGTTCCCATGAAGCATTACTTCCTATCCTCCACTTGCCCATCCCAGCCTCTGGTTACCACTGTTATTCTTCCTACCTCTTTGAACTTGAGTATCCTAGATCTCTTGCTCAAATGGATTCACTGCCCTTTGTGCTAGAGTGAGTTTACTTAGCAGAATTACTTTATCACCTAGGTCTTTTTCATGCTGCTGGTTTTCATCCAGGACTTAGTGATTCTTGAGCCAGGTCATCTTTATGAATGAAGGGTCATGAGGTGCAATTTCTCTATAGACATTCCTGTCTATGGAGGTCCTGAGTATAATTTCTGTCCCAGCAGATTTGCCAGTAGTAGGTGTGGTGAAGGCAGGCAGCACAGAGACTCCACTCTGTGCAAAGTTAGGAGGATTCTGTTCAGGCGATGGAGTGCTTTAGTAGGATCACTCCTTTTTGTTCCTTTTGGTGTCCAATGTGAGAGTTTTGGGAATTATCCTAAACCGTGCTTGAGTTATTGCTCAGACTCTCACCCTAATACCCAGATTCCCTCTCTAGGCAGACTTTCTCCAGAGGGGGCTCTGATGTTATTCTTCCAACAACTTTGAGAGCTCCATACAAATGGGGAGGCAGGAAGGATGCAAGTCCACTGACCACGCTAGATCAGATCTTGATGCAAATGACAGAATTCCTTTTTAAAGGCTGATAAGACTTCCAAGACCATATTTTCTTTGTCCATTCATCTGTTGATGACACTTAAGTTGATTCTATAACCTGACTACTGTGCTGCAAGGGACTTGGGTATGCAGAAATCTTTTCAACATGATGATTTTGAATCTTTTGGGTAAGTATCCAGAGGTGAAATTACTAGATCATAGAGTAGTTCTCTATTTTTAGGTTTTTAAGGACACTCCATATACTTTTCCATCATAACTGTACTAATTTTTATTCCCAATAAGATGTGAGAGTTCCACTTTCTCTATGTTCTCACTGGCATTTGTTATTTTTTGTCATTGTGGAAGTAATGTGAAAGTTGTCGGAATCGAAATGAAATTGCCTGGTTCAACCCTAACTAAATAAAAAAAAAAGGAAATAAAGCTGGGAGGTTATGAAGGAAGCATTCCTATGTATGATTGCCTGAGGGTAACTGTCACAAAAGACTCTTTTAGAACCACAAGCTTGCACAGAGACCCCACAACATTATATAAAAAGTACTTCTATAAGGAAATTTGCCCAGAAACTGTGTTCTCAACCTCAGACTAATGCTGCACTTGTTATTAATCACTGTGGCCAAAAATTTTTGCTTCAAAATGTCTGATGTAGTCATCCTCATAATTTAAACTTAACTTTCCCCTTACTGAACCTCTTTGAATGGGTACCATAATTTACTATGGCTTGTGTATTTCTATTGCAATGCTCCCCAGTCTCAAATAAATGGAAAAGTTCTTTACAGAATCTCTGATTTTTTAAATTTAATAGACATCTTTTTTGATAGTAGTTATTCTAACCGTTGTGGTTTTAATTTGTACCTCCCTGGTGATTAGAGAGACTGAGCATTTTTTTCATTTATCTGTTGGTCATTTGTATGTCATTTTTAGGAAATGTCTATTCAGGTCCCTTGTCCATTTCTTAAACACACTATTTGTTTTCTTTCTATATAGTTATTTGAGTTCCTTGCATATTTAGATATTAGCCCTTGTCAGATGTATGGTTTGCAAATATTTTCATCTTGTCCTTAGGTTGTTTCTTCACACTTTAAATTGTTTCCTTTTTGTCCAAAAGCTTTCTGATTTGATATAACTCCATTTTTCTATTTTTGTTTTTGTTGCCTGTGCTTTTGGAGTTAAATCTAAAAACTCTTTGCCCAGACCAATGTTATATGGATTTTCCTCTATGTTTTCTTCTAGTCACTTTACAGTAGACTTGGGGAACATTATACTAAGTAAAATAAGCCACATGCAGAAAAATAAATATCACATATTCTCATTAATATGTGGACTCTAAAACAATTGAACTCATAGAAACAGGGGGTAGAAGGAGGTAGGAGGAGTAGTTAGATATGAGGAATACGATGAGTTTGGGATATTGGTTTGTTCAGATCTGTTGCACAGCGTGGTGAATATAGCTAATAGTTGAGCACCGTGCATTTCAATGTCATGAGAGGGTGGAACTCAAATATTTTCATCATGAAATCTGCCAAATGTTTGAGGTGATAGATGAGTCGGTTGACTTGATTTGGTCATTCCACATTGTCTAAAAAATAGTGACATCACTTTGTACCTCATAAATATATACTGCTATCATCTGTTGATATACAATTTTAAAACTCAGCTCTTTCTTCTTCTAGCACCTTAGGGACTGTAGCTCCTGCTTTGGGGGTTGGTAGACTTGGGCTTGGTGCTTTCCTTGGGGCTTTGACTATCCTAATTGTGGTTTTATGCACAGAAATTACTTTACTCCATATTATATTATTATAGTTACAAATGTAAAAAGTTTGTATCCCTTAAACTTTTAAGCTTAACTAATAGCTCTTATTTTACTTAAAATTTTATTATAAGTAAAATTACTTATAATTTTATTATTTTAAAATCAGAATAATCCTTTTCATTTATTCTTTTTCAGTTAACTCATGCACATAATGTTAAACATCATTTATATAGTTAACTAATCAAATTCCTATTTTAATGCAATTTTCTCCTCTTAAACATTTCAAGGAAGGACTACAAATATAAGAAACAAACCTTCCTAAGCATTTAAACCATTCTTATCAATCCACTAAATCACACTTCTAAAAAAAGTATTGATAAAATCCTTTTAAGCCTTTCAAAAATCATTTTAAAAAATTAATAGAGTATGCACATGATAATTGTTATATTTAAACACAAGTTATATAAGAGTACACTGAGTTTTTATACTTTCCAGAGATTATAAATTATTCATCCAACTAAGGGAAACAAAACAAGCAAGTCACACTGACTGACATTACAAGGTCAAAAGAGCGGGACACTGATACGCTCTCTAAATGAAACACCCTGGAGATGCCTAGGGCACAAGGACTCAGCAGTTCTGGGCTGAGCCACATCTTATGGGAAAGATTTGTCTACCATGGCATCAGCAATCGCCAAGTTTATGACTTTCAATTTTATCAGTTAGTTAATTGAAATTATCCAATTTCCATTTCCAACAATCCAATGATTCCCTCCCTCCTTAAAAAATGACCTACCCTTAAATTGGGGAATACTTACCAGATCTTAGTTTTAAATTTAATTTTCTGTAGTTCTTGTGTAAATTCCTGCACTAAAGTTTAAAATATCCTAACGGAATTTGAATCACTAAGATGTACCTGAATCCTCTTTTTTACCTTATCCAGAGTAGTCAACTATCCTCATTTTATTTCAATGTTACGTCATGTAAGAGACTTCTTGTATTTCTTTATTATTGTTCATTAAGATTGTCTGATTTGTACACATCAAAATCCTATATTAACAATCTATGCCAGAGTCTTCTCCAAATTACATATTTAATTCTGTGTGGCTAAAAGAGAATTATAAAATATCCAAGCTTAGCTTCTGCCATTAATTTTCTTGCTAGGCTTTCTGGGATTATTGGTTTACAGAAGCTGATTTCAGATTCCTTATCTCATTTTCCTGTTGTTCATTTTAGTCTTTCAATATATCTTTAACTCTAAAATGTCTATACTTTTTAAAATTCCCATTCATATTTCTGGTGGCTAGCACAATGTCTGACAAATAGTATGTGTTCCACAATTATTGATTGAACGGAAAGAATGACTACACAGATAGTTTATGATCTCCAATCACTTGTACTTCAGTCATCCAAATACTTTCTAGGAGGAATTTAACATGGCGGACTAAGCATAAATGTATCTTTAACTGCCTCTCTTTTTGTCTTTTTGAAATTTTATACTTTATATTACCTACAGCATCAATCTGACAGATGTATATTCTGAACTTCCAATTGCTGGAGATTAATAAAAAAATTTTATCAGAATCCTACAATAGATGTTTTATTGTACAGAGAGCAAATATTACAACTGTTTTTAAAATTTACCAAGTGATTTGTGCCACTAACCCATACTTGACCCTGTCCCTTCCCACCTCTTGATTAGTCTGATGATGCTAGACATGGCTCTGGGTCAAATGCAGAAAACACCAGATGGTGTCATACCACTTAGAGATAAAGAGAAGACAAACAAAGCTCATTTGTGTGGGGCGGGGGTAGAGGAATATGGAGCGGATCATATTACACTAAAAATCTCTGGATATGAAGGCTAGAGTCTGATAGATTTGGACAATACACCTATGGACTTGGAAGAGAAATTTTAAAATCTGAGAGAAAAAATTAATGCTTAAAAAAGGATAATACTAATGAATAATTAGAAATATTTTTGTAGAAGATTGTAGGCTGATTATGCAATATCTTCTCTCCCTTTCTTCTTTAGAAACATAATTCATATTTTGTTCAGGAGGAAAACATACTGTATATACATATAAGTTCTGGTTAATGTATAATATATATATATATATATATATATATATATGAAAAAAGTTTTGTTTAAACCCTATAATAGGTTCTCAGTTACTAGCCCCAACATAATTCCTAACTAATACATCCTAAAATTGTAGATGTATATTACATAATAAATCAAAGATAAATCAACTCAAAGGACAAACATTTATTAAGCACCCACTAGGTGCAAGGAACTGGAAAAGACACTGTGGGATTGAATGAAGATCTTATCTTCCCAGCGGTCGCTGTCTGCAAAAAGAGGCAAAACATGTACATCTAAAGAATAGTATAATAAACTAGGAGCAGTGGCCCATGCCTGTAATCCCAGCTACTCAGGAGGTCGAGGCAGGAGGATCACAAGTCTGAGTAGCTATACTTACATCAGATAAATAGATTTTAAATCAAAATCTGTAAAAAGAGAAAAATAAGATCACTATTTGACAATAAAAGGATTGATTCAACAAGAGGAAATAGCAATTGTAAATAAATATGCACCCTATGCTGGAACACTCAATTGCATAAAGCAAGTATTAGATCCGAAAGGAAAAATGATCTCTAACACAGTAATTTTTTTTTTAATAATGAAGATTGAGGGTTTTTTTAAATACTTCTATTATTTATTTTTTAATATGGTGCTGAGGATCGAACCCAGTGCCTCACAAGTGCTAGGCAAGTGCTCTACCACTGAGCCACAACCCCAGCCCATGCAGTAATATTTGAGGACTTCTAACACCCTGATTTCATCATTGGGCAGATCATCCAGACAAAACTGGTCTGTGACCAACTGTTTAGTTGGATGGGACTTGGAAGGAATATGATTGGAAAACTGGAGACAAGGAAGTCTAGGAAGAGGTATGTGGAGAGATCTCTCTGAATGGGAGTAAACACAAAGATGTTTGTGTCCAGTGTGAACCTGCTCACCAAATGGTGACTTCAGCAGAAGAGAATTTTAATAATCAAATGGATAAGATATCCTGTCCTATGGAGATCTCTATTTCCTCGGTCACTCCTGTCATTGCACAATGGGCTCAAGAGCAAAGTGGCCATGGTGGCAGGGATGGAGGTTATGCAGAGGCTCACAACATGACTTCCCACTTGCCAAAGCTGATATGGTTCTGCCAACTACTGAGTGCCAAAGACGATATGGGTCCACCAACTACTGAGTGCCAAATCTTTCAGCAGCAGACACTAACTTGGAGCCCTGAAATGGGCCATTCCTCAGATGATCAGCCAGGAACCTGGTGGCAGGTTGATCACACTGGACTATTTTTTTGAAATAGACACAGTCCAGTTAAGTACACAATACTTCTGCCAAATCTACTACCTGTGAACTTATAGAATGCCTTTTCCACTATTATGGTATTCCACTTCTGACCAAGGAATTCACTGCACAGCAAATGCAGTATAGCAGTGGGTCCACAAGTCTTACCATTTACTGTCTTATTTAGTCTATCTGAACAACCATAACAAAATACCATAAATTGGCAGCTTATACACAGCAGAAATTTGGACCCTAAAGTCCAAGATCAAGGAACTGGCAGATTTGGTGCCTAGTGAAAATGAAATTCCAGCTCTTAGAAGTTGTCCTCTTGCTGCATCCTTTTATGGTGTAAGAGGCAAACAACACCCAAGTGCCCATTTTATAAGGGTACTAACCTCATTCAAGAGGGTTCTGACCTAATCACTGACTTTTGACCCCAGTTACTAATGCCATCACTTTGGGGGTTAGGATATCAACATTTAAATTTGGAGGGAACACAAATATTCAAACCATTGCATCTACCATTCTAAAGCAGTTCACTTCATAGAATGATGGAATGGCCTTTTGAAGATTAGAGCACCAGCTTGGTGGACATTCCTTGCAAAGCTGGGCAAGGTTTTCCAGATGACTGCAAATGCCCTGAAATAGCATCCAATATACAGTACTGTTTCTCCCAAATCCAGGATTCACAGATCCAGGAATCAAGAATAGAAACGGGAGTAGCACTGTTCACTATAACACCGTTTGCCTTAAAAGCATAAAATTTTGTTTTGTTTCCTGTCCCTGAGAACTTCACTATGTTAGCCTAGAGGTCTTAGTTCCAAAAGGAGAAGTGTTTTGACTAGGAGACACAACAATAATTTCATTGAACTGGAAATTAAGACCTACTGCTGCCTGAAAACTTTGGATTCCTCATGTCTCTAAATCAACAGTCAAAAAAGGAATTATTGTGCTAGTTCGGGGTAATTGATCCTGGCTACCAAGGGGAAATTGGACTCTAATCCACAAAGGAGGTAATGAAGAGTATATCTGGAATGCAGAGGTTCTAAAAACATCTCACAATATTACTTTATTTTATGTTTAAAGCCAATGGAAAGCGACATCAGTCCAATTCATGTAGGACCCTTTAGGAATAAGGTGTGGGTCACCACGACAGGCAAAAGAATCACAACCAGCTGAGGAGCTTGCTGAGGAGTAAAGGAATATGGAAGGAGTAGTAGAAGAATGTAGTGATTAACACCAACTATCATGACTGGGATTATGTCTTAGTGGTAGAGCGCTTGCCTAGTGTGTGTGAAGCATTGGGTTACATTCTCAGCACTGCACATAAATAAATAAATAAATAATATAGCTCCTTCGGCAACTAAAAAATATTTTAAAATCTATAAATACATACATACATACATACATACATAAATACCAGCTATGACCACATGACCCATTACAGACATCAGGACTATAATTGACGACAGTATTTCTTCTTTATTAAGTTATGAATGTTTGTTGTGTGTCTGTATGATCTTTGTTTTTCCCCCTTGTTATGTAACTTGATGTACTGATTTTTTTCTGTCATAGTATTTAAGAATTTTTAACTTTATATTTAAATTAGAGGCTGTCAAGGAGAAGAATAGCCATCATCCAAGGATGATGCATCTTCTGTGGGAGAAAGAGTTATTGCATTTAAAAAAATTTTAGTTGTAGATGGACTTAATACTTCCACTTTATTTATTTTTATGTGGTGCTAAAGATTGAATGCAGTGCCTCATGCATGCTAGGCAACCCTGAGTTAGTGCATTTTTCTTTGTACAAAGATAGTTGTATCATGGTAGATAGAAGGAAGACATATTAATCATTTAGAGATTAAGTATGGTTCAAGAAGATATATTTGGGCACTAAATTGACAAGCAATGAACTCGTGGTGGTTAACTTTATATGTCAAATTAGCTGAGTCATAGTGCCCAGATAATTGGTCAAACACTATTCTGGATATTTGTGTGAGAAGTTTTTTGGGTGAGATTAACATTTAGTTGGTGGACTTTGAGTCATGCACATAACCCTGCATAATGTGGGTGGACCTCATGCAATCAGTTGAAGACTTCGATAGACTGACTTCCCTTGACCAAAAAGGAATTCTGCCAGCAGACTGCATTTGGACTCAAACTGCCACTCTTTCTGGATCTCCAGCTGGCCAACTGACCCTCTAGGTTTTGGATTTATGAAGATTCCAGATCACATGAGCCAACTCCTATAGAAAAAGATACAGGTGTTCTTATATCATGATTGTTCTATTCCTTTAGATAATTTTATCTAATTCAGAAGATAAAGTTGAAGAAATTTCCCAGAAAATGAAGTGAACAAAAAAATTAATGAAAACAATAACAATCAGGAGATAAAAAATAAGAAAATTAGAGGGTTAGGGAGCTGGAATTATAACTCAGTGGTAGATTGCATGCTTAGCATGCATGAGGCCCTGTGTTCAATCCCTAGCAACATCAAAAATTTTTTTAAATAAAAAAACATAGGATTTTACAGGAAACCTGTTAACCAACTATAAAGAGTTAGTTCTAGAGAGAGTCAAGAGACACAGGAGTAGAGAGAAAAATATCCAAGAAATAATACA
The DNA here is from genome assembly GCF_902686445.1 of Sciurus carolinensis. Classification (NCBI taxonomy): domain Eukaryota; kingdom Metazoa; phylum Chordata; class Mammalia; order Rodentia; family Sciuridae; genus Sciurus; species Sciurus carolinensis. The sequence goes on from NC_062214.1 coordinate 69,197,594, forward strand.
AGAAAATTCCCTAAAACTGAACAACATACATTTTGTTTTTTCATCAAAAGGGTTCCCAGTGACTGAACAAAGTTCCATTCCATAAAATATTGTTATGAAATGTTTAAAAAGTAGGATTAATAGAACATCCAGAATTTTCCAAAGACTGGAAAAATCAAATAAGTCAACAATGTACTCAAAACACAGAATGCAGTATATTTCTCAACAGCAACAGAAGACATTGCAGCAATGAGTCAAAATGTTAAGTGAAATTATTTACAATCTAGAATTCTATATCCAGTCAAATAATGGATTAAGATGATGATAACAGCATGACTTTTCAGATTTGTGGAGTCTTAAAATATCTTTCTCATGTACTTTTTCTCAGGAAAAGAGGTTATCCATCAAAACAAAGAAGTAAATCAAGAAAGAAGATATTAAATTCAGAATCTTGGTGACTCAACATAGAAAAGAGGTTAAAGAGCATGCCCAGGACAAAAGCAGGGCACAAACCTAGAAGGCTGATCTGTACAGATTGGAAGAGTAGAGTGGAGGACTTCAGAAGGGTGGAGTCCAGATGAAATGAGGCTAACAGACTATGTTTTAAATTTATGGAAAATTGTGTTGCAAGGCATTTCACATGACTGTCACTAATGTTAGAAAACTTAGCCATGGGTTCTAGAAAAACTAAAACTGAAAACAAGGCAATTATTAACTTCAGGAAAAATAAAAAGTTGCCTTAGGAAGGAAAATCTAATCATGGTATAATACTAGGTTCAGTACTAAAAAATGTTTAAATGACCACCATGAAGAAATATGTGGACTTAACCCTAAATGTTGATGATTTGCATGAAAGAATATATAAATCTCTTGCCTGAGGTTGCCAGTACTCTGGAGAAGGGAACTCCATATCTCATTGCTCAACGTACAGACTTTCCTATAAGTCTCTCCATTTCAGTCTGGTAGCCCACCCTGTTATAGCTGATGCCAGTCCCTAGCTTTTCTTTGGTAACATATCCTCATTTTTGCTGGAGTGAGAGGGGATGCCAAAGGAAACTAAGGGTTTCCTAGTCCAACTTTCAGGTAATCCATTTACTTTCAGTCTTTGTCATGTCCCTCGATGTACACCTGCCTTTCATGGCACCTGGCATTTATAGTTCATTCCTTTGCATTTCTGTGGTTCTACAATGCCAATGAGCTTGCTTCTCCATAGCACTGCCCTGGAGAGCCACTTGGTTGGTCCCCTTTCTTCTGTTAAGTCATTTATTATATTACTACTGCTTTCCAGCTTCTGAAATGGAGTTTCAGATTTCTCCATGTTTCAATGCTGACAGAATTTTATTTTTCCCTTCTTTTCCTTTTGAGCTGGTTTTTAAGAGAGGTAATGTTTTTGTTAACATATCTTTAAACTGAAAGCCCATATTGTTGCCAATATTTAATAGTTGGGAGAAAGACCATGAAAATATGTATTTACATGAATTGGAAGATGTAGCAATACTATCTAATATATCACATCATGAAAATTGAAATTGAGTACTGGCCACTCCTTTCTATAAAGGACCTGCAGTTCCAAACAGGGTGATCACAGCTTCCTCTATTCTCTATTGACTAACGCCTAGGCTGTTTGGCTCATTAGCAGTAAGTTATGGGCCCTGCTGGCATTTGAGTTTGTGAGCCTGGTTCTAAAGTAGCTCCCCAGCTACTCCCCATAGGAATAAATGGCTGCAATAGAATAGGGAAAAGTCATTGCAGGAGATGAAGACAAGGAACTGAGAGCAAGGCTGCTGGATGGTTCATTCATGTGGATGTTGAAGTCATTAAAAATCATGCCAGAAATAGGAGTGGAGAGGAAGTCAGCAAATGATCATGGAGGAGAAGAGAAGATGGAATAGCCTGCCTTCCTTGAGGATTGTGGAGAGATTGTTGAGGAATGCAAGAGATAAAACATGCTGTCTGGTTGAGGGCTACAGAAGATAGCATCAAATCAGGGCACAGTTCAGCTGCAAGTGAGGATAGGACCTGAAGAAAAGTTTCAATGAAATGCCAAAAATATAGGATGGCTTCATCTTTGCAAAAATGGCATAGTCTAACTCCTACTGTTGGGAAAATACAGTTTTCACTCCAGTGACTTTTAATCCTGCTTAAGAATTTTAGTTTTTGTTTTCTTTTTTTTGCCAAAATAACTGTTTGGTGAAGCCCTTGAAGTCTCCTTGCTCTGCATGCATGATGTGCCAAGCCCAGCATAGGAGAGCTAGAAGCCACTTTATGACAAACCACAGTTGTCTGGTGTTTACTGTATGTACATAGCAGTGAGTGTGGTGAAGAAGACACGGCGCCTACAGAGTGGTTCTGGTTGTTAAGGCTGCTCCTGCTGAGACAGGTCCCAGCGCTGCCCATCTAGGGCCCACTGGGTGCTGGCGAAGGTCAGCCTTGTACGGGATCCTCTAGCCCTGCAGCCCCACCTGGACCGTTTCCCTCCACTTTATTTTATTAATTAAATTCTTTCCAAATCAGGGAAAAAATTAAATGTAATTCTTACTGGGGGAGGAAACCAAAGGAATTTGAAAACCCCTGTTTTGGAGGAAGACAGGCAAAAGGTTCAGATGCTCTGATCCTGGGTATTTTGCTTGTTGGGAGGCAGGTTGGAAAGACTTCCCCTTGTGCTTTACTCCCTCATTTTTCTTTGAAGTATTTAGACTGTCCTGTGAGAACTAACAGAAAATTTTAGTTCTTTGATTTCAAAAAATAATATCAACTTTCTAGTTGTAATATTTATCTATTCTATCTGCAAAACAAAACTATGTAGGAAGCATATTCCATTCTTTAGAAAAATGCTATGTTTATGTAAAGTCCTGAAATGTTCCGCTTTGCTTTGATGCCTTCACTCAAGTTCAATAAATTCTTACTGGGTGCTTACTGTATACCTTGGTATCTTCTAAGCACAGACTTGACTTTTTTGACACTCTCTATTGTTTACTATTCTTTATTTCATTTATTTCTGTTTTGATTTTTGTTATTTCCTTCCCTTTCTTTGCTTTGGGTTTAGTACGCTCTTCTTTCTAATTGCTTAAGGCAGAAGGTTAGGTTATAAATTTGAGATCCTTCATCTTTCTCAATCTTGTGTTAACAACCCTAAATTTACCTTTAAGTCCTTAAATTCAACAAATATTTATTGGGTCTCAGAGCCACATCCATGTTTAATATTGTGCTTTCATTTCCATTCATCTTTTTTACATTTTTAATGGTTTCTTTTTTGTTCTATTGGATATTTAGGGATATTTTGTTTAATTTCTACATATTTGTGAATTTCCCCAAATTTCCTTCTGTTACTGATTTCTAGTTTCATTCCATTATGGTTAGAGTACATATTTTGTATGATTTCAATCATTTTTAATGTATTGGGAATTTGTTTCAAGTTCTAAAATGTGACCTTTCCTGCTGCATTTGAGAAGAATATGTATTCTGCTTTTATTGGTTGGAATTTTCTAGGGGCTGGCTTAACAAATTTTTTTCTGAAAGGCGATTTTGTCTATTAGTATATTTACGTCAACTCTCCTTTATTATATTTTGCATGGAAAAAGTCTCTCCATCATTTTACTTTCAACCCATTTGTGCCTTTAGAGTATGTTTGTTAGGGTCAGCATATGGTAGGGTACTGAGTTTGTATCTTTTTTACAAATCTCTGTCTTTTAATTGGAACATTCAATACATTTACATGTAATTATATATGTGATTATTGATAAATTAGAATTTATATCTACCACTTTGCTATTTGTTTTCTTTTTTAAAATTTTTTTATTTGTTCTTTTTAGGTACACATGATAGTATATTTTGATAAATTATACATACATGGAGTATAACTTCCCATTCTTGTGGTTTTATATGATGCAGAGTTACACTGATCATTGTATATTCATATATGAACATAGGGAAGTTATGTCTGATTCATTCTACTGTCTTTCATATTCCCATCCTCCCTCCATTTCTTTCATTCCCCTTTGTCTAATCCAGTGAATTTTTATTCTTCTCCTCCTCATCTTATTGTGTGTTAGCATCCACACAAACAGAACATTTGGCCTTTGGTTTTTTGGGATTGGCTTATTTCACTTAGCATGAAAGCTTCAGTTCCGTTCACTTGCTGGCAAATGCCATAATTTCATTTCTCTTTATGGCTGAGAATTGTGTACATATATCACATTTTCTTTATCCATTCATCTGTTGAAGGGCACCTAGGCTGGTTCCATAGTTTAGTTGTTGTGAGTTGAGCTGCTATAAACATTGATATGACTGCCTCACTGTAGTTTGCTGATTTTAAGTTCTTTGGGTATAAACTGAGGATTGGGATAACTGGGTCAAATGGTGGGTCCATTCCAAGTTTTCTGAGGAATCTCCACACTGCTTTCCAGAGTGACTGCACAAATTTGCAGTCCCACCACTAATGTATAAGTATACCTTTATCCCCACAAGATATGAAATTCTTGGTTGACAATCTTTTTCTTTCAGCTCTTTAAAAATGTCTTCCCACTGTCTTCTAACCTCCATGACTTCTGAGGAGAATTCATCTATTAATCTTATTAAGGACCTTTGCATGTGATGGGTTGGCTTTAACGCTTAGACTACTGTGTGTCTAAGTGAGGGGGTCTTTCAGTATATCCTACTTAGAATTTTTGTTGGTGTACTTGATGATTCTTCATAGATCTATGAGACTTTGTTCATTTCTTCATTCTTTTTTTCTTTTTCCATCAAACTGTGTAATCTCAGATGACCTATCTTAAAATTAACTGTTTTCACTCACTTCAGATGTGTTGTTACTGAGTCCCACTAGTGACTTTTTCATTTCAGTTTTTATACTTTTCAAATCTAGAGTTTTTATTTTTTTTAAAGCTTTTGTTTATTAATATTATCTGTTTGGTGAGTTATTTTTATATTTTCCTTTAGTTCTTTGGATATGGTTTCCTTTATTTTCTATGAACGTATTTATAATAGTTGATTTAAAGTCTTTGTTAAGTCCCATGTTCACACTTCTGTAGGGACAGTGTATATACACTGCTTTTTCCCTCATATATGGACCATATTTTTCTGCTTCTTTGCATTTTGTGTAACTTTTTGTTGAAATCTTGACACTTTGAATAAAATAGTATGGCAACTCTATAAATCATATCTCCCTCTCCACCATGATTTGTTGTTCATTTAGTGCCTTTATAAGAATAATTCTGTAAAGTCTGTATTCTTAGTTAGTCTGTTATTCTTAGGTGATCACTGAAGTTTTTGCTTGGGTAATTTAGTGTTCAGCTACTGATTAGACAGATTTTTTAAAAATGCTTTTAACCAGTAAGTCTCCAAGCACTTGCTGAGGGGCTGTGTGTGTTAGGGCATGCCTTCCATATCCCAGTTGGTGGTTTACTACTCTTGTTTAACCTTCACTTTCTGCTTGAACTGAACCTCAAGGTCAGCTGGAAGTGGGACATTAGGCCTTTGCAGGTGTTTCCTAAATATGCATAGTCTTAAATGTATGCAAGGCATTCTGGATTCCCAGGAATATGTCAGAAATTTTCAAGAAAACTTATGGGCTCACATTTCCCATTATCCCATTTATTTATTTATTCGTTAGCTTCTTGGTAGTCCCAACTGGTTTCACCACCTCAGGAAGCTGTGATGCTAAGCAATTGCAATGGATTGTTTTCAACAAGTACCCTGGGGATAAGGCTACTTCATAGAAAGTTCTGAGCCAGTTCAAATAAAGATGAGCCCTGAGAATGGAACTTTTCAAGGTGCTGTTGGGTCAAATAATAACTATTTTCTGAGGATAGGGCTTTTGAGGAGACCTAAATCCACTCTTTCTTCTCCAGTGGCTGCTAGTCTGCTGGTTTTCAAAGAAAATTGCTGTAGTTTTGAGGCAATAGTGAGCCCACTGTTCTTACCAAGATGTAGTACTTTTTTCTTGAATAAATACTTCTTGTATTGTTGTAAGCCTTTGGCTTATTTGGTTTAGGCCCTGACAGCAAAGTGTGCACTTGTGTTGTTTCCTTTTCTCCCAGTAATAAGCCAACACAACATTGTATAAAAATGGGTAACTGAAAGGGGGAATTGGTCAACAAAGATGAAAGTGCAGCAAAGAACACAAAAGACAATAAGGATGGAATTGAAGTGAAATTCGAATGAAATGTAAAGAAAATGTAAGAGAAATGGACAACTGTGAGAATGTGACTTTCTGGAGACCTTAGATATGAAGCTGGCAGAATCTACTGAATAAGAAACTGAAAGGATGAGGACAAAAAGGATGTGGATGTCCCTGGGGACATGAGGTCAAAACAAAACAAACAACATTAAAGGCACTTTCTGAGTCATTGCAAGACATTAGTAGCACAACGGATAATGTGCAGAGAGTAATCCAAATGTGATGTTTTTCCAGGCACAGAAAAGGCGTTTGGTGGGTATAAGTTAACTAGAAGACAAGCACTGTTAAAGTTAACTCTTGATAAGTTATGTTTTAACAACAACAAAAATACTTTAATTCTTAATGTTTGTAATATTTTAATTTGCAGTGTATTAATTCATTAGTTTTCCTATTTTTTATTTCCCTATACATTTGTAATCTCCAGTTACAAAGATTCAAGGTTTTTTTTTAATGTATTAACAAAATTTTAAAGGTCATGGAACAATCTCAACTTTTTTCCTTCAATTGTGAGGAAGTCTGGCATGGTTCAGTATTTCCACCATCCAGAACTACCACGCAAATGAAGACTGCATCCCTTTGTATAATATATAAGTAATATGCATGTAATATATATTACATGTAAATGCAAAATCGTCGAACACTTTAGACAACATAAATGATAACCACAAACCATAAGTAGTAATTATAAGTTAATTTTTTTTTTCACTCTGCGATTCTTTTTGGGTATAAACGACTGAAAATGAGCTCCTGTGAGCCGCTGAAGAAACTGAGGCACGCGGGGCGCAGGCCTCGCCCGCAGCTCCGGGAGCGTGCAAAATGCAAGCCCCGCTGTCTGCGAAGCCCACAGGGTGCGCACCGGAGCCCGGGTTTCCCGGGTGGAGGAGGCGGTGCAGGCGGCGGTGGGAGCGGCGGGCCACGCACGGCGGCGGCGGGAGCGGCCAGGCACGCACGGCGACGGCGGCGGCGGGAGCCCTGGCCACGCACGGCGGTGGAATCTGGATCCCGGCCACGCGCGGCGGCGGCGGCGGCGGCGGCGGCGGGAGCCGGAGCCGGGCGCGCACTGCGGCGGCGGCGGCGGCGGCGGCGGCGGCGGCGGCGGTGGCGGCTGCAGGAGCGGCTGGAGCTGTGGCGGCGGCGGATGGCCCAGAGCTGATCTATGCGGCGCTTGGAGGGGCTGTGTCTGCGGCGGCGGCGGCGGCGGCGGGGCCCTGCCCGCGAGCGGAGCGGGGACAAGATGAAGTACCAGAAATACCTGACGGTGCTGCAGATGGCTATCGGTGTCACCCCCTCCAACCGTGGCAGCCTCCTGCCGCTCAAGAGGAAGCTGTGGTGAGGGAGGGCGCGGCGCGCGCGGGCGCGGGGCCCCAGCAGGACCGGGCGCGGGGCGCGGGGCGGGGGCCGGACCGGGGGCCGGGCTGGGGCCGGGGCGGGCCGGTGGCCAGGCCGCGGTGACCCGGCCCGACGGCGCGCGGAGAGCGCGAGGCGCATCAGCGGTTCTGATCCCCAGGGCTGAGCGCCGCCACGACCCTCGCGGTGCCCAGTGACACGTAGAGCTGCGCGCTGCAGCGAGGTAGCTGCAGGGACCCGCCGGTTTCCCGCACCCGGACCGGGCCTCCCGCCCTGTCTGTCCTTTGAGCTTCTTACTGGCGAGTTGTGACTCCAAATTTCAAGCCAGGTTTTTCTTTGGCAGGCAAGAGACCAATTTATTATCATTGTGTGTACGTTCTCTTTTTCTCCCCCCAAAATCCATCTGCTCTTGAGTACATAGTAAAATGAGCCGCTCCCACGGTAGGGGAAATAAATTATGAGATTTGAATTGCACTGTCAGAGAATATTATTTTATTTACATGCTTTCTGGTTCTTTCGACCTAGAAACTGTTATTGAGGTAACTGGGAAAAGAACGTCCTTAACAAAAATATCTGGAAGTTATCCAGGCCTGGTTTATATATTTGATTATCTCTGATTGTATATTGCATTTTATTAGTTTCTGAATTGCCCATATTGCAACCCCAGTGGCCACCTAAGCATTCCAGTGGCTTGAGATGTAGACTTACGGTTTATCACAGAAGAAATAAGTAAAGGAAAAAAGAGGCCAGTAATTTTGATGGTCATTGATAGTTGCTCACTAATTTTAATTTTTTTAAGACTACTGGTCAGTGCCATTCATAAAGGTTTTATTTAATTCCATTGAATACAGTTAATTTAATCCTAAGGTTGTCTAGAAGGGAGGGGAGACTGCTTTTAGGTATTTGGGAAAATTTCTGCTGTGTCAGACAACAAAAATGACCCAAGGTCTTTAAAGATTGATTGGTGAGAAAGAGGTTAAAAAGAAGAAGAAGAAGAAGAAGAAGAAGAAGAAGAAGAAGAAGAAGAAGAAGAAGCTGCTGTCCATTAAAGTCACTTTTGGAGGGAAGACAACAAATGTAGGCACCAAAGTTCAAATTTCATCTTTGCCACTTGCTGTGTGACCCTAAGCAAGTATCTGTTTCTTCCCCTGTAAAATGAGAATCTTGTTATCTATTTCAGGGGTAATACACAGATCAATTCTGATAATGAATATAACATGCCTGCTGCTGTGCCTGACTGAATAATAGATGCTCAGTAGACATTAGTGTCTTCCTTCCAGCACTACCCCCATTTAAAAAAAAAAAAACTCTGCAAAAATACTTGAATTTGATGAACAGCAAGGGACAACACATAGAAGACTAGAGTAGTAAAATTTGAAGAATTCTGTGGGGTTTGGGTATATAGCTCAGTGGTAGAGAGCTCACCTAAATTGTACAAGGCCCTGGGTTTGATCACAGCACCACAAAAAGCATATGTCACTACTGTGAAGGAAAACAGGAAAACAAAGTAATATTTGAAGATGACTTCTCAGATTGATAGTGAATAGGGAGAAAAATTTCAACAGCAGTAGTCTTACCTGCACCTGCATTTCTCTTATGCAGTTATCAATATCTAACACACTATGATTTTTACTTATTTTTCATGTATGTTGCCTCTCTCTCCACCAGGATGTAAGTTGCATGAGGGAGAACTTTTGTCTATTTGGTTCATCACTAAATCCCCTACAATTGGTATTTGGCACAAAAAAGCTTTTCAATAAATATTTGTTGAGTGAATAGAGAAGTTAATTCTTTTTAAAAAATGAATTCTTAATAATATGTAGCTGGGAATGAGCACTAATGAAATCTGTTTTCTTGATGCTTGCTTTATAAAGATGTAAGGATAATATTTGAGGAACTCTTAAGCATGAGTAACAGAAACATTAGATCACAAAGTTGGGAAACTAAATTTACTCTTTTTCACCATTTGGAGCACTGTTTCTGAAAATACATTCCTCAAACACAGAATTTGTGAAGAGAGGATCTAAGGAAATAAAATCCAGGTAATATTTGTACTCTAGTGATTCATGTGGAAGCATACAGTAAATTTGGGCCAGGGGAAAAACATCTTGTTAAGAGATAGTTTGTAAAAATCTGTGGATTTTGTGTAACCTCTTTTATAATCTTAGATGAGTGTTTCGGAGTTTTCAACGAATGCTAATTTGCAAAGTTTATCTAGTTTTTGCAGTGGTAAAGTGAAGAGTATACTCTATAAAAACTCTGTTATGGGTAGTACTTTTCAACACAAGTGGATAATTCTTTTTTTTTTTTTAAATTGGAGAATATTGTGCTGCCTGGTCCATTAATCTCTTATTTCCTCTGGATTTTTTTTTTCTAGATAGTATTCTCATTTTGTCAATGTCATCATAATTGCACATGAAGAATTTGAGATATAAGGCATTGTTACATGACGAGAAGATAGGAAGGTGTGGGTTCCAACTCCAGAGTGGTGGAGACCCATAGCAGACATCAGCAACATGTGTCAGGCCTTGGATTGCACCAGCATCTGCCCATTTATAAAATATGAGGTCAAATTATGAAAATTGTGATATATATGAAAATTTGTATGAATATGATTATGAAAACGTGTATCTTTTGTCTGTATTTCTCTCTTTAAATTATTGTGGTCTGCACAAAAGACATGGGCTCCCAAAGCTTATGCCAGTATAAAAGGAAGGGTGGATTGGTCTAGTGCTTTGTTTTCACACTTCATCTAGTTCAGGCATTTGTGACCATCATCTTTCTTTTGTGCAGTGTTCCCTGTTTTTCTGCTTGACTCCTGAAATCCCTTAAGGAGTATTCTATTTTACAGACCAATTTATGTGGAAACTGAAACAGACCCGCTTTGGTGGAGCCCATAGGAACCCTCTTCTGCTTGTCTTCTCTTCTCCTTCTTGTCTCCTAGAAACAGAAATAGGAGTGTGTGCAGTGTTTGGTTCTGAATCATCACTCTTTAGGAAACCCAGATGAAGGCCTGCTACCTCTACTCCAGATAGGTGTAAGTTGCTGCAGCCTTCCTTTGGGGGCTTCCTATAATTGCCAGTGGTGAAAAGAAGCAGTAGGGTACTATATTTCCTAGGGCTTCCAGAACAGAAGACCACAAATTTGGTGGCCTTAAACAACAGAAATTTATCATTTCACAATTCTGGAGGCCAGAGGCCCAAAGTCAAGGTGTCAGTAGGGCCATACTCCCTTGAAGACCCTAGGGGAGATCCTTCCTTGCCTCTTCCTGCTTCTGGTAGCTCTTTGTGACCACATCTCTCCAATCTCTGCCTCCATCTTTACATGTCCTTTTCTTCTGTGTCTATCTTTTCTTCTGTCTCATATAAGGGAACTTGTCATTGGATTTAGGGACCACCTGGATAATCCAGGATGATCTCATCTCAAGATCTTTAACTTAATTACATCTGCAAAGTCTCTTTTTCTAAATAAGGTGACATTCTAAATAAGGTGACATTCACCCTGCTCTTCAGCAGGTTTGGTAAGAGACATATAATAATCATCTTTCTATTCTGAGACATGAAAAAAATAATTTAATAATAATTGTATTGTTGTCAATAGTCTTAATTTTTGTACTGAATGCTTTAGGAGTCTTTACACTAACCTGGGGTAGAGGAGTAGGGGTCATCATTTCATTTTTATTCATACTTATAAAAATATTTTTGTGGTTGAGTCAGTGATTACTAAAAGCCTTGTAGTATCAACGTATTCATTCAAATAGCCATCCAGTAATCAGATATTGAAAATTACCAAAGCTGTCCTTTAAGCTATTTTTGGCAACCCTATTGAAATGCTTTCCAAGCATCCTGTTATTTAACTTTTGTCACCCCTGTGAGGTAGGTGCTGTATTTTCTCAGTCTACAAATAAGTTTATTGTTGACTTGCTCAGAGTCAGGAGGGTTTATGCTGGTTATTGGGGTTAAAAGACAATAGTGAAGGAAGATGATAGTGTAGGAAGAGAGAATAACCGAAAATAGGTATAAGGACCCAGAAGTACACTGTAGTAGTAGTTTCTCCAAGGGTGGTCCATGGATCAGTCAGGTGTCACACGGGTCTGCCTGCTCGGATACCCTCTTGTAGTTTCATAATGAGCAAATTATAGATGATTACACACATTATTATTTACAAGTGAATTTAAGGACCATTTATTATTAATCTAATAAGTGAATCACTAAGGCTTCTAAAGTCTGATACTTAAAAACAAAAATTAGCATTTTACTACCTTTTATAAAAGTGTCCTTAGAAGGAGTCAGTGTCCTTTTAAAATCAGCAGGCATTTCTCTTCTTAGCAGTATGCCAGTGCTTTTGTTCTCACACTGTTGTTTGGAATTCCTCTCTTTGGGGAAGGATGCTTTGCTCTCACTCATTAGCATTGTATTGAGTGGATGGTGGCTGTGAATGCTGATAACTTAAACTTCATATCCTATAGAAGCATTACTAGGTGTCTCTTTATGAATAGTTTGGTTCTTGCATAACTGCTTCATTTTTACCATTTGCTTATTTTCGCTCCTTTCTTTGTTGTTATTGAATTCTTTTCCACTGGAAATTTGAAATGGAATACACAAATAGAAGGAATGCCTAATACTCCTTTGGGCATTGACTTTGCAAGGATGGGGAGCAAGAAGGCATTCCAACAGAGGGAGGGGCTGGGAGGGATGGATGCAGAATGTTAAGGAGTTGTGTTGCTGTGTATTCTGGATGAGTGAAATTTTTAGATTTGTTGGATTTAAAGGACTTTGCAATGCTGTGTCAAAGGGTTAGCAGTTGGTGTTTGGACGGCAGCAGCCGTGAGCCAAGCATTTGCAAGTGTAGGTGTGACATGATTGATAGGGTTGGATCGGTGTTTACCTTTCTCCTAGTGTCCTCAAATGGGAAATATACACACAAAGAACAAGAACTAAGTGGCAAACAATTTACTGGGTTGTTAATAATATCTGGGAAGGACCAGCTATCACCCAAATGAGGGCCTCTCCAGGAAGCGGTGCTGAAGCAGGCCAAATTGGCCTTCAAGCCCAAGAGGGGATGGTTCTCCCTCCTCTCACAGGCTAAGAAGATGAAACCTGGCCTAACAATGTCAAGTGAAGGGACGGTAAATGAGCAAAAAGGGACCTGACTCCTGGGGTGAGCCCTGTCAGGACACGTTTATTCTGTGGAAGCAGGAAGTGGGATGAGAGGGTGGACCCTTAATTTCTGCCTTTTGAGCACATTGACCAGGCCCTCCAGTAAAACATGGTCTCATGAGAAAGGTAGAGGATGGAGAGAGTCAGACGTTTTTTCCCCAACCTCCCTTTATGGGTGGCAAAATGAAATTAAGAATTTAGAAAAGAAGAACTTCACTGTAAGCTAAATATTGATTTTCCCTTAATTCAAGGGAAAATACAAGGTACTTACACCTTAGTTCCTAACCTTGTTTCCCTGTCATCAAGGGTCATTCCCTGAAATATTTGGGGAACTATCCCCAAAATCTGTTGTTCAGTTCAGATTCATACCATCAAGGATTGGGGAGGGTGGCCCCTTGGGATTACAAAAACTCCTACTCTACATCAGGTGGAACTGTCCTTGGTGGCCTTCTGTAGATCTGAGTTGTAGATATGCCCCAATATTCCATGAGTGTCCAGCAGAAAACTGAATACCACTCCCCAGGACCCCTATTCTCAAAGACAGTAATCAACAAAGGAGAAGCAAAAACCTTAAATTCTGCTATACCTACAAGACCACTTCTACTTAAACTGTAGTTAACATTTCCCAGAGTTGTCTGGATTGGTGTTTATTATTTTCTTTATTCCCCTCCAAGGAAAGGGAACTGATCATTACTGAGTCATATGCCTTTTAACAATTGACCTCTAACCTTCAAATTGACCTGGTCAAAACTTATAAGTGAATGATACTGTGTAGGAACCTTAACCAAGTCCATCCTCTTTGGAGGACTGTGGGCAGGAGGATCCAGAGTGATTTACACCTGGTACATACCCATTCTGCTCATCTGGCTACTAGATATTTTTATTATAATCCTGGTGGGAAGGGGTTGGGTCCATTCTTCTAGTTATATGTATGATTTTTTAACCTTGCCATTGGATTTATTATTACATTCAGTTAATTCTGATAAATGTCTTGGCTGCCTGCCATTTATAAAATTTGGTGGCTATAAATTCTTATTGCTAGCTCTAGGTTTTAAGCTTATAGGTTTGAAGAAAAGGGAAAATAGTGATGCCTTTTCAAGTCAGATGAGAGGGAACCTTATGAAAAATATTAGGCAAATTTCTTCATCAAAAAAGTTGACATTTTGCACTTACTTCCTAAAATAACAACCACATGACACAACCAGTACCATCAAAATAGAAAAGAAAGAGAAAAATTGACATGTATATTGTTTTATAATTCTATCCCATATGTCCTCTTTTGAATAAAGTTCATTTTAAAGTTTAAGTTTATTTTAATTGATCTATAAAAACTTAAAATTGTACATATTTATGGGGTATCATGTTTTGATACATGTATACATTGTATAATGTCAAATCAAATTAAACATGTTGATCTCCTCAAACATTTATCATTTCTTTATGGTGAAAACATTCAAAATCCTTTCTTCTTACTGTTTCTTAAATATATAGTACATAATTGTTACCTGTAGTCACTCTGCTGTGCATATCAGAACTTCTGTACCTTAGTGCCTGTTGATCAACCTTTCCCCATTGCTCCTTGCGCCTGCCATCCTCAGCCTCTGGTAACCACCATTCTGTTCTTGATTTCTATGAGATCAATGTTTTATATTGCACATGTGAGTGAGATTATGTGGGGCTTGTCTTTCTGTGCCTGGCTTATTTCCCTTAATGATCTCTAGTCCCATCTATGCTGTTGCAAAGGACAAACTTTCGTTCTTTTTATTTTTTTGTGGATGAATGGTATCCAATTGTGTATATTACACATTTCCTTTGTCCCTGGGTTGGTGGACACTTTGGTGGTTTCCTTTCCTTGGATAGTGCTGCAGTGAACTTGGAGTGCAGATGTCTCTTCAACATACTGATTTCATTTCCTTTGGACATATACCCAGGAGTGGGATTGCTGGAACATATTGTAGTTCTATTTTAAATTTTTTGTAGAACCTCTATACTGTTTTCCATAATGGCAGTATTAATTTGCATTCCCACCAACAGTGTGCAGAGGTTCCCTTTTCTTCACTTACTTGTCAGTGCTTGTTATTTTCAGTCATTTTGATAACAGCCTTTCTTACTGGGATGAGGTCATGATTTGCATTTCTCTGACAATTAGCAGTGTTGAGCACTTTTTTCATGTATCGTTTGGCCATTTAGTATTTTTTTTCTGAAAAATTTCTATTCAGATCTGTTGTCCATTTTATTTTGTTTGTATGTTTTGAGGAGGGGTCTCATCGCATTGCCCAAGTTGGTCTTGAACTTATGGGCTTGAGCAATCCTGCCTCAGCCTCCCCAGTAGCTGGCATTACAGGTATGTGACACCACACCCATTTTTTAGTTGGGCTGTTTGTTTATTTTTTGCTATTGAGTTTTGGGAGTTCTCTGTACTTAGATATTAATTAATTCCTTGTCAGACGTATGGTGTACAGATATTTTCTCCCATCTGTAGGTAGTCTCTTCATTCATTGATTGTTTCTTTTCCTGTACAGAAACTTTTTAGTTTGATGTGTCCCATTTGTTTATTTTTAAATTTTGTTTCCTGTACTTTTGGAGTCTTGTCCAAAAACTCCTTGTCCATTCCAATGTCCTTAAGTGTTTTCCTTTGAATAAAGTTCTTTATTGTTTTTGTGGAAGCTTTTAACTCTGCAGAAAAGAAAACAGAGTTGTAAAGTGTGCTTCTTTTTTTATCGAGAATCATGAGAGGTAGCATTACATTCATACTTTGGGAACTGTATCAAAGTGAGGAAATTCAGTTAAATAAAAAATTTAATTAAAAAGCTACAGCAAAATTAATGATGGTCTAAGTGAAGGTAAAAAATGCTATCTGTGGACCTGCATTTTTGAGAATTCTAAATGTAGCTAGTAGATAGAAGTAGGTGGACTGAGAAAACCTTGCAAAATCACTGTCCAGAGCATGTGCAGGAGACCATTGCAAAGGTGGGGGTGGAGGGCTAGGGTTGTGGCTCAGTGGTAGAGCATTTGCCTAGCATGTGTGAGGCAATGGATTCAGTCCTCAGCACTGCATATAAATAAGTAAATAAAATAAAGGTATTTTGTCCATCTACAACTAAAAAAATTTTTTTTTAAATGGTGGGGACGGATAGCTTAAAGAAGCATTGAGGGATAGCAGACACTTGGGAAATGAATTACACATGGTAGGTTAGGTTGATTCAGCCCCTTATCCTCACTGGTTTGTGCCAGGTAGAGCATAGTGGGCTGCTTTCTCACCTCCTTAAGTATTGCCCTGTGTGGGCACCAGGGCCAGAGCCAGGGCAGTTTCTGAGTTAGCTACTGAGTCCTGCTGACCCAGAGAAGTTTCCTCTCAGACCTCCCAATAGCACATGCTTTCTCTCTGCCAGAGTCACTGAAGGCAGGCACAGTAGATGTTATCCAGGACAAATATAAGTAGACAGTAAAAGTCACCAAACAGTTGGAGAAACCAGCACCCCAAGAATTATCAAATTGAAAGAACAGAGGAACTAATCCCTGAGAAAGTAGAAGCACATTGGATTAACATGGTTATTTTCAGAAAGATGGAAAAGAACATTCAATCATGAAGTCTAGACACTTTGAAATGTTTAGATTTTTCTCTCTGATGGAAAGGAGATTGGTTGGATTGACAAATCTGAAAATCCAGTCAGCAATGTGGAAGAGTAAGCTAAAGAAACAAAGAAGAGCAAAGGGATCAGAAGAGTAGATGAGAAGTTAGGAAACATGGAAACTTTCCAAGAGGAAAACTGGCTTTAGTGGGAGTGTGGTGGTCCTGGGAAAGAAGGGGGATGAAGATGCATGATTACCATTTATTGCTTAAGAGAAGGTGATCATATTGATGAACCTAGGGGTTGACAGGAAAATATGAGTTTAGGTATATACCATCTGTCCTGCATGTTCTTGGATTCTTGATTTATGAACTGTGAATGTGAATATTTGAAAAAAAAAATCACCTCAGTACTGAAAACATATACACTTTCTTTCCCTAAACAACAGTGTTACAACTATTTACATAGCATTTATGTTATATTAGGTGTTATAGTGTAGAGATGATTTAAAGGGTACACATTGGTCATATGCAAATACTTCACTTTTTTTTTTTTTATACTGAGGATAGGACCCAGGGGTGCTACCTCCCAGCCCTTTCTGTTTTTAATTTTGAGACAGAGTCTTGCTAAGCTGTCCAGACTAACCTCAAATTTACAAGCCTCCTCCTGCCTCAGCCTCCTGTGTAGCTGGGATTATAGCCCTGCACCATTGCATCTTTTTTTTTTTTTTGAGTTACTTATTTATTTATTTTTTACCATTGCATCTTACATAGCCATTTTATATAAAGGAATTGCCTGTCTTCAGATTTTGATATCCAAAGGGGATTCTGGAGCCAATCCCCCATGCATACCAAGTAGCAACTCTGTGTGTGTGTGTGTGTGTGTGTGTGTGTGTGTGTGTGTGAGCACATGTATGTGCATGTGTATGTGTGTGTGTGTGCGTGTGTGTGCACATGCACGTCCTAATAAGATGTACAACTTTCAAGCTACTAATTGGAAAGGGAAAGCAGTTGAGGAAAAGAAAATTCCATCAAATTAATAAGGCAGAAAAATAAGAAAGCATTTAAAAGGGTAATAAAACAGAACAAGATGGGCAGGAATAAATCTAAACATATCAATAAGCATAATAGATTTTAATGGATTAAGTGCATCACCAAAGATATTTACTCTCAGATTGGGTAAAGAAGAAAAATACTCTAGCTACATGCCAAGACTTAAAGCCACAATTTAAGGAAAAAAAAAAGACAGACTTGGGAAGGTTGTAAACATAGGCACACAAAAAGATAAACTAGGAAAAGGTTAATATAAAAATGTAGATGAGGGCCAGGTATGGTGGCACACCCTACAATCCCAGCAATTTGGGAGGCTGAGGCAGGAAGATCATGAATTCAAAACCAGCCTCAGCAACTTAATGAGACCCTGAGCAACTTAGCAAAATCCTGTCTCAAAATAAAACATAAAAAGGGCTGGGGATGTGGATCAGTGGGGATGCACCCCTGGGTTCAGTCCCTGATACAAAAAAAAATGTAGATGGGGGAAATTCTCAGATAAAATAGCATTTAAGGTAAAATTGATCATTGGCACAAAGAATTTCTATATGATAAAAGATTAAATCCCTAAGAAGATTTTAGTAATAAACATTAAGTCATCTAATAAGATTTGAAATGTAAAAAGCAAAACACTAAAGATTTACAAAGATCAATTGACAAATCCCTATTTGTCATGGGAAACTCTACTATAGTCGATAGTCCTTTTTATAAAAAAGCATTAGTTCAGCAGGACAAAAGTATAATGAAGGACACAGAGAAGTTAAGTTCTAAAATAATTAAATGATAGAGTTGCCCTAGTATTTAATGATTCACCCAGTGTGCTTACACTCATACAGTGTTGGTGAAAGTGTAAATTGGTAAATTTTGGAAGTCAATGCCTGTTAACGTTTTGAAAACTTCTATCCCTGCTTCTTCATTTCCACTTGGTACTCTTTCCTAAATAAATATTGCATTTGTCTGCAAATATGGTCAAGGATATTCGTTGCTTTGAGATTTAAGAGCAAACATTTGAAAGCAAACTAAATGCTCCTCAGCAGGGGAGTGGTTGAATAAATGTTGTTACATCTGTATTATAGAATACTGTTTAGTCATTAAGAAGAAATTGTTCCACATGGTTATTATGATAAGAACTGAAAGACATATTAAGTGAAAAAATGTGGTACAGGAAAATATGAACAATTTGGTCACCTTACTAAAAAAAGTTCAAAAGGAATAAGCACATACATCAATAAGCCTGAGTATTTGGAAGATTGTAAAAAGAACTGGTAACAGTAGTTGTCTTTGGAAAATGGACTGAGGTTTAGGATGAGGGGGAAGGAGGCCTATTTTACTTTTCATTTTTATATCTTTCTATAATCTTCAGTATGCTAATATATAAATATTCTATTTTCATTCTAAATTGCAGACATACTGGACACAGTGGAGCACACCTGTAATCCCAGCGACTTGGGAGGCTGAGGCAGGAGAATTTCAAGTTCAAAGCCAGCCTCAGCAAAAGCGAGGTGCTAAGTGAGACCCTGTCTCTAAATAAAATACAAAATAGTGCTAGGGACGTGGCTTGGTGGTCGAGTGCCCCTGAGTTCAATCCCCCGTAACCGCCTTCCCCCCTAAAAAAATTGCAGGCATACCTAAACTATTCTATTTCATAATAGTCACTTTGTGTGTGTGTGTGTGTGTATGCTGGGAATTGAACCCAGGGGTTCTTAACCACTGAGCCACATCCTTAGCCCTTTTTATTTTTTATTTTGACACAGGGTTTCACAAAGTTGCTTAAAACCTCGTTAAGTTACTGAGACTGACCTTGAACTTTCCATCTTCCTGCCTCAACCTCTGAACTACTGTGATTACAGGTGCACACCACCATGCCTGGAAAATATTTACTCTTATTAACATGAATCAAGTTTATTTTGCTAGTAGTCCATCCTGTGCATCTTTTTAAAAGCAATTAGAGCCCAGCGGGGAGGCTGAGCCAGGAGGATAGCAAGTTCAAAGCCCGCCTAGCAACTTAGATCCTGTTTTAAAATTTTAAAATAAATAAACAAATAAATAAAAAGGAATGAGGATGATGCTCAGTAGTTAAGCACCCCTGAGTTCAATCCTTGGTACCAAAAAAAAAAAAAAAAAAAGCAATTAGAAATTTACAGGCGTGGGGGGGGTTAGTGTCAGGGTTAGAATTAGGGTTAGGGAGGGGAGCAAGAATGGAGGAAGGAAGGACTGTATAGAGGGAAAAGAGGGGTGGGAGGGGTGGGGGGGAAGGGAAAAAATAACAGAATGAATCTAACAACATTACCCTATGTAAATTTATGATTACACAAATGGTATGCCTTTACACCATGTGCAAACAGAGAAACAACATGTATCCCATTTGTTTACAATAAAAAAAAATAGAAAAAAAAAAAAGAAATTTACAGGCTTATGTCTTATGTTATCCTTCTGGACAACATTTTAAGTATAAAAAATTAAGTAGGTAACAAGGGTTGATAATTATATGAACATGGACTGCATTAGGAATAGCAAATACTATCATGATATGAAGAAATTGACTTTCATAAACCACATTTAGAAATCATTCCCCTTACTTTAGTCTTCTCTAAGATAGCAATCTACAAAACAGTTTCCTTGCAGGCATCTTCTGTCTGGCTAGTTTGTTCTAAGGCTGCCACCCAGTAGTGACACAGAAATGAGAGAGCATGTGCCAGTTCAGTGTGTGTGTGTGTGTTTATGTATGAACAATATACATGCCATAGATGGCTTAGATTATTTGCTATTTCTTCTTGTTCATGTTTTCTTGATTCCCAAATCATGCTAGATTATTGACTGTCATGTTTAAATTTGGAAGAGTTATTTTCATGCTTAACAAAAGCATGCTGAACAGTATCTATGGATCTGGCCAGTGACAACTGATTTGTACTAGAAGAACCAGGCTGAATGCTGCTGGTTAGACCACTGCCCCAGGGAAGTCAATGCCTGTGAGTTACCTAGGAAACCTCAGTCTAGTTGTAATTGCTTCTTTGATGGTTGCAGAGTTGACTTTTAGTGAATTTTAATGTTGGAATATTTGAACTCTTTCAGGAAGATTCCTACACTAGCCAACTGCTAAGAAATATTTAGAAAGAGTATCTGATAGAATATTTTGTGGCTCTTGGTTTTTTTGGTTGAAAAAAAGGAATGTGTGACATTTCCAAAGCTACCCTCAAGTAAATGCTTACCACTAAATTGAGAAATATGTTCACCTGTAAATCTGCCTTTTTAAGCAATTTTTCCCCTTCTTCCAGGGTTACTCCATCCTCTGAAAATCCCAATGGTGCTACTTCTAGTGTCAGCCAAGGAAAACCTTCTTTAAGACGAATTAAAGGGAGACTACACAGAAGCAAAAGTCTTGATAGCTTCGATTTCTGTGAACTCACTGTAAGTGGACTGGTTAATGCTTTTTTTGTTTTTTTAAGGAATGCAAAACTTTTGTTTTTTTGTTTTCATAAAAATATAATAGGCTTATTTGGTGGTCAGCATTTTTTGTGAACTAAAAAATGGTTTACCAACCAGAATGCTTTCTTAACTGTTATGCATAGGGTATGTTTATAATAAATAGTTCATTACAAAGATTCTGTTGGGAAGATGAAGATATCCTTCCTGAACTCTATGAGAAAAATTGAATTAAGTGCAGTATTCATGTAAATTTCTTTGAATATCACAAATTCATGTTAATATGAGCAGGGACTTAAGTGTCTGATTAACTCCAAACACTCAGCTTCCTGGTAGTACCTGAAAGTAGTTATACCAGTATTATTAGGATGAATCTCAATTCAGTTAATGATCATACTTTCTGTGTTCTAAGTGATTAACACTAATAGTCATGTTTTTTGTTCCAGGCCATGTGATATGTTTTCATATGGGTATATGGTAAATAAGTTCATGTTTTTAGAAAAACACTAACACTGTCAGGCTCCTCACTACTAAGAGATTCTGTAATGCCATAAAGTACATACTAGAATGTTCTTTGCTTTGAAAAAGTTCTATCCAGATTTATGTGTCATAGAGTTCATTGGCAGATTAATGAATGTTCAGGATTTTTAGTAGACTGTGTGCATTTCTGTCATCTCTAATACAATAATCCACTCTCTTTTGAGTTCTGAAAAATTCTGAATTATAAAAGTACCACTGATGATTGTTGTTTCCAAAAACTGATATCAAATTGCTATCTGTAGTATATGAAACTAAATCCCATCTACTTTTGAGGATATGACATTTGCATCTGTTACCCATAATTGATGAAAACAAAATCTCAGTAAATGTGAATGCTCGTTTTTAACTTAGGATTTATTCTTGTAGCAATTATTTTTACTAAAATAATTTTATTCAATTTTTTTACTTTAATAAGTATTTTTGAATGCTTTTATGATACAAGACATAAAAAGGCGGAATGTGACCTATAGGAAAACACTTAACCAACAACTGAGAAAAGGAGTAAAAAGACACTTCTTGCTAAGTCAACCTAAGCGCGAAAGTGACTACTAGAAAACATAAATGCACTTTACAATGAAGTGAATTGCTTCTCAAACGTGAAGCAATGAATTCATTGAGAAAGAAATTTGAATTACTTGTTAGAGTATAAAAATGGAAATTGAAAATTTATCAGTTTCTTTTCTATGATGTTCGATATTATCATTACTAATGCATAATCAGGTAACTAATAAATATGGTATGTTGTAAAAGACATTTACTTGCTTAACCAGAATCATTCTGTTTGGGGAAGAAGTGAAAATTTCTCTAGAACATGAGGAAGAAAACTTTACATGTTGATTATCCCTCCTCTGAAATGTCTGGGACCAGGCGTGTTTTGGATTTTGGATTTTGGCATTTTTATATCTCCATAATGAGGTATCTTGGGGGTGGGACCCAAGTCTAAACACAGAAGTCATTCGTATTTCGTTTGCACTTTATATGTATAGCTTGAAGGTAAATGTGTACAATATTTTCAGTGTACCTGTGTTTTGACTGCAACCTGTTATGTGAGGTCAAGTGTGGAATTTTCCACTTGTGGCAGCATGTTGGTGCTCAAAAGTTTTGGATTTTCAGATTACGGATATCCAGCTGTACTTTGTGTAAGGTCACTTTCAGTTTTCCACAAATAGAAATACATACTTAAACTTTTAGAAAGTAATCTTTTTATTATCAATAGGTTTAAAAATGATTGATAGTTTATTCTTTACTTGCTCCATAACAGACTTTATCTGGCTGAAGTCCAAGTAAGGAAAAAAAAAAAAGCACTATCCAAGTGGATTTACCATCTACCAAAAGAATATCAAAAAGAAAGAAATGAATATTTACCCTTATCTCAAAAGTAAAGTCTTAGCATGAAGGAAAGGCATTTTGATATCAAAGTTAAAAGAGAGGAAAAGTTGGGGTTCACACAAGGTGGATTGCAGGGACAGTCTGTGGTTCTGGTGTGGTGGTGGGTGTATGTGTCTTCAGGGACTGTTGTTGCTTTTTATTTTGTTTTTCTACTTCTGCAGGGTAGAACACAAGGCTGTGGACTTTGGCATATGGTACTCCATCTCTCTTTCATTAAGGGGAATGTACTAATGAAATCTACTGCAAAACTCAAGATTTTTACTATTTGAATTCATTTTCTTTCTCAGGTTTTCACAGTAATGGTGGAGCAGCAAATTAGTTTACCCTTTGAACACTTGTAGACTGTTAGACATTTTTACAATAAACATATTGCGTTTTTAGAAAAGCTATGCAATTATTTTCCAAATAATAAAAAAAAAATTAATGAGACAAGCTTAATAGCTTGACTACTCCCACTTTCTACCAAAGTATATGACAATTAACACTATAACATCCAAGATATTTAGGGGGGAATATAGCATCTTTGATGTGGGACCAAAAGTTAATTTTTCCCTGTATTTAAAAAATTCTGTCTTCTTTTTCAAAAGAAGGTAGCACTATACTTTTGAAAAGAAACATGGATTACAAAGGGGTTTTATGGGAGGTGAAACGTGTTTAGGGATAGAGCTCAGTGATAAGAGTGTTACAGGCACTAGGCCCTTAGTTTCTATCCAGTGCCATAAAATAAATATATAAATAAAAAGATTTGGTTTTTTAATGTAATGTACTTTGTAATATAATTATGGAAAATGAAGTTTTAAAACCTAAGACACCACAGTTTAAAGAGAAGATACTTGGTAAAGATCTGAAATGACTTCCAATTATACAGGAATAATTTTTATTCCCTTCAGGAAATAGCTTAGGCACCATAGATCTCTTTGTAAATGTTCATCTCATTGAAAAAAGACTGAAAATTTTGTCATTTTACACAATATTCTTACAATCAAAAAAAATTTAATGCACGCCTTCCTGTGACTGTTGAAGTAAATAGATCCTTAAAATGGATAGACAGTTATAATCTCATCCCACAGTACATATCAAATCTGTGTCACCAACAGGATAACACATTTTTGTCTTTGAATTTGACTTTTAACTTTTCTAAATTTTCCAAGATAAAAAACAACTTTTATTGCTTTTGGAAAGGCATAGCAAATGGGAGCAAGAGATCCACTTGCTATAGTTTCAAGGTCCCAGTTTCTGGCAGAGAAGCCTCAGGTTCCTGCTGAGACTTTTGGATTTGGTCCCGGGCATCAGATTGATGCCATTTCACTCCTGGGGAGAAGCAATTGTTTCAGCTTTCTCTGTGGAGATTAAGTGGGATGGGCATTCTAGTTCATTTTGTAAACCCTACCGCATAATTGATTGGTATCCGAGTTCACTGAGGGAGACTGGAATCCATCCAGTCTCCCTGATTCCTTGAGACAGTGTCCAAAGATACTTGGCAAAATCTTAGGCGAGTTCTGAACTGGACCAATTTGTTTTTGTAGAAGTGTTTTGCATAAAAGACCTGAACCTTTCTTTTTAGTGGGTAAAATGCTATAGAAGTCAGGTGATAGGTTCTTTTTTCTCTGATGTGGAAAAGTGATATATAAGTCCCTATCTGTGAGTTTGGCATCCTCCAATTGAGCCAATCAGGGATTGACAACTTCTGGGGGAAAAAAAAGTGTCTGCCCTGAACTTGTATATGATTTTTTTCTTGTTTCCTTGCTATTAGTCCCTAAACAATGCAGTATAACAATCATTTTTACATGTCATTTATGTGGTATTAGGTATTATAAGGCTTCTAGAGATGACTTAAAGTATCCAGGAGGATGTAGGAGGACATACATACATTATAGGCAAATAGTGTGCCATTTCATATAAGGGATGTGAGCATCACAGATATTGGTGTCCATTGAGTCCTAGAATCAAAAATCATTGGATACTGGGGGTGACTAGATTGACAATCATTATGAAGAAGAAAAGGGATCTTTTGTCTTTAGATTTAGTCAGTGATGTTTCCATTTTTAGCTACTTCTTCTGACTCTGGTGTCATTGCCTGTTGATAGAGTAATCAGATTGCATTTTCAATCTGTTCCTCCCTCTCTTGGATTCTGAGTATGTAGTTAAAGAATTTTAAGGGATAACTTAAAAATTCAATAGATTGCTTAAAATTTTACAGCTTCTCCTGATCAAATTTCCTCCCTAAAATAGAGAAATGAAGTCAGCTGAGTTAAGTTGCTTCTATTTGTACTCTAGATTGTAAACTTAAGCAATTTATTTCTTTATGTGTGTAAACCTTGATTGCTGCTTGTCTTTGCAGACAGATACTACATAAAGTTTCGTGCACAATAAGTAGAAATGATGATCCAATAACAATTTATGGTAATGTTCCTTAACCTCAGATGAAAGAAGGATTCAATCATGATTAAGAACCTTTTTTGGCAAAAAGGACACATACTTCAGAACCTTAGAGCACTTTTTGCCATGAGAGGGGTGGATGATAAGAGGTTACTTGCAGTGGTTTTTGAGTATACTTTTTGGCCTAATAAGTCATAGTTTTCTGCTCTCTGGTTTTTTGGTGATCCATGAATTTTCACGTTTGAAAGATACTTCTTTCTGTTGACAAAGAGGAATCTCCATGAAGGCTAATAGAAAATATATGTAACTTGATGAAGATATCAATGATGAAAAATTTCTCCATCTCCCTCTACCTTCGAGGCCTCCTACTGTAAGATCTGTCAGACCCCTAGAGGGCTTTTTGAAACTCAGTTGCCTTTTCACTTCAACACATACTTTTTGACCTGACTTGAGTTCTTGGTTGAATAAGGAGGTGGGCACTAAAAGCAAGAAAGTGACACAGGAAAGCCTGTGAAGGGATGCTGGAGGCCATCCTGTCCAGGCTCCTGGTTCTGTGGGAGGGGCTGGCCTCTTCTGTCTCACTCTCACTGAAGTCACCAGCCCTCACCTCACCAGTAGGAGAGCCAGGAAGAACAGCATGAGTACTATGGGCCCCTTCTGCTACAGGCATACAGCTGCTCCTCACATCCTGAGCTCCAGTGAGCTGGGCAACTTTCCACTCACTTTTACATCCCGTGTCAGGGTAGGTGTTGCCCCAAGGCCACCAGCAGATCCCCCCACTGTGCCCTCAGCTCTTAGCGCATGTTCTTTCCTGATGTGTCATAGATTTCAGCCACTCAGGGAAGGGAGTAAGTCTTTTATATTCACACAGATACCGTGCATGACAGATTTATGCTCATGAGATATATGTCAATTGATATTTTCTTGAGTGATTGCTTCAGTAACTGTGGTAACTAAGTAGGAAAAAAATTTAGAGACCATTAAATATTAAAATAGTTGAGCTTGAGATGAGGATATGTAAGATATATAACTCACTGGACATATGTTGGAGTGTTGGAGATTGTGTATGTGTGTGTGTATATATATATATATATATATTTGATCAGATTGCAATTTTAATCTGTTTATATATATATAAATGTAACCAACTTAATTTATCTATTGACTTCTCTTATAGGGAACATACATATGCACTAAGAAATAAGGGGGAGATGGTGAAAGTTTTGGTGGTGAAGGTAAAGGTGGAGGTGTTGGTGGTCATGGAGGTGGAATAGGTGTGGTAGAAGTAGAGAAGGTGGGGGTGTTGATTGAGGAGGTGGTGGTGGAAATGGAGGTGGTGGTAGAGGAGGTGGTGATGGTGGAGGTGGGGATGTTAATGGAGGTGTTAATGCAGGTGGTAGAGGTGGTGGAGTGCTAGTGGTAGCAGTGGTGAAGGTAGGAATGGAGGTGGAGGAGGCAGTGGAGATCAAAAGATGGCAGTGAAGGTGGTAATGGTAGAGGTAGAGGTGATGGTGGTAAAGGGAATAATGGTAATAGAGGTGGTAGTGGTGATAATGGTGGTGGAGGTGGAGATGGTGGAAACAGTACATGTGATGGAGGTGGGGGATGGGAAATGGGGGAGGTGGTGGAGGTGGAGGCTGTGGATGTAGAGGTAGAGTGGAGGAGATGAAGGCAAAGTTGATGGATGTAGAAGTGGAGGTGCTGCACATGGAGGTAGACGTAGGGGAGATGGTAGTGGTATAGGTGGTAGATGTGGAAGTGAAGCTGGAGATAGTGGAGCTGGTGGAAGTGTAGATGAAAGAGTTGGAGGTGGTAGGAAAGGTGGTGACTGCAGAGGTAGAGGTGTCAATATTAGAGGTGGCAGTGGAAGTGGTATAAGTGAAGGTGGAGATGGAGATGGTGGATGTAGAGTTGGAGTTGGAGGTGGTGGATGCATCTGCTCTCCACTGCATGGATTTCATTGGAAGGTTTGTTATAATGGGCACAGCAGTTCCAGGCTTCACATCTACATGGATAAGATGAGAAGAGCCAGAGTCTCTTTCTGTGACTGTTTCTCACAAACATGGGACACCTTCCCAAGCTCTTTCCCACTTACTGTTTCTTATGATTGGGCCAGGATCTGGCTTGGTGGATGCTGTCACTGTGTTGATTTGCTTAGCTGGGTCTATTGACTTAAGTTTGAAGATCCAAAAATGATCAAAAGCATGGTCAAATAAGACTGTGTTCTGAGCAAATAAATACTTTTCAGGTATCATTGCTTCTGGCTGATGGAATGATAGGTATTTAAAGTATACTAATGGGAGTTTTTTCTCATCTAGCAAGGCATATGAGGTAGCAGTCCAGCCAATGCTGCCAGGTCATTTCTTAGCGACCCAGCTTTTTCCACCCTTCCTTCTCATGCTGTCAGCCTCAGTTCTCATTTCTTTTATCTCACAATGGCATCTTGTATTTTTAGCAAGGTGAAGGGGGTAAAGGGGCACAAGACACTTTCTCCAAGTTCACTAGCTCTGTCCTTTTATTTTAGAGGAGATGCCCTCCCCAGGGATATCTTTCTACTTCTCCTTGGCCAAGAACATGACATATTGTCATGTCAAGCAAGGATAAAAAATTGGGAGTTTTGGTAGCACAGGCTCCTAAGGATAAAAGTCAGATTCTGTTAGAAAGAAAAGAAGAAATGGATACTTGTAGGATGCACTCTACTTATGTACTTCAGTTGGTCTGGAACTCATACCTGTACAAACCAGGACATGCTGCAGTAAAAACCACATAATAAATAGGTTAACTTATAATTGGTATTATGGTACTTTATGAAACAGATGTATTTCTGAGATCCCTGCATACTTCAACATTCTTACAACTGTGAGATGGATTTTCCCCTGGGGCTCACAAAGTGTGGGGGCTTATTTCTGTTTTCCAGATGAAGTGTCCTTTCCATGGCCATTAGTATAGACACAAGTTGTAGTTTAGTTTACTTGGCCTGCCAGTTTGAAATTAGGAAATTCTTGATGCTTACTCTTTTTTGTGGGAGGTGGGGGGGGGGGGTACCAGGGATTGAATCCAGGGGTGTTTGACCACTGAGCTACATACCCAGCCCTTTTTATTTAGAGATAGGGTCTCACTAAGTTGCTTAGGGCCTCCCTAAGTTGCTGAGGTTGGCTTTGAACTTGGCTTGGAATCCTCTTGCCTCGGCCTCCCCAACCTCTGGGATTATAGGTGTGTGCCACAATGCCCTGCTTGATGCTTACTCTTATTTGGGGGCATTTGCGTAGTTTCAGATTTGTTTGTGAAGTGAGGCTTTGTTAATATTCTATTTTTTGCATTATTTAGATGTGCAAAAAATTTGCATAAACTGAATTGTGTTCAGTTGAAGAAGGCAGCAAAGTGAAACACATTTTAGGGGGGAAAATGCAACAAGATGGTTAAAATACAAAAAGGGTTCTCATACCTGAAGTGTTTTGAGTTAGCTCTATGAATACTTGTCTATCCAGGACCAGTTGCTCCCCAAGTTTTCCCTCATTCCAGGATATCTGTGTTTTATTGTACAACCTTGCAAGATCTCTTATGTTATAATTTATATGTATAATTTCCTTCTTGATTTCAAAGACACATTATGTCACAAAAGTACATTTTTTTTTTTTTTTTTGTATAATACATAGCATGATGTTAAGGGCTTAGTAGAGCTCACTCGGTATTTTTTGAATGAGTGAAGAGATGTGATTAAATGATAAAATGACCTGGCTAGTGGCTAGACTGTGCAGGATGCTGAAAATGGAAACGGCAATGAATTTCTCCTTGTCCTTCCTGTCCTTGACAGTTTTAAAGAATCCTCAGCTTAGTTCCATCCAGTGTTTCTTCATGACCAGATTCAGCTCATACATTCTTGGCAGAAATACCTCTGAAAACCGAAATGATGCTGTGCTTTGTCTGAGTGCCTCACTCCAGGGAGCACAAAGTGAAGCCATCCCGCCATTGTGACGTTACTCTTGCTAGCCTGGTCATGTTGTGTCTGCCAGACTTCTACATGTTTAATTCACCATTTTTCTTCTTGGTAATTGATGAGTTTTTGTGAGGAGATATTCCAAGATCACACCAGTATTTCTCATCAAATTTTCAGCCACTAGCCCCAGATTCCACTGAGGACTCCTAGGTCAAAATTGTGATATTGAAAGGTCCAGGATCTGTTTTCTAATTATTTATATATATATATATATATTATATAATTATTTAATTATATTTAATTATATAATTATTATCTAATTATTTATATATATATATATTATTTATATATATATATATACGCTTACACAATATTTCATTTAGATACATAGCTTACCTGGTACAAACTTCAATGTTGTTTAAATTTTTGTTTTTAATATTTAACACACTCACAAAAAAAGGCCAAACTCTGACTTGCAAAGTAGTCACAGGATTTTCCATAATTGTGAAATACTTCAAGAATAAATAAATTCATGGCTTGGACTGTAAATTCTTATCAGAGAGTCATATCAGTTATCTCTTATGTCAAGGGAGGATGCTGTGTAATCTCACATTCTCTCTCTCTCTCTCTCTCACATAAAATCTCCAGCTGCTGTCTTCTACGGTTTAGACAAGAACCTGGTGGGCTAGTGGTCTTGGTTTCACTGGTATCTTATCGCAGCTCACAGTGATCTTATTTTTTTGGGCTTATTCTTCTGCCTGTCTTCTCCACGAGAAAGTAAGCTCCATTGGGACAGGGGCCAGGACAGTCTTGTTCATTTTTACATCCTCAGTGTGTAGCATAGTGTTCTGTCCATATGGCTGTTAAGAATTGTTGATTAGCCAACAGAGTATTCACTTTTTAAAAAAGAACAGAAAAGCAATTTATGAGGAGAATCTCACAGGTGATCATAAATAGGTCCTCTCCCTAGAGGTCCCTGGTCCCCATGGGCTTGCCCTCCCTAGTCCCAGTTTACCAGGTGAGATTCCATCATCCATTGCTGGCCCTGCATCTGCAAACCGGATGTGGCTCCAGAGCCTGCTTTGGTCTTCTCTTAACCCTCTGGAGGGAAGGGGGTGTGCATTGCTGGAGGGGAGAGGAATCTACTGGGATTATCGCCCTCATTAATTTTCCAAAGTGAGAGGAGTCAGAGAGATTTGAAGCTTTTCTGCAGAACAAGAAATCCAGCTATTTATATTACTAGAAATTCCAGAGGCCAGCCTGAATGCAGTTTGCCAGTTGACAACCAATTAGTAGGAGATTTTTTCCCTTAATGGTTACCTTCTTCATTAAACTGTGAATGTCCAGATATTTCTAAGAGACTCTTACAGACAGGCAGCCTTGCAAGGACTCTTGGTTTTTTTTAAATGGTCCCAGGTACAGTGGCTACAAGCTCTCCATTCTTGTGAATAGTGCCAGCCTCCATATTTGTCTAACAGGCTTTCTGGACTGATTTTGCAGTTCAGAATTTTGTTTCCATCTTGAACCCGTGCCAGCATCTCTTATCTCTTTAAAGTTCCTTTTCACTACCAACTGCTAGTTGGGGAGCTTTTTAGCTCTGATTCTAGGCAGGATTTTATTCATCAGAACTGAATAGAAAATACAATCCTTTTTAGAAATTTAGATCTTAATGAAATGATTAGAGAAAATATTATTTCAAAGAAGAGAATATGAGACCTTCAGTATTCTGCCTTAACTCATGTTTCATAAAGTCTCTCATGAAAGCAGTTTCCGAATTCTGTAGTTTGAATCTTGAATATCTCCAAAGTTCTACATGGGGCACTACTGAGAGATGATGAAGCAATTAGGTGGGACCTAGTGGGAGTAATGTTGGTCACTGGGAGCATGTCCTTGAAGCGAATATTGGGGCCCCAGCCCCTTCCTCCCTCCTTCTTTGCTTCCCAGTTGCTGTGAGGTGAACAGTCCTCCTCTCTGTTTGCTTTGGCCATAATGCATTGGGCCATCATAGGCCAAGCAGCTTTACAATGAAATCTTTGAAACTGTGAGCCAAAATTAACCTTTTTTTTTTCCCCCTGGTACTGGGGTTTTAACCCAGGGGCACTTTACCACTGAGCGAAATCCCTATCCCTTTTCAATTTTTAATTTTGAGACAAGGTCTTGCTAAACTTGCAATCCTCCTTCCTCAGCTGGTCACTGGGATTACAGACGTGTGCCACTGTGCCTGGCTAAACCTTTATCTTTTTAAGTTGATTATCTCAGGTATTTGGTCACAGTGACAGAAATCTAATTAACACTGGATTTTTGCCAGAACTTCTCCCTTTCTAGGGCTTAGATTTAGTTCTTGTTGATTGGGCTTAAGGCCAACAGCCACCTTTCCCCTCCCATTTCTCCACTTGACTGCCTGCCCCCGTAGACTCTACATGTAGATGAAGGTACCCCCTCACAACCAGGACATGTCCAAGCTTCATTTTAGGTTCATCTAGGACTCCCCTCCGTCTGTGCATGTGTGTGTGTATGTGCGTGCATGTGTGTGTGTGTCTCTCTCTCTCTCTCTCTCTCTCTCTCTCTCTCTCTCACACACACACACACACATACCACCACCACCAACAACAACAACCTGTCTGCCTTTAACATGGTCATAATCTAGTGGAGCAAGCAGAGGTGTAAATGAACATTGCTGTGTACTACAGTGGAGGCAGCACAGGATCCCTCAGGGGAAAACAGAGTGCTCAAAGCTGCCCAGAACAGAAAGTATTATGAAGGAGGGAGCAGAGGAGGGGAAATGGAGCCGGAGCTGAGAACTACCTGCTGGAGGAAGGAAACTGCTGATGGTTCTGAACCACAGAGCTCCACAGAGATGCCCCAGGGGATGGTGGGTGATACAAAGGATGGTGGACAGGGCCCTGAGCCTCATCCTGCCCTCCAGCCAGAGTAGCTCAGCCTTTTCTGTTTTTACAGGAGGATGAGGTGAGGAGAAGGATTCTGTTGCCAGTTTTGTGAACATGGACTGCTAATGCAGAGCCAGGAAACATCACCAGAGCAGGGGCAGTCAGGAGTAGAGAAATCAGGAGGGAAATTCATGCATGGATGTTGAAGAAGCCAAGCGGGGCGTTTCCAGAGGGAGCAAGTGATCACAAGACTGTAGCCTCAGACATTGGAGGGTGGGCAAAGGCAATGTGGACCTACCAGTTGTCAGAGAACATTCATTCCTCTTTTATTTTCTTATCTTGACAGGAGGGATAATGTCATTTTTATCCTACAGTCACAGAACAGAAAGAGCCATTGCTGCTTCAAAATCTGCAGAGATGATGTCATGTAACTTTTAGTTTTCCTACATTTCTGATGTTGCAGCTATACTCTCTCCAGTCTATGAAAGAAGTGCCCCCTCTGTGTGCTGTGCTTAGGGGGGTGAGTGCATGTGGTGCTAGTTGGGGACCTTTGGAGATGATTGGTGACATTGAGAACAGTGGGGCATCAGGCAAGCTGGAGGAGGTTGGAAAATTTAGAAAGAAAAGGATGTGCATGTATGTGTGTGTTGAATGAGTTAATTTATGGAAATAATTTATTTTTATGTAATATGTTTCACCTTTCCAGGTATGATCTTAAATTATTTCATTATTCTTTGATCAGTGAACAGAATCATAAAATCTCCATGTTGGTTATTGAGCAGAATAAATCATGCCTGAGGAACAAAAGAAATAATGTAGTATATCTATTTTCACACACATACAATTTCAAGTATATGTAGAAAATAGGTTGTATTTGTCTTTGAAACATACCATTCTCGTCCCACTAATGTAAATGAAAACAATTTAGCTCACCTGGTTATTATGTGACTTTTGAGCATTAGAATGAAAACTGGAAGTTTCAAAATATGATGTTTTCTATCTGGTGGAGAAGAGTGAAGGCCACCTTCCTAGAGAGCCCTCGTTCTTTGCATTGGCTCAAAATGGGCCTGAGAAGACAAACTAGGAAGGAAGGAGTCATTTTCTTTCCTATGGCCAAAGGGAAAATGAAATGTTAAAGTTAAGTTCTCTTTAGTAATAACTCCATAGGTTATAGGAAGGCTCATTCTTGAGAGCCTGACGTGCATGCTGTCACAAGACCCACCCACCCTTCCTCAGAATGTCTTTGTGGTGGCCTGTTTGTTCTGGAAGCCCCTCTCTGAGAGTCACTGAAAGACTTGGGCGGAACTTAGTCTCCACAGGTTGTTATTCAAATATTTAGTGTCTTCATCCTTTCAGGCTGCTAAAACAAAATGCCATAAATTGAGTAACTTATAACCCAAGGTGTTTTTTTTCTTACTATTTTGGAAGCTGGGAAGTCCAAATTGAAGGCATTGGCAGATTTGGTGTCTGGTTGGGGACTCATTTCTCACAGACAGACATCTCACTGTGTCCTCAATGGATGGAGTAGATAAGGGCACTGATCTCATTCGTGAGGACTGTACTCTTGTGATTTAATTGAATCCCGAAGGCTGCACCTCCTAGTACCATGACCTTGGGGATTCGGTTTCCCCATAAGAATGGTGTGTGTGTGTGTGTGGTGGGGAGACACAGACCACAGCTGGTGTAGAGCTGTGATGGCGTTTTATTCCTTATTCCTGCTTTCCCTTGCGACTCACCAACATTGCAGCCAGCATTCATCAAAAGAAAACTGAGAACTTGCCCTGAGGGCTGGGGGACAGAGTATAGGCATGGGATATGGCTGTTGGTGGGTGGAGCTCAGTGCCTGTAGGCTCTGGTTTGGGAACTGTGGGAACCAGAGAGGATTGAAACATTCCAAGAGAGATCCTGGGCAGCTGCAGGAGTGTCCTGGACCTCAGAGTAGGAAACTGATAGAGATAGTACCAAAAGCCCAGAGTGCCTAGATGCCTCTTAAGCACAAAAGTCGCAGGTGACTTTTAATACGAACTACAAGGTCACGTGTAGTGAAGCATCTCCAGCACAAAATAGTTATGAACAGAAAAGATGTCACTTAAATGGAGCCTCAGAATCGTCTCAGACCTTGAAGTTCCCTGCTTCCTGCAGTCATGTGGAGAATGTACATGATGCCTGGTGCAGACACCAGCTGTCTAACCATACTCTCCAGGTATCATGGTGTGTTACTTTTGTCCCAGTCACTGAGCCTGGGATAGGTGTGTTTCTGCAGAGGAGATTTGATTCTAAATCCGTCAGCAGCCAGAGTTGAGCATTTTACCTGATAATTTTGGATAGGAATCTTCTCTCTAGTGTCCCAGGGCAGGCTGCTTGTGCAACCGGCCACAGGGGGGCAGGGCTTTCTAGGAGCTGCCGCTTGGCAGTGAGTGAGCGAGTTACTTCTCTACTCTACTGAAGTTCTTGATGGGTGAATGTTAATGTGAAAATGAAAGCAAAAAAAGTTTTCCAATTTGAAGTTATTTTGGTTGTTTGAATTGCTGGAAGCAGCTGTTATTTAGAGTAGGGCTGTGTAGGGACCAGTGGGAATTCGAGGCACCAGGTGCTCCTTCGAAGGTGATTTATTTGCCCAGGACTTGGTAATTGGAGGACAGTAGTACAGTGGCTGAAGTGGCTGTACTATATTTTTTTGGGTGGAAATGAAAGTACAGGCACCCTTCTTTAAAGTCTTTAGTGCTTTCAGAAGGAAGTTAAGCTTTTTTCTTGTTGATTTTTTTGAGTTGGTCAAAATTCATTGTTTAAAACTAGTTATGTACTGTACTGCAGATGTTTTTTTGTTTCGATCTTTTAAAAATGACATTTGCTATTCATTTTCATGTTTTACTATAACATGATCCATCTTTGTATTTATTAACTTTGTTTCTTCATTCTCTATTGTGTATTAAATTCTGATTTATTGCAATTAGAGAGTGAAAATCATAAAACAACTTTTAAAATGTTTCACTATTTTTCCTTTTGCTCCAACTGCAGACTTTGAGTTACTTCCTTTTTGCTGGGGAGATAGCTCAGTCGGTAGAGTGCTTGCCTTGCAAACACAAGGCCCTGGGTTCAATCCCCAGCACTGCAAAAATAAATAAATAAAATAAATCTAACGCGAGTTACTTCCT
Source organism: Sciurus carolinensis (assembly GCF_902686445.1). Taxonomy (NCBI): domain Eukaryota; kingdom Metazoa; phylum Chordata; class Mammalia; order Rodentia; family Sciuridae; genus Sciurus; species Sciurus carolinensis. Next base: position 69,232,589 of record NC_062214.1, read on the forward strand.
TTTATTTTGGTGACTTGTTATCACTGACTTTCCATATCATTTTGGCATGAAAATTCATTTTCAACATTTTGAAAATTACATAAAACAATATATTCTTGTTACTGCTGTTTACTTTTTAAGAGCCTCTTTTGACCTATTCTAGGACTGGTAAAGCTAGGAATTTTGGAGTCATTTGGAATGAAGATGTGTAACTCAGCAGGCATTAGAGTTTTTAGAAATTCCTCACTATCCTTTCTTGGTCATGAGTAGTTTAGTGCTACACCAGAGACCCTTTTAACTCTGCCAACACCTCAGGGAGGTGCAAGAATTTCTTTTAAATGCCTGACAATAATTACAGAAAGACAGAGGCTTAGAGAGTCTTTATGGATTCACTCGACCAGAGGAGGGAGAAGGAAAATGGATGGAAGGATCTGGGGCTGCTGGCTGAACTTGAAAAATGTTTAAAAGGTAAACAATAAAGAATTTTAAGTTTGGAATTTGAGAAGAAAGTTGAGAATAAGGAAACTTTGAAGAATGAAAAAGAGATGATTTGTGGAGGCAGTTTGAACTAAATAGAGTTAAATTCAAAATGTTAAACGACCTCGGAGATCTACAAGTGTTGCTGGAGGATGTGAAAACAGAGAGAGAAGGGTTCATTAGAGCAAGTAGCAGAAACATCTGTGGAATGTGGAGTACTGTGAGTGTGGGCATTTCTTTGTGACTTCACTCCTGACAGTCATTCTCCAGATATTTCCAAGAGAGTACAAAACAAGCAAACAAACAAAAAAAACTCCGTTTCCCTCTGATGGCATGGCTTTGCTATTACCTCAGAGACTTCCACCCTTAACTTACAAATTTACTTAACATCCAGGAAATTAACAACTATTTCAGAAACTGACATTGTTTTAACATTTTGAAATCAACATCCAATAAAAATCTTTGCAAGCCTTATTTCCTCAAATCACACCAACTCTTCACACACTGCTTTGTAACAAAGCTCATAGTTAACATTTGCCTCTAACGTATGTTTGTTTTTGAAGTTGAAAGCCACCTTAGAAGTTCCACCTATTTCAATTGTAAGCTTTAGTTATGCATATGCTTAGAAGGTAAATTTTTAAAAAAATTTATTACTCATGAATTTTACGGAGATCAGTAAGCATTCTTGTTTCTCCTGTTTGTTGGGTTCATGACACAAGGATGCCTCTGTTCGTGTTTGACTTGGCGTCACTCAAGGTGGGGCTGAGTTTTGTTAGGCCAGAAGAGAAGTGTCAGGTTTGGATGTGGAAAGGTTGGGGAAGATCACAGGGACAGGTCAGCCCTACTTCTCTGTTCCAGGGAAGCAACCTCAATATAACTTACATAAAGTGCTATGAGTCACCGTATTTCTGCTTAGGCACAGACAAGTAAGAAGATCTGGGTTGGGTTATTTCACCTTGAATTGTTTTGCTTTTAATTCTGTATCTTAAACTAGCAATTATACAGTTGACTATGTAGCACAGAAACATTCATTGCCTCTTAACACTCACCGGTATTTATTGACTGCCTTCTGTGGATGGACACTGACTTCCAGAATTCAAAATTAGAATGACTTAATATTTTGCTTCTTTTAAGGTAACAGGAACTTGTCAGTGGTTAACCAATTAAATTTTTTTTTCCTTATCATCAGTTCTTATGAAATCATTGAAGTATTAGTCTTGGATAACTGAAGCAAAGATATAGGAGGAATTTTTTTCTGTTCCTGGTAAGCTTAATATGATACTCCTTGATTTAAGTTGCCTTTTGACATAGCTGGGTACCTACCCTGGGGTCCTCCTGACCTCATCAACTTGAGATATCTCTTTTGTGGGCATAGGATGTGGATCAGTGATAGAGCGCTTACCTACCCTGTGTGAGGCTGTGGGTTCCTTCTCCAGCATTGCAAGAAAAGAAAGAAAAAAGTCAAAAGAAAGAAAGAATCTCTTCTGTAACACTGGTTCTTTTCTCCTGACAAATCTTATTCTCCTTTCATAAGTCCCTCCTCCCCTTCTGCAAATCAGTGCTTTGTGTCCTTCTTTTATTTTCTCTAGCATCTTCAGTCTTTCGATATTTGATCTCTAATATCATGATGAAAACTTCTGATTGATTTGTCACCTTTTTTCCTTGCTGGATTTGTTGACTGCATGATCTACACCCAGGAATCTCTACCTCCCTTACCTGTTTTCTTTGCATTCCTGTAATCTGACATTTTCAGCACGGCCCTCTTGACTGCTAAATGTGCTGGCCTTTTCTTAGCACTCATTCTGTGCAGGATGTGGCAGTTGATTAATACCCTCTTCTTGAAATTTTTCCACAGTAGCCCAGTTCTCCTCCCACCTTCTCTTTTTTCAAGAGATCTCTTCCTCAACATGTTAACATGGTCCTTATCCCAACTTTTAGTTCTCACTCGTATGTTCCTCCTCCCACAGTCTCTTCTTGCAGTAGTGATTCCCAGGTCAACAAATGTGACCTCCCAAGACAACACTCCCATACTTAACCTCTTTCCTAAGCGTTAGTTTGCATCTTCTACTGATCAATGGACATCACTGCTGGAATGAGCCACTTTTGCCTTGGACCTAACATGTCATGCATAGATCTGAATGTGTTTAATAATGGAAAAAGGTGTTGAAAATAATTCTGAAATATTAACAAGTATTATGTGTGTATCTGAGGCATTATTGATTTTTATGTTTGTTTATTTTTATCTTAATGTTCAATTATTGAATACTTCAAATACATATTTTAATATCTTTATAGCATTTTTACAGTTATCATGATTTTATAATTATGAAACAGTTATCAAGTATTAACTTTAAATTGTTTTTGAGAGTTCTAATACTATTCAAGTTTGTTGTAGCCTTCTGCATTGAAATGACGATAGGGTAGAGGGTACTCTCAGGATAGATATTCATTTTTCAATGGAAGCAAAATTGAAGACATTCACACTTTTAAAAGCAGAAATTATTAAAAGAGAAGATTGATTATTGATTTGTAGGAATTTTTTTGTACTAGTTATTAGTCAAGAGATTGAACCCAGATTTTCTTGCACTTGTGATAGTTCTGTTTCCTTTTCCAATTCTTACGTCTGTCCTCTGTTTCATTTCCATATTGGTGTTCCATACAGTGCAGGCAATAATAGTGGACACCCTTACATTAGTTCAGATTTTAAAAGGACTGCTTTTGTGTCATCAAGTATGATAGTTGCTGTATGTTTTTGTAGATAGCCTTTATTAAGCTTCAGATCTAATTTAGTGAGTTTGTTATCATAAGTAAGTGTTGAATTTCTACCTATTGAGATGATAATGCATTCTCTCTCCTTTAATCTGTCAGTTTCCTGAATAACAATCATCTTGATAGATTTTCTAGCATTATACTATTTTTATGTTACTTGGGTAAGTTGAAGTTGAAAGCGTTAAGACTTTGCAAAATTGACCAAACATGGTGACGTGTGCCTATAATCCCAGTGGCTCAGGAAGCTGAGTTCAAAGCCAGCCTCAGCAAAAGTGAGGTGCTAAGGCAACTCAGTGAGACCCTGTCTCTAAATAAAATAAAAAAAATCTGACTGGGGATATGACTCAGTGGTTGAGTGCCCCTGAGTTCAATCCTTGAGATCCCCCCAAAAAAAAGACTTTGGAAAATTATGTTTTCTAATGTTTTATTTGAAATCTTTACATTGTGTTAGGAAGATATTCATATTGTGCTTGTTTGATTTGGTTTCTTTTGTCTTCCCAAACTATTCTATCAGTTGAGAATACTTTCTTCATTTTCTGTTCTCTGGAAGGTTGTGTAAATAGAGATATGCATCTTGAATGTTTGAAGTAACTTGCCACTAATATTATCCAGGGCTAATGTCCAGTGTTTTGTTTTTAGTTTGCCTTAAGGGAATAGATTATAAGTCATTGATTCAATTTCTTCTTCAAACTTTGTGTTTTTTCTTCACTTAATTAAAAAAATTTTTTTTTTGGTTATAGATAGAAATAATATCTTTATTTTATTTATTTGTTTTTATGTGGTGCTGAGGATCAAATCCAATGCCTCACACATGCAAGGCGAGCACTCCATCACTGAGTTACCCCAGCCCCTCTTCTTGAATTAATTTGAGGTTACATTTTTTTCTTTAAAACTGTCCATTTTTACCCTAAATTTTCAAATTTTATCACATAGACTTTTTTTCCCTTTATTCTTTTATTTTTCTTTTTGGTGCTAGAGAGCACAAGTGCTAAGCTCACATTCTACCACTGACCCTTAACCACATCTTTGGCCCCTTCTTTTAAAAAAAAAAAGTCAGGTGCATCTATAGGTGAAACCCTTTCTTCATTACTGATATTGCCCTATTTTTAAAAATCTTTTTTAAAAGCCAGCTTTTAGTTTTGTTGACTTAAAAAACTGTTTGTTTTCAATTTCATTAATTTCTGCTCCTATCCGATTATACTCTATACTGCTTTTTCTCATTTTGAGTCACACATTAAGATTATTGGTTTTCAGATTTTTTTGCTTTTCTTATATATTCTTGAAACTCCAATTTTTCTCTCTAGTGGTTTAGCAGAGTCCCTTATATTTCAAAATGTAGTACTTTGATTCTCACTGAAGTTTTAAATATTTTCTAATATCCTTTATGGTGTTTCTTCTCAGACCTATGTTTTTTCAGCACTATGTCTATACATTTCCAAGAAGACAGGTATAATTTTTTTTTTCTCTTGATTTCTGATTCATTGCTGTAAGATATGTAGTCTGCAGGGCAATGATTGTTTGATCTTTGTTAAAATTTGCATCATTGCAAAATAGAATCAGGATTTTTTTTTTTATTAAATGTTTTCAGTGAAGTTGAAAATAATGGGTTCATTAATTGGGTCTGCCTATTTCCTTTAAATTAGGTTTGTCGGTTGTTATTCTGCTTGTCCTACTTGATCAGTTTACTGAGACAAGTGTGTTAAACCCTACTACTGGATTATCCATTTTTCCTTCCCTTGATCAAGTTTTGCTGTTGGAAGTTTTCTTGTGTATGTCTCTTGGTATTCGTGTGCATGAGTTCTGTTGGATGTATAACCTAGCTGTAGAATTGAAATGTCTCTGGTTATGCATATGTTCAGTTTAATACTAAGTTATATAAAGTGGCTTAAACAATTTAAATTAGCAGCAGTGTTTGAGAATTCCTGTTACTCAATATCTTTAGCAACACTTAATGTGTGTGTATTTTTTTTTTATTTGAGCCATCATGGTTGGAATACACTAGTAGCTCATTTTAGTTTTAGTAGGCATTTCCTAATCACTAATGAGATTAACCTCTTTTCATGTTATTGGTTCTTCTTTATAGTTTCAAATTCTCTGCCAAATAGATCAATCTTGTTTTTTATCTTGTTGAACATAGTACGTTTAGTTATTTTACATTTTTGGTCTCATGAGCTAGTACTAGGGCATTTATGGGTATGTTGCTATTGCTTGTGGTTTCTACCAGTTTTTTTCCATAAAGTCTTTATCTTTTCATACATATAATTATTTTTTTTGAGTAGCAGAAAAATACAAACATTGTACAAAATCAGTGAAGGTTTAGGATGATGTAGTCTTCTTTCAGAATGTGTTATTTGTGCCAGGCAGTTAGCAGCAGTAACAATCTGGGATTACATCAGTTCAATCTTAAGGACTAAGATGATTGAAAATGGGCTTCCTAATTTCTGGTTCTTCACTTCTTTGAGATTCCAAAGGAGAATTCCTTAGGCTTCCCAACTTTGGTGGGCCTCAGACTCCAGTATCATTTCCTTTAGCCTGGATGGGGTCAGAGTTACAGCCTCATTCTCCAGAATTAGAGGGGAGGACACCCCTAAGGCGAAAATGACCCTGTATTTGGCTCAACCTATCAGACCCTCATTTTCCCAGAATCTGGTATAGCTATTTTATACTATCTTATTAGTTCTTTATCCTTCAAGAAAAATTCCCTTTATATTTTTTCCAGTTATGTTCCTAGGGAAGGCTAGTCTGAGTTACCTGGTCCATTAGTCCCAGAATCTAAATTCCTCCAGTATATAATTTTTCCTTTTAACCTTTCTATATCTACGTGTGTCTCTATTTTTGTGAGGTTTATTTTTATTTTTACACAATTTAAATTTTTATCCAGCTAAATGGACACATATAATTATTTATATTTATTTGTGATATATTTGAATATATTTCTATCATCTTTTCCTATTCTTTGTATTTACCATGTTTTTTCCAGGATTTTTATTTCTCTGGGTCTTTAATAATTTTAATGCACTTTTGCAATGTCTATTTGATTATTATAATATATCAAATACTTTCGAATTCTATATTTTATTCAAGTAACTTGAATATTAGGGTGATTTTGGGGGGCAAGGTTTCTTTAAAAAACTTTTTTATTCTAAAACATGCTTATTCTTTTCACTAGTAAGATCCAGAGAAGACACAAAGAGTAAGGCATGACTGAAAATAAAACCAATGAAAAATAAACTAGGAACAGAAAATGTGTCTTGAAAGTATTCCTTAAGATTGTAGGACCCAATCAAAATTAGAAATCAAGATAAAAAAATGTAGTCAGATTAGATATTAAGATATTAGGTCATAATCAAAGTGCAGTCTATAAAAATAAAAATAAATGAAATTAAAAACAAAACAAAAATGATCAACCATCACTTGTATGAATTTGTTCCTTGTCCCCAAATAATTCTTTATTGTTTAGGTAGTTCCATGAGGTTATTTGTGAGATTTTGACTATTTGTAGGAATAGGATAAAGGTTATACAGCAAGGCTTAAAAATAAAAATTAAGCTTTTGCTTATAAACTCTGAACTTGCTGTCTATACTTTAAAAGTCTGCAAAAATGCTTCTATTTATTTGACTTCATTTTTATCCTGGTTCCTTTGGTTTTCAGTAAGATACATGGTCTCAGTCTATTGCCTCTCCAATTGCTGCTTCTGCTGGGACGGGTGAGCTGGGGTGGGGGAGTCCTGCCATAGTAAGCTAAACCTGCTGCACTGGCTACTTGCTTCCTCCCTCCCTCCCTCCCTCCCTCCTTTTCCTCTCTTCCTTCTTCCCAGGCTTTTTGGTCACCAGGAGGTACTGCCCAGGAATCCAGAGTAGCCATGGGTTCAGTGGGCACCCAGGAAAACAGAATTATGGTGGAAAGATGAGGTAGGGGACAGACGATTCTGACCACAAGAGATGGGAGCTATTTTATTTTTTGCCTTCCTCTCTGTGATGGTCAAGGTCTGCCTGTCAATAATAAAAACCACTGAACTTTACCCTTTAAATGGGCAAATTTTATGACCTGTGTAATATACCTCAATAAAACTGTAAAAAAAGAAACATCTACCTGTCAGAAGAGTTGAAGGAGAATGCATCAGAGACTGCTAACCTGGTCACAGATCTCAGGAGCCTGCTAACTGTGTGTGACACAGTTGAGCGTGGAATATCTCCTAAAGGTGTACCTGTTGAAGGCTTTGTCCTCAGCATGGCACTGTTGGAAGGTGGTGGAGCCTTTAAGAGGTGGAACCCTGTGGGAAATTTTGTCACTAGGGCTGTGCCCTGGAAAGGGTTTAGGGGACACCAGTTTTTGTTTTTGTTTTGTTTTGTTTTGTTTTCCTTTTCCTTTCACTTCCTGGCTGTGGTGGTGTGAGCAGCTTGCTCCCTGCCACAATGTTCTGCCTCACCACAGGCCAAAAGCAATGGAACCAAGTGACCATGAACTAAAATCTTTGAAAGCATGAGCCAGAATAAACCCTCTTTCTTTATAAGTTATCTCAAGTATCTTGTTTTGGTAATGGAATGCTGATTAATATAGTGACATTGTAGTACACATCAGGAAAAGAGTGTGTGTGTGTGTGTGTGTGTGTGTGTGTGTGTGTGTATGTGTGTGTGTGTCTAAGAATAAAGTCCTGGCTTTTGGTGGATGCTGTGTCCTAGAACTTGTAATTATTATGCCTGCAACAGAAAATTGATATTATTTTTTTTTAAATAAAAAGAGGCAGTGCAAAGACATAATACATTGATGGATGCCTGCCATGAGGTAGATGTGGTCACCTCCCTTCTGTAGATGAGGAAATGCAGGTGTAGATGCTGAAGAACTTCTTAGGTAACCAAGGCAGAAGAGAAGTAGAACCAGGGCCTAAGGGACCTGGACATGTGCCTTTATTACCTCACTTTAGTGCTGGTGGCATAGGTGCCAGAGTTCTAAGTACATGCAGATGCCCCCTATCCTTAGAGATTTGGGTGCTGTCAGGAAGGGGTGCTCAGCTCAAGGGAGGTAGAGATCCAGCTTGATAATCACAACTTAGGGCACTTCTTGCTACTTTTGCATTGGTGCCCTCTCTGAGCTAGGATAGAAGGAAGGTGAACAGAGACTGGAGCATAGCCCTGAAATATTGAGGGGGCTCAGTGTCAGACCCTATGCCAGAGTGCTTGATCTCTGTGTGATCATCTGCAACACACAGTGAGAGTAGAGTAAGAATTCCATGTGAAATTGTACTGTATATTCTGAAAAAGGGTAAATTTTATGTATCTATCCTGCAGAAAATACAATAAATTGTATCTTAGTCCATTTTCTGATGCTAGAGAAAAATACCTGAGACTGAGTAATTTATAGAGTAGAGGTTACTTAGTTTATCGTTCTGGAAGGTGGAAAGTCCAAGAGCATGGCACCAGCATCTGGTGAAGGGGTCTTTCTGTTATATCAGTATAGAGGGTATTACATGGTAAGACAGAGCAAACTAACCAAACAGGGCTTGCTTTTATAACAAAGCCACTCCCATAATAATCCATTAGTAGATTAATCCATTCCAGAGGACGAAACCCTTATGACCCAGTCACTTCTTCAAGGGCCCACATCCCAACACCACCACAATGGCAGTTAATTTCAATGTGAGTCTGGGGAGGAACAAACCATATTGAAACCGTAACAGTTGGTGGCCATATCAATTGCTATACCTATGGGTTGTTTTAGACAAGTAGTAGGAAATTTAGGGCTGCCATAAGCCCTATTTGTTGCCATAGCAGAATCAGAACTTTGCTTATTTAGTGTGTCTGGAGCAGATTAAACAAGAAGATGCTACAGGGAGCTGCTGGCACAGGTAGACACGACCAGCATTCCCTTGGGATTAGCCTTGTTTACAACCAGTGTGTGCTCGGAGTATGTCAGGGCCTGAATGCCAGTGAAAGCTAAGAAAATTGGAATTTTAGTGAGGTGACTATGGGGTAGGAGTCAGAGCCGTCCTGGTGGGCCGAGACCCTGCCAGCATTCCTTAGATAACAGTAAACTATGGCAGAATGGCAAACTGGACCTGGGATGAAATCTCAGTATAAGAGAGCAACCAAGTTGAAGCTCATGTTGTCAAATTCAAATTTCTGGTGAAGGGCCTGTGATTGGCCACCTGATCGTTAGATCAGTGTCTGTCTCTGAGGCTGTGGTTATGTTACACAATATTAACACAGTGACTCTCAAGGGAGAGGTTGGTAGTCAGAGAAAGCAATTGCTTTCCCCCACATCATGTTGTTGTAAAATATTTATAATAGGCATGATGTTATACACATACACACACTTTTTTTTTTATTTTCTTACGATAGATTTAAAAAAGATAACCACTGAATCAAAGGATAAGAATTCTCCTTTTGGCTGTTGATATGTACTGTCAGATTCTTTCTAGAAAAGAGAAGTATCAGATGGATAGAGAGATGAATATAGAACTGGCTTGTTGCATAGAGATGATAAAACTTGCTCACACAGAATAAATATATAAAGTGCTTTTAGCTGCAGGAATAAGGGCACTGAGGTGACAAAGGGGCACTAAAAGATAGTCAGCATATGGGAGAGCTTTTAGTTTTTTAACAACTGTATTGATGTAAAAAAATTCACGGGGCTGAGGATATAGCTCCATTGGTAGAGTACTTGCCTTGCAAGCATGAGGCCCTGGGTTCAATTCCCAACACCGCAAAAAAAATAAATAAAAATTCACATACCATATAATGTACCCATTTAAATTAAGTGTATGTTTCAGTGGTTTTTAATATATTCAGAGTCACAAAACTTTCACTGTTATCTAACTCTCCAACATTTTCAGGACCCCATAAAGAACCTCATACCAGTTAATAGTTATCTCTCCTCCTGTAGCCCTGCCACTTTCTAGTCCTGGAAACCACTAAATGATCTGCTGAACATCTCATATAAATGTCATCATACAATATATGGTCCTTTGTATCTGGCCTTTTTCACTCAGCATATTTTCAAGGTTTATCCATGTAGCATGTGTCAGTACTTCATTCCTTTTTATTATTGATAGGAGAATATATTAAACAGTTTTCTGTTACTGTAACAAAATAACTGAGATAATCACTAAAATAGGAAAGGTTTATTTTTGCTGATAGTTTTGGAGATTTCAATTTATGATCAGTTGACCTTGTTGCTTTGGGCCTGTGGCAGCATAGTATATCATAGTGGGAGTGTGTGGTGGCTGAAGCTGGTTCATCCTATGGCCGGTAATTGAAAAAGAGTAAACAGAGTCTCCACCTCTCCTCCCCTTTAATGGCACAGCCCCATTGGCTTCCTAGTAGATACCACTTCTCAATGATTCCACTGCTTCCCAAAAGCACCATGCTAGGGACCCAAGCCTTTAACACATGGGTCTTTGGGAGACATTCCAGATCCAACTGTAACAGAAGGCAGAGTTTATGTTGCATCAGCAGAAGGACCTCTAAGTCCTTAGAGAAAGGGAGTTGAAGGCCCATTTGGGAGCAGTGATTCTGAAATAATAGTGCCACCAATTTTCTTATGTTGCATCAATTTTCTTATGTTCCTTCTCCAACATCCTTATATTTTTAACTATCATAGCAGTGGTCCTTTTTGCCTATATACCACAGTTTATTCACCCTATCCATTATTAGCGAATATTCAAGTTTTCCCCAGTTTTTTCTCTTTTGAACACTGCTTCAATGGGTGTATCTTTGCACATTTATATAAATGTTTTTTATGGGTAAATTTCTAGAAGTAGGTTTGATGGGTAAGGAGTATGGTCAATATGTGTGTGTGTGTGTGTGTACATTATTTATTTATTTATGTATTTATTGCAGTGTTCAAAATCAAACCCAGGGTCTCATAGGGGCTCTACTACTGAGCTTCATCTCCAGCCTTCAATTTGTATTTTGATACACAGTGTCACCTTGCCTTCTTGGAAAGGAAAAGGAATTGACACACCAACCAAGAGTCCCTATGTCTTTGTTACCCTAATGATCACTTGGGCTGGGGACGTTGCTCAGTGGTAGAACATTTGCCTAGCATGCTTGAGGCCCTGGGGTTTGATCCCCAGCACCACCAAAAAAAAAAAAAAAGTGGATCTTAATATGTGGTGGTTTGATGTATGAAAAATTGCTTATCAGTGTCCTTGGCTGTTTGTTTGGATACTTTTATGGTTGAACAGTTTTCTTATAACTGTTTTGCCATTTTTTTCCTTTTAAAATTTATAAGATGTTTTTAGGTGGAAATTTAAATTTTTTATATAGTAGGATATTTCATTCTTCCAGATTGCCTTCCACTGCCTTAAATTTAATTAAAATTTTAATGACATCGTGTTGACGTTAATTAGCTTTGTTCCACAGTTAACCTGTTTATTATCCCATTATCATTTTCTTTGATTGTTCTACTACCATTTCCTTTCTACTCTTTTTCTTGTGCCTTCTGGTAACCATTTAATTTCTTTTAAAAATGCCACCTTCAGTGTTACTCTTCAAAATATTTATTCTTCTCAAGAAACGAAACTTACAACCCTCAATTAGACATTTTCCCACACAGCTAACCCTTGCGTTTTCACACCAATTATTTCTTTTTACTTTAACTAATTTTAGAAGATTGTAAACTGCCAACTGAAGATTTTTCTTAGAAACTTAAAAAACATAGCCCTTTACAAATATGTTTGTGTGTAGCCTGAGAGTTAATTTACAAATGAAAACTACTAAATATCAAATTAGTAGACTACAGCTTTTGCATTAATTTCTATATTTCTATCTGATTTCTTTTTCAATTTTCAAAACTCTTCATTTTTCTTATTTTCTCTCTTTTCTATCTATAGAAAGAGGGAGAAGTTATATTCTTTTTATTCTTAGAAAACCTTTGTTTTTATCCCATGCATTACTTTATTATGAGTAGTCTAATTTTTTCAGCTACTAACAATATTTAGAGCTTGTCTTTGGAGTCAGAGAGAACTCCAACTCTACATAATAAGTTTGGAATTTCCCAGTTGGGAAGCCAGCAAATAATATCTAAACAAAGAAATGACCAAGAAATTATATAGAACTATTGGTATTAAGCTACTATTACAGCAAAAAACAACACTGTCCAAGTACTGAAAGAAATACTAAAAAGAACAAAGAAAACAGACCTCATGCTGTACATTAAGTATTATATGCATCATTCATATCGATAAATGTAAAGACTTACATTACTATTAAAACTAAAGATTCTTGAGGTGGGGGATGTAACTCAATGCCAGCCTGTGCTTAATATGTTATGAGGAAGGCTCTGGGTTCAATCTTCAGCACCCAACAACAAGAAACAAATTGAATATTCTCAGATTGACCAGAAAATTGAAATTTAACTCTCTGCAATGCACACGGACACTCTGATAAGAAAGTGATTGAGATGTGTTAGAAACACAGGAGGATGTACCAGGAAGGTACCTTTAAAAGAAAATCTTGATATCAGACAATGTAGAATTAAGGCAAAAAAAAAAAAAAAAAAAAAAAAAAGCATCAAATGAGGCAGAAACACCATATAATGCTAACATCTGTAATTCATGATGAAACAATGACAATTTTAACTATTGATGCTCTACATACCCCAGCGGCCGCTTTCCTAAAGCAGAAACCGCAGGAGATGAAAGGAGAAATTGATAGGCACTAATAATAGGGGAATCTTACATGCCTCACCCTGATTTACACAGATCAAGTGCAAAAAGTTAGTAAGAATATAGATGGCCTAAATAAATAACAAGTAAGGAGACCTATAGATACATATTGTACTCTGTTCCCCAATAGTAGAGAATATACTATGATTTCAGGTACACATGGATAGGTTATACCAGTTGACCTTATATTAGTTGATTGTGAAAAGAGTTTCATCTTCCTGATGGGCAGAATCTCAGCCTCTGGGATAGGAGTCCTCTGTGTTTCCCCTTTGCTAGCAAAGCAATAAAACATCTTTCCTTTTTCTCCAAACAACAACAAAACAAAACAAAATCTTCAAATAATTTTGAAAAATAGAAAAAAAATCAAGCAGCTTATTTCTGAGTAAAAGTAGAAATGAATGATTAAAGTAAAAGGTCAACCAGATGTGGTGGCACATGCCTATAATCCCAGCTACTCAGGAGGTTGAAGAAGGAGAATCCAAGTTCAAGGTCAGAATGGGCAACTTGGCAAGACCCTATCTTAAAATTAAAAAAGACTAGAGATGTAGCTCAGTGTAGAGCACTTGCCTAGCAAGTGCAAGACCCTGGATTCTGTCCTCAGTACCAGAGTTAATAGTGATGATGATGATGATGGTGTTGCACAACAGTGTGGACATACTGAGCACTGCTGCACTGCACACTTAAACATGGTTAAGGTGATAGGTTTTGTGGTGTATACATTTTACCACGAGTTTTTTTAGAAAGCCTGAGAACAAAAAGAACATCAGCAACAAAAAAAATTACCTAAAGGAACCAAAAAGAATGCATGGTTGACCCTGGTTCTGAAGTGATATTGGACCGACTTTGCCACCACACAGACCTGAGTTCAACTCACATATCTTCTAGTACCTTGGGATCCAAGAAAAACAGTCACCTTTAAAATTTACTTTCTTAACTTTCAGGTTGATAATATCACCTGTCTTTATAGAGTGAAGGTGTGTTTAGAACTTATGTAAAATGCCTGGGATGTTCAAGTTTATTTCCAAGAAGTCTATTTCTGCCTTCAAAGTTATTGTCATTAAGTTAATTCCATGAAGAAACTATTGAGCAATCGTGACATACACTCATAATTTTCATTAAGATCCAAAACAGATGCTGGGCATGGTGGTGCCTCTAATCCCAATGGTTTGGGAGACTGAAGCAGGAGGATCACAAATCCAAAGACAGCCTCAGCAACTTAGTGAGGTCCCTTAGCAACTCAGCAAGACCCTGTCTCTAAATAAAATAGAAAAAAGGGGGTGGGGATGTGGCTTAGTGGTTAAGTGCCTCTGGGTTCAATCCCAGTACCTGCCCCCCCAAAAAAAAATTCAAAACAGAAACTAACATGGAAATCAAGAGGGAATTGCAAAAAGTAGTCACAAGACTCTAAAATTCCACTGCTTTAAAGCTCAAGAACAGGTGAGGAGTAGCTTTTTACTTCAGTGCCAATTTATTCTAAATAGAAAACAGGTAATTATCACTTGTGGTGCAGCTATAGAATGGAATTTAGACCTAAAATGAACCTTAGTGTCAACGCCCTACTTAAATAGAGGAAGATAGTGAATCTCAGAGGAGTTGGAGGACTTCCCAGAAGTCTTGCAGCTGCTTGGTGTTAGAGGTAGGGTTTGAGTGGTGTGGTGACTTCCAGAAGTGTAACGTCTGTGGAGTAAAACCAATAGCACTGGAAGAGAGATAAAGATAGGCAAAGACAAAGAGGACATAGAAAAATAAAAACTTCCTTACAATGTGAAAAATTTTAGAAGGAAGTAAGAATACCCTTTAGCTTCAAAGTTCCAAGTCTTCAATGAGGGTTATTTTATTCATTTAAAAAAAAAAGCCCTATGTCTTAGTGCAGTTGGATGGCTATAATAAAAACATAAATTAGATGGTTTATGAACAGGGATTTTTTTTTCCTATGGTTGTAAGTGCTTGGAAGTCCAAGATGAAGGCACCAGATTGGGTATTGGTGAGGGCTTGCTCACAGGGTAGAAGGGACAAGACTGCTGTAGGGCCTTTTTCATCCCATTCATGAGGTGATGAAACCCAGGACCTCACACATGCTAGGAAGCACCCTACTGCTAAGCTACACCCCCAGCGTGGCCCACTTCTTAATAGGATCATCTTAGGGGTTAGGTTTCAACATGTGGATTTTGAGGAGTCACACACAGACTATAGCACCCTTCAATCTGGAAAATTTGAACCCTGTTAAACAAATTTTGGATCAAAAAGAGAGTATGAACAAAACTACAGAATTCTGAGAAAACAAAAATAAAAAAAGCATGTCATATCAGAATCTATGGGATGTAGTTGAAACAATGCTTAGGAAGATTCATAGCATAAATATCTATAGAAATAAAAATTTTAAGAGATGAAAAATAAGTGAACTGAGCATCAGACTCAAAATTCGGGGGGGGCAGACAACAACAAAATAAATGGAAAAAAAAAACAAAATAAACTAAGAGAAGCTAGAAAGGAAGGATTCACAAATATAAAAACTGAAACTAACTGGTTGGAAGAAGAAAATCAAAAGAATTAATAAATAAATCAAGAATCTATTTCTTGAGATGAATCAAGAAGAGAAAAAAAACAACTAGGTCACCTAATTAAGAAAGAGGTGGAGGAAGAAGGCAGTATATATTAAAATAAGATATAATGAGGGAGAAATAACTATCAAAACAAAATTTAAAACAAAATAAGTGACTACTTTGTACAACTCTGTGAAAATATATTTGAAAACTTAGATGAAGTATACAACTTTCTATGAAGTTATAACTTCCAAAAAATTGATGCCAGTAGAGACAGAAAATCTAAACACCGCAACTACACTTGAAATTTGCAAAAGAGCTTGATTAAAAGCTCCATGCCCAGATGTTCTCACAGGGGAATTCTTCCAAATCTTTAAAGCCCAGATAATCCCAGTGCTACTTAAACTGCTCCATAGCACAGAAAAAGAAGGGAGAATTCTAAATTCTCTCAGTAGAAGTAAATATAACATTAATACTTAAGTCTGATAAGGGTTTCATAAAAAAAGGAAACTGCAGAACGATATTATTTATAATATCAGTGCACAATTTTTAAAAAAATGTCAACATAGAATCTAATGTTACATTAAAAATGGATAACGAATAAGCAGGGTTTATTCTAAGAATTCAAATGTGATTTGTTAGTCCATTCATGTAACTTATCATATTAGATCAAGTAGGTCTAGAGAGAACATTTAATTACATGATCATCTTTAATAGATGCCAGAAAGGTATTTCACATTTTAACACTCATTCCTTAAAAAAAATACTCGATGCGTGTTTGCTTATCATGGTTAAACATTCTCATGTATACACATAAATATATGCATACATGTATGCATACATACGTGACCTCAAAGCCAGCATCTTACTTCATAGTGTGTAACTGGAGGCTTTTTTAAAAAGTCAGGATTGTGAGAGGCATACATTTTGGAAATAAAGGCTTAAAAGTCTTCTCTATTTGCAGGTTGTCTTATTCAACTTTCTGTCACTGTGACAAATACCTGAGAAAAACCAACTTGAATTTTGGCTCAGTTTCAGAGGTTTTAGTCCATGGCTAATTGGTCCTACTTCTTTGGACCTGTGATAGCACAGTACATCTTCGTTGGAATGTGGGGCAGTGGAGCTGTTACCTCATGGTGACCAGGAAACAAAGACAGACAGAAAGAAATGGGGGTCTCAATATCTCCTCTAAGGACATGCCCAATAACCTAACTTTCTCTTACTAGGAACCTACTAAAGGTTCCACCACTTCCCAATTGTGCCATAGGTTGGGAACCAAGACTTTAGCACCAGGACTTGGGGGACATTTCAGATCCAAACTGTAATTCAGATGAAGTTAAACTAAAATGCTATAATGCTACATCTTAACTGGAAATATCTGTATTAATATGAATTTCCTAGCTCCATCTGCACAACAGTCCTAGATGCTATGATAACCCCAGCAATGAAGCATGTCTAAAACCCACAGTGAGTTGTGTCACCAGGGCTCTGGCTAGTTCCAGGTATAGGACAGGAAATATTCCAGATGAGTCAGAACATTTTATTATGCCAGAAAGCAAAGAAATTACCAGTGACTAATGGGTCCATGTCAGGAGACACAGAAGTCAATGTAAAAGGACTCTCATTTGCCAAAGATGGGACAATTTGAAACACACACACACACACAAAGTGCAATTAATTGAAACAAAGAATATATAAAAATCTATGAGTTTATAAGGATAGTTTGAAAGAGAGAAAAAAGCCAAACAACTTGTTGAAACATATTGAGTGGCATTAGGAATTAGGATTCTAGTCTTGTTCTAAAAGTTAACATTTAAAAAGAAAAATGGTTCACTGACTCTTTTGTATATCAGTTGTAATGCAGGTAAACAAATATCTGTCTCATGAGTGAAAGTTGTTCTCTGTAGAAGAACACCAACTAATAACTTTTGGGAGAATGAGAATTATAGATTCAGAAAATCATCACATTGTAACACTTGATGAAACAAAAGATTGAAACATTAACTATCAATGGGTGAAACTTCTAAAGAAAGGTTGAGGGGAACTTTACCTTAATCTGCTGGTGGATTACTCACAGAGGAGCCCTCGAGTACTGTGGACCTCTTTATGAGATGCACTACCTATGATTTTTTTTTTCAAGTTTCCACTCTTTTTTTAAACTTTATTTTATTTCATTTTTTACGTGATGCCGAGGATCAAACCCAGTACCTCACATGTGCTACGCAAGTACTCTACCTCTGAGCCACAACCCCAGCCCACCTATGAATTATTCTTGCTAAAAAATGGAACCTTGAATTTAATCATTCTTTTAGTAATTTCCATTTACGAAGATAAGAAAGAGGGGAGTAAATATTAAATGATGATGCTACAAGGAAACAAGCAGATGAATCCAGAATATGGGTCAGGGACAAATGCTCTGATTTCTGCAACAGATTAATGGCATTAAATAAGTAAAGGTGGGGGAGGGGTGGCTCCTAGATTAAAGAAGATGTGAAAGAATGCAACCAAGGCTAATATATAAGTGCAACCTATTTGGATCCTGATTGAAATTTATTTGGGGGAAAATAACATTTTCATACAATCAAGAAATTTTGTTTATGGACTGAGTTAGGTGATACCAAGGACTCAGTGTTGATTTTATTTATGTGATCATTACATTGTGTTTATGCTTTTTAAAATTCTATGTATTTTAGAGAGACGTACTGAAGAAGTTAGCATTCCTTTAAAATACTTCAGCAAAGAGTGAATAGAAAAAGAATAAAATGATATAATGAGGCCAGTATGTCAAAATCTTGGCACCATTGATTCTGAGGGACAAGTCTATAGGGGTTCATTATCTCCTTCTTTCTTTGTTTAAGTATATTTAAAATATTTCATAATAAAAAAAAGTTTTAAGTGTTGAGAGATATATGCTCAATCAGAATGAGAGTGAGCTCAGCCATCTTGGAAGATTCAGGCCATGGAAAAGTGAAGAACCAGCCCAGGAAAGAGGCACGGGGTGATGGAGGGAGAGCCCAGAAGAGAGCTGTGTCTTTACATCTCATCTGTGTAGGGAGCTGACCTCTTGGCTCCCCATAAGCTCCACGCGGGTAGAGCTGTTTCCTGCCAAGTACTGTGTTCCCATCCTAAAAGTGCCTTGTCCTGCGTGTTGGCAGGAAATGCCCTGGGTTTTGATAGGAGTATGGTTAATGCTCCAAGAGGTCTCTGCTGGATAGAGAAGCAGAAGTCATGGAGAGAAAGGTGGTGCTGGCATTAGGCATCTTCCTGCAGTGGAAGCATGAAGGCAGCGAGATGGAATGAAGAGAATTCGGTCTGAGGAAAGACTTCCTTTTCACTTCTAGGTATCACTGTTGTGAATGAGGAGTGGCCAGGAGCTGAGGGGAGCATTCTGGGTATTCAGAGAGTCAGGACGCTTGAGGCTGGGTTGTTGAATGAATCATTCATGTGGGTTTTGAAATGATCCAGGATGTTGCAAGAGTTCCTCCTTGCTGCCCCCAACATTTTTAAATGAACATTTCAAAACTACAACAAAGCTGAAAGGATTTGCAATGAATACTCCTGTATCTAACACCTGGATTCTACTGGTACTATTTTACTTTGTTTTATCACATATCAGCTTAACCATTGTCCATTTTTACATTTTTGTCTCATTTTAAGTGAATTGCAGACATGAGTATGATTCTGTCATGCAGAGGGTTTCTAAGGATTAAATGTAAGAGTATTTTTTAAAACTCTTAAATGCTATAAATCTGGTTAAGAAGAAGTGGCCTGACTTCAGGTTGCAGTGACTCAATTTTTTAATCGGCTTTAGGAACCTGGCCAGGCCCAGATGGAGATGGGGCCACCCTGGGTCTCCTCGCTCAGCAGGAGCAGCAGGGTCATGACTGCTGACTCCTTGTGTTGGCATGCAGTGGCCGCTCCTCACATCCTGCACCTCCACACACTCCTGCCCAGCATATGCAAACATTACTCTGCTCCTAGAAGAGAGCTGCAATTTGAAAACAAGAAAAAAAAAAAAAAAAAAAAAGGAAAGTGCAGTGTTTGGAAGGGAAGGTTCAGGTGGTGTGTTCTAGAAGGGAGGACCAGTAATGCATGTAATTCAACCATTGAAACATCTTTGCTAGGTAGACCTGATTCCATCCTTCAGTTTGCATTTTTTTTCCTGGGGAACCTCAGTTGTTCTAATCTGAGGTGGAGCAAGTCTAACCCAGTTCTGGTACCTGTCTCTAGTGTGAGTGGCTAGAAAATAACAACTCAAGGTAAAGTTCAAGAGGAGTCCTTTTGCAGCTTATTAAGTACTAAGTAAAAACAGCCTTTGTTCACTTGAACCACTGACGTCTTGTGATTTATTTCTACCTCTGTAGAGAAAATGAAAGGTAATAGGGCAAAAAACTTTTACATTTTACTTTGTTTTAAATATCTTTTTAGTTGTTGATGGACCCTTATTTTACTTATTTATTTATATGTGGTGTTGAGAATTGAACCCAATGCCTCACACATCCTAGGGAAGCGTTCTACCATTGAACTACAACCCCAGCTCTACATTTGGTTTTGATCCAGTACTGACTTCAGAAGCAGTCTCAAGTTAGAGTTTCACTGTAACTAATGTGATCTGTGACCCTGGTCATGTCCCATACCCAGCAGTGCCTCAGTTTCTTCATTTGCAAGTGAAGGTAGTGAGGCCTCTCTACTTCTCTCTTGTTTGTGAAAATTCACATAAAAAGCAATACAAGTGTGAGATATTATTCTTGAACTCTCACACTTGTAAAGACTTGTGTTGTCTCCCCTCTGGAAAGGAGGGAAAGGGGATTAACCATAGGGCTCCAACCATATAGTAATTAGGGCCACTTAGTCCTGCTGCAGGGTTACAGGTAGAATCCATTCCAGAGGGTCCAGAAGAAGTGAGAAAACTGGGTACAAAGGGAAAACCTTGCCCTCAGAGAATACTTGTCCTGGGGAAGACTGAGTGAGGCAGCTGGGCCTGAAGTCCCTGTGGCTAACTGCTCTGAGCATCCCTCACCCCTGAAGAATCCCCTCCCCAGCCCACCCATTTATGTAGGCTCTCCCCTCCCTGCTCTGGGTCTCCAAGGTCACCTCTATTCTAAGCTAGCTTACCTGCTCATCTGTACCCTTCTTACTCTGCTTATTTTCCTCAGAGCACTTTACCTAGCAAGATGTTTTTGTTTATTGTCCCTCTCCCCCTGAATTGAAAACTCCATGAGGGCAGGGACTTTGTTTTATTCACCTCTGTGTTACCAGCACTCAGAACAGAGCAGAGCCTGGCACATAGTAGACATTCAGTAAACTCTGTTGAGTGAATGAATGAATTCAGAAACAAGGCCATGGACCTGTCATATGAGGTCAGAAGCCTCCATCCCCTGCTTCCTCCTGCCTGCTTCCTTTGTTCCTGTGACTGGTCTGTTCCTCTTCTCTGATGGAGATGGTTTGCCTTCCTCTTGATGGGTGATTTGCTTAGGTATAGAATTCTAACTTAAAAATTATTTTTCTCTGAATTTGGATAGCATCATTCTATTGTAGTCAAACTACAAGTGTTCCTATTGAGATCTCTGGTACTTCTCTGTTTCCTGAACTTTTACGTGACCTGCTTTTTGTTCTGGAAGTCCTCTGCATCTTCTCTATATCTCTGATAGGATGGAATTTCACCATGATGGGTCTCCTACAGTCCATTTCATCTTTGCCAGGTTTTTAGATGATTTCTGAATGTGGACCTTGATACCTTCCAGTTTTGAAGAAATACCTTCTGTTGTTTCTTTGATTAAATACCTTCTTTCTCTACTCTTGGGAAATCCTGTTATTTGAATGTTGGACCATCCACATTAAGTCTTTTCTATGTTTGATCTCCTTTTATACTATTTGCTGAATGAGTTCTGTGGTTTCATTTCTCAATCCTTCTAACATTTTTATACTATTTTATTTTAATTTTCAAGATCCCTTCCTCTTTATTTATGTTGGTTTCTGTCTATAATGTAGAATTTTTTTCCTAAAATGTCTTCCGATCCTTAGTTATCTGTTCATAAACTAGTATTGAGTCACTAGAAAGCAGGAACCCGAAGAGATACTTGCACACCCATGTTTATAGAAGCCTTATTCACAATAGCCAACAGGTAGAAGCAACCCAAGTGTTCGGTGACAGGTGAATGGATAAACACAATGAGGTTTATTCACGCAATGGAGTGTTATGCAGCCTTGAAAAGGAAGGAAATTCTGACATATGTTACAATGTAGGTGAACTTTGAGGAACTTATGCCAAAAATAAGTTAGTCATGCAGGAAAAATACTGTATGACTCAACTTAGAAGAGGTACCTAGAGTAGTCACAGTCATAGAGACAGAAAGTAAAGCCGTGGTTGTCAGGGACTGCGAAGAGAAGGGACTGATGTTTATTGGGTAGAGAGTTTCAGCTGGGGAAGGTGAAGAGCTCTGTGGGTGGATGGTGATACAGGTTGCACAGTGCAAATGCACTAAACAGAACTGTATACTTAAAAATGGTCACAGTGGTAAATTTTATATTATGTGTATTTTACCACAGTAAAAAAGATAAAAGAACGTGTCACTAGCAAGCACATTGGAAGCTTTGGAGCCTGCCAGCTCTTTCCCTGGAAGAAGCCATTTGTGCAGGGTTGGGGAGGACCTGGGGGTCCAAGCATTCAATCTGTAGACGTTCATAGGTGCCCCCATCATTTTCAGCCCTGCATTCCCTGCATTCCCTGCCGCCCTTTGTAGACAGGTCCTGCTCCCCTGAGCCTGCAGTCTAGGTCTGAGAGCAGACTGGCTTCTCTGCATGTCCCTGTGGCAGCCTCTGCTTTGCCCCAGCGCATCACCACTCCCCTGCTTGTTTTCCATTTTCTAAAAAGACTTTGCTATCTTCCATTCTCATGGATCTTTCTTTCTCCTTGTGGTTTTATATCTTTTTTTTTTTGGTGGAGGGGCAGGGACAGGGATTCAAGGAGAAGAGATAACATGCATATGACCTTTTTAATTAGAAGCTGGCACCGGGATTTTGTAATGTTTTGCAATTCCGGGAATTGAATTCAGGACCTTACACACACTAGGCAAGTGCTCTACCACTAAGCTACCTACCTTCCTTTCTTTCTTTCTTTCTTTTTTTGAAATAGTTTGCTATTTCAGCAGTTTGCTCATGCTGGCCTTGAACTTCTTAAACTTGCAACCTTCTTGCCTCAGCCTCCTAAGTAGCTGGGATTTAGGTATTTACCTCTACCGGCACAGGTATTTTTGAATAGTAGCAATCTCAAAATTATTGGTATACCACTTTAATCTTTTTAATCCACTCACATACAAATGAAAATTCTAAGTGCTTATTTCACCCAACTGTTTTGTTCACCTTATTGTCCATATCAGTACCACCATCACTGAGGATCTGTGTTCAAGAAGTGGAGTCAGCGTCTAAAACCAGTGAGCTGCAGATGACCCCTTCAACCTGTTGTTTACAGCTGAGTCAGCATAGCTGTGCCCTGATGGAAGGAGGCATTCCTTAAAGAAAACAGAAGGCAATAACAGCAATAATGAATCTTAGGAGTAAATTCTAAGCTTTTTACCTTTTGTCAGTTCTTCAGAGGGGATTGGAAAGTACTTCCAAAGTTGTCAAACAACAACAAAAAAAATTAACATGAATTTAACTAAAAATTAATCTCAAATATATGCCATGAAGCAGTGGTGGGTGTGCGAGTGTATGTGTGTGTGCGAGTGTGTGTGTGTGTGTGTGTGTGTGTGTGTGTGTGTGTGTGTGAGAGAGAGAGAGAGAGAGAGAGAGAGAGAGGAAAGAGAGAGAGGAGAGAGATGGTGTGTGGAGGTATGGATTAAGGGTAGGACTTGAAAGGAACTGGCTGCATGATGTCACAATTCATCATTTTGTGATAGTTTATCCCAATTTTTCAGCTTCATACAATATAATTATGCATTGAAGATAAGTAACGCGGGCTAGGGTTGTGGCCCACTGGCAGAGTGCTCACTTAGCATGTGGGAGGCCCTAGGTTCGATCCTCATGACCATATAAAGATAAATAAATAAAATAAAGGTATTGTGTTCATCTGCAACTAAAAAAAAATTTTAAAAAACAGAGAAAAGAAGTAATGAGTTGACTTTAAACCTAATTTATGATGACTGTATGTTAACAGATGCATCTACTCTGTTAAAGGTTAGGTCTATAAGAAAAATCTCATCTTCCAATTGACACCAAATATCATGGCAGTAGTTATCAGGTGGATAGGAGCTGAGTAGTAAGATTTGAGCCAAATTGCCAAGACTAGAGGAAATTGAGTTTGTGTAACAGCGTCTGTTTAGGGCTTTTAAAATCATGTAACTCTTCAAATTTCCCTTCTGGTTACCTCTCATGGGAAGAAAATGCGATTTTAATTGTACCCTTTTTTTCCTTTTTTAATTAGAGGCGAAAAGTGAGGCAGCCTTCAGCGGATTAGATGTAAGAGAGCTCAGTACCCATTGGGGAAATCCAGTCACGTCTTCTCCAGTTGCTCTTAGTGTTAAGTCCTGTGTGTAAGGACCATATGCGAACCTGGAGCATTCCACAGTGCCTCTGAGACCTCACAAAATTGCTGGAGATATATCGAATAACAATATATTGATATTTTAAGACATTATGAGGAAAGCATTACTGAATAGCTGGCATTCACTAGTAATCCTCTTATAACAGATTTCAAAGCATCAGGTTTTAAAGGAGGACAGCTCCAACTGAATCAATGTTTTTTAAAAAACCATGAACAAGGTAATTTTTCAATAAAGTGATGTTTTCTTACTAAATTTAATTTAGATAGTTACAAATTGAATGTTTGATATCAAAAGAAAGAAAGTAACCAACACTGCATTCAAAATTTAATTTTGTTGTTTTTTTTAAAAAAGAATCATTAATACTTAAAATTCTGCAGCTAACTTGCAAATGATCGCAGATGCTAAGGAAGTGCTTTGCTAGAGCACTTTATGTATTTATTATTACTTATATATTTGTTATTTATTCAGTCTCTAAATTATTTTCTAGCTCATATGAGATCATGTTGGGGAGTTGAAGGAAGATTGGGAAGTGAGTAAGGTTTACATTTTAGTATAAAATTCCTTTTCACAAGGAAAGCTAACTCCACATCACAGAAAATGAGATGGTGTGGTTTGGGAATCATCTGGATACAGCCCCGTAACAGAACCAGTGACCAGTTCAAAGGCAATGCAGTTGGCAATGAGGGCACTCGAGGTGGAGGGGGTGGTTGATATCATGTCAGTTAAATTCATGTACAAAAGGAATCAGAGAATTGCTAGGTTTTTTGTTAATTCCCATGACATTCAGCCAATAAATTGCAAAACAGCAGTTTAGTGGGAAATTATACAAAAAATGATCCATGCGTTCCTTAAACATTGTATTTTAATTAGACACATATAAATGCATGTTTACCCACCAATTCTTTGAAATACATTCCAGAGCTTTGCTTGGCATATTCTTTCATCAATCGCAGTCATCTTGTAGTTGGAGTTTCTTAAAGTAGAAAGACTTAAGAACACCTGGATAGTTTGGTAGAAGTTTTGTTATTTTTGACAGTTTTTCCTCCCTCTTTTTACAGTTAATTTCTTCCACACCTTACTTGACAGTATTTTCCTTGTTTTTTGGGCAGTGGGCAGTACATCTGCACTGAGCGTTTCTAAATTCACTGAACAGTAATTCTTTTTTTTTTTTTTTTTTTGACACTGGGGATTGAACTCAGGGGCACTTGACCACTGAGCCACATCCCCAGCCCTGCGTTTTATGTTATTTAGAGACAGGGTCTTACTGAGTTGCTTAGTGCCTCACTTTTGCTGAGGCTGGCTTTGAACTTGCGATCCTCCTGCCTCAGCCTTCCAAGCCGCTGGGATTACAGGCATGCACCACTATGCCCAGCCAACAGTAATTCTTTTTGCACTCACTTGTCAGTTACAGTATAAGTATGGAACAGTACAACCGACTATGATTGTGTTGTTCGCAGAACTCCTTTGGTCTGTGCATGCGTGTATGTGTGTGTGTATGTGTGTGTTGTGGACTAGGGGAGATGGTGGTGGCCCTGAGCATGCCATAGTCCTCAGCAGGTGTGATGGCTCCTTGAGGAGATGGAAAGCAGTAGTTGGACTGAGGGCACTGTGTACAGGGAATTCAGATGAGAGCACGCTCCTGTTAGTTGAGAAATGAGCATTTAGGAACCTTGATGCCCTTCCAAAGGTCTCCTTTTCCAGACCCTCTCAAGGCCATACGACAGCTTCTCCTCGCTAGAGCTGCCTTCCCTGTCTCCCCTGGCAGTGGATTCTCCCCCCATGAAGTTCCTTGTGACTGAATTTGACTCTGTTGCAGCATCTGACCACTTCATTAGAGACAGACTGAGAGCCCCTCTCATGGTGACTTTCTGACACCCATCACTACAGCAGACTATGAACACAGTTTTGCTGGACCAAATCCCCCTAGCCGTCTGCTGGCTCCCCAGACATGTTGTTGCTGTTTCCATTGTAGGGCCTATGGATGTGGGTTTGTCAAGCACACAGAGCAATTGGGGAAGCTCTCCGTGAAGCATCCTTTCACCTTCAGGCACATGATAATCTGAGGAGGTGGACCCCTTGAAAACATGGATGGCCAGAACAGTTAAATCAGAGGCTTTGAGGAGCCTGCAGCTCTGGGTCCCTGGAAGGCCTCAGCCTTCTGAGTGAGGTATCCTGATGGTGAAGCCCCAGAGCAGGAGCAAGCCTCAGTGCAGCCTGGTGTTCTTGTAAGCTGGCCAGTTCTGCCACTCACTTTTACCCTGTGCTGGGGAATTTGGTTTGGAGCACAGACTTTTCTGGTGCCACAGAGCCTTGAGGAAAAGTCATGGACTCTGCAAGAAAACAAAAAACAAAAAACATATGGCTCCATAGTTTTTTCTCCAGTTTCAGAAAGTCCAGGGACCTAGAGGTGAGAGAGATAAAGCAACTCCTTGCAGCATTCTGGGCTTCTTGAAATCCATGGCTTCTCCCTGCCCTCTGACCCACTTGCCTGTTCTTCCTCCTTTTTTGTCTCTTTGACTTTAACCTTACTTCTGGACACTGCTAGCTTGACCCCTGCTTACTCGATTAGCACTCACTAAGATGTCTTTTTTGGCTTCAGATCTGTATTTTCCTTAGCCTGTGCCAAAAATATTGTCTGTCAATCAAGCTAGTTGGTGGTGAAGTGGAGGGAGGCTCCAACAGAACTGATAACGTGGATGCAGGTTCTCAGGGCTGGCCTTGTACCACAGGCAGCAATAGCACTGGGAGCTTGTCAGAAATGCAGGCTGTCAAGCTGGGAGCCTTGGCACTCACCTATTATCCCAGGGACAAGGGAGACTGAGGCAGGAGGATCGAAAGTCTAGCCTCAACAACTTAAGGAGACCCTGTCTCAAAATAAAAAGAGCTGGGGCTGTAACTCTGTGGTATAGTGCCCCTGGATTCAATCTCCAGTACTGGGAAAAGCACATTTGAAAAAAATGTATTCAGAAAAGCAGAATCTTGACTTGCTCCAGGCCTGCTTCTCCAGAAGCTCTGGGGTAAGGCTCACCCACCCGTGATTTTGATGCAGGCTGGAGTTTGAGAACCACTCGGTGAGTGAAGTGCAGGACTCCATTTCCCCAGGTTTCATCATTAGTTCCTGGCTGGCTGAAGTTCTTTAGAAATCAGCTTCAAGCCCCTTTCCAACTAGACTGCAGCCCCTAAGGCCCTCCCACAGTCACTCTGGACCCTGGTGATGTGTGCTCAGTGGCAAGAGGTGCCCCCTTCAAGATGAGCTGTTTAACCATGACAACTGAAGGCCACTGCTGTCTCCTCCTCCTTGGAAACGGGGTGAGTCCAGGGCCTGATCTCCTCTGTGGGAAGTTGGGGAACAGTAGTGAGGGTAACGAAGGAAGTGCTGGTTTTTCATGCTTCTTCTCTTACAGCATTAAACTCCCAGATTTGTGTGTGTTTGTGTGTGTGCGAGTGAGGGTGGGAGGAAGTACTGGGGATTGAACCTGACTTGCTCTACCACTGAGCTACATCCCCTAGACATCTTTTACTTTTTATTTTGAGACTGTGTCTCACTAAGTTGCCAAGGCTGGCCTTGAACTTGCTATCCTTCTGCCTCAGCTTCCGAGTTACTTGGATTATAGGCATGAGCCACTGTACCTGGCTCAACTTCTAGATTTTTAAACTTCAGAGCCATTTTAGAGTCAATGGAATCAGAGAAAGTCATATAAGAATCATTTTTATGATTAAGAACAGTCTAAAAGGCAACCTGGGGGACCATTTCCTTGAATATAACAGGTCAAGGTTCGGTGGTGTTCCTGTCCTACCCTCTCCCACCATGCGTAGCAGACTGATTTTTTTTTTTTTTTCTGTTGTCTTTCCACATCCTTCCTAAGTTTATTTATTCATTTATTATTCTAGTGCTCATCCTTATCTCTTTCTTTCCTTACCACCTATTTTCCAATGGCTTTAAAACTTTCGTGTTGGCAAAATTCATGTCGAATGACTGCTTAAGTGCAGATTCCTATCCCACCACAGAAACTCTGATGGAATAAGTCAGGTGAGGCCCAGGAACCTGCATTCCTAAAAAGCATACCAGGAGCCCAATGGTGATGCATGCCTATAGTTCCAGCAACTCAGGAGGCTGAGTCAGGAGAATCACGAGTTCAAAGCCAGCCTCAGCAACTTGGTGAGACCCTAAGCACCTTAGCAAGACCTTGTCTCAAAATAAAATATAAAAAAGAGCTGGGGATGTGACTGAGTGCCCCTGAGTTCAAGCCCTGGTACTGGGAAAAAGAAAAAAGGCACACCAGGACATTTTGGTCTTATGGTTCTTGGGTCACTTTGCTAGCTTGTAATGAAATGTATACGTTTGTTTTATTTCAAAATTGGAGCACTGTCGTGTATTACTTATGTAATAAAAGCAGTTAGTAATGGTTTTTAAATCCACAGAAATAAGTTTTTACACACATACTCATTTTTTTTTTTTACATGTAGAAATTAACTTGCTAGAGTTGATCACTGACTTTGTTTTGGACCCATCCTTGATCATCTGTTGAGTGTCAGTCACTATTTACTTAGGACAGGGAGAAAGGAAGAAATCAGAAAGAACCTTAAGGCTCTGCCTAACAAGTGTTTCCTAAAGAAGTATAAATTTATTCCATGATTCATGAAAACACAAAGGAAGAAACGGTATTCCATAATGTAATCCTTACTGGTAAGTGAAATTCCTAATTTGTAAAAATCTTCAAGTCACATAAAATGTTTTTTATTTTTTTAAAAAGAATACTGTTTTGCTCATTATTGTTAGCTTACTTTACTCATATATGTTAAATTCAGTCTCTTGTGTGACAGAGGCAGATACATCCCCCTGAGGTTTCCTAATGCCAGGAGAACATGGAAAGCAGGGCCTACCCAGGGAGAGGCATCATCCCGAGAAAGGCTTTGAAGATTGTTTTCTCATGTGCTTTTTATTTTTATATGCAAGTAGGGTCCTCTGTAGTTCATCTTATCTTTACTTTAGGCAGAAATATTATGACCCATAAAAATAGAAGAAAATCTCCAGTTAAAAGTGACTTGAGTGGGGAGGTTAAATATTCCATTCTTTGAAGTGAAATCATGTCTTTGTTCTGAGTATGATGATACCCCTTTCTCTCCTCTCTCCTTTCCTCTCCCCTAGCGCTTCCCAGCTAGAAACTTTGTGGTCATCTTTGGGTCTTCCTCCGCTCACTCTTACTCACTAATTAATTGAAGGTCCAGAAAAGCATTTTTTAAGTCATTAATCAGTCCTGTTCACTGCCTACTTACCACTTCTGCTCCATCCCTATGCACTTGAACATTAACCCTGTAGTTCTTAAACCTTATGAACCCCTTTGATATCTCACAAACACCACAGGTCCCCTTCTAGAACAAATGTGTATTTATGAACACATGTACACGTGTGCGCACACATGATTTCATAACCATTTCCAGAGGTTCACAGACCCTGATAAAGAACCCCTCATCAGAATCATTTTCCACCTCTAATACTACCCAAGACAAATAAATCATCCATATTTTAATCAAGATGTTTTTTCCAAAATAGATTTGATTATACTACTCCTCTCTTTAAACACTTTACTGTTTTACTGACTTGCCATTGACTATAGAATAAGTTCTAGTCTATTTAACCCAGTCTTTTAAGAGATATTCTACCCTCTCCCCGTTTTTCTCTCCTACCTTTTTGAACTTCCTGCTGCCTACTTGGTTGTTCTCCATGCATGCCATGAGTTTACATAGCTTTTTGCCTGCTTGTACTCTCTTTTCTTTTCTTGGTTTTTTTTTTTTTTTTTGTGCTAGAGATTTGACCCAGGAGCAATTAACCACTGAGCCACATATCCAACCCTTTTTACTTTTTATTTTTTTTTATTTATTTTATTTTATTTTATTTTTGGTATCAGGGATTGAACTCAGAGGTTCTTAACCACTGAGCCACATCCCAGCCCTTTTTATTTTTTATTTTGAGATAGGGTCTTGCTAAGTTGCTTAGGGCCTCATTAAGTTGCTGAGGCTGGCCTCAAACTTTTGTTTCTTCTACCTCAGCCTCCCAAACCACTGGGATTACAGATGTGCACCACCACTGGTTTACTTCTCTTGTTTCTAAGTATGCTTACCCACACAACCTCCTTTCCATCATCCGTGGAAAATATCTTTATTAATGATGGCTCTGATGAAATGGTTGTCGTTCACGACAGTCTGTGCCTCCTCTTTCAATATCTGCTTCCTGTATCCCTGCAGAACTGTCTACCTGGACTGGAGCATCTGTTAGGTTGAACCATATGAAGTTACTTACAATCAGCTGCTTTTAAAACTTTTTCTTTAGGTTACATGCAGCAGGATTCACTCTTCTGACATATAGTTTTGAGAGCTTGACACATGCATTGAATTATGTAAGCGCTACCACAATCAAAATACTGAGCAGTTCCATCACCTCCAGAGTATTCCATTTTGCCACACCCTGTGGTATTGTTATTTACTACTAAGAATGTAATTTTGTATAGTTCAAATGAACGTTGTAATTCAAAACTAAATAGTTGTTTACTTATTGTTTGGACTGCTTGCTTGTGTTCAAAATCCATGTTGAAATCCTCTCCCCCAATGTGATGGTGTTAGGAGGTGGGGCTTTGAGGTGATTAGGTCATGAGGGCGGTGCCCTGGTGACTGGGATTAAAGTCCCTGTAAGAGGAGGAAGAGAGGTCTCTCTCTCTCCACCATGTGAGGGCACATTGGGTACTACATCTGCCAGAGCCTTGGACTTCCCGTCTTTTAGAACTGTTTAGAAATAGATGTCTGTTGTTTAAATACCCAGTCTGTGATAACTTGTTGTAGCAGCTCCAGTGAATAAGACACTTATCTTCCTCCTCGTTAGGCTGTAATCTCCCCAGAACTCCAAACCATGCCTTAACTTTCTCTTTCCCTATCGCTCCTAACATTGAGCCTAGTACATTTTTCATTCCCAGGGCCTGAGTCGTAGCTGAGTCAACAGATGAAAACATGGTTAACAAAAATAATTATAAGGTTTGATTTAATTGTAAGACTGTACCTCCCTCATTCTCAGTTTCCAGCCTTTTCCTTCCTCAGCTGAATTTACTAACAGGTTCTGCCAGGCCTCACTTAGTCCTGGAGACAATCCTGATAGAAATTGCTGTTCCACTCTGTCAGCTTCTGGGTTTTGGAATATAGATATGTGACTGAGCAGAGCTGGTGTGCTGTGTGCAGGCTCTGAATCTGAGGCATTGAGATGGCCTCTCGGTGGCAGTAGGCAGCAACTGATTTGACTGCGTAAAGCAGTTTTGTGAGACACCACTACAGGTACATGTGCTGTAGAGGGACAGTACAACTTCATCTTCGCCATATTTTTTTTTTTTTTTTTGCCTCTACTTGCCTCAAGGTCATCATGGCACAATTTACTGCTTCCCCTACTCTGAAAGCAACAGAGTAGTTTGGAATTGAAATTGCCAGCTAGTGACCAGTACAGGAGCATCCTGTGATCTTAGATGGCTCCCTTACCCTGCAGCTGTGTGCTCTCCTCTCCCTATCAGGGCCTGTAGCTTGTTTAATTGACCTCAGGTATCTCTTATTCTTTTTCTGTACATGTGATCAATGATATATAGTCTATGTCTATATTGGGAATCTCCATGCTCATAGTATATTTTTTTAGGGAGAGAAGGTGACAATTCTATGGTCAAAGTTACTGAAAAAAGATTGAAGTTAGTCATTATGCATATCAATAATTATACGGACTGATTCATAAATATATTTTTGTCAATACATATCTTTAGTAGAGTTATTAAAGCTTTACCACAAATGGAATTATTTTCAACTTTAAATGAAATTTTATGGAATCACTCACATTCAGGTAGTAAACAGTTTCAACTTGCTTGATTTAATTAAAAAGCACTCCTTTGCATAAACAGTGTTTAAAATGTAAAAATAAACATGCTGCCAGAAATTATTTTGAAAGTGGAAAGGTTGACTTGGGGTGTGTCTGGCTTAGCAGTTGAGTGCTTGCTCTGGGTTTGATCTCCAACACACCTCAAAAAAAAAAAAAAAAGGTGGAAAGGTTAAGGGAGTGGTGAAAGTGTTCAAAAACAGGGCTGTGTTTAGGACAGGAGCGATAGACCAAACACTTTGGCAGAGATTCAGGTATTGTAGCAATGAACTTGGGTGGAGGGAACATAGTAAAGTCACTGTTTCCACTTAAGTGTTTAAAAATATAAACACACTTTGATGCTAAAGGAGAAAGTGAGTGTACATAGAAACTGGGTATTGTATTTATTTCTTCTCAAGTTCCTATAACATTTCTTAACATAGAAGGCTCTGTTTCTACTGCCTGCTATTGTTTTGCAAGGAAAATGGATATTAGATGTCAATTTAGATTTGGGGAGGTGAGTGAAAGTTCAAATTGTTTTTCCAGATAAGGCGTTTTCTCCAGTGGTTTTTGGTAGTACAAATAAACAAATATCACGTTGCCTTTTAGAATGTTTTCTGATTTTTAATGCAGATATCCCTGTCCTTTGTGGAGTATACATCTGAATCGTTCTGGAAAGTCTGCTTGTACTGAGATTAGCAATAAAGACTTAAAGAATACTGAAAGAAACAATTTCCCACCTCTTGCAGTTTAACCGATGAATGGATTCCATGTGAAGCCCTGGAAGGACTTAGCCCATTCCTCAGGGATATGGATTCTCATCTGCAGTTTCCCACAAGTGAACAGACATGGCGTTGGGTGGGTGGGATGCTCAGTTCTCCTCAGAGCGTGTGTGAGCATAGTGTGAGAGTTGGTGTTGCCAGGAAGCCCTGGTTCTACAAGTAACAGCAGGATTCCTCGTGGTGGAAGACCCATTCTTGCTCCCCAAGCTGCAGAGGGCTGAGGACACAGGCACCAGGAGAGCTCGCTTTGTTCTTGACTCATAAGCAGTTTGTCTGTAAATTGATTTGAAGAGCATCGGAATTTCTTCTTTCTGGATTATCACATTGAAATATTTTAAAACCAACCAGTCATTTAAAGAGTAATGTCTGTAACAGGCAGTCATTTATTTTTGTGTATAAATTAATTCTTCATATTCCTGCTACCAGATAACTGAAACCAGCTCTTTTATGTTTAAAGGGGAACAGAACGACATAGGAAGGGAGATTTTGGAGGGAAAAAGAGAGAGCAGGCCTGGAGAGGGCTAGCCCAGTGTGTTTGACTCAAACAGGTGCTGAGATGCCTCCAGGGTGGAAGAAAGGAGTGGCTGGAGAGTGAAGTATGCTCAGTACAAATGTTGCATTTTTCCATGTTATCTTTGGCTAACTCCCACCATAAGGAAACCACTGGACATTTGTTTTGAAGAATGTGGAATTAAATGACTGTTCAAGTTGATAGTCTTCTCCAGACAGAAATCGTCTTATATTCTGGAATAGCTTTCTAATAGGAAAATCTCAAGAAACCTTCCTTTCTGCATCCTCTGGCAGGAACAGATCCTCCAGCCATGGTGCCCATGCTGGACACCAGCAGTGCTGTAGGACCCTAGTCTTCCATGATTTCACCAACCAGGAAGCTCCATTATGCTTTCATGTCTGAAGTTTATATTGGGGCTTCATTATCCAGTCCTCTCTGCTCCCTGAAGGTCAGGCAGCTGTAAGTCCCAAGCCTGTAATTATATATATAGTTGCTCTTCTTGGCGACAAGTCCCTATCCTGATGGTAGGTAGGGACATGAGCCACCTCATTAGCATAACAAAGACGCCCTTATCATTCAGGAAATAACGAGGGTTTTTGAAGCTTCATGCCAGAAATCTGAAACAAAATCCACTCAGATGCTTTGTTATACCCCAGGAATGTAATCATATAGTTTAATAGGTCAGAAAGTACTACAAGATTTAAGTTTCTTCAACCTGCAGCTTTTTCTTTGGAATTGACTTTGATAGTGAAAAATGAAGTACTTATTCTGATCTCTTGGTTTGTCTACCTTAGATATTACTACTGATTTCCTCTTATGGAAGATGAGGGGGCATCCCTCTTGCCCTGGGCTCTCCCTCCCTTCTTCTTTTCTTCCCCATTTCTTCCTCCCATCCTCTGGCTTTGCTCTTGCTAGAGGATGCATAAAGGAAGGTTTCTTGAGATTTTCCTGTAATACTATTGTGACTATGTAAGTGCTATTCATTGCACCAAGTAGTATGCTTTTCCTTTCTTGTGCAAATTTTAATTTTTCTAGAGTATTTTGAATACTCATCATTAAATATTTTTTTTCAAAATTTGCCTCGTTTAAAAAAAAGACCTCATTTTTTCATTTGCTTAGTTTTCTGTTTATCTGCTATTATGTTATTATGTGGTCTAAGTGTCTGTTATTATGCTTCTTAAACTCTTTATCTATTATTATGTCTTCTTAAACTCTTTAAGAAGATTGCAGAATCCTCCTGTGTGATATTTTTCACAGCATACACTTTTTAAGTCTGTTGTCTTTCCCTGGGTTCCATCCTGAAGCCTCCTTGTACTCAGTCTCCAGTGTGAATGTTTTCTAGGTTTTTGCACAACTGTTTTCCTCAGGTGTCCCTCAGTGTTATTGCAGGAGTTCCCTTCACCTTTCATATTTCTTGGGTCCATTGACTTTCCAGGAGGATATGCATCATATTATGACCCTTTCAGCTACAGGTAATAGTCAAGTAAAAGTAACCTAAACAGAAAGGACATTGATTTTATCTGATAGGTCTGGATTGAGGGCAGCTACAGTGTAGGCTTAGTGGTATCTTCAAGGACTCAGGTTCTTCCCAGCTGTCAACACTTTGAGCCTTAGTGTAAGGATTTGGCCTCATGGGATACCTGCAAGGTGACCTTCTCACCACATGTCCCATGTGGGTGAGGGAAAAGGGTTCCTGTTGGAGGGATGGGCTGGCTGTGAAATAAAAGCTATGACATTTATTTATCAGAAATAAATACAGAAGACGAAATTATCTTAAGAGCAGGAACGTGACTGATTGAGCCATCCAGAAGGGTCTGGCTCTAACAAAAGAAGGAACCAGTGCTTGCTTTATTTATAGCTGTTTATAGGGGGATTGGAAGGTATAAAGTTTCAGTGTGGGAGGAGTCTTGCCAATAGGTTAATTGGCGTTTGGCAAGCTATACCCATTTCAGGGAGGCTTTGCTTAAAGCTTGAGCAGTGAGCAGGTCAGGGTGCCAGCATGAAGTGGGTGGTATCATACCAGGGGATTTCCGCCTGGGAGTTCCCAAGACAGTGAATTCCCTGTCTATGACTCCAGCATCACTCAGTTCATACACCTGGTTCATAGGTGGCTATCAGCATTGACCCTCAGGTTGCAGGTGTCCTATTATCGATAATATCTGTAAGTAAAAAGAATGAACCTTTTTCCCTGCTGGGCCTCTTTTTAAAAGCCAAGAGATCCTTTTCTCAAAACCTCCTAGCCAATTTTCCTTTACATCTCAGGCAAAGGGAATGGAATTACTATAACTGGCTTCTGCTAAGCATTCACCCTTGTTTCAGTTAGCTGTTCATCTCTGTGAACAAAATACCTGTAAAGAACAATGTAGAGGAGAAAAGATTATTGCAGCTCATGGTTTCAGAGGCTTCTAGTCCATGATCAGCTGGCTTCAAGGTGGAAACATCATGGCGGATGGGCACAGAGGGAAGCTACTCAGGTCATGACAGCTGGAAACAGAGGGAGAAAAAGAGGGTGGGGACAAAGTGATCAGGGAGAAAATAAACCTTTCCAGGGCTGGCCTACTTTCTTCAATTAGGTTCCACCTCTTAGTTGTCCATTCAGCTATCACTGTATTAATCCAGAATATTCCACTAATAATGTCAGGGCCCCCATGATCCAATCATTGCCTAAAAGCCCCACCTCTGAAATTTATTGTAATGGGAACCATGCTTTCAGCATATGAGATTTGGGGGACATTCCAGATGCAAACTGTAGGAACCCTCCTGGGATTGGTGCCCTCCCTCCTTCAAAACAGATGATCATTTAA
Organism: Sciurus carolinensis; assembly: GCF_902686445.1. Classification (NCBI taxonomy): domain Eukaryota; kingdom Metazoa; phylum Chordata; class Mammalia; order Rodentia; family Sciuridae; genus Sciurus; species Sciurus carolinensis. The sequence goes on from NC_062214.1 coordinate 69,268,543, forward strand.
CATCTGAATCAAATTGGAACATGTTATCAAGGAAAAATGGGAGAGGCAGAGGGCTGGCCATTAACGTGGCTGTTGTGGCGTCAAGGGAGGTGCACTGATGTTTGAGAACATCTTTCAGCTATCAGCACGCTTGCTTAGCTATGTAAGATTAGCTATGTAAGATTAGCTATAGAATTTAGGTTGGAAATTGGTTTCTCCTAATATTGTGGCATCATTAATTGTCTTTTAGTTTCCAAGGTTGTCACTAGATTCAATGACATCCCAATCCCCTGATTCTATGTGCTCCTGTTTCTCCCTCTCTTTGGAAATTTTTAGGACCTTCTCTGTACTCTCTGTTCTAATAAATTAAGAAGTAGCTCTTCTTAAATTCATCGTGATGGGCACTTGGTGAGTAACAAGTCCCCTTCAAACTAGAATATGTCCTTTGAAACTTGAGAAACTATTCCGTGATGTTTTCTTCCTCTTATGTTGGACCCCTTGGACTGATCTTCTGATGTCTTTTCCTTTTTTCTCCCATTTCTTCCCTCATTGTCCTTTTTCTCTGCTTGATGAGATAATCTCTCAACTTTATCTTCCAAATTTATATTGATTTTTGCCCCCTTCTGCTCTCATATTTTTAGTATTCAAGAGCGCTTTGTTTTCAACTCTTTTTTTTTTTTTTTAAAGATCAGTAAATCATAAGAGGAATGGAGGACCTGGTGGGAGGAAATTCTGGAAAACTTCGTTATGCAAGCAGGGGAAGGGGAGGGTGCTCATATGAGAGAATTTCAGCATCCTTGCATGAGTAAGCAGGTTGCCTGATAAAAGAAGATGAGTTTGAGGGAACCCAGGGGAAGCTTGGGAGGAATGAAGGTTACAAAGGTCATGAACATGAATGTGATGGGTGGGTTAAAACAACACAGCACACTGCGAGCTCAGTTGAAGGGATTTGTTATTTCTCACATTAATATTCTTAGGGTTTTCAGACTTTTCCGTTTATTGTTACTTTTAAAATATGTTAGCTCTGTGTTCCTGATCACAAATATTATACATATTTATCATATTCTGGAGAATATAAGAAATCACAAAGGAAAACATAAAAATTGCAGATTATCCCAGCATTCCTTGTTAGCATTTCATTATTTTCTGTGCTTTTATCTAATGATATCTAAATATATTTGTGTAACATATACCTTTTAAAAACAAAATTAGAATCATGCCATGGGATGTATTTTTATACTCCTATATCTCAAATATTTATGTCAGATATTTTTCCAGATAATTTTTCTTTGGAAATTTTTATTTTAAATTAATAATTTTTGTTGTTATTTAGCTTTTCATCACAGTAACAAATATCTGACATAGAAAACTTAAAAAGAGGAAAGATTTATTTTTACTTCATTGCTTTGGACTTGTGGCGAGGCAGAACGTCATGGTGGGTGGGCATGGCAGAGGAAAGCTATTCATTTTCTGACATCTGGGAAACAGGGGCGGGGGAAGAAAGGAGGGAGAGGGAGAGTGAGAGAGAGAGAGGGAGAGAAGGAATATATGAAAGGGACCAGGGGCAAGATATTGTCCCCAAAGGCATGCCCCAAGGACCTACTCCCTTCTACAAGTTCTCACCTCCTATATTTCCACCATCTTCCAATAGTCCATTAAAATTATGAGTCCCTCAGTGATATTAATCCACTGATGACCTCAGAGCCTTTATGATCCAATCTCTTCCCAAGGGCCCCACCTCTGAAAACTGCTGCATTTGGGGACCAGCCTTCATCTGTGAATTTTCTCATGAAGGACATTCTGGATCTAAACCATCACATTTTTTGAAGCAGATTTTAGTTCACAGCAAAATCAAGCAGAAAATACAGAGAGTTCCCTGATACCTTCTGCCCGACATAGGCACAGTTTTCCCCTCTGCCAGCATTCTCACCAAAGTGGTACAGTTTTTACAGTTGACAAATCCACATTAACACATCATTATTACTCAAAGTGCATGACTTACATTATGTTTTGCTTTTGATGTACATTCCATAGGTTTGGACAAATGTACAGTGGACAGTTTCTTTGCTCTAAAAGTCCTCTGTGCTCTAATTCCCCCTAACCCTTGCAACTTTTCACTGTCTCCAAATTTTTGTCTTTTTCAGAATGTCCTGTAGTTGAAATCATACAGTATGTTTCCTATCTGGATCAACACTTCACTTAGTAATATGCCTTTCTGTGGTAGATATCTCATTTTTTGATTACTGAATAATATTCTAAACCATGGTGAATAAATTTACTACAATTTATTTATTTTTTCACCTGTTGGAGGATATCTTGGTTGCTTCCAAGTTTTGGCACTTATAAATAAGGTGACTCTAAAATTCACATCCAGGTTTTTGTGTTCACATGTTTTCAACTCATTACTTTAAATACTAAAGTGTGATAACTGGATCAAGTGTGCTAAGGAGTATGTTTTGTTTTGAAAGAAACTGCCAAACTGTCCTTTAATCAAGATAATTTTTAATAACTACATAGTACTTTATTATAAGTTTATACCATAGTTTGTATGACTAATTACAAATTTTTTATTCTTTTTAAGTCTTTGTACACGTTTCTTATTTTCTTAGAATAAATCCCTCAGATTGTAATTTTTGAGTCAGAGATGTGGTCATTTAAATTGTGGTCAGCATCTTCTGATGGTTTTTCTCAAAGGCTAAGCTACTAATTTATGCTTCTGCCAACAGACATGAGAGTGAGGCCTACTTCCCACACTCTTGGTAACACTGTCTATTATTGTATTCATTCTCTAGGGCTGCTGTTACAAAGAACCACAAACCTTATTCTTTCCACAGTTCTGGAAATCAGAAGTCAAGGGTCTAAGGCAGAATCTTTCACTGTCTCTTTGCTTCTGTCACTGCTTGTCATTCTTGGAATTTCTTAGCTCATTGTTGCAGCATGCCCATCTGTATGTGCATCCTTCTTCACATGGCCTTCTTCCCTGTGTATCTCTGTGGGTCCTTTCCTCTTCTTGTAAGACACCAATCATTAGATTTAGAGTGCACTCTAATCCAGTGTGACCTCATCTTAATTACTATCCACCCTTACCCATGAGGAATATGTTCTAAGACTCCTTGTGAATGCCTGACACTGAGGATAGTACCCCACTTTCTGTCTTGCTGACACTGTGGCCATAACTTTAGCAGTTTGAGTTGCAACAGCAAAACTACGAATTTCTTTTTATTCTTTTTCACAATTTTGTGAGTAGAAGATTGCTTATTATAGATCTTAGCAACCTCAGTATTCAATTCTTTTTTCTTTATTAAGTTGAGAATTTTTACTTTTTCATTTAAAGGAAGCACTTTACAGCTTCTTTGATATATTGAAGTTGCCAGTATTGCCACCCAGCGCTTTGGAACCCTTATTAAGTAAAATAAGAATTACTTGAACACAAACACCAACAGCCAATGACAGTTGATGTGATAGTCTAGATGATTACTAGTGACTAACAGGTAGATAGCATATTTGTGATGGATATTCTGGACAAAGAAATGATTTTCATGTCCTGGGTAAGATGGAGCATGATAGCTCAAGATTATAGTATACTACTCAGAATGGTATGCAATTTAAGATTATGAATAGTTTATTTCTAGAATTTTCTATTTAATATTTTCTGATCATTGTTGACTGCTGGTATTATGGTTTAGATATGATCTGTCCCCCCTAAAACTCATGTGTGTGACAATGCAAGAAAGTTTAGAGGTGAAATAATTGGGTTTTTAGAGTCTTAAAACTAATCAGTATATTAATCCACTGGTCAGGATTAACTGGATGGGTAACCATAGGCAGGTAGGGTGTGACTGGAAGACTTGGGTCACTGGGGATATGCCTTTGGGGTTTATATTTTGTCTCTGGTAAACAGAGAGCTCTCCCACCTCTCCCTTTCTCTCTCTGCTTATTTGTTGCCACTTTCTGAGCTGTTTTATTCCTCCACACCCTTCTGCCATGATGTTTGGCTTCACTTTGGGCCCAGGGCAATGGAATCAGCCATCTATGGACTAAGATTTCTGAAACTGTGAGCCCCCAAATAAACTTCTCCTCCTCTAATTATTCTTGTCAGGTCTTTTGGTCACAGTATCAAAAAAGCTGAATAAAACATCCAGTAACTGAAACTGAAGAAAGTAAAACCACAGGTACAGGAGGGAGGTGGCTACTGTAATTACACCTACAAAGACCCTGTTTGCAAATAAGGACATCCTGAGGTTCCAGGTGGACAAGAATTTTGAGGGAGACTATTCAACCCACTGTAATCATCTTTAATTTATTTTTTCTAATCACATGGGGGAAAGCATCCTGGTTTTTGTTTCAATTTGCATTTCTGTAGTTACTAGAGATGTTGAAATCTTGTTGATATGATCATTTGCAAATGTTTCTTGTTTTTTAAAAATTGTTTATAGCCCATTCCTATTTTTCATTTGAATGGTTTATCCTAATTTATGGAATAATCTGCAGTTCATTCTTATTAATGAAAAGAGGTAGAAAGTTGACTTTGGCTTCCTCTGGCATCTTGCATATGACTGTTCAGCAACTTCGGTTGACTCTCTCCTGTAACCATATCACGCATCTGATCCTTCTCACTGCCTGCATGGTCCAAGCCACCTTGGCTCTTAAGTGGATTTTGTTAGTTGGAAGTGGCTGGTTCCCCTGCCTCTCTAACCTGGTCTCATCTCTTTACACAGCTGCTGAGTAATTCTTTTAATATGTAAATATGATTTTGTCATTTTCCTGCTCAGCATCTTTCAGTGGCTTCTGAACATTTAGAACAAAATTCAGAGCCCAAATTGTGGCCCATAGGCCTCTCCCACCTCCTTTTCTACCATTCTGCTCCTATTCTCCCTCCTTTATCCAAACACATTTACTGATCCAGGGCTTCAGGCCCTGAAGCCTGGTTGAGTTTTGCTCTTGTGAAATCAGCTTGTGTTATTTTTAGGCCTCACATCCAGCTCCAAGAGGTCAGAGAATTGATAACGGGGCTGCCCCTGGGCACTTCTATTTCCCAACTCTGTGGCTTATTTTGTAATACTATGGTATTTTCTCTTCAGGTTTTCTACTACAAATACATTTCATTTGAATTTTTAAGTTACTCTGCCATAAAGGAATTTCTCATTGCTTGGAGCTACATAGATTGCTGCTTTTCACCAGAAGTTTTACCTTCATTTCTGAAAAAGGAAGCACAACTATCTTGAAAAATGTGAAGGAAAATTTTCTGATTTTCTTTTTTAAAAAGATTTTGACACTTAGAAAAATTGAAAATGTAATATTAAATATTTGCTAGTTTCTTTCTTTTTTTTTTTTTTTTTTTAGCGGTGCTGGGGATCAAACCCAGGGCCCTGTGCTTGTAAGGCAAGCACTTTACCAAGTGAGCTATCTCCCCAACCCTTTGCTAGTTTCTTAATGAGTTAAAATTTTAATTTTGACCCACTGATTTACCAAGCAACAAGAAGACCCATCTAGATAAATATTGCATAATATTGTAAGTACATTTGACCATACAAGAAAATTGAATAAATTTGTGGCGTGCATGGTTTGTGCCTTTGGAAAAAATTCATCTTGAATTTCATATAGAGTTTGGAAAAGGATAATATATAGGCTATTTGGAAAATTTTGCTTCATTCAGGCTCAACCTTCTCTGAGCCAAAAGTCACTAAGTAGATAGAACTGGCAGAAAAGTGAGGAACGAGCCCAAAGAGGCCTGGACTGGTGTGCTTTGTTTACAGAGGCCAGGCTTGCCTGTAATCACATAGGTCAAAACCTGGCCTGTTAGATGGAAAAGAGAATCTCCTGAAATGTGGTTGACAATTGTTTGTTTTTTTCTTTAGAAGTAAATGGCATATTACGACTGAGATGTTGATTTGCTAAATTGTTGGTTTCTACTTTCTCTAGTTCTTACCTGTTTCCTTTGGGTCAAGCTAATCCCTTTAGGGGCAGGCAAATGATACCCTAGTGCAATTTATTAAGAAAAGGAATTCTGTCCTAACAGAACTTGTTCATGGCAAAAAAAAGATTATATATATATATATATATATATATATATATATATAAAGAAAAAAATACATATATAAAGAATAATTTCCTATTTCTGATTAATTATTAAAGATGTTTGTGAATGGGACTAGGACTGAGTGTTGTGACTTAATAGAAAGTTTCCTTTTAAAATGCAGCCTGAACTGGGCATGGTGGTGCATGTCTGTAATCCCTGTGACTCTGAAGGCCAAGATAGTAGGATCACAAGTTCAAAGCCAGCCTCAGCAACTAAGTGAGGCCCAAAGCAGCCCAACAAGACTGTGTCCCAAAATAAAAAATAAAAAGGACCAGGGTTGTGGCTCAGTGGTTAAGCCCTGTTGGGTTTAATCCCTGGTACCAAAAAAGAAAAAAATAAAATAAAATAAAATATAGCCTGACCATTGATTAATGTCCACACTATTTTTACCTTTAGTTTGCTAATGATTTTTTTTCTCCATCTGTATAGTAGTTAGAACAGAATACAAATGAGTGACACTGAGTATACCTGTGTTTTCTCTCAAGCAGTTAGGAATCTGTAATGTTCAAATAAGTACCAAAGGAAAAAATACAGTGAAAAAAATTAGTTGCATTTCTTTTAGTGGAAAGGAATTAAGAATTGTGTTTCTGCTGGGTGTGATTGTGCACACCTGAAATCCCACAACTTGGGAGGTTGAGGCAGGAGAATAAAGGCAAGTTCAAGGCCAGCCTCAACAACTTGTGAGACCCTGTTCAAAATAAAAAAAATTTAAAAAGGCTAGGGTGTAGCTCAGTGACTAAGTGCCCCTGAGTTTAATCCCCCAGCACCCGCCCCCAAATAATAATTGTGTTTCTCCGTGAACTATTGCTGTTTCTCATTTTCTGACTTTTGGGGCGGGTGGCGGGGGTACCGGGGATTGAACTCAGGAGCATTCAACCACTGAGCCACATCCCCAGCCCTATTTTATTTAGAGATAAGGTCTTATTGAGTTGCTTAATGCTTCGTTTTTGCTGAGTCTGGCTTTGAACTCTCGATTCTCCCACCTCAGCCTCCCGAGTTACTGGAATTACAGGCGTGCGCCACTGCACCTGGCCTCCAGTTTTTTGGCAACATAAATTTCTAAAATCTCTATGACTCATATTATAAGAACCAAATGTGACATTTTCACCAGTTTCATTTCATATCTGAATTTCCCCCCATCTTCCAACTCATAGAAATTGAGTTGTTTTCAGGGTTGGCACCATGAATACAGAAATACATGGCTTATGTCTCTGTATTAAATGTTGCCATCCTTTTATTTCATTTTTCTAAGAAAATGAAATCAAATGTAGGTTTATAGGCAGGTACCAAGTATATGAATAGTATAAAAGATCTAGATCATGACTGACCACCATGCAAACATATCACCAACTGAGTAATGTTATTAGAAGTGACACTTGCTCATTGCCATGGATCATGGCAGAGCGCACCACAGGCTTCTGTGTTTCTTGGAATCTATGGAAGGAGAAAGCCCAAGGGGTGTGAATTGGGACCCCTCCCTCCGACCTTCAGGCAATTGTACTTTGGCAGGATTTTGCTTTGAAGATGTATAATGTGATGTTACATTGCTGACTAGAGTTGACTGAACCAAATTATAATTGTGAAAGCAAGAACAGTCAAACCAAATAACAACTATGTTTTGAGAAACATTTACAAGAAACCGAGTACACATTGTGATCCTCAGGATATGATGCCTGCGTCTCAGGATGTGGTGCATAGAGGAGACACAGACAGTATCATTGTCTTCAAAAATAATAAACCACCATCATTCAGTGTCAGACAAGTGCTCCCTGAACATGCTGTCCTTTTCTATAGTCTTTTCACAGCTATGACAGATCTCATGGGTTTTCCTCTGAAGAAGGCTACTCTGCTACCTCCTCTAAATATTTCCTAGATCCCTCCCATTGAATCAGCCACACCCTTCCCTGCTAACTTCTGACTCTTCTGCACTTTCCTATGACCACTGTTCAGCCCTGTTCCATACAGAAATATTTCTCTATTCCACTGGATCCCCATTCCAGGAGGGTGAATTTTACCTCTTCTGCATGTTTATATTTCTGGACCTAACAGACTCAGATCTGGGTTCAGAGTAGACAGTTCATAGACGGTTCATAGCATTACTGGAGGGCCCACTGTGCCAGGTATCTGAGGGTGTGCTTTTATGTACATTCAACACTCAGCTAGTCCTCAGAGTCAGAAATTAAGTTGTGTCCAGGTTACACAGCTAGTAACTTGCACAGGCCAGAAAACTTGGGCTCTTCCTTGACTCTTCCCTTGTACTCAGCAAGTTTCTAGTCCATCAGCATTGGCCACACTGTGGTGTAGGCCCAGTTTGTGACTGCTTCTTATCACCTACATGGTGTACCCTTACCTAATTTGTCATCATTTTGACCTGGATTGTTGCAGTGGCTTCTTAGAAGCGTCTGTGTTCGCTGTCCATTCCTAACACTTGAGAGAGTTGGAAGGGCCCTGTCAAAAGGTTAGCTATGTTGTCATTCCTGTGCTGGGAACTGCCAGTCCTCCCATCTCACTCAAAGTAGATTTGTTTTATTGGTTTTATTAGAATGGAAGCCCCATGAGAACAGAGATTTCTGTCTTTTTCACTGTTATATCCTCAGTACCAACAGCAGTGTCTGGCACAGAGTAGTAGTTAATAAGAATAAATGAATCAACTGATCCAACTTTCTGTTATTGGATAACTATTTGGTGGTTATTTAATTTTTTTAATGGGAGTGGGTAGGATCCTCTTTGTATGATTTTCTTTGGGATGAATACCTTCATTAGGAGGAAAAGCCAAAACTGACTTCCTCATTGCGATTATTGAACTCCTAATGCAGAGTGACTTTAAACCTCACAGCAAACCTGTGGCAGTGTAGACGTGACTGTTTCCATTTTATTCAAGAGGTTGAGGTTCCCAGGACTTGCACAGATTGCCTGCAGTCATACAGATGGACCCTGTGTCAAGCATCCTCCAGCCCCCTGGGCCCCTCTCCCAGAAACACTTGCCATCTGTCCCAGGAGCTGCCGTCACAGCTGGCAGGGTGAGGGGCATTGACAAAAGTTCCCAGAGACAGCAGCAAAGAAACAAAGGAAGTTAAATTAGAGAATAACTTAGCATTATGATTGGAAGGGGAATGGTGACTTTTCTTAATAATTGAGAATAGAAAAAAAGAGAATGACCTTAAATTGCAAGAGGAAAGGATAATTTAAGTACAAGACATAAAATAAGGATTTGGGACTTCGCTGTCATATGTAATTAAAAATAGAAGAGAGAGTCTTGTCCTTAATGCCCATGGCTGTGTGTTTTATCCAGTGGTTGGGAAGATTATGGCTTTCGGGGCTCCTTTCCTCAGAACTCACTTTCGGTCTCATGGAAACATTGGCTTTGTTTTTTCAGGGCTACTAATTGAGTGTCTGAAATGATACATAGAGGCCTGGTCAGATGATCATTACAGTACCAGTAATGCACCATGTTCCCTCCACAGAGACCAACCCTAAAATTTATCTTGTCCTTATTTCATCTTTTGGCACTTCATTTCAGCCAGCTAATCCAGGTGAAACCCTACTAAAATGAGCCAAAAATTCAATACATTTTAATTTCATTATCTGTGATCTATAACCTACATGTTTTCATATATTTAATGAACATATCAATCCATTGTTTTCTCACTCCAAAGTGAATTCAAGATGGGAATAATCCTTCCCGCTAAGATTATATTTAGCATTAGGTAACAAATATGCTGTATTTCTTTTATCTAGTAGGTTTTATCTGAAACATTCTGAAACATAACTATTAAATATAAGTATGGATTAAAGTTAAATTGTTGCTTTCAAAAAACAACTGAAAGGGGCTGGAGTTGTACTCAGTGGTAGAGCACTTACCTGGCATATGCACGGCACTGGGTTTGATCCTCAGCACCACATAAAAATAAATAAATGAAATAAAGGTATTGTGTCCATCTATAACTAAAAATGTTTTTTAAAAAATCTGGAGTTCTATATAAATGTTTTCTATTGTTGTGGCTGGAATTTTTATGTCTCCAAACTTCTTATGTTGAAATCTTGACCCCCAAAGTGATATATGAGAAGGTGGGGTAGTTTGGGAGGTGCCCACCCATGAGGGCAGAGCCCTCATGGGTGGGATTAGTGCCCTTATAAAGGAGGCCCCAGAGAGCTTCCTGACCTCATTTACCATGTAAGGACAGAACAAGAGGCACCATCCACGAGAGAGGTGGTCCTCACCAGACACCAAACCTGCCAGGACCTTGATTTTGGATTTCTCCACCTCCAGAACTGTGAGATATAAATTTCTATTGTTTATAAACTACTTAGTCTATGGTATTTTGTTATAGCAGTTTGAATAGACTAAGAAATTAGTACTGGAAGTGAAGTTGCTGCCCTGTGCCTTATGTGTCATGTAACAAGGGGATGCATCCTGAGAAGTGTGTGCTTAGGCAACATTGTGTGAACTTACACAATCTTAGATGGCAGGTCAATTATTTAAAGTGGCTTACTGATGCAATCAAGGGATGTAGTAAACACAAGATGTAGGAGACTGCTGCTGTACTATTTCCCAGTAAACTTTTTTGATCAATAGAATTAAGAGTACACTCTAAAATAGGCAATACTATGGCATAGTAAACACATAAACCAATAGCACCCTTATTTCTTTTTTTAAATGTTTTTTCTTAATTGTAGAAGGATACAATACCTTTGTTTTATTTATTTATTTCTATGTGGTGCTGAGGATCAAACCTAGTACCTCACATGTGCTAGACAAGTGTGCTACCACTGAGCTATAACCCCAACCCCACACCACTGTTTCTTATCAGGAACTATGTACTATAAATAATTAAATATTTATAATTTTATGTGACTGACAGCACTGTAGGTTCGTTACCAGAATCACCACAAATACTTGAGTAAAGCTTTGTGCTTTATAGCTGCAACATCACTAGGCAATAGGGGTTTTTCAGCTCCATTATAATCCCATGTGTTAGAATTCGTGGTCTGTCATTGACTGAACCATCATTACATGATGCATAACTGTACCGAAAATGGTGGAAATCGCTTTGGAACTGGGAGATGGTTAGAGGCCAAAAGATGTTTTGAGATGCAAACTAGAAAAGGCCCACATAGCTGTGAATGCCCATAGCTCAATGATGGTGAGAGCTTAGAAGGAGAGCTGCAGAGGAAACCTCAGTCTCAGAGAACACCCACATGGTCAAGATGAGGATGAAATCTGGATGTAAAGGCCATTCTTGTGAGGTCTTGAAGGAGAAAGAACATGTTTTTGGAAAGCAGAGAGAAGGTGATCCTTATTATAAAGTGTCAAAGAACTTGGCTGGATTGTTTATCCTGGTGTGTTTCATGGAAGGTAGAACTTATGAGTAGGGGCAGATTCAGCAAAACAAATTTCTAAGCAAAGAGTTGAAGGTGCAGCTTGACTTCCCTTAAATGTGTATAGTGAAAAGTGAGAAGAGAGCAATGATTTAAAGACAGAACTTTTAATTCAAAGGGAAGCAGAATTTAAATATTTGGAAAATTCTTAGCGTGTTCATATTGAGAACCATGTTCAAGAGAGAACACCAGGGATCCTTTGACAAGGTGATTGGTATGAATCAGCCAAATGCTACTCTTAAACACTTGGAAGAATAACCCAAAGACATTTTTGGAGATCCTTGGGACTACCACTCTCATCACAGACCCAGAGTGCAAATGCCTCAGTGGCAGGACAAGCTGAGAGGGGCTGAGGGTGACTGTGGGGCCTTGGTGCTTGCTGCACCATGTGGTACTACCTCAAGGCTCTGCTCCCCACATTCCAGGGCAGCTCTCCTTGGCCATCCCAGGTTTGACCTCAGTGGGCTCACATGTGGTGCTGCTAGCCTTCCCTCCATAGGGCACTGTAGTGAACCTTGGTGGCATTCAGGCAGTGCCATCTCTGCAGGCCTCAAGAGTACGTGAGCTGCAGGAATACTGCTCCCTCTGCCTAGATTTCCATGGACGAAGCAGCCAGGAGCCTAGGTGGGGGACCCAGGCAAGGAGAGAGCTGCTACAAAGGCAGGCCACTACAAAGTCCCTACTAGGGTTTCCCTGTCGCCTAAGACCAGTAGAGCCACTATGTGTGATTCCAGCCTGGGAGAGCTGCAGGCACCAACCACCAAAGTTGGCCTGTAGGCTATGCTTAGCAGAGCTATGGGACTTGGCTGCCCAGAGCCCATCCAGGCTAGGTGTCTCCAGGTAGCTGCCTAAACAGACTAAGACACTCATGTTCACATTCCTTTATGCATATACTTTTACAAATTTGAATATTTTCTAATCATTGCCTCTCAGGTATATGTAAATGGTGCACATCCTTCAGTACATCTCCCTTAAATGACTTCATTTCTCTTCATCTGTCCCCAGACACACAGTTAATGAAATCACAAGTAAAATCAAGATATTGTAGATGGGATTTTTTTCCTCCATTTTTTTTGCAAAAATCTGCCTGTTACATAAATGTTGGTTCAAAGTATTTGATTAAAACAGGTAAAAGGATGGGGCAGCAAAGGGCATGACTTGATCACTGGTCAGCACCTTCTTTTGCCAGGGAACAAGTAAGTGTAAACCTGAGTCTCCTGCAGCTTTGGTTTTTATGGTACCTGCTACAAGATGGGAAGAATAGAAACATGAAATATTGTTCAGAGAATTCTTTTTATTTAGTGTTTCACATTTTACCTTTTTACTGTCAAGAAAAGATGATGACCCAAGAGAATCTAAATTAAGAGTTTCTGATTTCAGGGCTGAGGGTATAGCTCTTTGGTAGAATGCTTGCCTTCCATGTGTGAGGCCCTAGGTTTGATCCCTAGCATCACACACACACACACACACACACACACACACACACACAGAGAAAGAAAGAAAGAAAGAAAGAAAGAAAGAAAGAGAGAGAGAGAGAGAGAGAGAAAGAGAGAGAGAGAGAGAGAGAGAGAGAGAGAGAGAGAGAGAGAGAGAAATAAAGAAAGAAAGAAAGAAAGAAAGAAAGAAAGAAAGAAAGAAAGAAAGAAAGAAAGGAAGGAAGGAAGGAAGGTCGATAGATGAGTTTCTGCTTTCAGACCAGTTACTCCTTGTGGGGATTTTTCTGTAATAACACCAGGCACTGTGTTCCAGGCTTTTCCTACCTGTTGGCATTTAGTCCTGTCAATCTGGAAGGTCAACTAACATCCATTCATAGGAGGACTACAGGCCAGGGAGGATTTGGGGAGTGGTGGATGGAGGAAGTGGGATTTGAACTCTGGGCTCCTTACTTCTGGTGTGCACAGTGCCACAAGAAGTACCTTGGGAAACAGTGTGCCTCTTGGATGATGCCCGTCTTGCACCAAGGCACCTGGTATGGAAGCGGAGATTGGGCTGGGTGCTGAGGCTCCCTCATCCCCCTTGGTACCTCTGTGCAGGGCACACATTGATCTGAACTTTCTATTGAGGCTTCAGTGGAGCTGCTCTAGAACAAGGAGACATTTCCCTGGCAGGGTTGCTCTTGTTATTAGCTTTTGCATCCCTCTGTGGCATTGACTTTCTAGGGATTTTGCTCTTTTGACAGTAGATGAGAGAATAGTGACATAGGATTATCTTTCCTCCTTTAGCAATTTTATAGAGATTTACTGTTACACCACACCCTCTGAGAAGGACTAAGGAGTGCCTAATAATTTTCCAAAACATTTTGTATTGAACATACTACATATCTTACTGCTTTCACAACTGAACATTTGTCTAACAGTCTGCCCTAGAATTTTGTTAGAGATCGATGCCATATTTGCCAGTTTGTAGTCTCCAGAACCTTATTCTTTGCTCTTTTCTGAGAAAACATTCCCTGGCTTCCATTTCTTGACAGCTGTCCATTTTTCTTCCTTAGAAAACCACACTAACAATGGCACCACAGAAACATAATCGCTTTTCATTGCCGTGGGAAAAATTGGTGTGGGCCTTGAAGTTGTTCCGAATGCTCTCACCATCTCTAGCCCTGTTTAAAAATCATTACTGATTGCAGGAAGAATTAAGCAAAGTGCTTCAGTTCCTTTGGTCAGTGTTTCTCTCTTTCTTGCTTGCTTGGAATCAAGTGGCTTATGACCATCATTTTATTTTAAATGATATGAGAAAAATGTCATTTTCCTGGCAGTGAGACCTATTCCTTCCCATCTCACCCCAGTTTTGTTTGGCTTTTACCTTTGACTTTGTAGACTCAGGGTGAATGGTCACTCTTTAACCCTCTGTGGACCTTTTGTTCTGCTGAATAGGGCATGACACTGAGGGTTGAAATTGGATCTGAGAGAGGAGAACAGAGAGATCGTGACACAAGTAGGAAAGAAGAGAATTTTTGAGCAGAATAAAGGAGATATCTGATGGAAGAAATTCAAATTGTGTTGCTCTGGTGTATGTGGAAAAAAAGTACCAAATCGGCTAACCATTTTTGCATGAAAGCTTAGGGACAACTGTGATTGGGAATGCCTTGTAGCACTGGATCTCTTCTGGAGGATGGGATGAATAAGTACCATCCCTAAGTGGGAGAGAGGGCTGCGGAGAGGCTGGGGCCTGCCTTGCCGACCATGTTTCCTGTGGAAGTGACTGTGTAGTGGAGCCCAATGTACATTTTTTTCTGGCTTCAGGAGTGGATAGGGAAGTGAGAAAATGGTAGGCAGTGATGTCCAAGAAGGATGCCACCCTTCCAAAGAACTACTGTTGTTGGTGTTTAAAAACGTTCAGCTCATTTCCCTTTTTAGTTGAGAAAACTTGTTATTCCCTTAATGGTTCTAATTATTTTTTATGTAAAAGCAGAGTGGCCATTGATTCATTTTAGTTAATTGGATTTTCCTTAAACATTTTAAACTACATTTACAGGTTTAATACATTTTATTTTTAAGCATTTAAGATGTCTGAGAGGCAAGCTTATAATCCTAACAGAAAAAAAAAATGCCTCAAACAAAATCTATTAAACTTTTAAAATCTATTAAATCTATTAAACTATTAAGTAATCAAGTGAACTTGAACATAGCAGTATTATTTACAAACAACAAATTTCCAATACATCATTCAGTTTACCGATGATGAAACCATTATAACAGGTTCTCTGCATTATTACAAACACTTCAAATGACAGTCACCCAAAGATCATCTTGAACTTGACACAAGCAATATGCATATGTACTTTGGGTTTGGTTTACTTTGAGGCCTGTCCTCTTTATCTTCCAGAGCTTGGTTACCTAACTAAAGAGACAGATTTGCCACCTCTGTTCTTGGGGAGCTAGAGTCTGGCCTCTGGGCATTTTAAGGGTAAAGCATCAGATTAGATCCAGTCGCATCCTGCTGCCTCTCTGGCTTTTGTGCAAATCTATTGTGCTCCCTGAGCTTTTTGCCACACTCCATAGTTCTGCTGACCACATCCCATTGCGTCCCACATTCCTCTCATACTTCTGTCAGGGTGTGAGGCACGTGCTGTTGTCATTCTAATGACAAGAGTGAAAAGGCCTGAAGGTTCCCCTGGGTTCTGTGGACACTGTCAGGGCCTTCTGCAGAGAAAAAATGCAGTATTAGGGTGTACATGAAAGGTAGAAACGTTGAAGTGTTTTTATCCAGAATGTCTGTGTATTGCTCACGCAGTTTAGGAAACTAAATTATTATATTTGCATTTAAAATATTGCGCTGTGAAGTTTTAAATATGAGAACTCTTTAACATATATTTAATTTATAACTATTTCTCTTATGACTTTATTTTGTTGAAAAAGATATTAAGATGCACTGGGAATTATAATATTACACTATAAAATGAGTGTTAATACTACATTATTGATTTTTGGCCTTTTGCCCTATTTTTTTTTTTTTTTTAACAAATTGAAGCCATTAAGCAATGGTGTATACATGTTCGTGTATGTGTGTATCTATATCTATGTAGATATAGATATAGATATGGGGGAGGGACTATATATATTCTATCACATATATATTTCTATATATGCCAGATATGGTGGCACATGCCTGTAATCTCAGCAACTCCGGAGGTCGAGGCAGGAGAAACACAAGTTCAAGTTCATCTTCAGCAACTTAGTGAGACCCTATCTCAAAGTAAAAAGGACTGGAAATCAATCCCCAGTACCAAAAAAAAAGTTATAAATGCTTTTAAGCATTTTTACACACTTTTTATAACATCATCTAAAAATTCTACATGGTTTACTTAAATGTTCTTTAATGCACTTTTAGATTGTCGATTATCTTTAACTTTTTTGACTGTGATAAACACCTTTGTGCACAGAGTACTTATATGTGATTATTTCCACAAGTGGAATCAATGGTATAGATAGATATATTTAAGAGTCCAGTTACATATATTACCAAGTTGTCTTCCCAAAAGTTTGTCCTAGTTTACTGAGCTATAGCTGTTTACTGGAAAGTTATTTGCTTTTGGAGTATCATTTTTACTACAAATATTTCTTCAAGTTCAAAGTTTGCACATAAATTTACTTTTTATTTTATTTATTTTGTTTTTTAGTTGTAGGTGGACACAATACTTTTATTTTATTTTTATGTGGTGCTGAGGATCAAACCCAGGGCCTCAGGCATGCTAGGTGAGCACTCTACCACTGAGCCACAACCCCAGCCCCCATAAATTTACTTAATCAAAATAAAAACAAGTTTATAATTTCTCAATGAATTTGTGATGCTCTTACTTTCAGGTTCTTCTATTATTACTTAGCTTAAGTAGTAAGAAAGTAATTTCTTTTCCAAAAGTGTTTTAAATATCTCATTTTTCTGCCTTAACAAAAATTTTATTGAAGTCTTAAATTCATTCGGAATTTATTTCAGTATATGCAGTTGGGTGAGACAATCCTGTTTTTTTTTTTTTTGTTTGTTTGTTTGTTTTTTTAAATCTGAGTTGCTACTTAGTGAACACCATCCTTTTTATTTGATTGATTGGTGATATTTTCTTATAGGTTTTATTTCTGGGTTATCTACTCTGATCCCTTGTTCTACTTGTCTTTCTGCTTGTGCCATACTGCTTAAATGAGGTAAAATCTTCGGTACACTTCTGCAAAATTTTCTTTGTTGTCATTGCCTGTTCTTTCAGATGAACTTTAGAAATTTTATATTGAACCTACAGATTATTTTGGGGAAAAAAGTGTCCTTCTAAAAATTCTTTGTCTTCACAACCAAGCACGTGGCATGATCTATGCATTTACTCACATCCTATTTTTTATATTTCTCACAAAATTTTACAATTTTCTTTAAATAGTTCACACATATTTCTCATTATGGTTATTTTTAATTGTTTTTTTAGTTTGTTCTTAAATTTTTGTTTTTCAGCATGTTTCTAGATTGGTGAGACTTGGTATTTTGAATTTGTGTATCTTGAATTCACCACTTTTAGGTTAAATCTAATGGTTTTCCCATTTGATTTCTGTAAATACATCATTCAAAAAGAAAATATTTGTTATTATCCTTTTAAAAATTATTTTGTTTTTTGTCTCATGGTGTTTTAACATTGACTTGAATCCCAAAAAAATTTTTAATAATTTTTTAAAAGTTAAAATTATAAAAGAAAAATGAAATAACCAGTGGCATGATATACTTATTTAAAGGAAATACTAAGGACTGGGGACATAGTTCACTGGTACAGCCCTTCCCTAGCATGTGCAAGGTTCTGGGTCCAATCCCCAGCACCATAAATGAATAAATGAAAGTAAAAGTAAAACAAAGTGGGGCTGGATTTGTGACTGAGTGGTAAAGCACTTGCCTAGCATAAGTGAGGCCCTGGGTTCAATCTGCAGCGCCATATAAAAATAAAGTCATTGTGTCCATCTAAAACTAAAAAATATATATTTTAAAAAAAGTAAAGCAAAGGAAATACAGAGATAGTCTATAGCACCATAAACAATATGTTTGGCATGATGCAATTTTTCTGTGCTGCTGATGTTTTATGTTTATTTAGTGCACACAGTATTTTTAAGTTGGCCTCTCCTCCAGTTTTGTTCTGTTGACTCAAGAACAGGCACAGTCGGGATTACACTTGATGAGGGGTTTTCAAATCCAGCAGAACTTTATGCCTGTTGCCATGTCTTGAGAACCTCTGAATGTTTGTTCTCTTTTCCCTTCTCTTCTCATGCCCCCTTCCTGTTCCTTTTTTTGCATTTTCAAGGCTTATAGGTTAGGCTGCAGTAGCTTTTGAGTACTACAGCTGGGGCCACATGATGCCATTTTTATTAATACAAGGCAAAATTATTTTTAAAAAAATAGGTAAAACATCCTGTGTTTTCATAAACTGAATTTATTCTATTCAAAGAGTGGTTCTTCATCGTAATAGTGGCTTTCCTAGTTTGCCTAAAATGTTTCTTTTTCAAATATTCTTAGATGCCAACATCAAAGGTTGACAATTCTAGGTCAGTTCTGTTTCCTTTCTCCTGCTTCTTTTTTAAACTTACTGAACCATGGCAGAAAAGAAAAACTTATTGTTGATCGGTTTGTTTTTTTGTTTGTTTGTTAAAGCTTACCAACACTAGGCAGTTGTCTGACAGCTGTACTGGCATGGAGTAGCATTTACCCATGGTTCATAGGAAAAGGACATAGGGCCAGGGAAAATAACCTCACAGCCAGAGGCCCTCCCACAGCCCTCTGAAGTGCTGCTTTTGGTTCCCCCAGATGCTGTCTCAGCCAGTCACCTTACCAGGGAAATGTCGTAGTGGAACACAAGCCTGCACACAGGGTATCTAGGCCCAAGCCTGGAAGCTGCCCTTACTTTCTGACCCCAGGAAGGCTAACAATCCCCTCTGAGCCTTGATTCCCGTCTGGGGAATGAGAATGTGTAAAGCTTTGGTGAGTGTGGGGATTCTCTCACAAGTGCTGGGAGGAAGATAGGATCCAGGTGGACAGCAGAACTGAAAAGGGAGGGTAGGAGTGATGAGAAACAGTTGGAGATGCCATGCCTAGAGCGAGGACCCTGTTTCCTTGCACCTCTCCTTTTCCATTCACGTTGAGCACTTCTGCACAAAGTAGTACCTTTCAAGCTGCAGCCCCAGAATGATGGAAGCCTGTACCGTTTTCACTGGGTAATGAATGAGAGTGGTAAGGTGTGTTTTCCCCCTTGCCCATGCTGCTACGAGCCCAACCTTCCTGCTTGCTCTTCTGCCAGAAGTGGCGCCTCCTCTGTGACATCTGTATTCATCATCTGAACCTGAACCAGAGGTGAGGACCACTGCTTACAGCTCTCTGACCCATCAGTTAATCGGTTAACTCCTGCAGTGTTCATTGCAGGTGACTGTAATTGCACCTCTTGGTCTACACCTCTTCTCTGCTCAGCTGCACTCTTTGCCTCCCCCAACTCCTGCTGCCATCACAGTGAAGGCTTATGCAGTACAAGCCATTCAGGACAGATTTGTGGGATAAAAGAAAGAATGAGAAAGGCCTCAGATATTATTATAAGGTAGTTATAGGACTTAAAATGTCCATTCTGGGCCTGGGGTATAGCTCAGTGGTAAAACACTTGCCTAGCATGCACAAGGCCCTGGGTTTAATCCCCGGCACCACAGAATAAATAAATAAATGTTCATTCTGCTTTTCAGATGATTTGTCCATTCCTTTATGAACTTGAACTGTAAATATGTTATTAATAAAATATATTAGCAGATTCTAAAAGATTTATAAAAATGTTATCATTTGTTGACATGGAATTCTTTTATCATTAGAGGGTCTTCTCCTCCCCCTTCTCCATCTCTTTCTCTTCCTCCTCCTTCTTGTTCTTCCTTTATCTTCTTCTTCACTAAAAATAAGTCCCATCCTTATAATTAAAGCCAAAAATGAAAAAGAAAGTACAATGCCTCTTTCTTCTTTGCCATTTGGTCCTTCCATTCAGTGGTCTTTAATGTAATAAAGGATCCCAGAGTAAAAAGAAAAAGGAATACACACCATTTCACTACTTAAAATATGTGTGTGTGTGTGAGTGTGTGTGTGTGTGTGTGTGTGTGTGTGTGTGTGTAAGGGGTAGAGTGATGGTTGCTGCAAGTAATATATGAGATTATATTAATTTACTTTATAATTTTATGTCCTAGTCATGATACAAAGTTAAAAAATTTCATCTTGGATTGAAGAGTAAATATAGCTTACTTAAGCAAGTATGAACAACTCAGAGTGAAAAAAGAACACAGAACAACATTCTGTGTTCCCTGCATTCCCTGAGCATTCTGTATGGTGCAGTCATCAAGTTGTTTCTAAGATCTTCAATTGCAAGCTTTCCATGCTTGCAGGAAATGGACCCAGCCTTACACTTAAGTCCCCAGGCAAGCCTAGAGTTTGGAAGAATTCTTACTTTAGTAGATCGCAAATTAAATTTCCTGGGCAAGAGTTGGAGGAAGCAGACAGATTTTCATTAGGCTTCAGGTTGTACAAAATCAACCAGAGGTCTCTGCATTTTCGAATAGGAAGATTGTTCAAGGTTCTTCTCTGGCAGGAACAATTTTCTGAAAAGTAGAGGCACTCTTACCCTTGTTAATTAGATCTGTTCTTTCAAACAACTCTTTTCAAGAGTTTAAGTGCTGTAGACATTTTTATAGTCCCTCCATCTAGGGTCCTAGAATTGTCAGAATTGGAAGGGACAACCGGGAGGCAAAAGTGACATATTGATGGCATCAAATGAAGGCCTCACTAAGGCTAAAGGTAGATGTGGCCAGTTGGTGAAATCTTGGATCTATTTAGGTTTTTCTGTGTGTTCTCTTAAATCACCCTCCACCAAATTAATTGAGCAGTTTTTTAAAATAAATAAAACCTTTATTATTAAACCTGTGGGTTACCTCAATCTGAATTGGATCAGTGACTCTTAATTTAAGGAGGGTAAATAGAGAGGGGCCTTCTCTGTTGCACATGTATGTGCAATTGCTGTTCATTGTGCCCAACACATTTAATGCGGCCACCTAAGTCAATTAGGAATTTTGTACTTAAACCAAGTTACAAATTGAATTTTGGTCCCGTTCCCTCTTATTGTGCATGATATCATGTGCCTCCTGGTCATTTTGTGGCCCATTTTCTGCAGTCTATTAAATGATTTGTGTGTGTAGTCATTTAGAATGAAAGTCACAAAATCATTTTTAAAAAGGTTGTTAATGCCTCTAAAAACTCCCAAGTGTTGCCAGGAAGTCTTCGATTGTGGACATTTGCAATGAGGGCATGAGAGTCATTTTATATTCAGTATAACTTTGAGCCTACTCACATCTCTTTCCTGCTTCCCCAAAACCCAAACCCAAACACACACAAGCAAAAAGTGTATTAAAAAATTCCCAAAACTCTGTCGTGTCTTTATTGTTGTTGGGGTAACTGTGCTATGGAGAGCTCCCTCAGAATCTTCAGTTAGTGTACCTGGGAAATTTAAACACAGCTTCCTGACTAGAGGTGAAAAGTATTGACCCATTGAGTAGATCAAACTTGAATCTCCTGATAAACAGACGAGGAACATTAATTGAATAAGGTGTTTATTTATTTATTTATTTGCAGTGCTTAAGATCCAAGTACTCTACCACTGCGTTACATCCCCAACCCTTGGATAAGTCTTAATGGATATTTGACTTTCTCTCTCAGTTAATATAATCCATTGGTAGATGCAGAGAACCAGGCACAGAGTAGTCGATTATTTGCCCAGTATTAAACAGTGAGACTCATTAGGCTCTAAGCTTCACCTCCTTATGTACCACACTGAGCTGCCTGTCTCCAAAGGATGCATCAATAAGGAGGGAAACAATGAAAAGAATTGAAAGCTAACCTGCAGAATGGAAGAACATATTTGTAAACTGTATATCCAATGAGGTTAATTTCCAAAATATATCAAGATCTCCTACAACTCAATAATTAAAACATGGGTAATGGACACAAACATATTTTTTTCCAACGAAGACATACAAATGGTCAACAGGTATAGAAAAGATGTTCAACATCATTAATTATCTGGGAAATGGAAGTCAAAACCACAGTGAGATATCGCTTCATACTTGTCAGGATGGATATTATCAAAGAAAATGTTGGTGAGGATGTGGAGAAACTGGAACTCTTGTATGCAGTTGGTGGGAATGTAAAATGGTATAGCAGTTTGGGAAAACAAAAAAAATTTCCCCAAAAATTAAAAATAGAACTACCATATGATCCAGTAGTTCTCCTTCTGGTTCTTTATCCAAAAGAATTGAAATCAGGGTCTTAAAGAGATATCTGCACTTTCATGTTTACTAAAGCATTATTCATGGTAGCCAAGTTGTGTAATCAACCAGAGTGTCCATCAGCAGATGAATGGATAAAGAAAATGTGGCATATACATACAGTGGAATATAATTTAACTTAAAAAAGGATACCTGCTATATGCAATGTAAACCTGGAGAATATTAGGTTAAGCCAAATAAGCTAGACAGAAGAACAAGCCTTGCATGGTTCTGCTTTTATGAGGCATCTGTGATAGTCAAACCCATAGAAGTAAAGAATATAGTAACAGTTGCCTGAGACTGGGAGTGCAGAAAATGGAGAGGTGTTTATAGGTGGGTGTAAAGTTTCAGTTCTACAAGATAAATAAATTCTAGAGATCTGCTGAACAGCATAGTGCCTATCGTTAACAATATAGTATTGTTCTCTTCAAAGTTTAAGAGGATAGGTCGTAAGTGTTCTTAGATGCATATGCGCGTGCACACACACACACACACACACACACACACACACACCAAAAACAAAAGAAAACAGAAAAAACCCAAACCAAAGATACGCAAGACAGCTTTGAATGGTGTTGGGTGTATCTAGAGCCCTGATTGTAACAGTATTATCATGAGTGTTTGCATGTCTATGCTGATCAAGTTATGCAAGCTAAATATGTGCAGTTTTTTGTCTATTGATTATACCTTGATAAAGTTGTTTCAGGAATAAAAAAACAACACACCAGACCATGGACAAGGATGTTTATTATTATTACAGCTTTGCTTTTAGAGACCAAAAAAACCCTGATGGTACATTCACATAGAAGTGGTTGACTAAATTGTTGAAATCAATTGCACAAAGAAAGAAATTTTTAAAGATACGGTAGAACAGGAAAGCAATAAGTACAGTAAAACTTCTGTAATTAACTTCATACTAATGAGAAATAGTTTTTTTGCTTTTGTTTTTGTGTTTGTTATGGTGCTGTGGATCAAATGAAGGGTGAGCTTTACCACCAAGCTATGCTATCTGGCCACTAGGAACACTTTTATTTAAGGTAATATTCAGCATATTTCAGAGTGCTAGCTTGATTAAACTATTCTTCCTTGTCATTCTAATATACTGATTTGATATAATAAGTTTGCTCAAACCTCGTGCGGAAGATTGCATACCTGATGTCACAATTCTGTCACTGCAGTACCGGGGTCAGCAGAGTGTGATTGACACTGCTGATCACAGGGTTGCTGTTGCTGGAGTAGACACTTCCTAGAATACCCAGATTTAGCTTTAAATCACTGTAAAAGTTGACCTGATTAATCATGAATATCGTCTTAGAAATAAACCTAAAAATATTCAAAAAGGAAAAAAAGGCTGATGGGGCATGGGGCCCACAGGTCTTGGCTCTGTGAAGACTCCTGGACAGTGAGCCCTGGAGGTGACTTCGGGGAAGAAGACAGCTCTGTCTACTGGTGTTGAAAATCAGCCAAGGGGAACAGGCAAAGGTCATAGGTCTCTTGCCATACTCAAGACCACTGCGTGTTGCTTTCATTAGATGTTTCTTCACTGAAATGGTATTTGGCATTCTTTTCATCCAATTTTAATTGCTTGTACCTGAATGTATGTGGGAGGCGGGGCGTGGAAAAGGTGCGGTATTAATTAGTGTGCAGACCATCTCCTGTATTCTTCCCAGGCCAGGCCCTCCTCCCATGCCAACTTCTTGTTGGTCCCAGCAGAATGGGGATATTATAGAAGCAAACGTGGAAGCAGATGCATATACAAGGGAAGTCATTTTTCATGTCAGTTGTTTACATGAATGATTGGAAATTATACAAAGCCATGGAACTCTAAAATTATAGGAACACCTTTCAAAGAATGCTTCTGGAGACTTCCTTTTTTTCCCCTGCAGATTTCTATTCTAAGAACAGATTGTTGTCATATACTAAACTGTGCCCTGTTTTTCTAAAACAAGATTCTATTAGAATGATCTGACTTTTTAAAACTGAAGTATTTATTTGCAAATGTATCAGCTTCTTTCCAGGCATTCATAATGGCTCCAGGGAAAGTTCAAAGGCTGCCCATGGAAAGCAAATCAGTTTAGAGCCACTTGATTAGTCACAATGAACCAGCTATTTAAACATAATATGTTGCTCCCTGTACAGTAGTGCTCTCTTGTAATCCTGGCCACTCAGAAGACTGAGGCAGGAGGATTGCAAGTCAGTAGCAGGCACCTCAGCAACTTAGACTCTATCTCGAACTAAAAAAATTAAAAGAACTGGATGTGTAACTCAGCAGTAAAGCATCCCTGGGTTCAAGTCCCAATCCAAAAAAAAAAAAAAAAAAACCAAACACCACCACCCCCTATTTGACCCTTTTAGGGAAAACAGGCAAATTTCAATTTAAAAAACAGTCAAAGGAACCAAGCACAGTGATTCATACCGAGTCCCAGCTCCTCAGGAGGCTGAGGCAGAGGATCCTTTGAACCCTGAAGTTTAAGGCCAGCCTAGACAACATAGTGCAAGACAACCATATCTCCAAACAATAAAAAAAGCCAAGTATTTATTGTTGTTGTTTTAAATCTTCCATCTTTTGTCCAGGAGTCAAATACTAAGGCAGGTCTAAAATCTTTTGCATCTGTTGCTGCTTTACATGAAATTATAAGAACAGTGAATTTTTCAAGATTTTGTTTTTGGCTGGAGATGGACACAATACCTTTATTTTATTTATTTTTATGTGGTGCTGAGAATCAAACCCAGTGCCTCACACATGCTAGGTAAGTGCTCTACCACTGAACTACAACTGCAGCCCCAAGAACAGTGAATTATAATTATTATAATATTCTAAGTCAGTAAACATTAGGTATTGAACACTTTTTTATCAGAGCAATAAAGTAAACTGATGTATTCTACAGAAAATATTGACAAAAGTGAGGGGAAGCAAAGTTAACCCCAGTTTAACTTAAATACTTCCATTTCTTTTGTATTCTGGTATTCTCATAAATTTTATGTACTGAAGAGATGGTGTTAAGCCATCACAGGAAAAGGTTTGGGACAATTTCAGGCTCCAGACAAGAATGTGCTAGATCTTTAGGTTTGTAATCTTAGCACTGACAGGTATTTGCCCCCAGGTTCTTTCAAGGAAAAGAGGGCTGCTATAGCCCAGGTAGTCTGTACTCATTTGAATAGTCCTAGTTTTGTGTGCCCTGGTGGAAACTGCTCCATATATATGAATCAGGAGCACAAGCATTCACAACTTTTTGCACTGTTCTGAATGGTTGCCACCAGCCACACATGATGAAGGATCACTTGAAGTATGAAATGTGTGTCTGGGAATAGAGTTTTGACCTCAGTAACAGGTACATTTGGTCATTGGAGATACCATCCCACCAAAAAGATGATGACATTTTTCTCCCAAGATTAGAGAGAAGACCAAAACCTACATCTTGCATTTGGGGGATCATTTATGGCATCTCAAGGAGAAGTTGGTTCTTGAAAGTTGCACAACTCATTAGCTTTAGGAATTCACGTAGCAGGTAGAAACGAGAACTCAAAGGAGTTAAAGATGAGAAGTTCATGTGTTGTTTTCCACAGCAGCAAAGTACTTCAGCAGAAGAAAATCTGGTAAACAAACCAAGGTAAAAATTCCTTCTAAAAAGCCTCTTAGAAATATGGTATATAGAATTTACAATGGAATTTTACTCAGCCACGAAGAATAATGAAATAATGGTATTTGCTGGTAAATGAATGGAAATGAAGAAAATCGTGCTAAGTGAAATAAGCCAGACTCAGAAAATCAAGAATCAAATGTTTTCTCATAGGTGGAAGTTAAAGTAAAATAAGGGAAAGAAGGCTGTTTGTGTGTGTGTTGTGGGGGGAACAGAATCAAATATCATAAATGTATAGAAAAGATCAGTGGAGTAGAAGGTAGAGAATAGAGGGAGGGAGGATGGGAAAGGGGAGGAAATATGAAATTAGCAAAATCATGTTATACGCATATATAAATAGACCAAAGGGGTTTCACCTTTATGTATACATAGAAAGTAGCAATAAAAAATAAATGAAAAAAAGAAGGGAAAGGAAGATCGATAGAGTAGAGGAAGGAGAACAGGGGGAGGCATGAGGGGAGGAAAAGCAGGTGGGGGTGGGGTTTGAAATCAAATTCCTTTCATATATGGTTCTGTCAAAATGAACCCAACTACTATGTGTAACTATAATGCTCAAAGTAGAAAGAAAGAAAGAAAGAAAGAAAGAAAGAAAGAAAGAAAGAAAGAAAGAAAGAAAGAAAGAAAGAGGGAGGGGGAGGGAGGGAGGAAGAAAGAGAGAAAGATAGAGCGAGCCTCTTAGGTAGGTTTCCTTCGTCCTGGTCTGCACATGGTCACACTGCCTCACAGGGCTGCACACTTAATAGGACAAAGTCAGAGGCTTTACTGGAAGTCCCGGTGAGCTGCCAGACTTGGATTTGACATTCCTTATGTACTTTCCATGTGATATTTGTCAATTATGTATAGATTATTGGAAGCATCAACTATATTAAGGTTTATAATATTGACAGAGCTGTGCATTGTTGTTTTTCATTAAATAGGGAATTAAACCTTTTTGTCCCAAAAGCTCATAGTCAAGTTGCAAACAAATAAAAATCAAAAATTCTACATTTGTTTAAAATGATGTTTTTTGCTCAACTTAGAGAATTTCATTAGCATGGATTTTGATGGACTAAACAACTCTTAGTTCATTGTATTACCCTTCCATCAGCTCAGAGAACATAGACAACAACTTGCTGAGGTTTCTTCTATTTCATAATGGGGTGGATTCCTTTTTCAACCCGGGGCATTGTCTCTGACTGCTGTCCACTATAGGCCAGTCTCATGTGGTTGATGATGCCAATCCCGATCACATCCTGCAACTGAGATGTGTTGTTTGTGAGGTTTGCCCTCCTCCCTCACTGCTGTGGGGACCAGCTTCCAGTGAACCCAGTGTCTGATTGACTCCGACAGCCCACAGTGGGGTCTGTGCGGTGCTCTGCAACCCCATCCTAACGCTGCCTCACTATCACCCTGCGGGCCCTTCTCTCCCCAGCACCCTTCCTTCCCTTCTCAAAGAGAAAGAAAGCCATGATGCAGCCCCATGTTGCCCCTGAATGACCCTGGTTTTATTAATGTTACCACATGTCCTTTATTGTTATTTAGTGTGTTAGTGGTTATGGTCACTAAAAGAGCATGGGACATCATCTGTGCCTAAAAACTAACTATGCAACTGAGAAATTCCCCATGCGAGGTACATTTCAGGGGGGTGGCAGTAGAAGAAGAGGAGGTAGAAGAGAAGAAAACTACTTTTCTTCCTGTCACTTTGTTTTCTTTTAATTTAGATTTTGAGCCTCTTGGGTAAGAGTTATGCCTTATGCTATAATTTGTGCAATATCTAATATCCTTTTTTTTGGTACAAGGATTGAACTCAGGGGCACTCAACCACAGAACTACATCCCCAGCCCTATTTTGTATTTTATTTAGAGACAGGGTCTCACTGAGTTGCTTAATGCCTTGCTTTTGTTGAGGCTGGCTTTGAACTCGAGAGCCTCCTGCCTCAGCCTCTCGAGCTGCTGGGATTATAGGCACCTGGTTCTAATATACTTCTTGTTCTCAGAAAAAAGTTATAAAATGATGGTCTGTAATCCATTTACAGCACAATGATTTCTAGGTTTATCTGTAAGAGGAATACCTATTTGAGTTGAAATGGTAAGGAAAGAGGGTATATCCTAAGCAGTCCCCAGGCCAAAAAACCCCAAACCTTGTCTAAGCAAGTGGCATGTGCTAAATTCCCAGAAAAGGAGAATCCACACGTGAAATCTACCAGATGAATATTTTATGAAACCAGAAACTGAAGAAAGGTATCAAGGATAGTGAAAATTGCCTTGGTCATAAGAGAACATTTCTAATTTGATTCAGAAAAGAAATCAACTCCTCACAGCTAGATTGCTCTTGCACAAAGAGGTGTGATGGCCAAACTCAGGCCCTGGGAGCTGGGACTGCAGGTGTAGCTTCCTTCCAAATGTGTTTCTAGCACCTGGGATAGGTTTTGGTTGCAGGGGCTGTCACCTTTGAATTTGGGGACAACTAATATCCAAATTAATATATATTTCTTAATATTTTGTTTTAGTTGTAGGTGGACATAATACGTTTATTTTATTTTTATGTGGTGCTAAGGATCAAACCCAGGGTCTCATGCATGCTAGGTGAGCGCTCTACCACTGAGCCACAACCCCAGCCCCAAAATTAATATTTTTGAAAGAAATCTCTCACAGGTGTTTAGTATATTTGGCAAAATACAGTCAGTGAATTGGTCTATTTAATAAGAAATTCTTTTGCCGAAAAGACATCAAAAGAAATTCTGAGAGTTGCTTGAAATTCTGATGTTTTTACAGGACACAGCGTGCCCTTCGCCTGCAGCAGGCCCTCACGTGTGCACTTGCTGAATGCATACACAATCCTTGGCAGATTTCTTTTACCGGTTTGAGTCCCATCCATCTCACAAGGCCCACTTTAGACATAGCTTTGAGTCTCAAAAATGACTTTCTGTTGAAATGACTGGTGTCCACTCCTGTGTCAGGTCTTGGAGGCAGGGACTTGGCCTCATTCCCATGTGTATCTCAGGAATGCAGAGCCCTCAGTGAAGGTAATGCCTTCCATAGTGAACAGAGGACAGTTGAGTTCCCCAGTGAAACTCAAGGAGGGGGACAGGCTGCCTGACCCTGGGTTGGTGAGTGGTTTGGTACTGTGGCTTCTTTGGAGGGTACACCAAAGTCTAAGTGCAGGGGTGGACCAAGGACTAGAGATTTGTGTGCAGAGGCCTAGTGCAGGCCTGCAAGTCATAGATACTCAGAGCACACTAGCTCCTAGTCTTGCTCACTCACAGTCACTCCAGGGCTCTTATCTAGAATTTGTACTATCACTGAGTATCATAGAGCCACTTTTTCTAGCGGTTCAAGGTCTCAAAATTCCAATTCACAAAGAGGTTAATTGCTTGCAGGCCCTCGGCTTGTTAGGGATGAGACATGGGCAGGTGGGATGCAATCCATTGTAAAGTACCAGCTTTCTCCAGTATCTGAAGTATGTTTTTGTTATACTATCCTTGAACTGTATTTTGTTTGTTTTTGAGTCTCTGTTCTTGTCTGTGCTTTCATCTTTGTTTTTTATTTTTGAGTTTGAATTTGAGTCCAAGACTCTTCATAATCATCTCTGATGGAAATACAATAAGACTTAAATCTAGGGAAAGAATTGAAGGAGCTGCCACACAAGCTAGGCTAGCACAATTAAATCCGCATTTGTACTCAGAGTATAAATGCCACTCTAACCCTACCACATTCTAGAGTTTGTAAGAGAAATAACAAACAGGGCTATGATTCAAAATGGAAATTAAATGTTATCACTGAGTCTTCCAGCTCCTCCAAGCCTATGAGGTTTCTTCTCCCACAGCCAACCCTGCCCCACCACCTGCCTGCCTTCCTTCCCACAGCTGGATGCTGTCTGCTCAGACCTGCTGTCCTTCAAAATACTGCAGAAAATGTAGAAGCACTTCTAAGGCCTTCCATTCAAAGAAGAGGTTTAAGAGCGCCCCCCCTCCTCATGGTTTTTTAATGTGTTGTTTACATCCCTCATGTCTTATAACAAGAAATCCATTTGGACACTTTCTCAAAGTTTGTCGAGCCAGTGGTTCAATGATGTGTTGCTTTATGAGAAACTTTGTGGATCATTTATTATTAGCCCTCTTGGTTCTGTGAGTGGGCAGTTCTTACCTGGGGTCTTTCATGGGGTTTCAGCCTGGGCTGAGCTTGTCGAACACATGTATCTTCATGCACATGTTAGTGCTTCTGCTGGTGTGGCTGGGCTGGCTGGGAACTGTCCCTCAGGTGACCAGCACACATGTCCTCATAAGAGGGCCTCTCGGGCAATTGGGCTTCTCTATAGCAAGCCTTCCAGAGGCTCAAATGAAGCTGCAGGGCAGGATGTCATACAATCAGGTCTCAGAAGTCCAACAGGTTAGCTTCTACTACCTAACAGAGAGGTTTCACCCACTAGGGCACAGGGGTGCGGGCAGCTGAGTGGAGGGGATCATTTTTGGAGATTAGTCACCACAGCCAAAAACAAACAATATACTTTTTCACATTATAATGTTTTCTGCATTTACACTATTTTCTGCGTTTACTACAATGTTCTCATTTACCATTACTTTACTCTCACAATTTTTGTGTTCTCTTTGCTATCATTTCCTGTTTTGCATACTTTTCTAGAACTGTGTGGGAAATATCCCAAAAGTTGGGTAAGTGAGCCTTGAGTGCTGACAGAGGCTTCTGTTACCAGCTCTAAATGAGTGTCCATGTCCTCTGTAGAGCAGTATCTTTCCTTTCCTTTGTCCAGTAAAAACACAGCAGAGTATCCAGAACTTACCTCTGGGAAATGCCTCCTCCCTGCTGCCTAGAGGAGGTTTTTGGAGGAGGGAAGTCTTTGCTGTTCTGGGACTCTCTTAAGTTCCCTTGTGACCTTGGGCTGGTTATCACACATGCATGAACTCAGTTTCCTCTTTGTCTGATTATATGAGTCAATAAACTCGTTAGTTTCACTAATTTCCCTTATCCTTCTTTTTGCATCTTTCATTTAAAAGAACTCTGTTCAGTCCTCATGCGTGTGCAGGTGACTAGCCCCTGCTCTGTAAGCAGGCTCTTGGGAGCACAGGGCATTTTGCTGAGGCAGAATCACTAGCCTTCCTGACATCCCTGCGAGGGACACTCTGACAGGAATTGATAAGGGCACGTTATGTAAAATCTGGAGGGCAGGGCTTTCCCTTTTAGGTCAGCACTCAGCCTCCAGCTGAAAATGCTAATCAACAGAAGCATTTTCTGTGTTCATTCCAGAGACTTTCCCAGGGGCACAATAAATCTAGCCTGCATGTTTACAGGAACATTGTTACTTAACTAGTCAGTCTCCCAAGCTTAAGAGTTTTGGG
Source organism: Sciurus carolinensis (assembly GCF_902686445.1). Taxonomy (NCBI): domain Eukaryota; kingdom Metazoa; phylum Chordata; class Mammalia; order Rodentia; family Sciuridae; genus Sciurus; species Sciurus carolinensis. The sequence continues at coordinate 69,299,749 of NC_062214.1, forward strand.
TTTCATCAAACCTAACCCAACCTGCTACATCCGTAAGATCCATCATCTACTCATGTTGCTCTCAGTACTGCAGGATGATTTTGCATATTTAAAGTAATTTTTACACACAAGACTAACCTTACATGTAGTAGAGGAATACTCAAAAGTTATAGATCTCTTTCTCTTCTTTTTTTCAACCTTCCATCTATGTGTCAGTCCTATCTCCAGTCTACCCACTTGTATTCCCAGTTTGCTAGTTTACTCATTTACACATTCATTCATCCACTTGTTCATTCATTCACCAGATGTTACTTTGAGCACCTGCTCTGAGTGATATGAATAATTTATGAGGAAGACGAAAGGATATCATCCTTCAAGAGGCTGGGAGTATAGGGAGGAGGCAAGACACGTCAGAGGTGGTGTCAAGGCAGTGAGCTTGGACTGCCGCCCTGACTGTAAAGTTCCAGTTTGGCTTGGCTTCCAAGGAATCATCAGCCATTCTAACAAGCAGTAGGGGCGGGGTGTGGGGTTGAACCCAATCACAGTGTGAATAATGAACTGTGGATAACCCTGCTTTTTTCTATAACCTTGACCTTCGCGCAGAACGTCTGA